>NC_140589.1:413871651-415080674 GCF_964204655.1 Triturus cristatus | reverse complement strand
TGTTTACAACGCGTGCAGTTACATCGTGGTTTTTACAACGAACCAATGTAACCACGTGATGCCATTACAACTCAAGTCTTTACATCGACTTGCGCTAGATGGCGTGCTAACATTAGAAAAGCGTAATTTACTATTCCAACTCCAGTCCACTTAACAGTAGGAAAGGTGCTGGGATAGTAAACTACACTATTTGTAATGTTAGCACGCCATCTAGCGCAAGTCGATGTAAAGACTTGCGTTGTAATGGCATCGCGTGGTTACATCACGTTCGTTGTAAAATCCGCGATGTAACTGCACGCGTTGTCAAAGTTTCGTTGTAAAGGTTGTTCCCTGGTTAGGCACTCTTGGTGTTGCTTTACAACTAGAACTCTGGATACATTATTGCATATATCAAGTTGAGACTCAACCTCCATCCTATAAGAGGTACCACGCAGGCATATTTCAATAGGTTAGATACTCAAACAACAGAGGGCTACGCGCCAATAAGGAAGATGCAAACACAGGCTTGTGAATGTCAGCTGGTAAACCTGAAATAGTGCATGAGCCTGAAACATGTAGCTAGTTGCTTGGAGGTGATATTTGTTTTCATAAAATACATTCTCCACATGCTGAATAGGTACCCCTCTTGATGTTACTTCCATTAAGGGGCATAGTCACACCCTTGCTCCTGAGGTTGAAACTCTTTAAATAAGGACACTATAGTCAAAATCTTGATAGATCATGCAAGAGAACCAGTGATTCATTGTACCTCCAGTTTATGCCTGAGCACAGTGTAATTTCGGGAGGAAAGAGATAAAACACATTTACAAAGGATAAGCTCACACTTCACAGATGGCAGTAAACATACCTAAAACGATCTTGTCAAATACATGTGGGAGATAGCTGGACCACTCTGCATTGGAGTCTGCACACACAAGCATTGTGCTGCCTGATCTGCAGACGTTTAATTTCCACACACATATAAATCTGTCCGGTGACCCAAGTGTCTCTGAAGATGTCTACACACAGGTGCTTCTCAGGATTTCGTCTCACACACCCAAAATAAATTATTCCTGCACTATGAAGTTGGCTGCAAGCATGTAGGTGCTGGGGTTACCAAATCCATCAGAAGATGTTTTCACCCTGGATGAGGCGGCACACTGGGGCTTGTGGTACCTGATAATTTCATAGAGTAGAGCGTGAGTATCCACCTTGGAAGTTAAGGCACAGCTACACGTTTGCAGATAGAGTCATATTCACAAAACACATTATGAGAATTTACATTGTGGGTCATTTCACATAGTTTTGTTTTTAGGCCGAGGAGTGAGTTGGGAGGTAGCTACATAAAGAAACTGATAGGTGGGTGTGTGAGCATAAAAGTTCAGTAACGGCTTAACCTATAATATAGAGGTGACTGAACATAGGCATTCATTGTCACTACACATATTCTGTAGAAGCTGAGCGCAGGGACTTTGCAGAGTCTAGTCACATACTTGAGTCCAAGCATCTACATTCCATACATCTGGAAGTTTTTAGGGTCATATGTGCACTAGCAGCTCATTCCACATCCCTTTGGTGCCTTACGACAACAGCTTTTTGGGGGTCAAAAATATTACAAAGAGGCTGAACCGCTAACGTGGATGTCACTCTTTAAAAGAATAGGCTTGTTCTGGTCAAACTGTGTGCCGCACCATATATAGAAATTTGGAGGTCATATCACATGTGTCCCACATACTGAAAATGTACCCTGGAGTTTGCTGCACACAGAGACTTGTGGTACTTGTACTCATGCACAAGGGTTTGTGTCTGCACCCGGATTTATGCTTTGCACAGAGATTTGTGGTGATCATGGCACATATATTCACTAGAGACTGATTTCGAATTCTAGAGGAGGTTGCACACAAATGTTTTTAGAAGCTTGGTCAAATGCATTGGTTCTTAACCCGTTCACTGCGTGCGTCGGTCAACGGCCGACGCGGCCCCGCCCGTGCACGGAAACACAGTTAACCACTCTAGCCATACACTAATGGGCATATTTACAAGCCCCTAGCGCCACCGGAGCATCACTTTTTTGATGCTCTGGTGGTGCTGTGTGCTGGACCATATTTACAGGACCATGCAAATCCTCTTTGCATGGCTTTACACGGCCTGGTAAATCTGACCCTCTTTCATGCAGTATTCTGCGATAAAGGGGCATGTTATGGGTGTTGCTGTGGGTGTTCCCAAGCAAAACACACATGGTTTTTTGATGCTTTCCTAGATTTACAAAGATTGGTAAACCTGAGGCAGCTCCAACAACTCGTATTTTACTCTTTCTATGTGTGCTGCGTTCTGCAGCACACATAGAAAGAGAAAAATGTCATTAAAAATTGTTTTAGAGCAAGAAGGTGTCCCTTGCTGCACAAACACAATCATCTCTGCAACGCTGGCACCCTTGCACCATGGTGCTAGGGTGCCTGGATTGGCCCATGGCTGCTGTTTTAGCACTGGAGTAGGAGAGAGCACAGGGTTGAGCCGTATTTTCTTTTAATATGGCACATCCCTTTGCATTTGAAATGACGCAGCTCAGTGAGGCAAATTGCTTGCTGCTCAGTGCTACGCCAGGTCATCATAAATCTCCCCCCAGGTTTAGTTCTCCGCAAAGATTTGTAGAGGTCTCTTCACAGTCATGAAGGAAGAATGAAGTAAGTGTAGGTGGTTTGAGAGGTTCACACCAACACTCATATATGCATTAGAGGATGAGCATCCATCCTTGGACAGATGCTTATAGAGACTTGTGGGGCTATGTATATGCACCCAAAGCTGTGACAGCACATTAAAGAATGGTTTGATCATCAAATTACAAGTGGCGGCACCCCATTCGCTCTCATTATACCACAATATAACCAAAAGCTTGGCTTCCTCCGAGAAAGTGCTGTCTATGTGCAGACATTTGCAAGGGTTCAGTTACACTCATGGTTCAGGTTCACAGGTTCATTGTCCGACTCCAAGATGGCGGCACACAGAGGCATGCATAGCAACTGACATTCAGGCCCAAATTTATAAATGTTTAGAGTCAGGGTTGCATTACTTTTTTAGCGCACACCCAATGGTAACCTGTTGAGGGATTACCAAACTAACCCAAATTGGCATTTGCATTAGTTTGAATCAAAAAGTACCGCAAATCAGAGCAAAACGCTGCTTTGCATTACTTCACATCATGGGGGTGTTACTTTGGTTGCATCTGGGCTTTCCTATTCAACTACACATGTTTTTTGATGCAAAACCCTATCTACTCGCATTAGTAGACAGGGCTTAGTGCCAAAAATGTATGCAGCTGAAAAGTGTTTTCAGTTCTCTTTGCTTTTCTGACTTTGCATGCGTGTGGCACTGGACAGCACACATACTAAGTAGAAAAAGGTTTTAAGTTGTCTAGCCATAGTACTATCCTCATGCTTTACTTAAAAATAATAATACTGTCTTCAAAACGTTCTTGTGATATAAAATATGACCGCATTCTCAATTTTCTATGTGAATAAAACTCAATACTAAACTAAATAAACCTCTTAATATAGCCACATCCACGTTGTTACTTTAGAAAAGGGTAAATTTTAAATTCTGAAAGCAAAGTTATTGAAGTTTAAAAATCCCTATGCTTCGCATAAATTGTGAAGTTTTCAAAAGTCTGCAAACTTTCAAGTACAGATGAGAGCTTTCTCCCAAAAATATGAGTAGGACTGCCAAAACCCCTTTCAGAGGGCCACGGGGCACGCAGGGGCTACTGAGCACAATTGTGGTGGTTGAGGCATTTTACTCATGATGTCCTCGGGACCTAGCTACTATGGATCCTGAGCAACTGGGCCAACTACCCCTTATGCACTTGATTCTCTGTGGTAGCTAGAATAAGCAGTAAAAGGCTTCCTGGTGGGGGGAATTGTACATACAGGTGCGTAAACACAACTCATAAGTTACAGTGTATGCAGTGCCAACAATAATTCAAAGCCCCGTCAAATATTTACTTTTAAGAAAAATAAATATTTTATTTCTAACTCTAAAACTTTCAAGAAATAACAACATTCATTAGCAAACAACAGTATCCCCTCACGGTTGGGCTCTAGTAGTTGTCAGGCAAATCCCTGTTCCACCTTCTCCCTTATAATGTGTTCAGGGATACTCCCATTCACTGGTGGCCATATCTAAAGAAAGGCCGTACTCAAGAGCTCCCCTTTTACTCTTTAGAAATCAGTCAAAACTGTTAATGGTGCCATAACACCATCAGCAGCACCATCAACAGCAAGTCCCCTGGAGCCCACAGGCCCATTTATAGTCTTCCCTGATCTGACAGTATCACAGGTTATTCACTAGTCCTGATTCTTTTTGGTGTGGAACGGGCTGCTCACGGTACACTCGTCAGCACCTGACAGGCAGAGGCTCTCTCTCTCAAAGCAGTGCTGCTGGCTTGTCCCAGCGATCGGAGTAGCACCAGCTCCATGAAGACAAAGTATATCTTCGTCATCTCATTGGGGGAGGGTGGATTCAATCCTCCAGCTCCCAACTGTAGCCCAGTGAGGGTGTGGCATCTCCGGAAGCTCGTTCATGGTGCTCTTGGAAATCAGTGATGTTCAGGTTTTGGTGGGTGGGCTAGACTCACCAGACACAGTCACAATCTTCTGTCTGAGTATCAACCCAAACTACTGGAAATGTTGGTCCCGGCAGCCTCTGAGCAAGATACATGCTGGCCATCGCCAGAGAATGGTGGTTTAAAAATCTTCTCAAGTATTGCGGACCTGTTTACTGCCATCAATGAGCTAAGAGCCTATGTGACCTCAACTCACTATACAAAATTATCATCTTTATATTCTTCTTTCAAAACACATAACATCCTCCTGTGTCTCAGTGCTCTCACAGTCGTTTCTATATTTGGAGGTATTGTTCTGTCAATATACGTAAACCCACTTCCTTTAAGAGATAGGATGCCTAAAAAAAAAGGTTTGGAGGTGGCTCTCCTGTAAAAGGTGCTGTGTTAAACGGGTTTAAACAAAGATGAAACATTTAGAACATAGGTCACAAGGGTAGAGGATCCAAGATTTATATCTGAAATGTAATTTATTGCATATCAAGCCACATAAAAGATACATTGTGTTACTAAAAATGTAAAATCATTGTTGTGGATATGTTGGCACGTTGATCTTCTTTTATTGTTATTCTCTCAGGTGTCACTTGATTTTACTGAAGGATAAGGATATGGTGTTGAATACTAAAGCATAATAGATGGTATGACTTTTGTGAATACTACTTGTTTAGTATCTATTTTAATCTTGATAGTAATGTGTACTATGGATTTAGGAGACACTTCAGTTTCATATCAAAATGAGAACACCTGTACACATTTTTCTATTGCTGGTTGTCAATACAAATTTGAATATAAAGAAGACCCACTTTGTCTGAACCATAACTTTTACATGAATTTATATAAGAATGAGGAAGGTTGCCAGTTTTTGTGCAATGTAGGTACCAGCAGTCTCTTCTGGCTTATGGGGTTGCCACAGTACTTCTAATTTAGGCTCAGACTCCTCCAGGGCACTCACCCTCACAATGGTGGCCCCTCTTGGCATACAGGGTTGCCGATGAGGGCAGACACAAGTTTCAGCGCTGTGGCAACAAATAGTTCTACAGTGTCCCCCTCTGGCATATGGGTTCACCACAGCGAGACAGTTCAGGCCTGGCACTTCCCACACGATGCTCACTACATGGCTCAGGTCACAGCGGCACTCTCATGGCATATAGGGGTTTGTCCAATTGGTCTTGCACATGGGCAATGACTCAATCAGTTGACAGCTGTTCCCTCACACCACGCTCAGGGGGGGTCATCTCAGTGGTGCTCCCCACTGGACCTTGCTCCCTCCAATGCTTTCCTCTTCCTCACAGGGCACACTGGTCTTGGCATGCATGCAGTTGCTGTTGCGCAAAGCTCCAGGAAAAGTGATCTTGCATGCATGCCCTGGGTGATGTCCCCTCACCCAGCAGGAAGACATCCAGGCCTTTAGTCCCAGGCCTGATTATGGGCAGAAGTCTTGCAAAGCTTTCCCTTTGTATACATCCCATTGGCTGCTTGGCAGATGACACATTTTGGGGTCTCAAGCTCCTCTTCTTGGAGTCCATTTCCAGACACCAAATGTGATTTAGGACCAGAGTCCTTGGAGCGTTATGTAGGGTTTCAGCTTCTTTTGAACTGTATTTTTTTTATTTTCTTCTTACCTCTTGAAAGGCTGTCAGTCATTGAAGGAAAGACTGCAATGATAATAGTCACTCAACACAGTTCTTTGAAGTGACTAGAGTTCACACATGAATGTAAGCCACAGTGATATGTGCTTCATGAGCTAAAATCAGGCTCTGAACCCTACTCTTATGATTCCCTTTTCGGCTCCATCTCCTTCCTGAGATGTGTCCAGTCTGTTTCTTGTGATTTATCACTGTGTGTAAAGGGGGAGTTTCTTCCTCCCTTCCTTAAATGTGTGTCCGACCCAGCTCACAGAAATGAAGCAATGCAAATATCTGTTTGGGGTACTCCTCTACTTCTCATATCCTCACCAAGCAGGCCTGGGCTTCCCAAAATAGAACCCCATGTCCTCAATGTAATGGACCATTGCAGGCATACTTACACTCAGTGTATATTCACAGCAAACTTATTGTCCAGCCCTGTTACCTTCATTCATTGTTCCATTACAGGCCCACACAATTTCAGCACACACATTCAGTATATGTGCACTGTTCAGTACTTTAGCGTTTCTGTATTGTACCAGTTTTAGACCTTGCAGAATATGTGTGATCTTCCCCCAAATCTTTTGCCTGCTTGTCTAAACTTTTTGTTGATTTCTTTTTGTTGGCCTAGGAACTCTGAGCACTTTACCACTGCTAACCAGTGCTAAAGTGCATTGGCTTCTCCACTAAAACATGGTTTGATTGACTATCCACAACTGGAATATTTAATTTACCTATAAGTCCCTAGTAGAGTGCACTACATGTGCCAAGGGCCTGTAAATTAAAAGCTACTAGTGGACCTTCAACAGTAATTGTGCCACTCACACAAGTAGCAATTTAAACATGTTGCAGGCCTGCTACTCCAGATCCTGTGTGTGCAGTTTACATTGCCATGTCGACCTGGCTGGTTAAAAGCCCTTGCCAAGAATTTATCTCCCCTTTTATTCACTATAAGTTATCTCTAAGGTAGGCCTTAGGTAGACCTTAGGGCAGGATGCTGTGTATTTAAAAGTAAGGACATGTACTTTGAAGTTTTTCATGTCCTGGTACTGAAAAACACCTAAACTCGTTTTCACTTCTGTGAGACCTACTCCTCTCATAGGTTAACATTGGTAATTCCTTATTACATTTATAAATTATAGTTCCTGATTGAGAAGGAATGGTTTTCTCATGTTTCATATCATTGGAAGGGTCATGATAAATCCTATCTGCTGGCAAAGTTGAATTAATCATCACTATTTTAGAAATGGCACTTTTAGAAAAATTGCCTTTCTCTTATTCTTGCTCTGTTTGTCTGCAGGATCTATCCAATACACGTCTGGGGTGGGTACCAGCAGGGCTTTGTTCAGGTTAGGTGTAACTGAGTGACTATCCTCATACTTATGGGTCATCCGGGGCAGGATGGGAGGGAAGAGCTGACACTAACCTCTGATAGGGCTGTGTCCTGTCCCCACACAAAGAGCTGCACACCATTTAGTGAGTCCGGAGCCAGAGCTGGAAAGGAGGAACTCTGTGCACTTGAAATCCCCTCTCTCAAGTCACCACACCAAAGGCACAAGTGGGTATAAGTACTGGGTTTCTGACCCCACCAAATCAGACACAACTGGACCTGTGAAGAAACTCTGCCAGGAGGAATAACTGCTGTGCTGTTACAAGGGCATGCTGCAATGCTGTTCTGAAAAGACACGATTTTTTACTGTTCTGCACTGTTGCATGCTACCCTCTGCCCTTCTGAGGAATAACTGGATTCTTGCTTGAACCCTGAGTAATCTCCAAAGGTATGCTGGCTTGCCTCCTGTTCTAAGACTCAAAGATCTCAAAGTATTACCCCTTGCTCATGTGCCTGGTCCATTGGCAGTGGATCCAGGTGCTTGATCCCGTGCAACTGATGTATCCTCTGCTGTGTGAGGCAGAATCAACACATTGGCGCTGTTGCAGGGACACAACCGGTGTTTCGCACTTGGAACCAGCGCATCCCCATTGGAACCTCTACATCGCCAGTGCTTCAGGAGAGATGATTGATGCATTCCCTCGATTGTGTGGAGAAGCCCGGTGCATCACACTCAGAACCAAGGCATCTCGGAACCGGCGCTTTGTCTTTGGACCATTGCATTGCCATTGTTTCATGAAGAAAATTAAAACATCATCTTCACTCTGATATCGAATTCGACGCAGTGCTTATCTCACCCTACATTTCATGATTGCAGCCAGTGTCAAGATACTTTGGTTTAGCGGGCCTTGCATGGCTCCTGTTCCCAACCCTCTCTCCATCGCGGCCGGCCTAAACTCTTGACTTTGCTCCGGACCAGTGCAACCAGAGAACAGCAAAGGCGCATATTGCTTCTAAGCATTATTTTTACTTTTATAATCTTTAAAAATTCTTATCTTGTCTTCTACTTATTGGATTTTTGAAGTTTTGGCCTTGTTTTATTTATAAAATACTAATCTATTTTTCTAAACTGGTGTGAAGTTTCTTTGTGGTGTTTTCACTGTGTTGCTCTTTGAAGTGTTGCACAAGTACTTTACATTTTACCTGTTATGTTAAGTCTGCATGCTCTCTGTGAAGCTACCAGAGGGTGAGCACAGGTTAATTTATGGTGCGTATCTTACTTACCCTGACTAGGACTGTATTTCCTGCTGTTCCTGCTGAGACAGGGTGCATACCTCTGCCAACCAGATAGCCAATTTCTAACAACCAGAGTGTGCTCTTTGCAAACACATACACTGTCTTCACACACACTCACCATGTGCACACTTCACAACATATCACCCTTCATTTATTGTACTTCACCAAAGCACATATACACTCAGCACACACTTTCATTGAGCACTCCAGCACAGTACTACATTTCTCATGTAATATATACCGTGCAGGTATTCACACATTCAGCACAAGCACTAACCACACATAAATTGCACAGTAGTGCTCTATCCCTGTACTGTACCCGACCCAGTCATACATACATTCTGAGCAGTCACTACTCCTGTGCTGTGCAGCACTCTAAATCTACCTAATGTAGGCCAAGGGGGAGTTTAGCACACAGCAGTCAAACTTTTTAAAAGTTTGAGTGAGCTTGTAGGCCTACCTCCAGTGAGAGAGGGTGTAAAGGACCTGTTTACTACTACTGATACCTACATGATATACTGCAACTGCTGGGCATGAGCTGCTTAACACTTTGGTGCCGATTCCGATCCGTTAAAAAAATTTACCATACGGCTCGTATCCGTATTTTTTTACGTACGAGTCGTACAAGTCCCGTACAAACGGCGAAGTACGATTCATACAGTAAAACTACATACGAATTGCATTGGGAAAAGTCTACGAGACGTCCCCGGACAGTTTTACATACGAGTCGTAAAACTGAAGTCCAAGCGCACAAGTCCGATCCGTACCGGCGTCCCGAATACACAAGCGTATGGAAAACGTCCCGTACGGAGCGAAGTTTGTATGACCCCTACCCCGGGTACACTTGGGCCCGGGGTACGAGTCATATGGCCCTCCACCCCACCTGTGCATGTCCGCGCCGACCCTCCACCCCAGCACCCGCATATGTACGCACCATACCCCAGCACCCGCATATGTACGCGCCGTACCCCGCCACCCCAGCACCCGCGTTTGTACGCACCGTACCCCAGCACACGCGTATGTAAGCTCCATACCCCCCACCCCAGCACCCGCGTTTGTACGCCCCGTACCCCCCACCCCAGCACCTGCGTATGTACGCGCCGTACCCCAGCACCCGCGTATGTACGCGCCGTATCCCCCACCCCAGCACCCGCGCATGTACGCACTGTACCACAGCACACACGTATGTAAGCGCCGTACCTGCCACCCCAGCACCCGCGTATGTACGTGCCATACCCCAGCACTCGCGTATGTTCGTGCCGTACCCCCCACCCCAGCACCCAGGTATGTATGCCCTGTACCCCCCACCCCAGCACCCGCGTATGTACGTGCCACACCCCAGCACCTGCGTATGTACATGCCGTACCCCCCCACCCCAGCACCCACGCATGTACGCGCCGTACCCCAGCACACGCGGATGTAAGCGCCGTACCCCCCACCCCAGCACCCACGTATGTACGCCCCGTACCCCCCACCCCAGCACCCGCATATGTACATGCCGTACCCCAGCACCCAGGTATGTACGCGCCGTATCCCCCACCCCAGCACCCGCGCATGTACGCGCCGCACCACAGCATACACGTATGTAAGCGCCGTACCTGCCACCCCAGCACCCACGTATGTACGCGCCATACCCCAGCACTTGTGTATGTACGCGCCGTACCCCCCACCCCAGCACCCACGTATGTACGCCCCGTACCCCCCACCCCAGCACCCGCGTATGTACGTGCCGTACCCCAGCACCTGCGTATGTACGTGCCGTAGCCCCCCACCCCAGCACCCACGCATGTACGCGCCGTAACCCAGCACACGCGTATGTAAGCGCCGTACCCCCCACCCCAGCACCTGTGTATGTACGCCCCATACCCCCCACCCCAGCCCTGTACTTGGACACACCGTACCCCAACACCGTACCCCAGCATCGCGTATGTACGAATCGTACAACACCATTGCATATGTGATCACCACTGTACAACAACATAGCTATGGACGCACCTTACATACGCGAAAACGACTCGTACTGAACCAGGACACTGTAAAACAGCCCAAGGAGGGTCAATTCGACTCGCACAAGACCACAAAAAAACATCTAAAAGACTGACCTGGCACATCCAAACAGGCAAACAGAGGCCCCAACTCACAACCATCTCTTATAACACACCCACCAAAAATTCAAACCCAGCCACACCCACAAATGGACCAATAAAAAGGGCCCACAATCACAAACCATGAGCCTTTGCAACAGACCCACTGCTGACAGACATCACACACAAACAACTGCACCCATACACCTTAACTTACACACCTTCACACAACCTCCTCCACACAGACCCCCTCTACACATACACACACTTACACATTCACACCCACACACCCACAACCATCCACACCCACACCCCACACCATGCCCACAGACAAGAATCCAAAGTTCACAAGGGAGGAGCTGGACATCCTTGTCAACGAAGTAATCAGAGTCGAGCCACAGCTCTTTGGAACATTGGTCAGACAGACCAGCATATCCCAAAAAACTAGCCTGTGGCAGAGGATCGTCGATCGGGTGAATGCTGTTGCGCCCATCAGAATGACCAGGAATGAATGCCAAGCCAGGTGGTACGATCTGCGGAGGGCAGTCAAGCGCAAAATGAATGAGGACTATGCCCAGAGTAACATCACAGGAGGTGGGCTGCCCCGCAGACCGGTACATTACCATCCCTGGGAGGAGAAGGTGATAGCCCTGCTTCCGCCGGTGGGAGTACACGGAGTCGAAGGAGTTTGAGAGCCTGGTGAGTACACAAACAACTTACGTAACATGGGGGGGGAATGGCATTCACACCCCAACTACAACAAATGCACTCACCTACCCCCAAGCCCTCACCTGACACAACTACACTCTAAACAACACTGATGCCACTAACATGAGTATGCCCCATTCACAAAGCAAGGCCATGCCATGTCCCAGCCTACACAAACCATAAACCCAAGATAGGATGTCCAGGATTCTGGGAGGGTGGGGATCACGAAACATATTGTACAACTCAGAAACAGACACCATTGCCCCCCTCAGCCCATATGGCCCAGGTACATACCCATGCACCATGCGCAATGCACAGGGACTGGCAAAGTACTGACAAGGTAGCTGACACTTGGCCCTGCTGTAGGCAGCACAAGGCCCTCCTGTGACAACTGCAAATTCTAACACAAACACAACAAGCTCAGAAATCTAGGACAGGAACTCACACTCACTGACATGGCAGCATGCGCCATGGTGGGACAGACACATCACCTGGGAGACCCACTGCCAAATCACACCACACCCACCAGCAGGCACCATCAATCAATCAACAATCGATCAGGGTACTTGTAAGGCGCGCTACTTACCTGTGAGGGTCTCAAGGCGCTGAGGGGGGTTCCACCACTGCTCGAAGAGCCAGGTCTTGAGGAGTCTCCTAAAGGCAAGTAGGTCTTGGGTCAGTCGTAGGTGGGTTGGGAGGGTCTTCCAGGTCTTGGCAGCGAGGTAGGAGAAGGATCTGCTGCAGGCGGGCGGATGTTGGATGCGGGGGACAGCTGCGAGGGCAAGGCTGCCGGAGCGGAGCTGGCGGGTGGGGGTGTAGAAGCTTAGTCTGATGTGCAGGTAGGCTTGTCCGGCGGTGTGGAGTACCTTGTGTGCGTGGGTGAGGAACTTACAGGTGATCCTCTTGTCGATGTGGAGCCAGTGCAGGTCTCTCAGGAGGGGGGTGATGTGGCTGTGGCGGGGGCGATGACGATCAGTTGTGCCGAGGCGTTTCCGAAGCGTTGTAGCCGCCGTTGGTGTGTGGATGGGAGTCCTGCATAGAGTGCAGTGGCGTAGTCCAGTCAGCTGCTGACGAGGGCATGTGTCACTGTTCTACTTGTTTAGGTCGGGATCCACCAGTAGATCCGGCGGAGCCTGTGTAGGGTGTCGTAGCAGGAGGAGGAGATGCCATTGACCTGCTTGGACATGGAGAGGGAGGATGCGAGGATCACTCCTAGGTTGTGTGCGTGTTTGGTGGGTGTCGGTGATGTCCCCAGAGCGATCGGCCACCAGGAGTCGTCCCAGGCTGAGGGTGTGGGTCCGAGGATGAGGACCTCCATCTTGTCCGAGTTCTGTTTCAGATGGCTGCTCCGCATCCAGTCGGCGATGGCCCTCAGACCCTCATGGATGTTTGTGTTGGCGGTGTGAGGGTCCTTGGTGAGGGAGAGGATGAGCTGGGTGTCGTCGGCGTAGGAGATGTTTTTGAGGTTTTGGTGGCGGGCCACTTGTGTGAGGGGGCCATGTGGATGTTGAACAGCGTCGGGCTGAGGGATGATCACTCACCCCTTACACATGCACATACCCCCGGGACAGCCAATGGAGTCACAAACTCTCACAAAGGAAATGTGACACAACAAGATCAAGCCACAGCCAAAAAAGCATCCAAGGCCAAATGCGACATGTCAAAGACCCTGGGTAACATTTCAATCAGTCCTCTGCAACATACCCATCCACAAGTGAACATTGATGTGAATGCTAGGCACATACAACTACCTGGAGGAACTGTGGCAACTGGGACATGTATGAAACATGGATGTCGCATGAAACAGTATTCAAATTGTCTCTCTCTCACACACAGGGCAACGTCATGGATCTCCCCCCAACACTGGGGGGGGGAACAATCACAGGCCCAGGCTCGGCAGGAAGATGATCCCACCGGTAGCGACGACTCTCAGCACTCTGTGGATGACCCCAACCAAGCTGGACCCTCTGGTGCCCAAGCCCCTCCAGCACCTGCGTCAGGTACATCTGTGCCAACCGCCACCCCCATTCTTGCCACATCCCAGGAGACACCCAGGAGTCCTGCCCGCACAGAACAACTGAGCCAGTCTGACCAGGAGGGACAAGGTTCTCCGGCCACCCAGGAGGAGGCAGACAACCCTGCAAATGCCATCCCTCAGGGGTCCTGTAGACCCGATGTGCCCACAACGGCAGCCCAGGCTCGTGTGGGCAGGGGTGGTGGGAGTGGAGGTAGGCGAAGGCACAAACCTGACCAGCCAGCTGAGGGAACCGGTATGATTATACCAGGACCATGGAGCAGTGTGCCCACTACAGTCCCCTAAGACACCCTTGCCTCGGAATCATGTGTGTCATCCAACACTGTGCCCATTCTCTGTGTGTTCAGCATAGGTTGGCCTCTGTGGCATTGTTCCCTGGCCTCATTAGTATTTATCTAAAGTGTGCTATATGTGCCCATTGTACAGGCTGACCCTATTTGGCTTGTGCATCCTCACAGTGGGCAGTGCCTGTGTGTCTATGTACAACTATCTGTTGATGGTTGTTTGTCACAAATATGTGTTGGCAGCCTTACGAGGTGATGTGGAGTACATTTAGGAATTCTTGATGCACATTTTAGTACACCCAGATTAAGAGGTGTAACTTATTGATCTGTCTCAATCACATTGTCTCAGTTATGGGGGGTTTGTGCGGGCAAGGCCTACATGTCCAAACCTTATGTCTCCTTGCCAGGTCTGACCTGTGTGTGATAATTGTCTGGACAGACACTCAACATGCAGTGACCCAGTCATGTTGTGCAGGGTTTAATGTTTGTGCTTTGCAGCATGTGTCAAAAGTTAAAATACATGGTTCATGCTCATCCATTTTTCCCACCAGTGTGTGGTCGAGATGCTACGTAGTTTGGTCTGTGTGTGCTGACATCTGTGTGGACATTCTTGGTTCCCATGAGGGTGTCTCTGCAGTGCAGGTGCTCCTTATCCCGACACAATTGCAGGCCCATTAGCTAATGCATTGTCCTGTGTTTGGACATGTGTGCCACTCCACGTGACAGGCAGTGGGTCAGATGTGTTGCCAACTGTGTCATCATGGTACGGTATACAACCTTTACAACGCAACTTTTACAACGCACTACACTTACAACGCATTTTTTACAACGCAACATCCACTACAACGCATTCCATTACAACGCAGGACACTACAACGCATTTTTAAAAACTACCTTTACAACGCATTCCATTACATCGCATACTACCTTTACAACGCATACCATTTCAACGCATAATATTACATTAAAACCCCTACACTATCCAACACTTACCCTACTGTTGCACCCCCTGGAGTTAGAATAGTAATTTTTACCCCTATACTATCCAACACTTACTCTACTGTTGCACCCCCTGGAGTTAGAATAGTAATTTTTACCCCTATACTATCCAACACTTGCCCTACTGTTGCACCCCCTGGAGTTAGAATAGTAATTTTTACCCCTATACTATCCAACACTTACTCTACTGTTGCACCCCCTGGAGTTAGAATAGTAATTTTTACCCCTATACTATCCAACACTTGCCCTACTGTTGCACCCCCTGGAGTTAGAATAGTAATTTTTACCCCTATACTATCCAACACTTACCCTACTGTTGCACCCCCTGGAGTTAGAATAGTAATTTTTACCCCTATACTATCCAACACTTGCCCTACTGTTGCACCCCCTGGAGTTAGAATAGTAATTTTTACCCCTATACTATCCAACACTTACCCTACTGTTGCACCCCCTGGAGTAAGAATAGTAATGTTTACCCCTATACTATCCAATACTTACCTTAAATGCAATGTAATATTATGCGTTGTAATGGTATGCGTTGTAAAGGTAGTATGCGATATAATGGAATGCGTTGTAAAGGTAGTTTTTAAAAATGCGTTGTAGTGTCCTGCGTTGTAATGGAATGCGTTGTAGTGGATGTTGCGTTGTAAAAAATGCGTTGTAAGTGCATGCGTTGTAAAAGTGTGCGTTGTAACGACATACATCCTCATGGTACGGATGGCCATGTGACAGGTGGCATGATTCAAGTTGTTAGTCAAGAAGTATTGTACCTTTGCACTCACTACACTTGTCAACATGTCTCAATTTTTCATATGCTTGACTTTGATGTTTTGTTGTGAAGGACAATAATGTGCCTGCATGACAGATGTCTCCCAAGGAAGTGCAAAAGAAAGTACATATACACTTTCCAGGGACACGCTGGCACATTTTAAAGAAAGGCACAGTTCGATTACCACTTGTTTTCTGATTATACATATCCATGTTCCCACAGTGTGTTTGCATTTGGGTAAGTCCTTGGTTGTTGCTGATACCAACTTACGAATGTCAAGTCATCCAGACCACCGTGGTGCCATGTATATGTACTTACAGATACCCCATTTCTTCTTTACAGTGGCTTATTTGAATTCGTCTGGCAGCTCATACAATGACTGTGTAAATGTAGTTTTGTGTGCACCTCCTTGTGTGACTTCTGTTATACAGGCACATGTGTGCTCTGTTCACAAAGTGGCACATTCCCACATTCTAAACATGTACATTGTGTAAAGTGTTGTGAGTCCCAAGGGATCACAATGTTTTTCGTTTGGGTTTCCAAAGTACTCACAGGTCTCTGAGTGTGGGGACACCTTCAGCATTGAGGTCTGTTATTTGGCCTTGGGTGCACCAATACTGTTTCGTTCATAGTGAACAAGAGGTGGCATGCCTTCATAGTCTTGCTCAACTGTTCCCAGACACTAGCTTCTCAGTATTATTCAATATCAAGTTATTTGCTGTTGTGTCATAATCTCCATTGTTTCCAAGTGGCATGGTGGGTCAACCAACTGGGGAGTGCAGGGTTACATATGTGCAGAGTATTCTAGATGTTACTCATGATGCATTTCCTGATATGCACTGTGACATATTTTGTTTGGATCATGTGTCAGATGTATACAGGTGAATGATTATTTTCTGAATCTTCACCTTGCCCACAGCATCATCGGAGGACACCGAGGGAGACACCTGCATGGACCTGGAGGAGGGATCCAGCACCGCTGCCACCACTGCTGGTGAGTCTGCGGGAGCAAGTGGCACACAGGGCGAGGGGAGTCAGGCGGAGGACCTGTCTAGTGGCAACACTGACTACGACGCTGACGGTCCGAGGCTGAACTCCTCGAGGGAGTGGAGGCTGCTATAACACCTGGCAGCAGCACTACATCTGTCACCGCCCCTCCATTCCCATCACCGCCCTCCCAGTTACTCCGCCCCCTTCTGTCCGTGCAAGGTACCACCATGTCTCCTTCGTGCCAGGCACCGCACCTCCTGCCCCTGTCCCCCCTGCTGCCCTCACTGCAGAGTCTATGGACATTCTGCGGCAGTTGCAGGTTGGCCAGACATCGATAATGAATGTCCTCCATGGCCACACCAGACTGATGACACAGATGGTGTCGTACATGGAGGGCATGTCATCAGCGATGTCTGACCAACGGATGTTGTTGAGGTCCATGGACTCTTCACTGACGGCAGCAGTGGGTCTCCTGCAGCACTTCGTCCCCCCCCTGCCCCTGCACCATCCGCACTTCCCACTCCCATGCCTGACCCAAGCACACCCAGACATTCCCAAGCACGCACCCCACCAGACACAGGCAGCACACCAACACGTAAGGGCAAACGCACACCTCCGTGCACGCACATTCAGGGGGATGAAGGCACACCCACTGGGTCTGGGGCACACAGGCATACACGCAGCCACAGTCCGAGTCTGCATGCCGCACTACCCAGTCCCTCCAATGGCACTCCCCTCGGCTCCCCTACCACACAATCTGACAAGGAGGCCTACTTGGCTGTGCTGGGCCTCAGCCCCTCTGGCTCACCAGCCCACCAACGGGAATGGCACTCCATGGGTAGGGGAGTTGAGTCCCCCCCTGTCCACCCCCTCCCCCAGTAGCGCTGCACCCCATCCCTCCTTTGAGCCTGTGGTTTCTTCGGGTGCAGGGGATATGCTGGACGACCTGGCAGCAATGTGCAGCGCCGAGCTCACCTCTACCTTTGGCGCTGCCCCACCCCCTGTGGTGGAGGCGTCCGTCCCTGCACCCACCACACCTACCCTTACACCTCCTGTCCCTGTGGTGCCTGGTCCTTCCCCACATGATGCCCCCACCCCAGTTGACGAACCTGAGGGTTCTAATGTGCAGGCAAGCTAGGGGAGACATTGTGGCCATGTGTCCCCCCCAAGTACTTCTGATCTGGACTGGCCATGTGCCTTTGTAAATAGTGTCCTTTTATAATTTTGCTTTTAATGCTGAATAGAGCATTTTCTTTTCACTTTGAACACTATTGCATTTCAGGTATTGATGTGGGTGCTGATGCTCCAGGGGTTGTGGTAATGTGTTATATTTCAGGGAAATGTTGTAGTCTGATGCTCATGGGGTGGACCATGGTATCTGCGTGCCATCACAAGGTCTCTGCAAAGAATCTTTGGTCGTGTGTGCTATTTGTGTTTGGAGACATTGTCCCAAGGAGTGTTCCTTCCTCTGTGGCAGCTGACATCTTCCCTGCAGGGAGTTGCACAATTGTTGTGCTGACCTCTGTCTACATTTCCTTTGTTGGTGACGGATCCCTTCAACTATGGCCATGCCTGCTCAGCAATGTCTCCGGCTGCATCGTCTGTGCCATCCTTGCTAGTCACTGTACTTGTGTATTGAGTATTTTGTAATGCCTTAATGGCGAAATTCTCTATTTTACGCACTATGCATGTGTGTTATCCCAGCCTAGCACACAATTGGTACTTGTTCTGCAGGGTATTTGAGCACCTGACTGACAATTGTGGGCATTGTATCTGTCGGAACTCCACCCTATTCCTTCCATGAGAGGCAACATCTTGGTGGCTGTCCCAGCACCTGTACATTCCTATCAGTCCTGTGATGTGCGTGACAGTGTGTGTTCCCTTTGGCTCTCTTAGTTTAGTATGCATTGACATGACTATACAGTCTTGTGGCATGATCTCTCTGTGTGTATTGTGCTGCATCCGCCAGGGGTGGGTATGCATGTGTCATTTGTCCTCACACCCACATGTGGTGTGTCATGCAGTGGGGGAAAGACATCCATCCTCATGGGAGTGGGACACTGCTGTCAGTGATGTGTTGTTATGGCACTATCAACATAGTCGAACATTAGGGATGCGTACATACACCCATGGAGTTGTGGTCATCTGATCATGATGTACACACCCCCATGTCTCTGTCCACTGCTGGTATTCCTCTGCACCCACCCCTCACATGTCTCTGTCCACTGCTGGTATTCCTCTGTACCCACCCCTCACATGTCTCTGTCCACTGTTGGGAGGGATAGGCACCCCCCGCCCATGTCTCTGTCCACTGCTGGGAGTGATAGGCACCCACCCCTCACATGTCTCTGTCCACTGCTTTTATTCCTCTGCACCCACCCCTCACATGTCTCTCTCCACTGATGGGAGTGATAGGCACCCACCCTCATGTCTCTGTCCACTGCTGGGAGTGATAGGCACCCACCCCGCACATGTCTCTGTCCACTGCTGGTATTCCTCTGTACCCACCCCTCACATGTCTCTGTCCACTGCTGGGAGTGATAGGCACCCACCCCCATGTCTCTGTCCACTGCTGGGAGTGATAGGCACCCATCCCTCACATGTCTCTGTCCACTGCTGGTATTCCTCTGCACCCACCCCTTACATGTCTCTGTCCACTGCTGGTATTCCTCTGCACCCACCCCTCACATGGCTCTGTCCACTGCTGGGAGTGATAGGCACCCACACCTCACATGTCTTTGTCCACTGCTGGGACTCCTAGGCAGACACTCACACACCCCAATATACTGGTTTAATGCTGCACCAGGCACTAAGCCAACATTCGTGGCGTGTGTACGTATTGTATCACAAATGTACTGGTGCCCTAGGGGTACGGGTGATGCGGTCCGTACCCCCGCATTCATAGGTTGGGTACAGTCCGTACCACGCGTACCCCTACATCACCACTACAATGGTGGTACGGCTGTACCCACGCCCTCAAAGCGTGGGTACGGCCCGTACCACCATTGTAGTGGTTTTGTAGGTGTACGCGTCGTACCCAGGCCCTCAGAACGTGTGTACGGCCCATACCACGAGTACCCCTACATCACCACTACAATGGTGGTACGGGCCATACCCACGCCCTCAGAGCGTGTGTACGGCCCGTACCACGCATACCCCTACATCACCACTACAATGGTTGTACGGGCCGTACCCACGCCCTCAGAGCGTGTGTACGGCCTGTACCACGCGTACCCCTACATCACCACTACAATAGTGGTACGGGCCATACCCACGCCCTCAAAGCGTGGGTACGGCCCGTACCACCATTGTAGTGGTGATGTAGGGGTACGCGTGGTACGGGCCGTACCCACGCCCTCAGAGTATGTGTACGGCCCGTACCACGCATACCCCTACATCACCACTACAATGGTGGTATGGGCCGCACCCATGCCCTCAAAGCGTGGGTACGGGCCGTACCACCATTGTAGTGGTGATGTAGGGGTACACGTGGTATGGGCCATACACACGCTCTAAGGGCGTGGGTACGCGGGCCGTACACACGCTCTGAGGGTGTGGGTATGGAGCGTACACCTACATCACCACTACAATGGTGGTACGAGCCGTACCCACGCCCTCAAAGCGTGGTACGGGCCGTACCGCCATTGTAGTGGTGATGTAGGGGTACACATGGTACAGGCTGTACACACGCTCTGAGGGCGTGGGTATGGCGCGTACACCTACATCACCACTACAATGGTGGTACGGGCCGTACCCATGCTTTGAGGGCGTAGGAACGGCCCATGCCACCATTGTAGTGGTGACGGGTACGCGTACGCGGGGATTGGTGGACACGCCCTCCGAAGTGACCAGACCCTGGAGGTAATGTCTGGACAGTATATGGTATTTTTAAAATTAGGAACAGGTTATGTTTCCTGCCCCTTGCCCCTCCGTGCCCCCCCTTTGCCCCTGGGTGTTGTGCTGACCTGCGGTGAGCGCGGCGGTTTTGGTGCACCAGGTCGTAGGCTAGGAGGGCCGGGATGACACGTAGGATGGGGTCCATGGCTGTCCGTCGCGTACCGCTGCTCCTTCTTCGCGTCGTCCTCAATTTCCCATGAGTTTTTGGCTGCCGTAAAAAATGTATCGTGCGGAGTGACGTAGACATGAATCGTACTTGCTGGTCCGTAGAACACTGCCTGACTCCGTCCGGACGTCACGTACGCGATGTCCCGGATCGGAATTGTGGGTATTTTTTAGCCGCACGTAGTTTTTTACGAATCGTACGGAAATGGTAATTCTGTACGAATCGTACTTGCTGGTTTGTAAGGAGGATTTCCCGGGTACGAGTCGTACGGAGAATACGCTCCGTACGACCATTCGTACCCGGGTTTTACCCGATCGGAATCGGCACCTTAGTGAAGGTGGTAGCCTTCCACCACTATGATGATAGCTCTTTGGGCTTCCCTCCTAGCCCAACAAGACTGCAATCCATGAGCCTGGCCTTTGTCATGGCACACATGCATGATCCATGTTTAAATATGGCCAGGCACTCAGGGCAGGGATACACATCTTTAACAATACAGAGGACTTTTTCATCCCAATGAGGAAATTCTGCCACTAAGGCCCTGATTACAAGTTTAAGTGTTATTAAACACACCCAATAAATACCGATACCACAGTGAATGCTATTTATTGTGTGTGATAAGTAGCACCTATTATGAGTCTGTGGGGAATAACATGCACATTGTGTGTTCAATGCACCAAAATACACAAGATAATGTAAATAACGTCTGCGTTCGCCCGTTAAATTTCAGCTGGTTTGACCTGCTGAGTTTTAATGAAGGTTGAGGTATTTAACCCATTGAATAATTATCAGATGCATTAAATACCTTCAAACTGGTAATTCTGACCTGTAAATTACCAGTGAATTATACATGGGTCAAAATACAACTAGGAACTCATAATCAGGGATTAAGATGTTTTTTGCTCAGAATTTTACATCAATATTTGGAGAACATTTTTTTTCGATTTAAACTTTGAAAACTTTCTGACGTTTTTGAAACTTGTAAAATTTGAAAATGATTAATGAAGTTTGTAGTGAGACTGCTTCCAACACTTGTGTATCATTAGTAAACATGTGGCCCACTCTCTCCAAGGTTTTTGTGTGATGTTCAGTCTGGGATATAGGCTGGAACTCTGATACATTTATGACGCCTATACTTAAACAGGTAAGTACAAAAATAGCAATGTAAAAAATATAGATGTATAGAATATCGACTTTCATATCAAAACAAAATAAAATGATATAAATTAAATATATTAAATATTAAATTTAATTTTAGTAAAATAAAATAAATGTAATATGCATTTTAATAAAATATACCAAGTAAACTTAATTAAAACATACACGCACAAACATAATTATTTATACATATTTATTTACTTTAAAACAATTATTAAAATATTATTTTCTATTTATGTTAAAAGTTTACAATTATATGAAAAATAAAAATATGTGTCAATGATTCAAAATATAAACAACCTAAAATCTATAATGAATCAAATATTTAAGCTCAAATTTAACAATACAGTCAGGGCAACAGTAGGGAAAGTGTTGGATAGCGGAGGGGTAAATATGACTATTTCCACTCCACTGAGTGCAACAGTAAGCAAAGTGCTGGATAGTGGAGGGGTAAACAATACTATTCCAACTCAAGTAAGTGCAACAGTAGGGAAAGTGTTGGATAGCGGAGGGGCACAAATTACTATTCCCACAACAGTGAGCGAAACAGTAGGGAAAGTGTTGGGTAGCAGAGGGGTAAAATTTACTATTCCGACTCCAGTAAGTGCAACAGTTAGGAAAGTGTTGGATAGCTGAGGGGTAAAACATTTTATTCCGACTCCAGTGACTGCAAAAGTAGGGAAAGTGTTGGATAGCAGAGGGGTAAAAATTATTATTCCCACTCCAGTGAGTGCAACAGTAGTGAAAGTGTTGGATAGAGGAGGGGTAAAAACGTACTATTCCAACTCCAGTGAGTGCAACAGTAGGGAAAGTGTTGGACAGCAGTAAGGCAAAAATTACTATTCACACTCTAACAATTAAAATATATATATATATTACAAATTAAGAAAAACTATAAAAATAAATAAATATTATTTTCAAAATTGAAATGAAAATATATTAAATATATAAAAAGAAAACATATTATGATATTAATTACATATAACAAATATTATATAACATTAAATACATTTAAAAAATAATTATTTTAAATAGGAAAATATTTACGAACAAAAACATTAATTAAAACATGAATGGATTTATTTGATTTCCTGCCCTATAACACCAAACCAATAACAACACTCTTCAACATTTTAAATTAAATGTACTTCCATAATTATCATAATTAGTAATCCATTCAAAAAAATATTATTTAAAAAACCTAATAAACATTAATTAACTACACACACTTTAAAACTAGAATGTCCACAACACACAACTAAATGAAACTATAAAATAATAAAACACAATTAAAATGTATTTTTAAATAAAAAACTATTACTATTAACAACTAATTATAAAGTAATTAAAATCTATTTAAAAACCACCCTTTACCCCTTAAAAGTATAACCAACACCCAAAAAGTAAACAATTACCCAAAATAAATATCAAATAATTAACATTGATTAACAACTATATATTAATTAATTAAACACAAATTACTTCCCATCCATTACCCCTATAAACACCACAACACACCCCCAAAATTAAATACACAATTGACATAATACATTTTTTAATTAATTTAATTATTATTAATTAACAAATAATTATTAATAAAAAACAAATACAGTATTTAATGCCCTTCACCCCTATAAACCCCAAAACACACAACGGAAATTAATTAGACAATTACCATAATTTACTACCAATTAATTAATTATAATTAATGAACAACCAACTATTAATTCATCAATTAAAAATAAATTACTTTTTTTTCTTTTTTACAATTTTTTATTGAGCAGCTGACATGGGCATAAAAAACATTATACAATAATCAATGATCAGGGATAGTAAAACTTATGAAAACAGCAAACAAGATCTTATAAAATCCTTAATTAGTTAATGACCTTTAGCAGTTATAGTTGATACAGAGCGGGAAACCGATACAAAAAGTTCAACATGCAGTTGTTTCTAAAATCACAGTTCCAGAAGGATACAGATGGTGTAAAATACTTTAACAAGGGATATATGGATAACCCTATATTATAATTCTTATCGTTACCCTTTACCAACCAAATAAGAAGTGCATATTTATTAATCCTGGATTTCTTACATAAATAAAGTGTCCTGTGCCAAGGTGCAAGGTGCCGGTCGTTGATTAATCACTATTAAAAAATTTCCAGTTTCTAGTAAACTTGTTCATTGCCCCAACTCTTTTGGCGTAGGTACCAAATAAAGCAACCTCAGCTTCAGGATCAAGCGTTTTGTCAATGGCCTGACTTATTGATAAAAAATGTTTACGCCAAAACATTTCGAGTTTCGGGTAAGTAAAAAAAATGTGAAGCCAGTCACCCCCCTCTTGAAGCTGGCATCGGAAGGATTTATTTCGACTCCCGGAAAGCGTTTATTTAAAGTTTTTCGAGTAAAATAAGCCAGCCAACAGGATAAAAACGACATCCTTTTGAAATTAGCAGCTCTAAGAGCCTTGCCTCCTAACTGGGCGATCTGCTCACATTTCTGCCTCGAGAAGGAGCAGTTAGTTTCATAAGTTATTTTGGTCAAACTACCTTCAACCAAAGACGACTCTTCGCCCTTACTCAGTAAGGTATACCAGTTCCCCACTCCTTTTAATTTGACTGTTTTTAAAAAATCGGAACTTGCGAACCTGCTTCTTGTATCATTCTATGATAAAAAACATATCAAGCAGCCCATTAGCATCTAATAAACGTGCTGCGAGATCCATAATCGCTGCCATATAATAAAAACAAATATTTGGCAATGCTAAACCCCCTTGAGCGGTTCCCAACTGCAATGCTGACAACTTAACCCTGGATGCTTTCTTATTCCAAACAAAATCCCTGATCAATGACTCGATTTCTCAAAAGAAATTGGAGTTGATCTTTAACGGAACATTTATAAAAAGAAAAATTAATAAGGGGAGTATTGACATTTTAATTAATGCTACACGGCCAATTAAGGTTAAAAGAAGAAGAGTCCATCTATCAAGCAGAATTTTTATTTTATTGCGCATGAATAAATAGTTCAAGCTAAATAGTTGATCAAACTGATTAGAAACATAGATACCCATGTATCTAATCAGTTCTGTTTTTAGTGCTTGAGATCTGAGATTTAAAGGCAAAAAATTACAATCAGCGTTCAATACTAGAATCTCCGTTTTGTTTTGATTCATTTTATATCCACCGATTTGTTCAAATTGGCCAAATTCAAATAAAACTTGACCAAAATTAGATTTATCAGGACGTAGATATAAAATTATATCATCGGCGAATAATTTTAATTTCGCCATTCCTTCTATTGGTGCTTTGATTTCAGGATTTCCACGAATTCTTATTGCTAGGGGCTCAATAAAAAAAGTAAACAAAATGGGGGACATCGGACAACCTTGTCTGGTTCCTCGATTAATATTAATTGTCCCTATCGCATTAGCATTAACTAGCACCCTGGCTTGGGCACCTTGATAAATATTTTTCAACATAGTAGTGATCTAGGCCGGGAAACCAAATTTTTGCATACCGAGGAATAAAGCATCCCAGTTTACCAGGTCGAATGCCTTTTCGGCATCGACAATTGAAACCAAAATTGGAATTTTGTTGGTAGAAACATAATCAAGGGCCTGGATTAAAAACCCAGTATTTGATGACATCGACCTCCCAGATACAAAGCCAGACTGGTCAGTGTGGATTAAAGCCTGGGCAATCGGGGTAAAACGTTGGGCCCATATTTTCATCAAAATCTTGAAATCCACATTAAGAAGACTGATTGGCCTGTACGAGTTTACATCTTTATGATCTTTCCCTTTTTTAACAAAACTGACAATGATAGACTCCTTAAACCTCGGGGGGACAATGCCTCCCGATTTAACAACATTAAGGTGCCGATTCCGATCCGGTAAAAATTATTTGCGTACGACCCGTATCCGTATTTTTTTACGTACGAGTCGCACAAGTACCGTACAAACTGCCAAGTACGGTTTGTACGTGAAAAATAACTACGAATAGTGTTGGGAAAAGTCTACGAGAGTGCGTCGGAAAGTGTCCACGTCCAAATATCGTCGGGAAAAGTGTATGAAAGTGAGCCGGACAGTTTCACGTACAAATCATAAAACACAAGTCCGAGCGAGCAAGTACAATCCCGACCGTCCGTCCGAATACACAATTGCACGTAAAAAGGCCCGTATGGAGCCAACGCAGTAGCGCACATGTACACGGGTAAACTCATGTCCGTGTATGAGCCGTACAGACCCCCCACCCCCAAATATGTTTGCACCGTACACCACCCTGTCCACACTGCACCCCAGGACCGCAACTGTACGTGCCGTACCCCCCATGTATGTGCAGCACCCCCTCATGTACGTGCCGTACCACCGCATGTACGCACCATTCCCCAGGGCCGCATGTACGCACTGTACCCCCAGCCCCCCCACCGCATGTACGCACCGTACCCCTGCACCGCATGTACGCACTGTACCGCCAGCCCCCCCACCGCATGTACGCACCGTACCCCAGCACCGCATGTATGCACTGTACCCCAGCACCCCCACTGCATTTACGCACCGTACCCCAGCACCGCATGTACGCACTGTACCCCCAGCCCCCCACTGCATTTACGCACCGTACCCCAGCACCGCATGTACGCACTGTACCCCCAGCCCCCCACCGCATGTACGCACCGTACCCCTGCACCACATGTATGCGCCGCACACCAACATCATCCCCCAGCACCCTCACCCAGCATCGCGTATGTACGGATCGTACCTACGCGAAAAAGACTCATACAGAAGCAGGACACTAAAACAGCACAAGGAGGGTCAAATCGACTCGCACAACAACACCAAACACGTCTACACGACAAAATACATCTCAACGACTGACCTGCCACATCCAAACAGCCCAACAGAGGCCCCAAACACAACCACCTCTTATAACACACCCACCAAAATTCAAACACAGCCACACCCAAAAATAGACCAATAAAAAGGGCCCACACACACAACCCATGAGCCTTTGCAACAGACCTACTGCGGACAGAGCCCACACACAAACCACCCCACATAACTCATACCTTCGCTACACCTTCACTCACACACCTTCACACAACCTCCTCCACAAACATCCCCCCTTCACATTCACACACACACACTCACATTCACAACCACACACCCACAACCATCCACACCCACACCCACACCCACACCCCACACCATGCCCACAGACAAGAATCCAAAGTTCACAACGGCGGAGCTGGACATCCTTGTCAACTAAGTCATCAGAGTCGAGCCACAGCTGTTTGGAACATTGGTCAGACAGACCAGCATATCTGAAAAATCCGCCATGTGGCAGAGGATCGTCGATAAGGTGAATGCTGTTGCGCCCATCCGAAGGACCAGGCATGAATGCCAAGCCAGGTGGTACGATCTGCGCAGGGCGGTCAAGAGGAAGATGAATGAAGAATATGCCCAGACCAACATCACTGGAGGTGGGCCGCCCCGCAGACCCATACACTACCATCCCTGGGAGGAGAAGGTGATGGCCATGCTACCGCCGTTGGGAGTTCACGGAATGGACAGAGTCGCAGAGCCTGGTGAGTACACAAACAACTCACGTAACATGGGGGGAATGGCATCCACACCCCAACCACAACAAATGCACGCACCTACCCCCAAGCACTCACCGAACACAACCACACTCAAAAACCAAGCGCATGCCACTAACGTCACCATTCACCCTTCACAAATCAAGGCAAGGCCATGTCCAAGGCTACAACAACCACAAACACAAGACTGGATGTCCGGGAGGCTGGGAGGGTGGGCCCCACACAACACAAAAATGAGACGCAGACAACAATGTCCTTAGCCCATATGGCATAGGTACATACCCATGCACAATGCACAGGGACTGGCAAACTACTACCAAGGTAGCTGACACTGGGCCCTGCTGTATGCAGCACAAGGCCCTCCTGGGACCACTGTACACTCAAACACCAACTCCACAAGCACAGGTATCTAGCACAGGCTCACACACACTGTCATGGCAGCATGCACCATGAGGGGACACACACATCACCTAGGAGACCCAATTACAATTCACACCACACACAACAGCACACCCGGTCACACCCCCCCTAACACAAGCACACACCCCCGGGGCAGGCAACGGATACACACACTCCCACAATGGACATGTGACACAACAAGATCAAACCAGAGCCAAGTAAGCAACAGAGCCAACTATCTACAGGTCACACACTCAGCAGAACATCCCAATCTGTCCCCCGCAACATACCCATCCCCAAGTGGACACTGAGAGGAATGCTAGGGACATCCAACTACCTGGGCGAACTGTGTCAACTTGAATATGTATGAAACATGGATGTAGCATGAAACAGCATTAAACTTGTCTCTCTCTCTCACACACAGGGCAACGTCGACGATCTCCCCCCAACACTGGGGGGGAAGAATCACAGTCCCAGGCACCGCGTGAAGATGACCCCACCGGCAGCGACGACTCTCACCACTCCGTGGATGACCCCGACCAACCTGGCCTCTCTGGTGTTCAAGCACCTGCAGCACCTGCGTCAGGTACATCTGTGCCAACCACCACCCCCATTCCCGCCACATCCCAGGACACACCCAGGATCCCTGCTCGCACTGAACAACACAGCCAGTCTGACCAGGAGGGACAAGGTTCTGCGGGCACCCAGGAGGAGGCAGACAACCCTGCAAATGCCATCCCTCAGGGGTCCCGTAGACCCGATGTGACCACAACGGCAGGCCAGGCTCGTGTGGGCAGGGGTGGTGGGAGTGGAGGCAGGCGGAGGCGTGAACCTGACCAGCCAGCTCAGGACCCCGGTATGTCACACATACGCAACACCCTGGACTCATACCGGCGTGACACCAGAGGCATGGACCAGGTCGTGTCTAGACTTTCCGGGATGCAGGGGACCCTCGATGAGATAAAGAACCTGCAGGTCGAGCATCATGCCAGTCATCAACAACACCAAGGACGGATGGAGGCAAGACTGGCTGAGTTCCTGGCGGTGCACAGGGTCATGAGCCAATTACTACGTCAGATCGCCCAAAGTCTGGCAAACCCTCCCTGTGCCAGCAGGCGTAGACCAGCACCAGACACAGGGAGGGAGGAGGAGGAGGATTCATCTGACGGAGCGTCCCCAGCATTGTCAAGGCCTGCATCTGAAGGTCCCCGGAGGAAGGTGGGTCATCCACGGAAAAGACCGTGAGAGTCAGCGGACCATCCCCATCTCCCAGGTCACCTGGCCTGGCACCTGGCACCTGGCCCTCTGGTGCAACAGCAGCATCTCACCCAATGACATTCTCTGCCACATGGACTTTCTGGTCACAGTCTGACCAATGATGACCAACACTGTGGTCTGGACTCTGATGACTTCCAATGCCAAGGGTGCCATCTTCCCCAGTGAACTTTGGATTCTATTCCCCCGGTAGACCCCCTTACACATCTACCAAAAGACTCACCCCACCAAAAATAAATTCATATTGTTCTGCACATGAGATGTTGCTGTCATTTTGCATTATTCGACGACATATGTGTGTGGAAATGTCTAACTATCCTGAGTGTTGAACCAACTCCAGCCATCCATACCCGGGAACAGAGTCTGGTACAGGACACACATGGGTCACAAGGTATCATTCAATGTAGGCATGGTGCCCAACACTCACCTGTGATGGCCTCTGGCAGCTGAGGGGGTGCCTGCTAAACTGTGCGGACAGACCTATTTGGGAGATCATCATCAAGGCGTAGAGGTCATGGCCCATGTGGAAGTACCCGGGGAGGGAGTCCCAGGTATGTGTGGCCAGGTGGGAGAACAATGTCCTGTATGCTGGAGTATGGTGGATGTGAATAACGGTGGCCAGGGCAAGGTTGGATGCACGGAGATGTACCAACGGGATCTAGGATGACAGACGTACAAGGTTGGTGTGGGGTCGAGTTTGTGGACTGCCTCCTGAGTGTGGGTGGGGAGTGTGGAGGACATCCTGCAGCAGACAGTGAATCATTGCAGCTATCTATGTTGGACGGTGAGGTGGCTGGGGCGCAGGGTGTAGAAGCTGAGGTGTGCAGATGCCCCCTGGAAGTGGACCAGTCTCCTTGGAGTTTCGATGTACTTGCTCCGAGGGCAGGGCAGTATATGAGATGGATGTTGTCATGGACCTGGGGGATGGTCTGTCGTAACTTGGAGTGGATCTATCTGTGGATCATGTGCATAATGCAGAGGGCGTTGCAGCATGAGGTACAGATGCTGTGGAATAGCATGGCATATGTGAGTGAGCCAAACATGATGCACACCATCTTGTGTGTGTGGCCACTGGGTGCTTGTGCAGGGCTCTTGTGGGTGGGACACAGGCACTTGACCCAGCTGGAAGGGGACAATCCTCAGATGCTCACCTCAGCCCTGTCCAAGTCCAGCCTCAGGTGGCTCGTGTTCAGCCATTCATCAATGGATCTCATGCATACTTGAATGATAGAACTGCCAATGTCTGTGTCTTTGTTGATGGTGAGGAGCTCCTGGCTGTCAATGGCATACGAGCTGATGATGAGGTGCTGTGCGCATGTGATGGTGGAGAGGGGGGTCCTGGACACTCTGTAGATTGACATGCTGAGAGATGATACCTGTGCCATGTCCCAGACGATGACACCATACTACATGCTGAAGCCTTGAGTCCCACTCCCATGCCCTTGCTGGGGTACAGAGCCTGTGGGGAGTATTAGGGTCATGACCTGGTTGGTGTGACAGGACCTGGAAGGCGGGGCAGCACAGTGTAGGCAGTTGGAGTTGCACACTCAGCATGCAAAGGTGTTGTGGGTGTGCCCAGGGTATGTCTGACAGCAGGCGTTTGATGTGTGGATGGACATAGCTCGGAGTGTGGCTGATACATCAGACTAGTGTGATGTGGGTTTTGCAAGGATAGGATGGTGGTGCAATGTGCACCTTGCATGTGCTGATGGTCCAGCCTTTGGCACCGCGTGGCGGCAACAGTGGCATAGACAAGCTGAGGACAGCCAAATGAATGGGTGGAGGGAGGAAGAGAGGAGCATCTTGGAGGCGTGTGTGTTGCCAAATCTGGATACTCCGTGGGCCCTTGCTGCAGGGGCCGCAGCAGCAGGCGGCATCTCCTTGCTAAATGACAGAATTTGCCAACAAAGACTAGGATGTCAGAAGGACAACTGCAACAGGCGCGTGTGTAAAGTAAGGAGTGTCCAGTGTCACATGGCACACCCAGAGACAATGCATGCACAATCACCAAAGAGCCATTACACCGGATCAGGAAACTGAAGGGCGACCTGCGCACAGGAGACACACACTCAGCAGCTGGCGATGGCCCATTGTGTGGTCGACCTTGCTAAAAAACATACACGACCATGTACTTCATGCCCAATAGGGAGCCTAATCCATGAACAACTGCATGCATGTCGCTAAACTACACATGGACTCCTATGCATTCTCTACAGCAAGTATGCCAGAGATGCCGCATGCCAAGTGGCAAGAGACCTGCAATGACAGAGATGAGGCACCTTGGAGTGTGACGAACACCTTTATTACTCATCCTCACAGTAATGGAATTGCATCCATTGGAACAGAATCACAGGTCATTCGGCTGACCATGTGTGACCTACACTGGACACCCCCTGCAACACACAGATGTGGTAAATCCTACTGAGCTGGCACACAAGTGAAGGGGTTGAGCCTCACACCCCTTGCTGCACACGGAGAGTCTACAATTCCCCATTGAGCCTCATATGGGGATGTCTCACCCCATGTCCACCATGAACATCCTGTATGTTCCTGAGGGACGTTATACACACATTGATGCCTTCATCAGAATCCACAATCCATGACAGATGACTGTCAGGAAGGGTGACTATCAATTCATGGGAGCCATGCAACACGTCACGTGGCGCATGGTGAGTCGACATGTATGCATGGTAACACAACATGCACAGGAGCAGTCCCCACATATCACAAACACGTACCACCCACAAAACGCCTTGCTGCACTCCTTACCCAAAATGACTTCTCACCATGTCTGTGTATGTAACTCTGATCCAGCACACGTTGCAATACTCATGAGGAATAGCAGGAGTGCAATGATGACATGAGCAGACGACAGCCGCAGGAATCTGGGGAGGACAGACACACAACAAGTCAGCGAAGAGCCAGTAATCCACAGACATGTACATGCACACTAAAGGATTGATGTTGTCACCATAGTAATAATGAATTTTGTGTTCCCGCAAAAATTTGGGGAATCACATTATCACTTGAATGACACATCAGAACACACCTCTAAGTCAATTGGCACACAGTCAGCTCGACACACACATTGCAACACATGCCACACAAGACTCTAAGCGTGCACACTCAGACACAGGAACTCACCATCATGAGAAGAAGTTGCGGATAAGCTGACTCCGGATGTCCTCATCCTCATCCTCATCGTCACTTGCCCCGTGCCCAAGCCCTTCATCCTCCACGGGTGGATGAACTTGCTTATCCGGATCCAGGATGAGTGGCACGGCCTTCTCCACTGCCATGTTGTGCAGCATGCAGCACACAAGGAAGATTTTGCAGACCTTCACAGGGGCATATGGGAGGGCGCCGCCGGTCTTGTGGAGGCACCGGAATCTGCTCTTCAGGAGTCCAAACGTCCTCTCATTCACACGCCTCGTCTGCCCATGGGTGTCATTGTACCAGTGTTCTGCGGCTGTTCTGGGGTTGCGGAGAGGCGTCATCAGCCATGGCATGTTGGGATAGCCAGCGTCCCCTACATGGAAACATCATGGACAGAAGTGGGTCAGGAGAAGCACTAAGATATTAAGAAACTGCTAAATACAGGACTAACAGAGTATACCCACCAACAAGACATGCACGTTCGTTGCGCAGCATCATTTCAGGCACCCTGCTACGCCTCATGATGTAGGCATCGTGTGCTGATCCTGGAAAACGGGCACAGACATGGGATATCATCATGTTAGCAAGACATACCACAAGGGCATTGATGGAGTGGCAATGCTTGCGGTTACGGAAGGCTACCTCCTGTGTGTGTGGTGGTACCAAAGCCACATGTGTCCCATCAATGGCCCCAATGACATGGGGCATCCCTCCCAGGGCATACAACTCATCCTTGACATCTGTCAACTGCTCACGAGTTGGAAAAGTTATGAATTCATCCAGGTGTAACAACATGGCCTCTAACACATCATGCAGGACACGGCTGAACATGGTCTGGGACATGCCACCTACATCAGCTATGGTCAATTGAAACGTACCCGTGGCAAAGAAATGTAGGGCTGCCATCACCTTCATCTTGGCTGTCAGTGCAGTAGGATACCTGTGTAGCGGTTGGAGGTGTGGCTCCAGCCTTGTGGTCAAGTTGTCAATCAATGGTTGGGAGAAGCGGTAGCGGCGTATACAGTCACATTCCCTCATGGCAGCCAAGTCTGGCATTGGTCAGGGGAGAGGCAGTGCCCTGCAGAAATTTGGAAGGAATAACGAAGATTGAGTACAGCACTACACCACTGTCAATGAACTGAGCACATGTTCAACAGCTAATACACATATGCTACATACAGAGTCTGTACTGTGCAATGCATCCAGGACACGTATGCCAGCCAGGTAACACCCCTACCAACAGTCAGCTACACACGTGGGTGCTCAAGGTCAACATGACATGCCATGGAACTAGCTGTGGGCCAGTGTAAGTGAACAGGCAGACGCATTACAGGAGTGACAGACATCCACATATGTGTATAAGAAGGATGTTTTATCATACAGACCGGTTGCGGGACACTAGAGGCACAGGTCACATGTCCCTGAAATAGGACAGTCCACACACCTTGCCATGAAGGGGTACATGTCAGGAATGACCACACATACATTGAGACTACGCAGATATGTGCTTGTCTCACTAGTCCATGTGCGATGCATACATACACCCGTTACGTCTGATTCCACACGTGGCCTGGTGTGCGTAATAGTGTGCCATGCCCATCGACACGCACACACATGTTGGATGCAGCAGCTGCAAATGCATGTCACGGAACAACTACAGCAAGCTCATGGGAACCCATGACACACACATGACATAGTCACATCGTGCAACGCCGGTAGTTACATGTCTGATGTCATTATCCGTGTCCCTGGCATGAGGGGACAGTTGCAGGTGTAGGTGACTGTGCCATGCCAGTGATGCAGTGATCGACTGTCCCCAGAGAGTAGCTCCTCTGTATCTATTGATATCCAGTAATTTGCTGTTGTGTCATGCTCCCCATTGTTTCCCAGTGGCATGCTGGGTAAACCAACTGTGTGGTGCAGGGCCTACATATGTTTGTAGTATTGTAGATGTCACTCATGTTGCTGTTCATGCAATGCGCTGTGTCCTATGTAGTTTGGACTCATGTGTCATATGTATACAGGTGTCGGATAATTTCCTTTCTCTTCATCTTGGCCACAGCATCGTCGGGGGAAACCGAGGGAGACACTGGCACGGACGTGGGGGAGGGATCAAGCACCGGGGCCACCAGTGCTGGGGGGTCTGGCGCAGCAAGTGGCACGGAGGCCGAGGGGAGTCAGGCAGAGGACCTGTCCAGTCCCAACACCGACTATGACGCTGACGGGTCCGAGGCTGAGCTCCCAGAGGGGGCAGAGGCTGCTCCCAGAGCTGAAAGCACCACTCCATCCCTCGCTGCACCCTCCATTCCCATCACCGCCCTCCCACTTGCTCGGGTCCCTTGTATCCGTGCTAGGCGACAACAGGTGCGTGAGAGACGGCAAGGAGGTGTATTTAAGAGGTGAAGGGTGCACTTCCACTCCGGATCATTCTGTGGTGTGTAGGCACATTCAATTGCATGGTGCTTTTCACATGCACGCTCATGATTTAGAAAGGGATTCGTGTGCCAGTTATGACCCCGTCTTGTACGCTGCTTGCTAACGGTAATTATGTGCTATTCAATGATGAAGATTGCTGTGGGATGCTTCCGGGAATTCCTCACATCGTGACTGTATCACTATGAGTGGTTTTCTGTCATTACGTCCTTTTCCCACCCCCGCATGGCCGGCTCGATGTATCCATCTGGCCTTCCATTCCAACCTTGAAAGCAGAGTTCAACAGAATGAGCAGAATAAGGGCTCTATAGTCTCAAAAACAAGTCGTGTTGACTTCATCCCGAGAAACATTTGTCCTTCACGTAGCTCACACGCACACAGAGGTGCAAGCGCTTTTTAACACTGATCTCCCACTACATATTTTGGACTCCGATTCAGACTATCTTTCATGCCTCGTCAACAAGTGGCCTGGCTGTTTTTTTTTAAATTGTGTGCTCCGGCCTCGTGACCTCCTTCCAAACTCTGTTTGGTGTGATCCCCGCATTTCATCATTCGATTTTTTCTAGCGTCTTCGGAGGTGTCCCTTTGCTTCTCGCCCTCGTAGCTGGGGTGCCATAATTGATCTGCGTACTACGCTGTGGCTTCACAACTTGCGTTACAAGACAGCATGCACCGGCTGCTCCATCTTCGGACACAGATGCTTGCATTCTACCGCACTCTGCCGCTGGCGACCTTAAGCAGTGCCTATGGATTGTCCTTCCGGTTTCCCTTCTTTACCTGCGTGCAACCTGTCTTTCATTGCCTAGATTGTCCATTCGAATGGGCTCTGGATTTGTCCCTGTCTAACTCAGTGGCTCCTGACCCGGATTATGATCGACTGATGAGCCCGTTAGTGGCTCATGAGTTGGACTGTTCTGGCGTCAGGATCATGGCCTGTGCTGCTGCACATGGAATCCTAGGCAATTGGGACATCGGAACGGCTGCAAATTAATTCTTATCCAGAAGTTATCTTGATGTCCCCACCTGTTGTCCACAAATGGTGCTGGATGCCCCGATTGTTGAGGAGCACGTGTGTTCTTTCCCCCTGCTGAACTGGATGGCAGATAATTTTGCGGAACGTTCAAATGATTTCCTCTTGGAAGCTGTTGCAACTTATTGTGCTTATACCTTGATGAATTGACTTTAGCCCTGCTCATTTCATGGTGCATCCATCGATGTCATATTTTTTCCCCTTTTACATGGTTAATTTCCCTTCAACATCGTTCATAATTGACATTTTTTTTCTGACTTTTTCGCTTCCCTTCTATGGACTTCCAGTTCATGCCCTTAGTTCCGTTCTATCAAACTTGAACTCTGCATTCTCGATTTTGCGCCCCTAGTGGTTAGTGGTACGAACAAGGGGAGGTGTAGTGATGATTCCTATCTCCCTATGTACAATGCTAAGTTGGCACCACCGCGTTAGTTGTTAGTAAGCCATCTTGCCAATTGTGCTGCTTTTGCACGCGACACTGTAGTTTTGTGTTATTACTTTTGAAATGCCTACTCGAGTTTGCTTCACATGAGAACTGTCTGTTGTTTGACATCCTTCACAGTGAGCAGCGAGCTTGTACTGTACATTGTGTACACAAACAGTCTGGGTGACTAGACGGTGCATGTTGTTGTGTGCAGGTTGATCGTCCCACTATTTAGCCATTACATGCACGCAGCTGCAGATACCTGATAGACGAGTGCTTGCCATATTGCAGTGCAGCACATTTTAGTTTCATTGTGATGGAGGACTTTCGCAGGAGATGAGACTAGATGATCCTGTGACGTGATTCCACTGAGCTAATCTGTACGGTGGGGGTCCCCCGTTCAAGCTTAGAGACCTTCTATTAGTCGAATGATACTACTATTGGTTTACTAGCGACAGGAAGGTTGCTGTTTCCACTGTCATTTTCTTATGATTGCTCCTTTCATTGTCTATGATATTGCAACAATGCTGATGCTTCTGAACTTAACCATTTGTCTGCTTATGTTAGCCACAGTACTGCATCTTAGGACGCGAGGTTCATTGAATGAACTCTTTCAACTTTACCTTGTCTGTGTCTATTCTGTTGTGGACTGATCTGAGAATAATGACGAACAGGTATGTCTGATTCCCACCATTCCTGAGAATGTTGTAAGTCGCTTGTTCTGGGTTGTCTATACATTGGGACCGCCGAGCTCAACCTCGGTTAATGAATGGGACACTTAGCTAGTCAGATAAGGGGTTCTGAGGGGAGTTTGTGGTACACCACACATGTCTCCTTCGTGCCAGGCACCGCACCCCCTGGCCCTGTCTCCCCTGCTGCCGTCAATGCAGAGTCTGTGGACATTCAGCGCCAGTTGCAGGGTGGTCAGACATCGCTGCTGCGTGTCCTCCATGGCCACACCAGACTGCTGACATGGATGGTGTTGTACATGGAGGGCATGTCATCAGCGATATCTGACCAACGGATGTTGCTGAGGTCCATGGACTCGTCAATGACGGCAGCAGTGGGTCTCCTGCAGCGAATCGTCCCCCCCTACCCCGGCACCATCCGCACTTCCCACTCCCATGCCTGTCCCATGCACACCCAGACGTCCCCATACACGCACCCCACCGGACACAGGCAGCACACAACCAGGGAAGGCCGAGCGCACACCTCCTGTCATGCACACACAGGGGGGAGAAGGCACAGGCACCTGGTCGGGGGGCAAACAGCAGCCTCGCTGTCACAGTAGGAGTCCGCAGTCCTCACGACCCACTACCTCCAATACCACTCCCCTTGGCTCTCTTGCCCAACAGTCGGACAGAGAGTCCTTCATGGCCAGTCCGTCCCTCAGCCCCAATGTGACACCACCCCGCCAGCGTTTGAGGGATTACCCGGGCAGGGTGGTTGAGTCCCCCCCTGTCCACACCGTCCCCCAGTTGCGCTACGACCCATCCCTCTGACCCTCCCCCTCCTTGGGGCCTGTGGTGCCTTCAGGTGCAGGGGAGACACTGGAAGAGCTTGCGGCCGTGTGCAGCACCATACTGCCCTCCTCTTTTGGCGCTGCCCCACCCCCTGTGGTGGAGTCGTCCGTCCCTGCACCCACAATACCTACCCGTGCCCTTCCTGTCCCTGCGGTGCCTGGTTCTTCCCCCCCACATGATGCCCCCCCTTCTGTGGATGATATGGTACAGTGAACTGTGCAGGCAAGCTAGGGGAGACGCGTCCCAACATGTCCCCCCCAGGACTTCGCATCTGGCGTGGCCTATGGGCTTGTTGAATGGTGTACTGTGGCTACTTTTCTTCGAGATTCTGAATGTGGTTTTTTGTTTTTCGTTTGCACACTATTGCTTTTCTGGTATTGCTGTTGGTGCTGCTGCTCCCTGATTTGGGGTGGTGATAATGTGTTGGGTGTCTGGGATATGTTGTAGTGTGCTGCTCATGGGGTGGACCCTGGTATATGCATGCCGTCACAAGGTGGCTGCATATACTCGTAGGTCATGTTAGCTCTTACTGCATGGTGACATTGTCCCAAGGTGTGTTCCTTCCTCTGTGGCACCTGACATCTTCCCTGCAGGGTGTTTCCCAATTGTTGTGCTGAGCTGTGTCAACTTTTTCCTCGGTGTGTGACACATCCCTTCGACTTTGGCCATGCATGCTCTGCAATGTCTCCACCTGCATCGTTTGTGGCATCCTTGGTGGACACTGTACTTGTGTATGGAGTATATTGACATGACTTCATGTGGACATTTTCCCTTTTCCGCACTATGCATGTGTGTACTCCCTGCCTCACACACATGTGTTACGTGTTCTGCAGGGTATTTGGGCACCTGCCTGACAATTGTGGGCATTGTATCTGTGTGTACTCCACCCTTTTACTTCCATGGGAGGCTTCGACTTGTTGGCTGCCCCGGCACCTGTACATTCCTATCATTCATGGAATGTGGGTGACAGTGTGTGTTCTCTTAGTTTAGTGGTGTTTGACATGAGGATGCAGTCTTGTTGCATGATCTCAGTGTGTGTATTGTGCTGCCTCCGCCAGGTGTGGGTATGCATGTGTGATTTGTCATCACATCCACATGTGGTGTGTCATGCAGTGGGGGAAGGACGTCCATCCTCATGGGAGTGGGACACTGCTGTCAGTGATGTGTTGTCATGGCACTCTCAACATTGTTGCACATTGTGGATGCCTTCATGCACCCTTGAAGTTTTGCTCATCGGATGGTGATGTACACACCCCCATGTCTCTGTCCACTGCTGGGGGTCCTCTACACCCACCCCTCATATGTCTGGGCACTGCTGGGAGGGATGGCCACCCACCCCTCATGTCTGGGCACTGCTGGGAGTGATGGGCACCCACCCCTCATCTGTCTGGGCACTGCTGGGAGTGATGGGCACCCACCCCTCACATGTCTGGGCACTGCTGGGATTGATAGGCACACACCCCTATGAATCAGTCCACTGTCGTGGTACGAGCCGTACCCATGCGCTGATGGGCTGGGTAGGGCCCGTACCCCTAGGGCACCCCAACTTTGGAGGTGCGGCCCGTACCCATGCCTTTGGGACATGGGTACAGGCTGTACCGCCATTGTTGGTGTGACGTAGGGGTGGGCGTGGTATGTGCCGTACCCACGCGCTGTTGGCCTGAGTAGGGCCCATACCCCTAGGGCACCCCAACTTTGGGGGTGCGGCCCGTACCCATGCCTTTGGGATGTGGGTACAGGCCGTACCGCCATTGTTGGTGTGACGTAGGGGTGGGCGTGGTATGTGCCGTACCCACACACTGTTGGCCTGGGTAGGGCCCGTGCCCCTAGGGCACCCCAACTTTGGGGGTGCGGCCCGTACCCATGCCTTTGGGACGTGGGTACAGGCTGTTCCGCCATTGTTGGTGTGACGTAGGGGTAGGCGTGGTACGGTCCATACCCACGCTCTGGGGGGCGTGGGTTTTTCCCGTACCATCATTGTGGTGGTGACGGGTACGCGTCCATGTCCACTTCCGTTGAGGCGGGACCATGGAGGTAATTAATGTGCAGGATGTTTTAGTAATTTGTGGGCTGTGGGTTATGTTTCCTGCCCCTTGCACACACACACACACCCCCCTTTGCCCCTGGGGTTTGTTCTGACCTTCTGCGGCGTCTGCGTCGGTTTCTGTACACGAGGTGGTAGGCTATGAGGGCCGGGATGACGCGTAGGTTGGGGTCCATCGCTGTCCGTCGCGTACCGGGGCTCCTTGTTCGCGTCGTCCTCATTTTCCCGGCAGTTTTTGGCTCCCGTAAAAACTGCTGTGTGCGGAGTGACGTCGGCACGAATCGTACTTGCTGGTCCGTAGAACGCTGCCTGACTTTGTCCGGACGTCGCGTTTGCGCCGTCCAGACACAGATTTGTATGTATTTTTTTGCCGGTCGGTGTTTTTTACGAATCGTGAGGTAATGGTGTTTCTGTGCGAATCGTACTTGCGAGTTTGTAGGGTGTTTTTCCAGAGTACGAGTCGGACGGAAAAAACGCTCCGTCCGACCATTCGTACCAGGGTTTTACAGGATCGGAATCGACACCTAAATAATTTGACCAGAAGAGGAGTCAGTTCTTTAGAAAAGATTTTGTAAAATTCAATTGGGAGCCTGTCTGCTCCACAGGCTTTCGCCCCAGCTATAGATTTAACTGTATCTAAAATTTCTGTATCCCGAATATCACTCTCAAGTTGATCAACTAACGAGGGAGGTAAAACAGGAAGATTAACTTCATCAAGGTATTTATGAATAAGATCAACCCCTACCTCATATTTAGTGGAGTAAAGCTGAGAGTAGTGATCCATGAATACTTGAGCTATACCTTGATCTTTAATAATATTTTGAGTCTTGGGGTCCACGATCTCTGTTATTAAAGCTTTTTCCTGTTTAGTTTTTGTTTGACCCGCTAACATTTTGCCCACCATTTGACTCTCCTCGTATACTTTTTGTTGGAAAGTTTTAGAACTGTTGATTTCCTCAATTAAAAAAACCTCTTTTAAGGCTACCTTCGCCCTTTCTAACTGTAAAACAGCATCTCCCCTCCCCACCGTTAAAGTATCTCTCAGATTAGTAGCATGATCTACAGCCTGTTGGTGTTATTTGATCTTTTCCCTTCTTTCTCTTGACTTAGCAACTGAACGTGCAATCATCTGTCCTCTAATGGCCGCCTTAAACCCGCCCCAGACTGAAAAAATTTCTGCTGAGCCTTCATTTAAATAAAAAAACTCTAGTATCCACTCTTTGGTTTGAACTATCCAGTTGGAATCTTGGAGGAGTAGACGATCCATCTGCCACCTGGATTGAGTCTAAGCTCCCCCTTCGATCTCAAACTCTAGAGAAATTAGAGAATGATCTGAAAATGGGTTAGCACCTATATTGGTATCTAAGACCTTAAGAGATCGTGATATAAGAAAAAAATCAATCCGAGAAGCCGTATGAAATTGTTTAGAATAACAGGTACATTTCGCAATAGTCGGATTATGTTGACGTCATTGATCCACGAGTAGATGTTCCTGTTTTAAGGCTTCCAAGACTTTCTTTGTTTGGGGTTTAAGTTCTTTTTTATTTTTATTTGAGGTGTCTTTTTTCAGTTCTTGAATAAAATTGAAATCCCCGCCCAGAATTATTTTTCCCGGGACCCCTCTGAGTAGCTCACTGATTTTAAGTAGGGCTTTAGTATCATCTACTATCGGGCCGTAATAGTTAAAAAAATTTAATGTCGTCCCGTTTAATTTGGCCTCGACCCAGAGCCAACGCCCTAAGGGGTCTCTGCGAATTTGACCATATTCCCAAGGAAGACTGCGGCAAAAATAAATCGCAACCCCTCTTTTAGCTAACCCAGCAGAGGCAAAAAACACATGCGAAAAAAACCTGGGGAGATATAATTTAGGAAAATTAGTTTTCAAATGGGTTTCCTGGAAAAACAATACCTGGGGCATACAGGATACTAGCCACCCTATTAAAGCTCCGTATTTAGATTTATTTAATAACCCATTAGCATTAATAGAGATAATGCGACACATACTACTCATTTTACCCTGATTGAGGATAAATAGAAGTCAAATTTTTTTTTTAAAAAGCATACCAAAATTGAAACATTTCAACACTCCCACTTTCTTAAAAACGTTTACTATCATACCCATACTTCTGCTCTTTTTACTGCTATTCTTTTAAACCTCCCTACCCCCCCTTGGACCTCTCAACCCCACCCTCAGAAGAGGTGTCCCAACACGCTAACCACCTCTCTCTACCCCTAGCAATTTTACTGGGTGCCATGGATCAGCACCCTGGGAAACCCCCCCCACCCCCACCCCCCCGAACCAGCACACGGAAACTATACACTACCTAACTGCCAAAAACATAATAGCAAAGCAAATAAGCAATAAGAAGTACGAAAATACAAACGATAGCTCACTTTTAAACTCTAAAAAAAGAAAAGCTATCAAAAAGAAGAAAAACATTCTTAAGACAATGTCTAGATTATGAACTGGAAGTGGAAATTTCCTTTAGAAAATCCTGTGCATCTTCTAAGTTGGTGAACATATGAAATTTCCCCTTAACACGCAATTTCGACTGTTGTGCAATTGATGCCTGAGCACCTTGTGCTTTGAACAAAAACAACAATTTAACAAATTCTTTAAGTCTCCGAGCAGCCACGGCAGACATATCAGAGAAAATTCTACAATTGGAGGTCTCATTAACCGGAAACTGTCTCTGCTGAATGGCTTTGGACAAAATCCTCTCCTTTATTCGAAAGTCTGCAAAATTAACTAAAATAGTGCGGGGGCTGCTCATATTTGGCAAGGAATGAAACGGAACTCGATGGGCCCTGGTGATTGTGAGATCCCCGCTGAACTCTTGGAGAACGTTATCCTTAATAAAGGATTCAACCCATTGCAATGTCTGGGCCCCTTCGATTCTCTCCGGGATTCCCACTAAGCGTAAGTTGGAATGCCGAGAATAGTTTTCCAATTCCTCGAGCTTTATTTCTAGAGTACTCCTGTCCTTTATAACTTCTCGGACTTTGCTAGACAATCCGGTCATCTGGTCCTCCCACTGGGAGATCCTGCTTCCTGTATCCTAGCTGGAAAACCGGCCACGGCCTCTTCTATCTTTCCCAGATGGAGATGAAGAGAAGAAATTTCATTTTCCTGACACCTTTTCATATCTCTTATTTCATCCAGAAGAAGAATAAGCATCGTTTTAATATTGCGCTGTCTTGTTGAGTCATCCATCTGAATTTCTACAGGATCTACAGAATGTACAGGATCTGAACCTAAACTAAAAGCAATTTTTTGAGAAGTATCTAATAGCTTCGGCACCTTTTGGCTATGAGCCAATTGTTGTAGCTGTTCCTGGGACCCAGGAGAAGATACCGGATTAATTTGAAATAAAGACTGGTTAAGGACGGGCCGAGAGATTGCCGGCTGGATGAATTCTGCTACAGACACAGGCACAAGTGGAGGAGCAATATTCAAGGCATCCACATTCAGATCTTGTGATAAAATGGATAAAGTCAATGAGTTTTGATCTTGATCTTGAGGAGGCGCTAAAGAGACTGGGGAGGTGTCCGGCGAAAAAGGTGAACTGAGATCGAGGGGGAGCTGACACGAGCTGGCAAGATCCGTAGCCCGCATCTGAGATATATTAGGCGGAGGAAGAGCCGAGTTTGTTAACTTTTTCATAAAGAGAGGAAACTCTTTAAGACTTTTTCCCTCCTCTTTACTACTTTTGGTAGTTGCGACCGCTACAGAATTGTCGACTTTCGGTTCATGAGTCTCATCAATTCTTTTTGTAAATGCCGAAGGGGAGATTCTGTCGCCCAGGCTTTCTCTGGGACACTCGTCAGTAGAATCATCTTCAGAGCTCTCAAAAGTGCAGTTATGCTCAGAGCGGTTCCCCAATGGTCCAGCTTTTCCTGTCCCAGAAGATAGCGTTTTTGCCTGAGCCAGAGCCTGTCGGGTCTTTGCCTTTAGGCCAGTTGCCATATCGACTTTAGCAGTAGAATTATTCTGTCTATTATGTCTTCCCATTGCCCACTCCAGCAGTGCGATGCAAGTAAATAAATTATCAAGCGTGACTTAAGGCACTTTCTCCACTTTCTAGCGTGAATTAGCATCGCTATTTCGCCCTTAAAAATTGACTTTCACGGTTTACCACCACTTTTACCACTTCTGCTGAGCTCCACCGGTCCTCACCCCACTTTTCCCAATCTCCTCACCTCCTCGCTTCTCCTCGCCTCCACTTCTTCCTGCCGTGGTTTACTTCCTCATTATTCCTGACAGCTGAAGCTCAGAACTGGTCCCACGTTAAGTGTGCTCAGCTGCAGAAAAACTGAAGCATGTTAAAAGCGGCATTGCATTTCTCGGCACTCCACCTCGGAAAAAAAAGCCATCGTCGCGCTATAGTCCGTTCCGGTCTCGGCTTTCCGAGTTATTCACTTTCCCGGGTCCTCTTCTGGCAGCGCGCGAAAAAAGAATTTTCCCCAAACGGCGTTATCTTCAACAGCCGCTGCTGCAAACGCCAGAGCCGCTGTGGAGCACCGCCATCGGCATCGGAGGGGGCGTGGTCACCAGTAGCTACACGGAGGCGTGTCTCTCCGTCATAGCCCCGTAAAAATAAATTACTTACCGCCCTTTACACCTATAAACACCAAAACCCACACCTAAAATTAATTACACAATTACAATAATTAATAATTAATAATTCAAAATTAATTAACAACCAATTATTAATTCATCAATTACAAATAAATGACTACCCATCCTTTACACATATAAACACAAAAATACACACCAAAAATAAGTACACAATCACCATAATGAATTACAAATTGTTAATTTACAAAAAACTATTAATTCATTAATAAATAATAAATTACTTTACACATTTAACACTATAACACCTCAACTGAGCAGATATGAATAAATAAAAATAATCAATTAATTTATTATACATAAATTACTTCACAGTCGATTCCCCTATAAACCCACAACCCGCTGCAGTACTAAAAATGCTAAACTCTAATAAAAACAATTAATAACTACTCAAAATTTAACACATATATTAAAAATACAATCAATTTTTATACAAAAAAACATATATCATATACATTCAAAACATATACCAAAATACATAAAACTAATACAAAAATTGATATTTTCAACAACTATATTTTTGCAAACAATATTAATCACTTCAATATTTTTTACATCAATATTACTTACCTTAATTTGATATTCTTGACCACAATTATCTTGCTGTCGATATTACTGAACCGGGATATCTCTGACTTGATATTTGTGCAACTCGATATTTTAAACTCGATATTCTATCTGCACACTCTTGCACAATCTTGCTTCCCACAATCTTCAAATACAGACCCAAAGTTTAGTGCCCTTGTGTCATCATAACCACTATGTATATGTCTGCAGCCACCATTATGTTGGAGGGTTGTCTTATAATAAGTGATCGTGACTGGAGCTACACAATCCTCTATGCGGATCCAACTCCATGGAAAAGATTTATTTTTATAAGCATGTAGGTTACTAGAGAATACACACCACTGTGTTAAGCTCCTACAAACGTATATCAAAGTCAAAATCAGCTTTATTTGAATAAGATTCATAAAAGCATCCGAGCAATAGGCGTTCCATTAATAATACAAAAATGTATGTGCCTCGACAATTACAAATACAGATATCACTCAAAGCATTTAGACAAGATTTAAAAGGAATAAAATATAAAAATCATTTAAAAACTATATACAAAATTCTATTAGGGTAGAATATAGTCATATAAGATGCACAGTCAGGTATGATACACAGTACAATGATCAATAAAGTGCTAGATGCAAGTTAAACCTGTTACTACTGCACTGCTTAACAATCCCCAAACGCTTAGAGAAACTGAATATTGGCAAGAATGTTGGTCACAACAATCTTTTCTTCCTCATTGTCCAAGCCCAGCCCAAATATTTAGCAACAGCAATAGAAATAAATGGTAAAGTGCTAGTGCAAATTATTCTAAGTGCCACAGTGCTACTTTTTGTCCCCAGGGATTTACACATTGTACTTAACCAAACTCTTCTGGGAACTGAATACGCGGAGCAGACAAAAAGAAAGTGTGGAATGGTTTCCTTTTGGGTCCCGCATGCCAGACAGATATCACTATCTCCACTGGCCCACCTGCCGGTGAGTGATCTTAGGGGCAGGGACCCAGCTCTCAACTGGAAATAGAGCTTCCTATCACCAGGTTTCGTAATTAGGTCCCAATAGGATTCTAGCCTGGGGATATATTTAAACACGAGGAAGCGTCCTTCCATTGTGGAAGGATTTGCTTTAATCCATGTATGCTGCGCTATTAATTCCCAATATTTTCCCTTTAGTATCTCTTTAGCAGGGAATAAAGTTGTTTTTGGGTTTTCCCACAGCCCCTGCATTCCCATTTCCTTCAACATGTTGGCCAATTCCCTAAGCCAGTGTATCTTATGGAATTCGTCTGCTTTTATGACATCCATGAATCCTAGAGTATAGTGGGCAAACTCCGGAGTAGTCCAGAGCCTGCGCCAATACAAAATGGGACGAAGTCTCGCCAAATCTGCAATGTCCTTACTACCCAGATCGTATTTCAGCGGCTTCATGGGAGTGCTTTTCGGGAGACCTGTGATGTTGCGTAGAAACTTGTTTTCAGCTATAGTAAGAGTGGTTAACTTCTCAAACCCCCATAGCTCAGCGCCATAGAGAGCCGAGCTTAAAGCCTTAGCCTCATAGACTTGGAGAACTGGCTTGATTGGCTTAGTCAATGACTTCTTGTGCTCTAAGTGTAGAACCCCTGCATGTTGACGATGTTTTAGTGCTGCCAGTTCAATGTGCTTTCCCCATTTTGCGCCCTTATCAACTTGGATGCCCAAATAAGTAAAATCTCTGACCATTTCCACTCTTTGGCCATTCATAAAAAAGTTACCCCTAAAATGACAGTGCGGATTAAATGACATGAGCTTGGTTTTTGCTACATTAACTTCCAGCCCGTAGTCCTCACAAAACTTCTCAAAAATCGTCAGAGCACTCTGAAGTCCACTCGGAGTTTTTGATAAAATAAGCGTGTCGTCCGCAAACATTAAGATTGGGGTTTTTACACCTGCCAGGGTAGGAGCATCAGTACTTATCAAGTTAATTCGATCAATAATGCCATTAATATAGAGTGTGAAAAGTGTGGGGGCCAAGACGCATCCTTGGCGCACCCCTCGTTCAACCGGGAATTCAGATGTTACTTTTCCATACCCTCCCCATTGAATACTAGCATAATTCCCCTCATGCAGCCTCATGACCCGAGTTAAAATTTCAACCGGCATACCCACCCTCTTTAGTACTGCCCATAACTGAGTCCTGGGTATGAGGTCGAAGGCAGCGCGTAGGTCGATAAAGACTGCATAAATGCTGCCTTTGCCCAGCAGCACTGTCTTCCAGTGTATGAGTGTGAATCGAAATACCTGATCAATTGTGCTGGTCGATTTACGAAAGCCGGCCTGGAAGGGAGATAAGATGTTTTCCTCTTCTGCCCAATCTAATATTTTATTCAGAAGCATTCTCCCTATTACTTTTTGTATTGTATCTATCAGGCTAATGGGCCTATAGTTCCCCGGCTGGGTTCTATCACCCTTCTTGAACACAGGAATTATCACTGCCCCTTTCCAAGACTTCGGGACTGGTGCACCCAATGCCACAGCTTTGGCTAACTTTTCAATATATTTTGCCCAACATTTCTTATCGTGGAGGAAGACATCTGTGGGGACACCATCAGGCCCTGGAGCTCTCCCATTAGCCACAGAGTTAAGGGCCATCATTACATCGTTGTTATCAAAAGGGGGGCTCGCATATAAAATGTAATTAAGATCCTCAGTAGTGGCAGCTAAGGGGGTGCGTGCATACTGGGGGCTAAAGTAGTCCAACCAGCCTTCTTGGGTCACATAATTTGCCGGGGGTTCAGGGCGACCTCCCCCGCCCCACTTTACAATGTCCCAAAACAACCTTGTATCTTTTATCCCACTTGCTTCCTTTAGATCCTACCAATGCTGCTCATCCCATGCTTTCTTGGCCTCTTGTATACATCTTTTGTATTCCTGCCGAGCCAGTTTTACCACATTAGGATCCCTACTTCTGATAGCAGTACCTAGGGCTATTCTTGCAGTTCTACACGCAACATTATACCACCCTGGCCTATGCACGTGCGTTGTTTACATTCTTTGTAGAATGTGGGCTTAAGAATATGGGCCCTAATTGCAGCAAATAAATTTACATGCAGGTCAGTTATCTTATCCAATTCTCTGGGATTACCAGCTACAAGATCTAGATTTAATGTGGCTCTGTCTAGTTCCTTGCTAATGCTAGTTACTGACTTTATGTTGGTCATAACTTGTGGCCATTTAAGCCTCCTCATGTCATTGGTGGATAGACTTTCAGGAAGTGACTGATCGCTTCTCCTAGAACCTGAGTACTTTTGACTCCACCAGTAGTGTACCACACAAAGGGGGTTATGATCACTCTCCTGTTTAGCCTCGACCTTAATATCTACTACCATGCACCAGATGTTCATGCTGCAAAGAACATAGTCAATCCTACTTTTGTGGCACCCATTATCAAATGTTTTTGCCCCATGGGCATCACCTGGAGTTCTTCCATTAAAGGCTCTCAGTCCTCTCTCAGAACAGATTGCATTAATCTGGATTATACTATCAGACCATTTAGAGACCGGTTCAAGATCCAACTTTGGTATCCCCCATTGGCTATCCTCCTCACCCCCAAAGTACCAGTCCATGATTACGAGCGGTTCGAAGGTCATGTTTAGATCACCAGCAATTAACACGTTTTTATCGCTTGAATGTAGCGCAAGCAGGGAGTACAAGGCAACTAGAACCTGCGATTTTCTACCCCCATAGCCTCTGACGTACAAGTTATAAATGTCTAGACTGCCCCCATGGCCCAGGGTTAATCTAAATAACTGGATATCACAGTTCTTAGTGGATATTTCTTTGGCCTCAGTAAAGAGCTCTTGCTTAACCCAAATGGTTAAGCTTCCCTTTGGACGCCCTTTGGTTCCCTTTAGTGCAGGGATATAAAAATTCCAATACCCCAAAAGAAATTGGGGTTCACAAGACCAAGACTCTTGGAAGAGGCATACATCATAATCATTAATGTAGATGACCCACTCGGGAGATTTCATTCTTGCACTAAGCCCCGCGATGTTCCATGAGATTAGTTTCCCCCCCCCCTGAAGCTGAAACCTGTGTCAGTTGGGTATTAATGTTGATAGGATCATTTTCAAAAGTGAGACCTTTTAACCCTTGCTCTAAGTTTTGATGTATATGCAGCAAGTAAGGTGTCATCCCTACTGGTGAAGCGGTCAGACTGTTGTTATGGTGTTGATAGACCCCTTTCATTTCCCCACTAGCATTCCCCTCCTCGCAGATTGGTACAGCAGCAGGCCCAGTTAATTCATTTTGAATGTTAACATAAATCATATCGCAAACTCCTACCTTCGGGACACTAAGGAGTCAATCTATAGTTTCTAGCCCTGAAGCTTCCCATCTACATCGGTAGTTTTGTGAGGAGCAAAAGCGGGATTTAGTAAACAAAAATGGGGGTGTCTTTCTCAGTTGGATATTAGAATGGTTTGGCGGACTAGATCTAAACTCTAATTGGAATAGGTTCTCTGCTAATTCTTCTGACGATAGTGTTAGCTCGATGACATCAAATTTCTCCGAGGATATGCCAAACCTCACAGATTTAAGAATGTCCTCTCTTATGATTGACCGGCAACCTCTTACATGGCGTAACCAATGAATAGCTTTATTCGTTAATGAGTCCACCCCCTCTCCTTTGCTAGTTCCCCCTGTATCTAACTTAGGGACATTAGTCAGATAGATTTTGTTAGAGGTGGGTATACGGATTTTTGTCACATCTCCGCTTGGGGACATTCGGGTTGATTTAGTCTTCTCACACGAGTGCCACTAGAGGATCCACGTTGAAACACCCCACCTCTAGAATGGTCTGTGACGTGGTTAATTACCATTCCTTTGGTTTTTATAGCTGGTGTACCAACCCTGGTCTGATAAGCACAAGGTGGATTGCCTTTTAAAGTCATCGGCCAACTGCCTTTCACAGGGTTTTGGGTAATAACTTTTTCCATGGTTGTGTGATTTATCCCCTCAGCTAAAATCGGAGGGGTTGGAGTCGTTGTAACTTCCACGTTGTTACGTGCAGGAATCATGGATTTATTCCCAGTGGATTTGGCTGATGGGAAACTCGTTTTTATATTATATGTAGTACTTGGACAAGCCACTGGGTCATCCACTAGTGTAGGTTTAACCAATAAAGTTAAGTTCGTGATCATGTGTTTCATATCCACAATCTCATCTCTCAATAGGGTGACTAATTTAATTAAATCATTAGCTATTCCCTCACCAAGGGTGCCTGTGGGACTAAAGCTTTTGGGAACATGGCTCAACTCTGTGCTTTGCGATGTAATGCCACCCGAGCAATTGTTCTGCAATTCCAGGCCACCAGAATCTTCTCTCTCTAAGTCTGCCAACACTGTAAATCTGTTAGAGCATGGTATTAAATCAATATCGATAGTAGTTTGATTGCTACTGCTACCACTTAATTGACTGGTGGCTTTATCAATAGTGCCACTTCGCTTAGGCCCTTCAATAGAGGACATACCCCCCTTTGTTTGTTAGCAGGTGTGACCAATCTTTTTGTTTGGAACGGAACATTTCAGGAATAGTGGTGACTAAAGATGTCATATGTTCAGGTACCAGCCCTTTTCCCTTTACTTGGGAAGTAAGCCCATCCAGGTTTACACTTTTATCACTGGTTAAAATCTCATAGCAATCGTCAACTATGTTGTCAATACGATCAAGAACACAATTTGAACCCGCATGCTTAAGAACCCTTTTGACTTTCTTCTTTTTAATTTGTTTGCAAGGGTTGACTAAATCAGACCCTTCCACACCTCCTTCCATGAATTTGCGCTTACCCACCCTGCAATGAGTAACGCTACAGATGTGAATGTGAATATCCTGGTGGAGGGGGAGTGCTGTACAGACCTAACTTATCAAACACCTTGAATGCTATAATTTGTCAACCAGCAGAATTATATCCCAAAACATGTAAAAATGTGAGACAAAGTTATAAACAGTACTGGCTTTTCACTATATTACTTTTGTTTTCTACCAACCGACACAGTCTATAAGAGAGTCATACAACGGGGATCATCAATTGATGAATCAGGGGCAAGTTACCTCTCCAAGTTCGCTCTTCGCGTTTTGTTCCTGTTCACTCACCGACTAATGCCGCCTTCGGTATTAATCTTCTTATTTTGGGTGCGAAAATGTAGTTAAAGTTAGGGGGATGGCCCAGCCCAGCCTGCTCCAGCCTCCGACGGCCACAGACGGCCCTCCCTTTGCCCGGGCTTCGCCTGGAGCGTGCCCGCGCGCGTCCCGCGAAGCGTGAGCCACGTTTGGATTCAAGCGCCTCCGGGCGCGTTTGAAGTGGCGGCAGGTGTAGGCAGGGCAAGGCAGTATGGGAGCGGTAGTCTCCCTCCAGGCACCAGCAAAACCAACCGGTAGCGGTTCCTGCGAAGCGGGAGCCGCGTTTGGATTTAAGCGTCTCCGGGCGCGTTTGAAGTGGCGCAGGTGTAGGCAGGGCAAGGCAGTATGAGAGTAGTAGTCTCCCTCCAGGCACCAGCAAGTCCAACTGGTAGCGGTTCCCACGAAGCGGGAGCCGCGTTTGGATTTAAGCGCCTTCAATCGCGTTTGAAGTGGCGGCAGGTGTGGGCAGGGCAAGGCAGTATGGGAGCGGTAGTCTCCCTCCAGGCACCAGCAAGTCCAACCAGTAGCAGTACAAACATATATGTTCATGAACAGCTGAATGAGACAGACCTGTAGTGCTATTTCATCCACTTGTGTATGTTGATTTGGAAAGAAATCTCACTCTTCCTTGTACAGCCAATACTGTAATAAAAGTACACACTCATTTGTCATATTGTGACCAGATTCCATACAGTCATGTTTGAATCCTATTTCAGGGAGGCTACATAGCCAGTAACTCATGTATGACCCCACAACAATGTGTGTGCCAGAACCTTCAGCAGGATTACAGAATCTCTGGTTCCTGTGAATGATCAGGCCTTCAGAAATGTAGTGTTCATCTGCACCTTATGTAAAAGTTTAACCTCTAGGGCACATTGGTAATGTGATATTCACAAACCACAAACTACTGTTTGAATCAGCGTTTGATGAGCCAACTATCTAAGAGTCGTGTGATAATTTAAAATGAGACACCTCTCATCATCTCTATGCATTATCTATTTATTTTTTTTCTCTTTCTATTTTGCTTCCCTCTGCTCCCTCTTTTTCACTTTTGCTTCCTATTTCACATTATCTCTCTAATCCTCATTCTTCCCCATAAAACCCTTATTTGCCACAATTCCTAAGTACTTTACACCCCTTTATGAGGAATTGGTTTACTGGTTGGGGGGGGGGGTGGGGTGGGTGAAGCATCAGCCACAATCTTTATCAGGGTGAAGCACCACAAGTCATTAAGTTAACCTGTGCTTAATCGTCTGGTAGCTTGGCACGAAAACAGTCAGGCTTATCTAAAAGATGATGTATAAATAATGTATGCAACACTTAAACAGTAATTGAGTGAAAACACATACTATGAAAAATCTCTCACCAATTTAGAATACTTTGATAAATTGTAATGAATTATTTGACACCAAAACAACAAAAATCCAATCCATAGAACTAGAGATATACAATCAAAATGATTTATGGTAAGTATAGCAGCTAAAAGCACAAATGCTTATTATTATCATTACCTGATTATGTGAGACTGGATGGAAGTCACAGTTCGTGTAGGTTTCTCTACGGAAACCACTCTCCTTGGTGTCACAGAACACATTAGAAACCTACTTGATAAAAGTCAGACGGTCGCGCTTGTACTCCTTGACCTAAGCGCGGCCTTTGACACGATATCACATGAAATCCTTATCAAGGCACTGTGTAGGAATGGAGTTCGCGACAACGCACTGGACTGGATTTGGTCCTTCTTGAGTGGCAGGACTTTTCAAATAAATGCTTCCACAGCCTGCTCTGACTCTTTTGAAATCTCCCACGGCGTACCTCAGGGCTCCATTTTGAGTCCACTGTTTTTCAATGTCTATCTTAGACCTTTAGCTGACATTGCTGAAAAATCTGGACTCGCCCTGATGACTTACGCCGACGACTCCCAGATTATTTTCTCCCTCTCAGATCCTAGTCCTTCTTCCTCATCTCCCCTTAAGTTGGGGCTGCAAAACATCCTGAATTGGATGACCAGCCACCAACTAAAGTTAAATGGAGACAAGACGGAGGTTCTTCTTCTGGGCAAACAGCATGATCTGTGGAATTCCTCCCACTGGCCGGACCAGCTGGCCACTATTCCTTCCCCAGTGACCCATGTGCGTAACCTGGGATTTATTCTGGATAGTACTCTCTCTCTGAGTAAACAAGCTAACAAAGTAGTGGGTCTTTGCCTTACCATTATTAAATGGTTACGGAAAATCATATGGATGTTGCCCCTTTCCACCCAGAAGACCGTTGTCAATGCTTTGATTACTTCTCGGCTTGACTACGGAAACATATTGTATCTTGGCTCAAACAAAGTGGTAGTAAACCGACTGCAACTTGTTCAGAATGCTGCAGTCCGTCTACTCTGTAAAATCCCGAAAAATTCTGGGGTCTCAATTCATCGGAGGAAACTCCATTGGCTTAAGGTGGAAAACAGAATTTGCTTCAAAGCTCTGACCTTGATGTTTAAAATTAAGGCGGGCACAGCACCTAACTATCTTTTATCTTTAGCTCAGCCCTACTATCCAAAGCGTAGTCTTCGTTCTCAATCACTTTCACATTTCGGCATCCCTAGATTTAAACTGGCAAGAATGGGTGGCAGATCTTTCACCTTCCTTGGCCCTACTCACTGGAATGCCCTCCCCCTTTTCATCCGAAAGGAGGAAAACTATGATAGGTTCCGTAAACATGTTAAGACCTAGCTTTTCGACCAATAACTCGATCAGCCTGCTTTTTCCGGTCCTATATATGGTTTTCTTGCTGTATCTCGGCGCCGGGAAACCCTTTTTGGGTAGCTGTTGCGCCTTATAAGTTCTAATAAATAAATAAATAAAATAAATAAGCCAACCTCATTGAAGCCTTGGCTGAATACAGGGACCAGGTCAGTTCTGCTGAAAAAGGTAATTTAAAAAGTCCAGTGCAACGTCTTCTATTCGCATTGGAGGAGGCAATGAGGTGCAGGGAGAGCATTGTAGATGTCATTGTGAACACAAAGAGCATGCTGGGAATCGTGGACTGTCATCGCTGTGGCACGAAGATCCTGTCAGTCATCACAAGAAGTTGTTTCTGGAGCTTCTCATTGGCGGTCATGGCTGACTGTCGATGCTGTAGTGCAAAGTGCAGATCCACATCGCCGGCCCTCACTGGCAGTCACTGTTGTGCAAAGAGTTGGGTTCACTGGAGCTTTTCATTGTTGGTCAGCATGCAGAGCAAAATCTTGGCATGAACAGGCCCATTTGCTACAGCAAAAAGCCCAAAACTTCAACATTTCTCATTTTCTTTTAGGAGGAACTCAATCGATACCACCCCAAGGGTCAGGGCCTGAGAGGCACCCTTTGACAATCAGAAACTCACTCCAGCAAATGCTAGCAGGGATTAAGCATACCCATTTGAAGGTCCTGGCAGGTACAGTTGCAGCAGGTCAGCTGGGCAGTTTCAGAGAGGCCTCTGGAGCTTGTTTTGTCTATATAGGTGGCGATTCCGATCCGGCAAAAATGTTTTGCTTACGACTCGTATCCGTATATTTTCACATACGAATCGTACAAGTACCGTACAAACTGCGAAGTACGATTCGTATGTGAAAAATACATACGAATTGCGTCGGGAAAAGGGTACGAGAGGGAGCCGGAAATTTTTATGTCCGAATAGCGTCGGGAAAAGTGTACGAGAGGGAGCCGGACATTTTTATGTGCAAATCGTAAAACATAAGTCCGAACGTGCAAGTACGATCCGTACCGCCCGTCCGAATACACAACCGCATATAAAAGGCCCCGTACTGAGCGAACACTGTAGCACACATGTACACGGGTAAACTTGTGCCCGGATACGAGTCGTACAGCCCCCCCTCCCCCCGCATATGTCAGCATCGTACCCCCGTATGTCAGCACCGTACCCCCCCTCCGCACCGTACCCCAGGACCGTACCCCAGCCCTGCACCTGTACATGCCGCACCCCAGGCCTGTCTCCCAGCCCCGCACCTGTACGCACCATACCCCAGGGCCGTATTTCAGCCCCCCACCTGTACGCGCCACACCCCAGGCGCGTACCCCAGCCCCGTACCTGTACGCACCATACCCCAACACCATAGCCCAGCCCCACACCTGAACGCACCGTACCCCAGGCCCATCTCCCAGCCCCCCACCTGTACGTGCAGCACCCCAGGCTCGTACCACATCCCCGTACCTGTACGAACCAAACACCAACACCGTACCCCAGCCCCGCACCTGTACTCACCGTACCCCAACACCATACCCCAGCCCCGTACCTGTATGCTCCGTACCCCAGCACCGTACTCCAGCCCCCCACATGTATGCACCACACCCCAGGCCTGTACCCCAGCCCGTACCTGTACGCACCATACCCCAACACCGTAGCACAGCCCCACACCTGTACGCACCGTACCCCAACACCGTACTCCAGCCCCCCACCTGTACGCGCCGCACCCCAGGCTCATATACCAGCCCCATACCTGTACGCACCGTACCCCAACACCGCACTCCAGCACCCTTACCCAGCATCGTGTATGTACGCACCTTACCTACGCGAAAAAGACTCGTACAGAACCAGGACACTGTAAAACAGCACAAGGAGGGTCAATTTGACTCGCACAACACCACAAAACACGTCTACATGACAAAATACATCTCAATGACTGACCTGGCACACCCAAACAGGCAAACAGAGGACCTAAATCACAACCACCTCTTATAACACACCCACCACAAATTCAAACCCAGCCACACCCACAAATGGACCAATAAAAAGGGCCCACACTCACAACCCATGAGCCTTTGCAACAGACCCACTGCTGCCAGACCCCACAGACAAACAACTGCACCTTACTTACACCTTAACAACACCTTAACTTACACACCTTCACACAACATCCTTCACAAACACCCCCTCTTCACATTCACACACACACCGTCACATTCACACCCACACACCCACAACCATCCATACCCACACCCCACACCATGCCCACAGACAAGAATCCAAAGTTCACAAGGGCAGAGCTGGACCTCCTTGTCAACGAAGTCATCAGAGTCGAGCCACAGCTGTTTGGAACATTGGTCAGACAGACCAGCGTAGCCTAAAAAACAAGCCTGTGGCAGAGGATCGTCGATAAGGTGAATGCTGGTACGATCTGCGCAGGGCAGTCAAGAGGAAAATGAACGAGGAATACGCCCAGAGTAACATCACTGGAGGTGGGCTGCCCTGCAGACCCATACATTACCATCCCTGGGAGGAGAAGGTGATGGCCATGCGTCCGTCAGTGGGAGTACACGGAGTTAAAGGAGTCGCAGAGCCTGGTGAGTACACAAACAACTCACGTAACATGGGGGAATGGCATCCACACCACAAATACACCAAATGCAGGCAACTTCCCCCAAGCCCTCACCGCGCACAACCACACTCAAAAACCATGCTCATGCCACTAACGTCTCCATGCCCCATTCACAAGTAAAGGCAATGCCATGTCCCAGGCCACACCAACCACAAAGCCAAGCCTGGATGTCCGGGATGCTGTGAGGGTGGGGCTCACACAACACATTGTGCAACTCAGAAGCAGACACCAATCCCTTCAGCCCATATGGTCTAGGTACATACCCATGCACCATGCCCAATACACAGGGACAGGAAAAGTACTGACAAAGTAGCTGACACTTGGCCCTGCTGTATGCAGCACAAGGCCCTCCTGTGACCACTGTACAGTCAAACACCAACTCCACAAGCTCAGATATCGAGCACAGGAACTCACACTCGCTGTCATGCCAGCATGCACCATGAGGGGACAGACACATCACCTGGGAGACCCAATGACAAATCACACTACACCCAACAGCAGGCCCAGTCACACACCCCCCCTCACACAAGCACACACCCCCAGGGCAGGCAACGGATTTACCCACTCTCACAATGGACATGTGACACAACAAGACCAATCCATAGCCAAATAAGCATCCTAGCCAAAATTCTACTGGTCAAACACTCAGGAGAACAAATCAATCTGTCCCCCGCATCATACCCATTCCCAAGTGTACATTGAAAGGAATGCTAGGCACATCCAACTACCTGGAGGAACTGTGACAACTTGAATATGTATGAAACATGGCTGTGGCATGAAACAGCATTAACATTGTCTCTCTCTCACACACAGGGCAACGTCATCAACCTCCCCCCAACAATGGGGGGGAACAATCACAGTCCCAGGCTCAGCGTGAAGATGATCCCACCTGCAGCGACGACTCTCACCACTCCGTGGATGACCCTGACCAACCTGGCCCCTCTGGTGCCCAAGCCCCTGCAGCACCTGCGTCAGGTATATCTGTGCCAACCCCCACCCCCATTCCTGCCACATCCCAGGAGACACCCAGGAGCCCTGCTCGCACTGAACAACACAGCCAGTCTGACCAGGAGGGACAAGGTTCTCCGGGCACCCAGGAGGAGGCAGACAACCCCACTAATGCCATCCCTCAGGGGTCCCGTAGACCCGATGTGCCCACAACGGCAGGCCAGGCTCGTGTGGGCAGGGGTGGTGGGAGTGGAGGCAGGCGGAGGTGAGAACCTGACCAGGCAGCTGAGGGAAACGGTATGTCACACATACGCCACATCCTGGACACATACCGGCGTGACACCAGGGGCATCAGCCAGGTAGTGTCGAGCCTCACAGAGATGAAGGGGACCCTCGACGAGATGAAGAACCTGCAGGCCGAGCAACATGCCAGTCAACAACAACACCAAGGACGGATGGAGGCAAGACTGGCTGAGCTCCTGGCGGTGCAAACGGACATGAGCCGTTCACTCTGTCGGATCGCCGACAACATGGGCAACCCTCCCTGTGCCACCAGGCGAGGACCACCACCAGCCACAGGGAGGGAGGAGGAGGAGGAGGATTTGTCCGACGGAGCATCACAGACATCATCAAGGCCTGCATCTGAGGGTCCCCTCAGGAAGGAGGGTTGTCCACGGAAAAGACCGTGAGAGGCAGCAGACAATCCACATCTCCCAGGTCACCTGGCCCTCTGGCGCAACAGCAGCACCTCACCCAATGACATTCTCTGCCACATGGACTTGCTGGTCACAGTCTGATCAATGATGACTAACACTGTGGTCTGGACTCTGATGACTCCAACTGACAAGGATGCCATCTCCCTCTGTGAACTTTGGATTCTATGCACCCGGTAGAGCACCTTAGTTAATCTACTAAAAGACTTACCCCACCAAAAATAAAAACTTTATTTTGTCATGAGAGGTTGCTGTCATTTGGCATTAGCCCACAACATATGTGTGTGTAAATGTCAAACTATGCCTGAGTGTTGAACTAACTCCACCCATCCATACCCTGGGATCTGAGTCTGGTACAGGACACACATGGGTCACAATGTATCATTCAATGCAGACATGGAGCACAATACTCACCTGTTATGGCCTCAAGCTGCTGAGGGGGTGCTTGCAATACTGTGCGGATAGACCTATTTGGAAGAGTATCATTAAGGCGTAGAGGTCATGCCTCATTCGGAGGTTCCCGGGGAGGGAGTCCCAGGTATGTGTTCCCGGGTGAGAGAACTATGTCCTGCATGCTGGAGTACGGTGGATCTGAAGAATGGTGGCCAGGTCAAGGTTGGATGCACAGAGATGGCACTACGGGGTCTCGGATGACAGTGGTACAAGGTTGGTTTTGGGTCGGGGTTGTGGCCTGCCTCCTGAGTGTGGGTGGGGAGTCTGAAGGTCATCCTGCAGCACACAGTGATCCATTGCAGCTATCTCTGCTGGACGGTGATGTGGCTGGGGCGCGGGATGTTGCAGCTGAGGTGTGCAGATGCTGCCTGGATGTGGACAAGTTTCCCGGGAGTTTAGATGTGGCTGCTCCGTAGAGGGCAGGGCAGTATTTGACACGGATGTTGTCGAGGACCTGGGGGATGGTATGTCTTTCCTTGGAGTGGATCTATCTGGGGATCATGTGCATAATTCAGAGGGTGTTGCAGTCTGATGCACAGATGCTGGTGATTAGCATGGCAAATGTGAGCAAGCAATCCATGATGCACACCATCTTGTGTGCGTGGACACTGGGTGCTTGTGCAGGGCCTTTTCGGGTGGGACACAAGCAGTTGACCCAGCTGTAAGGGGACAATCCTCAGATGTTGACCTCAGTCCTGTACAAGTCCAGCCTCAGGTGGCTGCTGTTCTGCCATTCATCAATGGATCTCATGCAATCTTGAATATTGGAACTGGCAATGTCTGCATCCTTGGTGAGGGTGAGGAGCACCTGGCTGTCAATGGCATACGAGTTGATGATGAGGTTGTGTGCGCATGTGATGGTGGAGAGGGGGGTCCTGGACACATTGTAGATTGACACGCTGAGAGATGATACCTGTGCCATGTGCCTGATGACGACACCATACTACATGCAGAAGCCTTGAGTCCCACTCCCATGGCCTTGCCGGGGTACAGAGCCGGTGGGGAGTAGGAGGGACATGACCTGGTGGGTGTGACAGGGCCTGGAAGGCGTGGCAGTGCTGTGTAGGCAGTCGGAGTTGCACACTCATCATGCAAAGGTGTTGTGTGCGCACTTAGTGTATGCCTGAGAGCAGGCGGGAGATGTGTGGATGGACATTGCTTGGAGGGTGGCCGCAACATCAGACTGTAGTGTGATGTGGGTCATGCAAGGTCATGAGGCTCGTGCATTGTGCACGTTGCATGTGCAGACGGTCCAGCCTTTGGCACCGCGTGGCCGCAACTGTGGCACAGACAAGCTGATGACAGCCAAATGAATGGGTTGAGGGAGTAAGGGAGGAGCATCTTTGATGTGTGTGTGTTGCCAAATCAGGAAACTTCGTGTGCCCTTGCTGCAGTGGCTGCAACAGCAGGCGGCATGTCCTGGGAACAATGCCACAATTTCCACACAAAGACTAGGATGTCAGAAAGGACTACTGCAACAGGTGTATGGTAAGGAAGGAGTGACCGGTTTTCAATGGCACACCCAGAGACAAAGGATGCACAATCACCAAAGATGACTGACACCGGATCATGAAACTGAAGGCAGAGCTGCACACAGGAAACACACCCCAGAAGGTGTTGACAGCCCGTTGTGGGGACCAACATGCCAAAACACATACACAGCCATGGACTTCATGCACAATAGAGAATCAAATACATGAAGAACAGCATGCAGGTTGCAAATCTACACATAGACTCATATGCACAATCCTTGACAACCATGCTTGAGATGCCGCATGCACAGTGGCAAGAGACCTGCATTGACAGAGATGGGGCACCTTGGAGGGTGAGGAACACCTTTATTACTCAGGCTCACACCTATGGAAATGCATCAATATGATTAGACTCACAGCTCTTTTGGATGAACATGTGGGACATACACTGGACACCCCCTTCGCACCACAGATGCTGTAAATCCATTGGACTGGCACACAAGTGAAGGGGGTGAGCCAAACATCCCCTGCTGCACACGGAGAGGCTGCAATTCCCCATTGAGCCTCTTATGGGGATGTCCCACACTATGTCCACCCATAGCCTCCCGTATGTTTCCGAGGGAAGTTGTACACACATTGATGCCATCATCACAATCCACAATCCCATAACAGATGACTGTCACGAAGTGTGACTATCAATTCATGTGAGTCATGCTACATGTCATGTGCCCCATGGTGAGTCGACATGTATGCATAGTAACAAAACCTGCACAGGAGCAGTGCCCACACATTCCAAACAACTACCACACCCAAAATGCCTTGCTGCAATCCTTACCCAAAGGAGACTTTTCACGATGTCCGTGCATGTAATGCTGATTCAGCACACGTTGCATTACTCATTAGGAATAGCAGGAGGCCAAGGATGACACGAGCAGACAGCATGCACAACTACCTGGGGATGACAGACACACAAGTATTCAGGGAAAAGATTGTCATCCGCATGCATGGTCATTTACTCTACAGGAATAAGTGTGTCACCATGCTATTTTTAAATTGAGTGTCTAAGCTAAAATGTGTGGAAGGACATCATCACTCGAGTGACACATCTGAACACACCTCTAAGTCACTTAGCATACAGTCTGCTGGACACACACATTGCAACACATACCACACAAGGCTCCAAGCGTGCATACTCAGACCCAGGGACTCACCATTATGAGAAGAAGTTGCGTATGAGCTGACTCCGGATGTCCTCCTCCTCCTCCTCCTCCTCACTTGCCTCGTGACCAAGGCCGTCATCCTCCACGGGTGGATGTTCCTGCTCATCGGGATCCAGGATGAGTGGCACAGCTTTCTCCACTGCCATGTTGTGCAGCATGCAGCACACGAGGAAGATTTTGCAGACCTTTACCGGTGCATATGGGAGGGACCCGCCTGTCTTGTGGAGGCAATGGAATCGGCTCTTCAGGAGGCCAAACGTCCTCTCAATCACTCGCCTGTTCTGCCCATGGGCGTTGTTATAACGGTGATCTGCAGCTGTTCTGGGGTTGCGGAGAGGCGTCACCAGCCATGGCATGTTGGGATAGCCAGATTCCCCTACATGGAAACAGCATGTAAAGAAGTGGGTCAGGAGATGCGGTAACATACAAAGATACCGCTAAATACTGGACAAACAGAGTCTACCCACCAACAAGACATGCTCGTTCGTTGTGCAGCCGCATCATTTCTGGCACCCTGCTATGCCTTATGATGTAGGCATCGTGTGCTGACCCTGGAAAACGTGCACAGACATGGGAAATCAGCATGTTAGCAAGACACACCACAAGGGCATTAATGGAGTGATAATGTTTACGGTTTCGATAGGCTACCTCCTGTGCCTGTGGTGGTACCAAAGCCACATGTGTCCCATCAATGGACCCAATTACATGGGGCATCCATCCCAGGGTATAGAACTTGTTGGAAAATGGATGAATTCATCCAGGTGCTGCAACATGGCTTCTAAAACATCATGCAGGACACGGCTGAACATGGTCTGGAACATGCCACCCACATCAGCTATGGTGAATTGAAACGTACCGGTGGCAAAGAAATGTAGGGCTGACATCACCTTCATCTTGGGGGTCAGCGCAGTCGGATAACTGTGTCGCGGTTGGAGGTGTGGTGCCAGCCTTGTCAGGTCCTCAATTAACTGTTGGGGGAATCTGTAACGGCGTATGCAGTCACGTCTCCTCATGGCACCCAAGTCTGGCATTGGTCGGGGGAGAGGCGGTGCCCTGCAGAAATTTGGAAGAAATAACGAAGATTGAGTACATTACTACACCAATGTCAATGAACTGAGCACATGTTAAACAGCTAATACACATATGCTACATACAGAGTCTGTTCTGTGCAATACATCCTGGACACGTATGCCAGCCAGGTGATACTCCTACCAAGAGCCAGCTACAAACGTGGGTTGTCCCGGTCTACATGACATGCCATGGAAGTAGCTGTGGGCCAGTGTGAGTGAACAGCCAGACACATTACAGGAGTGACATACATCCACATATGTGCATTTGAAGGATGTTATCTCATACAGACAGCTGGCGGCAAGCTAGACGCACAGGTCACATGTCATTGAAAAAGGACAGACCACACACCTTGCCATGAAGGGGTACATGTCAAAACTGATCACACAGACATTGAGACTACGCAGATATGTCCTCAGCTCACAAGTCCCTGTTCGATGCTTACAGACACACGTTACGTGTGATTCCACATGTGGCCTGGTGTGCATAATAGTGTGCCATGGCCATCTACACACAGACACATGTTGGATGCAGCTACAGCAGATGCAGTTGACGGAACGCCAACAGCAAGCTCATGGGAACACATGACACACACATGACATAGTCATATCGTGGCACGCTGGTAGTTAGATGTCAGGTGTCATCATCCATGTACCTGGCATCAGGGGACAGTTGCGGGTGTTGGTGACTGTGCCATGCCAGTGATGCAGTGCTTGACAAGTTTGTACTACATGCACACATGTAAAAGGTGTGAAGGGGAAGTGTGCCACATAGTGCCCCATCACACATGATATGTGTACACAGGTCATCACACAACTATTGGGTTAAAACATGAGGAGACATGTGCCACATCCCTGCCTGACACACCTAGGCCCTACACATGAAGGACTGCACTGACAATGACATGATGTCCATCCTTGTGCGAGTCTGACACCTCCATTCCTTTCCTGTGCGCCTCCTATCACCAGTGTAAGCTGTGAAACGCACCGTACACATGCTCTGAGGGCATGTGTATGGTCGTATCACTATATAGGGGTTGGGTATGAGTACGCGTGTGTGTACGGCCCGTACACACGTACGTGTACATACTGGTCCTATCCCTATGGTAGAGTTGCCGTAGGCGTACGCCATAGTTATATGGCCTGTACACGCGTGTGTAGGGGTCGTATCCCTATTGTAGTGTTGCCATAGGCGTACGCCATAGTGATAGGCCCGTACACGCGTGTGTAGGGGTCGTATCCCTATGGTAGTGTTACCGTAGGCATACACCATAGAGATAGGCCCGTACACGCATCAGTAGGGGTCATATCCCTATGGGAGTGTTGCCGTAGGCATACGCCATAGTGATACGGCCCGTACACGCATGTGTAGGGGTCGTATCCCAATGGTAGTGTTGCCGTAGGCATACGCCATAGTGATACGGCCCCTACACGCTTGTGTAGGGGCCGTATCCCTATGGTAGTGTTGCCGTAGGCGTACACCATAGTGATACGACCCCTACACACGCGTGTACGGGCTGTATCACTATGGCGTACGCCTACGGCAAAACAGTCCCATAGGGATACGACCCCTACACACGCGTGTACGGGCTGTATCACTATGGCGTACGCCTACAGCAAAACACTCCCATAGGGATACGACCCCTACACACGCGTGTACGGGCCGTATCACTATGGTGTATGCCTACGGCAACACTCCCATAGGGATACGACCCCTACACATGCGTGTACGGGCCGTATCACCCAGCCTTTCATCCAGGAGGAGAATGAGGCGTTGCTGGACATCATCCTCCCACAGTTCACCAGCCTGTATGGTAGACCAGGGGAGCAGGTGAGTGCTGACTCCGCTACCTTTGACTGTGCCCCTTCTTTTGGTGACTGGCACTTCTGGCATTGTGTCCAGGTGTGACAGACATGCAATGTGGAGAAGTGTGGCTCAATGGTTAGAGCGGCAGACCCTGATGCAGATGTCTGGCCCGGGACCAGGGTTCAATTCCCGCCTCGGCGGCTCTTGGATTCAATTTCCCCGGACCTGATAATTCTGGCCTCGGTGCCTATTCTAATCATGGGTCCCACTGTGCAACTCTGGGCAATAGCTTGCTTAATCTCCACATTGGCCCCCACAGCGCTAGGATGCCTGGCTTCACCTTGCGGGGTGCCCAGGAGTGGACATCTCACAGGAAAACCAGGAAGGGTTCCACAGCAGTATGAATACAGCGCTACGAGACCTCTGGGTAGAAGTGCGCTATATAAGTACAAATACATTTACATTTACATTTACATGTTGTTTACAGTGGGTCCCGGGGGGGGGGAATGGCTCATGATGTGGTTCATGTGTGCACTCCTCACTTGCATTGTGCTTACTGTGACATTCACTGCATGGTGCATGGCACATTCAGCATGGCTAATCCTCTTGGCCATTCTTGTTCTATAGTCCTGAGGTGATTCAGTGTTTCCCCCGGTGTGACAGGTGACTGTACCCACAGATGTGTGGGAGTTTAGTGGAGCTGTGGTGAGAGTGACCAAATGATGTGTACGCCCCCCGGACATTGATGTGTGTGAATGTTCCTTGTCATGTGGGTGAGTGTCTATGTGGAGTGTTGCACCACAGCTGCATGGAGGAGGCAACTGATCAACCCATCTGATGTAAGAAGTAAGCCGTGCTGTGTGTCTGACTAGCTGGGCTAGCCCCACGCCTGTAACACCCCCCAGGCAAGTGGCACATGTGCAGAGTGATGTTTGTATCCGCTGTTGCCACTGGCAGGTGATTTATCTGTGCCTGTGTGTGTCTGTGTGCTCTGCTGAGGTTGGGTCAGTGGCCTGGGGCATGTGACTGCTTGGAGGTGCTGTCCATCAGCCTTGTGTTGCTTGTGATGTACAGTGTGTGCCATGATCAGGGAGTGTGTTGCACCCCTCATGCCACCTGTGTACTTTCAATGCCATGTAGTGCATTGGGGCTTACACAGAGGCGAAATTCCCTATGACGAAGGTGCTATTAGTTTGCAGCATGCTATGCCCTGTTCAACAAATCAAAGATGTTCTAATGTGTGTCTCTGTGACATGGAGCAGGTGTAGTGATCTATTCTCACTTTGTCATCCTCACAGGTAACCGCCTACGAGAAGGGGAAGATATGGAAGCGGGCCGTCAAGGCCGTGATCTCCGTGGAGGGTCGCAGTTGGCGCCTGGCCCAGGTGAGGAAACGCTGGCAGGACATCCGGTGCTGGACCAGGAGGATCGCCCGGGTCCTGCTGAGGGACTCACCAGCACGAAATCACAGTGGGCGCCGGCGCCTGACCCACCAAATGAAGCGTGTCCTGGCGGTGGTCTTCCCTGACATGGATAGGCAGTACCCCTACATCACCACTCCAATGGTGGTACGGCCCGTACCCACACTCTGGGGGCGTGGGTATGGCGCATACCCCTACATCACCACTCCAATGGTGGTACGGGCCGTACCCACGCTGTGGGGGCGTGGGTACGGTCCGTACCACCATTGTCGTGGTGACGGGTGCGCGTCCACGTCCACTTCCGTTGTGACGGTACGTAGGGGTTGGTGGACATGCCCCCTGAAGTGACCAGACCCTGGAGGTCATGTATTTACATTTTTACTTGGGTAGGGGTTATGTTTGCTGCCCCTGGCCCCTCCCTTTGCCCCTGAGTGTTGTTCTGACCTTCTGCGGCATCGGTGTGGGTTTCTGTGCACCAGGTCATAGGCTAGGAGGGCCGGGATGACACGTAGGATGGGGTCCATAGCTGTCCGTCGCGTACCGGTGCTCCATGTTCACATCGTCCTCAATTTCCTGGCAGTTTTTGGCTGCCGTAAAAAATGCTCCGTGCGGAGTGACGTAGGCACAAATCGAACTTGCTGGTCCGTAAAACGCTGCCTGACTCCGTCCGGACGTCACGTACGTGATGTCCCGGTTCGGAATTGTGGGTATTTTTTCGCCGCACGTAGTTTTGTACTTGCTTCTTTGTAAGGAGGATTTCCCTGGTACGAGTCGTATGGAGAATACGCTCCGTACGACCATTCGTTTCCGGGTTTTACAGGATCGGAATCGGCACCATAGTGTGAAATTCTTTGTGTGTGAGCTGAGGCAGTATCTTGGAAGTTCAAGTGTGATAGGCCACATCTCTGCCCCCTCATCACAACAGGATGGCCAGTCCTGCCAACACCCAGGTCCTCTATTGTGATACTGTCTGGGAGGTCTACACAAGGGCCAACTTCAAACTACACATAGTCATGTGACCCAGGAAATAGGCTGCAGGTAACAAATGGTTAGGATGAAAAATTCCAACTTTCTCAAAGTGGCATTTTCAGAATTGTGACTTATCCCATTTCTAAGCACTTTTTGGGGCTTTTAGGGCAGTTAACGCTGAAGCCTTTTTTCTACATAAAGTATGCATACCAAATTTGCATCCTTTATTTTAAACATCCTGGGGAATCCTCTCAAGCGGCATTATGAAATAGCCAAAATATAGCTAAATTATGGGTTTTTGAGGGGACAAAATAGGAAAAAAGTGCTCTGAATAAAAGTGTATGTTTCTTTTTGTGAAAATGGCATCAATGAATGCCTTGCTGTGCTAAAGTCACAATTATGGAGAGCTAAATCAAATAACCAATGTTTTACCACAGTTTTGGCATTTTTTAAAGAGGTAGCCAATTTTAGTAATTTTTGTGCTTTCAATCTATTTCGGTTAGTGGTGGAAACTGGGGTGTAACACATGGGTGATCCTGTAATGCTATAGATTTCTGTAATGTAGACAGAATTCTGTGTTTAGCTAGGGGACATTTGTGTAGATCCCTTATAGTTTTCCCAAATAAGCTAACTGTTGAAATAAACAAAATATTGAAAATAGTAGGAAAAAACATCCATTTACGACAAAGTTTTCATTTATAATTTCTGGTCATGATGGCTCACTTAAACCGTTGTGTCTGCTTAGATGCTTCTGGATGTGGAGATTTATGGAGTTTGTAGGTTTTCGAAGAAGACAAGGTACCCAGAGTCAACGACTGAAATTCCACTTTCAATGGTTTTTCATTGTGTACTGCATATAGAGCAATTCATATGGTAAAATATAAAGACAGAAAATGGGTATCAAGGAAACCTATGGATTTCTGAAATAGACACCAGATAATGAGTTCAGGAGCAGTGGTTGTACATTTCTGCATTAGTGGGTACCCATGCTAGTGTGTGATTCAGAGGGCATTTAGCAAAATGTCTTCTTTCTTACACACTGACTTAGATTTGGAAGCCACAAAGGCAGAGAAACACTATTCTGTATTCCCACATGTCTGCCGATAAAAATGGTACCCTACTTGTCTCAGTAGACCTAGTGCCTGTGACAGGAAAGCACCCACAACACAACATAGGCACATCAATTCAATAGAATGCTTTCTTTATTTGGTTACTTAAAACCATCAAAGACACAGGATAGAACATCCAAACCATGCAACAACTATATTTCCAATTAAGCAATAATGCAGAAGTAATAAATTAATAAGTAATATTCTCAGTCTACAATCATTATCTAAGATAATAAAATGAGCAAATACATAATTAATTCATGTTAAGATTCACATGCATTTTTTTAAACACAAACTATAAAAGATAAGTTCATTCTAAGTAATTAAATTAATTCCTTCTATCATAAAAATGTCCCTAGGCCTTAAAACATTTAAAAGGTTTGTCTAAGTGTCATAGCCCAGTTAAAAAATAAGCGACATTATAAAATATGAATTAATTGGACAACATCTGTAGAAAAATCTGGGCAGGTCTCACTCTAGCAAATTTTTTCCCTATCAATAAAGGTAAAATATGCCTTTGACACAAGGCTCTAAAATGGACACAGAACATTACAAAGTGCATTTTGTCTTGATCTGAGATCGAGTTACAACTGCAGGGACCTAGATTTTCTCATTTATTCCAGCCACAAGGTCCTTCTAAAAGACAGTGCAGTAAATGTAATCTAAATCTGGTTAGAAGAAAACAGCGATGATATCTTGTGACCAGTGGAAGATATAGTTCTATAGACCTACTTGATTTCAGTGTACTATAAACACGTATCAATGGTTTGCACATTTCCCTTGATTCTCTCTTTTCTTGAGCTAGGTATATGTAACTCCTTTTAACCAAATTAAATCAGCACAAACACTCTATTCAGGAAATCTGAACAGATCTGTGTGACCTATATCAGCAAAAGTGGTTTTAATGTATCTTATCCATGGAATGCTATTAACGCTATCTATGTTCATACAATCCTTCAATATGGCTGGTTTTAGCCCCAACTCTGGATTTAACCATACCAAGATCCACCTAACTATGGGTTGCATTAAAAGCAGGTCTGATATCTACCCCTAGTTATTCCTACACAATATCAGAAGGGTGGAATGAGGCACAGTTAACAAGCGTGTCATGAACTTGTTTTCTATTACTTGCAACTCAGAGACCTGTCTATACCCCCAAATATCACTGGTGTAGCTCAGCATGGATACACATTTAGCCTGCGTAATAGTAATCATAGCTTTACTCTGTTTATGCACCCAGTATGGAGGCAACATCATTCACATACTTAACCACCCTAGCCATTGCAATTCTTTTGGCTGCCCCCATCAGTGCCCCTGAGCCTTTCTCGTCAGACAAAACACTCAGGAGGTCATTATGATAGTGGGCGGATCGCCACCACCCGTATGGTGATGGGGATCCACCCGCTAAAATCTACCGCCCACATGACTTTTCCCCCACCACATTACGAATGCGGGGGGGACCCCAGTGGGTGGGAAGACTGTCCGCTGGTTTTCCGCTGGTAGGCAATCCACCCGATTGCCTACCGGGCGGAGAAGCCCAGGTATATGGTGGTGATACCTTGCAGGCACCGTCATCCATATTAGCATCATGGCGGTGAACTGCCTTCCCATGGCTGAGACTCCACCATGGAAAGGTAGATGTTTTTGTCTTTGGGGGCCCATTGCGGGCCCTCAGGGTGTTCGGGGGTGGGGGGTGCACAGGGGGGGTACCTATGGTACCCCCCTGCATTTGCATGCACAAGGGGGCAGGCACCGCGGGGTTCCTGTCATGTTGTGCATTCAAATGCACGACATGCATTTTACACATTGCGGCGGGTGCTGCTTGCAGCACCGCCCACCACAATATTTTAAATTCGGGAGGCGCCCGCCAGTCTGGCGGGCGCATCCTAATGCCCCTCGTGGGACCGCCATGTCAATGGCAGGCGGTCCCATTTCCCGATACGGTGGTGGCACCATAAAAGGCCCTCAGATAGGAAAAGGTCTTCACAATGATAATCTACCATCCCACTAAGAAATATTTTCTATGTCTTGTTCCCCTGGGTCAGATGACCAAGATGTGTGATTTACTATAATTGGTACTTAAGTCTTCCATAATGGTCTCACTGGACTTAAAAAGCTGCTGCAAGCTGATGGCAGTTTTCCTTATTAACATGGCATCATCGGCATTCAATAATGCAGGAATGAGATGCGTTCCCACTCATGGAATATTTTTACATGCTGCACATAAAACGGGTACTATGACAGACCTAGACCATTGTAGAGGCATACCCACTTTACATGCAGCATTTAAGGTGTTGGTAAGCATTTTCACCCATCTAGGGTGTGATTGCCTCACTTAGAGCATCATTACGATGGCGCACCGTAACGGAGCGCGGGACCGACCGCCAATGCTGCGGCAGTCCTGCCATGCACATAAGGATGCACCCGCCACACTGCCGGGCACACTCTGGGCCTTTTACATTGCGGGTGGATCTGATGGCTGCAGACCCTCTCGCAATGTAAAAGGACTGTGCACAGCATTGCAATGCACAACAAGGCAGGCACCACGTGGTGCCTGCCACATAGTGCATTGCAATGAGGGGGTACCATAGGTACCCCCCAAGTGCTCCCCCCACCCCCCCAACACCCTGGGGCCTGCAACGGGCCCCAAATTTCAAAAACTGCGTGCCTTTTGCCACCATGGAAAGGCAATTCTCCGCCTACATCATAATATGGATGGCAGTATCTTGCAGACACTGCCATCATATTGTGTGCCGTTTCCGCCCGGTCGAGATTTCGACCGGCGGAAAAGCGGCGAACGGTCTTTCCATCCGCTGCAGTGCCCCCTGCCATACTAATATGGCAGGGGATAAGCAGGGACATATGGCGGGCGGATCGCCACCACTGGCACGGCGGTGAGCACCACCGGCACGGCCCTTAATTCTTTAATCTGGGATGTATGACGTTACAACGCACACTATTACAACGCATGCACTTACAACGCATTTTTTACAACGCATAATCCATTACAACGCATGACATTACAACGCATGACACTACAACGCATTTTTAAAAAATACCTATACAACGCACTACCATTACAAGGCATACTACCTTTACAACGCATACCATTACAACGCATAATATTAAATTACATTTAAGGTAAGTATTAGATAGTATAGGGGTAAAAATTACTATTCTAACTCCAGGGGGTGCAACAGTAGGGTAAGTGTTGGATAGTGTAGGGGTAAAAATTACTATTCTAACTCCAGGGGGTGCAACAGTAGGGTAAGTGTTGGATAGTGTAGGGGTAAAAATTACTATTCTAACTCCAGGGGGTGCAACAGTAGGGTAAGTGTTGGATAGTGTAGGGGTAAAAATTACTATTCCAGCTCCAGGGGGTGCAACAGTAGGGTAAGTGTTGGATAGTGTAGGGGTAAAAATTACTATTCTAACTCCAGGGGGTGCAACAGTAGGGAAAGTGTTGGATAGTATAGGGGTAAAAATTACTATTCTAACTCCAGGGGGTGCATCAGTAGGGTAAGTGTTGGATAGTATAGGGGTAAAAATTACTATTCTAACTCCAGGGGGTGCATCAGTAGGGTAAGTGTTGGATAGTATAGGGGTAAAAATAACTATTCTAACTCCAGGGGGTGCATCAGTAGGGTAAGTGTTGGATAGTATAGGGGTAAAAATTACTATTCTAACTCCAGGGTGTGCATCAGTAGGGTAAGTGTTGGATAGTATAGGGGTAAAAATTACTATTCTAACTCCAGGGGGTGCATCAGTAGGGTAAGTGTTGGATAGTATAGGGGTAAAAATTACTATTCTAACTCCAGGGGGTGCATCAGTAGGGTAAGTGTTGGATAGTATAGGGGTAAAAATTACTATTCTAACTCCAGGGGGTGCATCAGTAGTGTAAGTGTTGGATAGTATAGGGGTAAAAATTACTATTCTAACTCCAGGGGGTGCATCAGTAGTGTAAGTGTTGGAAAGTATAATGTAATATTATGCGTTGTAATGGTATGCGTTGTAATGGTAGTATGCGTTGTAATGGAATGCGTTGTAAAGGTAGTTTTTAAAAATGCGTTGTAGTATCCTGCGTTGTAATATCATGCGTTGTAATGGATTATGCGTTGTAAAAAATGCGTTGTAATGGTAGTGCGTTGTAAAAGTTGCGTTGTAAAGGTTGTTCCCCTTTAATCTGAAATTCTAGATTATATTTATCTATAGAATTCTCTCTATCAATGACTCGTACCTCAGCAGGGTCAAGGCCATAGATCTTCTCAAAATGTTGTACCTAACTGTCAGGAGCAATATGATTGTCCACTGATACCATATCATGTGCAGCAAAAAAAAGGGCAATTGTCTATATCCCATAAAACGTAGTGCTACATGATTGGTTACTGGCCTGTATGAGTTGATCTCATGCATCTTTTTCAATAGCATTTTTTCGTTCCTTTTCAACATAAGGCGACCTCAGATGAAATTCTTGTTCTCTTCAAGGCTTCTAACAAGTTCCAGTGGGCCACTGAACACTTGTGATCAAACCATCTACTGATAACTTTTCCATGTTTAACACCAGGTTGCCTTAAATATGGTGTAATAAAGTTACAGACCCGATTATAGGCGTTTAAAATTACCGGGTGAGAGGTAGCATTCAAACAAATATCAACATTCTGACCATAAACAGTTGGTAAATTAGCTAGCAATACCTTTGTGTTAGAAATGGGGGTCTCTAGTTGGCAGAGGTAGATACCTTTGTCCAAATAGGGGCCCTTGTTTCTGGTCAGGGTAAGGGGGATACACTTCTAAAATAGCCCCTGCTCACCACCTTGGTAGCTTGGCACGAGCAGACAGGCTTATCTCAGAGGCAGTGTGTAAAGCATTTGTAAATACATACAGTAATACAGTGAAAATGCTATAAATGGACACCACACCAGTTTAGAAAAATTAGTAATCTTTATCTAAACCAAAACAAGACCAAACCACAAACATTCACAATACCGTTATCAGGATATCCTCAAAAATAGGTTATTCACTCAAATAAAGTTTGTAGCAACAAATAACCCCACCTGGAATTATCACGACGTTGTGACAGATGAAAATCCCAAATGCCAACCGCGAAGTATGTGGCGTGGGGCTCAGTGTCAAGCAGACCCACAAAGAACCGTACCTTGGAAACAATTAAAGCAAAGATATTGCACAGCGTCGGGGAGGTGATGCTTTGCTGGAACCAAGCGGCGTCGGTTCCTTACAACCCCAGTGGAGGTGAAGCCTCGATTACTTACTGTGGTGCAGGGGAGGTTAGATGTCAGTTCCTTACTGTATCAGGGAGGTGACGTCATGGTGGCGGCAAGGCGTTGGTTCCTTACAATGGTGTTGTGTCGATGTATTCAGGAGTCACCCATTTTGAGTATCGGTTCCGCGGTGATGAAGCACCGGCGTTGGTGAAGTCAGGGCTGCAGTGCAAATCGGGACGCTGTGTTGTGGACATCACAAGCAGTGTCCTCAGCTCCGTGCAGGCAGCGGCCTCGGTGATGACTTCGGAGTTGATGTGTCATGGCGTCAGCAGGTGTCGGGCCTATGGTGCAGGTCGGGCGGAGCGTTGTGCTCTTTACAAGCGGTGCCCACGGCTTTGGTGCAGGTTATGGTGGCACTCGCCGACGTCGGTGTTGCAATTTACTTCTGCGACAGTTGAAACAGCAGTTCCAGATGCAGAGAGACAGAAGAAATGAAGTCTTTGTGTCCCCGAGACTTCAAAACTGGAGGCAAGCTCAATTCCAAGCCCTAGGAGATATTTTCCTCAAGCAGGTGACGAAGCAAACAGCAAAGTCCTTTTATCCTTTCCTTGGCAGCAAGTAGCCACGGCAGGCCGCCTCCAGACACCAACCAGCACAGGGGCAGTGTTCCTCCTCAGCTTCTCTAGCCTTTTTTCTTGGCAAAGGTTCCTCTTGATTCCCAGAAGTGATCTAAATGGGTCTGGCCCCTCTTTTTCTACACAAAAATCCTTTGTTCGCTGAAGATAGAGAGTGTCTGTACCCAGCCAAAACCAGTTCTGTCCTTACTGTTGCTTCTTCCTGGCACGAGGAAAAGACAGCATTGTTGAAGGAAGTCCAGACCCATTCAGGTGAAAGAAAATCTCCTCCCCTAACTCTAAATGCAGCCCAGGTCCATTGAGCACAGTCGTGACTCATCAGGCTCTCTGGAGCGCTGCTCCTCTCCAGCCCCTGTCTTCCAAAAGCCAGACATGCAATAAACAAACCTAGTAGAGGCCCACTGGATGGTTAGGCAAGAAAATACCTACTTTCTAAAAGTGGCATTTTCAAATACAGAATGTAAAAATCACCCTCACTAAAAGATGCATTTTAGCATTCTGAGTTCAAGCATACTAAACTTAATTTTTATTCCTTGTTCCCAAGGGTAGTTAGGCTTATAAGATGCTATAAACAAACTCCCTAATCTGTCCTATGGCAACAGGTAGCCTTGCAATAGTGAAAAACGAAATTGGCAGTAATTCACTATCAGGACATGCCACAAACAACAGGTCATGTCCTACATTTCACATACACTGCACCCTGCCCACAGGGGTACCTTGGGCCTACCCTGGGGGTGACTGACATGTAAGAAAAGGGAAGGTTAGGGCCTGGCAAGTGGGTGCACTTACCAGGTCGACATGGCAGTACCAGACTACACGCGCTCTGCAATGGCAGGCCAGAGTTACATTATACAGGCTGCTTCTGTGGGTGGCACAATCGGTGCTGCAACCCACTAGCAGCATTTGATTTACAGCCCCTGGGCACATACAGTGCACTGTACTAGGGTCTGACTAGCACATCAAATATGCTAATCATGGAATCACTAATCCATAACAATAAATTACAGGGAGAGCATATGCACTTTAACACTGATCAGCACTGGTAAAATTCCCAGAGTCATAAAACCAACAAAAACAGGTCAGAGAAAATGAAGGAGAAAGGCAAAAAGTTCTGTCAAACACTCTGGAAACATCATTTTCCATTTCAATCTATGGCCTTTGGCAATGGTCTTTACGAGTTGGTTTGTTGGGCCCTCCTTGCTCTACAAATCCCCACTCTTTGGTAATAAACAGTGAATTATGACCGCTAAACAGGTTTTCAATAATCTCAGAGCATTTAGCATAGCTGGCTGAATCAGCAGAAATAAAAATGTAGTCAATTGTCATTTTAAATCCTCTATCAATTAAGGTGGGGATAATTACACGCTCTGCTATGCCTCTATCTTCTGGGCCTGTCAATATTGGATCATGATCAGCAAAGGTTGAAATAAGGAGATCTCCTTGTCTGGTATGCTCCAGATGTTGTAAAGTCTCTATCTGAGGCTCATCTTCTATGAAATTGAGGTTATAGGAGTTAGAGCTATGATCTATTTTAAAATTCTCCATTAAAACTGCTATATATGGTTTATGTGACGTCAACATAATTATCCAAAAACACCTTTATAGCCAATAGAATTTCAGCTTGGAGTTTTTTTTTTTAAATGTAATTTAACTGCCAACAAGTATTATGACCCAGTATCAAATGAGATGTTATACAATATATATTTTAAAAATAGGAAGTTGCCATCCCTCCCAGTCTCTGCTACAAACAGAAGGTATAGCTGAACAGAACTAGATATAACTGTCTATAGAGAATAAATCCGCTGTGTCCCATGTTTCCTGCAGCCCAATTATATTATAACATTTGACAAAGTTATACCATATTTGATTCTCTTTCTTTTTTCCTAGGCCAACTGTGTTCCAACTCAAAACCGTGATGAGTTGATTTCTGTGCCATGGCAGGTTGCTGTATTGTTACCTGATGGACAACCGCTTCTTGTGTGGGTCATGAGTTTACACCAGATGCAACCAGTCAATCATTACTAGCGAAGGTATTAAGGTGCTAAAATCTATTTGATAACTGCAAGGCCATACTCATGTCCTCTTGCTTTACTTGTCTCTCAGACGGCTCCTTATGAATCTAGGGGTTAAACTTATTAGTTAACAACTGATGAAGTGTCCGGCCACTGCCAAATGCCTTCTATCGGTCTCTTGGCTGCCAAACCTGCTTCCTCAACTTGATTCCCCTCTTTTTATTGGGCATTACTGGCAATTGTAGAGGGTTCCCCTCAAGACCCAATTCATCTTCCAGACATAACATTTCTTCATTTAAAGCCCCAGCTGCTGAAGTCAGGAATTAAATAATAGAGGTGCCCACTTTAAGACAAAAGGACCTGTGGGACAAGGTTATTTCCGCTTACCCATCATACTCCATATTTAAAATAAATCCAGCAAACGTTAGAGAGATGGCCCAGCCCAAGCCTGTTCTGGGCTCTGATAGATACAGTTGGGCCCACTCTTGGCCCGTTCTTGGTCCAGTCATGGCCCCAATCCTGGCACGCATGCTGTTGTGTCCAGTGCTGCAGGAGAAAGTTTTGCACTGTATAGCGCTGGCCAGCCAAACCTCATCCTCTTCTCCTTCTTCTTCCAGAGGGGTCTTGGGGCTCATAGTCCTGATCCACAAGCTGCTGGTACTAGCCCTAGGTAAGCTTAGTATCTGCAACAAGAAAGGGCCCAAAACACATCATGGACACATCACAGTTTTCCACGAAAACTGACCATTTCTTAAAGTAGCTAGTTGTGGATTTTGGACCCTAGCTCACCTAGGGAAACCTAACAACCCTCTACATTTTTTTAAACTAAACGCCCAGAGGAATTCAGGGTGAGGTGACTAGTGTGACTCCCATGAGGTATTTCTACCCAAAAGCACTTGCAAACCTTCAAGTTTGACAAAACATTTAATTTTTTCCCACATTTCTGTGAAGAAGCCTTCTGGAATGAGTGGGGAGCCAAACATTTCCAGTAACAAACATTCCCCTGGTCTCACAATAAAATTGCACCTCACTTGTGTGGGTAGGGCTAGTGCCCTCAACAGGGAAAGCCCCAAAGTGCAACATGGACACATCACATTTTTCCACTGAAAACTGACCCTTCTTTTAAATGTGGCTTGTGGGCACTAGCTCACCCGGCACCTAGGCAAACCTCACAAATCCACCCATTTTGTAAACTAGACCCCAGGTGGATTTGAATGTGTTGGGTGACTTGCATGGATTTCACCAGGTTTTCTTAACCAAAAGCTCTTGCAAATATCACACTTTGACTAAAAACCTACATTTTCCTAACATATCTGTAATGGAACATTCTGGAACCTGCAGGGAACTACATATTTCCTATCAACTATTATTTCATCAAGTCACCTGACAAAAATAGTACCACACTTTCGTGGGTAAGTCTAGTGGACATGACAGGAAAGCCAAAACGGAACAAGGACATGTCACAGTTTTCCACTGAAAACTTACCCTTTTTTTGCAATGTGGCTAGCTGTGGATTTAGGCCCTTATTCAGCCGACAACCTGGAAAACCAAGTAAACCTACACATTTTATAAAACTAGAAATGCTGGGGAATCCATGGTGGGGTGTCTTGCATCACTCTCATCAGGCTTTTTTTTACACAGAAACCCTTGCAAACCTCAGAATTTGACTAAAGACATTGTCCTCATATTTCTGTTTTGGAATGTTCTGGAATCTGCAGAGAGCAACAAATGTCCCACTACCTGCCTTTCCACCAAGTCTCTCATTAAAAATGGTAACTCACTTGTGTGGCTGGGCCTAGTGCCCATGACGAGGAAAAGATCAAACCAAGGTCGAGGAGTGTCTCTTTGAGAAGACTCCCATTGACCTTAGTTTGGTCAGTTCCTATCATTAGCAGTTTACCCAGACGCACAAGTGGGGTAGCATTTTTATTGAGACATGTGGGTGAACACTGAGTGGCAGGAATTTTGTGGATTTTTCTAGTTCTGGAAGACTACGTCACAGTAATGCAAGGAACATGTGTCATTTTAAGCAAATTTTGAGATTTGTGGGACATTGTGGGTAATACTTTGCGAGATCCACAAGAGACACATCACCATGTACACCCCTGGGTGTGAAGTTTTCCAATATTCCTGTGTTTGCTATGTTTCCCTGGGTGACTGCTGAGCCACGTCCCAAAAACTGCAGCTACCCCTTTTGTTGCTGTTGTTGTTGTCATATTGTGTCTTGGACCTCGTCCTTTTGCTCACCCACATAGGCAATGTACCATTTTTACAGGGAAATATGCGGGAATTCTAGGCGAAGGAAAGTTGCACCTCAGATTCCACCACGTCAAGCCACAGAAATGGGAAGAAAACTTAGGCTATGTTCGAGGATTGCAAAGTCTTCTGGGTAAGAAGACCTTGTTAGATCCATGCGAGACACACCACCCTAGAGTCCAGCTGGTGTCTAGTTTCTGAAAATATATGGGGTTGGTAGATTGTACCTGGAGACAATGTACACCCTGGCAGAGAAATGTAATCAATGGTGTCCATTGGCTTTCTGCCTCCCCTCTGGGCAGATTGGCCTCCAGGGAAAGCTGAAAACAAATGACATGTGTTGACAAAACCCAGAGAGTGAACCTTGGCCAAGAGGCTTCTCCACTAACTTATATGAAAATAAAATATCTGGTGTCTATTGGTTGTCTGGCCTCCCCTAGGTCAGATCGACTTAAAAAATGTCTGATCTGTCCCCAGGGTGGGGGGCGGAAAGCAGCCAAAACAGGTCCTCACAAATGGGGAAAGACCCTTCACCAAGGAGCCATTGTACAACATACATAAACAAAAAAAATCCCTGTGGTCCCCTTGGGATTGGGTCAGCCTAAAAATTGGTCAATCTGCCCCCCAGGGGGCCAAAAATGACCAAAACATGTCCCATAAAATAGGGAGCAACGTATGTCCAATATGTGTGCTCTCCAGCATACATATACATTAAAATTCCTGTTGTCTTGTGGCGAGAACATTTTAAATAATGGCTGATTTGCCCCTGGGGGTATAAACTGTCAGAACAAATACCCAAATATTTTGGGGAGCAAACCTTGTCCAAGGGGCTGCTCTCTGACATGCAGACATTTGAAATCCCTGGTGTCTTGTGGGTTTGCACTAAGCCTGGGCAGTGTTTGCGCAGTGACAAAAAAACTCTGCCAAGCTACGCAGAGTTCCACGAGAGGCAGATGGGTTACCTCAAGCCGTTCGCACTGATTTTTAGTGCCAGGTGTTTGTACCGTGCTGCAAAATCAGTGTGAACTGCATCTTGCACAGTACAAAAGGACACTGCTTCTTTCTGCAACTCGAGTAGAAGTTCTACTCAAGCGGCAGCTTCCTCAATGCGAACGTAACGTTTCTCAACGCGATCGATAGCAACCACCCTCAACCGCCCACATTGAGAAATCTCGCTTAGAAGAAATCTAGCAATGCATTTTCCTTGCACGCGCTCACTAACTTAGCAGAGTTTTTTGGAAGTCCACGAGTTCCACGGAGCTCAGAGTGCGAGAAACTCTGCAAACTCCACTAATGGAGCGGAGTTCACTGCCCAGGCTTAGTTTCCTCCCCCGGAGGAAGATCAGCCTAAAAATGGCCAATCTGCCCCAGTGAGAGGGGAAATAAAGAAAAATTGTACTCCTGAGGAGGAGCGACCTTCGACCAAGGTGTCGCCTCCCACAAAAAATATATGTACATCACAATCCCTGGTGTATAGTCGCTTTCTACACTCGGGGAGGGTAGATCAGCATAGAAAAGTCTGATCTGTTCCAGGGGGGCAAGAACCACCAAAACAAATGCCCACGTTTTTAGGAGAGCGACCCTTGTCCAAGGGGCAACTCCCCGTAGCAAGAAATCATCCTCGGTATCTAGAGGGTACATTCCTGCTGCGGGATCGCGGTCCCTGCCACAGTCTAGCAGCAGGAATGCACACACTAGACATTGGGGAAAGGAAAAACTCTTTAATTTTCCCTGATGTGCCTTTTCAACAGTGATCCCTCCTCCAGTAAGTGGACCTGCCTGTCACAGGTCCCGGACTCATGATGCACTGGAAGCAAATCGCTTCCAGTGCATCCTGGCTACTTATGATGATATCGGCGTGCTGTGTGCACACTGAAATCATCAACACTCTAGGGGAGGTGTAGGAATTGGTAGCGGAAGCGCTTCCGCTACCATCCCTGGTGGGGGCATGTGGCAAGGGCCCGGGGGAGGGCCAGCGCTTCTTCCATGGCTGGTGATAAGATATTTTGGGCACGTCCTCAGCACCTGAAAGTCAGTACTGAGGATGTGTCCAGCACGTCCTTAGAACGTTAGAGCCCAAAAGGTTCAAATCCGACTATTTCATTTAAGAGGGTTTGAAACTACAATTCATCAGACAGCAAATATGACTTTACTAACTGCTCCCACACAAACATTATCACTTGTTAAATGATACAAGGTAACTCAATGTTATTCTATGGGAGAGGTAGGCCTTGCAATAGTGAAAAACGAATTTGAGTGTTTTTCAGTACCAGGACATGTCAAACTTAAAAGTACATGCCCAACTTTTTAAATACAATGCACCCTGTTCTGTGGCATGTTTAGGGCCTACCCTGAATGTGAATTATTAGTTTTGAAAAGGAAGGGTTAGGCCTGCCAAAAGGTTTATTTTGTCAAGTCAAAATGGTAGTTTGAAAACGCACAGACAGGCTACAATGGCACAATGGCAGGCCTGAGACACGTTTAGAAAGTTTGGAAGGCTACTTATGTAGGCAGCACAATCAGTGCTGCCGACCCACTAGCAGCATTTAATGTAAAGGCCCTGGGTACATGTAAGTAAATAAAATGTGCCAATTGGGTTTAAGCCAATTTTACCATGTTTTAGGGTGTGTCAAAAAGCACTTTAACCATGGTTAGATGTGGTAAGGTGCAGAAAGTCCTGAGGACAACATAAACGAATTCAGCAAAACAAGAGTGGAAAAAGCAAAATGTTTGGGAGTGAACCAGCAGAGAGGGCCAAGTCCAACAATAATTACAATTTGCACCCCCGCCATGCACAGTGTTTTTATCAACGATGTAATTTCAGATGTTACAGTGATGTTATCAATGGTATCATAGAAAATGTCATGAGTGATGTAATGTGGGGGGTATTTAGCAGTGTATGGCAAGGGCCTGACTTATAATATCAACCATGAATTTGCAGCAAAAGGTTTAAACAATATATCTTTTTGTACCTAAGTGGCAGTCCCCCTCCAGGCCTAGTGGGGCAGGGCATCCCTACCCTGTCCCCTTACACATATATATATATATATATATATATATATATATATATATATATATATATATATATATATATATATATATATATATATATATATATATATATATATATATATATATATATATATATATATATATATATATATATATATATATATTCAGTGAAAAAACCATAGGTTTCACACATGCTATAGTTAGCTGGAGATTTTACTCATAAAAAACCAATGAAATTCCCCCGTTATAGTTAGTGCAGGCAACTATAACTCACGCGACCGCAATCCTCTGCTGATGCTAATACTGTATTTAGACACTTATTTGCCCATGTCTTCTTCCATTGAATTTTAGCTATACATATATTACAAATATTTTTTTTTCATAAAGACACATATGTCATCAGCAGAGGATTGCGGTCGCGTGAGTTATAGTTGCCTGCACTAACTATAACGGGGGAATTTCATTGGTTTTTTATGAGTAAAATCTCCAGCTAACTATAGCATGTGTGAAACCTATGGTTTTTTCACTGAATTTGCAAGGTTTTTTAAATGCTAATTCCGAACTATAACGTGTGTGAAACCTATGTTTTTTTCAGTGAATTTGTACGGTTTTTTAAATGCTAAGTTACTTTACGCCGTTCGTGGCGTGCGCGGCCACTTAACGCAGTTGGTTACGTGCGCGCACGGTGCGCTTCGTGCACCGTGCGCGCACAGTGAGCACGCGGTGCGCTTTGCGCACCGCGCGCCCACTTTACGCAGTTAGTGCCGTGCAAGCTCGGTGGGCACGCGCGCGCACCGCGTGCCCACGTTACGCGCGCACCGCGTGCCCACGTTACGCTGGATGGGCCATGTACGCACGATGCGCTTCGCGCACCGTCCGCACATGGAGGACATAATATGCGCTTCGTTGTGAAAGGTAATCTTTTACATGTTCTATTATGTTCAGCTCCTACCCTGAAAGTCTCGGGGTGATTCATCAAGCGGGGGCTGAGAAAAAGGGGGGGTCCCAAAACACGTTTTCCCCATGGATTTTTCCATAGGGACTTTAGTCGCAGCTACAGCCCGAACGGCTGAACAGAATTATGTGAAATTTGGGAGAGAGGTAGCCATAACGTCCATGAAGTGCCTTTTGCAGGTTTGGTGTAAATCTGTAAAGTATTTCCAGAGAAAATAGCATTTAAAACAATATATATATCTATACGCGCGCAGGGTGGGCGCACCGTGCGAGCACCCTAACGTGCGCGAGCGTAATTCTGATTGGTGGTTACATGTTAGTCAACGTTCGAATCGGTCGAAATCAGGAAGTGTCGGCCGCCATTTTGTTTGTTTTCAGTGCGAGAGTGAAAAAGGAAGGTGGCGAACGTGAAAAGGGGGCAGGGTAGAGAGTTCCTGACCCACTAGCCTTTGTCAGGGGGTCACTGAAGGACCCCGAAGGCAAAAAAAAAATTTTTTTTTTTAAATCACGGGGGTGCGCGCACAGTGCGCGCACCCTGAAAACCCCCCCCAAAAAAAATGATTTTTGTTTTTTTTTTAAATCGCAGGGTGAAAACCAAAAAAAAATAATAATAATTTTTAATACGTAGTTTATTGTAAAATAAATATATAAAAAAAATTATACATAAATAAATTAGCATTTAAAAAACCGTACAAATTCACTGAAAAAACCATAGGTTTCACACACGTTATAGTTAGGAATTAGCATTTAAAAAACCTTGCAAATTCACTTTAAAAACCATAGGTTTCACACATGTTATAGTTAGGTGGATATTTCACTCGTAAAAAAACAATGAAATTCCCCCGTTATAGTTAGTTCAGATAACTATAACTCGCGCGACTGCCACTCTATCACAAGGATGATGTCATCAGTGATGTCATGAGTGATGCCACTGACCATGTCATGAGTGATGTAATATGTGACGTCATGTGCAGTGGATTGCGGGCGCGCGAGTTATAGTTATCTGAACTAACTATAACGGGGGAATTTCATTGTTTTTTTTACCAGTGAAATATCCACCTAACTATAACATGTGTGAAACCTATGGTTTTTTAAGTGAATATATATATATATATATATCGGATGACCAATAAAGGTGGCAGGAACATTTATCTGACAACGATGGAAGCCACCTGTTAACTTGGGCGCTGAGGAAGGCAGTTTATGCCGAAATGCATTCGCCATGTCATCTGTGATTCAATAAAGGCTCCCTTGAACTTCCCTGCTGGGTCTCTGCTCTTTCACAAGGATGAGATTCATTTGATTTAGACTGTGTCAGCCAGAGACACATTACAGAGACCCCCGCTTCGCAAAGGACCGGACCTCACTGGCGCTGCTTCGGCTGTTCTGCTCTTTCACGGTAGTGGATTGGTTCATGCCCGCCTCGAGGACTGGGAGCTACAGAGCAGTAGTGCGGTGATTCTACTGCACTTTGGGCGGCGTGTATCTGCATAGCTGCCCCTGCTGATGAAATTCTCGAGATTTAGGGCTGAAGCGGTGCGGGGACCCAGGGGAGCGCTTCATTGACACTACAAGCAGGACATTCTGGCTGACATCTACATCGGAACCCTGCATTCCACCCTACCACTTGGTGTAACAATCTCTCCATCCACCACTTACCTGAAGCAGAGCACTGCATTCTGGATGTTGGAGTTCTCGACCACCTTGGGAACTACTAACAGGGGGAGTTTCGTTCTAGAGGGCGGAGCCTTTCGGATGACCAATAAAGGCGGCAGGAACATTTATCTGACAACGATGGAAGCCACCTGTTAACTTGGGCGCTGAGGAAGGCAGTTTATGCCGAAATGCATTCGCCATGTCATCTGTGATTCAATAAAGGCTTCCTTGAACTTCCCTGCTGGGTCTCTGCTCTTTCGCAAGGATGAGATTCGTTTGATTTAGACTGTGTCAGCCAGAGACACATTACAGAGACCCCCGCTTCGCAAAGGACCGGACCTCACTGGCGCTGCTTCGGCTGTTCTGCTCTTTCACGGTAGTGAATTGGTTCATGCCCGCCTCGAGGACTGGGAGCTACAGAGCAGTAGTGCGGTGATTCTACTGCACTTTGGGCGGCGTGTATCTACATAGCTGCCCCTGCTGATGAATTTCCTGAGATTTAGGGCTGAAGCGGTGCGGGGACCCAGGGGAGCGCTTCATTGACACTACAAGCAGGACATTCTGGCTGACATCTACATCGGAACCCTGCATTCCGCCCGACCACTTGGTGTAACAATCTCTCCATCCACCACTTACCTGAAGCAGAGCACTGCATTCTGGATGTTGGAGTTCTCGACCACCTTGGGAACTACTAACAGGGGGAGTTTCGTTCTAGAGGGCGGAGCCTTTCGGATGACCAATAAAGGCGGCAGGAACATTTATCTGACAACGATAGAAGCCACCTGTTAACTTGGGCGCTGAGGAAGGCAGTTTATGCCAAAATGCATTCGCCATGTCATCTGTGATTCAATAAAGGCTTCCTTGAACTTCCCTGCTGGGTCTCTGCTCTTTCGCAAGGATGAGATTCGTTTGATTTAGACTGTGTCAGCCAGAGACACATTAGAGAGACTCCCGCTTCGCAAAGGACCGGACCTCACTGGCGATGCTTCGGCTGTTCTGCTCTTTCACGGTAGTGAATTGGTTCATGCCCGCCTCGAGGACTGTGAGCTACAGAGCAGTAGTGCGGTGATTCTACTGCACTTTGGGTGGCATGTATCTGCATAGCTGCCCCTGCTGATGAAATTCCCGAGATTTAGGGCTGAAGCGGTGCGGGGACCCGGGGAGCGCTTCATTGACACTACAAGCAGGACATTCTGGCTGAGATCCACATCGGAACCCTGCATTCCGCCCGACCACTTGGTGTAACAATCTCTCCATCCACCACTTACCTGAAGCAGAGCACTGCATTCTGGATGTTGGAGTTATCGACCACCTTGTGAACTACTAACAGGGGGAGTTTCGTTCTAGAGGGCGGAGCCTTTCGGATGACCAATAAAGGTGGCAGGAACATTTATCTGACAACGATGGAAGCCACCTGTTAACTTGGGCGCTGAGGAAGGCAGTTTATGCCGAAATGCATTCGCCATGTCATCTGTGATTCAATAAAGGCTTCCTTGAACTTCCCTGCTGGGTCTCTGCTCTTTCGCAAGGATGAGATTCGTTTGATTTAGACTGTGTCAGCCAGAGACACATTACAGAGACCCCCGCTTCGCAAAGGACCAGACCTCACTGGCGCTGCTTCGGCTGTTCTGCTCTTTCACGGTAGTGAATTGGTTCATGCCCGCCTCGAGGACTGGGAGCTACAGAGCAGTAGTGCGGTGATTCTACTGCACTTTGGGCGGCGTGTATCTGCATAGCTGCCCCTGCTGATGAAATTCCCGAGATTTAGGGCTGAAGCGGTGCGGGGACCCAGGGGAGCGCTTCATTGACACTACAAGCAGGACATTCTGGCTGACATCTACATCGGAACCCTGCATTCCGCCCGACCACTTGGTGTAACAATCTCTCCATCCACCACTTACCTGAAGCAGAGCACTGCATTCTGGATGTTGGAGTTCTCGACCACCTTGGGAACTACTAACAGGGGGAGTTTCGTTCTAGAGGGCGGAGCCTTTCGGATGACCAATAAAGGCGGCAGGAACATTTATCTGACAACGATGGAAGCCACTTGTTAACTTGGGCGCTGAGGAAGGCAGTTTATGCCAAAATGCATTCGCCATGTCATCTGTGATTCAATAAAGGCTTCCTTGAACTTCCCTGCTGGGTCTCTGCTCTTTCGCAAGGATGAGATTCGTTTGATTTAGACTGTGTCAGCCAGAGACACATTACAGAGACTCCCGCTTCGCAAAGGACCGGACCTCACTGGCGATGCTTCGGCTGTTCTGCTCTTTAAAGGTAGTGAATTGGTTCATGCCCGCCTCGAGGACTGGGAGCTACAGAGCAGTAGTGCGGTGATTCTACTGCACTTTGGGCGGCGTGTATCTGCATAGCTGCCCCTGCTGATGAAATTCCCGAGATTTAGGGCAGAAGCGGTGCGGGGACCCAGGGGAGCGCTTCATTGACACTACAAGCAGGACATTCTGGCTGAGATCTACATCGGAACCCTGCATTCCGCCCGACCACTTGGTGTAACAATCTCTCCATCCACCACTTACCTGAAGCAGAGCACTGCATTCTGGATGTTGGAGTTCTCGACCACCTTGTGAACTACTAACAGGGGGAGTTTCGTTCTAGAGGGCGGAGCCTTTCGGATGACCAATAAAGGCGGCAGGAACATTTATCTGACAACGATGGAAGCCACCTGTTAACTTGGGGTCTGAGGAAGGCAGTTTATGCCGAAATGCATTCGCCATGTCATCTGTGATTCAATAAAGGCTTCCTTGAACTTCCCTGCTGGGTCTCTACTCTTTCGCAAGGATGAGATTCGTTTGATTTAGACTGTGTCAGCCAGAGACACATTACAGAGACCCCCGCTTCGCAAAGGACCGGACCTCACTGGCGATGCTTCGGCTGTTCTGCTCTCTCACGGTAGTGAATTGGTTCATGCCCGCCTCGAGGACTGGGAGCTACAGAGCAGTAGTGCGGTGATTCTACTGCACTTTGGGCGGCGTGTATCTGCATAGCTGCCCCTGCTGATGAAATTCCCGAGATTTAGGGCTGAAGCGGTGCGGGGACCCAGGGGAGCGCTTCATTGACACTACAAGCAGGACATTCTGGCTGACATCTACATCGGAACCCTGCATTCCGCCTGACCACTTGGTGTAACAATCTCTCCATCCACCACTTACCTGAAGCAGAGCACTGCATTCTGGATGTTGGAGTTCTCGACCACCTTGGGAACTAGTAACAGGGGGAGTTTCGTTCTAGAGGGCGGAGCCTTTCGGATGACCAATAAAGGCGGCAGGAACATTTATCTGACAACGATGGAAGCCACCTGTTAACTTGGGCGCTGAGGAAGGCAGTTTATGCCGAAATGCATTCGCCATGTCATCTGTGATTCAATAAAGGCTTCCTTGAACTTCCCTGCTGGGTCTCTGCTCTTTTGCAAGGATGAGATTCGTTTGATTTAGACTGTGTCAGCCAGAGACACATTACAGAGACCCCCGCTTCGCAAAGGACCGGACCTCACTGGCGCTGCTTCGGCTGTTCTGCTCTTTCACTGTAGTGAATTGGTTCATGCCCGCCTCGAGGACTGGGAGCTACAGAGCAGTAGTGCGGTGATTCTACTGCACTTTGGGCGGCGTGTATCTGCATAGCTGCCCCTGCTGATGAAATTCCTGAGATTTAGGGCTGAAGCGGTGCGGGGACCCAGGGGAGCGCTTCATTGACACTACAAGCAGGACATTCTGGCTGACATCTACATCGGAACCCTGCATTCCGCCCGACCACTTGGTGTAACAATCTCTCCATCCACCACTTACCTGAAGCAGAGCACTGCATTCTGGATGTTGGAGTTCTCGACCACCTTGGGAACTACTAACAGGGGGAGTTTCGTTCTAGAGGGCGGAGCCTTTCGGATGACCAATAAAGGCGGCAGGAACATTTATCTGACAACGATGGAAGCCACCTGTTAACTTGGGCGCTGAGGAAGGCAGTTTATGCCGAAATGCATTCGCCATGTCATCTGTGATTCAATAAAGGCTTCCTTGAACTTCCCTGCTGGGTCTCCGCTCTTTCGCAAGGATGAGATTCGTTTGATTTAGACTGTGTCAGCCAGAGACACATTACAGAGACCCCCGTTTCGCAAAGGACTGGACCTCACTGGCGCTGCTTCAGCTGTTCTGCTCTTTCACGGTAGTGAATTGGTTCATGCCCGCCTCGAGGACTGGGAGCTACAGAGCAGTAGTGCGGTGATTCTACTGCACTTTGGGTGGCGTGTATAGCTGCCCCTGCTGATGAAATTCCCGAGATTTAGGGCTGAAGCGGTGCGGGGACCCAGGGGGGGCGCTTCATTGACACTACAAGCAGGACATTCTGGCTGACATCTACATCGGAACCCTGCATTCCGCCCGACCACTTGGTGTAACAATCTCTCCATCCACCACTTACCTGAAGCAGAGCACTGCATTCTGGATGTTGGAGTTCTCGACCACCTTGGAAACTACTAACAGGGGGAGTTTCGTTCTAGAGGGTGGAGCCTTTCGGATGACCAATAAAGGCGGCAGGAACATTTATCTGACAACGATGGAAGCCACCTGTTAACTTGGGCGCTGAGGAAGGCAGTTTATGCCGAAATGCATTCGCCATGTCATCTGTGATTCAATAAAGGCTTCCTTGAACTTCCCTGCTGGGTCTCTGCTCTTTCGCAAGGATGAGATTCGTTTGATATATATATATATATATATAAATATATATATATATATATATATATTTATATATTTATATATTTATATATATATATGTATATATATATATATATATATATATATATATATATATATATATATATATATATATATATATATATATATATATATATATATATATTCACTGAAACAACCATAGGTTTCAGGGGCGTTATAGTTAGCTGGACTTTTCACTCGTACAAAACCATAGAAATTCCCCCGTTATAGTTAGTTCAGCTAACTATAACTCGCGCGCCCGCAATGCACTGCTGATGATGTCACATATTACATCACTCATGACATGGTCAGTGACATCACTCATGACATCACTAATGACATCTCAAATGACATCACTGATGACATCATCCAGTGAATGTGTGTTTTTGTGAAAATTACATATGTTTTATATATGTATATCTCAAGGTCGATGGAAGAATACATGGGTATATAGGTGTCTAAATGGATGATTTGTTTTTGAAAAATTGATTGTATAACTGACTGATTAAGTGTATCTTAGTGAATACATGGCTTAGTGAGTAATGTTTAAATATGTAAATATCTGTTTCAGTCTCTCACTTTGTGTATAAGTGGCTGCATGGGTTGGTGAGTAGCTACATAAGTGTCTATATAGGTTATTAGTTGGTTTTTTGAGTATCAGTATAAGTGTCTGATGTTTGTATGGTTCGCTGGGGGTATTACGTAGTGCATAGGTGCATGAATGAGTGACTCACTGTTTGTATGTGTTGAAGACAGCATGTGTGCAGGACTGTATGGGTGAATGAGTGTGTGCATGGGTGTGTTAGTGAGTGAATGACTGTCTCAATAGTGTCTCTATGAGTAACTACATATGTTTTAAACTAGTATATGTGACTATTGGTGTATATAAGTGAGTATATGTGAGTGTGAGAGATTGAAAGAGTTCCTGTATGAATAAGTATGTGTTTCTATAAGTGATTGTTAAAAAGACTAAGTATGTGTAAGTTTCTGTAGAAGTAAGTGTGGTGGTGTGTGCATAACTGTATATGCAGGTAAACGGATGTTTGATTCTTTATTAGCATGAGTGACTATGTGTGTGAGTAACTTTATGGATGAGTGGCGTTGTGTAACAGGATGTATAGGTGTATGAGTACATATGATGAGTGAGTACATGTATGAGTGACTGTATAGGACTGTTGGTGAATGGGTGGATGTGGCTGTGGATCTTACAATTACTGAATAGGTTGTTGTAACTGGTATTGGTATGTCCATTGTTTTGAATATTTTAATTTCTATTTCTGAATGTGTGTATCAAAGGTTATATTAGGGGGAGAGGAGGTCTGCCACTCTATCACAAGGATGATGTCATCAGTGATGTCATCAGTGATGTCATGAGTGTTGTCACTGACCATGTCGTGAGTGATGTAATATGTGACGTCATCAGCAGTGCATTGCGGGCGCGCGAGTTATAGTTAGCTGAACTAACTATAACGGGGGAATTTCTATGGTTTTGTACGAGTGAAAAGTAAAGCTAACTATAACGCCCCTGAAACCTATGGTTTTTTCAGTGAATTTCTAAGGTTTTTTAAATGCTAATTCCTAGCTATAATGTGCCTGAAACCTATGTTTTTTTCAGTGAATTTCAAAGGTTTTTTAAATGCTAATTTCTAGCTATGCCTACAGAGATAGGACATGTGAAGAAAGAAGGAAAAACGCACAGAAAGAAAAAAAAGAAATGCAGAAAGAAGCAACAGAAGTCCTCAAAGACGAAGAAAAGTGCAGGAAGAAGTATAACGTGCAGAAAGAACAAACAGAAGAGCAGAAACAAGCCTTGTTGCAAAATCATCCTGTACCCTCAACTTTTTCAGATGGATACTGGTGGTAACTGAGTCTGACTAACCAGTCCTAGAGCCAGTGCTATGTTAAAAGACACTCAGAATACAGTGAAAACACCTGCATACCCTGCATACACTAGGGCACACTATGTGTTGGGGTCCCCCTGTGATTAGTGTGACCTCCTCTGTAGGCCCCTAGTATATAATAGGGCAGGGGATTAAAACTACCTCTTAAAACGCACCACAGGGCATGTTTGAACACGTCACCTCATGCACCGTCCCCTTCCTTCCCCACTGTGTAACCACGCCCTGTAGCCGTTTTAAATTGGGAGATTAAGTCCCCTTGAATCCTGAGGGTCCCTAGGGTCCAACTAGACCACTAGGTACCTCCAGTAAGCGCCACAGATCTGCGTTGCAGAGAGGTGTAAAAAGTGGCACGGCCTGCACCACCTCTCTGCAACGCAGAGCAGTGGTGCTTACTGGAAGCACCTGGTGGGCTAGTTGGACCCCAGGGTCCCTCAGGATTGAAAGGGAATTATTTCTCCAACTTAAACACGCGCCACAGGGCCTGTGGGCCTTCTGAGTTGAGAGATTAAGTCCCCTTAAATCCTAAGGGTCCCTAGGGTCAAACTAGCCCACTAGGTACCTCCAGTAAGCGCCACAGAGCTGCGTAGCATGGAGGTGTAAAAAGGGGCGTGGCCTCAGAACACCTGTCTGCAACGCAGCTCCCTAGCGCATACTGGAGATACCTGTTGGGCTAGTAGGCCCTCAGGGACCCTCAGTATTGAAGGGGAATTCATTTCTCAACTTACAACTGGCCAGGGGGCGCGTTTGCAGAGTGCTGCAAGGAGGGGGCGTGGCCTCCGGCGCGATGCCGGTCTTTTATTTATTTATTTTTAAGAAGGAGGGCTGTGTGGCCCCCTTTCTTTTTCTAATTTATTAGCCCTGGGGACCCCATCCCCCAGGGCCTGCACCCTAATTTTTTTTGTTGAAAAAAAATAATTTGGCCCTCCCAAGGCCTTAATCGGCCCCGGGGACCCCAACCCCCAGGTCATGGCCTTTTTTAAATTTTTTTATTCTTTAGGAGGGGGGCTGTGTTGCCCCCCTCCTCAGGCCATTTATGGCCACGGGGACCCCATTCCCCGGGGCCGGCCTTTGTTTTTTATTTAAAAAAAAAATATATATATTTATAGAAACACCTAGGACATGCTGGACAAACCGTATGTACCTATCACCATGACGATTTGCCTGATATTCATTAAAAGGCGGCTATGCATACAATGAATCCACGTAGAATGTTTTCACACTGCTAGTGAAGCTCTGACATGTCTGACACCCTACCGTGCCTAATCCCGGTGCCCCCGCTGGTGGGTACTCTCCAAGTAGACACCCTTGTCATTTATTTATAAAAACATGGGTAGCTATTGACGGGCACACTTAATACACATGCACACCAAGCCATTCAAAGGGGATTCGACAAAAATTCGACCAAACTATGCAAGAAACCCCCTCACGGTTAATAAAACACACATCCATACTTTTTATTTTACTCTCTGGAAAGGAGACAAACCTCACTTGAGAGTCACAACGTGCTCCTGGCTGAGCCCAATGCTGTGTTACACCCACCAGTGCCCGACGAGTGCCACACACCTCTGTGTTGTATTCCACCAGCTAGTGCGTATGCTATGACACTCTCTAGCCCATGTGCACTGTAACACCACCCCGTGAATATGTCATGCCACACTTGCCTTCGCACGGGTTATATTGCCCCATCTAACGTGCCTTCCTCGATGCCTATGTTATAAAGCACAGCGCTATGCCATACATATTACAATCTGGGATCCATATCTTTGCCACAGTGCATATGCAATGTTACACTACCCAGCACATATTTTATATTACAACTTTAGAGACTACTTAGGTTACACAACACTGCCCTGTGCATATTACACTCCAAGGCGCATATCACATAGCAAGCGCTAGTGCCTGTGCTATCTCGCGCTCTCCAATGAATCTGTCATTGCGCACAATGTATTGCATATTATATTTCACGCCCCGGTTCATCTTATATCACACTTTTTGGTGCATAGTTTATACCATATACTATATCTAGTTTTCATTTTCAATCGTGCTCTCAGGACTATGTTCTATATACCACTGCGTCCACCTACCCTTTTCACGGGCATTACATTTTGCGATGGGGGGTGGAGGGTCAGGGGATGTTTCTGCCAAGTGAGCCCGGAGTCACAGTCCCAAACGTCCTCTTCTTCCTGAATAAAAGTGAGATTATGCTGCATACTTGTTCATATTTTAAGTAGTTCGCACAGACACACATTTTAAAAACAATAAAGTTCCTAATACCCACCTTCTATGAACAGTTAGCTTGCTGCCCCATCCACCTCCTCCCTATCCTTTGTTGTCTGAATCCATGGACTAGCCTCCTCCCTCCTGCCATGCATGGTCTGATGTGCTGCCACTGCCCTGCATTTAGCATGATGTACCAGTCCACTCATCCTGCCCTCCATTGCCCAATTCTATGGCCCATCATTGACCTCCTGCTTAGCCTCTGTGCTTTGCTTGCTGCCCCTATTCTCCTTCCCCCTGCCCTCCGATGTCTTTGTGCATGCCCCTGCTCCATCCTTTTTGACCACCATGTTCCATGGACCTGCCACTCCTATCTACTCTGATTGTTCTGTTGAGCTGCCACTCCCCTACCACCTGCCTAGCATTGTAAGATGACTGTAACCTGTCCCTGCCACCTCCACCCTGCCTGTCCACATGCCATGCCCCTATCCCCTTCCTCCTGTCCTCCATGGTCCATTTTACTGCCACACCCTTCTGCCCTCCCTGGTCTGTTGTGCTGCAACTGCTCCTCCTGCCTGCCCCGCGCGGTCTGTTGTGAGGACCCTTCCCCTGAACTCTCTTGTCTGTGCCCAGGTCCTGACCCTCCCTTCTATCCTCCATGGTCCTTTGTGCATGCCCCTGCACCCTCCTTCTTGCCCATCATAGCCATTGTGCTGCCACTAACCCTCCCGCTTGCCATGCATGGTCTTCTGTGCTGCCATGGCCCCTCCCACCTTCCCTGTGTGGTCAGCTAGCTGCTCCTGACCCCCTCCCACCTTTCCTCCATGGTCTGTGTGTATGCCATCATAGTCTCACTGTTGCTCTCCATGGTGTGTCTTGTTTCTAGTGCCCATCCTGCCTGACATCCATGGTCATCTTGCTGCTCCTGCCCTGCCCCCTTGCCCCCAGCCCTCTGTTTCCATGTGCAGACCCCTATTCCCTCCCTCCTGGCTTGTCGGTTCCATTGTAATGCCCCTGAGCCGTCCCTCCTGCCCTTTATGGTCTGTTATGCTGCAGCTTTCTCTCCTGTCTGTCCATTATGGTCAGCTCGCTACCATTGCCTCTTTCCCCTCTGTTGTCTGTTGTCCATGTGCATGGTCCTGTCCCCTCCCTATTGCTTTCTATGGATTGTTGTGCTGCACTCCCGTCCCGCATGCCCTGTGTGGTGTATTGTGCTGCAGCAAACCCTGATGCCTGCCCTGTAGGGTCAGTTTGGTGCACCTCTCAATGTCCCTCCTGTCCTCTGTTATCCGAGTCCATGTCCCTACCCCAATTCCTCCTGCCTACCATGATCCAATGTACCATACTTGCGAACATTTTGAACTTGGTAAGAGGGAGATTTTGAAATAAAACTGGGGTATTGATTTTCCCCTTTGAGTTACATTGAAAAAGAGAAGATTGTAGACAGGAAACAGATCAAGTAAAGCCCATTTGAGCTTAAAAACATTGGACCTTTCCAGGCTGAAACGGGTCTGTTGGCATGTATGGTTGTATGACCACTGCCTCTTCCTTCTGCCCACAATGGTCTATTATATTGCCACAGCCTCTCTTGCCAATCCTGTATTGTTGGTTTGTTGCCCCTGCCCCCCTTTCCACTGCCCTCCATAGTCTGTTCTGCTGCCACTGCCCTTCCTGCCTGCCTAGTGTGGTCAAATTGTTGCCTCTGAACTCTCCTACCTGCCTTCAATTTTCAGAGTCCGTGCCCCTGGCCTCTGCCTCTCAACAGTATCCCAATGAACAACTAGATTGCTAACATTCTATATTTATTACAAAAGTGTGGAATGCCTGACGTCATCTTGATGTAATCAAAACTGTAATGCCTAGAGCATTTCCTTTGGAAATTACATATATGAGAGGGTCTAATTTGCATCAAAATTATGGTTAGTGCTCTAAAAAACTAAAATGAGGACATATTTTCTGAGTTTTCAAATAGAGACAAAGAACTTTTAAATTATTTGTAATCTTAGTTTTTTTATCCAGTTGACCACTTGATTAAATGTTGCATCCAAGGGGAGAGGGTGTGGTGTTACTTCCAGAGCTGCAGACTTTGCAACTGGGGAACCAGGTTGGAGTTTCTGCTTCAGCTCAACATTCTGTGATTCTGGTCAAATCACGTAATCTCCCCATGTCTACAACCAAAATGAATTTGATCTTGTGTGATGTAACCAATGTTCATGTAAAGCACTCCAATACCTGACAAGTCTGCACTATATAAAACTGCAAATACACGAAAAATAAGTGTTTTGCACACTTCTGTCATTGGGCTACATCTGGGCTACATCTGGGTGATATTTGGGCTACATTTGGGCTCTTTTGTCTCTGGTGGCCATTTTAGGAGATTTATTTGTTATGAAGTTTCCTAATTTCCTCATTTACTGCACTCTCTTCAGTAGTAAATGCTTTCAGTTTTTTACTTTTATTCCATCAAGAAGGTATTCAGATATGTCACACATTTGCCATAAATTCTGAATGTTAGCACTCTAGTTGCTCATTAGATCACTGTAGTAAAGCTACTGCTCACCACGGAAGTCTGCTGCTAGTATTAGAAGTGCATGTTTCAGTCTGCATATCAGAATTTTTTAATGAAATAGAAGAGGATTTGAGAAGTCACTCAAAATGTGCCCTAATTTTTCTTCCTTCAGCACTAATCATAATTTCTATGGCAAAATGAACCCCCTCATTGTGTTCCTTTTTAAATTACATGTTTTAAGTGTTACCAGTTTATTCCAATCAAGATGGCTTCAGGTGTGCCATACCTTTGTCATAAGTAAGACAGTAAGCGCTCTAGTTGTTCTTAAGAACACTCTGGGACATTCTGTCATTGGGCTATACTTGGGCTACATCTGGGTGATATTTGGGCTACATTTGGGCTCTTTTGTCTCTGGTGGCCATCTTGGGAGATTTATTTGTTATGAAGTTTCCTAATTTCCTCATTTACTGCAGTCTCCTCAGTAGGAAATACTTTCAGTTTTTTACTTTGATTCCATCAAGAAGGCATTCAGATGTGTCACACATTTTCCATAAATTCTGAATGTTAGCACTCTAGTTGCTCATTAGATCACTGTAGTAAAGCTACAGCTCACCAGGCAAGTCTGCTGCTGGTATTCAAAGTGCATGTTTCAGTCTGCGTGTCAGAATGTTTTTATGAAATAAAAGAGGATTTCAGAAGTCAAAATGTGCCCTAGTTTTTCTTTCTGCAGCACTAATCATAATTTATATGGCAAAATGAACCCCCTCATTTTGTTCCTTTGTAAATTAAATGTTTTAAGTGTTACCACTTTATTCCAATCAAGATGGCTTCAGGTGTGCCATACTTTTGTCATAAGTAAGACAGTTAGCGCTCTAGTTGTTCTTTAGAGCACTCTGGGAAGCTGCAGTGGAACACAAAGGAATCAACTGACAGTCTCTGCCCTTGTTGGATGTACATGTTTTACTGAGAATGTCAGACTTCATTCTTACATGACTGAGAAAGATAATGTGAATTTACAGAAAATATGCACTCAGTTTAGCTTATAGATCACCTTCCAAACCTCTCTGTGGGAAAAGTATGAGAAAATAGTTTTCTCTCAAACATGGTTCGTGATATCACAGCAGAAGGCTTTTTCACATGGTAAAATCACCTTAGAACACACCACAATTCCTAAAATGAGTATGGTACCATCAACAAATGATTTTTAATGTAACTAAAGTCTTAAAACCTTCTATTAACTGCAATGCTTTTTAATGAGGTGCTATCATGTATATTGGTCCCAAGATGGCTGCCAACATTCTTGGATGAAGTACTGACAGCCAATCAGCTTTCACGATGAGATGTGTGGTTAGGCTCCGCCCAGATATGTATGAGATTTTACTTTTGATTTTCTCAGGAACTACTGAACAGATTGACATCATATATGCAAAAGGCACATGCCGGACCTGAGGACTAACTCTTTGCCAAATTTCAAGTAATTCTGTTTAGCCGTTCGGGCTGGACCTTGGACTAAAGGTCCCTATGGAAAATTGCATGGGGAAAACCCGTTTTGGGACCCCCTTTTTTCTCAGCCCCCGCTTGACGAATCCCCCCGAGACTTTCAGGGTAGGAGCGCCCCACCTATTTTGAAAATTTCGCGAGGATTCGTCAACCGGCGCCAAAGGTATTCCAAATAGAATGTTGCTGATTTCCTATGGAAACACGGTCCTACTATAACTATCCACTGGCGACCGCCAGTATATAATATATATATATATATATATATATATATATATATATATTCACTGAAAAAAACATAGGTTTCACACACGTTATAGTTAGGAATTAGCATTTAAAAAACCTTGCAAATTCACTTAAAAAACCATAGGTTTCACACAAGTTATAGTTAGCTGTACATTTCTCTCGTAAAAAACCAATGAAATTCCACGTTATAGTTAGATCAGGTAACTATAACTTGCGCGACCGCAATGCACAATGTGTCATTTCAGATGTCATCATTGATGTCATGAGTGATGTCACTGACCATGTCATAAGTGATGTAATATGTGACGTCATCAGCAGTTTATTGTGGGCGCGCAAGTTATAGTTTCCTGATCTAACTATAACGTGGAATTTCATTGTTTTTTTACGAGTGAAATGTACAGCTAACTATAACTTGTGTGAAACCTATGGTTTTTTAAGTGAATATATATATATATTTATATATATATATATATATATATATATATATATATATATATATATATATATATATATATATATATATATATATATATATATATATATATATATATAAAACATCCCACTCCCAAAAGAACAGGTAGAGGCCACTCAGGGGATGCGTTTGGGAAACCTTTAATTAGTCAGCTGTTGCATAATGCATTCCTCAGATGCAGCAGCTGAATACAAGAATAGACTTTCTCTCCCACCTTTTAAAGTGTCCAGATTCTCTCCCATAGGCAGAAATCTGCTAACAACAGTCACATGATGGCAACTTCCTGTAGCTCGTGAACAAACTACAGCTCCCAGAATGCTGTAGTCCTGGGTGTGTGTTGCTGGGATGGACTGACAATTTTGGACCCCAGTGGGTACATTTATGTCTTGCTGAAAAAGTCGCGGGGTTTCAAATTCAAATTCCTTGAAACGTTGTGTAGCTGATCTCCCTCGGGTCCCCTGTTTAAAGCTCCAACCTTGTCGTGCGTGTGCTTGCCGGGTTGTGAAACAGACTGACAGTGCATCTGTCTCCTCCTTAATAATGAGCCACTCTCGCAGCAACCCATGGCAGGGCATGCCTTCCAAGGTGGGCCGGAGTCCTATCAATCCCTTGATCTGAGCAAAACTGCAGCTGCAGCAAGTTCCAGTAATGCTCCGGCCTCTTTGCAGAACGGGGCCTCTAGTGTGCCTCTGGCTGGCGCAATACATCAAAAACATCCCACTGCCAAAAGAACAGGTAGAGGCCACTCAGGGTATGCGTTCGAGAAACCTTTAATTAGTCAGCTGTTGCATAATGCATTTCTGCCTTTCGGCCTTCCTCAGATGTAGCTGAATACAAGAATAGACTTTCACTCCCACCTTTTAAAGTGTCCAGAGTCTCTCCCATAGGCGGAAATCCGCTAACAACAGTCACATGATGGCAACTTCCTGTAGATCGTGAACAAACTACAGCTCCCAGAATGCTGTAGTCCCAGGTGTGTGTTGCTGGAATGGACTGACAATGTTGGACCCCAGTGGGTATCTTTATGTCTTGCTGAAAAAGGCGCGGGGTATCAAATTCAAAGTCCTTGAAACGTTGTGTAGCTAATCCCCCTTGGGTCCCCCGTTTAACTCTCCAACCTTGTCGTGCATGTGCTCGCCGGGTCGTGAAACAGACTGACAGTGCATCTGTTTCCTCATTAATAATGAGCCGCTCTCGCAGCAACCCATGGCAGGGCATGCCTTCGAAGGTGGGCCGGAGTCCTATCAATCCCTTGATCTGATCAAAACTGCAGCTGCAGCAAGTTCCAGTAATGCTCCGGCGTCTTTGCAGAATGGGGCCTCTAGTGCGCCTCTGGCTGGCGTAATACATCAAAAACATCCCACTCCCACAAGAACAGGAAGAGGCCACTCAGGGGATGCGTTCGGGAAACCTTTAATTAGTCAGCTGTTGCATAATGCATTTCTGCCTTTCGGCCTTCCTCAGATGCAGCTGAATACAAGAATAGACTTTCACTCCCACCTTTTAAAGTGTCCAGAGTCTCTCCCATAGGCGGAAATCCGCTAACAACAGTCACATGATGGCAACTTCCTGTAGCTCGTGAACAAACTACAGCTCCCAGAATGCTGTAGTCCCAGGTGTGTGTTGCTGGAATGGACTGACAATGTTGGACCCCAGTGGGTATCTTTATGTCTTGCTGAAAAAGGCACGTGGTGTCAAATTCAAATTCCTTGAAACGTTGTGTAGCTGATCTCCCTCGGGTCCCCTGTTTAATGCTCCAATCTTGTGGTGCGTGTGCTCGCCGGGTTGTGAAACAGACTGACCGTGCATCTGTCTCCTCGTTAATAACGATCCGCTCTCGCAGCAACCCATGGCAGGGCATGCCTTCCAAGGTGGGCCGGAGTCCTATCAATCCCTTGATCTGAGCAAAACTGCAGCTTCAGCAAGTTCCAGTAATGCTCCGGCCTCTTTGCAGAACGGGGCCTCTAGTGCGCCTCTGGCTGGCGTAATACATCAAAAACATCCCACTCCCAAAAGAACAGTTAGAGGCCCCTCAGGGGATGCGTTCGGGGAAACCTTTAATTGGTCAGCTGTTGCATAATGCATTTCTGCCTTTCGGCCTTCCTCAGATGCAGCTGAATACAAGAATAGACTTTCACTCCCACCTTTTTAAGTGTCCAGAGTATCTCACATAGGCGGAAATCCGCTAACAACAGTCACATGATGGAAACTTCCTGTAGCTCGTGAACAAACTACAGCTCCCAGAATGCTGTAGTCCCAGGTGTGTGTTGCTGGGATGGACTGACAATGTTAGACCCCAGTGGGTATCTATATATGTATATCTTTTATATATATATATATATATATATATAGAAGAGCTGCAATTTTAAAATAAAGACCTAATTTTGCCACTAAGGAAACTGGTGTCCGTGACTCTCTCTTCTCTCTTTGCCGGATGGGAAGCGGGAAGAGTCGGAAAAGTACTTCGGATATATATATATATATATATATATATTCACTGAAAAAAACATAGGTTTCACACATGTTATAGTTAGCTGGACATTTTACTGATAAAAAACCAATGAAATTCCCCCGTTCTAGTTAGTGCAGGCAACTATAACTCACGCGACCGCAATCCTCTGCTGATGCTAATACTGTATTTAGACACTTATTTGCCCATGTCTTCTTCCATTAAATTTTAGCTATACATATATTACAAATATTTTTTTTTCATAAAGACACATATGTCATCAGCAGAGGATTGCGGTCGCGTGAGTTATAGTTGCCTGCACTAACTAGAACGGGGGAATTTCATTGGTTTTTTATCAGTAAAATGTCCAGCTAACTATAACATGTGTGAAACCTATGGTTTTTTCAGTGAATTTGGAAGGTTTTTTAAATGCTATTTCCTAACTATAACGTGTGTGAAACCTATGGTTTTTTCAGTGAATTTGTACGGTTTTTTAAATGCTAAGTTACTTTACGCCGTTCGTGGCGTGCGCACCCAGTTAACGCAGTTCGTTCCGTGCGCACACGGTGCGCTTCGTGCACCGTGCGCGCACAGTGAGCACGCGGTGCGCTTCGCGCACCGCGCGCCCACTTTACGCAGTTAGTGCCGTGCACGCACGGTGGTCACGCGGTGCGCTGCGCGCACCGCGTGCCCACATTACGCGGGATGGGCCATGTACGCACGATGCGCTTCACGCACCGTGCGCACATGGGGGACATATTATGCGCTTCGTTGTGAAAGGTTTTCTTTAGTCATTTTCCTACGTGTAATATGCCATGCACAAATGGTGACCTTCAGCCATCATTTGCACACGGGGTGGAGAGAGTATGGATAATTGTTTTTTTTTTCAATAATTTTTACCGTACGCGTACGGTAAGCGTAATCGGCGATTTTTCGAAAAAAAATAAAATAGTTTTTTTGGCCTTGGGGGTTGTTTGGGGACACCTATATCAATGCTGGGTGGTTAAGAACTGAATATACTGCCCCTTTAGATGTTTTTTGTCTTTGTTTATGCTGCCCCACTCAGAGTGCGAGAGAGAAAATGGCGGCCGCCGCTTCCTGGTTTCGACCGATTCGAATGTTTACTAATATTTAACAGCCAATCAGAATCGCGCTCGCGCACGTCACCGTACGCGTACGGTAAGCGCACCGTAAGCTGGCTCAGATATATATATTGATTTAAAGGCTATTTTCTCAGAATCTACTGAACAGATTTACACCAAACCTACAAAAGGCACTTCCTTGACCTGTAGACTACCTCTCTGCCAAATTTCAAGGAACTCTGTTCAGCCGTTCGGGCTGTAGCTGTGTCTAAAGCTCCTATGGAAAAATGCATGGGAAAAACGCATTTTGGGACCCCCCTTTTATCTCAGCCCCCGCTTGACGAATCCCCCCGAGACTTTCAGGGTAGGAGCGGAGCGTAGCGCCCCATTAGTTTTGAAAATTTCGCAAGGATTCGTCGACCGGCGCCAAAGGTATTCAAAATAGAATGTTGCGGTTTTCCTATGGAAACGTGGTCCTAACTATAACTACCTACTGGCGACCGCCAGTAGGTAATATATATATATATATATATATATATATATATATATATATATATATATATATATATATATATATGTATGTAGGTAGCACCATTCATATGGTGCACGTGCGTATCTTGCAACACCTTAGGGCAATAAGCAACAATGATAAAAACTATGTAGTTGCTCGTCACATGAACGAATTCCACAAAGGCAACACTAGTGAATTAGTGTACTTCGCTATTGACCAAATCCCTAAGGAACAAAGAGGGGGCGATAGAGAAGGGAAACTAAGAAAACTCGAGTCTAAATATATACTCATGTTTAATACGAAAAGCCCACTTGGCATGAACGTTAAAGAAGACTTACATGTACATTTGAAGTAGAGGTATCCATTCGAACCATTGTGGTTTTTTTTAAAGCTTTTTTTATCCTAATTTTAACCAGTATTAGTCACAAATGATTAGATTGTCTCCTCTATGTCTATTTTTGATTCGTAATATTATTGTTGTAAGGAGAGTTTTTATTGACAGGACATAAATAGGAAGCTCATATAAACTTTTCTCTAAAGTAAAGTACTGTGATGCACTAGCACTTTATTGTCATAACATTGCGAGCTTTGCACAAATGAATGCACTTGCACTTTATTTAGCATTGTTTGCACGCAGATTTGCACTGAGCAAAGCACTAGCACTTTATTGTTATTGAATTGAAAGTAATTTTTGTGAAGCATATGTCCTATAATGACATTACCATTATACACCTATGAAGGATGGACATAACGAAAAGTGTGATAGGGGCACTCGCCAAAAGATTGTACAGCAATTTTGAATATGGAATTTTAAGCTCTTTATACCACTAAATTAAGATATAGAGTCTTTTCAACTGAGTATCAAATAATGTTATTCTCTCTAAAAAATTCTTTAAATGGATGCTTCGATTAAATTGTAAATATATGAAATATTATGTACTTTTTAAAAATCTAATCCATTTGATTTCTTGAATTAAAGCAAATCATGTTTAGAGAGAATTTGGCACTATGTCATGATAACAAACAGTTGAATAACAAACTGGCATTACAATAGTAATAGTCTGTTTTCCATGTCCATTGAGGAGCTAATCACGTGACTTTGTGACTTAGGTTTAAAAGAAATTGATTTGTTCGTGTTAAAATGTGTGAGCAAGGCAGTTGTGCCGAAACGCGTTACGAAAAAAAAAAATACCTAAAGCCGGATGGCTGAAAGCATTTCCAGGGTCGGTGTCCGATTTTTTCAAAAGAAGTCGGATTTGGTTGGAATATATATATATATATATATATATATATAAATTCTATTTATTCAAGCATGTTATTTAAACATAATTTTTAAACAAGCTACATCCTTATTTATGACTGCAGGTTGCACATTAATAATGTGAAATTGTATGCATAGTATGTTGTCCATGTCTATGATAACATTAAATCATGTGTGGGTACACAGTCACTTTAAATACAATATGGCAACCCCGTAGCGCGTTATGTGAACAAGGCCGAGAGGCCGAAACGCGTCATGATGGACAAGGTGTCTGAATAAAAACAAAAAATTGCAGCACGAAGTTGAGGTCTCGCCGTCCGTTTTTCCCGGAGGAAGGGAAGTGCAAGAAGCGGTGCTGTGCGATATTGTTACCGAGAAGACTTCTTTGGTATTGGCGAGACCCCCTCTCCGCTACGGGCTCAGTGGCAAGAAGCTACACCTGGCGTATGCTGGGAATTGGTGTTTGTCTCTGGAATGAGGAAGTCGCAGACAGCCCCCAGATATCAGTGACGAGGCTCGGCATCCAGCGAAGTAACGGCGGACGAGACGGGGGACGCGACACCGGTTACGGAGCAGGAGGTAGGAGCCATTGGAATTAGTCCGGTAGGGGAGGTGTGCTAGCTTGAATCAAGGAGCCAGTGGAATTGTCACAATCAGGCGACTATAACCTCACAGCAGGGGATGCTGAATTATTGGCAGATCTACAGGGACCAAGACAAAAAAGCAGTAGCAAACATGCTATACCGACTAGTCCAAGCACTACATCTTATGCAACAGTAGCCACAAAATTCAAACCCAAATCTAACTTCCAACCACTAACAACACGTGACTCCCTAGACATCTTTAATGAATTAGTAACCAGTGACATCAAAAATCTCAAAATACAATGTGAAAGAAGTCACAAAAAATATAATTTTCAAAAACATGCATATCATAGACTTATGAAAAAACTCCAATCCAATGAACAGATAATCCTTAGGAACTCGGACAAAGGTGGCAATTTGGTAATATGGCCAAGAAACACGTACATGGCAGAGGCCTAATTACAACTGGGTGATAAAAACTGCTACAAAAGAAGTAATGTTCAAATAGTACGAGCATCATAGAATGAATACTACTCCAAGCTGAATGGGTGGCGAAGTGCGGGTTTGTTCAGTATAGATAAGTTCACATTTAAAAAAAAATTAACATCCTGTGATGCCCGTTATATATTTTGTACCAAAGCTGCACAAAAATGTCACAACACCGCCAGGTCGACCAATCATATCGGCCAAGGGCAGCTTATTGGAAAATTCATCAAAATATATAGACTTCTTTTTACAGGAATATGTTAAAAACTTGCCATCATTTGTACAAGACACCAGTGACTTTTTAAGATTTATTAATGACTATGTTTGGCAATCTGAGGATTTATTAATGTGTTTAGACGTAACATCGCTATACACTAGTATACACCATAAAGATGGGATACGGGCAGTAGAGCACTATCTAAACTCAAGATCAATTCAATACGCTCAACATAACAAAATGCTACTAACAATGATTAGGTATTGCCTGAACAATAATTACATTTTGTTCCATAACCAAATCCTACAACAAATTAGAGGAGTAGCTATGGGGGCATGTTTTTCCCCCAGCTACTCCTGCCTCCACATGGGGTGGTGGGAGGAGTTGGTTTTGAATAAACAGCACAAACAAACGGTAGACAAACATATAAGACTATGGCTGCGCTACATAGATGACTTGTTTGTCATATGGCATGGAACAAAAGAAACAGCAGAAAAATGTGTCCAAAATATCAATCAGAATGAATTAAATCTCCATCTCACAGCGACTATAAGTGGTCGCTCAGTATACTTCCTAGATCTGGAAGTGTACGTAGAGAAACAGAGAATGGAAACCCAAACTATCGTAAACCGACAGCAGGCAATAGCCTTCTATATGCCACTAGCCATCATCCTCAGCATTTAATACGTAGTATACTGTATGGAGAAATGCTGAGGATTAGAAGATCATGCAGCAATGATAAAGACCTAAAAGAGGCCCAGCAACAAAGTAAACAACGATTCATAGAGAGGGGTTACAATGCAAACACCATCGATATAGCGAGAGACAAAGCAAACCTATCGAACAGACAAATACTACTAGCAAAAAAAGTCAAGGAACCTAAAGATCAGAAAAAGGAGAAAAAGGATGACACTAGGCTCATATTACCATATAGCCAATAACATATTGCGCTGCGCAAGATTGTGAACAAAAATTGGTCAATAGTATGTAGTGACCCGATAATTGGGAGGATGATGCCAAAAAATCCTAGCATCACCTTCAGAAAATCACAATCCATGAATGATTCTATAGTAAGCAGTAGCCCTGAAAACAAATAATTCACAAACTGGCTAACTACTCGCAAGGGATTTGTGAAATGCAATAGCTGTCGCGCATGTAAATGTGGGACCAATAAGACTATGTATAATACACCTTTTTCACAGCATCCCACAAAAATATCCAAATTGATGACATGTCGTACGGAGTATGCGGTATATGTGTTGGGTTGCCCTTGTGGACTGCAGTATGTGGGCAGTACCAAGTTACAGGCCCACAAACGCATACTGCAGCACATGAGGGCAATCACCAACAATGATCCTGCATACCCGTTGGCACGAAATTTTAAAGAGAAACACAACAACCAATTGGACCTATTAAAATATTTTTTAATTGACTGTATCCCAGTGTCTAGACGAGGAGGCAACCGAGAGGCTAAGCTTCGTCTCCTGGAAACCAAATACATATTAGAGTTAGATACTAAGACTCCAAATGGACACAACTCCAGTGAAGATTTCCATACATGCTTATAAATAAATCCAAATGAGCAGTATGATAAACCCAAAAAAGAAAAAGATGTATGTATATATTATGAATAAAATATATATATAATACTTTTCAAGCTGTCTTTTCGCTGTCGTGACATTAGGTCACAATGACATTTTAATAGCACACGTTATTTATAAATTTTATAATTTAGCACTATTTATCTATTTATCTTTTGCACTTGCACTTTATTCTAAGATGTTCAACATACAATGATATGAAAATACGCAGTGAAAGTAAAAATTTGAACCTTGGTGCTCATTTTCAAAAAGAATGCTAATGAAATTTATATAGCAGTGTTCAACATGATAGATCCAATATGTTGGTCTATTTGAACGCAAGAGATGAGGCACATATAGTCAAACATCTCAAAATGCATGAAGATTGTTTTGCACATTTGAAATTGAATTGCTTTTAGATAAGGAGTTTTTAGCATAATGAAAATGGTATTTTATCTAAATTATTCTATTTATTCAAGCATGTTATTTAAACATAATTGTTAAACAAGCTACATCCTTATTTATGACTGCAGGTTGCACATTAATAATGTGAAATTGTATGCATAGTATGTTGTCCATGTCTATGATAACATGAAATCACGTGTGATTACACTGTCACTTTAAATAAAATATGGCAACCCCGTAGTGCGTTATGTGAACAAGGCCAAGAGGCCGAAACGCATCATGTTGGACAAGGTGTCTGAATAAAAACAAAAAATTGCAGCACGAAGTTGAGGTGTCACTGTCCATTTTTCCCGGAGGAAGGGAAGTGCAAGAAGCGGCGCTGTGCGATATATATATATATGTATATGAGTCCCAATTCATAATAGGGCTTCTACAATATTGTGGTGGCTGGCAATTAGATCACATCTTGAGATCTTTCAGCTCAGGGGATCCTCTGCTGTGTGAAATATCTATAAACTTTGAGTTTTAGTTTCTCAAACACTACTAAATGGAATTTCACACAATCACAGAAAACATGCTTTATGGACCTAGATCTTGCTTTCTGCCAAATTTGGTAATATTCTGTTGAGCTGCTTTTGCTGTAGATGTGTCTAATTTTCTATGGAAAAATAAATGGAGGAAACTGGACCCCCCTTTGTCTCTGCCCCTGCCTGAGGGATCACTTTGAATCTTTCCAGGAAGTACCTGAGGTGGATGAGACTATTTTTTTAAGTTTCACGAATATCCGTCAAACAGTGCCAAAGTATAAATAACCTACTGGTGTTCGCCAGTAGGTAATAATAGTTAGGACCTAGTTTCCATAGTAAAACACTTTTTGACTTGCCTATAACTTTGGCGTCATTTGACAAATCTTCATTAAATTTGCCAAAAAAACATGTCAAAATAGGTTCTGTGTGTCATGGAAAGTTTGGGGGTGATCCATGCAGTGGGGACCGAGAAATAGGGGCGTGAAATAAGGGTGCGTTTGTTATGATAATTCCCATAGGAATGCATTGCCGAAAATACAGCCCGAACTGGTGGATGAAATTACACCAAATTTGGCAGAAAGGTAGATGTTGTTACGCAGATTCTGGATTGTGTTATTTGGTACAAATTTGTTCAGTAGTTTTTGAGGAATTAAAACCGAACAACATAGTGATATCTATGGCCGTGGATATTTTGTGGTGGTTTCACGGTGATCATGGATAAATCAGAGCTAACATAAGTAGTCAAGGTGGAGGTATTCTGACCCCTTTTTTGAGAAATAGGGCTGTTAGTGACACAAATTATGTGTCCAAAATTGATTTTCTTAATCATGCACAATATTTGCGACAACACAGCCACTGCCAGCCCGCCCCCCCCCACATTTACCATCACTGAAACACCACGACTATTGTGATGTCTTTGTGTATATTGGTGGAAATATGAAAAATATACATATTTGTACACACTAGCCGGTCACTGTCATAGACTCACGTACCCACTCACAAACTTACTCAGACACTTATACCTGTTCACATACCCACTCACACACTTGTACATCCAGTCACATACCCAGTCAGCTACTGATTCATCCACTCACATACCCATCTAGGCACTTATGCACTCTCTTACGGACTCACTCGGAGAGTGATGCACCCATGTACAGACTCAGGGACTCATGCACCTACTTGGAGACCCACTCATAGACTTATACGCACAGTCTCATACACACTTAGATACTCTTACATCCACTCACAGACCCACCTGAGCACTCCTGCACCCACTCACAGGTCTACTCAGAAACTGATGTACCTACTTCCAGACTCACTCAGAGAGTCACATACCCATGTATAGACTCACTCAGAGACTCACACACCCACTTACAGACCAACTCACACACTTACGAATATACTAACAGACCCACTGAGATACTCACACACCCACTGACAGATCCACTCAGACACTTAAACACCCACTCACACACCCATACCATCACTTACATACTCAGTCACAGACCCTCTTAGAGACTTATGCACTCAGTCACTCACTCATACACTCAGAGACTCATACACCCAGTCACAGACTCACTCAGATATACATGCACCCACTCACTCACCCACTCTAAAACTCACTCATCCACTCACAGACCTACCCAGACACCTACCACTCGCAGTCACAGACCCACTGAGACACTCATGCGTGCACCCATTCACTCACTCACTCAGACTTTTCTCTCACTCACAGACCCATTGAGACACTCATACAGCCATTCACAGTTCTACTCAGACACTCATACACACAATCACAGACCCACTCAGGTACTCATATACCCATACAGTCACTCAAACACCCACTCACTGACCCACTCACAGATTTATGCATCAAGTCACTGATACACTTAGAGACGGCAGAGACTGAAACACCCAATCACAGTCCCACTAAGAGAGCCATGTACCGTTTCATAGAAACACTCAGACACTCACGCTCCCAGTCATTGACCCACTGAGAGACTTGTGCACTCACTCACAGACCCACTCAGACAGTCATGCACCCACTCACTCGCCCTCTCAGACACCCACTTAGACACTCATGTATCGACTCACAGATTCAGTTAGACAGTCATATACTTAGTTTCAAATATACAAATGCACTTATCCACAGATTGACTCAGAGACTCATGCAACCAGTCCAGATCCTTTGAGACACTAATGCACCCAGTCATAGATGCAGTGACACAGTCAAGAGGTTCATTATAGAACCATTGATAAACTGATGCACTGTCTCACAGAGCCACTGAAATACTAATACAGTTAATGTCCTCTTTGAAGATGAGTTCCTTAGGGGCCAAGAACCCCTCCTTTTAGCTAAACTAAGTGTGACACATCGGGATTTGTGAGAGCTGGTCGGAGGCCCGTCCCCTTTCTCTACCACCCTACAAACGCAACTATTAGTTAAAAAACCATAGACTTTCACTTAAAGAAGCAAAGGTTACAGGGACATTGCAGTTTGGAAATAGATTTTGGAAAATCATAGAAATTCACTAAAAACAGTCAAAGGTTACAGGGACATTATAGTTCGGAAATAAAATTTAAAAATCCTTAGAAATTCACTGGAAAAAAAAAGGTTACAGGCACGTTATAATTAGGCTGACATTTCACTAGTACAAAACCAGAGACATTTTCAGGTTATAGTTAACTAAACTAACTATAATTTGTGCCTTTGCAATGCACTGCTTATGACTAATCACTCATGACTTGGTCAGTGACATCACTGATAACGTCATTGATAACATTTCAAATGACATCATGCCATCATCTACAGAATCTGTGACGCACCCAGTCACACCCCCATGTTACCTTTCATACACCCACTACAACTTCCACACTACCATTCTCAAACCCATTCACATCCTCATACCAGTACTTACACAATTACTCACTAATTCATAGATTTACATAGACATCTACTCACTCACGAATACAGCTACTGACATGTCCACTCATACAGCCACTCACTCACTAAGTTAGTTACCCAAAGAGTTACTCACACACCTACTCATTCACCCATACAGTCAATCCCAAGGCCACTTATTCACTCATACAGTAACACACTATTGACCGCGTTGTAATGACATACCTTGTATCGCATGCATGGTAAACAATGTTTACCCAGACAACCAATCACTCACCCATATATAAACTTACATACCCACTCACACACCCATGCAACCACTTAGACACCAACTGGCAGACAGATACAGACAATCACACAACCAATCACTCAACCATACATTCACTGAGATACCTAATCACTCACTTATACAGTTAGTCACACACCCACAGAATTATCCAATACACCTTGGTATATATATTTAACCCTCATAAATGTTTTTGAAAACACTCATAGTTACTGGATGATGGCATTAGTGATGTCATCAGTGACGTCATGTGTGAAGTAATATGTAAGGTCATAAGCACTGCATTTCCGGGCACAAGTTATAGTTAGCTCAGCTAACTATACCTGCTGTATTTCTCTGGTTCTCTGGTTACAAACTGTTGTATTCTTGGGGCAACCGTGTCCCTATATATATAAATTTAAATTTCTATTAATATCTCGAAAACTACTTACACCAATTCAGAAAAAGGTAAATTTCTGAGCCAACAGCAACATTTCTGCCAAATTTGGTGGTATTCCATTTAGCAGTTTGGGCTGTAGTTGTGTCTAAAATCCCATGGGGATTTGCATAGGGATAATGCATTTTGGGACACCCCCTATATCATACTCAACCACTGTTTAAGGTAATACCCAGAAAATTGCAAGACAGCAGCTGCAGTGAGCGTCATGATAATATTGAAATGTTTTTGAGGATTCGGGAAATGGACCCAAAGGTATTGGCTAGACAAAAAACTCTCTTCCTATGGAAACTACATCATAACTATAACTACTTACTTTTGACATATGTGTGTGTGTGTATATATATATATATATATATATATATAGATAGATAGATAGATAGATAGATAGATAGATAGATAGATAGATAGATAGATAGATAGATAGATAGATAGATAGATAGATAGATAGATAGATAGATAGATAGATAGATAGATAGATAGATAGATAGATAGATAGATTACTAGATTCATAAAGTTTGAGGGTATTCCAAATATATACTACGTTTTAAACATTTGACATGAAACTAAGTTGTCTTAAAAATACAATTAATAATGAAAAAAACATAATTAACATATAACTATATATTAATATTAGTAAAAATAACATTATTTAAGAAAAATTGAAAGAAATTAGGTATAAATACAGACACATAAACGCACACAAACAAACAAACATGCACATGTGAATTTGCAATTGGCCTGGGTTATAACAGCTCAACAAATATTAAAAAATATCTAAGAAATTCATATAAATAACACAGCTAATATTCAGTCATGCATACAAATTAAACTGAAAAATACAGAAACGAATCTCAAATCATGAAAACCATAACTTGGATACTGAATGCAATGCTAATGACCTCACTCTTAATGAAACAGATGCTATTACAAATGTTGTAAATCACTTTACAGATAAGAGTACCTACCATATCACCCTTATTTTTAGCATTTTGCCTGTTGTTTAATTACCTTGGTTTTGCTCAGCACCATAAGAGCATCAAATCATGTATCTTTCTATGGAAGTCCATCAGTATTTTCATTGTAGTCTTACAGGGAGTCTACTCTGAGCAGCCAGCCTAGAATGAGCTTCACATCCTCCAATCTTTATGGTGTAAGTAAATCCTGATCCAATATTGGAGCTGCGAGAGCTCTGATGATGTCCTGTCAGCCTCCTGTGGAGACTGAATATGGTATTTACACCTCCTAATGTGCAATGACAATAATCTATTGTTTTTAACAATCCTCTTGTTTCTCTATACAGATTTGTTTGCAGTCTGCACTCATTTTGATATTTTGGATTTCTACTCTGTGAACAGCTCTTTCTTATTTAGCAAAGGCTCTTCTCTCTTAGTTATTGATTAATGTGTGTTTAGATACTTGTTTAACTTGAAGGTGTATCAACAACACTTTATAATAATCATTTAGCATGGCAGGATAGACAAAACTGATAGGCAAGAGAGAAATAAATAGAGAGAGTGGTAGAGAGAGGGAGAAAGAGAGACAGTGAGAGACCACTCACATGAACACATATTTGATCCTATAGTTGTGCCTGTGCTGCATAGGAAGTGCAACGAAAAGCCACAGTAACACACAAGGTTTAACACATTAGGAACAAGTTCTAAATTCCTACAGACTGAACTGGGAAACAATTTGATATGTGTTGGTCTTGTCACAGAGTACGCTAGTGTGCCAGCAGGAAAACAAACACTATAACAGGGCATGCAGCATTATTAACTACACAGCTTGCTTCATTTTCTTCACCATGAGGGTGTCTGTGCTCACCAAGGTGAATTTTGAATTCTATATCTTGGCTGTTTCTCCACAGTAGTAGGGTCATCAAATTCAATCAAATGTGTTTAATGCCATAGTGTGCACGTGAAAAAATAACTGGGACTGAAAAATGCACAGTTCCATTCTCGATATTTGAAAAATCACACTACTTCAAATTTACTTAAAAGAGTTAGGAATGATTCTATCATGTGCATTAACAATATTCAAGGATTGATGTGGACAGCAAGATGGTAATGAGTTGTGCTGTGAGTACTTGACAATATATTTCTTTAGCAAATACTGCTCTTAGAAAAGATTGCAATATGTGAATTAGACTACTTCAGCTGACTTCAGTTTCAAGAAAAGGCATTGCCATTTTTTTTAACATATAATTATAGAAAAACATTGCAAAAGCTAATGAGACTTATTGGTTGTGCCAAAGGCTGTTTGTATTACTGAGATGGGTGCTGTAAAATCACTGGTTTAGGAAATAGCCTTTTCTGCATAGTCACCTCTGATTCTTTAGTTTGTGCTGGACCCTATTTTCTTGCTGGCATTAAAAAGCTATGCGCTTTAGCCCTGCTAACAAGTGCTTGTGCCCCCCCTTTTAAACATGGGTAAATTGGCCTAGTCCTAATTGTCACATTTAACTTAACTATAAACCTCACTTTGCCCTCCACTTTAGTTGCACTGCAAACATGGCTAGGGGCCTACCCTGTAAAGCCTGACTGCTGCAGCACAACTCCTGCAGGACGACTTATCAAAATAGCTATTTTACCAGGAGAAAAACCTTCTTTTTGAATATTAACACTTCACCACTTTGTAGACACTGAAGCTCACCAGGTAGGGTGCCTAGTATTTAAAAGTAGGACATGTTGAAAATGAATTTTTACATATCCCTACAATGACAAATCCCTAAAAGTTAGTTTCCCTGTGGCAGGACTAGCTGTCCTATATAGAAACCAAGAGCATAGATTATAATACTAATACTGGATCTCATGAAAGGGACAAGCTGGAAACATAATTAAGCCACTGTTTTTAATAATTATCAGAATCGAATTCAATGGTGAAGTCGTTTTTTTACTAAATATTGTAGAAAAGCACTTTTTAGAAAGTTAGACTTTACCTGTTTAAATTGTCAGAAGGTAATTTGCATAAACCTCTGCCAGTTCTTAATCTTTGCTCAGTCTTGAAAAGGTGTGAAATAGGTATAAAATGCTTCCCAGAAGCAAACAAAAAACTGACCTAATCGGGCATAGATGACTCCTCTGAACTCCACAGCATATGCAGGGTGAGGGGTATTGGTATCCTTCCTGACACTACATTGATATATCCTGCTTGACAGTTCTGTTGAGCCAAATTTAACACTTGGGCACACTTGAAAAGGAACTAACCGGATATCTAGGCAGTTCTTGTGGATGCTCTGTCTGGTTGTTGTAGGACTCTGCTTATGCCCTACCAGACTTCTGTCTTTAGCATTGCTTTGGGTACAGTGCCTGCCTTACACTGGAGTTTAGTGTTAGATGTGAGAGGACACTAGGATTACCATACTGCACACCTCCAAACATCCGCATGGGTCAGAGACCAAGTTCAATGTGGTCGAAGACTTTCACCATCTTGAAAATACCCTGACACATGGCATTTTGATTTGTTTGCAGTAAGGCAATCAGCAACTACTGGCAAAGTGGGTACGCTTAGCCCCATGAACTTTTACCCCATTGGTTATGGTATTTCCAGGAGTCATTATCACCCTCTAGCTAGTGCCAGGCATAAATGTGGCATTTCCATTCATACTCTTTAGAACACTGCTGTACCTGCGGAAGAACAGAAGAGGACTGGAACTGCAGTCTTTGACCTGAGAGGAGTTGTAAAGAACTGGACCTGTTACATCACGTATCCAGGACACATCAGTGGACTCCAAAGGGTCAGTGGTCAGACCTCCTGTGTGGCTACAGGGCTTCAAAATCAAAAAGATACCTTCTCATGCAACTCCCAGCAGACCTCTAGCTACTGGGTCTCGCTATACCCTCCTGGTGGCCCCTGCTGGATTGAGTCCTGTCCTCAACTGGTGTTCTTCAGATTCTGGGCCTTTAGCTGTGTTTCACTGGATTTTCCCTACCACTCCTGAAAACCTAGGACTTAGAAACATTTTGGACTGGGATACCTCTGGAATACTAGGACCAATCTGCCAAGCCAATCTACTCAAGGGGTGTTGCCACTGAACTGAAGAAAAAGCAGCAGCAGCATATTCAATTCAGCTGGACCTGGGCAAGAAGGTATTCAGCCTTTAGAATCCCTTGTTGCATGGAGCCTGCAGCCTCGCCTTACTGGAAGATTAAGAGCTCCAAAAAAGAGACTTAGGGCCTAATTTATATGTTGGCAGAGAAAGAGCACCATCACAATGGTGTTCCTTCCTCACCAACAGACTGGTCTGCCCACCGATTTAAATGTGGGCAGTCCATAGGTTCATTCACAGCAGGGACCACTCCATCTCCACCATGATCAAGTCCCTCCGATGACCCTGTGGAGTAAGGGGTGATGGAGGAAGACCTCTAATTCCACACACCTGATTACGGGGCATATTATCAAGGGGCGACAATAATATTATCGCCGCTTTAGAGCCCGTTTTCGGGCGCAAAGTGGTGATAATATTATCGCATTATCATCAAGGGCACGCTAGCGCGTGATTCCTTGATGTATCACCCCTTTTTCACACGCCTCGCCTCGCATCGATAATGAGATGAAAAGAGGCGTGGCTGTGAAAAGCAACATGGGATAATTTCGCGAAGGAAGCTTCGCGATATTATCAAGGAGGGTTAGCGATAAATAAAATCGCGTTAAGAATGCCTTAACTCAGGAATTTAACGTCTGTTAAATTCCTGACTAAGGCATACCTAACATGGGGGGTGGATTGTGTGGCTAAGACCACAGGCCCTAATATCTAGGATATTGCCATTTTCCACCATGGAAAACGACGATATCCCACCTATCTCTGGAATTTTATCGCCTCGGCGATGCGCGTTGTTGATAACGCGCTAACCGGGTGATAAATTCCAGAGATAGCCGGCGATAAATATGCAAGCGCTAAGTGCGCTTTGCGATATTTATCGCCGGCCATTGTTAATATGCCCCTTAGATGGGCTGAATTAGAGGTTTGTGCTCACTGCCAGGAGAACCCTGGCAGAAAGGGGCAGTAAAAACTGCAAAATGCTCCCCTCCCCATGGGAGAGAACTCCCATGGTGAGGGCATTGGTGTCAAATCATTAAAGTACCAGGGGTAGCGGAAGTGCCATCACACACATTGACACGCCCCTTATGACATCACAGGAAGTGATCTCACAACACTCAACACTGGCTGTCTTTCCAGGAAGGTATATTATTGTATTTGAAAGGCGTACAACAGAAGGAGGTTACCAGAATAATACAAAATTAACACTATTTAAGTTTTCACAGTTTTATTAGGGATGCTGCATTGTATGCCCAAGGTAAACAGTGACCAACAAAGGGGCATGCCATCATAGGCACAACCATCTAATGCTCAAGTACAAGCATCTTATATTCAGGGTCTGGGCCTCATTACGACGGCGTTCAGAAGAGTGTCTGACTGCATTCAATTCATGCACAAGGTCATCTGACAAGGAGTCACGGTCCCGATAGCTCAATTATGATATGACCTCCATGCAGGTAGTTGTAAACATGCTATTTTCTATTGCCGCTTGTTCTGCGGCCTGGAAAAGGACTACAGCACAAGCCTCAGTAAAAACTAGTATGTTTTAAACATCCATGCACCTTGTACCAGGCACCATGTGGTGCATGGATGTTTGAAAGGACACCACTTGTGCCCCATGGGCCACATAGCGGAGGCTCACAAGTGATGGGGGCCCTGCTGGGGGCCCCTAAAGTCACTTTCCAGCAGCCATTTCATGACGGTCAGACCGCCATGAAAAGCTTGTCCTATGGCTGTGCCTGCGCATGCACCGCCTTCATTGTAGGGATTATGGTCCAACCACGGCCCAGACGAGCTCCTTGAGCTTTTCGAGGGTAGTGGCCTTTCCCCCACTCGACCATCGGTATCCTAATCTGGGGATCAGACTGCTGCCTCAGATGTCAGACAGACTGCCATTGACGGCATTTCAGTGGCGATCTGCCTGGCCTCATTATTAGGCCCTTAGTAGCAAATGTCCAAACATATTATCTAATATTTAATCACATAATTATATGGCCAGGAAAAACTTTCATATGTTAACACAGAACCTCCCAGACTCAAACTTTATTTGACTTGGTATACTCTTACATGCCCTGGAACAACCTCGTAAAGCATATGGACAGACACTTCTCTATCTCAATACCAGTCTGCACATAAGCTGTATGGACCCAAATCATGAATCTAATTATTAATATTCATATTAATATTATTATTATTATATAAGATAATAATATACACTACTACTACCATTGATAATAATAGTAAGAACTTGTTTTTTATACAGCGCTTCAATCCGCACTTATGCAATTTCTAATCAACTTATTAGTATTATCAACTCATGGAAATAATGTTTTTATTCTTAACAAGCTGAAAATAGCTGACACAAAATATCCACTGTGTACGTCTTCTAGTCATTTTTTAGAGTGATCAACTTTCATAAAAGGGTTAGCTCTTAATTTCAGCACTGAGTATATTACATTTTTGCCAGTCTTAAGGGCCACCTTCAACAGTTGCTCTCTATTGCTTTAAAAATAAAAACACACTCGAGGTTGGCTGACCTGCTTGTGATGCAATGTCTTTTGCTTCAGCAGTGCTAGTCTGGCACTGCCAAGCAACTTCTAAAGCCTTTTGTGCTTTGGTCAGCATCACTCACTTCAGCGGCACCAAGTCCCAGATAACGGTTTCTTTACTGAACTTGTGACCTGTCAGTTTGCTGCTTTTTTACAGCACTGCATATAAGTATGTAACACTGGCTGAAAGCAAAACTAAAAGCAAACATGGAAGATGTTTGTCAGGACCTGTAAATTTGTTCAGTGCTTTCAACCGGAAACAGCAATTACAACACAGGCTTTACCATGCATTACCATTAAAATGCATGAATTACCACAAAATGCCTTTACCACACATCATTACAACAAAAATGTAAGTATTACACAAGTAAATATATATTTATGTATATATAAATATATATACACACATACACACACACAACATACACAAATACATATACATTTGTATGTGTGTATATACATGTGGGTGGGTATATATATATATCAATCAATCAGGTATATTGTAAGAGGGTCTCAAGGTGCTGGGGGTCAGCTTCGGTCATTTGAAGAGCTGGGTCTTGAAGGTCTTCCTGAAGATGTGCAGGGTGAGGGTGCATCTGAAGTTGATCGGCAGGTCTTAGCCGTGATGTAGGAGAAGGTTCTTTCACCCATTCTTGCTCTGTGGATGAGCAGGGATTCGGTGAGGGCGAGGTCGGCAGATCAGAGGCTCCTCTTGGGTACGTGGAAGGAGATTCTGTTGTTGAGATATAGGGGGCCGGTGTTGTGGAGGCATTTGTAGGGCATGGGTGAGTATCTTGAAGGTTACTCTTTTCTCGATGGGGAGCCAGTGGAGGCTATGCAGGTGCTGGGTGATGTGTTTGTTTCGAGGGATGCCGAGGACGAGTCTGGCTCCGGTGTTCTGTATGGTCTGGAGTTTTGCGGAGCAGAGATTTAGTGATCCCGGCATAGAGGGCATTTCCATAGCCCAGTCTGCTGGTTATGAGTCCATGGGTGATGGTTTTCCTTGATTTGGGGGGATCCATTTGAAGGTTTTTGTAGGATGCAGAGCATGTTGAAGCAAGTGAAGGCGATGGTGTTGACCTGCCGGATCATGGAGATGGAGGAGTCACCAGGCCTTGTGCCATGCAGAGGGGGAGGGTCCGAGGATGAGGATCTCTCTCTTCTCTGAGTTGAGTTACAGGCAGCCTTTGCTCCTCCAGGCTGCAACGTCCTTCATTCCTTCCTGGAAGTTGAGTTTGGTGGTGATGGGGTCCTTGTTGAGGGAGAGGATGAGCTGGGTGCCTTTAGCATAGGATACTATACTGAGTCCGTGCTGTCTGCCGATGGTGGCGAGAGATGTAGATGTTGAAGAGCGTGGGGCTTAGCGATGATCCTTGGGTACTCAGCAATATATTTCCATGGGTTCTGAGAGGAAGGGTGGAAGTTTGATTCTTTGGGCTTGCCGGTGAGGAAGGAGCGGAGCCAGTTGATGGCGGTTCCCTGTATGCCGGCTTCGTGGAGTCTGGTGGTGAGCATGCATGCGATGGGAGACGGTGTCGACGGCTGCAGAGAGATCGAGTAGGATCAGGGCTGCGGTGTGAGACGGTTTCGACGGCTGCAGAGAGATCGAGTAGGATCAGGGCTGCGGTGTGTCCTTGGTCGAGGAGGGTGTCGATGTCATCTGTGGAGGCAAGTAGGCGGTCTCAGTACTGTGGTTGCTGAGAAATCTGGAAAGGGAGGGGTCGGGATGGAGTTGTCTTCGATGAATTTCGTTAGCTGGACTTGACGGTCTTCTCGGTGACTTTTGCCGGGAAGGGGAGGAGGGAGATGGGTTGGTAGTTCTTAAGGTCTGTGTGATCTGTTGAGGGCTTCTTGAGTAGGGGTCTGACTTCTGCACGTTTCCAGGCATTGGGAAAGATGTCAGTTTTTGAAGGTGGAGTTGATGGTGTGTCATAGTTTGGGAGCGATGGCGTGGTGGCTCTGTGGACGATGTGCGGGGGCAGGGTTCCATTGGGGCTCCTGAGTGGATGCCTTTCATGATCGAGGCAGTGTCTTCGGTGGTGACTGGGGTCCAGGAGGAGATCATGGGCTGGCTGGGGTGGTTTCGGAGTCTGGTATCTGGTCGTTGAAGGTGTCTTAGAGGCCATTGATTTTCAGATGGAAGTAGGAGCAGAGCTTGTTGCAGAGGTCCTGGAAGGGGGTGATGTCCGTGGTTTCGCTGGGGGTTTGGTGAATTCCTAGATGACGCTGAAGAGTTCCTTGGAGTTACTGTAGTTGGCGAGGATCTTGTTCTGGATGAAGGTCCTTTTGGTGGATCTGATGTGTTGGTGGTATTCTGTCATGACATTCTTGTAGGAGGTGTGGTCTTCCAAGGATTTGCTGTTTCTCCTGTTCTTGAGATGTCTGCAGGCGCATCTGGATTCTTGGAGGTCGGCAGTGAACCAGGTGGCCTTCCTGGGGTGCTGTCCAGCAGGGTTGCGTAGGGGTGCGAGCTCGTCTGTGCAGTTGGAGATCCATCTGTGGAGTTCCTTGGCTGTGAGTTTGACATCGGTCAAGGTGGAGGGAGTATCACGGTTGAGGGTGGAGCTGAGCTGCTCCTCTGTGATCTTGCTCCAGTTTCTCCGTGGGGGGCAGGGTGCAGGTTTGGGCGCCATGGATCTGTCGACGTGGAAGTGTACACAGTGATGGTCCGTCCATGCGGGTTGCGTGGTGTGGCTGAAGTGGATGTTGTTACTTCCTGCGACGATAGGGTCGAGGGTGTGTCCTGCCTTGTGGGTGGGGGTGGTGACAATTTGTTTCAGTTTAAGGTTGGCGAGGTTGATCAGGAGGGTAGCAGAGTCAAGGTCGCTGATGTTGTCGAGGTGGTAGTTGAAGTCTCCGATGAGTATGTAGTCCATGGAGGCAATGGCGTGGGGCGCGATGAGGTATATATATTTTTAATAATTGAAAAAAAACAAGGTTACAGGAACATTAGAATTAGGCTTGGCTTTCACTCATACAAATCGATGAGGGACAGTTCTCAAGGCTTCAAATTTCTGTGAAAGCTAACATAAGGGGTCAGCATGGAGGTACTCTGACCCCATGTTTGAGAAATGGGGGTGGCAGTGACACAAGTTATGTGTGCAAATTAGGGGTGGGCGGAATTTGTGAAATTAACTTTCGCAAACTATCGCGAAAATGAAGAAAATCTCCGCAAAAACGCCAGAAATATCGCGAAGACGCGGAAGTATTTTTCCCGCCTGTTCGCGGTATTTTTTGCGTCTCGCCAACTTACCCATGCGGTTGCTTACGGGTGCGGCCATCTTGTTTTCACTTTTCCCGCCCTCTCGCGAGGCTTGCTTCCTGTTCCGGGTCGAGCAATGCATGTTCGCGCCCGTTCGCGGTAGATATTTCCTGTTTGCGACCGCTTTTACTTGATCGCGTTGCTTTTTGCTTCCTCGGGGAGAAAATATCGCGCGAACTTGCGCACGTGGTCGCAATGGGCGCGGCCATCTTGTTTTTCACTCTATTGCATGGTTCTGGGGCCCGATTTTAAATCCTCCCTACATCTTTTCAATCCTTTGTTTAAAGGCACTTTTTTTTTATCTTTCTTATTTATTATTTCTCTAACTATTTTCCTGCTTCTATATTTTTGGTTTTTGTCTACTATTTTTTTGTTTTTTAGCTACTTTTTCTCTCTTTCTATTGCCTGCTATTTATTTCCTTTACTTCTTTAATTTTATTACCTTATATTTCCCGCCCCGTCCCAGAACCATGTCAAAGGGTAGGGCTGGTCGTCGCAGCCAGAGCCGCGACCGCCTTCCTTGCGGAAGGCGGCGCAAACAAGGGGTGCAGGCACGGGCCTTATTTTCTTTGTGCAGCGCCACCTCCCCTCAACCCTGGCAGCAGGTGGCAGGCCTGGGTCCGGGTACGCCTCCAAGAGCATTGGCAGCGGTGGGGGAAGGTGCGCCGGGCAGTGTTGCGCTTCTCTGGGGTCTGGCGCACCCAGGCACAGCTGACGCACCGGTGGTCCGACATCCTGGACCGTGAGCAGGACCTGCTAGGAGTGGAGGTCCCGGGGCTTGGTGAGTAACTATTAAATTATTACTACTTTGTGTCTGTCCTTCTGCTCTGTGTTATATATTGCGAAAATCTTTTTTTTCTTCCAACCAGCTAGAATGTTGCTGCTTACATTCCAGGTTAATTATGTTTAAAAGTCTTCTGTGATTATGACACAGGTGCTCTTCTGCGCTACTACTAATCATACTTGTTTGCAACTTTGCGTTTGCGCTCGCTTAGCGTGATTCTGTAAGTGTTTATTTTAGAGAAATTAAGTTACGTAATGCAACAGTGACTCTAGTCCACTCCTTACTTTGTCCTGTCACTAAGAGATAGGGGCGGATTGATACTTAGGTTTAGGTACTTTGTATGAGTTTCTAATTTGTTAGTGGTATGCGTGATGCCCCCTCAGTTACGTGACGTGCTGCTACTACGGCAGTCTTTCTTAGAACCTTTTCTAGTTTGTTCAATGAGTGGTGGTAATTGGCTTAGTACTAGCAGAACATCAGCATCAATCAATCAACCCAAGATCTGGTGTATACAAAAAATTTAGTCATGTGTCCTCCATTTGACCATAAGCATTGTTGAGGAATAAAAGAAGTGGAAATGCATATTCAATGTACAATTGGCATGCGTGGAATAGGTGGGCTAGGTCGGGTGGTACGTCGTACTTAGGCTTAGTTGTAAATTAGTATTCTGGAATCAGAATGGAAGACTTGATTACTGTTGATAAATAGTAACTTAAGTAGTCGATCCGCGAATCCCCCGATACTACTTGTTGACCAGATAAGATCGGTCAATTTAGTTATTGCAATTGTTGTTTACATAAGTGGTTTTTGACCGTTCTTTAAAAATATTGTATTTGTTTGACACCATCCATCAATGTTTGTCTCTTTCTTATATCTTTCCTGTTCATTAGCACCCAGGGGCAGACAGACAGGGAGTGAGCAGTCGGCGGGACAACAGTCCGAACACCACCACCAGGAGGACACCAATGAGTGCTCCTCTGCTGGCCCCAGTACGTCTTCTTGTTTTTAATAATATTTCTTATTCCATAACTTTTACTGCACCATATTTTTCATGAACTATTGTTTCAGTTTCCCAATGCTATTTTTTACCAACAATTATCCTTCGATCTGTACGGTTTCAAAAATCTTGTTATCCCTGCCTCTGCTATGATGACTCTCAGTACTACTACTACTATCAGTCTGTCTGTACTGTGGTAGCTAAGCTTGCCCAATTGGCCAGTGCCACTCTTTATGTGAAAGGTTGTAATAAAACTCAGATTCACCAGTAGCTCTAGCCATTGAGTCCAGTCATTTGGGTCGTCCTCTTGTACTACTTCTAGTCTTATTTATCTTGAGTCTTTGTTAATCTTGAGGCTTTGACAATTCACAGCAACAAATGCCCAACCAGATTTATTACTATTTTGATATGATAGCCTATAGGACATACTACTACTGTTGTAGGGATCTTCCACATACAGACCTTTGCACAAGAAAATAGGATGTTGGTGATGGTAGGTTGGACCTTCCTCACACACCTCAAACAGAAATTCAGAACCCACCACAATCCCCTGCTCGACTACAGTACTGTCTTGTCATAACTATTAGGTCTCCGAACCCTCCCCCTAAGATACCCAACAAGTAGGCAACCCAGAACATAACACACCCAACCTCTCAGACGTGGAAGCAATGCACATGCACACCCTTACTTTAATTTGCTCACTCGTGTAAGTTAGTCCACACCAAATACCACCAAGTCTATGTAAGTTCAAAATGTTTCTTTTGAATTGAGAAGCTCTGTATATTGTTCTATTATAAAATGCAGCACCAACCGGAAAATCAATAACATGAAAACAATAAACAGTGTTACACTTACTTACAGTTGGGAATTAAATCATGATAACTGAACAGTGGTGGAAGGCAGCACCACCATCCCCTAGGAATTTGGTTTATATAAAATTATAAATGAAGATCTGAGTGAAGGGACCCCTCACATTAGAAGAGCCTAGTACTGGTAGTTGTTGCATCATTCAGAAGCTCTGCAAAGCTCTGGTTCGTAGAAGGGAATCTTCCGTCTGTAATGCGAAAAATGAAATGGTGCGCGTTAGTATATTGCAACTTGCAAGCATTTCTCAGCCGTGCCAAAAAGTGTAGCATTTATGGATAAGCAGCAATATGGACTAACAGTACACCCGTACTTCATAAAAAAGTGGCTTGTTAATGTTTTTGTTGACCGCTTGTACGCAGCGCGTAGACAGTAGCAGTGTGAGGCAGGTCATGTGGGCTCAAAGGTGTCTTATACAAAAAGCTGCAAGGTAACGTCACATGTGCAAAAATAAAAGACACAAAGATAAAATGGTTGCATGGCTCGGGCTAACTAAGCAAAGGCTAGAATGACCATATATAACTATTAATGTCTACTCTACTACTACCTGATTTGTACTAGTGATGTATGTTAGTATACTATTAACTCATTTTTCAACCTTGCTACTGATCAATAGGGGGAGGTGTATATGACGCCTAATAAATATGTAATTTTTTTCTAGGCGCACTACCAACCACCATTGCTGGGGCCAGCGAAGGCGACGCGGAGGGAGAGGATGCGGCATTTGCTGCAGATACCGACAATGGAGCGGTAGGGGGAGTGGCAGCAACACTGGTGGGCGGTGGTAAGTTAGACTCATAATCCTTAACTATTGTTGAACTTGACAGTACACTCACTGCAAGGGTGTACTGTATGTATACTGAACTGTTGAGTCTTAGGGCCCCATTAGGATGGCGGGCGAATTGCCCCTGCCGGGCTGGTGGTATTCACCGCCGACACCGCAGGGGCAAACCTCCCACCATCCCTGTAGAAAAGAGTCAGACCCCCCACATGTCGACCAGGCGGAAAAGGGTTCAATATGGTGGTGGTGTCTCTCTGAACACACCGCCAGCCATATAATCTGCATTTAGGAATGCCTTTGCGTGGCGGCATTGCCGTCCGCCACGGAAAGGCATGCAGACATTGCAGAGTATGCTTGGGGGCCCTCATGGAGGGTACCTATGCTATGGTACCCCTCCTGCCTTTCAAAGCAAAACGTGACAGGCTCCGCGCGGGGCCTGTCATGTTGTGCTTGGAAAAGCAGCACAACATGTATTTTTAGCATTGCTTTCGGTACCGCCAACCAGAATGTAAAAAAAACAGGATGCGCCCGCCACTGTGCCGGGCGCATCCTCCTAATTAATTGTCCCCACGGGACCCCCACGCTTTTTAGCGTGCGGATGGTCTGCCCGCCATCTGATGTCCTAAGTAAGTATGAGTAGTTGTGAATGTTTGAAGACTACAATCCCTTTAATTGGCATAGGAGCGGGAGTATTGAGTAACCAATGGCCTCATCTATCTGATTTCAACTCCGCTTTGAAAGTTTTATAGAGAAGAGCACCTGGTGCACTGTTCAACTAAAAAGCGAAAGACGGGTGGAAGGAAGAAGGATGGGCGAGATTTAAAATGTTATGTACTACTGTGCTTTATAGTGCTACTCTACCATGCCACTATTTGTATAAATAATTAACTTGTCTTACTGTTTTTCTAAGAGTATATTTTACAATTGTCTTGTTTTTTTCTTTTTGATACACAGCTACTAATCGAAAGGAGTTGGCTGCCAAGGCACGGCGCCGGAAGATGGAGGCAATCCAGTGTGAATACCGGCGGCTGGTGGTCTTGGCAGAGGAGAAGGAGGAGACTGCAGCAGCACTTGAAACTTCCTCCAGTGCCCCGGGCCCCAGCCACCACCCTCCAGCGATACGGCGCTACCGTCTGGTGGCTGCCCGCCGCCACCGCAGTGCCATCTCTGGTGCCCCTCCCATTGTTGCTGCAACTGCCGCGCCCTCAGATGCCGCGTCGCCCGTTTAGAGGAGCAGATGCGTGTCCTCCTTCAGTCCTGCCCCACACCTTAGTCCCTGTCTTCAAGTACTGCCCCTTTTTTAATTCTTGTTTGGGTAGGTGGGAACTGGTTTGGGCGTTGGGTTTTTGCTTTTCGGACTACTATTTTCTCCTGGACTCTCCTACGGACATTGGTTGGGGTTAGGGAGGGGGGTGGGTCAGCTTTTGTGGGTTTTTAGTTTATTTTTTTTTAGGGTAAATTAAATATATTTTTCTATGTTACCTGCAATGTTGTTAATGTTTTGTAGGTGGGGTTACTGTTTTACATCACACTGTTTCCTTGCTGGTGCAGGGCCGCCCATAGCCTGTGTTTGATTTAAATAATTGGCTGACTGTGTAAGACACAAACAGATAGATGCAACACACCTCACTGATTGACTTGTCCTACTAGTACTTCCAGTCTGTCCTCTAGTGTATGCATTCTTTATCTGGACTGGTGTGTGAAATTGAATTAATTGAAAAAATGTCCATTATTAATTCTGCCTCCCCCAAACTTCTCTCTTACCTGTGCTTGATGTTTATGTTTAACTTAGGCACAGCAATGGCTGCATGGTGAAGATGGTTTCCTTTTTCTAACATGCCATGATTGGGGGGGTGGTGGTAGTATAGTAGTAGTAGTAGACACTGGCAGGGCGGCAGCATTTGCAAAAGAAAAGGAGACAGTCAATCGCCTTTGAGAGACTGTTAGAGGAGTAGTAGAATGAAGTACAGTACAGAACTTACCAAGCAACAATAATATGCTAAAATATTTTACAACAAAACATAATGGTGGTTGGGATAGCCTACTAGACAGAGTTACAAACTATAGTTGTGTCGAGTCACTTGACTAGGCCTACAGCTTAACAGTTAGTGCTGTGTATGAGGAATGACAACAAACAAATATAATCAATGCCGGCAATTAATGCTGAGGTATATGTTCCTTTGTTAAATAAAATAACCGCTAAAATATCCTACTCATGGGTGGGCAAGCAGAAGAAGATCATCGCTCTGCCTTGAAATTGAAGTACTGTTGCTTTCGCCACATCCGCCCCAGCAAGTGTGTGATTAAGTATTGGTGTGCATTTAATTTAGTCACACCTCGACAATAAGTCACACAGCCCAGGGGAAGAGGGTTAGGGTTTGTTGAATGGATGGGAAGGGGTTTTTGGGAAAGGTTTGACATTGAAAAACAGTATGCATGGACAAACAAACGACAATCTTTGAAGACTACCATATCCATATGTTAAGGGCGAAAAAGGAAATGCATGCATGATGACGAGAGACGCGGATTACATACACTTCTTGTTCTGTTGTTCCGGCCTTAATACTTTTACAGATAGCAAATAGAAATGTTAAATATTGGTAGGGAAGAATCGTAAACAGAGAGCAAACCTAATGATGATAATAACAACAACAAGAACACACTGTTGTAAAGATTGTATACAAAAAAATTATTCAAATTATTTAAAGAAGATAAAAGTTGATACTGTTACTGTGTTATCCTGGTAAAAAATGTGGACTGGATTTGCATCTCGGCATTCCTCTTGGTCCTCTCGTCCATCAATCCCGGGTGTGTCGCCACTGCCCGGCTGGAAAAAAAATGACGATTTATTGGTAAGGTAAGTGTGCATTGTAATGTTTTCCAAAGTATAGGGCAAGGCCCGGCCTGTAATTGTAGATGGAAAACCAAAGGGGATATTGAGAAACAAAGTTGAAACAAATGCACAAGTTATGGTGTAGTGGCATGTATGCATCATCTCTACTCTAGTCTGTTTCCAGCATTGACCTTCAACAATAACAGGAGAGAGCAGGCCCACAGTGACAGGCCTGACGGCATGTTGCTCAGCAGTAGCACATCCTACGTTTAGACTTGAGAGTACTTTTTTTTTTTTTAAAGAGTTGGACAAAGGCAAAGCACATTATCCATTCCAAACATAGCATTTTACAGTTTAAGTTAGTGAATCAATGCACCGCAGTCATCCCACCGCTACACTCTATTCCACTTCTACACAGACATTTGGGACTGCTGTGGTTGTTGTTGACATGTTTACCTTTAGGCTTTTAAGTTTTATGCCACTCATGAAACGTCCTCCTGACTTCATCATCATCTCTGATACTTTTACTGACTGACTGTGAAGATCGGCCTGCAGTAGAAGTAAAATTGTTATTACACAACAAGAGTAGAAATATTATTGACTTGAGTCAGTCTTTAGTGTGTACAGAAAGATAGATTACTAGTACACTTTGACTTCACTTTGTGCACAACAAACAAACAGCGAAAACACAAACACCAATCGCTCAGAGTCAGGTGTCCAATGTCCAATGCATGCCATTAATTGTCATTACCTGTTCCTTCTCATCTCAAGTTAATGGGCCATCTATTTCACCATCATCATCATGGACGGTGCTGTTGTGTCAATCATACTCATTGCGCAGATTCAGTGAGTCCCCTTCCTGTATTGAATTAAAAGCAATGTATCACCAAGCTGCAGGAGAAGTACAAATTTCTTATTTGCAAGAAGGGAAAAATTGAATTCACCTTGAGTTAAGTTTAGTGTGTTCTGTAGAAATATGATTAGTGCACAATTGCATAACTTCATGCACAACAAACACAACAAAATCATTCAGTCTGCGACTCTGCGTCCGATGCATGGCATCAATCATTACCTGTTCCATCTTATTTTCAGTTAATGGGCAGTCTCTCTCGGCTCTGAAAGGAGGATAGCTATAGTAGTCATCTGATTCATGCTCCACTTCTTTTGGCAGGACTAGGAAAGTTTGAATTTGTTCTTCTAGTATTTACCATCATCCAATCATCATTCATGAGGGCAATGGATTTGGGCGGGAGATTCAGTATGATGGAGCGGAGGAGCTGGATTCAGATGACTGTACTGTCAAATTGCGGACACCTGAAACTTGTATATTAAATAAGAAGAGTAGAAGACGGTGGTAATGGATTTGTTGTGATTCACAAGTTTGTAACCGGAACGACAGACACACAAATAAAGGGGGAAAAAGGGAGGAAGACAGTAAGTGCAAGCCTAATTGTCAGGGAAGTATAGCTCGTCCTCACACTCCGGGGGTTCAGCCAGTAGTAGGTAATCATCATGTGACACACTACTTCCGTCACCTGAGCCGCTGTCCTCATCTTCCTCCATTGCTTCATGTATTGTGTAATTCAGTGGTATGAAGTGCTGATTCATTTTGATCATTGTTAACCTCTCCATGTTTTTGGGCGAGAGACTGGTCCTTCTCAATGTTACAATGGAACCAGCAGCACTGAAAACACGTTCGGAAGAGACCCTTGCGACAGGGCAAGCCAGATAGCTTATCGCCAGCCTGCTGAGCAGTGGCCATTCAGACCTTTTCCTATACCAATACTGCAATGGGTTTTGATCAATGTACACCTCGTTTGGGTCGTCCAGATAGGCCTGGACGATCCGCTCAATGTTCAGGGGTGCTGCTGGTAATCTTTCATGCTCTTTTCTCTGTGCATCAGCACTGTGCTTATTAATGCCTAACTGTACATACCAATCGTCTAACGATTGCACTGGGCCTAATGATCCAGTTATTGTTGCAGTTGTGGATAGTGATGATGATTGTTGTGATCCAAACGCACTGCCCTCAGCCGACGAAGTTGCACTTGATCCTGCATGCCCTGCTGCAGTACTTCTTGTGGGTTAATCTTGCGGGCTTTTAATTAGCAGCCGTTCATTTTCCAACTTACTGGCTGCTTCAGCTATACAAGTTTTTTAGCGGGCAACATCAATCTCGGAAAAACAAAAGAATGTCTTCAGTCCAAATTTTGCGCGTGGATCCAGAATTGTGGCACAAATGTAATGTTCTTGTGACAAAACTTTATTTTGTATCCTTACATTTTCAGCTAAGCGACAGGCTAAGCTCTCCACCAAGTCATAGGCTTCCCTTTTGTCCTCTACACCTTTGTATGATTCAGACACATTCTTCATCTGATGCTCTAGCATTTGCAATAATGGGATAGCTTGGCCCATTGTACAGTCCTCCTTGCTGACCTCACGTGTGAAGACCTCAAAAGGACAAAGCATCTCAGTCAGGCATTTAATTAGGCTCCATTGCTCCATCTCAAGGTTCATGCCTTTAACAGTAGCATTCCCTCTTCTTTTCCAGACATATTCATGGAGTGACCTGTACTGCTCATACAGACGATCAAGCATGTAATAAATTGAGTTCCAACGTGTTGCCACCTCCTGGATGATTGCCTTGACTGGCATCCTATGTTCACGTTGGATGATCCTCAGCTGCTTCCGAGCTTTAAAAGAATGGCTGAAATGAGTGCATATTCTTCGGCAGATGGCCAGTAAATTGCTGACTATGGGTTCTTTTATCAGAAAGTCTTGAACTATAATGTTTATGCAGTGTGCCAAACATGGAACCCTGAAATAGGAACCAAGTTCCATGGCCTTAAGTACATTACTGCCATTGTCTGTGGCAACAAAACCAATACTAAGCCCTCTTGGCCGCAGCCATTCCAAAACCTTGCCTCGAAACTCGTCTAAGATGTTTTCAGCCGTATGAGATTTCTCCATGGTGAACATGGCTACAGTTGCATGTTTCCGAGTACCTTTAAAAATCACAGCTGTGTCAACAGCACCTCGTGTAGATAGCTTATCTCTAACCCCCACAAAAGAGACCCAGTGTGCAGTGATGCGCATGTAATCTGTGGCTTGGCAACTGGTCCACATGTCTGTTGTCAGGTGGATATTGTGAACAGCACTCTGCTGCAAAGCTTGTCCAACCAATTCCAGCACATCATGATGTAGTGCCGGAACAGCAATTCTTGCGAAATAGGACCGGCTGGGAACCTTCCATTTAGGGCAGATAGCTGACACAAACTAAAGGAAACCCACCCCTTCCACAATTGAAAAAGGAAGAAGGTCCAGTGCTAACATTCTAGCCGGTTTCGTACTGTACAACCGTGCCGTTGGGTGGTTGCGTTGGAACTGCCAATTCAACCTAAACATTCTCTGAATGGTAGGCTGGATTACTTTCCTTTGTGGTGCTGTTTTCATTAACCCACTTAGGCTCAATGACACAGTGTGTCTCATTGCGGTACTCGGTCGCCTTTGTGTCTCAGCCTGACTCTGACTATGGCTCTTACTGCGGTGCCACTCAGATGTTACTGAGGAGGATGTGGGCAGGACCACTGCACTACTGGGGAATGGGCTAGAAATGCCTCCCTCTTCTTCACCTTCCACCGCAATAATATCGCTCCCTGATTCTTCCTGACCGACTTCAATGGGTTTAGTTTTTCTACTTTCTTTTAACTGAAGTAGATGATTCTCCCAGACGATAGTGTGGTGTATTCTGAGATGACTTGCTTGGCCTCCGGTACCATAGTTTGTACCAAGCTTACCACGCCGAACACCTTGCCGACAAATTGAGCATATAGCATCGTTCTCCTCCTTGGTGCTAACAGAAAAGAGTCCCAAACTGGGGAGGAGAACTTTCTGGCACTGCTGGATGTCCAACTTTCAATACCAGATGAACTGGAGAGTTTGCTTGAAATGTGACCCTGTGCACCTAGACTGTGACTTTTACTACCACTACCTACTGAGATGGTTGAACTGGATGTAGGTCCCTGCCGGGCCTTGGAAAATATGGCAGCTGGAGGTAGTGGTGGTGTAACCTGTGTTGGTGATATCCGTGCTACATCCCGCTCAGTAGCAGCCTTTCTGGATAGGGTGAGAATGTTGGTCGCCAATCCCTTTGGGGCGGGAGTAATGTGCGTGATGACTGGCTCGTCTTCATCAACATCACCCCCCTCTTCTACATCTACCTCCATAACTCTAAGTTTTTCTGGGACCTTCCTTTTCAGAAGCATTGTCTTGTGGCGTATATCACTCTCAGACTGAGCTGGTGGGTGCCAAGTGGCATCGCGATCATCAGAAGTGGGGCTTGAAGAAGAAGATGATGGACTAAGCATCCTTTTCCTTGCTGGTGGTCTGGAAGACAATAGATCTTCTGAAACAGTGGTTTGACTTTGCTCCACTTTGTCTGCAGGAACCTCGATTTCCTGAAATGTCCCTACGTCAGGAGCAACAACTACTATGGTGGGCTGTTGCGGCTGCTGCTGTTCTTGTTGCGGCCGCTGCTGTTCTTGTTGCGGCTGCTGCTGTTATTGTTGCGGCTGCTGCTGTTCTTGTTGCGGCTGCTGCTGTTCTTGTTGCAGCTGCTGCTGTTCTTGTAGCGGCTGCACACTTATCTGCTGAGTTTGCGCCTGCGTTGTTTGTGTATTACTTTGTGATAATGACATTTCTTCAACATTGTTGCTCGTTAGTAGACTGGCTACATCTGCGACACTAAAGCCCTTGGGCCTAGGTTGGTGGGGTTGGCCCGCTGGTGCTGAGGTGCTGCTCCCAGCTTGGTTCCCAGACAACGCTGCTGCAGGCGTAACTTTTTTGGTGCCAAAAAACACATTGGCCGGCACACCACCAGTCGTGGTTAATTGCACTTCCTTTTTCTGTTCCTTCTTCTCACCGGTAGCTTTCTTGGTACTGGACCTGGTACCTTTCTTTGGGGCCATCTTCTTCAGATGTCAGGCAGGATGCAGATGCACAACAAGTTCTGGTCACACGTGGACGTGATGCGCAGCAGGACTTCTGTCTGGCTGGCAGTACAACGGGAAGCCGGGTGATGCTGATGACACCTCCTCCTCTGGCTTTTTGTGCACCTAAAAGCAAATAAGCCAGGAGAAGAACATCAGTGAAATGTTGCATTTGTTGTTGTGGTTCAGTTACTCAGTACTGTACTAGTGCAAACAAAAGATATAGTCTAGCCATTTATGACTTTTTTTGAACAAGGGCTATGTGTACAGTCACACATTACACTCTCAGGAAGGATAGGAAAGTTAATAAGAACCACCCAAAAAAAAATTTAATGGAAGTGGGGTGGACCCTATTTGCCATTAAATTATTTGAGCATCTCAACATCCATGGAGCTGCTGCTGGCAAAGGGGGTGGATGGATGGAAGCAGTAAGCCAATAGGAAAACCATGCAGACCTATATGGCAAAAGCAGGACACTAATAACTCCCAACACAAAAAAAGGCCTCCAGCCACATGGGCACTCACAAATAGGGGTGGGCGGAATTTGCGAAAGTGACTTTCGCAAATTATCGTGAAAATGTTAAAAATCTCCGAAAACACGCGGAAATTTCACGAAGATGCAGAAGTTTTTTTCCCACCCGTTCGCTGTATTTTCTGCGTGGTCGCGGTTGCGGCCATCTTGTTTTCACTCTTCTCGCTGTGCATGATCGCAAGAAGAAAGATGTCATTGCGCGACCTATGACATTACTGCGGGCGCGAACTGTCGCGAGACAGCGCAAATGGCTACCAACAATCCAACATCTCGTGGAGAACGCGACCGGATCGGGGAAACTTGTCGGCGAACGCGGGGATTCAGGTAAGGCGATCGCGCGCGTGCGAGAATGTATTATTTTACAGCACGAGCAAGAAACAAATTATCGCTAAGCTGCGGAATGCGGAGATTTTGACATTTTGACATTTTCGCGCACTCCGCGGAACGCGAAAATGTCAAATTATCGCAATTTCCGCGAGCGGAATGGAAATTTAGGCCAGGCCTACTCACAAATCACAAACAAGCAGGGGGCCTGGGAAACACCAGGAGCTGACAAAAGGCCTATAAAAGCCAGGTAAAGGATGCATGCTAAAGCACACTGCTCTGCCTTTTTAATGCAACAAAATGTAAATACGAACATTCACAGGCCCCAAAAAGGTCTGCAGGGTGCATGCATTGCACACAAATGCACCAGACACACACAACAAAAGCATTTCTTTAAGACAACCAACATCAGAAAGCCCACCCCAAAAAAACACACTTCCCCAACTCAATCCAATGTCCTCCATGCCCTAAATGATTTCTAAATTCAACAGACCACACAGAAAACACTTGATTAATAAAGCTGTGGCTACCTGCTCTGATCCTAGTGGATGAAAGCAGGCCTGTTGGCAGACAAGGCCAGGCAAGCGTGCAGTCCTAGGCTTCAAAATGGCCACCAGCCACATGGCCAGGCCCAACAACATCAGAAAGCCCACCCCAAAAAACCACACTTCCCCAACTCAATCCAATGCCATCCATGCCCTGAATGATGTCTAAATTCAACAGACCACATAGAAAACACTTGATTAATAAAGCTGTGGCTACCTGCTCTGATCCTAGTGGATGAAAGCAGGCCTGTTGGCAGACAAGGCCAGGCAAGCTTGCAGGCCTAGGCTTCAAAAGGGCCAACAGCCACATGGCCAGGCCCAACAACATCAGAAAGCCCAACCCAAAAAAATACACTTCCCCAACTCAATCCAATGCCATCCATGCCCTAAATGATGTCTAAATTCAACAGACCACACAGAAAACACTTGATTAATAAAGCTGTGGCTACCTGCTCTGATCCTAGTGGATGAAAGCAGACCTGTTGGCAGACAAGGCAAGGCAAACTTGCAGGCCTAGGCTTCAAAATGGCCACCAGCCACATGGCCAGGGCCAACAACATCAGAAAGCCTACCCCAAAAAAACACACTTCCCCAACTCAATCCAATGCCATCCATGCCCTAAATGATGTCTAAATTCAACAGACCACACAGAAAACACTTGATTAATGAAGCTGTGGCTACCTGCTCTGATCCTAGTGGATGAAAGCAGGCCTGTTGGCAGACAAGGCCAGGCAAGCTTGCAGGCCTAGACTTCAAAATGGCCACCAGCCACATGGCCAGGCCCAACAATATCAGAAAGCCCACCCCAAAAAACACACTTTCCCAACTCAATCGAATGCCATCCATGCCCTAAATGATGTCTAAATTCAACAGACCACACAGAAAACATTTGATTAATAAAGCTGTGGCTACCTGTTCTGATCCTAGTGGATGAAAGCAGGCCTGTTGGCAGACAAGGCCAGGCAAGCTTGCAGGCCTAGGCTTCAAAATGGCCACCAGCCACATGGCCAGGCCCAACAACATCAGAAAGCCCACCCCAAAAAACACACACTTCCCCAACTCAATCCAATGCCATCCATGCCCTAAATTATGTCTAAATTCAACAGACCACACAGAAAACACTTGATTAATAAAGCTGTGGCTACCTGCTCTGATCCTAGTGGATGAAAGCAGGCCTGTTGGCAGACAAGGCCAGGCAAGCTTGCAGGCCTAGGCTTCAAAATGGCCACCAGCCACATGGCCAGGCCCAATAACATCAGAAAGCCCACCCCAAAAAAACACACTTCTCCAACTTAATCCAATGCCATCCATGCCCTAAATGATGCTTGAAAATGAAATACATTCAAAAAACACCAAAGGAACAGTTGCTTCATCATGCACACACCCATGAGGCCATGCCCAGGACTAGCTCGAGCCTACTACTGACTACTACTACCCACAACATTTTAAAAAAAAAAGGAATGATGATAGTTACCAAAATTAAATTGTAGTTACAACAACTGCAATGCCCCCAATCAAAGAGACACAACAACTTACTTGTAAAATATCCAAATAAAAAAATCCTCAAATCCAATTGCAATGATGCAGCAGACAAAAAGAGTGATCTTTCCAGCTCAAAATCCAAAGGCAGAATGAGCAGGAGATGGACAAAGCACTGGGAGGAGCCTGCTGGACAGGAACAGGAAGTTGGAGATTCTGTGGCACTTCCTCCCTCTCCCCACCTTTTTAAAAAATGACTCCTTGCACAAAAAAGGACAGCCAAATGTCAATCTGAGGAGTTGTTTTCATCCAAAATCATAATTTGCAGAAGGTTTCATGCTGCTAGAGCTGATATTCTTCTCCAAATTGAAAATTTGACATGTTCGAGTTCTCGAGCTTCACTTCCGCCGGATGTCGATGGCGTGTCCAAAATGACTTGATCGCGTTCTCTCGCTCCCTGTTGCGTTGGATATGACGTGTTCGGGGTCTCTTTCTCCTTTTTGCGTTCGATTAGACGTGCCCGCGTCCTCACGCTCTCGCTCGCGATGGAGAATGACGTATTCGAGATCTCAATCTTCTCATACTCGCGCGGTGCATGATCGCGAGAAGAATGACGTGATCGCGCGACAAATGACATGATCGCGCGACAAATGACGTTAATGCGGGCGCGAACTGTTGCGAGACAGCGCAAAATGGCTACCAACAATACAATATCTCGTGGAGAACGCAACCAGGTCGGGAAATCTTGTCGGCGAAAGTGGGGATTCAGGTAAGGCGATCGCGCGCATGCGAGAATGTATTTTTTTACAGCGCGAGCAAGAAACAAATTACCGCTAAGATGTGGATTGCGGAAATTTTGACATTTTCGCACCTTCCACGGAACGCGAAAATGCCAAATTATCGCAATTACCGCGAGCGGAACTGAATTTTGGCCCAGGCCTAGTGCAAATTAGTTATTTCAAATCATGGGTGATATTGGTGACGACACTACGACCGTCCCTGCAGCTCCCTCTGTACCCTCACGAAGCAGTCGCGACTATTAAGGCAACAATGCAAATATTGGTGAAAATATAAACCAAAAATGTTTTATATCTACATACACACACTCGTTGGTCATTGTCACAGACTCATGTACATACTAACATATCCACTCAGGCACTCATACACCCACTCACATACCCACTGAGATACTCACACACCTACTCAGAGACTCACTCAGAGATTCATGCTCGCACTCACATACATACTCAGAGACTTATATACCCAGTCCCAGACCCACTCAGAGACTTATATAACTACTCACAGACCCAATCAGTCACTCACACACCCACTCAAAGACCCACTGAGAGACTTATGCAGAGTAAAATACCCACCACTCTGGCACCCAGGCTTCAATGTGACATACCTAAGTAGACACGCATACAGATAACAAAATACCCATACAGACTGTAACAAAAGCACCTAAACATTAACTTATGCAGACAGGCAGAACTGTTATGTATGTAGCACTAATGAAGACATTTGCAAACACACCCAAAAATCTAATACTTACTAACACATCCATGAGGCAAATCATGTAACTCCTTATAGACACATTTAGTTAACAATAGAGGTTACAAAGAGAGGCAGTCATTTAGAACTAATACTTTCAAGTCTAATATGTAGAGAAGTCACCCTTCCATTGTGTTTTTGGCCTTGCACAGCTTAGCCTTTTGATGCAGGTTTAGTTCTAGGTTAACAAGGTATTAATTGATCTTTTACTAGATATAAGTGAGTACTTAAGGTAGGCTGTAGCTAGGCCATAGGACAGGATGGTATGTGTTTAAAAGCTAAGATATGTAGTCTGAAGATTCCCAGATCTCTTTGCCGTGAAAGAAACTCATGTGCTTTATTAAACATCCACCCTCCCACCCACAGTTTAATCTTATACACCTTAATGGAAAAATACACATGCACTAAAAGAACAAGTGACTTGGTGGCACATGCATCAAGCAAAATACCGGTCTCAAACGGGCCGATTTGCGCCCGGTATTTTGCCTTTTGGGATGCATCAAGCCCAAAGCAAATCACAAAATAGGGAATCGCAATTTTTGCGATTACCCATTTGGTGAATGGATTGCGATTCCCTAACTGCAATGCAGGAAGCATGAAAAAAATGTGATCCTGAATTAAGTAATCGCAATTTATCACCAACTTCAAGTTGGTTCACAGGGGTATGAGAGGCAATATATTTGAAGATTTCTGCAGTATATACATGAAGTATGAAATATTATTGAGTCCACGTCGTTGCTTGTATTCCTTAGTTGTTTTTATTCGTGATGTGCTCAAAGTTCAATACAGCCAACGCGTTTCGCCCAGACATGGGCTACTTCAGGGCAAGGTAAGTAAAATGTTGCAGTGCCTTTGGGCAGGTTATGCGTTAATGATAGGTCTCGTACGTGCCGTGACTGAGAAGTCTAAACTAGGGAAACCTCTCAGTGGTATGACTAAGGTGATCCTGGATACACGAGGAGACTGTAAATCGCCTCCTATGTGCTGATCCGTAGTAAGGATATCAAAATTAGTTTAAGTAGTGAAATTACATGTGCGGGGAGCCATCAGCGCCGGTTTGTCCTTGTAGTGTACCTACGAGGACGTGTACCTACGAGGACGAACGGGCGCTGATGGCTCCCCGCACATGGAACTTCACTACTTAAACTAATTTCGATATCCTTACTATGGATATCAGACTTCTCAGTCATGGCACATACGAGACCTATCATTAATGCATATCCTGCCCAAAGGCCCTGCAAAGTTTTACTTACCTTGCCCTGAAGAAGCCCATGTCTTGGCGAAACACATTGGCTGTATTGAACTTTGAGCACATCACGAATAAAAACAACTAAGGAATACAAGCAACGATGTTGGCTCAATAATTTTTCCTACTTCATGTATATACTGCAGAAATCTTCAAATATATTGCCTCTCATACCCCTGTGAATGTTATTGTAATTTATGGTCATATGGCAGCTGGCCATTTGAGGCAGGCAATATTTTACCACTTTTCCGTGACTTGTCTTGGCAGTGCAGTCCTCCATAACCCAGCTGCTCGTTTCTTGCTTCAGTAAACTTCAAGTTGGTGTTAGCTTGCAAATTCTTTTTGCATTTTTCAAAGTGCATTGTGGTGCATACTCATTCCCTTAGGGCATGTGTGTGCACCACATGTGCATACTTACTTTTTTGGGAGGTGCATCAGGGTGGCATTTTGGCCCCCTTGTACCCTTGAAATTGCATGCGCAATTTGCGAGTACCTATTTGGTACTCGCAAATTGAGAATGCAATCCCATTCAGATTCCCATAGGAATGAATGGGAAGCCATTCCTTAATAGCGAATCGCAATTTGCGATCCGCTATTAAGGAATATGTGGGAATCGCAATTCTTTTTTGAGAAACCTACATGCATAGGTAATTGCAACTCCTTAATAGTGATTCCTTATTACTCGCTATTAAGGACTCACAATTCCTAACTTTGATGCATGTGCCCCATAGTGCCATAATCACCTAAACATTTACTGATATAGAGAGAGAGAGAAGTGATATCTATGTACCATCAAGAAAGACAGTTGCACACGCACACCTAAAACAACTTAATACTCACTAATACAGCCAAGAGGCAACACATTCAGTCTCATACAAACACATTTAGATAGCCATAGAGGTTATGAAGAGACACATTCATTTACCCAAAAACTTACAAACGCATGCAATACTAGCCCCAGCTATGGACTTAGACATTCATTGACATATTAGGCAACCTTAGAAGTTACAAAGAGCGGTACTCAGTTACTAACAAACTTAGATGTTCATAAAATCAGAGCACCAGAGATGAACTCAAACTGTTATTGAGATATCTGCTAAAGTAGTGACATGTTCAAATCTACCATGCAGAGAAGCATGTCTCAGGCCTACTACACTTGAGCTTGCACATGCAGTTTTACTGCTAGGAATATCTTGTCACAACTCGTACAGAATGTGTAAACTACTTTTTTACCATATATAACTGACCAGTTAGCAAGTCTGTAGCTAGGCTATAGTGCAGGGAGGTATGGGATTAAAAGTTTCAGTAAGGGTTGTGGACTATTAGAGACCCATGTCCCCAATTAAACATCCACCCTGCCACCCACAGTACCATCTGACATATGTAAGTATAAAAGCACACACACTCCAAACCACACTGTGAGATAGTAAGAGAAGCACTTATACAGAAAGAAAGAACTGCTATGTATCTACTGCTAATGGAGGCACTTGTATAGATACAGCTAAATAACATAACAGTCAGTAACACACCCAGGAGACAATCCGTGGAGCCCCTCACAGACAAAGTTAGAGAACCATATATCTCACGTAGAAAGGCAGTCATTTACTAAGAAACACATACAATAGAAACTGAGACACTCATTTAGATATCTGCTAAAGAACTGACACTTTCAAGTCTACCATGCAGAGAAGTAGCTCTTGGATTATGTCTTGGGCCTGCTAAACTTCACCTTGTGCATGCAGTTTTATTGCTAGGGCTGTTTTGTCACTTAAAAGTCCTACACAAGATATAAACTGCTCTTGCACCACATAATACTGACCAGTAAGGTAGACTTGAGCTAGGCCATAGTGAAGGTAGCTATCTGCTTAAAAGGTAACACATGTACTCTGAGGTTTCAATGAGCGATATGCACTCCTAGAGACCCATGCTGCCAATTACACATCCATCCTTTATTCTGAAATACCTTAGTGAAAAAACAAACAGACACTAAAACACCCGGTGAGATAGTAATAGAAGCACCTAATCATTCACTTAACACAGACAGGCAGAACTGATAGGTATCTAGCACTAATGTAGCCAATTGCACATATGCTTAAATATTCAAATACTCACTAATGTATCCAGGAGGAAAGCAATCCAGCCTCTTCTAGACACATATGGAGAAGCATACATCTCAGAAAGAGAGCCATTCATGTACTTAGAAACCTATATATAAATTGAATCAAAGTGTCAGATAGGAACTCAAACTCTCATTTAGATATTTTCAAAGAACTGACTATCAAATTCTACCATGCAGAGATGGAACCCTTGCATTATGTGTCAGGCCTGCTATAATTGAGGTTGTGCAGGCAGTTTTACTGCTAGGGCTCTCTTGACACTTAAAACTTGTATAGGAGTTTTAAACTGTTCTAGTACCACTTACATCGACTTACTCCTGAGGCGGAAAGCCGGGAGCAACGCTACCATTTGACTTGGAGAATTCATATTGATATTTTTTTTTAATTTCTGGGCACCTTCCCCCTCATCCCTCACTTCCCCCTCCACTCTAACCTGCACAGCCGATTAGGCGCTGTAGCGGGTTACGGGGAGGATTGCTGCCATCGCGGGGGAAGCCATGGGTGACGTTGCTGACGCTAGGCCACGCCCACCCTTGCCCTACTTAACCACGCCTTAGTAGCGAGCACATCAGACATCGACTTACTCCTGAGGCAGAAAGCCGGGAGCAACGCTACCATTTTACTTGGAGAATTGATATTGATATTTGTTTTTAATTTCTGGGCACCTTCCCCCTCATCCCTCACTTCCCCCTCCACTCTTACCTGCACAGCCGATTAGGCGCTGTAGCGGGTTACGGGGAGGATCGCCGCCATCGCGGGGGAAGCCCTGGGTGACGTTGCTCAAGCTAGGCCACGCCCACCCTTCACCAGCATAAGAGGATGGCCCTCTCCCGGCCGCGCAGCGGACGCGCGCAGCGGGCGCGCCAAAGGCAAGCCCATCTGCGCCCGTCCGCAACAGGCCGGGACCCGGGGCCCCTCATTATGCCAATTTTCTTACATACTCCTCTGCACAATTGCGAGCTTACCATGCCGATTGGCCTATCAGCAACCCCTTGGAGGCTTGTCTTAACAACCTTGGCATCTTTCAGCTAAACCACATCAACTTGCTGACTCACCTGCCTGGACCGCATATTCCGGCGCTGCCTTTTGTATATCTACATCCGCCGCCTCAACCCCGTGCGAATCCTCCCCCTACAGCCACCATTTATCTCCTCAATACCCGCTCTGTGGTCAAGCATCAAATGGAGCTTTTGGATCTCCTGGATACAGCTAAGCCCGATGTTTTGTTTCTGACCGAAACCTGGTTCACTCTTGATTCTTTGCCAGATGTGTTAGCGGCTCTTCCCTTTCCGTACTATGTCCTTCGCGCCGACCGTTCGGAAGGGAAGGCCGGCGGCGGAGTCGCGATGATAGTCCGCTCCAACCTCCAGTTTCAACCCCTCCCCCATCCCCCTATTGCAGCAGTTGACTGCTTGGTTGTCCGCTCCACCAACGTTGCGACCCCTCTTACCTGTGTGCTTTTTATCGGCCCCCCAGGCAATGCCCCACTTTATCCCTGCCATACAGGAACTGTTGGCCACTCTTGTCGTTAACAACTCCGCGTTATTATTACTAGGAGATTTTAATTTTTGGCCGGGTGACCCCCGTGGGGACCCCATTTCCAAAGATGTCAATTATACCCTTCACTGTATGAATTTCACACCCCACATTTCCACCCCCACCCACACACATGGTCACATCCTGGACCAAGTCTGGTCCACTAATCAGTCAATTTCCACTCCCCTGGTGCTTCCCTGTGCATGGTCAGACCATTCCTTGATTTCATTTTCTTCTTGACTTTAAGGTGACCACTCACCCGTCCCTCCCCAAAAACATCTGCGCCCGTAACTGGAATCGTGTGGATTTGCCCGCTCTTTGCCATTCCCTAGCGTCTTCTTCTCCTGTCTTAGCTGACACCTCCCTTAACTCTCAGGTGACTACCATCCATAGCAGGCTGCTCGCTACTTGTGATCAAGTTGCCCCCCTTAAACAGGTTAGAACTTGTCACTCCCATGACGCCAACAGATGGTTCACCAACGATTTTAAAATCCAGAAACTTGCGCTTAGGCAGGCGGAACGCCGCTGGAGGCACAAGTACTGTCCAGATTTGAAGGCTCACTATTCGGCCCTCCTCCGGGACTATAAATTAGCCATACTTTCAGCTAAATCGGACTATTTCTCCAAAAAAATCCATCAAGCGGCCAATAAACCTAAAGAGATCTTCACGATCGTACATGAGCTTGCAGCTTCTGATAGAGTTGCCCCTAAGCCTACCCCCTCTCAATCCATCTGCAATGGCCTCAATGATTACTTCATTGAGAAGATTGCCACGATTAAGCGCCACATTCCGCTGCCTCCCCCTTCTTTCTCTGTTTCCCTGCTCCCTCCTGTTCTCTCTACCCTTGACCATTTCCCTCCGATCTCTAAGGAGGCCTTCCTCACTCTGTTGAGGAAAGTCAAGACAGGCTCTCCCTCCGACCTCTGTCCTGCTCATATCCTGAGGGAGATATTTTCCAGCTGCCCTGACCCCCCCCTCACCCTGCTTAATTCTTCTATTTCTCAGGGAATTGTTCCTGATTTCTTTAAAGCCGCTACGGTCATTCCCATCCTCAAAAAGTTGGGTGCTGACCCTACCCTTCTTTCTAATTTTAGACCCATCTCTTTACTCCCTTTTCTGAGCAAGATCCTGGAGAGTTACATCACCTCCTGCCTCTCTACCTTCATCGAAGATAACCATCTCCTCGCCTCCAACCAGGCTGGTTTTCGTCCCGCTCACTCCACTGAGTCCGTTGTTCTCTCCGTGGTGGATGAGCTCAGGGGGAGTGCTGACATCAATTCTCCACAGGCCCTGGTCCTCCTCGATCTGTCCGCCGCCTTCGACACGGTCGACCATTCTACCCTTTTAGACCGTGTCGGGGGCGCCGGCGTTCGCAGTTCGGCCCTGGCCTGGCTCTCCTCCTTCCTGACGAACCGTACCCAGGCCGTTAGACTGGAAGGCTCCTCTGCCCCCATCTGTCCAGTCTCCTGTGGGGTCCCCCAGGGCTCTTCCCACTCCCCTCTCCTTTTCAATCTTTATATGCACCCTTTGATTGCCGCTTTACAGGAAATGGAGGTCACGGTGTTTAATTATGCCGATGACCTTCAGCTCATTTTCAACCTTTCTCCCTCTCCTGATTCTATTCTCAAGTTCCGCTCCACCCTGACATTCATCTATAATTGGATGAACCTTAACCAACTTAAATTGAATTCCGACAAGACGGAGTTGGTTCTCATCGGCGGTCCTTCTAACCCCTGGTCCCCTGCCTTTTGGCCCCCTACTTTTGGTTCCCCTCCTCTCCCCTCTGTATCTGTGAAAACTCTGGGCATTAAAATCTGCCAAGACCTCTCTATGCACTCCCAGATCAGCTCGGTGGTCTCATCCTGCTTCCTTTCCCTTAGAATTATTCGCAAAATCTCCCGCTACTTCTCTGTGGAAGCCCTCAAACTCATCATCTTGGCCATGATTCTATGACGCCTGGATTATGGCAACGTCCTGTATGCCGGCATTCCCGCGTACGAACGCCGTCGCTTGCAGCTCATCCAAAATCAGGCAGCTCGCCTTATTTACAGGCTCCCGAAATTCCCTCATTCTACCCCCCTCCTAAAGACCCTTCACTGGCTTCCCATCCTGGAACGTTCCTTATTCAAGATGGGATGCCTGATCTTCATGTCATTGGCCGGCATGGCTCCAGACTTCATTAGATCAATGATCACTGCGTATGTGCCTAGCAGAAACCTTCGCTCCTCTACCCAGCGTCTTCTTAGCGTCCCCCGCTACCATAGGAAAAAACTTGGTGGCTCGCGATTTTCTATCCTCGCTCCCCTCTTCTGGAACGCACTTCCTCTGGCCATCAGATCCATCTCCAGCTACATGGACTTTCGCAAAGCTCTTAAAACCCACCTCTTTTCTCGGGCCTATCCATTGTAGTCTCCTTGCGCGTTTCCCTGGGATAGTCTATGTTCAGCGCCAAGAAACCACTTGGTAGTTGAGCGTTTTATAAAACCTTTCAACTTCAACTTCAACTTCACTTATAAGTGAGTACAAATGTAAGCTGTAGATAGGGCATAGTGCAGAGAGTTGTGTGCATAAAAAGGTGAGACATGTAGACTGAGGTTTTAGTGGAACACAGGTGCCCAGTTAAATATCCACCCTGCTTCCCAGACTTTAATCTAACATGCCTAAGTAGAAAAACACAAAAATCTCCAAACCAGCTAAACATTCCCTCACATAGACAGGCAGAAGTGATATGTATCTTGCACTAATGAAGATAGTTGCATACACACTGAAATAATCCAATACTCACTAATGCATCGAGGAGGAAAATCCATGCAGTGTCTTAGAGACACATTAAGAGGCGCATACATGTCACACAAAAAAACCATAGATTCATTAAAAACTTACCTACATTTAGACGCAGACCCCAGTTAGGAACTGTGAAACTCATTTAGATATCTGCTAAACAACTAACACTTTGAAGTCTTCCATATATTTTTTATATCATGGGCCTCCTATACTTGTGGTTCTACATGCCACTTTACTACTAGGTCTCTCTTGTCACTTAAAACGTGTCCTAAACTGTTCTTCTGGTACGCATAAGTTATCACTGAGGTAGTGTGCAGGTAGGCTGTAGGGGAGTTTGAGATGTATATTTTGAAGACTCACATAGCTATATGCGCTTATATAAAGTAAATGATCAAGTAGATAAAAAAAATGTAATGTGATATTACGTCACTAATATGTGAATGTACTTTCGTTTTTTCATTTTTAGACAATATTATCTAGTTAACTACAGAGAGTTACAATGCCATCAAACACTCAGAGAAGAAACAGCTGCAAAAATACCATCCCCTCAGAACTGAGAAATAAAAGGAGCAAAATGCGGAAAAGGTGGTGAAAGAGAAAAGAACTGCTGGTAAGATTACAAAGACATTTCCTAACATTTTGTGTGCTCGATTAGAAAAAGTGGAAAATTGAGTTAATAAAGAATAATATATAAGACACACTAACAAAATTGGAGAAAAACATGGAAAGAAGACTGAAAAAACGAAGAGAAAAGGAGGCACTTTTATTAGGAGATAGAAGCAATTTAAGGAAATTAGAGTTTGAATGATTTGCAGTAGAGTAATATAACATTTAAGCAGAAGTATGAAAAAGTATAAAACAAGAAGAGAAGCCGGGAGACAAAAGGAAAATGTTGGGGGTGTAGTCAATAAGGCATTTACTCTCAAGAGGAAGTTATTTGTTTTGATGCTAAAGAGAAGGCGGACACTAGACAAAATGCTATTGACAATGAAAAGATAAAGACAAAAGGAAAGACTTGTGAATAGAGCAAACATTTGCATAGTTTTTAGTGCATACTTCGAGTACTGAGCCTTTCTTTAATGAAGAAGGGTACTTGCAAGACAACAACTACCAGTGCATGCAGTAGATTAATCTGGATGTTGTTATAAAATTAAGTAATGGTACTTAGAAATGTAGAAGAAGTGATTGCTGGAGAGGTGCAAAGAAGGCACAGACAGGCTCCTGTATACAAATGGAATTGTAGTATTGTTTGCAGTATTCAACAACAATCAATTGATATATTGAGAAATGTTTTGCGTAATGTTTCAAGGAGAAGTCTAATATAGAAACTGATAGCTTTGCAAGTTTTAGATCCATGCAAACTGACGAAGCATACTTATTTACAGGGTCACTCAGTTGTGTGTCTAGCAAAGAAAGTGTGCCAAAGCACCTTCTATAATTTCAGAATGTTGTGTGTATGCAACAAAAAAATTACGAGCTTTCATTAGTTGGCTTTACTATGTGAAAACTCCTGTTCTATGTTTAGGAGAGAATTGAGTTCATTTGCATGGTACTGTAGAAGAGGTAGAAAACATGTGTGATGATGTTCAGTTATGTTTCCTAGGCTGTGAACAGGAGTGTAGGAAAAAGTGAAGAGTTGTTAACAACAGGAGTTGAAGAACAGGAGACAGGTAATAGTGTTGGCAATTTTGAAAAAAAGTGATTACAAACTTTAAAACAGTGTGTTCTGAGAAACCAAACTATGTTTGTATATGTTGTTGACGCACTCACTAAAAAATTCAAACTTGTGATGTTGATTTGTACATTAGAAGTGAACCACAGAATAATGATAAGTGGCGAGAATTTGTTATTTGATTATTTTTGGAGGAAAGGTTTGACTTGTCTATCCGACAATTTGTAAGTACTGCTATAAAAAGATAGAGGAAAACAAAATACCTGCTGGAGCTGTACACAACAACTTAGAAGTAGTACCTATTCCAGAAGTATTTAAAGATTTTAATATTCAATGAATCCATATTAATCCAATGTATACGTCCATTTCAAGCTATAGTTCATATGAAACCTAAGACTGGGAAATTACCTTCAACTGAGCTCCAGAAAGGTCTGAAAGGGAGAGTTGTATACTTGCCATTAGACTTTAAGCTAAATATTGAAACAATGGGGATGCAAACAAATTTGAAGAAGGACTTGTATTTCTAGTAAATGGTGTCCCTACTAAGAGTATGAAAATATGACAAGAGTTGGTAGATGTTACTAAAGTTAAAAAGGCAACTATATATCTGGTACAAAATAACATATATTATACAATTGCAGCTATTCTTAAAGATATCACACATATGGGGGACAACTCATCACCATCGACAGGTTAGATACAAAAGTGGATCAATCGAGAGTAGAAGAAATGTATGATCATTATTGCATCCTTCCCCTACACTCTAAAGAAATTGATGGTGATGCTATTATTCTATATATACTAAAAGAAGCAAAAGTAGTTCCCTTAGGTGTATGGCAAAAAAGTTGAGAAGCTCGCTGTTTCCACATCTGTTTCCTACTGGTTTAGGTATGATGATTGGCCTCTACAAATACCAGAGGCCGAGTGCAAATCTACTAGACTTTATCCAGAGTTCCATAGATTTCATCAATATATTCCTAATTAGTTTCAACTACTATTTGAAAGTGACTTGCCTGCATTGTCTTATGCGCTAAATCACATTTTGAATACAGGTACAAATCTGCAGAATCTATCAGCAAAATAATTTGTTGAGTACATTCACAGAAAAGATGAACATCTGGAATACAATTCAATTAATCTCATGACATGTCAATGTTGGACCAACAAATATTGGTATCCTCGTCATAGTGAGCTGAAATGCATGTTGAGAAATTTAGGAGCACCTACATGGTATCTAACACTCAGTTGTGCTGAGTATGCATGGGATGACCTGCTGGAAGATGAAAATTCAAATATAAAAAATATTAATCTGAAGACACCAAGAGAACACTGCTCATTGGACCCTGCAAATTTATGCAGAAATTTCAATCACAGATTTCAAGCAATGATGTATTTCATCTGTAACAAAACTAATCCTCCTCTTGGCAAAGTAACTGATTTCTTTTGTTGCAAAGAGTACCAAGCCAGACATACTCCACATATTTGTATGCTGCTGTGAATAAAAGATGCTATAAAGTTTGGAACAGAGATTGATGAGTCTGTGTTGTCCTTTATAAAGCAGTATGTCACTTGCGTCATCCCAAAGGAGAGTGATGACAAAATGTTCAGACAACAAGTTCTACGATTCCAAAAATCATAGGTGGGGGCAACAGTGTCATCGAAAATACAGAACGAAAGGAACATTTTATACAAGATGTCGTTTTGGATTTCCATGACCTATGATATCAGAAGGAAGTGTTAACAGCTTTTTGTCTGCAGTCAGACATACTCTCACACAGAAATCACTGAAGAACACATACAAACTTAGGAGAGCAGAAGCTTCAAAATACATCAATGACTACAATCCTGTGATTTTGAAGATGTGAAATGTGAATATAGATCTACAGTTTGTTGCAGATAATTCAATTGCTGTTGCTCTTTATGTCACTTCTTAAATATCAAAGTCAGAGAAGACAGAAATGTAGGAAACATGGGAAGAGATTTTGGCAGAAAAGTGTCATATAAAGAAATTGTACAGTTTTAGTTTGAAAATGCTTTCCCACAGAGAAATAGGCTCCTATGAATGTGCAGACAGGTGAAGCTCAGCTAGTTTGTTTTCTAAATCAAGAGAAGTTGTGTGGGTGAGTTTGGGGCTTGTTAAAAGTCGAAATAGAGCATTAAAGTATTTTTCTGAAATACAATATCTTGCAGAATTTGAGCCAGAGAGTACAAACATTCTGAGGACTAACAGGCTATATGCGTACTATCTAAGAACGCATTCTTATCTTGAAAGGATGTGTCTATATGAAGTACCTCAGCATTTTACATATAGAAGTAATGTCAGTGAAAACATAGAAGAAGTAAAGTTTGCTGTCCTTAGATGTGAAGGATGTTTGGTCAGACATAACAAAGGAAATGTAATCAACCACATCAGGCTAATTTGTCAAACTCTGAACAAAAGAGAGTTTTACCATTTAGCACTGTTACAATTTTTCAAGTCGTGGTGTACCAAATCTGAGTTACTTGGATACATTGTGTGTTATGAAGACTCATTAAATGTTGTGAAAGACACCATTGAGTGCTCAGTATGTCTAGTCTATCTTCAAAAGTTGAGAGATGAGATTGAACAGGAAGAAACAATAGCTGCTGAGATAGCAAGGGGGAGTTCTCGGAGCAGCCAAAGTTCAGCACATGCAGGTCAAGATCCTCTTGGACAGCCATAATTCAAAATTAAGCTGCTATAGCTATGAATAACATGGAGAATGCAATGCCACAAGCAAGGCAGAAATTGTGGATTTGGAAAAAATAATACAACAACTGAATACAGATCAGAAACGTATTTTTGCCAAAGTAAAAGATAAAGTAGAACATGGATTTCTGCATGAGAAAAAGAGTGCGAATGTTCTATATATAAACCAGTTCTACAATATATAAGTGGGCAAGCTGGAACTGGGAAAAGCATCTTGATTAAAACACTGACAAGTTATCTACAGAAGACTACAGATTCTATTTTGGCATGTGTAGTTACTGTACCAACAGAATTAGCTGCACATAATATGAAAGGAGTTACCCTTCATCGATTGTTAATGATACCTGAAGCTTTTAATTATTTACAAAGTCAGCATGGTGTCAAACCTAATGCTTGCTTTTATACATTTAAGAATGCAGCAGACTTTAAAAACTGAGTATGATGTACTATTTGGTGAAAAACACTTAATAGTGCTTAGAGACATGCTGCAACTAACACCAGTCAAAGGGAAACCTGTTTTCAAGACACTACTACATAACTAAACAAGAACTTCAGTGGGAAGTATTGGACATTTAAACATATGGGACATCGTTCAATACAAAGAGTTGATAAAAAAAATATGCACCAAGCATTAGATGAGTAATACAGAGATGTACTCAAGGCCATAAGAGTGCGAGTCTCCCACCAAAAGGAAAAGGTGCATTAGAAGGCAGTCTTATCAAAAATCTCTTTCAGTTTAATGTTACAGCTTCTCAACTAATGTATAATTTCATTAAGAAAACAAGTCTATAGTTTGTTTGATGCCAACCCTTCGAGAATATTGTAAATTCAATTAAGAATTACTACAACTAGAAAAAGAAGACATGATAGAAATTACAGCAAGTGATAAAATAGAACATCAGGGAGTTACAGTAGTATTGAAATCAAAATTGGACACTTTGGAGAAGTCTGCTACCTATCTGTAGAAATTGTGAAGTAATCTTACATTGGAATTTAAATGTTGAAGAAGGGATAGTAAATGGTGCCATGAGTAAAGGTATAAAATGTATTAATTACCCAAAGAATGAGGAGGAATACTTAGCCATATATTTTGATGAGGTTGAAGAAGTTAAGCAGATTGGTAGATGTGTTGTATGTTTTCTACTTGTGAAAGGCTAGAATGTCCGGCAAAAGCAGTTTCTACTTGTCTCTAGCGTATGCTGTAACTATCCACAAATCACAAGGTTTAAGTGCAGATGCAGCTATTATTAATATTGACAGGACTGTATTCAAAGAAGGAATGTCATATGTAGCACTGTCACAAATTAGAAAATTTTCCAGTTTGTTTCCGATTGACTTTGATCTAGAAAATATTAGTGCTGATGCTAGCTGTGTAATGGAGTACAGTCGGTTAAGGAGTTTATTTGTTTCTCATTTAAGTCAGTACCCACTTTATGAGAAATGACTAATCTGTCCAAAGTGAAAGAGCAGAAAACAGAGTATAGATGATGAACAAAAGGCAGCACAGATGGAGAATTCCCAAGAATTAAAGAAGAGGAAGCTACTAAATGATGAAGAAATTGTAGGTGTGCAATTCAGCAACCCTTCAGTGGTCAACTGCTATGCAACTGTTGTTGTGAATGTACTATTCCATTTGTCAGATTTTGTAACTGAAAACTAACAAAAAAGAGATAACCGAATTTGTAATGCACTCTATGGTTTGGTGATATAAATAGAATACATTCTGGTTCAGGCCTACAACATCTTATAGATATGTCTACTGGATCAATAGTACTTACTCTCAATTTTCAACAAGATGCACAATAATTTGCAATGGTGATTCTAGGAGTATTAGGGGAAGAAGAAGTAAATATTAATAACTTATTTGGATTACGTTACAAATTGGTGCATAATGGCGAAGAATGCCAACTTACCTCCACTACTGTAATCAATTAAAAACGATTCCTGTACTTGACATTACCAAATTATAAAACTGTTCTTTTTCAGCAATTGACCAAAAATGCCAAACAAAAGATGACCTGCCCAAACTGTAGATCAGACGTTATATTTAAGTTGGTTGTTTCTTTAAAGAAGAGGAAAACACATTATAATCAAGTTGCAACAATGCAGAGCAGATGGTTCAAAACTGGATACTGAAATAACGAACTTTGTAATCGGACACATATCAATTTCAGGAAGGACTTTTAATACTTTGGGAATTAACTGTCAAGAATCGATACCTGAACCTGTTGAAGTCCAAGGGAGCAGAAGGCCGAACTCCTAATGGAGTATAGATCCCAACTTCCCTACACCTCTGAACCAGAATACACTCTGGACTCAGAAACGGGGGGAAAGGGGAATGGGAAAAAAACAAGAGAGACTGCCACTCTGGTGCCCTCGCTGTATCCCTCAGGGGAGTATTTGCACCTGCAATGACAAGCACAGAATTACTTCGTCCAGAAAACCCTTTTGAGAATCTAACAATTTAACATCAAATGTAACTTTTCTTTACCTGTCTGATAGTGGATTTTGCCTCTCTCTATACTGTTAGAAAATCTTATGCAACCTTTCTTACTGGAGTTTAGTAAATAAGAACTTGAATTGACCAGTTGAAGCAATCAAAATGAATTAACTGTCTTTCTCCTTCTCTTTTAGGTATTCTTCCTGAAAGGATGATGACTTGGTGGTTGGTAAGTATAATATATATATATATATATATATATATATTTAATATATACAGTCGAGTTATTACGATTGTAGACTTTAACTCTGCTTGCTGATATGTTTTTTGAAGGTCACTTGACGCCAGAACTAAGTAGTATTGTGTTCTAATGCTAAGGCTAAAAACTAACTTAGAAGAATAAAGAGCAAGTAGGATTCTAAGCAACTTAAAGTCTTTTTTTCCTTATCTCAGTCTTCTCCTTAGTTCTGGAGCAAATCTTTAGTAATATGTCTCTATTAACAATTGGAGATTCTGTCCTTTAGCGATGAATGAACAAACAGTCTATTGCAGGAAAATTCATAAACTCAGTCTGAGCGCTATTCAAAATACTGAGTTCCTTCTGAAGATGAAGACTGCCTCACAAAGGAAATGTTCAGCGCAAGAACCAGCGCTGGCTAGAACTGCTTCAAGAAATAAATACCCTCACCAGCAGTAATACGTCTCAGACACAGCCTTAAAACTCCTCACACTCCTCGCTGCTTCAGGAACTCGCAAAATATTCAAGTCTCTGAAGAGAAAATCCAGTCACTGAGGAGCGCAGTACAGAACCTGCCTCCTCTGAAGGTTTGACAGTTGAAGTGCGCAAAGCAGCTGCAGCGCACGAACAATAACAGAGTGGCTGTCAGGCTAAAGAGAGGGAAACACTAGAACGCTAACTACCTGCACCCGCCCTCCATGTTGAATGTACTCTGCCAAACAAGCGTCTAGCCACCAATTCTCTCCAAGTATAAGGTGAAATGGCAAGTCTAGAAACCTTCCCAAACTTATGATCGGGACACCTTAGCACAGAATTATGGAGAATCTGGTCGGACCTGACATTATCTTTCATGAAGGTGTAAATATAATGTCTGCACACTATACAGTTTGTTTAAGATCACAATCTGGATGGACTGAATGCAATGACACTAATCAAAAATGATAACCAAGACTAACTAGGAGATTACCAAACTCTTATCTGTTATTTCGTCAACTAAAGTTCTGAGGATTATTTGTAGCTAAACACTAATGTACATTATTTTTCATTGATGTATTTATGGGTTATGAGACATTATTCGGCCTATTGGGGATAATGTCTTTAGAATATTGGAAATGCAACAGTCCTTTTATGTTCAACAAAGGAGTTTATACAACATTTAAATTCTATATTCTCTTATTACCGTTAACTACTGAGTGGATACACTGCAATAACAGCACCCTTGAATTACCACCTAAAACTATTTTTGAAAAAGAAAAAAAAAACATTTGTTTCTCCAACAAGAACCTCTCCAAACTTCGGTATGATATTTTATGTACATGGATCATCATCATTTTTTTCTATATTATTTTACCTTCAGGAAACAATGTTTTCAACAGCATCTGCTTTGTAATTGTATCTCATATTGTACTAGATATAACAGTATAAAAAACACTTTTAAATAATCTCTTAGAATATTGTAAACATTTTCAAAAAAGCCATTAATTAGTGAATTGTAGTGAGTGTTATGCACAGTATTACTTATTTGAAAATATGTACTATGTAGTATTGTTTTGATTTTTTTACAATCCATTGATTGTTTTTTCCCAACTGCTTGTTGATGGTGCTTCATAAAGTGATACCAAAGGGGATGATGGACGGAGCACTTGAGCAAATCAAACACTCACCCCCAGTCAACTGATCTGGGTTTAATCCATAATCATTCATTAGCTCACTCCACCACCCAAGTTCCGACATGGCCATATGCAAATCAGTCTGACCCTGTGCCTCATGGGAACAGTCCAGCCCTAAATGCCAAGCCATGTCTTCCCTGGACCGGAAACAAGCATCCTGGGTCCGGTTTCGGGTTCATAACCCTCATCAGCCATGCTATCTTGAATCCAGTGGCAAAGTGAGCAAGGGACCCACGTCTAGGCACACCCTGCCAACTTAGGGCGAACAAAGCGATACCAAAGGGGATGATGGACGGAGCGCTTGAGCAAATCAAACACTCTCCCCCAGTCAACTGATCTGGGTTTAATCCACCATCATTCTTTAGCTCACTCCAGCACCCCTGTTCTGACATGGCCATATGCAAATCAGTCTGACCCTGTGCCTCATGATAACAGTCCAGCCCGAAATGCCGAGCCATGTCTTCCCTGGACCAGAAACAAGCATCCTGGGACCAGTTTCGGGTTCATAACCCTCATCAGCCAAGCTATCTTGAATCGAGTGGTAAAGTGAGCAAGGGACCCACGTCTGGGCATACCCTGCCAACTTAGGGCGAACAAAGCGATACCAAAGGGGATGATGGACGGAGCGTTTGAGCAAATCAAACACTCACCCCCAGTCAACTGATCTGGGTTTAATCCATCATCATTATTTAGCTCACTCCACCACCCCAGTTCCGACATGGCCATATGCAAATCAGTCTGACCCTGTGCCTCATGGGAACAGTCCAGCCCGAAATGCCAAGCCATGTCTTCCCTGCACAGGAACGAAGCATCCTGGGACCGGTTTTGGGTTCATAACCCTCATCAGCCAGACTATCTTGAATCCAATGGCAAAGTGAGCAAGTGACCCAAGTCTGGGCATACCCTGCCAACTAAGGGTGAACAAAGAAATACCAAAGGGGATGATGGACAGAGCGCTTGAGCAAATCAAACACTCACCCCCAGTCAACTGATCTGGGTTTAATCCATCATCATAAATACCAAGTATTACTTATTTGAAAAGATGTACTATGTAGTATTGTTTTTATTTTTTTACAATCCATTGATTGTTTTTTCCCAACTGTTTGTTGATGGTGCTTCATAAAGAGCGCTATTTATGGTGAACCAATATGAAAGCTGAGAATTGTAAAAAGGAAAAAAACATTTTTGGGGCATGATGTATTAAAATGTAACAGTATAAGTAATGTATGTTGGTATAATTTTGCAATTTTGAAGAGAAAATGCTAACTTTTTTTTCAGGGTGGATGAAGTACAGCAAAATTGTATCTGCCGGGGGCGTGGCTTGGAGGTCTAACTTGGAGGACTCACCCTAGCCAAGCTCACTGTAGCCCACTCAAAATCCTTCAATTAACCTGACACATCTTTACCACTACCGAACTCTGCATTTGAGGAGACTTCATAGCACCTTACCGACACCCGCTGCTGTCTTCGGAGTGAAAATCAAGGTCCATGGCGAGTGCTGCGGGAACCGGAGGTGTGCGGCCTTCGTGTGCCGGTGGGTGGAGGCTCGAGCGCTGTTTGTTGGGGACAGGCAGCACTGCATGTGGAGCCGCCTTCCTGCAGGTAGGAGGGCCTGTGGCGGTGAATAGGGGTACCCGCCTATGTGCAGCTAATCTCTGCTTCCGTGGGAGTCTTGGTGGCTAACTCGAGCCACGGTGGGCCTGCGGACCATGGACCCCGGTGTCCTCTGGGTCCTAGACAGTACGTTCGGCTGCGGTGAATTAAGGCCCCACCTCTCCTGCTGGACGGTCTTCCTTTGCGAATCTGCGGTGGAGGGATGGGCAGAAGTGTGAGGTCATGTCTCTGCCGCTCTCCGGCTGATTCTGCGCTCCGGCAGCCTGGTCAGGCCACAGTGGATGGCCAGATGGCCTTGCTTGCTGTGTTTCCTGAGGCCTCGCATCTTGGCAGTGCTGTGCCCTTAGAGTTGCTGTCTCTGTGGGCGGCGGGATACCCCACCTATATTTGTGGTGGCACTCCGCTAATTAGAGGATAGAGAGGGGATGCTTTTCCTTGCATTGTCTGCTTGGCGGGCCGACCCTCCTCCTGCAGGAGATTGAGGAGGGGGTGGGATACCGGGCCCCACCTTACCATACCATTTGCCAGCGCAAGCCTAGGACGGGGGATTTGACCTCTGTTGCCGCTTCTCTGTACCTGTGCATTGGGGAGCTGACATGGGCAGCTGCTGGACTGCTACTACCCCAGGAGGAGTATCACAAGGGGCCTGGTCACATTCAGCCATTGTTCCCCCCCCTGAATTCTTGGGCCAATATTCGCCAGAAACTGGTGGGTTTATGTGAATGGTGGGGCCCCCGCTAGGGGAGGGTGGAGGTGCCCGGCTCACAGAAGCGGCAGGATAAGTTTCAGTGCAGCTTGTGGATGTGGCGGCCCCCCCGGCCTCTTCATTCAGCTATAGGAGTTGCGGAGTGCCAGCGACTCACTTTGGACTGTATCTTGGAGACTGTGCTTGCTGGGCTCGGATGCAGGAGAACTGCGACTTATATATCCTCACTGCATGGCCAAGGAAAAACCTACCAGAATGGCGTCCAAACAAAGTACAATCGATAGGATTACCGGGGCGGTGTCGCAGGTGCCGGGCCAAGGCGATTCTGACACAGCTATGCCCAACAATGCGGCGCTATTAGCAGCAATCACACAATCCCGGGAGACTCTTGAGGCCAAGATCGGGGCCGTTGGCTCTAACATCATGCTCCTTCGACAGGACCTTCAGAACGCCTTGCAGCAGATTACAGAGATAGAGTCCAGGATCTCCACTGTTGAAGACACAGTGACCGGCCTTCAAAAGAAAGTTCACACTCTCAAGACACTAACAAAAGGACTGACAACCAGAGTGGAAGTTGCGGAAGGGCAGGCTCGCAGCAACAATCTCTGTTTCATCAGATTTCCTAAAGGCTGCGAGGGCAGCCATATCGAAGACTTTCTGACTAGATGGTTGCTGGACTGGCTCCCACCAGACGCGGTCTCTACCTGCTTTATAATCAAGCCCTCACATCGGGCTCTGATGCAGAGGCCGCCACCTGGTGCACGTCCCCAGCCAATAACCCTACAACTCCTCAATTATAAAGATCAGGACACCATATTGCTACAGGCTTGTCTTAAAGATAAGCTGGTATTCGACTCCCAACGTATGATGATATTTCAGGATTATACTAGACTGTTTCAGCAGTGTAGGCAATCGCCTTAACATTGAATACTCTCTGCTTTTCCCTGCCCACCTTAGAGTGATCTACCAGTGGAGAACACACTTCTTTGAAACACCGGAAGAGGTGTTTCGCTGGACCAATGAGACCATCAGGCCCAAGCCGCACACCCCCCCTAGATTTGACTCCAATTCTTACTCCGGGGGCTGTGGACCTAATTCTCTGGGGCCGATCGAAAAACAGTGCTGCGTTCACGCTCCAAGGAGCACTGGAAGACCCATATCCAGTCTCGCCGGCACCTGACAGAGGACCGACCAGGGCCAGCTGCATCCTGAATCCTGTTCTGGTCTGCTATGGCTGCGAACTGAACTTATCTTGGGATGTCATCATTACTTGGGCTCCTACGTACATGTTTCCCTCTGCTATAAGACGGTAATATGTGCTGGGGTTTGTTTCAGGGGATCCATTGGCTGCATGTTGCTACCATCCCCCATTTGGGATCAGCCGCACTGCATGCCGCGATAGATACTGCTCTGTTTATTAGGTATTGGGGTGGGGAGACTTCGGATTTGTACAGATATTTCCCCCAGCCTCTCGGAGACACAACATCGGACGTCTTAGATGCCCCGCTGTCGATAGATGAGATACAGACAGCCCTAGCTAGCATGAACTCAGGCAAGGCGCCGGGCCCTAATGGTTTCCCATGCAAATTTCTCAAATATAACCAGTCCCACTTAATAGCACCATACCTCGCTACCCTTAATGCAGCAGCCGAAGATGATTGCCTCCCGGGGGACTGGAGGCACGCCAAAATAGTAGTCTTCCTCAAACCAGGTCGCCCATCGGGACTTGATTCGTCCTATTGTCCAATCTTGCTTCTAAATGTGGAAGCCAAGCTATTGGCTAAGGTAATCGCAAATCACCTTGTTCCATACCTTTCAGATCGTATACATCCTGATCAATCCGGATTTATGCCCGGCCGTGCCAGACGCCACAATATTCGTTGAACGAATAATGCTATTGCAGCAGTGGACGACATGGGGGAGCCTGCGGTATTACTTCTGGCTGATATGGACAAAGCGTTTGACTTGCTTAGTTGGGCCTATCTTTTCGCCCTTCTCAGTCGCTGAAATATTGGCCCTCGCCTGTTAACACTCATACGGCTGCTATACACCGACTTATCGGCGTCTGTTAGGATCGCGGATTTCATCTCAGACACCTTTACAATCTCATTGGGTACTCGTCAGGGCTGCCCCCTATCTCCATACTTGTTTGCCTTGGCCAGGGAACCATTGGCGGTGTGGGTGAGGATCAATGCCTGGATCCGGGGCTTTGAGTGGTCAAGGGGGGTGTCTGACCGTATCACGTTATATGCGGATGATGTTCTGTTCCTCATCACATGACCGGAGGTGACCGGCCCGCGTCTTCTTCGGGTCATGCAGATATTCGGGGACCTCTGGCCTCTACGTGAATAGTAGCAAATCGGATCTGCGGCCTTTGCGCAGCGGAGATTGGCTGGGCGCCTGGTCTCAAGCAGTCACCATAGTTCAGGATGGTTTTAAATATCTGGGGGTGGTTTTAGGCACATCCCAATCTTTTTCATGGGATAGGAATTTGGCTCCCCTGTGGGCTCAAATGGCGGACCAGTTTCACGTGTGGTCTCATTGGCTGCTCTCATTACTTGGCAGATCTGCCATATGCAAAATGGTGTCCCTGCCCCGCCTGCTTTATCAGCTTCAAAACCATATGGCCGACCTGGTTCTGGCAGTTAAATATGATCCTTGCTCGCTTTCTCTGGGAGGGAGTAGCGAGGCACGGCGCTCTGAGAACCTGCTGTCAATCTACTTACGGTGATGGTATTTCCCCTTCAGGTGTTCAGGCCTATCATTTAGTCTCACACATATTGGTCCTTAACGACTGGTGGTATGGAGATCGTAGAGACCCAGCATATGCTGTGGAGCGTTAGCAAATTGGTGCCACGTCGCTACACCAGATCCTATATTCCAACTCGCAGCTTAAGGCATTACCGCCGGTGACCAAGACGGTATTTGTGGTCTGGAAACAAGCGCTGCATGTGATGGGCTGGTGGGGTAAACTGACGAGGGAAACCTCCTTTGGGCACAATTGTCAGCAATCCCAAGTGATGTAGCTATTTGGTTTTCAGGGTTGGAAGGCCATTGGCATTGATACAGTAGGGGCAATTATATGTGGATGTTGCTTGAAATCTTTCCAAGAACTACAGACAGAATTTAATATGCCCCACACACAATTCTACAAGTTATTACAATTGAGACATGCCATTCCCCCATATTTGGTGCAGATAGATACTATACCTGAATTTAACCCCATTGAGGCCAAAGTCTTTATGGGCAATCTGGGGGATCATAAAATCACAAAGATCTACCGTACACTCTTAAAAAATACCCTCACCACACTACACAAAACACAGGAGGCCTGGCAGCTAGACCTAAGGATGATTGGGTGGAGGCGCTTGAATCCCCGCGTGGCGCAGCGATAGCTGCCTGCCTGTGGTGGATCCAATTCAAGTACCTGCATCGGGTGTACTTCACCAGATAAAGTTGTGGCAGGTGGGGCTGATTGCGTCCCCTAGATGCTTGCGATATGGGGCGACTGAGGGCAACTTCTTCCACACAGTATGGCAGTGTACGTCCTTGTCGCGGTTTTGGAGGTGGGTTGCTGCATGCCTTTCCGAGGTCCTGGGTTGGGACATTCAACCCACACCTCAACTATTCTTGCACCATATAACTGAGGTAATAGGTGGCAATAGATATAAGTGCCACTTACTGTTTCTAGGCCTCTCGCTGGCTAAGCGTTTATGGTGTGGAAGTATGAGTCTCCGCTATTGGTTGCGTCCTGGAAGAAAGGACTCGACTTTTGTATGGGTCTAGAAATTCCGGTTTTTCCAGCAATTGGGTGCCCCCAGAAACACTATAAGATATGGAAGCGGTGGGCGGATTACAGGGGACTAGACTTAGATCCTCTTTCTTGGGTCTCTGCTATTGAAGAATTGTTGGGTTAATGGTATTTTGCTATGCTATGGATGTTGACCTAATATATGTATGCATTAAATTGCATTGACCTACATGTCTTAGATCATTGGCGGCCTCCAGCGATATTTTTATGGCACTATTGTTTTTTGTTAAAATTTTATTTTCTCCTTTCTCTGTAATGTGTTTTTACACCAACACAGATATTTTATTATGGAAAATGTTGAAATCAATGCTGCTTGTCATTATATTTTGCTGGCGCTCAATATGATGTTGGATCCGTATCAGCTTTCGACAATAAAATTGAGTTGGAAAAAAAATGGTATATATCAACTCACTTAACTACAACTTATGCCTTCATTCAATAATGAATTCACCAGTCATTTACTCATTCAATTATGCATGTTCCACTCATATACTCATACCTCACTGATTCAGTCATTCTTCCATCCATGCAGCACTAATGCACTCATTGAACCATTCATACACCACTCTTGCACTCATTAAATCATCCAAGTCCCACTCATTCATTAATTCAATTATCCATGCACCTCTTATGCGGTTAGTATAACATCCATGCACCTCTCATATACTCATACTAATAACCATGTACCACTCATGCACTCATTCAATCATACATGTACCACTTATATACTCATTCAATCATGCATGCAACCTTAATGCACTCTTTCAATCATCCATGCACCACTCATACACTTTTTTAATAATCCATGCAGAACTTATGCACTCATTCAATCATCCATACACCACTCACACATTCATGCATTCACCTATACCCCACTCATCCACTCATTCTTACATACATGCAGTGCTAACAAACTCATCCAATGACCCATGTACCACTCATGCACGCATTTAATCATCCATCCACCATACATACAGTCATTCTAACATCAATGCACCTCTCATGCACTCAGTATAACATGGGTAGGATAGGATAGGATAGGATGGCCATTTATTAAGCGCGAACGAATGCCGAAGCGTCTAGGCGCTAGTAAGTAGAGAGATACAGCCCCATCTTAACCCCTGGTCACATCAAAAAGCCGTGTTTTTAACAGTTTTCTGAAAATGTGATGACTGTCTGTTAGTTTCAGAGAGCAAGGAAGCTTATTCCAGAGACTGGCGGCATGAAACGAAAAAGCTCTGCCGCCCCATCTGGCTTTCCTGACACGGTTTAGCTTAAGAAGGCGTCAAGAAGAGGACCTAAGTGCTCGACCCGGGGAATAGGGAGTAAAGAGCTTCTGGATCTCCTTGGCTCCCCCCCAAACTCAGCCTTGTGTACTAGGCATAAAGCCTTAAAATCTATACGCTGCTGGACTGGGAGCCAGTGCAGTGCCTTGATTCCCTCGGCGACAGACTGATCTCTAGGAACGTCTAGCAAGAGTCTGGCTGCCGCATTCTGCAAAACCTGCAATCTCCTCATCAAGGTCTTGTTAATTCCTAATAGTAGTCCATTACAATAGTCCATTCTGTAGAGGACTAGGGCCACCACCACGTTCCTGCGCAGATCAGGTTTGATAAAAGGGAAGATCTTCCGCAATGTCCTGACTAAATATGAGCAGGAGGAGGCAAGATTACTGACATGGGCAGAAAAATTGAGCTGCTTGTCAAACATCACTCCCAAGTTCTTGACCTTAGGTACAGGGCAGGGACATTCACCAGCTTCTGCCGGCCACCAAGAGTTATTCCACAAGTGTCCCCAGCCGAACTCCATTATCTCAGTTTTTGCCGTATTGATTTTCAGACAGTTTTCTCGCATCCATCTCATGATTTCAGACATACAGCTATGGAACTTAATAGCCGTGTCCTTTGCTTCTTCACCAGCGGACACAATAAGCTGGGAATCATCAGCATAGGAAATGATAGTGAAACCATGCACCACTCACTCACACATTCAATCATCCATTCACCACTCATGCACTCATTAATTCACTCCAATTAATGCTGGTGAGATGCTCAGAATGAACTCCTTTTAAAGAATTTTCAAGAAAGATAAATGGACATATTCTTCCTATTCTTAAACTTGAAAAGTGTATCATCCAATCATATTCCTTTCTTTACCGGGCACATGATCTTTGTGATGATCGGCTTCATCACATAAATGGCATATTGAACAGAATACCATTTTATTTGAAAATAACTACTAAAACATAAGTCTTAATCGACTCATTTAAAACCCAAATGTGCATCACACAATGTATTATGTACAAATATGTGTTATACACTTCACTAAAAACATGCATTCATCGTGGTTAGCCATGTCATCGTGACTTCCAGCATCACCGTCATCAAGCAAAAAACTTTTACTTGAAAAACTCTTGCAAAAGTTAAGTTTAAAGAGAATATCAGTAAACAACTTGTGTCAAATATGAATTAAAATATGTGTAAGTATGTGTTCCTGAGTTTAGAAAACCATGCGTACTTTGCGGCTACTGAGAATACAACATTCTACATAGTCACCGCAAACACATAAAACATGACATTGAAGTGTTTTTTTTTTTAATAAATCACACAAACTCATGTATAAACTTTACATTACTGAACAACTAGTGTCTATTATTAAAATCTGTCTATATATATATATGTTTCAGTCTTCTCCAATAACATGCGCCATTTGCAACAGCTCTGCGGGCATCGCGATGTCAAATATGAAAAAATGCAAAGAATAAAATACAATTATTAAACCATTGAAGTAAATACAGGGTAATACAAATACATGTTACAGAACCATTATACATAGGAAATACAATTTAGAAACCTTAGAAATAAAAAAATAAATCATAGGTTAAAGGGACTTTGTATTTAGAAAATAGAATTTGAAAAACCTTAGAAATTCACTGAAAAAAACAAAGGTTACAGTGACGTTATAGTTAGGCTCAAGTTTCACTCGTACATAACCTGAGAAATTCAGCCATTTTCATTAGTGAGCTAACTAACAGTTGTGTACCTGTAACGCACTGCTTATGACGTCACATATTACATCACTCATGACATGGCCAGTGACATTACTGATATCACTGATGACATCTCAAAGGACATCACTGATAACATCATCCACTGAATCTTTAACGTACCTACTCATACCCATACATATAACCTTTCATACACCCACTCCAACTTCCACTTTACCATTCTAAAACCCATTCACACACCCATACCAATACTTAGGCAGACACTCACAGATTCATAGATCAACACACACATCCACTCATTCACTAATACAGCCACTGACCTATCCACTCATACATCCATACAGCCACTCACATACTGAGTTAGTCACCCATAGCACTACTCACACATCTACTCACTCACCCATACAGTCAATCACACAGCCACTTACTCACCATTTCAGTTACACACATAGGGCCCGATTCACCAAACTAACTTGAGACAAAATCCTAAACTTACTACCATTTTGGTATTCACAGAAGGTACTTATTACTTTTGGTATTAACAGAAGGCATTTACTACTTTTGGTATTCACAGAAGACACTTACGACTAATAACTTTACGTTCGCACATGGTGGAAATTCCGGCCGGGTGGTGGAATCTCCGCCCCCGGGCCGGAATCCCCGATTCTGGGCTGGAACCTCCGATTTTGGGCCGGAATCTCTGATTCCGGGCCAGAATACCCGCATTTTGGCAGTTTGAGCATTACCTCAATGCTAAACACCTATTCAAGTGCCTACTATCCCCCACCATGCATCAGCTGACACACTGCAGCCAATCCCAGCCCCGTAGCACATATGAAAGCAGAGCAGACACACAGAATCTCTTTCAACATGTTGCTGAATGTGTTTGTTGCTCTGTCCCTTGCCATGCGACATGAAGACTTGAGGAGGAGAAGGAGGAGCAGAGAGAGTATCTTCATACAAAGGATCAACTTATTTGAGATGTCCAGCCAAGATGTAAGGGCCAGACACTGTTTCCCTCCAGAAGTCATCTTGGAGATGGTATGTGATTGGGAGGAGGAACTTGACTCTGCGACCTGCTGCTCCCATGCTATTCCAGCCTATCTGGAGGTCCTTTCTGCTCTCCATTTTTTTGCAACGGAGTCATTCCAAAGGGTCACCAGTGATGTTGTGGGCATCTCCCAGGCAAGCCAGTCGCGGTGATTGCATCAGGTACTGAGCTGCATCAATTCTAGAGCCCACCTCCTCATAGGAATGCCGCATACACTGGCCAACATACAAAGGGCAGCTAGGGATTTTGATCTTATCTCCTGCTTCCCACGAGTGCTGGGTGCAATTGACTGTACCCATATGGCCCTTCAGCCACCCCACCGCATTCTACACATATACTGCAACAGACACCAATGGTATTCCATCAATGTGCAGGCTGTCTGTGATGCCAGTGGGAGATTCATAAATGTGCATGCAGCGTTTCCAGGCAGTACCCATGACAGCTTCGTATTCCGCATATCGCCTCTTGCCCGGTGAATGGCTGAGGGAGATTTTGACAACATGTGTTTACTGGGTAAGTAAAATTTGTGATGTGTGCAAACGAAAGGGCTCATTTACAAGCCCCTTGTGCTGCTGGTACGTCACTTTCTCACGTATGAAAAGTGGTGCACTGGTGGTGCAGGGGCTTGTCAAGAATCCCAGACATAAATTAATGCCACCTTATAGTAACAGCCATTTTACAAGAAGAATCACCAAGCCACATACCGGTCTCAGCAGACACTGCATGTGCAAAGTATAGATCATGTTCTGTTCACATTTAAGATGGAAATGTAACCTATTGCCCTATCTTCCCTCCTCAGGCGATGCTGGGTATGCACTCACCCCTCAACTGCTCACACCTTACAGACATCCAACCACTGTACCTCAGCGTAGGTACAATCGGGCACACATACGAACTCCAGCCATCATAGAGGGCACTTTTGGTCTGTTGAAGTCGCGTTTCATATGTCTCAGCCATACAGGGACTGTGCTGATGTACTCCCCTGAAGTCGTGTGCAAGATCATTATGGCCTGTTGTGTCTTGCACAATATCGCTTTAACACATGGCTTACACATACCTATTGAACCTCGTCTAGCTCTGAATCCGGGCAACCGGGCCATTGCACATAACCGAGGTCAGGGTATGCAAGTCCATGATCAGCTGGTTGCCACATTTTTCACTTGAGCAACCTGTTGTGTCATGGACAAAATGTGGTTTGCTGTCTGTTGTCAATGATGAAAAATGGATATTTACGACTGTCAAAAAACTCCATCCTGAGACTACTTTGCAAACCACATTAACTATATGTGAACCACAACTGTTGACGGGAGTCCAAGGATTGACCTTGCATCAGGTCATGTGCCAATGTCAGCTAATAGTGTAGTGGATTTCCCAAGCAATCTATTGACTCCGAGGATGAGATGTATATGTTCTGAGACCCTCCCGTACCTTTTGACAATGGGTGTCTGTATCTAAAAAGTGCATAACTATAGCATTGTTGATTTTTTGCCCCCAATTGTTTTTAATCCACCAAAAATGTTGGGCCCACTACGTGAGTGATGATGTTATGCCTGAATCTGCCACTATGTGTCTGGGATGCACATCACCGCTTCCCCCTAATACACTGTAACACAACAGACAACTCTTGTGTTGAGCATTAAATATGGACTATATGTACCATAATGCAAAGCAGTTGAAAAGTAAACTGGGGTGTGATGTTGTGCCAGTCCCTCCCCCCTTCTTGTCCCAGACCATATCTCATTACATGGTCTGTTCTCCCTTTTGTTTCGTGTCTATGATTTAATCTTACACTGTCATTTCAGGTTACTCTGCTACAGAATAACTGGATGGCAGTGGATTTGATCTGTGATTGTGGATGAATCAGAATGAACACAAAATGACTGCCAAATACTTCCTGTGATGTATTTCCTGTCTCCCACTTCCTGTCTGTCATATCCTGTATGAAATTTTGGGTGCCGGGTTGAATTCGCAACTTCCGGCACAATCACGTGCTCTGCACATGTGGAGCGTACTCTGCACATTCGCAGAGTACGCTCCGCAATCGGAAACAACGTTTTCATGCCATAAACTCCGAAAAAAGCTGGAACCCATTATTTCATACAGGAAATGACATAAAGGAAGTGGGAGACAGGAAATATATCACAGGAAGTTGTGGGCAGCCATTTTGTGTTCATTCTGAGTCAACCTCTCTCACAGATCAGATCCTCTGCCATCCTACCTTATTTTCCCCAAAATGGCTGAGGGTTATGAAGAGAAAGCACCCCCTTTCAGTGAAAGGGAATTATACATCCTAACAGAGGGGTTGATACAGAAATATCCTCAGCTATATGGGGGGCCAGAGGAACAGCTGAGCAATGCACCGCGGGCCAGAATATGCGCCAGCATTGCTCAGCGCTGCAGTACAGTGGGCGTTCACATCAAGAACGCAAGGGCATGTCGCAAGTGCTGAGAGGACCTAAAACGCTGTGCCCGGATCAAGGCTGAAGAGCTACTGGGCCAGTCTTCCCAGCACCATGTGCATCATCCTCGCCTCTCGCCACTGTACAGCTCTACCGACCCTCCATGCTCAGCTGGAGGAGCACGAGCAGCAGAGACCTGGTAATTGTAATATAGGCAATACGTGTCTGGAAGTATGATGTGAGTGAAGACAGAGCTGTACCATTCAGTGTCCCATGCATCCATTCACATATTCTGTGTCTATCCAGCAGTCATCATGAAGCAGAAGGCTCACTGTGGCGCATTGACTGTATAGGGCAGAGTGCATTCTGGAAGTTGTAGTGTCATCATTACAACTGGGAATTTGAGCCACACAGTTGCATTTTCCATGAAATTTGCATTGCCAGCACCACTAACAGTGAACCAAGGGAATCATAACTGATGTGTGCATTGGTTGAGGAATGGTACAGACACTGTCCAGTGTGTTTATGTGAGGCCAATGGGAAGTGGATGCTGTGACTTGCATAGCTTTCAGTGAGTTTGGGTTAGGATTGAGACAGATCATCATGTGCCATGGAGTCAAGATAGACTTTGAGACTAGGTCTGGGTGGTGAACTCAGCTCTGTTCGTGGGGTTTGTGGAGTTTTCTGCACTCCGCACTCCACAGAGCACGCATAGTGCAGAAAACTCTGCTTCTGGATGTACAGCTGAGATTTTTTTCCCGTTCGCGGTCGCGAAAGGCAAGTTTGCAATCGCAAACAGTAAGTTCGCAAGCGTGAGCTGCCGCTCGGGTAGAATTTCTACCAGAGCGGCAGAAATACCAACACAAACTGCAGTTCGCACTGCACTCCGCCACTCGTGGAACCTCGCAGAGTTTATTTGTAACTTCGCAGAGTTTCGCATAGCAAAACTCGGCGAACTACGCCCAGGCCTATATTGAGACACTTGCCTCACTCTTAAGTGAGACACACGTCTTACCCCCAGTAGCTTGTATTCCATTTTCAATGTACAGGTATATGTAACAATGAGCCACTACTGTCACCAGTGCACAGCATTACCTGATCAGTCTCCAAAGCCAATATGTGGCACTGGATTGTCAGCTTTTGTGAGGAAATATCAAAATCTTAGGCTCACAACTTAGCAAGCCTAATTGGTCAGACCCTATATGGATGTGTGAAGCCCAACCAGCATTTGTGTTGTCCCATCCAATGCTACACAGCCGATAACATTTGTCCAGATGTGAAAGTGCAGACACTCCATATAACAGGCCCTTTCCATTAACATCTGGACTCTCTCTGATCTGCTTTTTTAGGCTGGCTTTTGGAACCTGCCTATGTAGCAGTGACAGGACACACAGGTCACAAGAATGCCTAAGTTGAGGGTTGGCAGTACAGACGTGCAAGCCACCAGAAATCTTCTGAAATGTCCAAGTCAGACTCAAATCAGGAGATGACAGTGAACATGCATGTAAATTAGCTCATTAACACTGACAACTGTATAGTGTGATCAGAGGAGAACCCTCCATCATCTTCATGGCCAAGGCATGGTGTCTTAAACTCTCTTCTCTTTGGATGGATATCATGTGTCTGATATTCTTTGACGTGTCTTGCTGAGTTTAATCCAGCCTATCCAAAACATGGGTCTGTCTGTCCACCACCTGAGTGAATTGGTGCAGGGTCTCAGATATATCTGACAGGGTGGCCCCTATGGCACAAATGTCCTGCTCACATCTGTCTGCTGTTTGAAGAAGTCCTGCTCCTACTAGCCACCATGGCCATGTGCAGGCCCTCTCTGCAGAGGTCGGCCATGAATGAGACCGCCAAGTCCAACAGCCTGAGGGTGGCATGTTGAAGACTGTGGACAGGAGAATGGTGCCCAGGGGATACCTGCACCACAACAGTGTTGGTACTTCCCTCAGATGGTGAAGAAAATGCCTGGGATACACTGTATGGGGAGGAGTGTATAAGGGAACAACCACATCTGTCCCGGATGTGAGGGCTGTGAGGGAGTGAGATCTGTGCTGGGGTGTGTGTGAGCTGTGGCTGGTTAGCTCTATGCTGGGGACAGGCAAACTTTTTCATTGGAGGAGGCTGAGGCACTTTGCTGGGCGGAGGGTGTGAGGCCTTGCTAAATTTGGGCGATGTGGGAACATTTCTGTCCATGGATTCAGATTCTTCATTCTCTGAGGAGTTGAACAGATAGTCACCATCATCGTCAAATCCTTCATCCTCCTCAGGTACTTCCTCCTCTTCCTCTTGTGCAGTACTTGTAGACGAAATTACTGTCTGGAGGAGCAGTGGATTTTCCCCTCTGATTGTCCATCATCCAACACTGGTGGAAGGTCCATTCTCCTCATCGTCATCATCACCTGTAACACAGAGGTTGCAACAGGATAAGTAATTTACCTAGTATGACATGTGGTGCAACACAAGGGTTGGTTCTACTGCAGTGGCGGCTGGTGAAATGCGAAAGTGGCAAGGCGTAAAAGCTGGGATTGAGTGTTGTCCTGCAAATAATCGAACTGTGTGCTCCTGGGCAGAGACTGCAACAATGTGTCAATTAAATTTAATTAAATTGCATAAGGATTCAGTTGCACGTGACATCAGCTGTTATTAACAATCATCTGCTTTATTGTGCAGGCTCATGCTTAAATGTTTTTTTAATTGCAAAATGGTTTGTTTTTACTCCATACAAAAATGAAAATAAAAACACTGGGAAAAAAAATCTGTTTTAGACTCGTAGTGATCACAAGTGTTACAGCTTTAGCCATGACCACGATTATAATTTCAGACAGAAGACTGGGTTAAGGAGGCAACATGTGCGTATGTCAGAGCCTCAATCTCCCAGTTTTCAGGACAGACACGCTCCATCAAAATTTTAAAGATTCTAGGTCTTCTCTGGTGTCCAGTGCAAGTGACATCCTTTCACTGGACATCTGTTTCAGGAGAGTCAAAATACTGGCATGGCTGGCCATTTTCAGTTATGGGAACCTATTGGGGCATGCTAGTGGTTTCTGCAGGAAGCCATTAGTCACTAATCACAGTTTACAACACAAGACAATCCTGATATCAGCTAGCTCTCTGCTGTTTCAAAAATGGGAGGGGATTACTGCAAGAAGACGAAGACGTGCAAGGGCAATCTCACATGTTGTACACTTGATAGGAGTTTTGTAAATGCCTGCTGTTTCTATCTACAACCACAGTGGTGCACTTTGTGGCTGTTGGTGCACTAAAGATTCCAGTAACCTTGGCACTTTCTTAGAAACTAGGGAGCATTGGATGTTTCTGTTTCAGTGCACAGCTCCAAAAATCAGTACCAGCCAAGTTGGTCCTCGATATAGGCTTTGACTGAGCACAGGCCTACCAGTGCCTTACTTGTCACATTTCCCCTCACTGCCTTTCCAGAAGGATGCTCCCAACATAGCGGTCAGCAAGCAATGTGAGCTAGGTTTTTTTTTTAACCTGTCAAGTAATTCCAAAGTCAAGGCTCCATAATCCAATCAATATATATAAAGGCAATCCAGCGAACGCTGCAAATTATCCTGTAATAGCCCTGTTGGTTCATTCTAAATATTTAGCAAGATGATTTTTGCATGACACAGAAAAGCGGGCTGAAGAAGACAAGTTCATACCTCCATTCCAGTATGGTTTCCGCTCAGATCTAGGCATGGCCCTTTACATCCTGGAATCAGGAAATCTCACGCAAAGGCTAAAGCTTCTAAGTCATTATTTTACACCTTGTTAATCAATTTCAGAAGTGTTCTCACCCGAGCCTTCCACTGTGACTGCACACTGCAGTATATAATTTGCACACCAGTGCTGGTTTCCATCCGGAGCTGCATAGACAAACTCTTCAACAGCCGACTACACCAGCTTCTATTGTCCAGTCAGGAGGATAAAACAGTGGTGCAAACATGAAGGGAGTGCTTCAGTTGTTGCCACCCACTTCACTTCGTCCATGTAGGCCAGCCCTGCCCCTTACATTCAGTTCAATGGCGCTCTGCTGAAAACGCCTGGGCTGCAGCATAAGCGCCCCATTTAAAAGTTAATCATTGCTGCTTCCTCCGGCCACTCCCATCATGCTGACATCACTCTCCTGGCGTGTGCCTCGAAGGCAAGCAATAGCCCTTGCCCCTAGCCAGCACATGTGCAGGACGACTCCTCTCTGACAGTGACCTCACCCCTGCCTTTAAAAAAAAAAAATTTGCACAAAGCAGTGAGCGCTTAATTTAAAGCTGCTTCTCCACATGGTGTACAATCTCTCTCTTCTCCCAGATGCTAGTAGGGCAACGCCCCTTTTGTCCATTAAAACCAGATGCCACTGTTCTACTGTACTTTGCATCAACAGATGATGCACCTGTGACCTGGTTTGGGTACCCCTATAAGTGACAGCTCAAACAATAGCACTGAGGGGTGAAACAGAGATAGACTGAGAAAGCAAACTTACCAGCTCCATCCACAGCTTTGTGTCCTTTTGCGATCCCCCCTGATGTCAGCTGCTGAACCATGCTCCTCATAGGTTTTGTTGACGAAGCGGTCCCGATCCAACAGCTGTAGAGCGAAGTGACACTATTCTCAATCATCTGCATTACTAAATTACAAACAGGCACATGTGACACTTATGATCTGTTTGAAACTTTGTTAACTAAAACTGCAGGTTCTATGCAGAAGAGGATTTTGATCTTTGTCTTGGTTTTGATAGGGAAACAATTCATGCCACATTTACCTGATGGACATGTGCGAGAGGGTTTCACTGCTGCAACCAGGATGTCTTGTATTTCCCAGGATGTTTTTGTATGCTGCACTGGGTTCATCCTGTCAGAAGCTGTGATGAGACATACATGACCATATTTCAGTACACCAGATTGTTGCTATGAGCTAAAATGTATATGTCATTCTCAATGACCATTGATTGGACATTCCTGGACAATGTGCAGCATGTTTACCTCATGGACTTTACATGTGGGCCCCTACTCACATGCAGCAATTCAATTACATGCGGACAGAAACTGTAACACAAATGCAAGGTGCACTTTTCACAAGCCAAAAAGCAATTGGTGCTATTAAATGCATCCAACTTTAGCAATTTTTATGCAATTATCCGTTCGATTGAACAAAATAATGATCCTTTAATGCCCAATCAAAAATCATTATGATCCTGCATTAAAAGTTTTCCAAATGAAACAATTAATCAACAGTTTGTAACATCAATGATCATTTAATATCACATTTATTACACATAAATCCATTTTCACAATCCGCAGTATCTATGTAGTGTTGCAAATCCCAATGCATTTCGGGAAACCCTTCATCAGGGGGACACTGAAAATGAAATACATATTTCAAAAATCTGAAAAAAAATTCTGTAGCCTTAGATTTTTCGCATAAATTTGAATAGTGATTCCGACGAACATTGTCTGGGTTCCAAAAAGGACCTTGTGATGATCATCTCTGATAGATGATAACTAACTCCTGAGGCGGAAGCCGGGAGCGCTGCTTATTTTAAAATTGTATTTCTGTTCTTTTTACCTTGTTGCGACCTCACCCTTTACTGATCACTTCTCCCCGCGCAGCCGATCAAGGCGCTGTTGCGGGTTGCAGAAGGATTGCCGCCATTCTCGGGAAAGCCCTGAGCCCAGGCCACACCCATTGCCGCTAGGCCACGCCCCTTCCTCCTTTTAAACTGTGCCTCCCTCTTCGCGCGTAATAGATGATAACTGACTCCTGAGGCGGAAGCCGGGAGCGCTGCTTATTTTAAAATTGTATTTCTGTTCTTTTTACCTTGTTGCGACCTCACCCTTTACTGATCACTTCTCCCCGCGCAGCCGATCAAGGCGCTGCTGCGGGTTGCAGAAGGATTGCCGCCATTCTCGGGAAAGCCCTGAGCCCAGGCCACGCCCATTGCCGCTAGGCCACGCCCTCTCCTTTCCTCTCTTAAACGATGTGTCTTCCCCGGCGGTGCGCCAAAGGCAAGCCCGTCTGCGCCCGTCCGCCCCAGGCCGGGTCCTAGGTCCCCCCACCCTGACCGCCCCCTTACTTATTCACCTGACCAGCTCCTGGCATGCCATGATGACTGGCCCATCAGCCCTTCCACTCTGGCCCAGATTAACTCCCTTGAAATCGCCCAACCTGATCGCACTAATTTCTCACGCCCTTCCTCTAGTCCACATAAGGAGGCGTCATGCCCTGCACCTTCTTTTCCCCGCTCTAAGCACCTTGATAGCCTTCCCCCCACGGTTTTAGTCTCTCTCCTTAACACCCGGTCTGCCGTCAAGCACCAATTAGAGCTCTTTGACCTCCTTGATACCACCAAACCTGAGATCCTGTTCCTCACGGAGACCTGGTACACTGCCGCTTCCCTTCCTGATATCCTTACTTCCCTCCCGGATCCCTACTACATCCTCCGCGCTGATCGCCCGGAGGGGAAGACTGGCGGCGGAGTGGCAATGATAGTACGTTCTAATCTCCAATTCCAGCCTCTCTTCCACCTTCCCATCCCTTCTATTGATTTTTTGGTTGCACGCTCTACGAACCTTGCGATCCCACTTACTTTTGTACTCCTCTATCGCCCCCCTCAACCTATGCCTCACTTCATTCCAGCCATACAGGACTTACTAGCTACTTTGGTGGTTAACACCTCCGCGGTCCTCCTATTGGGTGACTTCAACTTCTGGACGGGTGACCCACGTGAGGACACTATGTCCAAAGATTTCTCCGACACCCTTCATTGCCTTAACTTTACCCCTCACATCTTCTCCTCTACCCACGTTCAGGGGCACACCCTTGACCAAGTCTGGTCTGCTAATCTGTCAATTTCTTCGCCTACTATATTCCCCTGTGTCTGATCCAACCACTTCCTGATTACCTTTTCCACTTCACTGGGTGAAATTAACACCTCCACTCTCCCCATAAATATCTATGCTCGCAACTGGAATAGGGTGGATCTGACTGCCTGAGGCCATTCTTTAGCCTCCTCCGCCCCCACCTTGACAGACCTGCCTCCCAATCGGCAGGTAGCCACCATCGATAACTGGCTCTCAGAGGCGTGCAACCATGTTGCGCCTCTTAGACGGGTCAGAATGTGCCGCTCTCACGATGCCAACAGATGGTTTTCTAATGTCCTAAAAAACCAGAAGTAGGCACTCCGGCAGGCTGAGCACCAGTGGCGCCGCAGATACTGCCCTGATCTTAAGATTCTTTACCTGACTTTACTTAGGGCTTATAAAAAAGCTATACTCACCGCCAAGCTAGAATACTTTTCCCAGAAAATTCATCAGGCAGCTAACAAACCCAAGGAGATATTTGCGATTGTCCATGAGCTTGCTGTCTCCGACAGAGTTGCACCTAGACCCATTCCTTCTCAATCTCTCTGCAACTCCCTCAACGACTTTTTTATTGAAAAGATCGCCACCATAAAGCAGAACATTCTCATGGTACCTCCTTTGTTCTCTTGCCCTCCTTTTCCCCCGTCTCCCTCCTTTCTCGACCAATTCCCCCTGATTTCAGAAGAGGTCTTCCGTACTCTCCTGGTAAAAGTTAAAACTGGCTCCCCCGCTGACGTTTGCCCGTCACACATCCTAAGGGAGATATTCTCCTTCTGTCCAGTCCCCCCTATTACCCTGCTTAACACCTCCATCACCTCAGGAATTGTACCTGATGTGTTCAAAGCAGCCACGGTAATCCCAATTATAAAAAAAAACGGTGCTGATCCTACTGCCCCCTCCAATTTTAGACCCATTTCGCTCCTCCCATTCCTGGGCAAGATCCTGGAGAGCCATATCACCTCCTCACTCTCCACCTACATTGAGGCCCACCACCTCCTGGCGGACCACCAGGCCGGCTTCCGGCCTGCAGACTCTACGGAATCTGTTGTCCTTTCAGTGGTTGATGAGCTCAGACGCAGCGCCGACATCAATTCCCCCCAGGCCTTAGTCCTTCTCGATCTTTCCGCCGCCTTTGACACGGTCGACCACTCCATTCTCCTCGACGGTGTCAGGGGCACCGGCCTACGGGGGTCGGCCTTGACCTGGCTTACCTCTTTCTTAGCAGGCCGTACTCAGGCTGTTCGTTTGGAAGGCTTTCTTGCACCTACCCGCTCTGTCTCCTGCGGGGTTCCTCAAGGTTCCTCCCTCTCCCCCCTCTTATTCAACCTTTACATACACCCCCTCATCGCTTCTTTACAGGACATGGAGGTCACAGCGTTCAACTACGCTGATGACCTCCAGCTCATCTTCAATCTCTCCTCCTCTTCTGACTCAGTCTCCAGGGTCCACTCCACTCTTACTTTCATTTATAACTGGATGAACCTTGATCAATTAAAACTGAATCCCGATAAGACGGAGCTGGTTCTCATCGGTGGTCCCTCCAATCCCTGGTCCCCTGCTTTTTGGCCGCCATCCTTGGTTCCCCTCCGTCTCCCTCTGCTTCCGTTAAAACTCTGGGCATTACAGTTAGCCAGGACCTCTCTCTGCGTCCCCAGATAAGCTTGGCAGTTTCCTCTTGCTTTCTGGCCTTAAGAACCATCTGGAAAGTCTTGCGCTATTTCACGGTCGAAGCCCTCAAACTCATTTTCCTGGCAATGATTCTATCCCGCCTAGATTATGGCAACGCCCTGTTTTTGGGCATCCCTGCCTACGAGTGCCGTCGCCTGCAGCTTATCCAAAATCAAGCGGCTCGCCTCATCTATAGGCTCCCTAAATTTAGTCACACTACCCCCCTGCTTAAGACTCTCCACTGGCTCCCCATTAGGGAGCGCTCGCTCTTCAAAATGGGCTGTCTGACCTTTATGTCTCTAGCTGGCACTGCCCCTGCATTCATTAGATCTAAGATCAATGCATATGTTCCTGCCAGAAATCTTCGCTCCTCCTCCCAGTTTCTTCTCCTTGTCCCCCATTTCCGCAAGCAGAAATCGGGTGGCTCCAGGTTTTCGACTCTCGCCCCCCATTTCTGGAACACACTCCCTCTGGCAATCAGGTCTACTCCCTCCTATTTGGACTTTCGGGTCGCTCTGAAAACCCATCTTTTCTCTTCTGCCTATTCCTCTTAAACCCTCACCCCCCTTCTTTCCTCAGTTTCAGTTTCCTTCTGCAGCGCCAAGAAACCGCTTGGTAATAGAGCGCTATACAAACGCTTTCAACTTCAACTTCATCTCTGATACCACTTTGACACCACTTGAACTCAACGTTCTGAACAAAGGAATGACATTCGTTCCAACCTATTCAACCAATGCTTTAAAAATAGAAGTATCACTATTCAAATTTATGCGAAAACTAAGGCTACAATGGTTTTTTCACCATCACATGAAACTGTCACTCCGTCAGAATCTACAGAAAAAGTTTTTAAACCAAAAAGTACTTTTTTGTCACCTATTCACATAAGAATCTGGATATTTTTGAGCTTTTGGTAAAACGGATATGGAACAGATACCTTTGGAATCACGAGCACGTAAGAATCTAACCAATGAAGAATCTTGTACTTTAAACAAATTAGCAGAGAATCCGCAATTCACATTCCAACCTGCTGATAAGGGAGGTGCTCTAGTTGTAATGAACACTACGTATTATGAATCTAAGGTGATCTTTTCGTGGCAGACAGTACCCCTGACCTTTCCCGAGCCCCGCTGAGGCACAGGACTCACTCACCACCTACCACAGTGCCGGCCGGGCTCGGCGGTTCTTCGACCTACCAGTACAGCTCCGGGACTACAGAGACCAGCAGCCCCGCAGCAACGCCCCCGCCAGCGATTTTGCAGCGCGCCAGGAGGCGCTATAAGGCCACGCTTGGGGCCGAGTCCTGCGGTGATCTTTTCATGGCAGACAGTACCCCTGACCTTTCCCGAGCCCCGCTGAGGCACAGGACTCACTCACCACCTACCACAGTGCCGGCCGGGCTCGGCGGTTCTTCGACCTACCATTACAGCTCCGGGACTACAGAGACCAGCAGCCCCGCAGCAACGCCCCCGCCAGCGATTTTGCAGTGCGCCAGGAGGCGCTATAAGGCCACGCTTGGGGCCGAGTCCTGCGGTGATCTTTTCGTGGCAGACAGTACCCCTGACCTTTCCCGAGCCCCGCTGAGGCACAGGACTCACTCACCACCTACCACAGTGCCGGCCGGGCTCGGTGGTTCTTCGACCTACCAGTACAGCTCCGGGACTACAGAGACCAGCAGCCCCGCAGCAACGCCCCCGCCAGCGATTTTGCAGCGCGCCAGGAGGTGCTATAAAGCCACGCATGGTCCCTCCTCCCGCGAGGTCACGCGCGGGTAGCGCCGGGAGAAGCCCGGGACAAGGGCGGGACCGTCTGAGGCCGTCGTAGGCTGAAGCAGGCTGGGCTGGGCCACGTCCCTGTCATCTTCTATCCTGCCTTTGTGAGGAGTCACGACTACAGCAATTCCATCTAGTCCTCACCCAGATCACTCAGGCAGTAATTCTGTGAGTACTTTTTGGCCTACTGTCCTGCCTGCACCATTAGCACCGGACATTTGTATTCTATTGCAAATCATTGACATTACCATAAACGTGTTTAAAAATTATGGAGAAACGTATTTGTTCTACAGGGACTTTGGACGCCTACCTTCTGCGGGCGGATACAATTATAAGTAATGAAATCGACCTCATAGAACGTAGACTATCCGTTGAGCCATCGCACCCTTTCCCGCCCAGCCACTCCTCCCACAGCAAGGCTCTTTCCACACCCAAAAGTCCTTACCTCAATCCCCCATCCATATCTCACCCTCCTATCACCCAAATTCCATCAGTTAATAATGATATTCACCCTCGCTCTCCCATCACCTCCTCTAAGGGCCCATTAACGCGAGGCAGAACGAGACATTCTCAAGTCACGCAACCAGGGAAATCCCAGAAAAGGCCTAGGGTAATTAAACAACGTACTGACCCTACTAAACTAAAAAAGCTAACCCAAGGCACTCAAACCGACCAGGTGGATTTCCCTCTCATTGTTCAGTCTAACTCCAAACCAACCTTACCGAATTCAAACTCTCCACCAACTGTAAATATTAATCTTGACGATTTAGGAAACATCCTTGCACAAAAATTGGATGCTATGGCCTTAAGCCTTTATGCTAAAATGAATGAAGCACTTAGATCCCTCGAGACCAAATTAATAAACCTTAAAGAACAACCTATACCTTTTTGTGATTCCTCCATTATCCTCACTGAAGTTCTCACTAACGCTAATCATCAAAAAGACTCATTTTGCCACCTCGAAAAAAACAACCTGCCTAACGGCACTCCTCAATCACTTCTCAGCTTACCAACTAGCAGGAGTCTGACAGATAATAACTCATCCATAATACCCTCTTCACAAAAGAGTTCTGGCATTCCTCCCAACCTCAACAACCCCACCAAACTGTCTCATCCAAATTCAGTCCGCCCAAATTTGCCGCCTGCCACCTGTCCATACATAGTGGTTCTAACTGGAGTCCCCTCCCTGCATCATGGAGCGACCGAGTCCTGGCCTTCCTTGAAAAATAAAGTGGTCGACTGGCTTGCTAAACACAGACAGTTTAATGTTCATAACTCAAACCAAATCATCATGGCACGAAGAACAGACTGGATTGGTCCTTCAGAAAAAACGATCCAGGGTGACTGCATCATCGTGAACTTTAGATCTCCTAAATTCGCCCGTTCGATCCTAGCACAAAAAGAGGATCCTTTCCTTAACTCAACTGCAATTTCTGCTCTCCCTCTTGGCTTTTTCTACCGTCCTTCTAATTATCTGCCCAAACCTTCAACTGGCCCAATTCTAATGGAAAACAGATTCAACTCCCTCTCACCAATCGAGGAAGTTGATTGACTACTTTTTGCCCCAAAGTCCCCTCAAACGCCTATAACTGTTCAATTTCCCAGTAACAAATCATCTCAATTAAATACTGATACTGAACTAGTACCCCCTCCGATGAGCAACCCACCATTTTTATTTCCTCCCCACTTCTCATCACCCCCCATCTTCTCCCAGCCAGTCCTATTTACTCTCCCAACTCCTATAGACACTCTAGTTAATTCTCAAAATATTTTTCACACATTCTAATCTAATCCTAACCCCTGAGGTTCCTCTTCCTACTCAAACAACTTCACAACTTGTTACACCAAATATTCCCCTAAAATCTTCCTCTTGTCACCCACTAAGGTTCATTTTTTGGAACATCGCAGGCCTGCACTCAAAAATTCAAAACGAGGGCTGGCTTGACTTCGTCAGTCGCTACGATATTATCTGCATGCAGGAAACCTGGGCTCTTTTACCTATTCATTTAAATGGTTACAAAACTTTCTTTTCCCCCGCGCTTCCCTCACCCTCAGGGCGGGCTAAGGGAGGCTTAGTGATTTACATCTCGAATCTCATTTCAGGTCAACTCATTAATGTACTAAAAGCCGAATCTAACTATCAGATCATCTCCATTATACTAAATAAAAACACTCACTTTCTGATAGTTAAGTTTTATAATAATTTGCAAGACTCAAAATTGCTAGGTTTATTGCAAGAAATTCAATCTTTTCTAGTGGACTACTTTCATCAGTCCCAAGTTAACAACCCCTTCTTGATTTGGGGGGGAGAATTCAATTTATCATTATGTGATAAAAATAAGATCACATGTGGCCTTATGGATTCCAATGAATCCCCCGTCACTCATTATTCACATTCCCTTAAAGGCTCCCTGATGAATCAAATAATGTCTTCTCTGGAAATAACTTTTTCCAACGAACTGCCAATTCCACCAATCAAGCTAACTCCAACCTTTCACGGCAGAGGTGCCATGTCATGTATAGATTTTATACTTTTGTCTTTCAGTGCAGTCAATCTGATTACCAATTTTACCACTCATGACTGCATTCACAGCGACCACTTTCCTATCTCCATCACTCTGGATTTACCCGGTTCCTTCACTCATCCTGTAAATTCACTACGCCAGAATAACCTTATAATGAACCGGCCAAATGGCTACGCCCTAAAGTGGTCTTGTATCGACCCTGAAACAATCCTGAAAGAGCTTATCACAGGGAATAGGGCCGCCTTTTAATCTTGTCTGGGAGATTCCTCTTCCTCCTCTGAGATATTATCAAACTTCCAGATTATTATAATAGAAATCAAAAAGGCCTTAACCATTCCCTTCAAATCTAAAAAAACACCTACATTTAGCTGGTTTAATTCCACCTGTTCTAAGGCTCACAAAGCGCTGAAGTTGGCATTAAAGAAAGTCCCGCGTATTAAATCTGAGGTCGCCCAAGCTAGAAAATTCTATTACGAGTGCTTAAAGAACCGTAAATTAGAATTAAAAGAAGAACTCTGGTCTGCCCTCCATAATAGCTCTAAAGCGAAGGACCCTACAGCCTTTTGGGAGGTAATTAATTCATCCTTCCTCTCAGCTCCAAAAAATCAAAACTCTTTAGAGGTGGCCATACCGGAGCAAGAATGGATTAATCATTTTTCCCAGATATTTAGTTTAACTCATTCTTCTCCATCATCCTCAAATTTCCCTCTGCAGGATATCCAATCCCCCTCCCACTATTCGCACCCCATCCACCTTGAATTCACCTTGGATGACATCACTTCAGCCCTGAAAGCCAGCAAGGGGGGAAAGGCTCCAGGACCGGACGGGGTCCCTGTAGATTTATATAAGTCCAACATCGACCTGTGGGCTCCCCTTCTACTCAGAGTACTGAATGCATCCAGCGAGACAGGACCGATGGACTCATGGTCTGAGTCCATATTGGTTCCAATATTCAAAAAAGGGGATCGCAACAGCCCGACTTGTTACCGACCTATCTCTCTGCTTGACTCTCTCGGCAAAGTGGTGGGTCGAGTTTTACTTGACCGACTTCAGTGCTGGGCAGACCACAATAACATCATTTCAGACCTACAATATGGCTTCAGAGAGGGTCTGGGAACAATCGACCAGGTTCTGAATGTAGTACTGATTAGAGGAAAATACGTGAATGCAAAGGGAGGCAATTTCCACATGGCTTATGTCGATCTTTCGGCAGCATTCGACTGCGTCTCTCACACAAAACTATGGTCAATCATGCTGGACATAGGGGTGGATAAGACCATAGTCAAATATATCCAAGAACTTTACTCTGGCGCCACTGCCAAAGTAAGATTCGGCACAGGGGGCCAACTTTCATCACCTTTTAAAGTGGAACGGGGAGTAAGACAGGGATGTGTCTTGGCACCCTTCCTTTTTACATCTATACCAACGGCTTGGAGGCAGCCATGTTGGAGGGGAGCCAGGACCTACCCCTGGTCAAAAATCGACCAATCCCTGCATTACTATATGCCGATGATGCGGTAATTCTCGCACGCACCCCACTAGAACTCCAACGCTCCCTGACCCGTTATTACAATTTCATGTCCAATCTCGATCTAAAAATCAATCCGAACAAAACTTTCATTATGTCCTCTGGTAAAACATTACTAAAGGACCCACGCATATACATTACCTCCACCAAGATAGAAATTACAACAACCTACCCCTACTTGGGAGTGGTGATAGATAATAAGGAGACCTGGAAAAGGGCAATTGAGTCAAGAAACCATCAGTTTCTAAAGGCCACCATGGCTCTAATGTCCTTTACCCAGAGACTCGGAAAGAGATCCCCGACGAAAATCCTGGAAATTTATCGCCCAAAATGCATTTCAACTGCCATTTATGGTGCAGGTATCTGGGGGCACGCCCGAGTAGATTCCATCCAAAAAACCGAAAACTCCTTCTTGAGATATTTACTATCACTCCCTCAATCCTCATCTACCTACGCCTGCCACCAAGAACTTGGTATACCATTCATAACCGATCTCATCCGTCTGCAACCAATCCTTCTCTGGCACCGTATCTGGACGTCAGACAAGACGTCATTAACCAAAGAAATCATTATTGACTACCAAAAACTGGATCATTCTGAAAAAGTTCCCTGGCTAAACTTCGTCCGCAATTTCCTTAATGACTTGGGTTACCCGAATTTCTATTCCTCACCACATGACATGCTAAGAATATCCCGCAAATCACTCAAAATGGAATGTCTAAAACATCTTGACAACCTCCGGTTAACAACAGAAGCCAACAAACCTTCCGTCCAGCACTCCCTACTAATCCAAACTTCTTTCAAAATTGAGCCTTATTTGTCCTCCTGCTTTCCAATTTACGATGTTTTCCTACTCACCAGATTCAGATTTAACAACTTCCACCGATTAATCACTTTCCCGAACCCAAATGACTGGTCAAAGGTTCTTTCCACATGCCCCTGCGACGATCTTTCTTTACAGTCCCTTCTACACGTTACTTTTTTTTGTAAATATTTTATTGAACCTAGAAAACGGTGGCTGAAACCTGTTCTGAAACAATTGTCAATGCGCAAATGCCGTCCAGCATTACAAGTCCTACAAATGTTAGATTCTCCTGCAATTTGTTTTAATATTGCTATGTTTTTAAAATTTTGCCTAAGGCACAGATCAAACCTTTAAACATTAACCATTTAGTCCCTCTGATCCTCAGCTGCATATCATCAACCATCGCAAAACACAAAAACTAAATTATATTATTACTTAAATTTTGCTGATAATTAGGTTTTCATTTGACATGTTCTGATGATCAACTATTCTCATTTTTTAAAAGTCCTTGATCTGTTAGATCTTTCTGTATGTATTGTTATAAAATGAATTTTTATTAAGTAGCTAAAAATGCTGTATTTGTACCTTGCTTATATGGAAGTGCTTTGCCTCCGAATAAAGCTTTTATTGATTGATTGAATCTAAGGTGCAGGAACATGTAATGGATGGCCACACCACATTTTGTTGGATTCTGATCCTACAACCATTTTTCAAAATACATTGAATAAGGTTCTCAAAAAGGCCTTGGAGCTAGGATGGATTGATGACAGCCAACATCAAATGTTTAGCAGCGCATTTGGTGGCACAAAAACATATGATCCCACAGTTGCGATTCACGATACTAGAAAAGATCACAGTCTCACCACACATGAAAGCTCAAAAACATCTGGAACAAAGGGAAACGTATTGGATACGTTATCTTAACACACTTATACCAGGTGGTCTGAATGACAAGCTGGAAATGGGTTGCTTTTTGTAAGGCAAACCTTTGGTATCTGTTACTCTCATGATTGACATTTGTGTTATTGATAGAATGAAAAAATAAATCACAACATAAATAGTCGATTCATGTACTGTATTATTGATCCCTCTTCAAGCTTTTCACATGGTAGATTCTAGCACTAGGGTATTAGGGTACAGATATTTGGAGTTATATTTATCAGGGTTATTCATTTCGTAATATCTTCTACTTGGCTATCACAGGAACAGGAGTCTGATTCATATTAGTAGAAATATTTAAGCTCTAAGGTACGGTACACATTTTTAAAGCTGAGGGTAGTACTATGTATTGGTACATGAATGGTTCAGCAGTTGATAGACTCTGTATTGGTCTCTCCACATGATTTGAGCGGTAGGTTACCGCATTAAATGTGGCAGCTTTTGCGAGTGTATACCTTTGTTTCGAGCAACCTATGTCGCGCGAACAGAGAAAATTGTTATGCACTTATTTAGTTTTGTAAAAATTGGTAAAGCAGTCAGGTTGAGTTTTAGTTTTATTTTATTTTGATTATCTTTATTTACACACAATTGATAGTTTCTGAATGACATTCTGGAAATCTATCTGAAGTCTGTCTTCAGTATTTAATACTGACGTTGAAGACGCATACACACGCGTTACTTCAGCCATTTAAAAAAAACGTGGCGGTAGTGAGGACAGACACTGGCGTCTTGGACGGATGGTTTACGAGGAGGTTAAGGCTTGATGCAACATTTTTCAAAGTAAGTAGGGAATTAAGCCATTAACTGTGGGTTGATGGGTGAAGGCAGATTGGAATACTTGAACTAAGTGATGAGCCCATTCTTGATTTTACAGCTTGATCGGAGGGTGTCACCAGCTTCACTGAAGATTTTTTTAGATAAAGGTCCAGGAGCTTCGATATCATTATATGTAAGTAACATCTATGACAGTTGTGTAAACAACACTAGATTATACTATTCAGCAGACGGCATTGCAACATATGTGTTTTCATGTTATAGAAACTGCAGCACATGTTGTTAAAGGAGCAGATAAGTGAGCTATCAAGTAATAATTGACACTTTGTGTGATTTCTGGGTAGTAAGGTTTATCTATTTTGTACACAATGCACTATGTGGTAGTTTGGTCTTTTCATGTCATGTTGAAAGAGGATGGATAGTTTAATACACGTATTTTGGTATTTGTTGTTTCTGATTGTGCGCACTATCTGACAGGTGACTAGCTTGAAGAATCTATATATCAGTAGCATTGTTTGCTTGCCTGCGGGTCACGGGTTTTTGATCTGTTAAGCCTTTATATTATTTTGTAAATTAACCATATTGATTCTGATTTTTGAAATATTTATGTTATTTTCAGTGTTCCCCTGATGAAGGGTTTCCCAAAATGCATTGGGATTCACAACACTACATGGATACTGCGGATTGTGAAAATAAATTTATGTGTAATAAATGTGATGTTAACTGATCATTGATGTTACAAACTATTGATTCATTGTTTCATTTGGATAACTGCTAATGCAGGATTATAATGATTTTTGATTGGGTATTTAAGGATCATTATTTTGTTCAATCAAACAGATAATTGCATAAAAATTTCTAAAGTTGGGAGTCATCCAAACCCAAGTGCAGCGAGAGGCAAGATGGAGGCCGTGCTGCCGGCTGAGTGAGCTGGTCACACTCTCTCCTCCTGACAGACTTCCCTCCCCCCTCCTGGCTATGTGCGGTGTGCCGGACCTGCTGGACTATCAACAAACATAAGGTTATACGGCAAGAACGAATACATTTTGCGAATTCCTGGGATGATTTGGCGGTTAAGACTTTGGCTCTGTGGCTTACCTCTGCCCGCAAGATTGGCTTGTGCTCATTCCTTACACCCGGTGGCAGTCGAAGCCCAGTTTCCCTTCCTATTTGCCGCAATGCCGCCTAAGACGGCCGCTAAGGGAGCAAAGACTCGCGGTCTTTCCGCTGGTGTGGGGAATGCAGCAAATACTGTGAATCTTGAGAAATCGGCCCCAGATGATACTCTGCCGGATGACACACGTCGCTCACTCTCTGGTAAGGGCGGACCTATTGGACTTACTGGAAGGGGCCACCAGACTGTCCCTGCACTATTCAAGGCTGCGAGAAGTAAGACTCATGGTGAACGAGTGGCAGGTAATAATGGTGATTGTAACACTGTAGCGGTGCCGGTTAGAATTGGGACAGCTGCAGTAATCCTGGAGGGATCCACACAAGGGCTCATTCGAGATACCGATTTCTCTCCTCACTGGGGTGCTAATGGTCTGAGTCCCGAATTAAAGAATAAGGGAGGAACCAAAGTCAGCGAGCTTAACAAACATAAATATAACCATAACCAATGAAATACTGAGGGTAATAACAAATTGCCGAATACTGTATTGAAGAATCTAGAAAATGGCCTTATGGGAGATGTAGTTCCCGAGGGTAACAGTCTAGAAGAAGGCACAATTAACCCCGCAGGCGAGGCAGGTGAGCACTATACTGCTGTGAGTGTTGTCAATCTGCAAAAGGGAACACAAGAACCTCAAGGCGCCTTGAAAGATGGAGACTCAGGGGAGAAATTTTACTCTGACCAATCAAGCTCCTCGGGGGATGAGAGTCCTGGTAAACACTGGGCCAGGGAGGAGAGTGATACCGGTAGTCTGCGCTGGGAAGAGGAAGAATCTGAAGACAATTACTCTCACACTCCGGGAACGGTGCGCAAACAGAGGGACCGTGTGTCAGATTAAAATCTGGTGTCAACCGGATCTATGACCTGGGACTATTCATTTTCCCCAAACTTTGAGGAGAGCTAGGATGTAGTTGGGTTAATAGATACGCCATGGCCAGACTTAGGGGCTCCTGAAGAAATCACATTATCAACCATATATCAGTCAATATTGGCCCATCGTGAAGAAATTCGGCTGGAAAGTCTCCGCAATCAGGGTGCATGCTGAAAATTGCATAACACATTACGAAGGGTGTCAAAGACTTGTTCAGAGTTCGCAGCAAGGATCGGCAAAGCAGAGACAAGAATATCCACCTTAGAGGACGAATTGGCTAACCAGAGAACCACCACTGAGTCCCTGAAATCCCTGAAGGAGGACACCCTATGGAAGCTGACGGACCTTGAAAATCGCTCAAGGAGGAATAATCTACGGATTGTAGGGGTTCCAGAGGGTAGGGAGGGGGGATGCCCGCCAATTTGTGATCAAACGTTTGAGGAGGCCTTCCCAGAACTACATTGGGGCTGGAAAATGGAAGTACAAAGAGCTCATCGATTTCCTTTCCAACAGAAAAAACGGGGTCAAGATACTGAAAGACCACGGGCTATCCTTAAATTGTTTGAATAATTTTCTAGCCCGAGAGGCACTGTATGATCTGGCTAGACCAGATAGGAAAAGAAGGGGGAAAGGATGCGATTTTTTCTTAAGGCCAGACTTCTGCCCTGCAACAGTCGAGAAAAGGTGGCAGTTTCACCAACTAATCCAATTATTCCAAGCAAAAGGGGCACAGGTTTTTTCCACAAACTCGCTAAGCAGAAAGTAATCTTTCAGGGGCAGACACAATTTTTTCTATCTGAGATTCTAGCAAAAGAATATTTACAAAATATTTCAAATATACCAGGGGATAAAAAGCTCTTAGAAATGCTGCAATGTTGTGACGGGTAGGGGCATCATTTTCTAGTATATGCTGTAAAGCCTGATCTAGGGTCTCCCCTTATCCCTAGCTTTTTCTTTTTTTCATCCTATAAAAAAAAAATTGGGGGGGGGAGATTCCCCTGACACCTTGTGCCCCTGCTATCTTTTTTCTTTTTTCTTCTCTTCTTGGATTCTTAATGATACTGTAGTGGAGGGGGTAATGATTCAGCCTTCCATCACCAGGGACTGTTGGTCCCTAAGCCTCATAGGACAGGTAGTGGGGGGAGGAACGGGGTGGGGAGACAGGGCGGAAGGGAGGGAGAGAAGAGGGTGGGGAGGGGTGGTGGTGGTGGGGTAAGGGCGGTTAGGAGGGTTGCACAACTAGGGCTTGTTACTTGTAGTCATGGCATCTCTTTATGGTTAAATACGAGAGTACTTGTTGATAGGACTTATGGAGTCTACTTGTATTGTCTGAATTATCTCTTTAGGCTGAGGGGGGAATCAACTGTCAAGAAAAATGATGGGTGGAACGGATAAAATACGCATCTGCTCTTTGAACGTATGTGGTCTGAATGACAGAAAAAAAGAGATGTGTTGGCTTAAATTATACAATTCATGCAAATAAATATTCTTTGTTTACAAGAGACTCGTATACCATGGGGTAAACGGGGGTATCTGAGAGGCATGGGCCTAGACTTATTGGCTTGTTCTCACGAAGGTACTACTACTAGGGGGGTGGCTATCTTAGATAAGAAAGGCATTGGCTTGTGTCAAAGAAGCAAGGAGGATAAATAGAGACGATGGGTGATCTCAGAGCTTATAATTAACGAAACCCCATTGACAATCTGCTCACTGTATGGATTTAATCTGGACGATCCAGAGATCTTAGACTTTCTTAATATTGAGTTGGCCTTATGGAAGTATCCAGTAGTTCTCTGTGGAGATTTTAATATCCATTTGGACAGTAAGTTCAATGATCTTGGCAATATTCCATATCAAGGAAGGCAAGTAAGGTCGTTTGAAGCTTTGCAGAGAGTAGCAAGGGAACATGGACTAGTTGATCTTTGGTTTAAACACAGACTGGGGGTCCCAGGGTATACTTTTTACTCAGCCCCTCATAACAAATTTGTCCGCTTGGATTACTTTTTTATACCCCAACAGATTGCGGAGAGGGCCAGTATTGATATCTCCCCTAGGATCATCTCGGACCACAACCCACTGGTCGCTGAGCTGTGACTAAGTGGGATCCCTCGGGCCCATAGGAAATGGTCTTTTGAAAGGAAATTGCTCCATGAACAGGCATATTGCGAACATATGACCAAATAGATAATGGAGTTTTTTAGTATCAATAGAGACACTTCCGCTAAAACTATTGTTTGGGATGCGTTCAAAGCAGCCCTCCACAGGGAAACTCTTAGCTTTTCTATATATGGGCAGAAGGCCAAACAGAAAAAGATCAGTGGATGGATTGATCAGCTTAGGATAACTCAAATTGAGTTGATGAATAAAATTGGGGACGGCCTGGACAATGAAGAGTGCCTTCAGCGTATAGCTTTGATTAAATCCAAAATTCAGCAGCACTTTGGGGAAGAAGTTGACACTAAATATACACAGTTCAGGGCAGAAGCATACGAATTCGAGGAAAATGCTGGAAGGGTCCTGGCAAAGCAGCTCAGAGAGAGGGAAGTGGGCAGTGGAATATGTAAGATCAAAGATCATCTTGGTCAGATTCAAGATTCTCCCAGTATAATTTTAGATTTATTTCAGAATTTTTATCAGCAACTATATACTGAAGAGTTAGGCACAGGAGAGGCAGCGGGTCCAGAGGCATTTCTTGAGTTCTTTGAAGATCTTGAAACAAAGAAGATTACGCCGGAACAAAATAAGATTCTTGCTGCCCCAATTACATGGGAAGAGATAGAAAATGCTGTAACTTCTCTCTTAGCCGTTAAGGCAGTTGGTCCAGACTGCATCCATCTAGAGTTCTTTAGGACATTCAGATCAGCACTCCGACAGGATATGGTCTCATTATTTCAGCAGGCTCAAAAAGGGCAAATTCCCGAATCTTGCTGTAAGAACACAATAGTAATTTTTAAGAAGAAGAATAAGCCGGAACTCAGTCCATCGTCATACAGGCCAATCTCCCTTATTAATTCAGATAGTAAGGTTTATTCTAAAATAATAGCCTCTAGATTAGCTAGAATCATCACCCCTCTTGTGTCTATTCGCCAGCACGGGTTCATCCCAGGGAGAGATTCAACCGATCACGTTAGACGTGTGATCACTCTTCTCGACTGGGCTAAAGCTACTGGATCTTCGCTGGGTGTGGCCTTGTTGGACGCAGAGAAAGAGTTCGACAGGGTTCCTTGGCGATTCATGTGGTATGTATTGCAGTGGAAGGGGTTCTGCCCCGAATTTATCCAAGCAGTGCAGACACTCTATATATCACCTGTAGCAGAGATCCCCATATCAGGGCAGGAATGAAAATCATTTAGGATCATTCACAGTGGCTTTCCCAGCAGTGAGGGATCAGGCAGAGCAATATGGGGCCTTATCAGGTTATAAACTAAATATCGATAAAACGCAGATAATTCTCTCTAATTCTATCCCTAATCCTGACCTCCCTGTCTCGACTGAAGCAACCTACTTGGGGATCAAGATCTCGCAGTCACTCGATCAAATACTGGATCTAAACATTATTCCTATGATTGCCAATGTCAACCGGACATTAGAGAGGTTAGATCACCTAAGTCTCTCTATGTATGGAAGAAATAATGTCTTAAAAATGTTAATTCTCCCAAAATTTCTATACCTATTCAGGACTATTTCCTTTGAGTTCTCAACGGTATCTCTAGCAAAAATTGAAAGAAGTTGCTCTAGGCTTTTATGGGGATTTCACAGGGCTAGAAGAGCGACCAGATGGATAATTCTTCCTGGAGACCGAGGAGGTTGTGGAGTTCCCAACTTCCTAATGTATCATTGGGCATCACTGCTACAGCATATGGGGATTCTGGTAACTGGGACTAAAGCCGAGATATCTATGGCTGTAAGACCAACTATCTATGACATTGTACTGGACAACAAAGCTAATCGATTCTTAGTCAAAAACTTAGAACCCAGCTACTACAAATAAAATTGATTTAAAACCCTCAAGGCAGCTTATGGGGTCTGGAGAAAGGTTTGATGGAGGTTTAAGGTTTCTAATATAAATGTGTATACTCCTTTCTTGGAGTGTGGTGTTCTACCGCCAATTTTTCAAGATCAAACAACCTTCCCATGGGGTAGTGCAGGGATTAATGTCTTGTGGTATATTTATGATAAAGGTCAAATAGAAACATTCACTTTCTTACAAGAAAAAATTGGGTTAGATAGAAGAGATTTCTTCAAATATCTGCAGGTTCGGAGCTTCATGGGGACAAATACACAAGGGACCACTGCTAATTTAGAACAAATATCTCTGTTGGAGACAATAAGTAGAAAGTCCAGGATCAGGACAATCTATCAAATATTACTGCAAGTTCTCCCCGACGATCTATGTAGCCAGAATACTGAATGGGAGGGGAAATTTGGGAAGGAGTGGATAAATCTAGAAGACTCAATTGCTCTAAAAGTGTGACCTTAGCAACAGGAAGCCTGAGAACCCAACACTATGGGCCTCATGTAGGTAGCCAAATACCGGTCGGTAACGGCCGATTTTCGGTAATTATACCGTTATCGACCGGTATTTTGGCTTTTGAGATGTAGGGGGAGAATTTCTGTATTCGGAAATTACCGAATCGGTAAAATTACCGATTCGGTAATTTTACCGATTCGGTAAATTCTGAATACAGAAATGAGATGTAGGGGGACTGTGTGGTGTGTGTGGGGATTCATTATTTACCACCAACTAATAGTTGGTGGTAAATGACGAATATGTGTGTAAATGCAATATTTTGCCCGTAGATGTGTGCAATGTGGCAGACACACATGCCCTCAGGGCATGTATGTGTGCCACATGTGCACACATGGCCGAATCAGGGGTGCAACAGGGTGTCAATGTGACACCCTGCCACCCTTGCATGTGCTCCCCCATTACCAAATCGGTATTTACCGATTCGGTAATGAGGCATACCTTCCCATCAATGGGAAGGTATGCCTCATTACCGAATCGGTAAATACCGATTCGGTAATTACCGAATTTTTCCGAATCGGTAATATTTACCGACCAATTACCTACATAGCATTTACCACTTCATAAATACCGAATCGGTATGATTCGGTATTTATGAAGTGGTAAATGCCAGCCCACCTACATAAGGCCCTATATGTCTATTTTTGACCTTTACTATACTTCTCGAAAGGTTGCGAAATGGGGAGATACACGGGGTACATGGGGAAGCAAGTATAACAGATGCAGAAAAGTGGCTGCGCATACTGTACATATGTTTTACTCATGCCCTAACTTAGCTCAAATTTTTCAAGATATCAAATCTTTCTTTAATACAGTTTTGAGGATCCTGCTTGTTAGAACACCACAGTTGGTAATCTTGGATATTGATTGTAATGGGGGAGGGAATATAAGAGCAAGACCTGAGGCTAGATTTGTATTTATCGCTATGGTCATTATTCGATCGTGGATTACTTCCCAATGGATCAGTCCTGACTCCCCCACATTTATAATTTGGAGATCTAGTATTCTATCTATCTTTAATATGGAGTCCTCTGTAAATAGACTGAAAGGATGCAAGAGAAGGGAACCCAGGCAAAAAACGTGGGCTCCTATTTCCGAATGGTTAGACTAAATTATGTTGTTTATCTTTGCTTGCTTATCAACTTTTGGCTACTATTTTGTTACCTATTATCTTGTTTTCTTTTTCTCTTCTGTTCCTGAACTATAAATTTGCCATGACATGTAACTGTAACACTGAGATTATAAAAACATTTAAAAAAAAAAAAAAATTGCTAAAGTTGGATTTGCATATAATAGCACCAATTACTTGTGAAAAGTGCACCTTGCATTTGTGTTACAGTTTCTGTGTTCGCATGTAATTGATTTACTGTACCTCACAGGAGCTGGTCAGGGTCACAAGGTGGCACCATTGATTACATTGATTATATTAAAAACTGTGGGCCTCATTTATGAAAAGTGACGCATCACTGCGTGAAAACAGTGATGCGTCACCTTTCACTGCGCCCTCCCTACGACTTCAATGATGCGTCATATTTACAGTATGACGCATCATGTCGCAAGGAGTCACAGATACGTCAGTATTTCTGACGTATCTGTAGGCGCAAAAGTGACGCATTGCTGGAGTGTGTCAGAAAAGTGACGCAACTCCAGCAATGTGTCCTTTCACATGGGGCAAGCCCCATGTGAAAGGGCCTGCGTCAGTCTTACGCCTGCTGTGAGGCAGGCGTAAGATATTGACGCATCTGCACCCTAGAAGTGGCGCAGTGAAATCTCGTAGATTTCACTGTGTCACTTCTACAATGCTTACTTACGTGGGAACGCCCACCCTGCATACATTATACCTGACGCAGGTATAATGTAGTGCAGGGGTTTACAAAGTGACGCATCTAGGTAGATGCGTCACTTTGTAAATATGGCGCATCATGGCGCATGTTTTACGCCACTGGTGCGTCACAAAAAGTGACGCACCGGTGGCGCAAAAGTGACGCAGGGGCTCATAAATGAGCCCCTGTATATTTTAGGTGTGCAGGTTGTAATCTTTCAATTTATATAGATGCACATGCAGCAATTTCCAGCTGTTACCTCCACACAGCACTGACATCAATGAGATGACAAATCAACAGACAAACGTATATGAGAAGGTTACTGATATATGAAGGAAGGGAAGAAATAATCAGTACACCAACTAATTACATTGATTACACCTTCACCGTTAAGACTAACATGTCTCATGAGTATGATGTTGTCTGTTGACAAGTTGAAAGGAGTGTATATCCACAGGCTGACAACTTTCACATTTGCACATCATTCCAAAACATTGCTTTGCAGAGTTCATATGCGAGATGTGCAATAGTCAGGTACATTTTGTGTGTCATTTGTGCTTCCCTACCCATGGAGTCACAAATCTAATTATGGATTGTGAGATCATACATTTTTTATGTAAATCCTTTGAGTGCCCTCTGTTCCCATAATCCATTTCCTACATCATGGTAGAACTAAGCTGACAACGGATGATGTCTTGTACAGCAGAAATACTTACATCATATATTATACACTCACTTATATAGGTGGATACAGTAGAAGAGGAGGCTAGCAGAATGCAACATTTGACTAGGATCCCATATTTTGAGTAAGTTGTGAATCTTTGATGGTTGCCGCCTACACTCGATTTGCATTGGGCCTTTCAGCCAAGAGACTTTGAAATGTAACTTCCTGAAGATTCACCTTAGCAGCCCATACATCAATCTCAAAAGTACACAACTGGCATCAGTGCCAGCCTCATCCACACCAATTTCAATATAATGTATATTGGAAGTCTGCTAGGGAGTTTTCATTTCATTTAAATACAATCCAGTTGTGTCTAGTACACTTCATATGACATCATATACTATTTTTATGTCCATTCTGCACTCACTTGTTGTACATTTTGTGACATCCTTTCACTAGCAAGCATGGTGTGATCTGGTATGTGGTTCAATGCCATATGTAGGCACATTGTGATGCAGGACAACATTGATGTAAAACAGATACAACATACAGTGGAGATTAAAGGCACATCCATGGGTATGAGTGTTCAGGTACATTATTCTTCAGTCTAGTTACCATGGCCCCGCACCTGCCCAGTGTGTGGTCCCTGACCAGATGTCACAGCCAACCTTGTAGCAAAAGTCAATTTGGGTCTTGGAATCTGGGAGGACATCATTGGACCTACAATAATAAGTGTGTTTGCAACTTTCCATTTCTGCTGCCACATGTCATGCACTCAATTTGAGGCACAAAGGATAAGCACAGGCAGTGTGGGCCCTACCGTTGCAGAAGTGTCTAGCACAAATTATTATGAGTGATCCCACATTCAACTTATTATGGCCCCACTGCCTAGAAGCAACGTCTATCAAATTGACGCAACAACAATTCCTGAAGTAAGGTACACTATCATGTTTTGTTGATGGCCCCAAAGACATGCCACACAATGATGACATCTATAACCAGCTGGTTGTACTGGACAAATTAATGTATGGAAAAAAACATTCTGAGTTGGACAGTGGACACATTCTCAATCCTGACATTCATCATTGTTATATTTGCTATCATTGGATTTTTTGTTTAGTCTGCAAAAATAATTGCAATCTAGAGGTGGATACATTTAGACATTTGCTATGGCACTCGATTCCACGATTGAGTTCCCAGTCCTGGAACTGTTGGTGGAGTACATGTAATGTTCAGAAAACACAAAGCTATAATGAGCCTAGATATGTTATATTTTGTCTTTTGCTATTCACAAATATAATTTGCTAAAGGTAAATATCCTTTGAGAATTCCAATAGTTGTAAAGCTAGTTTTTCGTCTCCAGTTGCCTTTGAGATTCAGACACTATATATTTCTCTCTGTTGTCTGCTGCTTATGTATGCATTTTGACCATCTCCTGACCAATTTGACTTACCAGTTAGTGAGGGTGGTCTGCGTTGCTCTGGATGATGTTGTTTCCTCCCAGAAGATATAGGGTCCTCTGCCACTGTGGTTGTCTGTCCTCTGGCTGAATGTGTCAATGGGTGAAAAGAGAGAAAAACCAACACATGGAAAATGTACATGTGGAACTTGTCAGACATCTCCTAATATCTTCTGCATGCTAACAGTATTGTGAAGTACTGCCAGGTAGGAGCAGTGGGGCATTGGTGATGTGATGGCGTGGCAGGGTGGGAACTAAACAATGGGATATAGGAATTAAATATTTTGAAATAAGGATTCTCTCACCTTCTGTTTTGTGATTGTGGCAGGCCCAAGGTGAGTTGATTTAAGGATATTTTGTAGTTATTTTCCCTATTCTGTTGTCGGTTGATTTGCGTCTGTGCTGCACCCCCACCCCCTTACATTCTTGACTGACCCAGCCGCGTCTGAATCAGTGGAAGGGGCACTTTGACAATTGCTACTTAACAGTCTTAGGTATATACGGCAGCTGTACTGGGCCCTTGTTGTAAATAGTGTGAAAGGGATTTGCCATTTGCAAGGGTTCTGGGACTTGTGGTGCAACATATAGAGGCAAACACATGAGCCTCTGACTGACTATCTTTGTATATGAACTTTGGACAACTTCCTTACTCACAATGGCAGTGCGACACAGAGATTTATTTTGTATACTTCTTTTTGTCATCCCATTTCCCTGGTACCACGTTGAGGACATCACTCACAGGCAGCCCATGGAGCATGTGGGGGTGGATTGTAGTGGGGATATCCTCCTCAATTGGGGTGAGACATAGATGGGTTCCAGAGTGTGGGGCAGGTAGAATCCTGATCAACTCTATACTGGAGTACTTCTCCTTCGCACTCTGCTTTTTGTCCTGCCACTTCCTCTTTATTTCATGGACTGTTCGCAGATCCTCCTCCAATGATGTGACAGCAGTGCTGCCATAGAGCTGCCTTCTGTGTTCCACTGGTGCAGTAAGGTGGGAGACCATATAGGTGTTTGTGGTGCCTCACAATGAACTCCACAATCATGGTGGTCTCCTCAGTTGCAAAGTTCTTCTTCCTCCTCAGTTTGTACATTTTCCAGTGGCGATGAACAGCAAAGGAAACAGGAACTCTCTGTGGCCAAACCTGTTCCTTGAATGTGAGCAGCTTTTATGGGGTTTGTGGTGCTGGTCTTTTCAGTTAGTGTTAACTGACTTCAGCTGGAGCATGGTGGGGGATGGTAGGCACTTGAAAGCTCAAATGGCCAAAATGCGGTTATTCCTGCCTGGAGGAAGAGATTTCAGCCCGGAGGTGGAGATTCCACCACCGGGCTGGAATTTCCACCACTGGGCTGGAATCTCCGGCCCATGTGAAGACGTAAAGTTAGTAGTCGTAAGCGCCTTCTGTGAATACCAAAAGTAGTAAGTACCTTCAGTGACTACCAAAATGGTAGTAAGTTTAGGATTTTGTCTTAAGTTTGTTCTGTGAATCGGGCCCATACTCACTCACTTTCTAATAAGGATACTAACGCGTACACACTCATCTATGCAGTCATTGACACACACACACTCACCCCTACAGCCACTTAGACATTTACTTACTCCTCTCTACAGTCACGGACATACCCCATCATGCACCTATAATGCCTTTTACATACCTAGTTACTCACCCATATAATACTGACACATGCACTCACTCATTCTCCAATACAGCCCCTCACACACATACTCACTAACCCATACAGCCCCTGACTCACCCACACACTCATCCATATAGCAGCCACACCCCCTCACCAACCCACACACTCAGTCACATATAGAGGTGCTCAGACAACCAATCACTCACCCATAGATAAACTCACATACCCACTCACATACCCATACAGCCACTTTGAAAACAACTGAAAGACAGATACAGACATTCACATAGCCAGTCACTCCCCATACACATTCACAAAAACACCCAATCACTCACTTCTACTGTCAGTAATGCACCCACTGAATCATCCAAAGAAGCACTTATACACCCCTGATTTGCTAATTCACCTGGGGTATATATATCCATATATACATTCACTGAAAAGAACATAGGTTTCAGGAGCGTTATAGTTATCTGGACATTTCACTCACACAAAACCCATTTGTGTTTGTATTTGTATTTGTATTTGTATTTATGTATTTATAAAGCTCGACATTCATCCCAAGGGACATCACGGCGCTAGTGAACAAAACACTATCTAGAAGTGGGAGGGGAGGGAAGAGCGCTCTGAAACAGATTAGTGGATTGGAAAAAAATATGTTTTTAATTTCTTTTTGAACATTGAGTATTCCTCAGTCAAACGTAGATGTAAAGGAAGCACATTCCAGTTTGTAGCTGCTACTTTAGAAAAAGATCTGTCACCCATCTTAGCTTTGGATGTACGTTTGACAGAAGCCAATGCCAAATGGCGTGATCGCAAATTACACAGAGGTGCATGGAATTTTAATCTGCCATGCAAAATTTGAGGGGCAGTTTTGTATAAAGTTTTATGAGCAAAATACAAAAGCTTAAAATTAGCTCTTTGACGTACAGGGAGCCAGTGTAGTTCCCTCATGAAATTCCCCTGTTATAGTTAGTTCAGCTAACTGTAACTCGCACCCCCGCACTACACTGCTGATGACGTCACATATTACATCACTCATGACATGGTCAGTGACATCACTGATGACATCACTGATGACATCACTGATGACATCTCTAGTTATAGTTAGGACCTTGTTTCTATTCAAAAAGCATTTTTTCTTTTCCAAATAACTTTGGCGCTGGTTGACGAATCTTCGCGAAATTTTTTAAACTAGTGGGGCGCTCCGGTCAGCTCCTATCATGACAATTTCAGGGTGATTCGGCAATCAGGGGCTGAGAAAAAAGGGGGTCCCAAAATGTGTTTTCTCCAAGTTAATTTCCATAGGAAACTTTAGACACGACTACAGCCTGAACTACAGAACGGAATTACACCAAATTTGGCAAAAAGGTAGCCCTTGGTTCAGAAAGATACCGTTTTTGTCAATGGCATAACTCCATTCAGTAGTTTCTGAGAAATTCAAAAAATAGAGGTCGGAAAATAAATTTCCCATAGGAAATTTTAGACACATTTATAGCTGAAACTGCTGAACGGAATCACACCAAATTTGGCAAAAAGGTAGCCCTTGGCTCAGAAAGAGACCTTTTTTAAATGGTGTAAATAGGTCTAATTGGCTGTCAATACTCCAAACCAGGAAGTGTTGGCAGCCATCTTGTGCCTCGGTAACCGAGGCACAAGAAAACAGGGACCCCCAGGGCCAAAAAAAGCATTTTTTTAAAAAACAATTGCCAAGATTCGCGCACCCAGCACGAATTTCGGCCGTAAATTAAAATTTACAGAAACACACAGACACTGGATGATGTCATCAGTGATGTAATCAGTGATGTCACTGACCATGTCATGAATGATGTAATATGTGCAGTAGTGCATTGCGGGGGCGCGAGTTATAGTTAGCTGAACTAAGGTTTTGTACGAGTGAAATGTCCAACTAACTAGAACATTCCTGAAACCTATGGTTTTTTCAGTTAATTTCTATGGTTTTTTAAATGCTAATTTCTAACTATAATGTGCCTGAAACCTATGTTTTTTTCAGTGAATTTCTATGGTTTTTTAAATGCTAATTTCTAACTATAACGTGCTTGAAACCTATGTTTTTTCCAGTGAATTTCAAAGGTTTTTTAAATGAAAATGTGTAAGTCAAATGTACCTCAATTCTATGTTTTTTATTTTCTATATATCTGCAGGCAACGCAAGAAAAGGTCGCACTCAGGATCTTATTTTAAACAGGAATGGTATTTATTGACTTGACGCGTTTCGACACACAGTCTTTGTCGAAAAGTCATACACTTGGTCATGGGCGGCCATGTCTTTTAAAGAAGCATTTCCTGTTTACCATGAATGGACATAGAAGACATTTCGTACTCATGTTAACGAGTCCTGTGCACTTTTTGTTAGAAGACAGACTGTCAAATATCATGTAAAAAACTTTATCAACACAAATTGAAGGTACAATCACATAGATATTTCTAAATTAATGGAAATCATAAGTAAAATAACTGATATTCCATGGTTGAAATTTTGAACATGAATGCGTGAAAAAACCTGCATCACAAGAGTGTCAACTGCAATGCGGCTATTCTGTAGATGTAATAACACAATTAGAAGCTCCCCAGTGTCAAAACATGCAAGGTGGTTTTATCTCATCGCTGCACTTAATAGCCCTGCAATTGCTGAGCCAGGGAGAAGGCAGGGAGAAGACGGTGAACGGGTGAATGCCCGATAATGTGTGTTTTGTAAGGGGCACAGGATGTCCAGAGGGAAAAAGAAAAAGGGGAAAAGACAATCAATTGGGTCCGCCCGTGATCATTATGTGGGTGAGAGAAAAAGTATGTAGGCATCGGAATAGCGTTGAGACAGTGATTAAAATAAAAAGGTGAGAAAACCCATGTGTTTCAACATTGAAAAGAAAGGAAAATGTGAACATATATATGTGTAATAAATATAAGAAAAATTGGAAAAGAAACTAGGGGTACTAGGAGTGAAAAGAGGGGGGGGCCGGATGGCCCAGGTCAAGCCCCAGCAGAACTGCTGGATGCGCATTATTACCGTTTTCACATGGTCCCTGGTAAGTAAACTAGTGCTGAGATAGACTAGTGAATGTGTGGGCAGATCACGATCAGATTACAGTAGGGTTCTAAAGGAGGGAGAGAGCGGAAAAAGTGAAGTCCTCAAGTTACATGTATGTAGAGATGGACATAAAACCTAATTGGGTCAGCCTAGGTGGACATAGAGATCTTCCTCATGGTTGAGGCCTCCCGGGCTTTTGCTTTGTAGTTTCACTATGTATTCAGATTCCAGGCGTCGCAAATGACGTTCCCGATCTCCTCCTCTTGTATATATATTTTAAAAACTGTGAATCATTTTTAGTTAGGAAAACTACATTCATTCTTTTGTTTTTTTAAATATTATACAGAAGTGGTGCACCCTTCGCTCACGCTACACGATGGCTGCGCGCATTCCGGTAGCCATTTTGAAAAGTTGCGCTTGGGTTGCGAATTCGGCATCATTTGTAAAGTATGAAATATCTTTAAATTAATTATAAATAAAAGTTTTCCTTTAAGTGTTTGTCTAAATTCAGTAATAAAAGTATTTTTAAAGTATTATTTTCAATATCATTTCGACTTAAAATTATTCGATTATTATTGGATTCAGAGGTTAGGAGGCATGGCCATTTTGCTCGATCTGTTTTGCAAGATGTTTTGGTCTAGTCAGGTGGACACCCTCCTCTGGGTGAGGTACGGCTTGAGGATTCTATTCAGGTGAGGTTTCAACAGGCAGAAGTATCCATCAGAAGAGCAAGTTACTTACCTTCAGTAATGCTTTTTCTGGTGCATACAGTATCTGCCTGTGGATTCCTCACTGTCCCACCTGCTTCCCCATTGTCCACCTGTTTCTACCAAAAAGATGCTTTTACTGTTTGGCATGAATGTATTTAATATGTCTTAGTCATGCTTATGTTTTACGCGCTTCCATAGGCCTTTCACTATAAATATATAAACATATTTAAACTTTTAAGAAAAACACACATTCACTGGATGATGTCATCAGTGATGTCATTTGAGATGTCATCAGTGATGTCATCAGTGATGTCATCAGTGATGTCACTGACCATGTCATGAGTGATGTAATATGTGACGTCATCAGCAGTGCATTGCGGGGGCGCGAGTTATAGTTAGCTGAACTAACTATAACAGGGGAATTTCTAGGGTTTTGTACGATGGAAATGTCCAGCTAACTATAACGCCCCTGAAACCTATGTTTTTTTTAGTGAATTTCTAAGGTTTTTTAAATGCCAATTCCTAACGCATAACGCCCCTGAAACCTTTGGTTTTTTCAGTGAATTTCAAAGGTTTTTTAAATGCCAATTCCTAACTATAATGTGCATGAAACGTAAGGTTTTTTAAATGCTAATTCCTATCTATAACTTATCTCTGAAGATATCATGTTTAATGATTTTGATTGGATTTCTATGTTTTTCAAATGCAGAGTGTCAATTTCATTAATTATGTTTTTTTAAAATACTTTTTATCACTATTTTTTCAACTTCTTTTCTCAATTAATTCTTTTAAAAATGAAAAAATATTATTTGAACTTAATGGGTTTTTCAAACATATTTTTTCAAAATATATTTTTAACTATATGTTCAAAACTGTATTTTATATATTTTTTTCAATGTTTTTGGATCCGCGCACCCTAAGCGCACCGCTCCCGATCCCTACGCGGTAGCATCCGCGCATGGTATGTGTTGGGTACGTGTTTAGTGCGCGATCGCAATGAGACCGGTACGCGACTCCCAGCCTATACGCGCCACGTTCGATGTACGTAACGCGACGTTTACGGGCTTCCGCGATGCGTTATCTGCGTCTATGATGCGGTAGGTGCGCGGATCCCGTGAAGTATTTAACATTTAAAAAAACATATGTATGTATTTCATGTGAATATTAATTGAAGACAAACTCTAAACTAGTCTTAAAACTAAAATATTTTTACATCTAATCCTATAATTTTTTTTTATTCAATTTCGCGAATGCGCGCTGGGTGCGTGCTGCGTAAGCGCAGGGTGCGCCGATCCCATGTGACCTGCAAAAAAAGAGATTTGATTGGTTCATTACACTTCCCCTACTAACTATTGAAAGACCCCACCCATTTCAATCATTCTTCTTTGACCTTCTTTAGAGCACCATCTCTTTGTAGAGAAGAAGATTTTTTAGACTAAGTTTACACTTAGCTCTAACTTTTTTCAACCAAAAATAGATTCAGGGCAGCAGGCATCACCTGCATCACCTCATACTTCTGAGGATGAATTTTTGCCGGAGGCACCACTCAAAAAACGTTTTTCTTCAGTGGTGTGGAAATTTTTACTTTTCCCGAGGGGCAGAATAAGACCAATGCCACCTTGGTCACGTGCAAGATATGCAAAAGAGTCCTGTCATGAGGAGATCCTAACAAGAAATACTCTTGCGGCACGGCAAGTATGATGAAGCACATGAGGACCCTTCATCCGAACAATCTTGCACAAGAAGAGTGCCGACGGATGAGAAACACTCCTGCTCCTGCGCCATCCACCTCATCGCAGCCGAGCACATCAAGAGTGCATCCATCAGCCCAAACCTTGGACATCCGTCCTCAATTTAAATTTTTAAAAATGCTCTGCACTAAGTGCAATAAGACTTTGTACTATGGTGAGCTGCTGATCGATCTGATCTGCCGCCGGCAAGAAAGTCACATTTGCTAGTTTTTTTTTATTTTTTATTGTTCCCTGAAGTTCATTGTTTGGTTTCTTCTGTTTTGTTTTTTGTTTGTTTTTTTGCAGAAAAACCGGAAAGAAAAAAAATTGTTCAGAAAACCACAAAAAAATATAAAAGAAGAAAGAAGAAAAAAAAAGTTCTTGTAAGAACTAACTTTCCTGGTTTAAAAAAAGAGCTAAATTTCTTTGTTAGTGTTAGTTTAGATGAATGTATGTGTAGTACGTAATTGACGGAATGAACGCATTAGTAGCGTATGGTGAATGTATCAGTGCAGAAGTATGAGGAAGTGCTGCAGCATCACACAGTAACCTCTTTAACTGCAGTGTGCTGTAGTACTTCCGAAGCACTGGGATGCAACATATGTACATAAATATGTTGCAAATCTATGCTTCTCTCTGCACGGCTGCTTAAACTGCAGACATGTGGTGACACAGGCACCCTTGCACCATAGTGCAAGGATATCTGTGTCATGTGCTGTTTGTTTTTCTACAGGAAGACACACCTTCCTGCACAAAAACAATGAGAAAATGCATTTTTCTCCTTCAATGTATGCTGAACATTTCCGGATGCATTGAAGATATAAAAATGTGGAAAATTTAAAACAATTCTCCTTGCTGTGCTTTCCTACACCAATTTTAGAATGATGCAGCATTCACACACATATCGAGATTTATGATTTCTGATAAATCTAGACATGTGTCTTGTTCTATGAGTATTAAGTGCAATCATGCACAACAACACTTATAGAACACCCTTTCAACACAAAGTGGTGTGCATGATGAGGTTATATTTACATGGAGTATAAAAAGAGCACAGAGTGCCTTTTCCTCTCTTTGTAAATATGAAAGAGTATCTTGCACAATAACTATGTTACAAAAAGTGACATATTTCCGTTTTTAAATTTCCTTGCGAGTGATAGAAGGTAAGCACAGAGTTTTGTCTGCAAAGATGTTCAAAGAAGAATGATTGAAATGATTGTGGTCCTTCAATAGCTAAAATGGGAAATATTATGAACCCCTCAAATCTCTTTTTTTGCAGGTCACATGATATCTGATTATGGTAAGATTTCAAAACTACATAAACAGAGTGTTTTTAGAAACGTGTTTCAACTTTGTAGCTTCTTGCAGGCCTCTTCATTCTGCATATTGAGACTTAGTTAAACTTACCTTCACAGTAATAGGAATAAAAAATGGTATTAATTTTTTGCTGTTTTTCATTCAAATATAAATTCATATAAATTGCTTATTTTAAAATTTGGATCAGTGAAAGAAAAGGAAAAAAAAATTGTAATAATACATTTTTTACAACACAGCGTAATATATTAAATTTCACTAAAAATAGTGATTTCAATCGTACTCATCACTTAACAGCGGGCAAAAAAAACACAATCTCAAAGATTGTTAAAAAAAAAAACAACATGCCATTCTCAAAATACAAATCACAGATATATAAAATGCACACAGCTAACAATTTTTTTTTACTTTAACTTACAAAAACTGTAAATGATGTCGCTTTAAAATATTCACCAAATCTAAAGATGAATTTTTGGAGGATGCACCACGCCCACAACGTTTTCCTTCAGTGATGTGGAAATTTTCTACTTTTCTCGAGGGGAAAACAAAGACCAATGCCACCTTTCTCATGCACAAGATTTTCAAAAGAGTTCTGTTACGAGGGGATCCTAACAAAAAATACTCATGCGGCACAGCAAGTATGATGAAACACCTAAGGACCCTTCATCCAAACAATCTTGCACGAGAAGAGTGCAAACAGATGAGAAACACTCCTGTTCTGTATCTGTAAAAAAGAATCACAAATAAATGTATATTAATAACTTTCAAAATTATACTATTCCATTACTGTACAAACACATGTTATATAAATACTGACTAAGAAACTATAGCCCTGAACCACAAGTGTGACGATGGTTAAAACACTACATGCATAGTGCATACTACTTTGAAGCAGTTCATGCCCTAAAGCCTACCTCACTAAAACACTACATGCTAACTGACTAAATGATTACAGTACTATAAGGAGACACACTGGGTGAGTGACAGGGTGTTTGCTAGAAGTGTATGAATACTAACTAGGGAATTGAAGGCGTGAAACACAACTGTGTAGGTGATTAGAGGACTGCATCCATACTGCAAAGGCATTTAAAGCAGTCCATGTGATAAGGCCTGGCTCACTGTATGACTACTTGGGTACTGATTGAATGATTAGAATACAGCAAGGAGAGTGCCTAGGTGAATTTATAAGTGCTAGGCTTTTCGCACAGGGAATGGATTAGTACTTGGTACTGAATGGGTCACTAGAGGAGTGCAAAGGCAGTGACAAGATGTTTGCTGGACTGTATGGATACTGACTAGGAAATTGAAAGTGTGAAAGACAAGTGTCTAAGTGGTTAGAAGACTGCATACATAGTGGATCGGGGTTTGAAGCAGTCCATGTGCTAAGGCCTGGCTCAGTGCATGAGTACTTAGGCACTGACTGAATGATTAGAGTACTGCAAAAAAAGTATCATGGAGAATTTATAAGTGTTTGAGTTTTCGCACAGTGAATGGATTAGTACATGATGCTGAATGGGTCACTAGAGGACTGCAAAGGGAGTGACAGGGTGTTTCCTGGAAGTGTATGGATACTGACTAGGGAATTGAAGGTGTGAAAGACAATTGTGTAGGTGGTTAGAGGACTGCATGCATAGTGGATAGGGGTTTGAAGCAGTCCATATGCTAAGTAGGCCTGGGCAAAAATTTTGTTCCGTTCGCGGAAATTGCGATAATTTGACATTTTCGCGTTCCGCGGAGAGCGCGAAAATGTCAAAATTTCCGCTTTCCGCAGCTTGGCGATAATTTGTTTCTTGCTCGTGCTGTAAAATAATACATTCTCGCGCGCGCGATCGCATTACCTGAATCCCTGCGTTCGCCGACAAGTTTTCTTGATCCGGTCGCGTTCTCCATGAGATGTTGGATTGTTTTTAGCCATTTGCGCTGTGTCACGACAGTTCGCGAGACAACTCAAAACAAGATGGCCGCGCCCGCGAGCAACTACATGGGTAAGTTGGCGACCCGCAACCATGCAGAAAATCTCGCGAACATGCGGGAAAAAAAATTCCGCATCTTCGCGATATTTCCGCTTGTTTGCGATAATTTTAAACATTTTCGCGATAATTTGCGAAAGTGGATTTCGCAAATTCCGCCCACCCCTAATGCTAAGGCCTGGGTCACTGGATGAGTACTTGGGTACTGACTGAATGATTAGAGTACTGCAAGGAGAGTGCCTGGGTGAATTTATCAGGGTTTGGGTTTTGGCGCAGTAAATGGATTAGTACATGATGCTTAATAAGGTCACTAGAGGAGTGCAAGGGGAGTGACAGGGTGTTTGCTGGAAGTGTATGGATACTGACAGGGGAATTGAAGGTGTGAAAGACAAGTGTATAGGTGGTTAGAGGACTGCATGCATTGTGGATAGGGGTTTGAAGAAGTCCATGTGCTAAGGCCTGGCTCAGTGCATGAATACTTAGGCAGTGGAAAGAGAGTGTCTAGGTGAATTTATAAGTGTTTGGGTTTTGGCACAGTGAATGGATTAGTACATGGTGTTGAATGGGTCACTAGAGGACTGCAAAGGAAGTGACAGGGTGTTTCCTGGAATTGTATGGATACTGACTAGGGAATTGAAGGTGTAAAAGACAAGTGTATAGTATGTTAGAACACTACATGCATACTGCATAGACATTTGAAGCAGTCTATTTGGTACTTAGAAACTGACTAAATCATCAGACTACTTCTAGGACAGTGCTTGGGTAAAACTTTTAAATTTTCAGTTCTGCCACAGTGAAGAGAATAGTACATGGTACTGCACCTTAGTGTCAAACCTTGACTCATTTTATCAATGCATAAGCAAAGACTAGCTTCTAATGCTACTAAAACTTGACAACATGACAGGTTTTAAAAGAGTTATATGCTGAAAAATACACAAAGTTACCAAATGCTTCTCTCACTGGGGTTCCCAAATGCACACGGACTCACAGTGTGATTCTAGACAACAACCACTATACCTAGGAGTTTACCAAAAATCATTCACTACTGTAGAAGTGGTTAGGGAACTGCATACAATCTTCATATTTCAGGACTGCACTTTTGTGTCAAAACCTGACTCATTTAATCAAAGCATAAGCAAAGACTGGCTTCTAATGCTACTAAAACTTGACAACATGACCGGTTTTAAAATAGTTATCTGTCAGCAAATACATAATGTTACCACATGCTTCTCTCACAGTGATCCAAATAAAAACACTAACTCACAGTGTGATTCTAGACAAGCACCACTATCCCTAGGAGTTTACCAAAACTCATTCACTACAGTGCAAGTGGTAAGGGAACTGCACACAATCTACATATTTCAGGACTGCGCTTTTCTGTCAAAACCTGACTCATTTAATCAAAGCATAAGCCATAACTGTCTTCTAATGCTACTAAAACTTCACAACATAACAGGTTAAGACAGTTATCTGTCAGCAAATACACAATGTTACCAAATGCTTCTCTCACAGTGGTTCCCAAATGCACACATACACACTGTGTGATTCTAGACAAACAACACTATCCCTTACACTATACCAAAACACATTTCTTCATCTAGAAGAAGTACTGCATTTTAGTATAGAAACATAACAGAACTCATTTCACAAATTCATAAAAAATGACTGGTTTCTAATTCTACCAAAATATAAAAACAGCACAGTTATCTGTCTGCAAACACATGAAAAACGCAAATGCTTATCACAGAATGGTTTCTACATGCACACACACTGTCAATAAGATTGTAGAGAAAAAAAGTACTCCCTACACTTTAGCAGGAGAAATCCATTAGTCTGATTAAAATCAAAATAGTCTACATACATCGCCTCACAATTAAATAACTCATCTTTCAAGTTCTTTTGTAGATTAAGAAGTATATCAGTCACTCACCATATTTTCTTTTACAGAATCTCTGAACTGTGCACCTCTCAACAAAAACAAAGAATGAAAGAATGGAAAAGTTTCCCTTTCATTTTCCCACACATATACATGTAAACATCAAATCACAATCCTTCACACATAAACTCAAAAGCAAAAACACATTTCTATTGGTTAAACATTTCAACCCTTTCCAACTGAAATACATTTCAACCCTTCCCCCAATCTGCCTTCTGCCTGTTACCATAGAAACAGGTCATGGAACACTGCACTGAGCACACAGGTCAGAAGTTCAGCACACAATGTTGCTACACAAGAGAGGAAGTGTGCTTCACTTTTCAACATATCAGCTAATCATATATAATATTCCTCACAATCTGTTTTTGTTAACCAATAGGAATCATACCTTTAAAAAATAGAAATATACACCCTACCTTTCAGTGTACAAAGTAGCCACACAACCAATGATTTCTTGTCTTTTTAAAAAAAAAATCCGTGGGTCCGCGCACCCAACGCGATAGGATGCGCGCAACGTGCGCGCATTTTGCCGTTTAAAAAAAAAAAGGGGGCCCCAGGGGTCCTTCTGGGACCCCCTAAGCACCTCTAGAGGGTTAGAGTATTTCCAATCTGCCCCCTTTATATCTTTTACACACTTATTCCCCTTGCTTCTTCAGCCTCGCTTCTACCGAGGCAGAAAATGGCCGCCAACAGTTCCTGGTTTCGAATGTAGAGAGACACTCGACAGCCAATTAGCATTCAGCGCGCGATCAGGAGGGTGCGTGCTCGGTGCGGGGAGGGTGCGCGCACGGTGCGGGTAGGGTCCGCGGATCCTCCCGGCCATAGATATTTATGTACTTTAAGTCTAATTTTCTCAGGAACTACTGAACGGATTCACACCATATATGCAAAAGGCACGAGTCTGAACTGAGGACTACCTCTTTGCCAAATTTGGTGTCATTCCGTTTAGCGGTTCGGGCTGTAGCTGCGACAACAGATCCTATGGGAAATTGCATTGGGAAAACGCGTTTTGGGACCCCCCTTTTTTCTCTGCCCCCGCTTGACGAATCACCACGAAACTTTCGGGGTAGGAGCGGAGCCAAAAATGTGGAAAATTTTGTGAGGATTCGTCAACCGGCGCCAGACTTATTGGGAATAGAATGTTGCGCATTTCCTATGGAAAATAGGTCCTAACTATAACTATCTACTGGCGACCGCCAGTAGATAATATATAAATATATATTTATATATTTAGTATACTATGTATACATGTGAAAATGTGTTAGTCCACCTGTTTACCTTGGTGGCACGGAAAAAATGGGTGGAACTGACGTCAGCATGCCGACGAGGTCATCTTATGGCTCCTATGACTTCATACGGTGTCGCGAGCGGAGCCGTGCTATTATGACATCGTCGTCGACATAGGAGAGCTAGGAAATAATTTCCGCTGAATGCTGGTGCAGGGGATATTCACCTAAGTGTTCAGGCTAGTCCTTTGGGAGCAACTGTTTATGACGCCACTCCAGAAACCGAAACCAGTGGGCAGAGGCCCTGCAGATGGCATACGAGGTGGGGAGCCCAGTCGTGTGCACCGGCGGGGCAGCGAAGTGACAAGCATCACTACCCACAGAAAAGGTAACGAGGGCACTGAATAACACAGGATCTTCTCTTTGTATCCGGCAGGAACAACAAGGTTAAAATGCCCTAGTTCCAAAATGTAGAATTAGTGCTACAGCGGTCTTCAAGAAGACCAGCGGTGGATACCGCTTCTGCCTTCCGTACACTGGAGGCAGCACATGGGTCACGCAGTACGGTCACACTGCGTTGGGACGCACACTTGTTGACCTCTCATGTCACTGCTCCACACTTTGGAGACAACGCTTTCCATTGGCTGTGTTTTCTGATGACTTGTCGTGCCAGCCCTGCCCAACAGCAGAACCCCTTTAGATCCAAACAGACTCTTCCACTCTCTCTCCGGAAATGAAACCAGTCCACGCGGACACTTTCACAATACAACAGCCGGGAATGCACTTTTTGGTATAAAAAACACATTCCTTCCTCCTAATTTATCAAATAAATGACTCACTGAAAAACAGGGGCCAGCTTCAATCGGGAAACAGCTGTTACAATGACTTTTTTATTTCGCGATACCATTACAACGCATGCATTACCACGCATGCGTTGTACATCCAAAGTCATTACTACGCATTTTTTTATAACGCATGGTCATTTCCCACGCATGCCTTTACAACTAATTTTGTTGTAAAGGTATGTATGGTAAATGACCATGAGTTCTAAATAAATGTAGACGATTCACGTTGTTGTAAGGAAACAGAGGCTGTTCCGTTTCCTAACAATGACGTGCACTGCCCCTCAGAGACAACATGAAGCAGGAACCATGAGGAGAGAGGAACCACAAGGAGTGAGAAGTAAGGGGGATTGGGCAATGGGTGGTGGTTACTTATCTAGGGTTTAGAGTAGTGCAGTGGTGTTTGGGTAGTGTAGGGGGTCGTCCTGAGGAAAGTGTTTTAGGGTCTAGGATAGTGCAGTGGTGTTTGGGTAGTGTAGGGGGTCGTGCTGGGGGAGGTGTTTTAGGGTTTACGGCAGTGCAGTAGTGTTTGGGTAGTATAGGGGGGCGTGCTGGTTGTAGTGTTTTAGGGTTTAGGGTAGTGCAGTGGTGTTTGTGTAGTGTAGGGAGTCATGCTGGGGTAGTGTATAAGGGGTTTCGGGTAGTGCAGTGGTGTTGGTGAAGTGAAGGGGGTCGAGCTGGGGTAGTGTTAAGGGGTTTAGGGTAGTGCAGTGATGTTTGGGTAGTGTAGGGGGTCCTGCTGAGGGTTGGTTTTGGGTTTAGGGTAGTGCAGTGGTGTTTGGGTAGTGTAGGGGGTTGTACTGGGGGTAGATTTAGGGTTTAGGGTAGTGCAGTGGTGTTTGGGTAGTGTAGGGGGTCGTGTTGGGGCTAGTATTTTAGGATTTAAGGTAGTGCAGTGGTGTTTGTGTAGTGTAGGGGGTCATGCTGGGGTAGTGTATAAGGGGTTTCGGGTAGTGCAGTGGTGTTGGTGAAGTGTAGGGGTCGAGCTGGGGCAGTGTTAAGGGTTTTAGGGTGGTGCAGTGATGTTTGGGTAGTGTAGGGGGTCCTGCTGAGGGTTGGTTTTGGGTTTAGGGTAGTGCAGTGGTGTTTGGGTAGTGTAGGGGGTTGTACTGGGGTAGATTTAGGGTTTAGGGTAGTGCAGTGGTATTTGGGTAGTATGGGGGTTGTGCTAGGGGTAGATTTAAGGTTTAGGGTAGTGCAGTGGTGTTTGGGCAGTGTAGGGGGTCGTGCTGGGGTAGTGATTAAGGGTTTAGGGTAGTGCAGTGGTGTTTGGGTAGTGTAGGGGCTACTGCTGGGGGTAGTGTTTTAGGGTATAGGATAGTGCAATGGTGTTTGGGTAGTGTAGGGGGTAATGCTGGGGGTAGTGTTTTAGGGTTTAGGGTAGTACAGTGGTGCTTGGGTAGTGTAGGGGTACTGCTGGGGGTAGTGTTTTAGGGTTTAGGGTAGTGCAGTGGTGTTTGGGCAGTGTAGGGGGTCATGCTGGGGGTAGTGTTTTAGGGTTTGAGGTAGTGCAGTGGTGGTTGTGTAGTGTAGGGGGTAGTGTTTTAGGGTTAAGGGTAGTGCAGTGGTGTTTGTGTAGTTTAGGGGGTTGTGCTTGGGGTAGTGTTTTAGGGTTTAGGGTAGTGCAGCAGTGCTTGTGTAGTGCAGGGGTCGTGGTTTAGGGTTTAGGATTGTGCAGTGGTCTTTGTGTAGTGTAGGAGGTCGTACTGGGGATGGTGTTTTAGGGTTTAGGGCAGTGCAGTGGTGTTCGGGCAGTGTAGGGAGATGTGCTGGGGGTGGTGTTTTAGGGTTTAGGGTAGAGCCATGGTGTTTGGGCAGTGTAGAGGGTCATGCAGGGGGTGGTGTTTCAGGGTTTAGGGTAGTGCCGTGGTGTTCGGGCAGTGTAGGGGGTCTTGCTGGGGGTGGTGTTTCAGGGTTTAGAGCAGTGCAGTGGTATTCGGGCAGTGTAGGGGAAGTGTGGGGGTGGTGTTTCAGGGTTTAGGGCAGTGCAGTGGTATTCTAGCAGTGTAGGAGGTCATGCGGGGGGTGGTGTTTCAGGGTTTAAGGCAGTGCAGTGGTGTTCGGGCAGCGTAGGGGGTCATGCGGGGGTGGTGTTTCAGGGATTAGGGATGCGCAGTGGTGTTTGGGCAGTGTAGGGGGTCATGCGGGTGGTGTTTCAGGGTTAAGGGCAGTGCAGTGGTGTTTGTGTAGTGTAGGGGGTCGTGCGGGGTGGAGTTTCAGGGTTTAGGGCAGTGCAGTGGTGTTCGGGCAGTGAAGGGGGACGTGCTGGGGCTGGTCTTTCAGGGTTTAGGGCAGTGCAGTGGTGTTCGGGCAGTGTAGGAGGTTGTGCTGGGGCTGGTGTTTCAGGGTTTAGGGCAGGGCAGTGCAGTGGTGTTCGGGAAGAGTAGGGGGTCATGCTGGGGGTGGCATTTCAGGGTTTAGGGCAGTGCAGTGGTGTTCGGGCAATGTAGGGGGTCGAGCGGGGGTGTTTCAGGGTTCATGGTAGTGCAGTGTTATTCAGGCAGTGTAGGGGGTCATGCGGGGCGTTGTGTTTCAGGGTTTAGGGCAGTGCAGTGTTGTTCGGACAGTGTAGGGGGTCATGTAGGGGCGTGGTGTTTCAGGGTTTAGGGCAGTGCAGTACTGTTTGGGCAGTGTAGGGTGTCATGCAGGGGCGTGGTGTTTCGGGGTTTAGGACAGTGCAGTGGTGTTCTGGCAGTGTAGGGGATCGTGCAGGGGCATGGTGTTTCAGGGTTTAGGGCAGTGCAATGCTGTTCAAGCAGTGTAGGGGGTTGTGCAGGGGCGTGGTGTTTCAGGGTTTAGGGCAGTACAGTGGTGTTTGGGCAGTGTAGGGGGTCGTGCAAGGGGTGGTATTTCAGGGTTTAGGGCAGAGCAGTGGTGTTCAGGCAGTGTATTTGGACGTGCGGTGGGTGGTGATTCAGGGTTTAGGGCAGAGCAGTGGTGTTCGGGCAGTGTAGGTGGTCGTGCAGGGGGTGGAGTTTCAGGGTTTAGGTCAGAGCAGTGGTGTTCGGGCGGGGGGTGGTGTTTCAGGGTTTAGGGCAGTGCAGTGGTGTTCGGGCAGTGTAGGGGGTCATGCGGGGTGGTGTTTCAGGGATTAGGGCAGTGCAGTGGTGTTCGGGCAGTGTAGGGGTCATGTGGGGTGTGGTGTTTCAGGGTTAAGGGCAGTGTAGTGGTGTTTTGTGTAGTGAAGGGGGTCATGCTGGGGTAGTGTATAAGGGTTTAGGGCAGTGCAGTGGTGTTCGGGCAGTGCTGTGGTGTTCGGGCAGTGTAGGGGGTCGTGCGGGGGTGGTGTTTCAGGGTTTAGGGCAGTGCAGTGGTGTTCGGGCAGTGAAGGGGGACGTGCTGGGGCTGGTCTTTCAGGGTTTAGGGCAGTGCTGTGGTGTTCGGGCAGTGTAGGAGGTTGTGCTGGGGCTGGTGTTTCAGGGTTTAGGGCAGTGCAGTGGTGTTCGAGCAGAGTTGGGGTCATGCTGGGGGTGGCATTTCAGGGTTTAGGGCAGTGGTGTTCGGGCAATGTAGGGGGTCGAGCGGGGTGTGGTGTTTCCGGGTTTAGGGTAGTGCAGTGTTGTTCAGGCAGTATAGGGGGTCATGCGGGGCTTGGTGTTTCAGGGTTTAGGGCAGTGCAGTGTTGTTCGGGCAGTGTAGGGGGTCATGCAGGGGCATGGTGTTTCAGGGTTTAGGGCAATGCAGTGCTGTTTGGGCAGTGTAGGGTGTCATGCAGGGGCATGGTGTTTCAGGGTTTAGGACAGTGCAGTGGTGTTCGGGCAGTGTAGGGGATTGTGCAGGGGTGGTGTATCAGGTTTTAGTGCAGTGGTGTTCGGGCAGTGTAGAGGATCATGCAGGGGCGTGGTGTTTCAGGGTTTAGGGCAGTGCAATGCTGTTCAAGCAGTGTAGGGGGGTCGTGCAGGGGGTGGTGTTTCAGGGCTTAGGGCAGAGCAGTGGTGTTCGGGCAGTTTATTTGGACGTGCAGTGGGTGGTGTTTCAGGGTTTAGCGCAGAGCAGTGGTGTTCAGGCAGTGTAGGTGGTCGTGCAGGGGGTGGTGTTTCAGGGTTTAGGTCAGAGAAGTGGTGTTCGGGCGGGGGGTGGTGTTTCAGGTTTTAGGGCAGTACAGTGGTGTTCAGGCAGTGGAGGGGGACGTGCTGGGGCTGGTGTTTCATGGTTTACGGCAGTGCAGTGGTGTTCAGGCAGTGTAGGGGGAGGTGTTGGGGAGGTTTTTCAGGGTTTAGGGCAGTGCAGTGGTGCTCGGGCAGTGTAGGAGGTCATGCTGGGGCTGGTATTTCAGGGTTTAGGGCAGTGTAGTGGTGTTTGCTCAGAGTAGGGGGTCGTGCTGTGGCTGGTGTTTAGGGTTTAGGGCAGTGCAGTGGTGTTCGGGCAATGTAGGGTGTCGTGCTGGGGGTGGTGTTTCTGGGTTTAGGGCAGTGAAGTGGTGTTCGGGCAGTGTAAGGGGTTGTGCTGGGGCTGGTGTTTCAGAGTTTATGGCAGTGCAGTGTTGTTCGGGCAGTGTAGGGTGTCGTGTTGGGGGTGGTGTTTCATGGTGTAGGGCAGTGCAGTGTTGTTCGAGCAGTGTATGGGGTCATGCGGGAGGTGGTGTTTCAGGGTTTAGAGTAGTGCAGTGTTGTTCAGGAAGTGAGGGGATCATGCTGGGGCTGGTGTTTCAGGGTTTAGGGCAGTGCAGTGGTATTCGGCAGTTTATTTGGTTGTGCAGTGAGTGGTGTTTCAGGGTTTAGGGCACAGCAGTGGTGTTCGGGGAGTGTAGGGGGTCGTGCAGGGGGTGGTGTTTCAGGGTTTAGGGCAGAGCAGTGGTGTTCGGGTAGTATAGGGGGTCATGCTGGGGTAATGTTTCAGGGTTTATTGCAGAGCAGTGGTGTTCGGTCAGAGTACCGAGTCATGCTGGGGCTGGTGTTTCAGGGTTTAGGGCAGTGGTGTTTGGGCAGTGGAGGGGGTCGTGCTGTTTTAGGGTTTAGGGCAGTGCAGTTGTGTTCGGGTAGTATAGGGGGTAGTGCTGGGGTGGTGTTTTAGGGTTTAGGGCAGTGCAGTGGTGTTCGGGCAGTGTAGGGGGTTGTTGTGTGGGGGGGTGGTGTTTCAGGGTTTAGTGCAGTGCAGTGGTGTTCGGGCAGTGTAGTGGGTCATGCAGGGGTGGTGTTTCAGGGTTCAGGGCAGTGCAGTGGTGTTCGGGCAGTGTAGGTGGTCCTGCGGGGGGTGGTGTTTTAGGATTTAAGGTAGTGCAGTGGTGTTTGTGTAGTGTAGGGGGTCATGCTGGGGTAGTGTATAAGGGGTTTCGGGTAGTGCAGTGGTGTTGGTGAAGTGTAGGGGTCGAGCTGGGGCAGTGTTAAGGGTTTTAGGGTGGTGCAGTGATGTTTGGGTAGTGTAGGGGGTCCTGCTGAGGGTTGGTTTTGGGTTTAGGGTAGTGCAGTGGTGTTTGGGTAGTGTAGGGGGTTGTACTGGGGTAGATTTAGGGTTTAGGGTAGTGCAGTGGTATTTGGGTAGTATGGGGGTTGTGCTAGGGGTAGATTTAAGGTTTAGGGTAGTGCAGTGGTGTTTGGGCAGTGTAGGGGGTCGTGCTGGGGTAGTGATTAAGGGTTTAGGGTAGTGCAGTGGTGTTTGGGTAGTGTAGGGGCTACTGCTGGGGGTAGTGTTTTAGGGTATAGGATAGTGCAATGGTGTTTGGGTAGTGTAGGGGGTAATGCTGGGGGTAGTGTTTTAGGGTTTAGGGTAGTACAGTGGTGCTTGGGTAGTGTAGGGGTACTGCTGGGGGTAGTGTTTTAGGGTTTAGGGTAGTGCAGTGGTGTTTGGGCAGTGTAGGGGGTCATGCTGGGGGTAGTGTTTTAGGGTTTGAGGTAGTGCAGTGGTGGTTGTGTAGTGTAGGGGGTAGTGTTTTAGGGTTTAGGGTAGTGCAGCAGTGCTTGTGTAGTGCAGGGGTCGTGGTTTAGGGTTTAGGATTGTGCAGTGGTCTTTGTGTAGTGTAGGAGGTCGTACTGGGGATGGTGTTTTAGGGTTTAGGGCAGTGCAGTGGTGTTCGGGCAGTGTAGGGAGATGTGCTGGGGGTGGTGTTTTAGGGTTTAGGGTAGAGCCATGGTGTTTGGGCAGTGTAGAGGGTCATGCAGGGGGTGGTGTTTCAGGGTTTAGGGTAGTGCCGTGGTGTTCGGGCAGTGTAGGGGGTCTTGCTGGGGGTGGTGTTTCAGGGTTTAGAGCAGTGCAGTGGTGTTCGGGCAGTGTAGGGGAAGTGTGGGGGTGGTGTTTCAGGGTTTAGGGCAGTGCAGTGGTATTCTAGCAGTGTAGGAGGTCATGCGGGGGGTGGTGTTTCAGGGTTTAAGGCAGTGCAGTGGTGTTCGGGCAGTGTAGGGGGTCATGCGGGGGTGGTGTTTCAGGGATTAGGGATGCGCAGTGGTGTTTGGGCAGTGTAGGGGGTCATGCGGGTGGTGTTTCAGGGTTAAGGGCAGTGCAGTGGTGTTTGTGTAGTGTAGGGGGTCGTGCGGGGTGGAGTTTCAGGGTTTAGGGCAGTGCAGTGGTGTTCGGGCAGTGAAGGGGGACGTGCTGGGGCTGGTCTTTCAGGGTTTAGGGCAGTGCAGTGGTGTTCGGGCAGTGTAGGAGGTTGTGCTGGGGCTGGTGTTTCAGGGTTTAGGGCAGGGCAGTGCAGTGGTGTTAGGGAAGAGTAGGGGGTCATGCTGGGGGTGGCATTTCAGGGTTTAGGGCAGTGCAGTGGTGTTCGGGCAATGTAGGGGGTCGAGCGGGGGTGTTTCAGGGTTCATGGTAGTGCAGTGTTATTCAGGCAGTGTAGGGGGTCATGCGGGGCGTTGTGTTTCAGGGTTTAGGGCAGTGCAGTGTTGTTCGGACAGTGTAGGGGGTCATGTAGGGGCGTGGTGTTTCAGGGTTTAGGGCAGTGCAGTACTGTTTGGGCAGTGTAGGGTGTCATGCAGGGGCGTGGTGTTTCGGGGTTTAGGACAGTGCAGTGGTGTTCTGGCAGTGTAGGGGATCGTGCAGGGGCATGGTGTTTCAGGGTTTAGGGCAGTGCAATGCTGTTCAAGCAGTGTAGGGGGTTGTGCAGGGGCGTGGTGTTTCAGGGTTTAGGGCAGTACAGTGGTGTTTGGGCAGTGTAGGGGGTCGTGCAAGGGGTGGTATTTCAGGGTTTAGGGCAGAGCAGTGGTGTTCAGGCAGTGTATTTGGACGTGCGGTGGGTGGTGATTCAGGGTTTAGGGCAGAGCAGTGGTGTTCGGGCAGTGTAGGTGGTCGTGCAGGGGGTGGAGTTTCAGGGTTTAGGTCAGAGCAGTGGTGTTCGGGCGGGGGGTGGTGTTTCAGGGTTTAGGGCAGTGCAGTGGTGTTCGGGCAGTGTAGGGGGTCATGCGGGGTGGTGTTTCAGGGATTAGGGCAGTGCAGTGGTGTTCGGGCAGTGTAGGGGTCATGTGGGGTGTGGTGTTTCAGGGTTAAGGGCAGTGTAGTGGTGTTTTGTGTAGTGAAGGGGGTCATGCTGGGGTAGTGTATAAGGGTTTAGGGCAGTGCAGTGGTGTTCGGGCAGTGCTGTGGTGTTCGGGCAGTGTAGGGGGTCGTGCGGGGGTGGTGTTTCAGGGTTTAGGGCAGTGCAGTGGTGTTCGGGCAGTGAAGGGGGACGTGCTGGGGCTGGTCTTTCAGGGTTTAGGGCAGTGCTGTGGTGTTCGGGCAGTGTAGGAGGTTGTGCTGGGGCTGGTGTTTCAGGGTTTAGGGCAGTGCAGTGGTGTTCGAGCAGAGTTGGGGTCATGCTGGGGGTGGCATTTCAGGGTTTAGGGCAGTGGTGTTCGGGCAATGTAGGGGGTCGAGCGGGGTGTGGTGTTTCCGGGTTTAGGGTAGTGCAGTGTTGTTCAGGCAGTATAGGGGGTCATGCGGGGCTTGGTGTTTCAGGGTTTAGGGCAGTGCAGTGTTGTTCGGGCAGTGTAGGGGGTCATGCAGGGGCATGGTGTTTCAGGGTTTAGGGCAATGCAGTGCTGTTTGGGCAGTGTAGGGTGTCATGCAGGGGCATGGTGTTTCAGGGTTTAGGACAGTGCAGTGGTGTTCGGGCAGTGTAGGGGATTGTGCAGGGGTGGTGTATCAGGTTTTAGTGCAGTGGTGTTCGGGCAGTGTAGAGGATCATGCAGGGGCGTGGTGTTTCAGGGTTTAGGGCAGTGCAATGCTGTTCAAGCAGTGTAGGGGGGTCGTGCAGGGGGTGGTGTTTCAGGGCTTAGGGCAGAGCAGTGGTGTTCGGGCAGTTTATTTGGACGTGCAGTGGGTGGTGTTTCAGGGTTTAGCGCAGAGCAGTGGTGTTCAGGCAGTGTAGGTGGTCGTGCAGGGGGTGGTGTTTCAGGGTTTAGGTCAGAGAAGTGGTGTTCGGGCGGGGGGTGGTGTTTCAGGTTTTAGGGCAGTACAGTGGTGTTCAGGCAGTGGAGGGGGACGTGCTGGGGCTGGTGTTTCATGGTTTACGGCAGTGCAGTGGTGTTCAGGCAGTGTAGGGGGAGGTGTTGGGGAGGTTTTTCAGGGTTTAGGGCAGTGCAGTGGTGCTCGGGCAGTGTAGGAGGTCATGCTGGGGCTGGTATTTCAGGGTTTAGGGCAGTGTAGTGGTGTTTGCTCAGAGTAGGGGGTCGTGCTGTGGCTGGTGTTTAGGGTTTAGGGCAGTGCAGTGGTGTTCGGGCAATGTAGGGTGTCGTGCTGGGGGTGGTGTTTCTGGGTTTAGGGCAGTGAAGTGGTGTTCGGGCAGTGTAAGGGGTTGTGCTGGGGCTGGTGTTTCAGAGTTTATGGCAGTGCAGTGTTGTTCGGGCAGTGTAGGGTGTCGTGTTGGGGGTGGTGTTTCATGGTGTAGGGCAGTGCAGTGTTGTTCGAGCAGTGTATGGGGTCATGCGGGAGGTGGTGTTTCAGGGTTTAGAGTAGTGCAGTGTTGTTCAGGAAGTGAGGGGATCATGCTGGGGCTGGTGTTTCAGGGTTTAGGGCAGTGCAGTGGTATTCGGCAGTTTATTTGGTTGTGCAGTGAGTGGTGTTTCAGGGTTTAGGGCACAGCAGTGGTGTTCGGGGAGTGTAGGGGGTCGTGCAGGGGGTGGTGTTTCAGGGTTTAGGGCAGAGCAGTGGTGTTCGGGTAGTATAGGGGGTCATGCTGGGGTAATGTTTCAGGGTTTATTGCAGAGCAGTGGTGTTCGGTCAGAGTACCGAGTCATGCTGGGGCTGGTGTTTCAGGGTTTAGGGCAGTGGTGTTTGGGCAGTGGAGGGGGTCGTGCTGTTTTAGGGTTTAGGGCAGTGCAGTTGTGTTCGGGTAGTATAGGGGGTAGTGCTGGGGTGGTGTTTTAGGGTTTAGGGCAGTGCAGTGGTGTTCGGGCAGTGTAGGGGGTTGTTGTGTGGGGGGGTGGTGTTTCAGGGTTTAGTGCAGTGCAGTGGTGTTCGGGCAGTGTAGTGGGTCATGCAGGGGTGGTGTTTCAGGGTTCAGGGCAGTGCAGTGGTGTTCGGGCAGTGTAGGTGGTCCTGCGGGGGGTGGTGTTTTAGGATTTAAGGTAGTGCAGTGGTGTTTGTGTAGTGTAGGGGGTCATGCTGGGGTAGTGTATAAGGGGTTTCGGGTAGTGCAGTGGTGTTGGTGAAGTGTAGGGGTCGAGCTGGGGCAGTGTTAAGGGTTTTAGGGTGGTGCAGTGATGTTTGGGTAGTGTAGGGGGTCCTGCTGAGGGTTGGTTTTGGGTTTAGGGTAGTGCAGTGGTGTTTGGGTAGTGTAGGGGGTTGTACTGGGGTAGATTTAGGGTTTAGGGTAGTGCAGTGGTATTTGGGTAGTATGGGGGTTGTGCTAGGGGTAGATTTAAGGTTTAGGGTAGTGCAGTGGTGTTTGGGCAGTGTAGGGGGTCGTGCTGGGGTAGTGATTAAGGGTTTAGGGTAGTGCAGTGGTGTTTGGGTAGTGTAGGGGCTACTGCTGGGGGTAGTGTTTTAGGGTATAGGATAGTGCAATGGTGTTTGGGTAGTGTAGGGGGTAATGCTGGGGGTAGTGTTTTAGGGTTTAGGGTAGTACAGTGGTGCTTGGGTAGTGTAGGGGTACTGCTGGGGGTAGTGTTTTAGGGTTTAGGGTAGTGCAGTGGTGTTTGGGCAGTGTAGGGGGTCATGCTGGGGGTAGTGTTTTAGGGTTTGAGGTAGTGCAGTGGTGGTTGTGTAGTGTAGGGGGTAGTGTTTTAGGGTTTAGGGTAGTGCAGCAGTGCTTGTGTAGTGCAGGGGTCGTGGTTTAGGGTTTAGGATTGTGCAGTGGTCTTTGTGTAGTGTAGGAGGTCGTACTGGGGATGGTGTTTTAGGGTTTAGGGCAGTGCAGTGGTGTTCGGGCAGTGTAGGGAGATGTGCTGGGGGTGGTGTTTTAGGGTTTAGGGTAGAGCCATGGTGTTTGGGCAGTGTAGAGGGTCATGCAGGGGGTGGTGTTTCAGGGTTTAGGGTAGTGCCGTGGTGTTCGGGCAGTGTAGGGGGTCTTGCTGGGGGTGGTGTTTCAGGGTTTAGAGCAGTGCAGTGGTGTTCGGGCAGTGTAGGGGAAGTGTGGGGGTGGTGTTTCAGGGTTTAGGGCAGTGCAGTGGTATTCTAGCAGTGTAGGAGGTCATGCGGGGGGTGGTGTTTCAGGGTTTAAGGCAGTGCAGTGGTGTTCGGGCAGTGTAGGGGGTCATGCGGGGGTGGTGTTTCAGGGATTAGGGATGCGCAGTGGTGTTTGGGCAGTGTAGGGGGTCATGCGGGTGGTGTTTCAGGGTTAAGGGCAGTGCAGTGGTGTTTGTGTAGTGTAGGGGGTCGTGCGGGGTGGAGTTTCAGGGTTTAGGGCAGTGCAGTGGTGTTCGGGCAGTGAAGGGGGACGTGCTGGGGCTGGTCTTTCAGGGTTTAGGGCAGTGCAGTGGTGTTCGGGCAGTGTAGGAGGTTGTGCTGGGGCTGGTGTTTCAGGGTTTAGGGCAGGGCAGTGCAGTGGTGTTAGGGAAGAGTAGGGGGTCATGCTGGGGGTGGCATTTCAGGGTTTAGGGCAGTGCAGTGGTGTTCGGGCAATGTAGGGGGTCGAGCGGGGGTGTTTCAGGGTTCATGGTAGTGCAGTGTTATTCAGGCAGTGTAGGGGGTCATGCGGGGCGTTGTGTTTCAGGGTTTAGGGCAGTGCAGTGTTGTTCGGACAGTGTAGGGGGTCATGTAGGGGCGTGGTGTTTCAGGGTTTAGGGCAGTGCAGTACTGTTTGGGCAGTGTAGGGTGTCATGCAGGGGCGTGGTGTTTCGGGGTTTAGGACAGTGCAGTGGTGTTCTGGCAGTGTAGGGGATCGTGCAGGGGCATGGTGTTTCAGGGTTTAGGGCAGTGCAATGCTGTTCAAGCAGTGTAGGGGGTTGTGCAGGGGCTTGGTGTTTCAGGGTTTAGGGCAGTACAGTGGTGTTTGGGCAGTGTAGGGGGTCGTGCAAGGGGTGGTATTTCAGGGTTTAGGGCAGAGCAGTGGTGTTCAGGCAGTGTATTTGGACGTGCGGTGGGTGGTGATTCAGGGTTTAGGGCAGAGCAGTGGTGTTCGGGCAGTGTAGGTGGTCGTGCAGGGGGTGGTGTTTCAGGGTTTAGGTCAGAGCAGTGGTGTTCGGGCGGGGGGTGGTGTTTCAGGGTTTAGGGCAGTGCAGTGGTGTTCGGGCAGTGTAGGGGGTCATGCGGGGTGGTGTTTCAGGGATTAGGGCAGTGCAGTGGTGTTCGGGCAGTGTAGGGGTCATGTGGGGTGTGGTGTTTCAGGGTTAAGGGCAGTGTAGTGGTGTTTTGTGTAGTGAAGGGGGTCATGCTGGGGTAGTGTATAAGGGTTTAGGGCAGTGCAGTGGTGTTCGGGCAGTGCTGTGGTGTTCGGGCAGTGTAGGGGGTCGTGCGGGGGTGGTGTTTCAGGGTTTAGGGCAGTGCAGTGGTGTTCGGGCAGTGAAGGGGGACGTGCTGGGGCTGGTCTTTCAGGGTTTAGGGCAGTGCTGTGGTGTTCGGGCAGTGTAGGAGGTTGTGCTGGGGCTGGTGTTTCAGGGTTTAGGGCAGTGCAGTGGTGTTCGAGCAGAGTTGGGGTCATGCTGGGGGTGGCATTTCAGGGTTTAGGGCAGTGGTGTTCGGGCAATGTAGGGGGTCGAGCGGGGTGTGGTGTTTCCGGGTTTAGGGTAGTGCAGTGTTGTTCAGGCAGTATAGGGGGTCATGCGGGGCTTGGTGTTTCAGGGTTTAGGGCAGTGCAGTGTTGTTCGGGCAGTGTAGGGGGTCATGCAGGGTCATGGTGTTTCAGGGTTTAGGGCAGTGCAGTGCTGTTTGGGCAGTGTAGGGTGTCATGCAGGGGCATGGTGTTTCAGGGTTTAGGACAGTGCAGTGGTGTTCGGGCAGTGTAGGGGATTGTGCAGGGGTGGTGTATCAGGTTTTAGTGCAGTGGTGTTCGGGCAGTGTAGAGGATCATGCAGGGGCGTGGTGTTTCAGGGTTTAGGGCAGTGCAATGCTGTTCAAGCAGTGTAGGGGGGTCGTGCAGGGGGTGGTGTTTCAGGGCTTAGGGCAGAGCAGTGGTGTTCGGGCAGTTTATTTGGACGTGCAGTGGGTGGTGTTTCAGGGTTTAGCGCAGAGCAGTGGTGTTCAGGCAGTGTAGGTGGTCGTGCAGGGGGTGGTGTTTCAGGGTTTAGGTCAGAGCAGTGGTGTTCGGGCGGGGGGTGGTGTTTCAGGTTTTAGGGCAGTACAGTGGTGTTCAGGCAGTGGAGGGGGACGTGCTGGGGCTGGTGTTTCATGGTTTACGGCAGTGCAGTGGTGTTCAGGCAGTGTAGGGGGAGGTGTTGGGGAGGTTTTTCAGGGTTTAGGGCAGTGCAGTGGTGCTCGGGCAGTGTAGGAGGTCATGCTGGGGCTGGTATTTCAGGGTTTAGGGCAGTGTAGTGGTGTTTGCTCAGAGTAGGGGGTCGTGCTGTGGCTGGTGTTTAGGGTTTAGGGCAGTGCAGTGGTGTTCGGGCAATGTAGGGTGTCGTGCTGGGGGTGGTGTTTCTGGGTTTAGGGCAGTGAAGTGGTGTTCGGGCAGTGTAAGGGGTTGTGCTGGGGCTGGTGTTTCAGAGTTTATGGCAGTGCAGTGTTGTTCGGGCAGTGTAGGGTGTCGTGTTGGGGGTGGTGTTTCATGGTGTAGGGCAGTGCAGTGTTGTTCGAGCAGTGTATGGGGTCATGCGGGAGGTGGTGTTTCAGGGTTTAGAGTAGTGCAGTGTTGTTCAGGAAGTGAGGGGATCATGCTGGGGCTGGTGTTTCAGGGTTTAGGGCAGTGCAGTGGTATTCGGCAGTTTATTTGGTTGTGCAGTGAGTGGTGTTTCAGGGTTTAGGGCACAGCAGTGGTGTTCGGGGAGTGTAGGGGGTCGTGCAGGGGGTGGTGTTTCAGGGTTTAGGGCAGAGCAGTGGTGTTCGGGTAGTATAGGGGGTCATGCTGGGGTAATGTTTCAGGGTTTATTGCAGAGCAGTGGTGTTCGGTCAGAGTACCGAGTCATGCTGGGGCTGGTGTTTCAGGGTTTAGGGCAGTGGTGTTTGGGCAGTGGAGGGGGTCGTGCTGTTTTAGGGTTTAGGGCAGTGCAGTTGTGTTCGGGTAGTATAGGGGGTAGTGCTGGGGTGGTGTTTTAGGGTTTAGGGCAGTGCAGTGGTGTTCGGGCAGTGTAGGGGGTTGTTGTGTGGGGGGGTGGTGTTTCAGGGTTTAGTGCAGTGCAGTGGTGTTCGGGCAGTGTAGTGGGTCATGCAGGGGTGGTGTTTCAGGGTTCAGGGCAGTGCAGTGGTGTTCGGGCAGTGTAGGTGGTCCTGCGGGGGGTGGTGTTTCAGGGTTTAGGGCTGTGCAGTGGTGTTCAGGCAGTGTAGGTGGTCATGCGGGTGTAGAGTTTCAGGGTTTAGGGTAGTGCAGTGGTGTTTGGGCAGTGTAGGGGGTTGTGCTGGGGCAGGTGTTTCAGGGTTTAGGGCAGTGCAGTGTTGTTCGGGCAGTGTAGGGGGTCATGCGGGGGTGGTGTTTCAGGGTTTAGGGCAGTGCAGTGGTGTTCGGGCAGTGTAGGGGGTCATGCAGGGGCATAGTGTTTCAGGGTTTAGGGCAGTGCAGTGCTGTTCGGGCAGTGTAGGGGGTCGTGCAGGGGCATGGTGTTTCAGGGTTTAGAGCAGTGCAGTAGTGTTCGGGCAGTGTAGGTGTTAGAGGTTATACTGGGTTAGCATCATGTATATCGTTTTGATTCCATTAGTCTATCTTATTGAGTAGTCAACATTGTATATCGTTGTATAATACTTGTATTTCTATTTGTAAAACACAGTATAGTCAGTTATAATTGCATTTGCAGGCAGCAGTGCTCGTTGTTCTCTTAGTCAACCATTGAACTCTATGTCACGAGAATAGACTCACGTGTTTTCTGATCTACACACCTTCCCAACTGTCAGGCCAAATCCACGTGCTATGCGTAACAGAAGAATACGAGTACTGAAACGTGCACCTGCAACGATACGCATTCAGCAGCTATTAAAACCCCCACCCGCTCTCTTAACAGTGCTTCGCTTCACAGCGTTACCGCTAGTGTTCCGGACTCGCTCACAGAAACCGGCTCTCCCCTTACCTGATCTGGCCGGCTTCCATGCTGTGTTGCCATACTCAGCTCCGGTCATCTTCGGTACCTCATCTGCCACCATCCGACTTCTTCTTGTTCCAGCGCCTTCGTCCGTAACTTACGGGCGACTCCTACAAAAAAAATAAACAAAGAAGTTGAAGTTACAGAATTCCAGTCTCCAGTCACCAGCTCTCATTTGGTAATATTTCTTTTGCCAGGAAACAAACCGGTAAGACTTTAAATATTTAGAAATAAGGTCTGGACAGCCTTGAACTTATCGCGCTCAGAGGAAATATTTGGCATAGCATTTTTCCTGAGAAAAAGACAATATCATCGGAACTAATCTAATTTGAGAAACCCCTGTCTCGCTTTAAAGCTCTTAAAGGAGCCATTGTGATTAAGCGCTTTAGAGAACTTTACATATGTGAATGTGCACTAGTCGATTTGATTATTGTTTCCTCATCATTCCTATGTCTATAACGATGCCCTTATAGATGAAAGGTTTTTACTATTTAAATAGAGTGCTGAAGCAAGTACAAGCACTTTGGTCTGTGCATTTGTCTTTTCTTTTCTTTATATGTTATTTTTCAGAACCCCTTTTGGACGAGTTTCTCAAGAGCGCTAAGGTATGAGTCAATACAAAGTTATTAAGTAGAGACTTACAAAACTAACAGGTTTGTTAGGAGGGGTACACATTATATATATATATATAATATTGATTAAAAAACTGATTCTTGTATTTAAGGTGATCAAACCATTATTGAGAAACAAGATACATCATAACTTGCGAAGTGTATGCATAGGCTTTCTGGATTAGGGTAGGTTTAATAATTCAAAGATTTTTTGTAGAACGGAATTTTAATTTGAACAATCCTGAAGACGCATGAAACTTTATTGTGTATTTGGTTGTAATATCATTTTACAGATGTCTAGTTCGAATACAGGCTGAAATCCCAAGAGTAGGAAAGGAAGGTCCAGAGTCACTTCAACCTGAGAGACAGACAACTACACGAGTTCCACCAGATTGGAGATCGAGTCCAGTGTTTTCTTGTTCTCTCTTTCCAACTCCCCTTTCCCCCCGGCACGAGTCAGCCTGGCTAGAGCTATTCTTTCTTGCCGAACTGATTGGTTCAGGGAGGAATTAGGAACGTGCAGCATCAAGCAGGAAACAAACGGGTCATTGGTGAGTGACTTTGTAACAGTAGGGGGTCATGTGCAGGGGTGGTGATTCAGGGTTTACAGCAGTGCAGTGCTGTGCGGGCAGTATGGGGGGTCATGTAGGGGCATGGTGTTTCAGGGTTTAGGGCAGTGCAGTGCTGTTTGGGCAGTGTAGGGGGACGTGCTGGGGCTGGTGTTTCAGGGTTTAGGGCAGTGCAGTGGTGTTTGGGCAGTGTAGGAGGTCGTGCTGGGGCTGGTGATTCAGGGTTTAGGGATGTACAGTGGTGTTCGGGCAGAGTAGGGGGTCGTGCTGTGGCTGGTGTTTAGGGTTTAGTGCAGTGGTGTTCTGGCAATTTAGGGGGTCGTGCTGGGGCTGGTGTTTCAGCTTCTAGGGCAGTGCAGTGGTGGTCGGGCAGGGAAGGGGGTCCTGCTGGGGGTGGTGTTTCAGGGTTTAGGGCAGTGCAGTGGTGTTTGGGCAGTGAAGGGGGTCGTGCTGGGGCTGCTGTTTCGGGTTTTAGGGCAGTGCAGGGTTGTTCGGGCAGTGTAGGGGGTCGTGCTGGGGGTGGTGTTTCAGGGTTTAGGGCAGTGCAGTGTTGTTTGGGAAGTGTAGGGGGTCGTTCGGTGGTGGTGTTTCAGGGTTTAGGGTAGTGCAGTGTTGTTCGGGCAGTGTAAGGGTTTGTGCAAGGAGTGGTGTTTCAGGGTTTAGGGCAGTGCAGTGGTCATTCAGGGGTGTGGTGTTTCAGCTTCTAGGGCAGTGCAGTGGTGGTCGGGCAGTGAAGGGGGTCCTGCTGGGGGTGGTGTTTCAGGGTTTAGGGCAGTGCAGTGGTGTTTGGGCAGTGAAGGGGGTCGTGCTGGGGCTGCTGTTTCGGGTTTTAGGGCAGTGCAGGGTTGTTCGGGCAGTGTAGGGGGTCGTGCTGGGGGTGGTGTTTCAGGGTTTAGGGCAGTGCAGTGTTGTTTGGGAAGTGTAGGGGGTCGTTCGGTGGTGGTGTTTCAGGGTTTAGGGTAGTGCAGTGCTGTTCGGGCAGTGTAGGGGGTCATGCAGGGGCGGGGTGTTTCAGGGTTTAGGGCAGTGCAGTGGTGTTTGGGCACTGTAGGGGGTCGTGCAGGGGCGTGGTGTTTCAGGGTTTAGGGCAGCACAGTAGTGTTTGGGCAGGGTAGGGGGTTGTGCAGCGGGTGGTGCTTCAGGGCTTAGGGCAGTGCTGTTGTGTTCGGGCAGTGTATTTTTTCGTGCAGTGGGTGGTGTTTCAGTGTTTAGGGCAGAGCAGTGGTGTTCGGGCAGTGTAGGGGGTCATGCAGGGGGTGGTGTTTCAGGGTTTAGGCAGAGCAGTGGTGTTCGGGCAGTGTATGTGGTCGTGCTGGGGCTGGTGTTTCAGGGTTTAGGGCAGGGCAGTGGTGTTTGGGCAGTGTAGGGGGTCATTCGGGGGTGGTGTTTCAGTGTTTAGGGTAGTGCAGTGTTGTTCGGACAGTGTAGGGGGTCGTGCAAGGAGTGGTGTTTCAGGGTTTAGGGCAGTACAGTGGTGATCGGGCAGTGTAGGGGGTCATTCAGGGGCGTGGTGTTTGAGGCTTTAGGACAGTGCAGTGCTGTTCGGACAGTGTGGGGGGTCGTGCGGAGGGTGGTGTTTCAGGGTTTAGGGCAGTGCAGTGGTGTTCGGGCAGTGTAGGGGTTGTGCAGGGGCGTGGTGTTTCAGGGTTTAGGGCAGTGCCGTGGTGTTCGGGCAGTGTAGGGGGACGTGCTGGGGCTGGTGTTTCAGGGTTTAGGGCCATGCAGTTGTGTTCGGGCAGTTTAGGAGGTCCTGCTGGGGCTGGTGTTTCAGGGTTTTGGCAGTGCAGTGGTGTTCGGGCAGAGTAGGGGGTCGTGCTGTGGCTGGTGTTTAGGGTTTAGGGCAGTGCAGTGGTGTTCAGGCAATGTAGGGGGTTGTGCTGGGGCTGGTGTTTTAGGGTTTAGGGCAGTGGTGGACGGGCAGTGTAGGGGTCATGCTGGGGGTGGTGTTTCAGGGTTTAGGGCAGTGCAGTAGTGTTCAGGCTGTGTAGGGGGTCATGCTTGGGCTGGTGTTTCAGGGTTTAGGGCAGTGCAGTGTTGTTCGGGCAAAGTAGGGGTCGTACTGGGGGTGGTGTTTCAGGGTTTAGGGCAATGCATTGTTGTTTGGGCAGTGTAGGGGGTCATTCGGGGGTGGTGTTTCAGGGTTTAGGGTAGTGCAGTGTTGTTCGGGTAGTGTAGGGGGTCGTGCACGGAGTGGTGTTTCAGGGTTTAGGGCAGTGAAGTGGTGTTCTGGCAGTGTAGGGGGTCGTGCAGGGGCATTGTGTTTCAGGATTTAGGGCAGTGCAGTGATGTTCGAGCAGTGTAAGGGTTCGTGCAGGGGGTGGTGTTTCATGGTTTAGGGCAGTGCAGTTGTGGTCAGGCAGTGTATTTGTTCATGCAGTGGGTGGTGTTTGAGGGTTTAGGGCACGGCAGTGGTGTTTGGGCAGTGTAGGGGGTCATGCTGGGGGTGGTTTTCAGGGTTTAGGGCAGTGCAGTGTTATTTGGGCAGTGTAGGGGTCATTTGGGGGGGGTGTTTCAGGGTTTAGGATAGTGCAGTGGTGTTCGGGCAGTGTAGGGGGTCATTCAGGGGCGTGGTGTTTCAGGGTTTAGGGCAGTGCAGTGCTGTCGGGCAGTGTAGGGGGTCATGCAGGGGCATGGTGTTTCAGGGTTTACGGCAGTGCAGTGGTGTTCGGGCAGTGTAGAGGGTCGTGCAGGGGCGTGATGTTTCAGGGTTTAGGGCAGTGCAGTGGTGTTCGGGCAGTGTAGGGGGTCGTGCAGGGGGTGGTGTTTCAGGGTTTAGGGCAGTGCAGTTGTGTTCGGGCAGTGTATTTTTTCGTGCAGTGGGTGGTGTTTCAGGGTTTAGGGCAGGGCAGTGGTGTTCGGGCAGTGTAGGTGGTCGTGCAGGGGGTGGTGTTTCCCGGTTTGGGAAGAGCAGTGGTGTTCGGGCAGTGTATGTGGTCATGCTGGGGCTGGTGTTTCAGTGTTTAGGCAGAGCAGTGGTGTTTGGGCACTGTAGGGGGTGATACTGGGGCTGGTGTTTCAGGGTTTAGGGCAGTGCAGTGGTGTTCGGGCAGTGTAGGGGTCGTGCTGGGGCTGGTGTTTAAGGGTTTAGGGCAGTGCAGTGGTGTTCGGGCAGTGAAGGGGGTCGAGCTGGGGCTGGTGTTTCAGGGTTTAGGGCAGAGCAGTGGTGTTCGGGCATTGTAGGGGGACATGCTGGGGCTGATGTTTCAGGGTTTAGGGCAGAGCAGTGGTGTTCGGGCAGTGTAGGGGTCGTGCTGGAGGTGGTGTTTCAGGGTTTAGGTCAGAGCAGTGGTGTTCGGGCAGAGTAGGGGGTCGTGCTGGGTGTGGTGTTTAGGGTGTAGGGCAGAGCAGTGGTGTTCAGGCAGTGTAGGAGTTCGTGCTGGGGGTAGTGTTTCAGGGTTTAGGGCAGTGTAGTGGTGTTTGGGCAGAGTAAGGGGTCATGCTGGGGCTGGTGTTTCAGGGTTTAGGGCAGTGGTGTTCAGGCAGTGTAGGGGATCGTGCTGGGACTGGTGTTTCAGGGTTTAGGGCAGTGCAGTGGTGTTCGGACAGAGTAGGGGGTTGTGCGGGGTGGTGTTTAGGGTTTAGGGCAGTGCAGTGGTGTTTAGGCAGAGTAGGGTGTCGTGCTGGGGTGGTGTTTAGGGTTTAGGGCAGTGCAGTGGTGTTCGGGCAGTGTAGGGGGTTGTGCGGGGTGGTGTTTAGGGTTTAGGGCAGTGCAGTGGTGTTTAGGCAGAGTAGGGTGTCGTGCTGGGGTGGTGTTTAGGGTTTAGGGCAGTGCAGTGGTGTTCGGGCAGTGTAGGGGGTCATGCTGGGGCTGGTGTTTCAAGGTTTAGGGCAGAGCAGTGGTGTTCGCACAGTGTAGGGGGTCTTGCTGGGGGTGGTGTTTCAGGGTTTAGGGCAGTGGTGTTCAGGCTGTGTAGAAGGTCTTGCTGGGGATGGTGTTTCATGGTTTAGTGCAGTGTTGTTCGGGCTGTGTAGGGGGTCTTGCTGGGGTGGTATTTCAGGGTTTAGGGCAGTGCAGTGGGGTTCGGGCAGTTTAGGGGGTCGTGCAGGGGCTGGTGTTTCAGGGTTTAGGGCAGTGCAGTGGTGTTCGGGCGGTGTAGGGGGTCGGGCTGGGGCTGGTGTTTCAGGGTTTAGGAAAAGTCAGTGGTGTTCGGGTGGTGTAGGGGGTCGTGCTGGAGTTGGTGTTTCAGGGTATAGGGTTGTGCAGTGGTGTTCGAGCGGTTTAGGGGGTCGTGCTGGGGCTGGTGTTTCAGAGTTTAGGGCAGTGCAGTGGTGTTTAGGCAGAGTAGGGTGTCGTGCTGGGGTGGTGTTTAGGGTTTAGGGCAGTGCAGTGGTGTTCGGGCAGTGTAGGGGGTCATGCTGGGGCTGGTGTTTCAAGGTTTAGGGCAGAGCAGTGGTGTTCGCACAGTGTAGGGGGTCTTGCTGGGGGTGGTGTTTCAGGGTTTAGGGCAGTGGTGTTCAGGCTGTGTAGAAGGTCTTGCTGGGGATGGTGTTTCATGGTTTAGTGCAGTGTTGTTCGGGCTGTGTAGGGGGTCTTGCTGGGGTGGTATTTCAGGGTTTAGGGCAGTGCAGTGGGGTTCGGGCAGTTTAGGGGGTCGTGCAGGGGCTGGTGTTTCAGGGTTTAGGGCAGTGCAGTGGTGTTCGGGCGGTGTAGGGGGTCGGGCTGGGGCTGGTGTTTCAGGGTTTAGGAAAAGTCAGTGGTGTTCGGGTGGTGTAGGGGGTCGTGCTGGAGTTGGTGTTTCAGGGTATAGGGTTGTGCAGTGGTGTTCGAGCGGTTTAGGGGGTCGTGCTGGGGCTGGTGTTTCAGAGTTTAGGGCAGTGCAGTGGTGTTCGGGCAATGTTGGGTGTCGTGCTGGGGCTGGTGTTTCAGGGTTTAGGGCAGTGCAGTGGTGTTCGGGCAGTGTAGGGGGTTGTGCTAGGGGTGGTGTTTCAGGGTTTAGGGCAGTGCAGTGGTGTTCAGGCAGAGTAGGGGATCGTGCTGGTTCTGGTGTTTAGGGTTTAGGACAGTGCAGTGGTGTTCGGGCAGAGTAGGGGGTTGTGCTGGGGTTCGTGTTTCAGGGTTTAGGGCATTGTAGTGGTGTTCAGGCAGTTTAGGGGGTCATGCTGGGGGTGGAGTTTCAGGATTTAGGGCAATGGTGTTCGGGCAGTTTAGGGGGTCATGCTGGGGGTGGTGTTTCAGGGTTTAGGGAAGTGCAGTGGTGTTCGGGCTGTGTAGGGGGTCGTGCTGGGGGTGGTGTTTCAGGGTATAGGGTTGTGCAGTGGTGTTCGGGCGGTTTAGGGGGTCGTGCTGGGGCTGGTGTTTCAGGGTTTATGGCTGTGCAGTGGTGTTCGGGTGGTGTAGGGGGTCGTGCGCTGGGGCTGGTGTTTCAGGGTTTAGGACAGTGCAGTGGTGTTCGGGCGGTGTAGGGGATCGAGCTGAGGTGGTGTTTCAGGCTTTAGGGCAGTGCAGTGTTGTTCTTTCAGTGTAGGGGGTCGTGCTGGGGCTTCTGTTTCAGGGTTTAGGGCAGTGCAGTGGTGTTCGGGCAATGTAGGGGGTCGTGCTGGGGCTTGTCTTTCAGGGTTTAGGGCAGTGCAGTGGTGTTCGGGCAGAGTAGGGGGTTGTGCTGGTGGCTCTTGTTTCAGGGCTTAGGGCATTGCAGTGGTGTTCAGACAGTTTAGGGGGTCATGCTGGGGTGGAGTTTCAGGATTTAGGGCAATGGTGTTCGGGCAGTTTAGGGGGTCATGCTGGGGGAGGTGTTTCAGGGTTTAGGGCTGCGCAATGGTGTTCGGACAGTGTAGGTGGTCGTGCTGGGGGTGGTATTTCGGGGTTTAGTGCAGTGATGTTCAGACAGTGTTTAAGGCAGTGCAGTGGTGTTCAGGCTGTGTAGGGGGTCTTGCTGGGGGTGGTGTTTCAGGGTTTAGGGCAGTGGTGTTCAGGCTGTGTAGAAGGTCTTGCTGGGGATGGTGTTTCATGGTTTAGTGCAGTGTTGTTCGGGCTGTGTAGGGGGTCTTGCTGGGGTGGTATTTCAGGGTTTAGGGCAGTGCAGTGGTGTTCGGGCAGTTTAGGGGGTCGTGCAGGGGCTGGTGTTTCAGGGTTTAGGGCAGTGCAGTGGTGTTCGGGCGGTGTAGGGGGTCGGGCTGGGGCTGGTGTTTCAGGGTTTAGGAAAAGTCAGTGGTGTTCGGGTGGTGTAGGGGGTCGTGCTGGAGTTGGTGTTTCAGGGTATAGGGTTGTGCAATGGTGTTCGAGCGGTTTAGGGGGTCGTGCTGGGGCTGGTGTTTCAGAGTTTAGGGCAGTGCAGTGGTGTTCGGGCAATGTTGGGGGTCGTTCTGGGGCTGGTGTTTCAGGGTTTAGGGCAGTGCAGTGGTGTTCGGGCAGTGTAGGGGGTTGTGCTGGGGGTGGTGTTTGAGGGTTTAGGGCAGTACAGTGGTGTTCAGGCAGAGTAGGGGATCATGCTGGTTCTGGTGTTTAGGGTTTAGGACAGTGCAGTGGTGTTCGGGCAGAGTAGGGGGTTGTGCTGGGGTTCGTGTTTCAGGGTTTAGGGCATTGCAGTGGTGTTCAGGCAGTTTAGAGGGTCATGCTGGGGGTGGAGTTTCAGGATTTAGGGCAACGGTGTTCGGGCAGTTTAGGGGGTCATGCTGGGGGTGGTGTTTCAGGGTTTAGGGAAGTGCATTGGTGTTCGGGCTGTGTAGGGGATTGTGCTGAGGGTGGTGTTTCAGGGTATAGGGTTGTGGAGTGGTGTTCGGGCGGTTTAGGGGGTCGTGCTGGGTCTGGTGTTTCAGGGTTTACGGCTGTGCAGTGGTGTTCGGGTGGTGTAGGGGGTCGTGCGCTGGGGCTGGTGTTTCAGGGTTTAGGACAGTGCAGTGGTGTTCGGGCGGTGTAGGGGATCGAGCTGAGGTGGTGTTTCAGGCTTTAGGGCAGTGCAGTGGTGTTCTGTCAGTGTAGGGGGTCGTGCTGGGGCTGCTGTTTCAGGGTTTAGGGCAGTGCAGTGGTGTTCGGGCAATGTAGGGGGTCGTGCTGGGGCTTGTCTTTCAGGGTTTAAGGCAGTGCAGTGGTGTTCGGGCAGAGTAGGGGGTTGTGCTGGTGGCTCGTGTTTCAGGGCTTAGGGCATTGCAGTGGTGTTCAGTTTAGGGGGTCATGCTGGGGTGGAGTTTCAGGATTTAGGGCAATGGTGTTCGGACAGTGTAGGGGGTCATGCTGGGGGTGGTGTTTCAGGGTTTAGGGAAGTGCAGTGGTGTTCGGGCTGTGTAGGGGACGTGCTGGGGGTGGTATTCAGGGTTTAGGGCAGTGGTGTTCGGGCTGTGTAGGGGGACTTGCTGGGGTTGAAGTTTCAGGGTTTAGGGCAGTGGTGTTCGTGCTGTGTAGGGGGTCTTGCTGGGGTGGTGTTTCAGGGTTTAGGGCAGTGCAGTGTTGTTCGGGCAGTGTAGGGGGTCATGCTGGGGGTGTTGTTTCAGGGTTTAGGGCAGTGCAGTGTTGTTCGGGCAGAGTAGGGGGTCGTGCTGTGGCTGGTGTTTAGGGTTTAGGGCAGTGCAGTGGTGTTCGGGCAATGTAGGGTGTCGTGCTGGGGCTGGTGTTTCAGGGTTTAGGGCAGTGCAGTGGTGTTCGGTCAGTGTAGGGGGTCATGCTGGGGGTGGTGTTTCAGGGTTTAGGGCAATGCAGTGGTGTTCGGGCAGTTTAGGGGGTCGTGCTGGGGCTGGTGTTTCAGAGTTTATGGCAGTGCAGTGTTGTTCGGGCAGTGTAGGGGGTCGTGTTGGGGGTGGTGTTTCATGGTGTAGGGCAGTGCAGTGTTGTTCGAGCAGTGTATGGGGTCATACGGGAGGTGGGGTTTCAGGGTTTAGGGTAGTGCAGTGTTGTTCAGGAAGTGAGGGGATCATGCTGGGGCTGGTGTTTCAGGGTTTAGGGCAGTGCAGTGGTATTCGGCAGTGTATTTGGTTGTGCAGTGAGTGGTGTTTGAGGGTTTAGGGCAGAGCAGTGGTGTTCGGGGAGTGTAGGGGGTCCTGCAGGGGGTGGTGTTTCAGGGTTTAGGGCAGAGCAGTGGTGTTCAGGTAGTATAGGGGGTCGTGCTAGGGTAATGTTTCAGGGTTTATTGCATAGCAGTTGTGTTCTGTCAGAGTACGGAGTCATGCTGGGGCTGGTGTTTCAGGGTTTAGGGCAGTGGTGTTCGGGCAGTTTAGGGGGTGGTGCTGGGGATGGTGTTTCAGTGTTTAGGGCAGTGCAGTGGTGTTTGGGTAGTGTAGGGGGTCGTGCTGGGGGTGGTGTTGTAGGGTTTAGGGCAGTGCAGTGGTGTTCGGGTAGTATAGGGGGTAGTGCTGGGGGGGTGTTTTAGGGTTTAGGGCAGTGCAGTGGTGTTCGGGCAGTGTAGGGGGTTGTTGTGTGGGGGTGTTGTTTCAGGGTTTAGTGCAGTGCAGTGGTGTTCGGGCAGTGTAGGTGGTCCTGTGGGGGGTGGTGTTTCAGGGTTTAGGGCAGTGCAGTGGTGTTCAGGCAGTGTAGGTGGTCATGCGGGGGTAGAGTTTCAGGGTTTAGGGTAGTGCAGTGGTGTTTGGGCAGTGTAGGGGGTCGTGCTTGGGCGGGTGTTTCAGGGTTTAGGGCAGTGCAGTGTTGTTCGGGCAGTGTAGGGGATCATGCGGGGGTGGTGTTTCAGGGTTTAGGGCAGTGCAGTGGTGTTCGGGCAGTATAGGGGGTCATGCAGGGGCATAGTATTTCAGGGTTTAGGGCAGTGCAGTGCTGCTCGGGCAGTGTAGGGGGTCGTGCAGGGGCATGGTGTTTCAGGGTTTAGGGCAGTGCAGTGGTGTTCGGGCAGTGTAGGTAGTCCTGCGGAGGGTGGTGTTTCAGGGTTTAGGGCAGTGCAGTGGTGTTCAGGCAGTGTAGGTGGTCATGCGGGGTGTAGAGTTTCAGGGTTTAGGGTAGTGCATTGGTGTTTGAACAGTGTAGGGGGTCTTGCTGGGGCGGGTGTTTCAGGGTTTAGGGAAGTGCAGTGTTGTTCGGGCAGTGTAGGGGGTCATGCGGTGGTGGTGTTTCAGGGTTTAGGGCAGTGCAATGGTGTTCAGGCAGTGTAGGGGGTCATGCAGGGGCATAGTGTTTCAGGGTTTAGGGCAGTGCAGTGCTGTTCGGGCAGTGTAGGGGGTCGTGCAGGGGCATGGTGTTTCAGGGTTTAGGGCAGCGCAGTAGTGTTCGGGCAGTGTAGGTGTTAGAGGTTATACTGGGTTAGCATCATGTATATCGTTTTGATTCCATTAGTCTATCTTATTGAGTAGTCAACATTGTATATCGTTGTATAATACTTGTATTTCTATTTGTAAAACACAGTATAGTCAGTTATAATTGCATTTGCAGGCAGCAGTGCTTGTTGTTCTCTTAGTCAACCATTGAACTCTATGTCACGAGAATGATCTCACGTGTTTTCTGATCTACACACACCTTCCCAACTATCAGGCCAAATCCACGTGCCATGCGTAACAGAAGAATACGAGTACTGAAACGTGCACCTGCAACAATACGCATTCAACAGCTATTAAAAACCCCACCCGCTCGCTTAACAGTGCTTCGCTTCACAGCGTTACCGCTAGTGTTCCGGACTCGCTCACAGAAACCGGCCTTCCCCTTATCTGATCTGCCCGGCTTCCAGTCCTGTGTTGCCCTCCTCAGCTCCGGTCATCTTCGGTACCTCATCTGCCACCAGCCGACTTCTTCTTGTTCCAGCGCCTTCGTCCGTAACTTCCGGGCGACTCCTACAAAAAAAATAAACAAAGAAGTTGACGTTACAGAACTCCAGTCTCCAGTCAACAGCTCTCGTTTGGTAATATTTCTTTTGCCAGGAAACAAACCGGTAAGACTTTAAATATTTAGAAATAAGGTCTGGACAGCCTTGAACTTATCGCGCTCAGAGGAAATATTTGGCATCGCATTTTTCCTGAGAAAAAGACAATATCATCGGAACTTATCTAATTTGAGAAATCCCTGTCTCGCTTTAAAGCTCTGAAAGGAGCCATTGTGATTAAGCGCTTTAGAGAACTTTACATATGTGAATGTGCACAAGTAGATTTGATTATTGTTTCTTCATCATTCCTCTATCTATAACGATGCCCTTATAAATGAAAGGTTTTTACTATTTAAATATAGTGCTGAAGCAAGTACAAGCACTTTGGTCTGTGCATGTGTCTTTTCTTTTCTTTATATGTTATTTTTCAGAACCCCTTTTGGACGAGTTTCTCAAGAGCGCTAAGGTATGAGTCAATACAAAGTTATTAAGTAGAGACTAACAAAACTAACAGGTTTGTTAGGAGGGGTACACATTATATATATATAATATTGATTAAAAAACTGATTCTTGTATTTAAGGTGATCAAACCATTATTGAGAAACAAGATACATCATAACTTGCGAAGTGTATGCATAGGCTTTCTGGATTAGGGTAGGTTTAATAATTCAAAGATTTTTTGTAGAACAGAATTTTAATTTGAACAATCCTGAGGACGCATAAAACTTCATTGTGTATTTGGTTGTAATATCATTTTACAGATGTCTAGTTCGAATACAGACTGAAATCCCAAGAGCAGGAAAGGAAGGTCCAGAGTCACTTCAACCTGAGAGACAGACAACTACACGACTTCCACCAGATTGGAGATCGAGTCCAGTGTTTTCTTGTTCTCTCTTTCCAACTCCCCTTTCCCCTCGGCATGAGTCAGGTTGGCTAGAGCTATTCTTTCTTGCCGAACCGATTGGTTCAGGGAGGAATTAGGAACGTGCAGCATCAAGCAGGAAACAAACGGAACATTGGTGAGTGACTTCGTAACAGAAGGGGGTCATGTGCAGGGGTGGTGATTCAGGGTTACGGCAGTGCAGTGCTGTGCGGGCAGTGTGGGGGGTCATGTAGGGGCATGGTGTTTCAGGGTTTAGGGCAGTGTAGTGCTGTTCGGGCAGTTTAGGGGGACGTGCTGGGGCTGGTGTTTCAGGGTTTAGGGCAGTGCAGTGGTGTTCGGGCAATGTAGGAGGTCGTGCTGGGGCTGGTGTTTCAGGGTTTAGGGATGTACAGTGGTGTTCGGGCAGAGTAGGGGGTCGTACTGTGGCTGGTGTTTAGGGTTCAGTGCAGTGCAGTGGTGTTCTGGCAATTTAGGGGGTTGTGCTGGGGCTGGTGTTTCAGCTTTTAGGGCAGTGCAGTGGTGGTCGGGCAGTGTAGGGGGTCAGGCTGGGGGTGGTGTTTCAGGGTTTAGGGCAGTGCAGTGGTGTTCGGGCAGTGTAGGGGGTCGTGCTGGGGCTGCTGTTTCAGGGTTTAGGGCAGTGCAGTGTTGTTCGGGCAGTGTAGGGGGTCGTGCTGGGGATGGTGTTTCAGGGTTTAGGGCAGTGCAGTGTTGTTTGGGTAGTGTAGGGGGTCGTTCGGGTGGTGGTGTTTCAGGGTTTAGGGTAGTGCAGTGTTGTTCGGGGAGTGTAGGGGGTTGTGCAAGGAGTGGTGTTTCAGGGATTAGGGCAGTGCAGTGCTGTTCGGGCAGTGTAGGGGGTCATGCAGGGGCGTGGTGTTTCAGGGTTTAGGGTAGTGCAGTGGTGTTCGGGCAGTGTAGGGGGTCATGCAGGGGTGTGGTGTTTCAGAGTTTAGGGCAGGGCAGTGGTGTTCGGGCAGTGTAGGGGGTCGTGCAGCGGGTGGTGTTTCAGGGCTTAGGGCAGTGCAGTTGTGTTCGGGCAGTGTATTTTTTCGTGCAGTGGGTGGTGTTTCAGGGTTTAGGGCAGAGCAGTGGTGTTTGGGCAGTGTAGGGGGTCATGCAGGGGGTGGTGTTTCAGGGTTTAGGCAGAGCAGTGGTGTTCGGGCAGTGTATGTGGTCGTGCTGGGGCTGGTGTTTCAGGGTTTAGGGCAGGGCAGTGGTGTTTGGGCAGTGTAGCGGGTCATTCAGGGGTGGTGTTTCAGTGTTTAGGGTAGTGCAGTGTTGTTCGGGCAATGTAGGGGGTCGTGCAAGGAGTGGTGTTTCAGGGTTTAGGGCAGTGCAGTGGTGATCGGGCAGTGTAGGGGGTCATTCAGGGGCGTGGTGTTTCAGGCTTTAGGGCAGTGCAGTGATCTTCGGACAGTGTGGGGGGTCGTGCAGAGGGTGGTGTTTCAGGGTTTAGGGCAGTGCAGTGGTGTTCGGGCAGTGTAGGGGTTGTGCAGGGGCGTGGTGTTTCAGGGTTTAGGGCAGTGCAGTGGTGTTCGGGCAGTGTAGGGGGACGTGCTGGGGCTGGTGTTTCAGGGTTTAGGGCAGTACAGTGGTGTTCGGGCAGTGTAGGAAATAATGCTGGGGCTGGTGTTTCAGGGTTTTGGCAGTGCAGTGGTGTTCGGGCAGAGTAGGGGGTCTTGCTGTGGCTGGTGTTTAGGGTTTAGGGCAGTGCAGTGGTGTTCAGGCAATGTAGGGGGTTGTGCTGGGGCTGGTGTTTTAGGGTTTAGGGCAGTGGTGGATGGGCAGTGTAGGGGTCATGCTGGGGGTGGCGTTTCAGGGTTTAGGGCAGTGCAGTGGTGTTCGGGCAGTGTAGGGGGTCGTGCTTGGGCTGGTGTTTCAGGGTTTAGGGCAGTGCAGTGTTGTTTGGGCAGTGTAGGGGGTCATTCGGGGGTGGTGTTTCAGGGTTTAGGGTAGTGCAGTGTTGTTCGGGCAGTGTAGGGGGTCGTGCATGGAGTGGTGTTTCAGGGTTTAGGGCAGTGCAGTGGTGTTCGGGCAGTGTAGGGGGTCATTCACAGGCATGGTGTTTCAGGGTTTAGGGCAGTGCAGTGCTGTTCGGGCAGTGTAGGGGGTCGTGCAGGGGCATTGTGTTTCAGGGTTTAGGGCAGTGCAGTGGTGTTCGAGCAGTATAAGGGGTCGTGCGGGGGGGGTGTTTCAGGGTTTAGGGCAGTGCAGTTGTGTTCAGGCAGTGTATTTTTTCATGCAGTGGGTGGGGTTTGAGGGTTTAGGGCAGGGCAGTGATGTTCGGGCAGTGTAGGGGGTCATGCTGGGGGTGGTTTTCAGGGTTTAGGGCAGTGCAGTGTTGTTTTGGTAGTGTAGGGGGTCGTTCGGGGGTTGTGTTTCAGGGTTTAGGGTAGTGCAGTGGTGTTCGGGCAGTGTAGGGGGTCATTCAGGCTCGTGGTGTTTCAGGGTTTAGGGCAGTGCAGTGCTGTTCGGGCAGTGTAGGGGGTCATGAAGGGGCGTGGTGTTTCAGGGTTTAGGGCAGTGCAGTGGTGTTCGGGCAGTGTAGAGGGTCGTGCAGGGGCGTGGTGTTTCATGGTTTAGGGCAGTGCAGTGGTGTTCGGGCAATGTAGGGGGTCGTGCAGGGGGTGGTGTTTCAGGGTATAGGGCAGTGCAGTTGTGTTCGGGCAGTGTATATTTTCGTGCAGTGGGTGGTGTTTCAGGGTTTAGGGCAGGGCAGTGGTGTTCGGGCAGTGTAGGGGGTCGTGCAGGGGGTGGTGTTTCCCGGTTTAGGAAGAGCAGTGGTGTTCGGGCAGTGTATGTGGTCATGCTGGGGCTGCTGTTTCAATGTTTAGGCAGAGCAGTGGTGTTCGGGCACTGTAGGGGGTGGTACTGGGGCCGGTGTTTCAGGGTTTAGGGCAGTGCAGTGGTGTTCGGGCAGTGTAGGGGGTCGTGCTGGGGCTGGTGTTTCAGGGTTTAGGGCAGAGCAGTGGTGTTCGGGCAGTGTAGTGGGACATGCTGGGGCTGATGTCTCAGGGTTTAGGGCAGAGCAGTGGTGTTCGGGCAGTGTAGGGGTCGTGCTGGGGGTGGTGTTTCAGGGTTTAGGTCAGAGCAGTGGTGTTCGGGCAGAGTAGGGGGTCGTGCTGGGTGTGGTGTTTAGGGTGTAGGGCAGAACAGTTGTGTTCAGGCAGTGTAGGAGGTCATGCTGGGGCTGGTGTTTCAGGGTTTAGGGCAGTGGTGTTCAGGCAGTGTAGGGGATCGTGCTGGGACTGGTGTTTCAGGGTTTAATGCAGTGCAGTGGTGTTCGGGCATTGTAGGAGGTCGTGTAGGGGTGGTGTGTCAGGGTTTAGGGCACTACAGTGGTGTTCGGGCAGTGTAGGGGGTCATGCTGGGGCTGGGTTTTCAGTGTTTAGGGCAGTACAGTGGTGTTTGGGCAGAGTAGGGGGTTGTGTGTGGGTGGTGTTTAGGGTTTAGGGCAGTGCAGTGGTGTTTAGGCAGAGTAGGGGGTCGTGCTGGGGTAGTGTTTAGGGTTTAGGGCAGTGCAGTGGTGTTCGGGCAGTGTAGGGGTCGTGCTGGGGCTGTTGTTTCAAGGTTTAGGGCAGTGCAGTAGTGTTCGGGCAGTGTAGGTGTTAGAGGTTATACTGGGTTAGCATCATGTATATCGTTTTGATTCCATTAGTCTATCTTATTGAGTAGTCAACATTGTATATCGTTGTATAATACTTGTATTTCTATTTGTAAAACACAGTATAGTCAGTTCTAATTGCATTTGCAGGCAGCAGTGCTCGTTGTTCTCTTAGTCAACCATTGAACTCTATGTCACGAGAATGGGCTCACGTGTTTTCTGATCTACACACACCTTCCCAACTATCAGGCCAAATCCACGTGCCATGCGTAACAGAAGAATACGAGTACTGAAACGTGCACCTGCAACAATACGCGTTCAACAGCTATTAAAAACCCCACCCGCTCGCTTAACAGTGCTTCGCTTCACAGCGTTACCGCTAGTGTTCCGGACTCGCTCACAGAAACCGGCCTTCCCCTTATCTGATCTGCCCGGCTTCCAGTCCTGTGTTGCCCTCCTCAGCTCCGGTCATCTTCGGTACCTCATCTGCCACCAGCCGACTTCTTCTTGTTCCAGCGCCTTCGTCCGTAACTTCCGGGCGACTCCTACAAAAAAAATAAACAAAGAAGTTGACGTTACAGAACTCCAGTCTCCAGTCAACAGCTCTCGTTTGGTAATATTTCTTTTGCCAGGAAACAAACCGGTAAGACTTTAAATATTTAGAAATAAGGTCTGGACAGCCTTGAACTTATCGCGCTCAGAGGAAATATTTGGCATAGCATTTTTCCTGAGAAAAAGACAATATCATCGGAACTTATCTAATTTGAGAAACCCCTGTCTCGCTTTAAAGCTCTGAAAGGAGCCATTGTGATTAAGCGCTTTAGAGAACTTTACATATGTGAATGTGCACAAGTAGATTTGATTATTGTTTCTTCATCATTCCTATGTCTATAACGATGCCCTTATAAATGAAAGGTTTTTACTATTTAAATATAGTGCTGAAGCAAGTACAAGCACTTTGGTCTGTGCATGTGTCTTTTCTTTTCTTTATATGTTATTTTTCAGAACCCCTTTTGGACGAGTTTCTCAAGAGCGCTAAGGTATGAGTCAATACAAAGTTATTAAGTAGAGACTAACAAAACTAACAGGTTTGTTAGAAGGGGTACACATTATATATATATAATATTGATTAAAAAACTGATTCTTGTATTTAAGGTGATCAAACCATTATTGAGAAACAAGATACATCATAACTTGCGAAGTGTATGCATAGGCTTTCTGGATTAGGGTAGGTTTAATAATCCAAAGATTTTTTGTAGAACAGAATTTTAATTTGAACAATCCTGAGGACGCATAAAACTTCATTGTGTATTTGGTTGTAATATCATTTTACAGATGTCTAGTTCGAATACAGACTGAAATCCCAAGAGCAGGAAAGGAAGGTCCAGAGTCACTTCAACCTGAGAGACAGACAACTACACGACTTCCACCAGATTGGAGATCGAGTCCAGTGTTTTCTTGTTCTCTCTTTCCAACTCCCCTTTCCCCCCGGCATGAGTCAGGTTGGCTAGAGCTATTCTTTCTTGCCGAACTGATTGGTTCAGGGAGGAATTAGGAACGTGCAGCATCAAGCAGGAAACAAACGGAACATTGGTGAGTGACTTCGTAACAGAAGGGGGTCATGTGCAGGGGTGGTGATTCAGGGTTACGGCAGTGCAGTGCTGTGCGGGCAGTGTGGGGGGTCATGTAGGGGCATGGTGTTTCAGGGTTTAGGGCAGTGCTGTTCGGGCAGTGTAGGGGGACGTGCTGGGGCTGGTGTTTCAGGGTTTAGGGCAGTGCAGTGGTGTTCGGGCAGTGTAGGAGGTCGTGCTGGGGCTGGTGTTTCACGGTTTAGGGATGTACAGTGGTGTTCGGGCAGAGTAGGGGGTCGTGCTGTGGCTGGTGTTTAGGGTTCAGTGCAGTGCAGTGGTGTTCTGGCAATTTAGGGGGTCGTGCTGGGGCTGGTGTTTCAGCTTTTAGGGCAGTGCAGTGGTGGTCGGGCAGTGTAGGGGGTCAGGCTGGGGGTGGTGTTTCAGGGTTTAGGGCAGTGCAGTGGTGTTCGGGCAGTGTAGGGGGTCGTGCTGGTGCTGCTGTTTCAGGGTTTAGGGCAGTGCAGTGTTGTTCGGGCAGTGTAGGGGGTCGTGCTGGGGGTGGTGTTTCAGGGTTTAGGGCAGTGCAGTGTTGTTTGGGTAGTGTAGGGGGTCGTTCGGGTGGTGGTGTTTCAGGGTTTAGGGTAGTGCAGTGTTGTTCGGGGAGTGTAGGGGGTTGTGCAAGGAGTGGTGTTTCAGGGATTAGGGCAGTGCAGTGCTGTTCGGGCAGTGTAGGGGGTCATGCAGGGGCGTGGTGTTTCAGGGTTTAGGGTAGTGCAGTGGTGTTCGGACAGTGTAGGGGGTCATGCAGGGGCGTGGTGTTTCAGAGTTTAGGGCAGGGCAGTGGTGTTCGGGCAGTGTAGGGGGTCGTGCAGCGGGTGGTGTTTCAGGGCTTAGGGCAGTGCAGTTGTGTTCGGGCAGTGTATTTTTTCGTGCAGTGGGTGGTGTTTCAGGGTTTAGGGCAGAGCAGTGGTGTTTGGGCAGTGTAGGGAGTCATGCAGGGGGTGGTGTTTCAGGGTTTAGGCAGAGCAGCGGTGTTCGGGCAGTGTATGTGGTCGTGCTGGGGCTGGTGTTTCAGGGTTTAGGGCAGTGCAGTGGTGTTCGAGCAGTATAAGGGGTCGTGCGGGGGGGGTGTTTCAGGGTTTAGGGCAGTGCAGTTGTGTTCAGGCAGTGTATTTTTTCATGCAGTGGGTGGGGTTTCAGGGCAGTGATGTTCGGGCAGTGTAGGGGGTCATGCTGGGGGTGGTTTTCAGGGTTTAGGGCAGTGCAGTGTTGTTTTGGTAGTGTAGGGGGTCGTTCGGGGGTGGTGTTTCAGGGTTTAGGGTAGTGCAGTGGTGTTCGGGCAGTGTAGGGGGTCATTCAGGCTCGTGGTGTTTCAGGGTTTAGGGCAGTGCAGTGCTGTTCGGGCAGTGTAGGGGGTCATGAAGGGGCGTGGTGTTTCAGGGTTTAAGGCAGTGCAGTGGTGTTCGGGCAGTGTAGAGGGTCGTGCAGGGGCGTGGTGTTTCAGGGTATAGGGCAGTGCAGTTGTGTTCGGGCAGTGTACATTTTCGTGCAGTGGGTGGTGTTTCAGGGTTTAGGGCAGGGCAGTGGTGTTCGGGCAGTGTAGGGGGTCGTGCAGGGGGTGGTGTTTCCCGGTTTAGGAAGAGCAGTGGAGTTTGGGCAGTGTATGTGGTCATGCTGGGGCTGCTGTTTCAATGTTTAGGCAGAGCAGTGGTGTTCGGGCACTGTAGGGGGTGGTACTGGGGCTGGTGTTTCAGGGTTTAGGGCAGTGCAGTGGTGTTTGGGCAGTGTAGGGGGTCGTGCTGGGGCTGGTGTTTCAGGGTTTAGGGCAGAGCAGTGGTGTTCGGGCAGTGTAGTGGGAAATGCTGGGGCTGATGTCTCAGGGTTTAGGGCAGAGCAGTGGTGTTCGGGCAGTGTAGGGGTCGTGCTGGGGGTGGTGTTTCAGGGTTTAGGTCAGAGCAGTGGTGTTCGGGCAGAGTAGGGGGTCATGCTGGGTGTGGTGTTTAGGGTGTAGGGCAGAACAGTTGTGTTCAGGCAGTGTAGGAGGTCATGCTGGGGCTGGTGTTTCAGGGTTTAGGGCAGTGGTGTTCAGGTAGTGTAGGGGATCGTGCTGGGACTGGTGTTTCAGGGTTTAATGCAGTGCAGTGGTGTTCGGGCATTGTAGGAGGTCATGTAGGGGTGGTGTGTCAGGGTTTAGGGCACTACAGTGGTGTTTGGGCAGTGTAGGGGGTCATGCTGGGGCTGGGTTTTCAGTGTTTAGGGCAGTACAGTGGTGTTTGGGCAGAGTAGGGGGTTGTGTGTGGGTGGTGTTTAGGGTTTAGGGCAGTGCAGTGGTGTTTAGGCAGAGTAGGGGGTCGTGCTGGGGTAGTGTTTAGGGTTTAGGGCAGTGCAGTGGTGTTCGGGCAGTGTAGGGGTCGTGCTGGGGCTGTTGTTTCAAGGTTTAGGGCAGAGCAGTGGTGTTCGGGCAGTTTAGGGGGCTGTGCTGAGGTTGGTTTTTCAGGGTTTAGGGCAGTGGTGTTCGGGCAGAGTAGGTGGTCGTGCTGGGGGTGGTATTTCAGGGTTTAGTGCAGTGATGTTCAGACAGTGTTTAGGGCAGTGCAGTGGTGTTCAGGCTGTGTAGGGGGTCTTGCTGGGGGTGGTGTTTCAGCGTTTAGGGCAGTGGTGTTCAGGCTGTGTAGAGGGTCTTGCTGGGGATGGTGTTTCATGGTTTAGTGCAGTGTTGTTCGGGCTGTGTAGGGGGTCGTGCTTGGGCTGGTATTTCAGGTTTTAGGGCAGTGCAGTGTTGTTTGGGCAGTGTAGGGGGTCATTCGGGGGTGGTGTTTCAGGGTTTAGGGTAGTGCAGTGTTGTTCGGGCAGTGTAGGGGGTCGTGCATGGAGTGGTGTTTCAGGGTTTAGGGCAGTGCAGTGGTGTTCGGGCAGGGTGGGGGTTCATTCACAGGCATGGTGTTTCAGGGTTTAGGGCAGTGCAGTGCTGTTCGGGCAGTGTAGGGGGTCGTGCAGGGGCATTGTGTTTTTAGGGTTTAGGGCAGTGCAGTGGTGTTCGAGCAGTATAAGGGGTCGTGCAGGGGGTGGTGTTTCAGGGTTTAGGGCAGTGCAGTTGTGTTCAGGCAGTGTATTTTTTCATGCAGTGGGTGGTGTTTGAGGGTTTAGGGCAGGGCAGTGGTGTTCGGGCAGTGTAGGGGGTCATGCTGGGGGTGGTGTTTAGGGTGTAGGGCAGAACAGTTGTGTTCAGGCAGTGTAGGAGGTCGTGCTGGGGGTAGTGTTTCAGGGTTTAGGGCAGTGTAGTGGTGTTTGGGGAGAGTAAGGGGTCATGCTGGGGCTTATGTTTCAGGGTTTAGGGCAGTGGTGTTCAGGCAGTGTAGGGATCGTGCTGGGACTGGTGTTTCAGGGTTTAATGCAGTGCAGTGGTGTTCGGGCATTGTAGGAGGTCGTGTAGGGGTGGTGTGTCAGGGTTTAGGGCACTACAGTGGTGTTCGGGCAGTGTAGGGGGTCATGCTGGGGCTGGGTTTTCAGTGTTTAGGGCAGTACAGTGGTGTTCGGGCAGAGTAGGGGGTTGTGTGTGGGTGGTGTTTAGGGTTTAGGGCAGTGCAGTGGTGTTTAGGCAGAGTAGGGGGTCGTGCTGGGGTGGTGTTTAGGGTTTAGGGCAGTGCAGTGGTGTTCGGTCAGTGTAGGGGTCGTGCTGGGGCTGGTGTTTCAAGGTTTAGGGCAGAACAGTGGTGTTCGGGCAGTGTAGGGGGCAGTGCTGAGGTTGGTGTTTCAGGGTTTAGGGCAGTGGTGTTCGGGCAGAGTAGGTGGTCGTGCTGGGGGTGGTATTTCAGGGTTTAGTGCAGTGATGTTCAGACAGTGTTTAGGGCAGTGCAGTGGTGTTCAGGCTGTGTAGGTGGTCTTGCTGGGGGTGGTGTTTCAGGGTTTAGGGCAGTGGTGTTCAGGCTGTGTAGAGGGTCTTGCTGTGGAAGGTGTTTCATGGTTTAGTGCAGTGTTGTTCGGGCTGTGTAGGGGGTCGTGCTTGGGCTGGTGTTTCAGGGTTTAGGGCAGTGCAGTGTTGTTTGGGCAGTGTAGGGGGTCATTCGGGGTGGTGTTTCAGGGTTTAGGGTAGTGCAGTGTTGTTCGGGCAGTGTAGGGGGTCGTGCATGGAGTGGTGTTTCAGGGTTTAGGGCAGTGCAGTGGTGTTCGGGCAGGGTAGGGGTTCATTCACAGGCATGGTGTTTCAGGGTTTAGGGCAGTGCAGTGCTGTTCAGGCAGTGTAGGGGGTCGTGCAGGGGCATTGTGTTTCAGGGTTTAGGGCAGTGCAGTGGTGTTCGAGCAGTATAAGGGGTCGTGCAGGGGATGGTGTTTCAGGGTTTAGGGCAGTGCAGTTGTGTTCAGGCAGTGTATTTTTTCATGCAGTGGGTGGTGTTTGAGGGTTTAGGGCAGGGCAGTGGTGTTCGGGCAGTGTAGGGGGTCATGCTGGGGGTGGTGTTTCAGGGTTTAGGGCAGTGCAGTGCTGTTCGGGCAGTGTAGGGGGTCATGAAGGGGCGTGGTGTTTCAGGGTTTAGGGCAGTGCAGTGGTGTTCGGGCAGTGTAGGGGGTCGTACAGGGGGTGGTGTTTCAGGGTTTAGGGCAGGGCAGTTGTGTTCGGGCAGTGTATATTTTCGTGCAGTGGGTGGTGTTTCAGGGTTTAGGGCAGGGCAGTGGTGTTCGGGCAGTGTAGGGGGTCATGCAGGGGGTGGTGTTTCCCGGTTTAGGAAGAGCAGTGGTGTTCGGGCAGTGTATGTGGTCATGCTGGGGCTGCTGTTTCAATGTTTAGGCAGAGCAGTGGTGTTCGGGCACTGTAGGGGGTGGTACTGGGGCTGGTGTTTCAGGGTTTAGGGCAGTGCAGTGGTGTTCGGGCAGTGTAGGGGGTCGTGCTGGGGCTGGTGTTTCAGGGTTTAGGGCAGAGCAGTGGTGTTCGGGCAGAGTAGTGGGACATGCTGGGGCTGATGTCTCAGGGTTTAGGGCAGAGCAGTGGTGTTCGGGCAGTGTAGGGGTCGTGCTGGGGGTGGTGTTTCAGGGTTTAGGTCAGAGCAGTGGTGTTCGGGCAGAGTAGGGGGTCGTACTGGGTGTGGTGTTTAGGGTGTAGGGCAGTACAGTTGTGTTCAGGCAGTGTAGGAGGTCGTGCTGGGGGTAGTGTTTCAGGGTTTAAGGCAGTGTAGTGGTGTTTGGGCAGAGTAAGGGGTCATGCTGGGGCTGGTGTTTCAGGGTTTAGGGCAGTGGTGTTCAGGCAGTGTAGGGGATCGTGCTGGGACTGGTGTTTCAGGGTTTAATGCAGTGCAGTGGTGTTCGGGCATTGTAGGAGGTCGTGTAGGGGTGGTGTGTCAGGGTTTAGGGCAGTACAGTGGTGTTCGGGCAGTGTAGGGGGTCATGCTGGGGCTAGGTTTTCAGTGTTTAGGGCAGTACAGTGGTGTTCGGGCAGAGTAGGGGGTTGTGTGTGGGTGGTGTTTAGGGTTTAGGGCAGTGCAGTGGTGTTTAGGCAGAGTAGGGGGTCATGCTGGGGTGGTGTTTAGGGTTTAGGGCAGTGCAGTGGTGTTCGGGCAGTGTAGGGGTCGTGCTGGGGCTGGTGTTTCAAGGTTTAGGGCAGAGCAGTGGTGTTCGGGCAGTGTAGGGGGCTGTGCTGAGGTTGGTGTTTCAGGGTTTAGGGCAGTGGTGTTCGGGCAGAGTAGGTGGTCGTGCTGGGGGTGGTATTTCAGGGTTTAGTGCAGTGATGTTCAGACAGTGTTTAGGGCAGTGCAGTGGTGTTCAGGCTTTGTAGAGGGTCTTGCTGGGGGTGGTGTTTCAGGGTTTAGGGCAGTGGTGTTCAGGCTGTGTAGAGGGTCTTGCTGGGGATGGTGTTTCATGGTTTAGTGCAGTGTTGTTCGGGCTGTGTAGGGGGTCTTGCTGGGTGGTATTTCAGGGTTTAGGGCAGTGCAGTGGTGCTCGGGCAGTGTAGGGGGTCGTGCAGGGGCTGGAAGTTTCAGGGTTTAGGGCAGTGCAGTGGTGTTCCTGCGGTATAGGGGGTCATGCGGGGGCTGGTGTTTCAGGGTTTAGGGCAGTGCAGTGGTGTTCGGGCGGTGTAGGGGGTCCGCCTGGGACTGGTGTTTCAGGGTTTAGGAAAGTTCAGTGGTGTTCAGGCGGTGTAGGGGGTTGTGCTGGGGCTGGTGTTTCAGGGTATAGGGTTGTGCAGTGGTGTTCGAGCGGTTTAGGGGGTCGTGCTGGGGCTGGTGTTTCAGGGTTTAGGGCAGTGCAGTGGTGTTTGGGCAATGTAGTGGGTCGTGCTGGGGCTGGTGTTTCAGGGTTTAGGGCAGTGCAGTGGTGTTCAGGCAGTGTAGGGGGTTGTGCTGGGGGTGGTGTTTGAGGGTTTAGGGCAGTGCAGTGGTGTTCAGGCAGAGTAGAGGATCGTGCTGGTTCTGGTGTTTAGGGTTTAGGACAGTGCAGAGGTGTTCGGGCAGAGTAGGGGGTTGTGCTGGGGTTCGTGTTTCAGGGTTTAGGGCAGTGCAGTGGTGTTCGGGCAATGTAGGGGGTCGTGCTGGGGCTGGTGTTTCAGGGTTTAGGGCAGTGCAGTGGTGTTCAGGCAGTGTGGGGGTTGTGCTGGGGGTGGTGTTTGAGGGTTTGGGGCAGTGCAGTGGTGTTCAGGCAGAGTAGGGGATCGTGCTGGTTCTGGTGTCCAGGGTTTAGGGCATTGCAGTGGTGTTCAGGCAGTTTAGGGGGTCATGCTGGGGGTGGAGTTTCAGGATTTAGGGCAATGGTGTTCGGGCAGTTTAGGGGGTCATGCTGGGGGAGGTGTTTCAGGGTTTAGGGCTGCGCAATGGTGTTCGGACAGTGTAGGGGGTCATGCTGGGGGTGGTGTTTCAGGGTTTAGGGAAGTGCAGTGGTGTTCGGGCTGTGTAGGGGGTCGTGCTGGGGGTGGTGTTTCAGGGTATAGGGTTGTGCAGTGGTGTCCGGGAGGTTTAGGGGGTCGTTCTGGGGCTGGTGTTTCAGGGTTTACGGCTGTGCAGTGGTGTTCGGGCGGTGTAGGGGGTCGTGCTGGGGCTGGTGTTTCAGGGTTTAGGGCAGTGCAGTTGTGTTCGGGCAGTGTAGGGGATCGTGCAGGGGCTGGAAGTTTCAGGGTTTAGGGCAGTGCAGTGGTGTTCCTGCGGTATAGGGGGTCGTGCGGGGGCTGGTGTTTCAGGGTTTAGGGCAGTGCAGTGGTGTTCGGGTGGTGTAGGGGGTCCGGCTGGGGCTGGTGTTTCAGGGTTTAGGAAAGTTCAGTGGTGTTCAGGCGGTGTAGGGGGTCGTGCTGGGGCTGGTGTTTCAGGGTATAGGGTTGTGCAGTGGTGTTCGAGCGGTTTAGGGGGTCGTGCTGGGGCTGGTGTTTCAGGGTTTAGGGCAGTGCAGTGGTGTTCGGGCGGTGTAGGGGGTCCGGCTGGGGCTGGTGTTTCAGGGTTTAGGAAAGTTCAGTGGTGTTCAGGCAGTGTAGGGGGTCGTGCTGGGGCTGGTGTTTCAGGGTATAGGGTTGTGCAGTGGTGTTCGAGCGGTTTAGGGGGTCGTGCTGGGGCTGGTGTTTCAGGATTTAGGGCAGTGCAGTGGTGTTCGGGCAATGTAGTGGGTCGTGCTGGGGCTGGTGTTTCAGGGTTTAGGGCAGTGCAGTGGTGTTCAGGCAGTGTAGGGGGTTGTGCTGGGGGTGGTGTTTGAGGGTTTAGGGCAGTGCAGTGGTGTTCAGGCAGAGTAGAGGATCGTGCTGGTTCTGGTGTTTAGGGTTTAGGACAGTGCAGAGGTGTTCGGGCAGAGTAGGGGGTTGTGCTGGGGTTCGTGTTTCAGGGTTTAGGGCAGTGCAGTGGTGTTCGGGCAATGTAGGGGGTCGTGCTGGGGCTGGTGTTTCAGGGTTTAGGGCAGTGCAGTAGTGTTCAGGCAGTGTAGGGGTTGTGCTGGGGGTGGTGTTTGAGGGTTTAGGGCAGTGCAGTGGTGTTCAGGCAGAGTAGGGGATCGTGCTGGTTCTGGTGTCTAGGGTTTAGGGCATTGCAGTGGTGTTCAGGCAGTTTAGGGGGTCATGGTGGGGGTGGAGTTTCAGGATTTAGGGCAATGGTGTTCGGGCAGTTTAGGGGGACATGCTGGGGGAGGTGTTTCAGGGTTTAGGGCTGCGCAATGGTGTTCGGACAGTGTAGGGGGTCATGCTGGGGGTGGTGTTTCAGGGTTTAGGGAAGTGCAGTGGTGTTCGGGCTGTGTAGGGGGTCGTGATGGGGGTGGTGTTTCAGGGTATAGGGTTGTGCAGTGGTGTCCGGGAGGTTTAGGGGGCCGTTCTGGGGCTGGTGTTTCAGGGTTTACGGCTGTGCAGTAGTGTTCGGGCGGTGTAGGGGGTCGTGCTGGGGCTGGTGTTTCAGGGTTTAGGGCAGTGCAGTTGTGTTCGGGCAGTGTAGGGGGTCGTGCAGGGGCTAGAAGTTTCAGGGTTTAGGGCAGTGCAGTGGTGTTCCTGCGGTATAGTGGGTCGTGCGGGAGCTGGTGTTTCAGGGTTTAGGGCAGTGCAGTGGTGCTCGGGCGGTGTAGGGTGTCCGTCTGGGGCTGGTGTTTCAGGGTTTAGGAAAGTTCAGTGATGTTCAGGCGGTGTAGGGGGTCGTGCTGGGGCTGGTGTTTCAGGGTATAGGGTTGTGCAGTGGTGTTCGAGCGGTTTAGGGGGTCGTGCTGGGGCTGGTGTTTCAGGGTTTAGGGCAGTGCAGTGGTGTTCGGGCAATGTAGTGGGTCATGCTGGGGCTGGTGTTTCAGGGTTTAGGGCAGTGCAGTGGTGTTCAGGCAGTGTAGGGGGTTGTGCTGGGGGTGGTGTTTGAGGGTTTAGGGCAGTGCAGTGGTGTTCAGGCAGAGTAGAGGATCGTGCTGGTTCTGGTGTTTAGGGTTTAGGACAGTGCAGAGGTGTTCGGGCAGAGTAGGGGGTTGTGCTGGGGTTCGTGTTTCAGGGTTTAGGGCAGTGCAGTGGTGTTCGGGCAATGTAGGGGGTCGTGCTGGGGCTGGTGTTTCAGAGTTTAGGGCAGTGCAGTGGTGTTCAGGCAGTGTAGGGGGTTGTGCTGGGGGTGGTGTTTGAGGGTTTAGGGCAGTGCAGTGGTGTTCAGGCAGAGTAGGGGATCGTGCTGGTTCTGGTGTTTAGGGTTTAGGGCATTGCAGTGGTGTTCAGGCAGTTTAGGGGGTCATGCTGGGGGTGGAGTTTCAGGATTTAGGGCAATGGTGTTCGTGCAGTTTAGGGGGTCATGCTGGGGGGGGAGGTGTTTCAGGGTTTAGGGCTGCGCAATGGTGTTCGGACAGTGTAGGGGGTCATGCTGGGGGTGGTGTTTCAGGGTTTAGGGAAGTGCAGTGGTGTTCGGGCTGTGTAGGGGGTCGTGCTGGGGGTGGGGTTTCAGGGTATAGGGTTGTGCAGTGGTGTTCGGGAGGTTTAGGGGGTCGTGCTGGGGCTGGTGTTTCAGGGTTTACGGCTGTGCAGTGGTGTTCGGGCGGTGTAGGGGGTCGTGCTGGGGCTGGTGTTTCAGGGTTTAGGACAGTGCAGTGGTGTTCGGGCGGTGTAGGGGATCGAGCTGAGGTGGTGTTTCAGGCTTTAGGGCAGTGCAGTGGTGTTCTGTCAATGTAGGGGGTCGTGCTGGGGATGCTGTTTCAGGGTTTAGGGCAGTGCAGTGGTGTTCGGGCAATGTATGGGGTCATGCTGGGGCTTGTCTTTCACGGTTTAGGGCAGTGCAGTGGTGTTCGGGCAGTGTAGGGGTTGTGCTGAGGGTGGTGTTTGAGGGTTTAGGGCAGTGCAGTGGTGTTCGGGCAGAGTAGGGGGTTGTGCTGGTGGCTCGTGTTTCAGGGCTTAGGGCATTGCAGTGGTGTTCAGACAGTTTAGGGGGTCATGCTGGGGGTGGAGTTTCAGGATTTAGGGCAATGGTGTTCGGGCAGTTTAGGGGGTCATGCTGGGGGAGGTGTTTCAGGGTTTAGGGCTGTGCAATGGTGTTCGGACAGTGTAGGGGGTCATGCTGGGGGTGGTGTTTCAGGGTTTAGGGAAGTGCAGTGGTGTTCGGGCTGTGTAGGGGACCTGCTGGGGGTGGTATTCAGGGTTTAGGGCAGTGGTGTTCGGGCTGTGTAGGGGGACTTGCTGGGGTTGAAGTTTCAGGGTTTAGGGCAGTGGTGTTCATGCTGTGTAGGGGGTCTTGCTGGGGTGGTGTTTCAGGGTTTAGGGCAGTGCAGTGTTGTTCGGGCAGTGTAGGGGGTCATGCTGGGGGTGGTGTTTCAGGGTTTAGGGCAGTGCAGTGTTGTTCGGGCAGTGTAGGGGGTCTTGCAGGGGGTGGTGTTTCAGGGTTTAGGGCAGTGGTGTTCGGGCAGTGTAGGGGTTGTGCTGGGGCTGGTGTTTCAGGGTTTAGGGCAGTGCAGTGGTGTTCAGGCAGTGTAGGGGGTCGTGCTGGGGTTGGTGTTTCAGGGTTTAGGGCAGTGGTGTTCGGACAGTGTAGGGGGTTGTGCTGGGGCTGGTGTTTCAGGGTTTAGGGCAGTGGTGTTTGGGCTGTGTAGGGGGTCGTGCTGGGGCTGGTTTTTCAGGGTTTAGGGCAGTGAAGTGGTGTTCGGGTAGTGTAAGTGGTCGTGCTGGGGCGGTGTTTCAGGGTTTAGGGCAATGCAGTAGTCTTCGGGCAGTGTAGGGGATCGTGCTGGGGGTGGTCTTTCATGGTTTAGGGCAGTGCAGTGGTTTTCGGGCAGTGTAGGGGTCATGCTGGGGGGGTGTTTCAGGGTTCAGGGCAGTGCAGTGGTGTTCGGGCAGTGTAGTGGGACATGCTGGGGCTGATGTCTCAGGGTTTAGGGCAGAGCAGTGGTGTTCGGGCAGTGTAGGGGTCGTGCTGGGGGTGGTGTTTCAGGGTTTAGGTCAGAGCAGTGGTGTTCGGGCAGAGTAGGGGGTCGTACTGGGTGTGGTGTTTAGGGTGTAGGGCAGTACAGTTGTGTTCAGGCAGTGTAGGAGGTCGTGCTGGGGGTAGTGTTTCAGGGTTTAGGGCAGTGTAGTGGTGTTTGGGCAGAGTAAGGGGTCATGCTGGGGCTGGTGTTTCAGGGTTTAGGGCAGTGGTGTTCAGGCAGTGTAGGGGATCGTGCTGGGACTGGTGTTTCAGGGTTTAATGCAGTGCAGTGGTGTTCGGGCATTGTAGGAGGTCGTGTAGGGGTGGTGTGTCAGGGTTTAGGGCAGTACAGTGGTGTTCGGGCAGTGTAGGGGGTCATGCTGGGGCTAGGTTTTCAGTGTTTAGGGCAGTACAGTGGTGTTCGGGCAGAGTAGGGGGTTGTGTGTGGGTGGTGTTTAGGGTTTAGGGCAGTGCAGTGGTGTTTAGGCAGAGTAGGGGGTCATGCTGGGGTGGTGTTTAGGGTTTAGGGCAGTGCAGTGGTGTTCGGGCAGTGTAGGGGTCGTGCTGGGGCTGGTGTTTCAAGGTTTAGGGCAGAGCAGTGGTGTTCGGGCAGTGTAGGGGGCTGTGCTGAGGTTGGTGTTTCAGGGTTTAGGGCAGTGGTGTTCGGGCAGAGTAGGTGGTCGTGCTGGGGGTGGTATTTCAGGGTTTAGTGCAGTGATGTTCAGACAGTGTTTAGGGCAGTGCAGTGGTGTTCAGGCTGTGTAGAGGGTCTTGCTGGGGATGGTGTTTCATGGTTTAGTGCAGTGTTGTTCGGGCTGTGTAGGGGGTCTTGCTGGGTGGTATTTCAGGGTTTAGGGCAGTGCAGTGGTGCTCGGGCAGTGTAGGGGGTCGTGCAGGGGCTGGAAGTTTCAGGGTTTAGGGCAGTGCAGTGGTGTTCCTGCGGTATAGGGGGTCATGCGGGGGCTGGTGTTTCAGGGTTTAGGGCAGTGCAGTGGTGTTCGGGCGGTGTAGGGGGTCCGCCTGGGACTGGTGTTTCAGGGTTTAGGAAAGTTCAGTGGTGTTCAGGCGGTGTAGGGGGTTGTGCTGGGGCTGGTGTTTCAGGGTATAGGGTTGTGCAGTGGTGTTCGAGCGGTTTAGGGGGTCGTGCTGGGGCTGGTGTTTCAGGGTTTAGGGCAGTGCAGTGGTGTTTGGGCAATGTAGTGGGTCGTGCTGGGGCTGGTGTTTCAGGGTTTAGGGCAGTGCAGTGGTGTTCAGGCAGTGTAGGGGGTTGTGCTGGGGGTGGTGTTTGAGGGTTTAGGGCAGTGCAGTGGTGTTCAGGCAGAGTAGAGGATCGTGCTGGTTCTGGTGTTTAGGGTTTAGGACAGTGCAGAGGTGTTCGGGCAGAGTAGGGGGTTGTGCTGGGGTTCGTGTTTCAGGGTTTAGGGCAGTGCAGTGGTGTTCGGGCAATGTAGGGGGTCGTGCTGGGGCTGGTGTTTCAGGGTTTAGGGCAGTGCAGTGGTGTTCAGGCAGTGTGGGGGTTGTGCTGGGGGTGGTGTTTGAGGGTTTGGGGCAGTGCAGTGGTGTTCAGGCAGAGTAGGGGGTTGTGTGTGGGTGGTGTTTAGGGTTTAGGGCAGTGCAGTGGTGTTTAGGCAGAGTAGGGGGTCATGCTGGGGTGGTGTTTAGGGTTTAGGGCAGTGCAGTGGTGTTCGGGCAGTGTAGGGGTCGTGCTGGGGCTGGTGTTTCAAGGTTTAGGGCAGAGCAGTGGTGTTCGGGCAGTGTAGGGGGCTGTGCTGAGGTTGGTGTTTCAGGGTTTAGGGCAGTGGTGTTCGGGCAGAGTAGGTGGTCGTGCTGGGGGTGGTATTTCAGGGTTTAGTGCAGTGATGTTCAGACAGTGTTTAGGGCAGTGCAGTGGTGTTCAGGCTGTGTAGAGGGTCTTGCTGGGGATGGTGTTTCATGGTTTAGTGCAGTGTTGTTCGGGCTGTGTAGGGGGTCTTGCTGGGTGGTATTTCAGGGTTTAGGGCAGTGCAGTGGTGCTCGGGCAGTGTAGGGGGTCGTGCAGGGGCTGGAAGTTTCAGGGTTTAGGGCAGTGCAGTGGTGTTCCTGCGGTATAGGGGGTCATGCGGGGGCTGGTGTTTCAGGGTTTAGGGCAGTGCAGTGGTGTTCGGGCGGTGTAGGGGGTCCGCCTGGGACTGGTGTTTCAGGGTTTAGGAAAGTTCAGTGGTGTTCAGGCGGTGTAGGGGGTTGTGCTGGGGCTGGTGTTTCAGGGTATAGGGTTGTGCAGTGGTGTTCGAGCGGTTTAGGGGGTCGTGCTGGGGCTGGTGTTTCAGGGTTTAGGGCAGTGCAGTGGTGTTTGGGCAATGTAGTGGGTCGTGCTGGGGCTGGTGTTTCAGGGTTTAGGGCAGTGCAGTGGTGTTCAGGCAGTGTAGGGGGTTGTGCTGGGGGTGGTGTTTGAGGGTTTAGGGCAGTGCAGTGGTGTTCAGGCAGAGTAGAGGATCGTGCTGGTTCTGGTGTTTAGGGTTTAGGACAGTGCAGAGGTGTTCGGGCAGAGTAGGGGGTTGTGCTGGGGTTCGTGTTTCAGGGTTTAGGGCAGTGCAGTGGTGTTCGGGCAATGTAGGGGGTCGTGCTGGGGCTGGTGTTTCAGGGTTTAGGGCAGTGCAGTGGTGTTCAGGCAGTGTGGGGGTTGTGCTGGGGGTGGTGTTTGAGGGTTTGGGGCAGTGCAGTGGTGTTCAGGCAGAGTAGGGGATCGTGCTGGTTCTGGTGTCCAGGGTTTAGGGCATTGCAGTGGTGTTCAGGCAGTTTAGGGGGTCATGCTGCGGGTGGAGTTTCAGGATTTAGGGCAATGGTGTTCGGGCAGTTTAGGGGGTCATGCTGGGGGAGGTGTTTCAGGGTTTAGGGCTGCGCAATGGTGTTCGGACAGTGTAGGGGGTCATGCTGGGGGTGGTGTTTCAGGGTTTAGGGAAGTGCAGTGGTGTTCGGGCTGTGAAGGGGGTCGTGCTGGGGGTGGTGTTTCAGGGTATAGGGTTGTGCAGTGGTGTCCGGGAGGTTTAGGGGGTCGTTCTGGGGCTGGTGTTTCAGGGTTTACGGCTGTGCAGTGGTGTTCGGGCGGTGTAGGGGGTCGTGCTGGGGCTGGTGTTTCAGGGTTTAGGGCAGTGCAGTTGTGTTCGGGCAGTGTAGGGGATCGTGCAGGGGCTGGAAGTTTCAGGGTTTAGGGCAGTGCAGTGGTGTTCCTGCGGTATAGGGGGTCGTGCGGGGGCTGGTGTTTCAGGGTTTAGGGCAGTGCAGTGGTGTTCGGGTGGTGTAGGGGGTCCGGCTGGGGCTGGTGTTTCAGGGTTTAGGAAAGTTCAGTGGTGTTCAGGCGGTGTAGGGGGTCGTGCTGGGGCTGGTGTTTCAGGGTATAGGGTTGTGCAGTGGTGTTCGAGCGGTTTAGGGGGTCGTGCTGGGGCTGGTGTTTCAGGGTTTAGGGCAGTGCAGTGGTGTTCGGGCGGTGTAGGGGGTCCGGCTGGGGCTGGTGTTTCAGGGTTTAGGAAAGTTCAGTGGTGTTCAGGCAGTGTAGGGGGTCGTGCTGGGGCTGGTGTTTCAGGGTATAGGGTTGTGCAGTGGTGTTCGAGCGGTTTAGGGGGTCGTGCTGGGGCTGGTGTTTCAGGGTTTAGGGCAGTGCAGTGGTGTTCGGGCAATGTAGTGGGTCGTGCTGGGGCTGGTGTTTCAGGGTTTAGGGCAGTGCAGTGGTGTTCAGGCAGTGTAGGGGGTTGTGCTGGGGGTGGTGTTTGAGGGTTTAGGGCAGTGCAGTGGTGTTCAGGCAGAGTAGAGGATCGTGCTGGTTCTGGTGTTTAGGGTTTAGGACAGTGCAGAGGTGTTCGGGCAGAGTAGGGGGTTGTGCTGGGGTTCGTGTTTCAGGGTTTAGGGCAGTGCAGTGGTGTTCGGGCAATGTAGGGGTCGTGCTGGGGCTGGTGTTTCAGGGTTTAGGGCAGTGCAGTAGTGTTCAGGCAGTGTAGGGGTTGTGCTGGGGGTGGTGTTTGAGGGTTTAGGGCAGTGCAGTGGTGTTCAGGCAGAGTAGGGGATCGTGCTGGTTCTGGTGTCTAGGGTTTAGGGCATTGCAGTGGTGTTCAGGCAGTTTAGGGGGTCATGGTGGGGGTGGAGTTTCAGGATTTAGGGCAATGGTGTTCGGGCAGTTTAGGGGGACATGCTGGGGGAGGTGTTTCAGGGTTTAGGGCTGCGCAATGGTGTTCGGACAGTGTAGGGGGTCATGCTGGGGGTGGTGTTTCAGGGTTTAGGGAAGTGCAGTGGTGTTCGGGCTGTGTAGGGGGTCGTGATGGGGGTGGTGTTTCAGGGTATAGGGTTGTGCAGTGGTGTCCGGGAGGTTTAGGGGGCCGTTCTGGGGCTGGTGTTTCAGGGTTTACGGCTGTGCAGTAGTGTTCGGGCGGTGTAGGGGGTCGTGCTGGGGCTGGTGTTTCAGGGTTTAGGGCAGTGCAGTTGTGTTCGGGCAGTGTAGGGGGTCGTGCAGGGGCTAGAAGTTTCAGGGTTTAGGGCAGTGCAGTGGTGTTCCTGCGGTATAGTGGGTCGTGCGGGAGCTGGTGTTTCAGGGTTTAGGGCAGTGCAGTGGTGCTCGGGCGGTGTAGGGTGTCCGTCTGGGGCTGGTGTTTCAGGGTTTAGGAAAGTTCAGTGATGTTCAGGCGGTGTAGGGGGTCGTGCTGGGGCTGGTGTTTCAGGGTATAGGGTTGTGCAGTGGTGTTCGAGCGGTTTAGGGGGTCGTGCTGGGGCTGGTGTTTCAGGGTTTAGGGCAGTGCAGTGGTGTTCGGGCAATGTAGTGGGTCATGCTGGGGCTGGTGTTTCAGGGTTTAGGGCAGTGCAGTGGTGTTCAGGCAGTGTAGGGGGTTGTGCTGGGGGTGGTGTTTGAGGGTTTAGGGCAGTGCAGTGGTGTTCAGGCAGAGTAGAGGATCGTGCTGGTTCTGGTGTTTAGGGTTTAGGACAGTGCAGAGGTGTTCGGGCAGAGTAGGGGGTTGTGCTGGGGTTCGTGTTTCAGGGTTTAGGGCAGTGCAGTGGTGTTCGGGCAATGTAGGGGGTCGTGCTGGGGCTGGTGTTTCAGAGTTTAGGGCAGTGCAGTGGTGTTCAGGCAGTGTAGGGGGTTGTGCTGGGGGTGGTGTTTGAGGGTTTAGGGCAGTGCAGTGGTGTTCAGGCAGAGTAGGGGATCGTGCTGGTTCTGGTGTTTAGGGTTTAGGGCATTGCAGTGGTGTTCAGGCAGTTTAGGGGGTCATGCTGGGGGTGGAGTTTCAGGATTTAGGGCAATGGTGTTCGTGCAGTTTAGGGGGTCATGCTGGGGGGGGAGGTGTTTCAGGGTTTAGGGCTGCGCAATGGTGTTCGGACAGTGTAGGGGGTCATGCTGGGGGTGGTGTTTCAGGGTTTAGGGAAGTGCAGTGGTGTTCGGGCTGTGTAGGGGGTCGTGCTGGGGGTGGGGTTTCAGGGTATAGGGTTGTGCAGTGGTGTTCGGGAGGTTTAGGGGGTCGTGCTGGGGCTGGTGTTTCAGGGTTTACGGCTGTGCAGTGGTGTTCGGGCGGTGTAGGGGGTCGTGCTGGGGCTGGTGTTTCAGGGTTTAGGACAGTGCAGTGGTGTTCGGGCGGTGTAGGGGATCGAGCTGAGGTGGTGTTTCAGGCTTTAGGGCAGTGCAGTGGTGTTCTGTCAATGTAGGGGGTCGTGCTGGGGATGCTGTTTCAGGGTTTAGGGCAGTGCAGTGGTGTTCGGGCAATGTATGGGGTCATGCTGGGGCTTGTCTTTCACGGTTTAGGGCAGTGCAGTGGTGTTCGGGCAGTGTAGGGGTTGTGCTGAGGGTGGTGTTTGAGGGTTTAGGGCAGTGCAGTGGTGTTCGGGCAGAGTAGGGGGTTGTGCTGGTGGCTCGTGTTTCAGGGCTTAGGGCATTGCAGTGGTGTTCAGACAGTTTAGGGGGTCATGCTGGGGGTGGAGTTTCAGGATTTAGGGCAATGGTGTTCGGGCAGTTTAGGGGGTCATGCTGGGGGAGGTGTTTCAGGGTTTAGGGCTGTGCAATGGTGTTCGGACAGTGTAGGGGGTCATGCTGGGGGTGGTGTTTCAGGGTTTAGGGAAGTGCAGTGGTGTTCGGGCTGTGTAGGGGACCTGCTGGGGGTGGTATTCAGGGTTTAGGGCAGTGGTGTTCGGGCTGTGTAGGGGGACTTGCTGGGGTTGAAGTTTCAGGGTTTAGGGCAGTGGTGTTCATGCTGTGTAGGGGGTCTTGCTGGGGTGGTGTTTCAGGGTTTAGGGCAGTGCAGTGTTGTTCGGGCAGTGTAGGGGGTCATGCTGGGGGTGGTGTTTCAGGGTTTAGGGCAGTGCAGTGTTGTTCGGGCAGTGTAGGGGGTCTTGCAGGGGGTGGTGTTTCAGGGTTTAGGGCAGTGGTGTTCGGGCAGTGTAGGGGTTGTGCTGGGGCTGGTGTTTCAGGGTTTAGGGCAGTGCAGTGGTGTTCAGGCAGTGTAGGGGGTCGTGCTGGGGTTGGTGTTTCAGGGTTTAGGGCAGTGGTGTTCGGACAGTGTAGGGGGTTGTGCTGGGGCTGGTGTTTCAGGGTTTAGGGCAGTGGTGTTTGGGCTGTGTAGGGGGTCGTGCTGGGGCTGGTTTTTCAGGGTTTAGGGCAGTGAAGTGGTGTTCGGGTAGTGTAAGTGGTCGTGCTGGGGCGGTGTTTCAGGGTTTAGGGCAATGCAGTAGTCTTCGGGCAGTGTAGGGGATCGTGCTGGGGGTGGTCTTTCATGGTTTAGGGCAGTGCAGTGGTTTTCGGGCAGTGTAGGGGTCATGCTGGGGGGGTGTTTCAGGGTTCAGGGCAGTGCAGTGGTGTTCGGGCAGTGTAAGGGGTCGTGCTGGTGTAGTGTTTTAGTTTTTAGGGCAGTGCAGTTGTGTTTGTGTATTGGGCAGCGTTGCTAGGCGAGACCTAATAAGCATTGCACCAAGATGGCTGCCAACACTTCCTGGATTGAAATGTTGGCAGCCAATTAGAGCCAAGCTCGTGCTTGTGTAGTCAGGTCCTGCCCAGATATATAAAGATTTTTTTTCCTTTAATGCCTCGAAAACTACTGAACGGATTTACACCATTTAAAAAAAGGTCGCTTTATGAACCAAGCACTACCTTTTTGCTAAATTTGGTGTAATTCAGTTCAGCAGTTTCAGCTGTAACCGTGTCTAAAGTTTCCTATGGGAAATTGATGTTTTGACCTCTATTTTTTTAACCTCTCAGGAACTACTGAACGTATTTACACCATGTAAAACACGTCTCTTTCTGAACCAAGGGCTACCTTTTTGCCAAATTTGGTGTAATTCCGTTCAGCCGTTCAGGCTGTAGTCATGTCTAAAGTTTCCTATGGGAAATAACAAGTTTTGGGACCCACCTTCTTTCTCAACCCCCACTGTTGAATCACCACGAAACTTTCAGGATAGGAGCTGACCGGAGCGGGCCACAAGTTTTGAAAATTTCGCGAAAATTCGTCAACCAGCGCCAAAGGTATTGGGAAAAGAAAAAACACTTTTCCTATGGAAACTAGGTCCTAACTATAACTATCTACTGGCGACTGCACTGCAATGCACTGCTGATGATGTCACATATTACATCACTCATGACATGGTCAGTGACATCACTCATTACATTACTGATGACATCTCAAATGACATCACTGATGACATCATCCTTGTGATAGAGTGGCAGACCTCCTCTCACACTAATATAATCTTTGATACACACACTCAAAAATAGAAACTAACATTTTCTAAACAATGGTCATACCAATACCAGTTACAACAACCTTTTTAGTAATTCTAAGATCTACATACACATTCACTCATACACCAATAGTTCTATATAGTCACTCTTACATGTACTCACTCATCATATGTACTCATACACCTATACATCCTGTAACACACCGCCACTCATCCATAGAGTTACTCACAAACATAGTCACTCATGCTAATAAAGAATCAAACATCCATTTACTATGCCTGGGCCAAAATTCCGTTCCGTTCGCGGAAATTGCGATATTTTGGCATTTTCGCGTTCCGCGGAAAGCGCAAAAATGTCAAAATTTCCACATTCCGCAGCTTAGCGATAATTTGTTTCTTGCTCGCGCTGTAAAAAAATACATTCTCGCGTTCGCGCGATCGCCTTACCTGAAACCCCGCGTTCGCCGACAAGTTTACTTGACCCGGTCGCGTTCTCCACGAGATGTTGGATTTTGGTAGCCATTTTGCGCTGTCTCGCGACAGTTTGCGGCCGCATTAACGTTATTTGTCACGCGATCACGTCATTTGTCGCGCGATCACGTCTTTCTTCTCGTGATCATGCACCGCGCGAGTATGAGAAGATTGAGATCTCGAACATGTCATTCTACATCGCGAGCTAGAGGATGAGGACGCGGGCACGTGTAATCGAACGCGAACAGGAGAAAGAGACCCCGAACATGTCATATCCAACGCGACAGGGACATAGAAGAGAATGCGATCATGTCGTTTTCGACACGCCGGCGGAAGTAATGTGAAGCTCGAGAACTCAACAACGTAAAATTTACAATTTGGAGAGGAATATCCGCTCTAGCAGCATGAAACCATCTGCAAATGCTGATTTTGGATGAAAAGAACTCCTTACATTGACATTTGGCTTTCCTTTTTTGTGCAAGGAGTCATTTTTTTAAAAGGTGGAGAGAGGGAGGAAGTGACACAGAATCTCCAACTTCCTGTTCCTGTCCAGCAGGCTCCTCCCAGTGCTTTGTCCATCTCCTGCTCATTCTGCCTTTGGATTTGGAGCTGGAAAGATCACTCTTTTTGTCTGCTGCATCATTGCAATTGGATTTCAGGATTTTTGGAATAGGATATTTTACAAGTAAGTGGTTGTTGTGTTTGTTTGATTGTGGGTATTGCAGTTGTTGTAACTTCAATTTATTTTTGATAATTAATTATCATCATTCCTTTTTTTTTTTTCATTTTGTGGGTAGTAGTAGTAGGCCCGAGCTAGCCATGGGCATGGCCTCATGGGTGTGTGTGTGGGCATGATGAAGCAACTGTTCCTTTTGTTGTTTTTTGAATGTATTTCATTTTCAAGCACATTTAGGGCATGGATGGCATTGGATTGAGTTGGGGAAGGGTGTTTTTTGGGGGTGGCCTTTGTGATGTTGTTGGGCCTGGCCATGTGGCTGGTGGCCATTTTGAGGCCTAGGCCTGCAAGCTTGCCTGGCCTTGTCTGCCAACAGGCCTGCTTTTTCATCCACTAGGATCAGAGCAGGTAGCCACAGCTTTATTAATCAAGTGTTTTCTGTGTGATCTGCTGAATTTAGACATCATTTAGGGCATGGATGGCATTGGATTGAGTTGGGGAAGTGTGTTTTTTGGGGGTTGCCTTTGTGATGTTGTTGGGCCTGGCCATGTGGCTGGTGGCCATTTTGAGGCCTAGGCCTGCAAGCTTGCCTGGCCTTGTCTGCCAACAGGCCTGCTTTTGTATCCACTAGGATCAGAGCAGGTAGCCACAGCTTTATTAATCAAGTGTTTTCTGTGTGATCTGCTGAATTTAGACATCATTTAGGGCATGGATGGCATTGGATTGAGTTGGGGAAGTGTGTTTTTTGGGGTTGCCTTTGTGATGTTGTTGGGCCTGGCCATGTGGCTGGTGGCCATTTTGAGGCCTAGGCCTGCAAGCTTGCCTGGCCTTGTCTGCCAACAGGCCTGCTTTTTCATCCACTAGGATCAGGGCAGGTAGCCACAGCTTTATTAATCAAGTGTTTTCTGTGTGATCTGCTGAATTTAGACATCATTTAGGGCATGGATGGCATTGCATTGAGTTGGGGAAGTGTGTTTTTTGGGGGTGGCCTTTGTGATGTTGTTGGGCCTGGCCATGTGGCTGGTGGCCATTTTGAGGCCTAGGCCTGCAAGCTTGCCTGGCCTTGTCTGCCAACAGGCCTGCTTTTTCATACACTAGGATCAGAGCAGGTAGCCACAGCTTTATTAATCAAGTGTTTTCTGTGTGATCTGCTGAATTTAGACATCATTTAGGGCATGGATGGCATTGGATTGAGTTGGGGAAGTGTGTTTTTTGGGGGTTGCCTTTGTGATGTTGTTGGGCCTGGCCATGTGGCTGGTGGCCATTTTGAGGCCTAGGCCTGCAAGCTTGCCTGGCCTTGTCTGCCAACAGGCCTGCTTTTTCATCCACTAGGATCAGAGCAGGTAGCCACAGCTTTATTAATCAAGTGTTTTCTGTGTGATCTGCTGAATTTAGACATCATTTAGGGCATGTATGGCATTGCATTGAGATGGGGAAGTGTGTTTTTTGGGGGATGGCCTTTGTGATGTTGTTGGGCCTGGCCATGTGGCTGGTGGCCATTTTTGAGGCCTAGGCCTGCAAGCCTGCCTGGCCTTGTCTGCCAACAGGCCTGCTTTTTCATCCACTAGGATCAGAGCAGGTAGCCACAGCTTTATTAATCAAGTGTTTTCTGTGTGATCTGCTGAATTTAGACATCATTTAGGGCATGGATGGCATTGGATTGAGTTGGGGAAGTGTGTTTTTTGGGGGTGGCCTTTGTGATGTTGTTGGGCCTGGCCATGTGGCTGGTGGCCATTTTGAGGCCTAGGCCTGCAAGCTTGCCTGGCCTTGTCTGCCAACAGGCCTGCTTTTTCATCCACTAGGATCAGAGCAGGTAGCCACAGCTTTATTAATCAAGTGTTTTCTGTGTGATCTGCTGAATTTAGACATCATTTATGGCATGGATGGCATTGGATTGAGTTGGGGAAGTGTGTTTTTTGGGGGTTGCCTTTGTGATGTTGTTGGGCCTGGCCATGTGGCTGGTGGCCATTTTGAGGCCTAGGCCTGCAAGCTTGCCTGGCCTTGTCTGCCAACAGGCCTGCTTTTTCATCCACTAGGATCAGAGCAGGTAGCCACAGCTTTATTAATCAAGTGTTTTCTGTGTGATCTGCTGAATTTAGACATCATTTAGGGCATGGATGGCATTGCATTGAGTTGGGGAAGTGTGTTTTTTGGGGGTGGCCTTTGTGATGTTGTTGGGCCTGGCCATGTGGCTGGTGGCCATTTTGAGGCCTAGGCCTGCAAGCTTGCCTGGTCTTGTCTGCCAACAGGCCTGCTCTTTCATCCACTAGGATAAGAGCAGGTAGCCACAGCTTTATTAATCAAGTGTTTTCTGTGTGATCTGCTGAATTTAGGCATCGTTTAGGGCATGGATAGCATTGCATTGAGTTGGGGAAGTGTGTTTTTTGGGGTGGCCTTTCTGATGTTGGTTGTCTTAGAGACATGCTTTTGTTGTATGTGTCTGGTGTGTTGGTGTGCAATGCATGCACCCTGCAGAGCTTTTTGGGGCCTGTGAATGTTCGTATTTACATTTTGTTGCATTAAAAAGGCAGAGCAGTGTGCTTTAGCAGGCATCCTTTACCTGGCTTTTATAGGCCTTTTGTCAGCTCCTGGTGGTTCCCAGGCCCCCGGCTTGTTTGTGAATTGTGTGTGTCCATGTGGGTGGTGGCCTTTTTTGGTGTTTGGACTGTGAGTTATTAGTGTCCTGCTTTTGCCATAGGCCTGCCTGGTTTTCCTATTGGCTCTTTGGCTTACTGCTTCCATCCATCCACCCCCTTTGCCAGCAGCAGCTCCATGGATGCTGAGATGCTCAAATAATGCAATGGTCCACCCCACTTCCATTAAATTTTTATTTTATTAATAACTTTCCTATCCTTCCTGAGAGTGTAGTGTGTGGCTGTACACAGTACTAGTAGTATAACATAGCTCTAGTTAAAAAAAAGTCATAAATGGCTTGACTATCTTTTGTTTGCACTAGTACAGTACTAAGTAACTGAACCACAACAACAAATGCAACATTTCACTGATGTTCTTCTCCTGTCTTATTTGCTTTTAGGTTCACAAAAGACAGAGTAGGAGGTGTCATCAGCATCACCCGGCTACCCGTTGTACTGCCCGCCAGACAGAAGTCCTGCTGCGCATCACGTCCACGTGAGACCAGAACTTGTTGTGCATCTGCATCCTGCCTGACATCTGAAGAAGATGGCCCCAAAGAAAGGTACCAGGTCCAGTACCAAGAAAGTTGCCGGTGAGAAGAAGGAACAGAAAAAGCAAGTGCCATTAACCACGACTGGTGGTGTGCCGGCCAATGTTTTTTTTGGCACCAAAGCGCTGTCCGGGAACCAAGCTGGGAGCAGCACAGCGGTCCATCCCCACCAACCTAGGCCCAAGGGCTTTAGTGTCGCAGAGGTAGCCAGTCTACTAACGAGCAGCGATGTTGAAGAAATGTCATTACCGCAAAGTAGTACACAATCAAGTTCAACGCAGGCGCAAACTCAGCAGATCAGTGTGCAGCCGCCGCAACAAGAACAGCAGCAGCCGCCGCAACAAGAACAACAGCAGCCGCCGCAACAAGAACAGCAGCAGCCGCTGCAACAAGAACAGCAGCAGCCGCCGCAGCAAGAACAGCAGCAGCAGCCACCGCAGGAAGAACAGCAGCAGCCGCTGCAACAAGAACAGCAGCAGCCGCCGCAACAGCCCACCATAGTAGTTGTTGCTCCTGACGTAGGGGCATTTCATGAAATCGAGCTTCCTGCAGACAAAGTGGAGCAAAGTCAAACCACTGTTTCAGAAGATCTATTGTCTTCCAGACGACCAGCAAGGAAAAGGAGGCTTAGTCCATCATCTTCTTCTTCAAGCCCCGCTTCTGATGATCGTGATGACACTTGGGTACCACCAGCTCGGTCTGAGAGTGATATACGCCACAAGACAATGCTTCTGAAAAGGAAGGTCCCAGAAAAACTTAGAGTTATGGAGGTAGATGTAGAAGAGGGGGGTGATGATGTTGATGAAGACGAGCCAGTCATCACGCACATTACTCCCGCCCCAAAGGGATTGGAGACCGACATTCTCACCCTATCCAGAAAGGCTGCTACTGAGCAGGATGTAGCACGGATCTTACCAACACAGGTTACACCACCACTACCTCCAGCTGCCATATTTTCCAAGGCCCGGCAGGGACCTACATCCAGCTCAACCATCTCAGTAGGAAGTGGTAGTAAAAGTCACAGTGTAGGTGGACAGGGTCACATATTTTCAAGCACCTACTCAAGTTCATCTGGTGTTGAAAGTGGCACCTCCAGCAGTGCCAGAAAGTTATCCTCCCCAGTTTGGGACTTCTTTTCTGTTAGCGCCAAGGAGGAGAACGTTGCTATATGCTCAATTTGTCGGCAAGGTGTTCGGCGTGGTAAGCTTGGTACAAACTATGGTACCGGAGGACAAGCAAGTCATCTCAGAATACACCACACTATCGTGTGGGAGGATCATTACTTAAGTTAAAAGAAAGTAGGAAAACTAAACCCATTGAAGTTGGTCAGGATTCAGAATCAGGGAGCGATATTATTGTGGTGGCAGTTGAAGAACAGGGAGGCATTTCTAGCCCTGTCTCCAGTAGTGCAGTCACTGCAGTGGTAACGCCCACATCCTCCTCAGTAACATCAGAGTGGCACCGAAGTAAGAGCCATACTCAGAGTGTGGGTGAGACACCAAGGCGACCGACGAGTACCTCAATGAGACAATCTGTGTCGTTGAGCCTTAGTGGGTTAATGAAAACAGCACCACTAAGGAAAGTAAGCCAGCCTACCATTGAGAGCATGTTTAGGTTGGAGAGGCAGTTCCAACACAACCACCCAATGGCACGATTGTACAATGCGAAGCTGGCTAAAATGTTAGCGCTGGACCTTCTTCCTTTTTCATTTGTGGAAGGGGTGGGTTTCCTTGAATATGTGTCTGCCATCTGTCTGAAATGGAAAGTTCCCAGCCGGTCCTATTTCGCAAGAATTGCTGTTCCGGCACTACATCATGATGTGCTGGAATTGGTTGGTCACGGTTTGCAGCAGAGTGCTGTGCACAATATCCACCTGACAACAGACATGTGGAGAAGTTGCCAAGCCACAGATTACATGTGCATCACTGCACACTGGATCTCTTTTCTGGGGGTTAGAGATAAACTATCTGCACGAGGTGTTGTTGACACAGCTGCGATTTTTGAAGGTACTCGGAAACATGCAACTGTAGCCATGTTCGCCATGGAGAAATCTCATACGGCTGAAAACATTTTAGAAGAGTTTCGCACCAAGGTTTTGGAATGGCTGCGGCCCAGAGGGCTTGGTATTGGTTTTGTTGCCACAGACAATGGCAGTAATGTACTTAAGGCCATGGAACTTGGTTCCTATTTCAGGGTTCCGTGTTTGGGACACTGCATAAACATTATAGTGCAAGACTTTCTGAAAAAAGAACCCATAGTCAGCAATTTACTGGCCATCTGCCGAACAATATGCACTCATTTCAGCCATTCTTTTAAAGCTCGGAAGCAGCTGCGGATCATCCAACGTGAATTTAGGATGCCAGTCAAGGCACTCATCCAGGAGGTGGCAACACGTTGGAACTCAACGTATTACATGCTTGATCGTCTGTACGAACAGCACAGGTCACTCCATGAATATGTCTGGTACAGAAGCAGTGATGCTAGTGTTAAAGGCATGACCCTTCAGAGGGAGCAATGGACCCTAATTAAATGCCTGACTGAGATGCTGTCTCCTTTTGAGGTCTTCACACGTGAAGTCAGCAAGAAGGACTGTACAATGGGCCAAGCTATCCCATTGTTGCAAATGCTAGAGCATGAGCTGAATAATGTGTCTGAATCCTACAAAGGTGTAGAGGACAGAAGGCAAGCCCATGACTTGGTGTAGAGTTTATCCAGGCGCTTATCAGAAAATGTAAGGATACAAAATAAAATTTTGTCACAAGAACATTACATTTGTGCCACAATTCTGGATCCACGTGCAAAATTAGGACTATTCCTTGCTTTTTCCGACAATGATGTTGCCCGCTACAAAAGTTGTATAGCTGAAGCAGCCATTAAGTTTGAAAACGAAGGGCTGCTAATTAAAAGCCCGCCACATCAACCCACAACAAGTACTGATACTGAAGCAGGCCATGCAGAATCAAGTGCAACTTCGTCGGCTGAGGGCAGTGCGGTTGGCTCACAATCACATCACTCACCATCACTATCGACTACAGAAACAAAAACTGGATCATTAGGCCGAGTACAATCATCATCATTACAGGATTGGTATGTAAAGATGGGCTAATGCAAGCACAGTGCTGATGCACAGAAAAAACAGCACAAAAGCTTACCATCAGCAACCCTGAACATTGAGCGGATGGTCCAGGCCTATCTGGACGACCCAACAGAGGTGTATGTTGATCAAAACCCATTGCAGTATTGGTATAGGAAAAGGTCTGAATGGCCACAGCTCAGCAGGCTGGCGATAAGCTATCTGGCTTGCCCTGTCGCAAGTGTCTCTTCCGAACGTGTTTTCAGTGCTGCTGGTTCCATTGTAACATTGAGAAGGACCAGTCTATCTCCAAAAAACGTGGAGAGGTTAACAATGATCAAAATGAATCAGCACTTCATACCACCGAATTACACCATGCATGAATCAACAGAGGAAGATGAGGACAGCGGCTCAGGTGATGGAAGTATTGGGTCAGATGATTACCTACTACTGGAAGAACCCCCAGAGTTTGAGGACGAGCTATACTTCCCTGACAATTAGGCTCGCACTTACTGTCTTCCTCCCTTTTTTCCCCCTTTGTTTATGTGTCTGTCGTTCCGGTTATACACTTGTGAATCGCCACAAATCCATTATCACCGTCTTCTACTCTTCTAATTTAATATACAAGTTTCAGGTGTCTGCCATTTGACAGTACAGTCCTCCGAATCCAGCTCCTCCGCTCCATCATACTGAATCTTCTGCTCAATTCCATTTCCCTCATGAATGATGATTGGATGATGGTAACAACAAATTCAAACTTTCCTCGTCCTTCCAAAACAAGTGGACCGTGAATCAGATGACCACTATAGCTATCCTCCTTTCAGAGCCGAGAGAGACTGGCCATTAACTGAAAATAAGATGGAACAGGTAATGATTGATGCCATGCATTGGACGCAGAGTCGCAGACTGAATGATTTTGATTTTGTTGTGTTTGTTGCGCATGAATTTATGTAATTGTGCACTGCCACTAATCAACTTTCTACAGAACACACAAATTTTTCCCTTCTTGCAAATACGAAATGTGTACTTCTCCTGCATCTTGGTGATACATTGCTTTTAATTCAATACAGGAAGGGGACTCACTCAATCTGCGCAATGCAAATGACTGTGACACAACAGCACCGTCTATGATGATGATGGCGAAATAGACGGCCCGTTAACAAGATGAGATTGAACAGGTAATGATTGATGGCTGCCATGCATTGGCCGCAAAATCGCAGACTGAATGAAGTAGATTTTGTTGTGTTTGTTGCGCATGAATTTATGTAATTGTGCACTGCCACTAATCAACTTTCTACAGAACACACTAATTTTCCCCTTCTTGCAAATAAGAAATGTGGACTTCTCCTGCATCTTGGTGATACATTGCTTTTAATTCAATACAGGAAGGGGACTCACTCAATCTGCGCAATGCAAAGGACTGTGACAAAACAGCACCGTCCATCATGATGATGGCGAAAGAGATGGCCCGTTAACTTAAGATGAGAAGGAACAGGTAATGAATGATGACAATTAAGGCATGCATTGGACACCTGACTCTGAGCTATTGGTCTTTGTGTTTGCGTTGTTTGTTGTGCACAAAGTGATGTCAAAGTGTACTAGTAGTAATCTATCTTTCTGTACACAATAAAGAATGACTCAAGTCAGTAATATTTATATTTCCACTCTTGTTGTGTCATAAAAATTATACTTATACTGCAGGCCGATCTTCAGTCAATCAGTAAAAGTATCAGAGATGATGATGAAGTCAGGAGGATGTTTCAGGAGTTGCATAAAACGGAAAAGCCTAAAGGTAAACACGTCAACAACAACCACAGCAGACCCAAATGTCTGTGTAGAAGTTGAATAGAGTGTAGCGGTGGGATGACTGCAGTGCATTGATTTTACTAACTTAAACTGTAAAATGCTATGTTTGGAAAGGATAATGTGCTTTGCATTTGTCCAACTCTTTGAGAGAAAAAACAAGGACTAGTCTAAAGTGTTAACGTAGGATGTGCTAATGCTAAGCACTGTGGCCCTGCTCTCTCCTGTTACTGTTGAAGGTCAATGCTGAAAAAAAACTAGAGTAGAGATGATGCATATGCATACATGCCACCTTGGAAAGTGTTCTTGTTGCACTACACCATCACTTGTGCATTTGTTTTCACTTTCTTTCTCAATATACCCTTTGATTAATTATTAATCAAGTGTTTTCTGTGTGATCTGCTGAATTTAGACATCATTTAGGGCATGGATGGCATTGGATTGAGTTGGGGAAGTGTGTTTTTTGGGGTTGCCTTTGTGATGTTGTTGGGCCTGGCCATGTGGCTGGTGGCCATTTTGAGGCCTAGGCCTGCAAGCTTGCCTGGCCTTGTCTGCCAACAGGCCTGCTTTTTCATCCACTAGGATCAGGGCAGGTAGCCACAGCTTTATTAATCAAGTGTTTTCTGTGTGATCTGCTGAATTTAGACATCATTTAGGGCATGGATGGCATTGCATTGAGTTGGGGAAGTGTGTTTTTTGGGGGTGGCCTTTGTGATGTTGTTGGGCCTGGCCATGTGGCTGGTGGCCATTTTGAGGCCTAGGCCTGCAAGCTTGCCTGGCCTTGTCTGCCAACAGGCCTGCTTTTTCATACACTAGGATCAGAGCAGGTAGCCACAGCTTTATTAATCAAGTGTTTTCTGTGTGATCTGCTGAATTTAGACATCATTTAGGGAATGGATGGCATTGGATTGAGTTGGGGAAGTGTGTTTTTTGGGGGTTGCCTTTGTGATGTTGTTGGGCCTGGCCATGTGGCTGGTGGCCATTTTGAGGCCTAGGCCTGCAAGCTTGCCTGGCCTTGTCTGCCAACAGGCCTGCTTTTTCATCCACTAGGATCAGAGCAGGTAGCCACAGCTTTATTAATCAAGTGTTTTCTGTGTGATCTGCTGAATTTAGACATCATTTAGGGCATGTATGGCATTGCATTGAGATGGGGAAGTGTGTTTTTTGGGGGATGGCCTTTGTGATGTTGTTGGGCCTGGCCATGTGGCTGGTGGCCATTTTTGAGGCCTAGGCCTGCAAGCCTGCCTGGCCTTGTCTGCCAACAGGCCTGCTTTTTCATCCACTAGGATCAGAGCAGGTAGCCACAGCTTTATTAATCAAGTGTTTTCTGTGTGATCTGCTGAATTTAGACATCATTTAGGGCATGGATGGCATTGGATTGAGTTGGGGAAGTGTGTTTTTTGGGGGTGGCCTTTGTGATGTTGTTGGGCCTGGCCATGTGGCTGGTGGCCATTTTGAGGCCTAGGCCTGCAAGCTTGCCTGGCCTTGTCTGCCAACAGGCGTGCTTTTTCATCCACTAGGATCAGAGCAGGTAGCCACAGCTTTATTAATCAAGTGTTTTCTGTGTGATCTGCTGAATTTAGACATCATTTATGGCATGGATGGCATTGGATTGAGTTGGGGAAGTGTGTTTTTTGGGGGTTGCCTTTGTGATGTTGTTGGGCCTGGCCATGTGGCTGGTGGCCATTTTGAGGCCTAGGCCTGCAAGCTTGCCTGGCCTTGTCTGCCAACAGGCCTGCTTTTTCATCCACTAGGATCAGAGCAGGTAGCCACAGCTTTATTAATCAAGTGTTTTTTGTGTGATCTGCTGAATTTAGACATCATTTAGGGCATGGATGGCATTGCATTGAGTTGGGGAAGTGTGTTTTTTGGGGGTGGCCTTTGTGATGTTGTTGGGCCTGGCCATGTGGCTGGTGGCCATTTTGAGGCCTAGGCCTGCAAGCTTGCCTGGTCTTGTCTGCCAACAGGCCTGCTCTTTCATCCACTAGGATAAGAGCAGGTAGCCACAGCTTTATTAATCAAGTGTTTTCTGTGTGATCTGCTGAATTTAGGCATCGTTTAGGGCATGGATAGCATTGCATTGAGTTGGGGAAGTGTGTTTTTTGGGGTGGCCTTTCTGATGTTGGTTGTCTTAGAGACATGCTTTTGTTGTATGTGTCTGGTGTGTTGGTGTGCAATGCATGCACCCTGCAGAGCTTTTTGGGGCCTGTGAATGTTCGTATTTACATTTTGTTGCATTAAAAAGGCAGAGCAGTGTGCTTTAGCAGGCATCCTTTACCTGGCTTTTATAGGCCTTTTGTCAGCTCCTGGTGGTTCCCAGGCCCCCGGCTTGTTTGTGAATTGTGTGTGTCCATGTGGGTGGTGGCCTTTTTTGGTGTTTGGACTGTGAGTTATTAGTGTCCTGCTTTTGCCATAGGCCTGCCTGGTTTTCCTATTGGCTCTTTGGCTTACTGCTTCCATCCATCCACCCCCTTTGCCAGCAGCAGCTCCATGGATGCTGAGATGCTCAAATAATGCAATGGTCCACCCCACTTCCATTAAATTTTTATTTTATTAATAACTTTCCTATCCTTCCTGAGAGTGTAGTGTGTGGCTGTACACAGTACTAGTAGTATAACATAGCTCTAGTTAAAAAAAAGTCATAAATGGCTTGACTATCTTTTGTTTGCACTAGTACAGTACTAAGTAACTGAACCACAACAACAAATGCAACATTTCACTGATGTTCTTCTCCTGTCTTATTTGCTTTTAGGTTCACAAAAGACAGAGTAGGAGGTGTCATCAGCATCACCCGGCTACCCGTTGTACTGCCCGCCAGACAGAAGTCCTGCTGCGCATCACGTCCACGTGAGACCAGAACTTGTTGTGCATCTGCATCCTGCCTGACATCTGAAGAAGATGGCCCCAAAGAAAGGTACCAGGTCCAGTACCAAGAAAGTTGCCGGTGAGAAGAAGGAACAGAAAAAGCAAGTGCCATTAACCACGACTGGTGGTGTGCCGGCCAATGTTTTTTTTGGCACCAAAGCGCTGTCCGGGAACCAAGCTGGGAGCAGCACAGCGGTCCATCCCCACCAACCTAGGCCCAAGGGCTTTAGTGTCGCAGAGGTAGCCAGTCTACTAACGAGCAGCGATGTTGAAGAAATGTCATTACCGCAAAGTAGTACACAATCAAGTTCAACGCAGGCGCAAACTCAGCAGATCAGTGTGCAGCCGCCGCAACAAGAACAGCAGCAGCCGCCGCAACAAGAACAACAGCAGCCGCCGCAACAAGAACAGCAGCAGCCGCTGCAACAAGAACAGCAGCAGCCGCCGCAGCAAGAACAGCAGCAGCAGCCACCGCAGGAAGAACAGCAGCAGCCGCTGCAACAAGAACAGCAGCAGCCGCCGCAACAGCCCACCATAGTAGTTGTTGCTCCTGACGTAGGGGCATTTCATGAAATCGAGCTTCCTGCAGACAAAGTGGAGCAAAGTCAAACCACTGTTTCAGAAGATCTATTGTCTTCCAGACGACCAGCAAGGAAAAGGAGGCTTAGTCCATCATCTTCTTCTTCAAGCCCCGCTTCTGATGATCGTGATGACACTTGGGTACCACCAGCTCGGTCTGAGAGTGATATACGCCACAAGACAATGCTTCTGAAAAGGAAGGTCCCAGAAAAACTTAGAGTTATGGAGGTAGATGTAGAAGAGGGGGGTGATGATGTTGATGAAGACGAGCCAGTCATCACGCACATTACTCCCGCCCCAAAGGGATTGGAGACCGACATTCTCACCCTATCCAGAAAGGCTGCTACTGAGCAGGATGTAGCACGGATCTTACCAACACAGGTTACACCACCACTACCTCCAGCTGCCATATTTTCCAAGGCCCGGCAGGGACCTACATCCAGCTCAACCATCTCAGTAGGAAGTGGTAGTAAAAGTCACAGTGTAGGTGGACAGGGTCACATATTTTCAAGCACCTACTCAAGTTCATCTGGTGTTGAAAGTGGCACCTCCAGCAGTGCCAGAAAGTTATCCTCCCCAGTTTGGGACTTCTTTTCTGTTAGCGCCAAGGAGGAGAACGTTGCTATATGCTCAATTTGTCGGCAAGGTGTTCGGCGTGGTAAGCTTGGTACAAACTATGGTACCGGAGGACAAGCAAGTCATCTCAGAATACACCACACTATCGTGTGGGAGGATCATTACTTAAGTTAAAAGAAAGTAGGAAAACTAAACCCATTGAAGTTGGTCAGGATTCAGAATCAGGGAGCGATATTATTGTGGTGGCAGTTGAAGAACAGGGAGGCATTTCTAGCCCTGTCTCCAGTAGTGCAGTCACTGCAGTGGTAAAGCCCACATCCTCCTCAGTAACATCAGAGTGGCACCGAAGTAAGAGCCATACTCAGAGTGTGGGTGAGACACCAAGGCGACCGACGAGTACCTCAATGAGACAATCTGTGTCGTTGAGCCTTAGTGGGTTAATGAAAACAGCACCACTAAGGAAAGTAAGCCAGCCTACCATTGAGAGCATGTTTAGGTTGGAGAGGCAGTTCCAACACAACCACCCAATGGCACGATTGTACAATGCGAAGCTGGCTAAAATGTTAGCGCTGGACCTTCTTCCTTTTTCATTTGTGGAAGGGGTGGGTTTCCTTGAATATGTGTCTGCCATCTGTCTGAAATGGAAAGTTCCCAGCCGGTCCTATTTCGCAAGAATTGCTGTTCCGGCACTACATCATGATGTGCTGGAATTGGTTGGTCACGGTTTGCAGCAGAGTGCTGTGCACAATATCCACCTGACAACAGACATGTGGAGAAGTTGCCAAGCCACAGATTACATGTGCATCACTGCACACTGGATCTCTTTTCTGGGGGTTAGAGATAAACTATCTGCACGAGGTGTTGTTGACACAGCTGCGATTTTTGAAGGTACTCGGAAACATGCAACTGTAGCCATGTTCGCCATGGAGAAATCTCATACGGCTGAAAACATTTTAGAAGAGTTTCGCACCAAGGTTTTGGAATGGCTGCGGCCCAGAGGGCTTGGTATTGGTTTTGTTGCCACAGACAATGGCAGTAATGTACTTAAGGCCATGGAACTTGGTTCCTATTTCAGGGTTCCGTGTTTGGGACACTGCATAAACATTATAGTGCAAGACTTTCTGAAAAAAGAACCCATAGTCAGCAATTTACTGGCCATCTGCCGAACAATATGCACTCATTTCAGCCATTCTTTTAAAGCTCGGAAGCAGCTGCGGATCATCCAACGTGAATTTAGGATGCCAGTCAAGGCACTCATCCAGGAGGTGGCAACACGTTGGAACTCAACGTATTACATGCTTGATCGTCTGTACGAACAGCACAGGTCACTCCATGAATATGTCTGGTACAGAAGCAGTGATGCTAGTGTTAAAGGCATGACCCTTCAGAGGGAGCAATGGACCCTAATTAAATGCCTGACTGAGATGCTGTCTCCTTTTGAGGTCTTCACACGTGAAGTCAGCAAGAAGGACTGTACAATGGGCCAAGCTATCCCATTGTTGCAAATGCTAGAGCATGAGCTGAATAATGTGTCTGAATCCTACAAAGGTGTAGAGGACAGAAGGCAAGCCCATGACTTGGTGTAGAGTTTATCCAGGCGCTTATCAGAAAATGTAAGGATACAAAATAAAATTTTGTCACAAGAACATTACATTTGTGCCACAATTCTGGATCCACGTGCAAAATTAGGACTATTCCTTGCTTTTTCCGACAATGATGTTGCCCGCTACAAAAGTTGTATAGCTGAAGCAGCCATTAAGTTTGAAAACGAAGGGCTGCTAATTAAAAGCCCGCCACATCAACCCACAACAAGTACTGATACTGAAGCAGGCCATGCAGAATCAAGTGCAACTTCGTCGGCTGAGGGCAGTGCGGTTGGCTCACAATCACATCACTCACCATCACTATCGACTACAGAAACAAAAACTGGATCATTAGGCCGAGTACAATCATCATCATTACAGGATTGGTATGTAAAGATGGGCTAATGCAAGCACAGTGCTGATGCACAGAAAAAACAGCACAAAAGCTTACCATCAGCAACCCTGAACATTGAGCGGATGGTCCAGGCCTATCTGGACGACCCAACAGAGGTGTATGTTGATCAAAACCCATTGCAGTATTGGTATAGGAAAAGGTCTGAATGGCCACAGCTCAGCAGGCTGGCGATAAGCTATCTGGCTTGCCCTGTCGCAAGTGTCTCTTCCGAACGTGTTTTCAGTGCTGCTGGTTCCATTGTAACATTGAGAAGGACCAGTCTATCTCCAAAAAACGTGGAGAGGTTAACAATGATCAAAATGAATCAGCACTTCATACCACCGAATTACACCATGCATGAATCAACAGAGGAAGATGAGGACAGCGGCTCAGGTGATGGAAGTATTGGGTCAGATGATTACCTACTACTGGAAGAACCCCCAGAGTTTGAGGACGAGCTATACTTCCCTGACAATTAGGCTCGCACTTACTGTCTTCCTCCCTTTTTTCCCCCTTTGTTTATGTGTCTGTCGTTCCGGTTATACACTTGTGAATCGCCACAAATCCATTATCACCGTCTTCTACTCTTCTAATTTAATATACAAGTTTCAGGTGTCTGCCATTTGACAGTACAGTCCTCCGAATCCAGCTCCTCCGCTCCATCATACTGAATCTTCTGCTCAATTCCATTTCCCTCATGAATGATGATTGGATGATGGTAACAACAAATTCAAACTTTCCTCGTCCTTCCAAAACAAGTGGACCGTGAATCAGATGACCACTATAGCTATCCTCCTTTCAGAGCCGAGAGAGACTGGCCATTAACTGAAAATAAGATGGAACAGGTAATGATTGATGCCATGCATTGGACGCAGAGTCGCAGACTGAATGATTTTGATTTTGTTGTGTTTGTTGCGCATGAATTTATGTAATTGTGCACTGCCACTAATCAACTTTCTACAGAACACACAAATTTTTCCCTTCTTGCAAATACGAAATGTGTACTTCTCCTGCATCTTGGTGATACATTGCTTTTAATTCAATACAGGAAGGGGACTCACTCAATCTGCGCAATGCAAATGACTGTGACACAACAGCACCGTCTATGATGATGATGGCGAAATAGACGGCCCGTTAACAAGATGAGATTGAACAGGTAATGATTGATGGCTGCCATGCATTGGCCGCAAAATCGCAGACTGAATGAAGTAGATTTTGTTGTGTTTGTTGCGCATGAATTTATGTAATTGTGCACTGCCACTAATCAACTTTCTACAGAACACACTAATTTTCCCCTTCTTGCAAATAAGAAATGTGGACTTCTCCTGCATCTTGGTGATACATTGCTTTTAATTCAATACAGGAAGGGGACTCACTCAATCTGCGCAATGCAAAGGACTGTGACAAAACAGCACCGTCCATCATGATGATGGCGAAAGAGATGGCCCGTTAACTTAAGATGAGAAGGAACAGGTAATGAATGATGACAATTAAGGCATGCATTGGACACCTGACTCTGAGCTATTGGTCTTTGTGTTTGCGTTGTTTGTTGTGCACAAAGTGATGTCAAAGTGTACTAGTAGTAATCTATCTTTCTGTACACAATAAAGAATGACTCAAGTCAGTAATATTTATATTTCCACTCTTGTTGTGTCATAAAAATTATACTTATACTGCAGGCCGATCTTCAGTCAATCAGTAAAAGTATCAGAGATGATGATGAAGTCAGGAGGATGTTTCAGGAGTTGCATAAAACGGAAAAGCCTAAAGGTAAACACGTCAACAACAACCACAGCAGACCCAAATGTCTGTGTAGAAGTTGAATAGAGTGTAGCGGTGGGATGACTGCAGTGCATTGATTTTACTAACTTAAACTGTAAAATGCTATGTTTGGAAAGGATAATGTGCTTTGCATTTGTCCAACTCTTTGAGAGAAAAAACAAGGACTAGTCTAAAGTGTTAACGTAGGATGTGCTAATGCTAAGCACTGTGGCCCTGCTCTCTCCTGTTACTGTTGAAGGTCAATGCTGAAAAAAAACTAGAGTAGAGATGATGCATATGCATACATGCCACCTTGGAAAGTGTTCTTGTTGCACTACACCATCACTTGTGCATTTGTTTTCACTTTCTTTCTCAATATACCCTTTGATTTTCACTCTAAAATTACAGGCCGGTATTGCCCAAAACTTTGTAAAACATTACAATGCATATTAATTACCTTACCAATCAATCACCTTTTTTTTTCCAGCCGGGCAGTGGCGAGTGGCGAGGCGACACACCCAAGATTGATGGACGAGACGAGAGGAGCAAGAGGACTGCCGAGATGCAAAAATCCAGTCCACATTTGTGACCAGGATAAGACAGTAACAGTATCCACTTTTAACTTCTTTTAAATAATTTGATTAATATCTTGTATACAATCTTTACAACAGTGTGTTCTTGGAGTTGTTATTATCAATCATCATTATGTTTGCTCTGTGTTTACGATTCTTCCCTACCAATATTTAAAATTTCTATTTGCTATCTGTTAAAGTATTAAGGCCGGAACAACAGAACAAGAACTAGAAGTGTATGTAATCCGGGTCTCTCATCATCATGCATGCATTGCCTTTTTCTCCCTTAACATATGGATATGGTAGTCTTAAATGATTGTCGTTTGTTTGTCTATGTATGCATACTGTTTTTCTATGTCAAACCTTTCCCAAAAAACCCCTTCCCATCCATTCAACAAACCCTAACCCTCTTCCCCCGGGCTGTGTGACTTATTGTCGAGGTGTAACTAAATTAAATGTACACCAATACTTAATCACACACTTGCTGGGGCGGATGTGTTGAAAGCAACACTACTTCAATTTGAAGGCAGAGCGATGATCTTCTTCTGCTTGGCCACCCATGAGTAGGATATTTCAGAGGTTATTTAATTTTATTTAACAAAGGAACATATACCTCAGCATGAATTGCCGGCATTGATTGGATTTGTTTGTTGTCATTCCTCATATACAGCACTAACTGTTAGACTGTAGGCATAGTCAAGTGACTCAACACAACTATAGTTTGTAACTCTGTCTAGTAGGCTATCCTCCTAACCACCATTCAGTTTTTTTGTCAAATATTTGAGCATATTATTGTTGCTCGGTAAGTTCTGTACTGTACTTCATTCAACTACTCCTCTAACAGTCTCTCAAAGGCGATTGACTGTCTCCTTTTCTTTTTTTGGAAATGCTGCCACCCTGCCAGTGTCTACTACTACTACTATACTACCACCACCACCACCACCACCCCAATCATGGCATGTATGAAAAAGGAAACCATCTTCACCATGCAGCCAGTGCTGTGCCACAGTTGGACATAAACATCAAGCACCGGTAAGAGAGAAGTTTGGGGGAGGCAGAATTAATAATGGACATGTTGTCAATAATTTCATTTTCACACACCACTCCAAAGAATGCATAGACTAGAGGACAGACTGAAAGTACTAGAAGGACCAGTCAATGAGTGAGGTGTGTCGCATCTATCTGTTTGTGTCTTATGCAGTCAGCAAATTATTGAAATCAAACACAGGCTATGGGCGGCCATGCACCAGCAAGGAAACAGTGTGATGTAAAACAGTTACCCCATCTCCAAAACATTAACAACATTGCATGTAACATAGAAAAATATATTTAATGTACCCTAACAAAAATAAACTAAACCCACAAAAGCTGACCCACCCCCCTCCCTAACCCCAACCACTGTCCATAGTAGAAAAAAGTCTAACGCCCAAACGAACAAGAATTAAAAAAGGGGCAGTGACAGGGACTAACTGGTGGGGCGGGACTGGAGGAGGACACGCATCTGGCGCATCTCGTCCTCTAAACGGGTGACGCGGCGTCTAAGGCCGCGGCAGTTGCACCCACAGTGGGGGGGGGGCACCGGAGATGGCACGGTGGCGGCGGGCAGCTACCAGACGGTGGCGCCGTACCGCTGGAGGGCGGTGGCTGGGGCCCGGGGCACTGGAGGAGGCTTGAACAATTGATGCCGCAGTCTCCTCCTCCTCCTCGGCTAGGACCACCAGCCGCCGGTATTCCCGCTGGATTGCCTCCAGCTTCCGGCGCCGTGCCTTGGCGGCCAACACCTTCCGGTTGAGTTTCGGAGTAGCTGAGTATCAAAAAGAAAAAAACAAGACAATTGTAAAATATAGTCTTAATAAAACAGTAGGACAAGGTAATTATTTATACACATAGTGGCATGGTAGAGTAGCACTATAAAATAAAGCACAGTAGTACATAACATTTTAAATGTCGCCCGTCCTTCTTCCTTCCACCTGTCTTCAACTAAAAAGTGTAACAGTGCACCAGGTGCTCTTCTCCATAAAACTTTCAAAGCAGAGTTGAAATCAGATAGATGAGGCCATTGGTTACTCAATACTCCGGCTCCTAGTCCTATACCATTTAAAGGGAATTCTAGTCTTCTAGTTCACTCTTCAAACGTCCCCAACAACTCATACTTACTTACGACATCAGATAGCGGGCGGACAAAGTCCGCCCGCCATCCGACTGCTAAAAAGGGTGGGGGTCCCGTGGGGACAATTAATTAGGATGATGCGCCCGGCACAGTTGCGGGCGCACCCTATTTTTTTTTTTACAATCTGGTTGGCTTTGCTGAAAGCAATGCTAAAATGTTGTGCTGCTTTTCCAAGCACAAGATGACGGGCCCCACACGGAGCCTGTCACGTTTTGCTTTGAAAGGCGGGGGGGTACCATAGCATAGGTAGGTACCCTCCATGGGGGCCCCCAAGCATACTCTGCAATGTCTGCATGCCTTTCCGTGGCGGACGGCAATGCCGCCACGCAAAGGCATTCCAAAATGCAGATTATATGGCTGGCGGTGTGGTGAGAGAGACACCACCGCCATATTGAACCCTTTTCCGCCTGGTCGACATGTCTGAATATTTTCTACAGGGATGGCGGGAGGTTTGCCCCTGCGGTGTCGGCAGTGAATTCCAGCCGGCCCGGTGGGGGCAATACGCGTCGCCCACCATCCTAATGGGGCCATAAGTCACAACTGTACAGTATACATATATACATACAGTACACCCTTCCAGTGAGTGTACTGTCAAGTTCAACAATAGTTAAGGATTATGAATCTAACTTACCACCGCCCGCCACTGGTGCTGCCACTCCCCCTACTGCTCCGTTGCTATCTGCAGCAACTGCCGCATCCTCGCCCACCGCGTCGCCTTCGCTGGCCCCGGCAATGGTGGTCGGTAGTGCGCCTAGAAAACATTACACATTTATTAGGCGTCATATACACCTCCCCCTATTGATCAGTAGCAAGGTTGAAAAATGAGTTAATACTAACATACACATCACTAGTACAAATCAGGTAGTAGTAGAGTAGACACTAATAGTTATATATGATCATTGTAGCCTTTGCTTAATTAGCCCTAGCCATGCTACCATTTTACCTTTGTGGCTTTTATTTTGCACATGTGACGTTACCTTTACCTTGCAGCTTCTTAAGACACCTTTGAGCCCACATGACCTGCCTCACACTGCTGCTGTCTAGTCTACGCGCTGCGTACAAGCGGTCCACAAACATTAACAAACCACTTTTTTAGGAGTACTGGTGTACTACACTTTTTGGCACGGCTGAGAAATGCTTGCAAGTTGCAATATACTAACGCACACCATTTCTTTTTTCGCATTACAGACGCAAGATTCCCTTCTACGAACCAGAGCTTCTGAATGATGCAACAACTACCAGTACTAGGTTCTTCTAAGGTGAGGGGTCCCTTCACTCACATCTTCTTTTATAAATTTATATAAGCTAAATTGCTATGGGATGGTGGTGCTGCCTTCCACCACTGTTCAGTTATCATGATTTAATGCCCAACTGTATAAGTGTAACAACAATGTATATTGTTTTAATGTTATTGATTTTCCGGTTGGTGCTGCTAAGAAAACAGTGTACAGAGAGACCTTCTCAAATTGAAATAAACATTTTGAACTTACATAGACTTGGTGGTATTTTGGTGTGGACTAACTCACACGAGTGAGCAAATTAAAGTAAGGATGTGCATGTGAATTGCTTCCACGACTGAGAGGTTGGGTGTGTTATGTTCTGGGTTGTCTACTTGTTGGGTATCTTGGGGGGGGGGTTCCGAGACCTAATAGTTATGACAAGACAGTACTATAGTCAAGCAGTGGAATTGTGGTGGGTGCGGAATTTCTGATTGAGGTGTGCAAGGAAGGTCCAACCTACCATCACCAACATCCTATTTTCTGGTGCAAATGTATGTGCAAGATCCCTACAACAGTAGTATGTCCTATAGGGTATCATATCAAAATAGTTATAAATTTGGTAGGGCTGTTGTTGCTGTGAATTTTCAAAGCCTCAAGATCAATAAGAGTAAAAGTAGTACAAGACGATGACCCAACGGATTGGACTCAATGGCTCGAGCTACTGGTGAATATGAGTTTAATATTACAACCTTTCACAAAGAGTGGCACTGGCCAACTGGGCAAGACTAGCTACTACAGTACAGACAGACTGATAGTATGTAGTAGTAGTAGTACTCAGAGTCATCATAGCGGAGGCAGGGATAAGATTTTTGAAACCGTACAGATCGATGGATAATTGGTGGTAAAACAAATAGCATTTGGAAACCAACAATAGTTCAGGAAAAATATGGGGCAGTCAAAGTTATGGAATTAGAAATATTATTAAAAACAAGAAGACTTACTGGGGCCAGCGGAGGAGCCCTCAGCGGCGTCCTCCTGGTGGTGTTGTTCCTGTCCCGCCGACTCACCCAGTCCCTGTCGGTCTGCCCCTGGGTGCTGATGAACAGGAAAGATATAAGAAAGAGACAAACATTGATGGATGGTGTCAAACAAATACAATATTTTTCAACAACGGTCAAAAAACACTTATGTAAACAACAATTGCAATAACTACATTGACCGATCTCATCTGGTCAACATGTAATATCGGGGGATTCGCAGTTCGACTACTTAAGTTACTATTTATCAACAGTAATCCAGTCTTCCATTCTGATTCCAGAAAACTAAGTTACAACTAAGCCTAAGTACAACGTACCACCCAACCTAGCCCACCTATTCCAGGCATGCCAATTGTACATTAAGTATGCATTTCCACTGTATTCCTCAACAATGCGTATGGTCAAATCATGGAGGACACATGAACATGACTACATTTTTTGTATACACCAAATTTTGGTTTGATTGATGCTGATCTGCTACTGCTAAGTAACTGCTAAGCCTACCACCACTCATTGAACAAACTAGAAAAGGTTCTAAAGACTGCCGTACTAGCAGCACGTCACGTAACTGAGTGAGGGGGCATCACGCATACCACTAACAAATTAGAAGCTCATACAAAGTAGTGTACCTAAACATCAATCCGCCCCTATCTATTAGTGACGGTCACGGGACAAAGTAAGGAGTGGACTAGAGTCACTGTAGCATTACGTAACTTAATTTCTCTAAAATAAACTCGTAAAGAATCACGCTAAGCAAGCGCAAACGCAAAGCTGCAAACAAGTAAGATTAGTAGTAGCGCAGAAGAGCACCATAATCACAGAAGACTTTTAAACGTTATTAACCTGGAATGTATTGTAAGGAGCAACATTCTAGCTGGTTGGAAGGAAAAAAAATATTCGCAATATATAACACAGAGCAGAAGAACAGACACAAAGTTGTAGTAATTAAATATGTACTCACCAAGCCCCGGGACCTCCACTCCTAGCAGGTCCAGCAGGTCCTGCTCACGGTCCATAATGTCGGACCACCGGTGCGTCAGCTGTGCCTGGGTGCGCCGGACCCCAGAGATGCGCGACACTGCCCGGCGCACCTTCCCCCACCGCTGCCGACGCTCCCGGAGGCCGTACCCGGACCCAGGCCTGCCACCTGCTGCCAGGGATGAGGGGAGGTGGCGCTGTACAAAGAAAATTAGTGCAGCCAACTCCTCCTCCCCAAATAAGGCCCGTGCCTGCACCCCTTGTGGGCGCTGCCTTCCGCAAGGAAGGCGGTCGCGGCTCTGGCTGCGCCGGCGAACAGCCCTACCCTTGGACATGGTTCTGGGGACGGGGCGGGAAAGAAAAGGTAAAATAAATAAAGGAGTAAAGGAAATAAATAGCAGGGAATAGAAAGGGGCAAAAGTAGCTAAAAAACAAAAAAAAATAGACAAAAACCAAAAATATAGAAGCAGGAAAATAGTTAGAGAAATAATAAGTAATAAAGATCCATCTATAAACAAAGGATTGAAAGGATTTTGGGAGGATTGAAAATCAGGCCCCAGAACCATTCAATAGAGTGAAAAACAAGATGGCCGTGCCCATTGCGACCACGTGCGCAAGTTCGCGCGATATTTTCTCCCCGAGCAAGCAAAAAGCAACGCGATCAAGTAAAAGCGGTCGCGAACAGGAAATTTCGACCGCGAACAGGCGCGAACAGGCATTGCGCGACCTGGAACAGGAAGTAAGCATCGCGAGAGGGCGGGACAAGTGAAAACAAGATGGCCGCACCCTTGAGCAACCGCATGGGTAAGTTGGCGACCCGCGATCACGCAAAAAATACCGCGAACAGGCGGGAAAAAAACTTCTGCGTCTTCGCGATATTTCTGGCGTGTTTGCGGAGATTTTTAGCATTTTCGCGATAATTTGCGAAAGTTAATTTCGCAAATTCCGCCCACCTCTACCATTTACTTGCATATACAGATATACACACACCAGCACACTTACTTCTACAGAAAGTTACACATACTTACTCTTTTAAAAAATCATTGAAAGAAACACATAGTTATTCATACATGGACACTTCCAATCTCTCACTCTCACATATACTCACTTATATACAGCAATACTCACATATACTAGTTTAAAACATATGTAGTTACTTATAAAGACACTATTGAGACAGTCATTCACTCACTAACACACTCATAGACACACTCATCCACCCATACAGTCCTGCTCACATACTGTCTTCAACACATACAAACAGTGGCACACTCATTTATGCATCTATGCACTAAGTAATACCCTCCACTGAACCATACAGACACTCAGACACTCATACTGATACTCAAAAAAACAAGTAATAACCCATATAGACACTCATGTAGCTACTCACCAACCCATGCAGTCACTTATACACAAAGTGAGAGACTGATACAGATATTGACATATTTAAACATTGCTCAGTAACCCATGTATTCACTAAGATACACTTAATCAGTCCGTTATCAACTTTACAGAAAAAAATCATCCATTTAGACACTTATATACCCATTTATTCTTCCATCGACCTTTAGATATACATGTATAAAAAATATTTAATTTTCAGAAAGACACACATTCACTGGATGATGTCATCACTGATGTCATTTGAGATGTCATCTCTGATGTCATAAGTGATGTCACTGACCTTGTCATGAGTGATGTAATATGTGACGTCATCAGCAGTGCATTGCGGGCGCGCGAGTTATAGTTAGCTGAACTAACTATAATGGGGAATTTCAATGGTTTTGTACGAGTGAAATGTCCAGCTAACAATAACACCCCTGAAACCTATGGTTTTTTCAGTGAATTTCTAAGGTTTTTTAAATGCTAATTCCTAACTATAACGTGTCTGAAACCTGTGGTTTTTTTCAGTGAATTTCAAAGGTTTTGTAAATGACAATTTTTAAATGTATTAATTGTTCTATTTATTTTTTTGATACTGATTTACTAAATTTTTTTAAACTATTTATTTTTAGATATTTTATTTTTTAAATTACATTATAATTACATTATCCATTACATTACAAAATATACTTTCTCAGAATGAATTACTTTAGTTTAAATACTTTGCAAATAGGCAATGGACTTTTAAGTACAGTAGTTACAGTTGTTGCAATGGGCAACACAATTTCAAACACAATGCAACATTTAGCGCAATGGGAATTTCTAGTTAAATGCAATTAGTTACTTTATGGATTACTTTTCTAACCACAGGACTGGATCCTAGATTCAGTCCTGGGACATCTCCTGTAAACAGTTGAGTAAAAGTGTTTTGGTTACACTAGTGATTTTTAAGGAATATTATTGTATTTTAAAAGTTGACACTTATCCTATGGGAGGAAATTCACTTAGCAGGTAAGTAGTGGTATCATTACTTTTTCTTACTCAGTGGTGGATCCTGGATCCAGCACTGGTGCCTCTCCTGTAAACAGTTGAAATAATGTGTTTAAGTCATACAGGTGATTTTTAATGAAAATTTGTAGTTTGTGAAAATCAACACTTAGAAACTTTTCTGGTGAGTTATTGGAATTCGTTATTTGGATGATTTTAGGTGAATATTTTAAAGTTCCAAAACTCCACACTTAGAAGAATTTCCAAGTGAAACCAGTCAATGTTAGCCTATGGAAGGAAATTCAACTTACTGGTAAGTACAGATAGAATTACTTTTCAGGATCAGTACTGGGCCCAAACATGCAGCACTGAGGTCTCTCCTGATAATAGGTGAGTAAATCAGAATTCGTAGTTTTGCTTATTTTAGAGGAAGATTTGTAAGTTCCAAAACTCCACACTTATAAGAATTTCCAAGTGAAACTAGTCAATGTTAGCCTTTGGAAGGAAATTCAAGTTACTGGTAAGTACGGTTAGAATTACTTTTCAGGATCAGTACTGGGTTCAAAGATGCAGCACTGAGGTCTCTCCTGATAATAGGCGAGTAAATCAAAATTTGTATTTCGGCTGATTTTACTTTGGTCCACTATATATAGAGCCACTTTCCTACACCATCCCCTCCCTTCACCACTGTTTAAACGTGCCCTTTGTCTGTTTTAATTTGGGAGATTAAATCTCCTTGAATCCTCAGGGTCCCTGGGGTCCAAGTAGCCCACTAGGTACCGCCATTAAGTGTCACAGAGCTGCGTTGCAGAGAGGTGTAAAAAGGGGCACGGCCTGGGCCACCTCTCTGCAACGAAGTGCAGTGGCGCTTACTGGAAGCACCTGGTGGGCTAGTTAGCCCCCAGGGGCCCTCAGGATTGAAGGGGAATTATTTCCCCAACTTAATACACACCACAGGGCGTGTTTGCACACGTCACCTCAGGCCCCGTCCCCTCCCTTCGCCCCTGTGTAAACGCGCCCTGTGTCCGTTTTAAGTTGGGAGATTAAGTCCCCTTGAATCCTGAGGGTCCCTAGGGTCCAACTAGCCTACTAGGAACCTCCAGTAAGTGCCACAGAGCTGCATTGCAGAGAGGTGTAAAAAGGGGTGTGGCCTCTGAACACATCTCTGCAAAGCAGCTTCCTGGCGCATACTGGAGGTACCTGGTGGGCTAGTTGGCCCCCAGGGACCCTCAAGATTGAAGAGGATTTAATTCCTCAACTTAAAACGCACCACAGGGCGCGTTTGCACAGTGGTGAAGGAAGGGGGTGGGGCCAGAGGTGACATGTCTGCAAACACGCCCTGTGGCGCGTTTTAAGTTGGGGAATTAATCCTCTTCAATCCTGAGGTCCCCTGACGCGTTTTCCTCATGCATTTTCCAATAGGACCTTTAGTCAAAGGTACAGCCCGAACGACTGAACAGAATTACTTGTAATTTGGCAAAGAGGTAGTCCTCAGGTCAGGCATGTGCCTTTTCCATATATGGTGTCAATCTGTTCAGTAGTTCCTGAGAAAATCAAAAGTAAAATCACATATATATCTGGGCGGAGCCTAACTACACATCTCATCCTGAGATCTGATTGGCTGTCAGCACTTCAACCAAGAAGTGTTGGCAGCCATCTTGGGACCAATAAACATGATAGCACCTCATTAAAAAGCATTGCAGTTAATAGAAGGTTTTAAGACTTTAGTTACGTTATAAATCATTTGTTGATGGTACCATACTCATTTTAGGTATTGTGGTGTGTTCTAAGGTGATTTTACCATGTGAAAAAGCCTTCTGCTGTGATATCATGAATCATGTTTCAGAGAAAAATATTTTCTCATGCTTTTCCCACAGAGGTTTGGAAGGTGATCTATAAGCTAAACTGAGAGCATATTTTCTGTAAATTCACATTATCTTTCTCAGTCACGTGAGAATGAAATCTGACATTCTCAATAAAACATGTACAACCAACAAGGGCAGAGACTGTCAGTTGATTGCTTTGTGTTCTACTGCAGCTTCCCAGAGTGTTCTAAAGAACAACTAGAGCGCTAACAGTCCTACTTATGACAAACGTATGGCACAACTGAAGCCATCTTGGTTGGAATAATGTGGTAACTCTTAAAACATTTAATTCAAAAAGGAACAAAATGAGGGGGTTCCTTTTGCCATAGAAAGTATGATTAGTGCTGCAGAAAGAAAAATTAGGGCACATTTTGAGTGACTTCTCAAATCCTCTTCTATTTCATTAAAAAATTCTGACATGCAGACTGAAACATGCACTTTCAAGACCAGCAGCAGACTTCCCTGGTGAGCAGTAGTTTTACTACAGTGATCTAATAAGCAACTAGTGTGCTAACATTCTGAATTCATGGCAAATGTGTGACACATCTGAATGCCTTCTTAATGGAATCAAAGTAAAAAACTGAAAGTTTTTCCTACAGAGGAGACTGTAGTAAATGAAGAAATTAGGAAACATCATAACAAATAAGTCTCCCAAAATGGCCACCAGAGACAAAAGAGCCCAAATGTAGCCCAAATATCACCAAGATGTAGCCCAAGTATAGCCCAAGGACAGAATGTCCCAGAGTGTTCTTAAAAACAACTAGAGCGCTTACTGTCTTCATTATGACAAAAGTATGGCACACCTGAAGCCATCTTGATTGGAATAAAGTGGTAACACTTAAAACATTTAATTTACAAAGGAACACAATGAGGGGGTTCATTTTGCCATAGAAATTATGATTAGTGCTGCAGAAAGAAAAATTAGGGCACTTTTTGACTTCTCAAATCCTCTTCTATTTCATAAAAAAATTCTGACATGCAGACTGAAACATGCACTTTGAATACCAGCATCAGACTTCCCTGGTGAGCAGTAGCTTTACTACAGTGATCTAATGAGCAACTAGAGTGCTAACATTCAGAATTTATGGCAAATGTGTGACACATCTGAATGCCTTCTTGATGGAACCAAAGTAAAAAACTGAAAGTATTTCCTACTGAGGAGACTGCAGTAAATGAGGAAATTAGGAAACTTCATAACAAATAAATCTCCCAAGATGGCCACCTGAGACAAAAGAGCCCAAATGTGGCCCAAATATCACCCAGATGTAGCCCAAGTATAGCCCAATGACAGAATGTCCCAGAGTGTTCTAACGAACAACTAGAGCGCTAACAGTCTTACTTATGACAAAAGTATGGCGCACCTGAAGCCATCTTGATTGTAATAAAGTGGTAACACTTAAAACATTTAATTTACAAAGGAACAAAATGAGGGGGTTCATTTTGCCATAGAAATTATGATTAGTTCTGCAGAAAAAAAAATTAGGGCACATTTTGACTTCTCAAATCCTCTTCTGTTTCATAAACAAATTCTGACATGCAGACTGACACATGCACTTTGAATACCAGCAGCAGACTTCCCTGGTGAGCAGTAGTTTTACTACAGTGATCTAATGAGCAACTAGAGTGCTAACATTCAGAATTTATGGCAAATGTGTGACATATCTGAATGCCTTCTTGATGGAACCAAAATAAAAAACTGAAAGTATTCCCACTGAGGAGACTGCAGTAAATGAGGAAATTAGGAAACTTCATAACAAATAAATCTCCCAAGATGGCCACCAGAGAGAAAAGAGCCCAAATGTAGCCCAAATATCACCCAGATGTAGCCCAAGTATAGCCCAATGACAGAATGTCCCAGAGTGTTCTTAAGAACAACTAGAGCGCTTACTGTCTTACTTATGACAAAAGAATGGCGCACCTGAAGCAATCTTGATTGGAATAAACTGGTAACACTTACAACTTTCTAACAAATAAATCTCCCAAGATGGCCACCAGAGACAAAAGAGCCCAAATGCAGGACAAATATCACCCAGATGTAGCCCACAAGAAGCCCAATGACAGAAGTGTGCAAAACACTTATTTTTTGTTTATTTGCAGTTTTATATAGTGCAGACTTGTCAAGAATTGGAGTGCTTTACATGAGCATTGGTTACATCACAGAAGATCAAATTCATTTTGGTTGTAGACATGGGGAGATCAAGTGACTTGACCAGAATCACAGAATGTTGAGCTGAAGCAGAAACTCCAACCTGGTTCCCCAGTTGCAAAGTCTGCAGCTCTGGAAGTAACACCACATCCACTCCCCTAGGTGCAACATTTAATCAAGTGGTCAACTGGATAAAAAAAATCAAGATTACAAATAATTTAAAAGTTCTTTGTTGCTATTTGAAAACTCAGAAAATATGTCCTCATTTTAGTTTTTTAGAGCACTAACCATAATTTTGATGCAAATAAGACCCTCTCATATATGTAATTTCTAAAGGAAATACTCTAGTTATTACAGTTTTGATTACATCAAGATGACGTCAGGCGTTCCACACTTTTGTAATAAATATAGAATGTTAGCAATCTAATTGTTCATTGGGATACTGTTGAGAGGCAGAGGCCAGGGGCACGGACTCTGAAAATTGAAGGCAGGTAGGAGAGTGCAGAGGCAACAATTTTACCACACTGGGCAGACAGGAAGGGCAGTCGCAGCACAACAGACTTTGGAGGGCAGTGGAAAGGGGGGCAAACCAACAATACAGGACTGGCAAGAGAGGCTGTGGCAATATAATAGACCATTGTGGGCAGAAGGAAGAGGCAGTGGTAGTACAACCATACATGCCAACAGACCCGTTTCAGCCAGGAAACGTCCAATGTTTTTAAGCTCAAATGGGCTTTATTTGATCTGTCTCCTGTCTACAATCTCCTATTTTTCAATGTAACTCAAAGGGGAAAATCAATACCCCATTTTTTTTTCAAAATCTCCCTTTTACCAAGTTCAAAATGTTCGCAAGTATGGTACATTGGATCATGGTAGGCAGGAGGAGTTGGAGTAGGGACATGGACTCGGATAACAGAGGACAGGAGGGACATGGAGAGGTGCACCAAACTGACCCTACAGGGCAGGCATCAGGGTTTGCAGCAGCACAATACACCACACAGCGCATGCGGGACGGGAGTGCAGCACAACAATCCATAGAAAGCAATAGGGAGGGGACAGGACCATGCACATGGACAACAGAGAACAGAGGGGAAAGAGGCAATGGTAGCTAGCTGACCATATTGGACAGACAGGAGAGAAAGCTGCAGCATAACAGACCATAAATGGTGGAGGGACGGATCAGGAGCATTACAATGGAAAAGACAAGCCAGGAGGGAGGGAATAGCGGTCTGCACATGGAAACAGAAGGCTGGGGACAAGGGGGCAGGGCAGGAGCAGCAAGATGACCATGGAGGTCAGGCAGGATGGGCACTAGAAACAAGACACACCATGGAGAGCAACAATGAGACTATGATGGCATACACACAGACCATGGAAGGAAGGTGGGAGGGGGTCAGGGGCAGCAAGCTGACCACACAGGGAAGGTGGGAGGGGCCATGGCAGCACAGAAGACCATGCATGGCAAGCGGGAGGGTTAGTGGCAGCACAAAGGCTATGATGGGCAGGAAGGAGGGTGCAGGGGCATGCACAAAGGACCATGGAGGATAGAAGGGAGGATCAGGACCTGGCACAGACAAGAGAGTTCAGGGGAAGGGGCTTCTCAACAGACCGCGCAGGGCAGGCAGGAGGAGCAGTTGCAACACAACAGACCAGGGAGGGCAGAAGGGTGTGGCAGTAAAATGGACCTTGGAGGACAGGAGGAAGGGGATAGGGGCATGGCATGTGGACAGGTAGGGTGGAGGTGGCAGGGACAAGTTACAAGGCAGGTGGGAGGGGAGTGGCAGCTCAACAGAACACTCAGAGTAGATAGGAGTGGCAGGTCCATGGTACATGGTGGGCAAAAAGGATGGAGCAGGGGCATGCACAAAGACATTGGAGGGCAGGGGGAAGGAGGATAGGGGCGGCAAGCTAAGCACAGAGGCTAAGCAGGAGGTCAATGATGGGCCATAGAATTGGGCAATGGAGGGCAGGTGGAGTGGACTGGTACATCATGCTAAATGGAGGGCAGTGGCAGCACAGCAGACCATGCATGGCAGGAGGGAGGAGGCTAGTCCATGGATTCAGACAACAGAGGATAGGGAGGAGGTGGATGGGGCAGCAAGCTAACTGTTCAGAGAAGAGGTGGGTATTAGGAACTTTATTGTTTTTAAAATGTGTGTCTGTGCGAACTACTTAAAATATGAACAAGTATGCAGCATAATCTCACTTTTATTCAGGAAGAAGAGGACGTTTGTGACTGTGACTCCGGGCTCACTTGGCAGAAACACCCCCTGACCCCCCACCCCCATCGCAAAATGTAATGCCCGTGAAAAGGGTAGGTGGACGCAGTGTTATATAGAACATAGTCCTGAGAGCACGATTGAAAATGAAAACTAGATATAGTATATGGTATAAACTATGCACCAAAAAGTGTGATATAAGATGTACCGGGGCTTGAAATATAATATGCAATACATTGTGCGCAATGACAGATTCATTGGAGAGCGCGAGATAGCACAGGCACTAGCGTGTGCTATGCAATATGCGCCTTGGAGTGTAATATGCACAGGGCACTGTTGTGTAACCTAACTAGTCTCTACAGTTGTAATATAAAAGATGTGCTGGGGAGTGGATCCCAGATTGTAATATGTATGGCATAGCACTGTGCGTTATAACATAGGCATCGAGGAAGGAACGTTAGATGGGGCAATATAACCCGTGCGAAGGCAAGTGTGGCATGACATATTCACTAGGCCTGGGCGAAAATTTCGTTCCGTTCGCGGAAATTGCGATAATTTGACATTTTCGCGTTCCGCGGAGAGCGCGAAAATGTCAAAAATCCCGGTTTCCGCAGCTTGGCGATAATTTGTTTCTTGCTCGCGCTGTAAAATAATACATTCTTGCGCGCGTGCGATCGCCTTACCTGAATCCCTGCGTTCGCCGACAAGTTTTCTTGATCCGGTCGCGTTCTCCATGAGATTTTGTATTGTTTTTAGCCATTTGCACTGTCTCGCGACAGTTCGCGCCCGCAGTGATGTCATGCGTCGCGCGATCACGTCTTTCTTCTCACGATCATGCACCGCGAGACAACTCAAAACAAGATGGCCGCGCCCGCAAGCAACCACATGGGTAAGTTGGCGACCCACAACCATGCAGAAAATCTCGCGAACATGCCGGAAAAAAACTTCTGCATCTTCGCGATATTTCCGCTTGTTTGCGATAATTTTAAACATTTTCGCGATAATTTGCGAAAGTTAATTTCGCAAATTCCGCCCACCCCTAATATTCACGGGGTGGTGTTACAGTGCACATGGGCTAGAGAGTGTCATAGCATACGCACTAGCTGGTGGAAACACAGAGGTGTGAGGCACTCGGCTGGCACTGGTGGCTGTAACACAGCATTGGGCTCAGCCCGGAGCGCGCTGTGACTCTCAAGTGAGATTCATCTCCTTTCCAGAGAGTAAAATAAAAAGTATTACACATCCGGTGGTGGATGTGTATTTTATTAACCGTGAGGGGGGTTTCTTGCATAGTTTGGTTGAATTTTAGTCGAATCCCCTTTGAATGGCTTGGTGTGCGTGTATATTAAATGTGCCCGTCAATAGCTATCCATGTCTGTATAAATAAACGACAAGGGTGTCTACTTGGAGAATACCCACTGGCGGGGACGCCGGGATTAGGCACGGTGGGTCGTCAGACATGTCAGAGCTTCACTAGTGGTGTAAATACATTCCACGTGGATTCATTCTATGCATAGTCGCCTTTTAATGAATATCACGCAAATCGTAATGGTGATAGGTACATACGGCTTGTCCAGCATGTCCTAGGTGTTTCTATAAATATATATTTAAAAGTTATATATAAAAGTTGAGGGTACAGGATGATTTTGCAACAAGGCTTCTTTCTGCTCTTCTGTTTGTTCTTTCTGCACGTTATCCTTCTTCCTGCACTTTTCTTCGCCTTTGAGGACTTCTGTTGCTTCTTTCTGCATTTCTGTTTTTTTCTTTCTGTGCGTTTTTTCTTCTTTCTTCACATGTCCTATCTCTGTAGGCATAGTTAGAAATTAGCATTTAAAAAACCTTTGAAATTCACTGAAAAAACCATAGGTTTTAGGCACGTTATAGTTAGGAATTAGCATTTAAAAAACCTTAGAAATTCACTGAAAAAACCATAGGCTTCAGGGGCGTTATAGTTAGCTGGACTTTTCACTCGTACAAAACCATTGAAATTCCCCCGTTATAGTTAGTTCAGCTATGCACTGCTGATGACGTCACATATTACATCACTCATGACATGGTCAGTGCCATCACTCATGACATCATCCTTGTGATAGTGTGGCAGACCTCCTCTCCCCCTAATATAACCTTTGATACACACATTCAAAAATAGAAACTAACATTTTCAAAACAATTGACATACCAATATCAGTTTAAACATCATATTCAGTAATTCTAAGATCCACATACACATCCACTCATTCACCAACAGTCACTCATACATGTACTCACTCATCATATGTACTCATACACCCATACATCCTGTTACACAACGCCACTCAACCATAAAGTTACTCACACACATAGTCACTCATGCTAATAAAGAATCAAACATCCATTTGCTTGCATATACAGTTATACACACACCACCACACTTACTTCTACAGAAACTTACACATACTTAGTCTTTTAAACAATCACTTATAGAAACACATACTTATTCATACAGGAACTCTTTCAATCTCTCACTCACATATACTCACTTATATACACCAATACTCACATATACTAGTTTAAAACATATTTAGTTACTCATAAAGACACTATTAAGACAGTCATTCACTCACTAACACACCCATGCACACACTCATCCACCCATACAGTCCTGCACACATGCTGTCTTCAACACATACAAACAGTGAGTCACTCATTCATACACCTATGCACTACGTAATACCCCCACCGACCCATGCAGACACTCAGACACTCATACTGATACTCAAAAAACCAACAAATAACCTGTATAGACTCTCATGTAGCTACTCACCAACCCATGCAGCCACTTATACACAAAGTGAGAGACTGATACAGATATTTACATATTTAAACATTACTCACTAAGCCATGTATTCACTAAGACACACTTAATCAGTCAGTTATACAATCAATTTTTCAAAAACAAATCATCCATTTAGACACTTATATACCCATTTATTCTTCCATCAACCTTGAGATATACATATATAAAACATATGTAATTTTCAGGAAAACACACATTCACTGGATGATGTCATCAGTGATGTCGTTTGAGATGTCATCAGTGATGTCATGAGTGATGTCACTGACCATGTCATGAGTGATGTAATATGTGACGTCATCAGCAGTGCATTGCGGGCGCGCGAGTTATAGTTAGCTGAACTAACTATAACGGGGGAATTTCAATGGTTTTGTACGAGTGAAAAGTCCAGCTAACTATAACGCCCCTGAAACCTATGTTTTTTTCAGTGAATATATATATATATATATATATATATATATATATATATATATACTTTTTAAAACCACTCACACTCACTGACCATGCCATGAGTGATGTAATATGGGAGGTCATAAGCAGTGCATTGTGTAGTGTAATTTATAGTTTGCTCAATTTCAATGGTTTTGTATGAGTGAATTCTGAGCCTAACTATAACATCTCTGTAATATTTGTTTTTTCAGTGAATTTCTACAATTTGTTTTAATTCTATTTCCTAACTATAACGTCTATGTAACCTTTGGATATTCCAGTGAATATTTATATGTGTGTGTGTGTGTGTGTATGGGCATTTTTTAGAGTTTATGGGTGGCTGAGGGTATTGGACGGCTAAAATATTTCTAAGATTATGAGGTGGGTAAGGTATTTGGATGGCAAGGGTATTTTTAGGGTGGATAAGGGTATTTGGGTAGTAGGGGTATTTTGGGGGTTTAGGGTGGGTAATGGCATTTGGGTGGAAACATTATTTTTTAGGTTTTAGGGTGGGTAATGGTTTTTGGGTAGTAAGGGTATCTCCAGGGTTTAGGGTGGGTAAGGTTATTTGCCTGCCATGAGTTGTTTCAGGGTTTAGGGTGGGTAAGGGTAATTGGATGGCAAGGGTATTTTAGGGTTTAGGGTGGGGAATGTCATTGGTGTGTCAAGAGTATTGTTTAGGGTTTAGGGTAGGTAAGGGTATTTGGGTCACAAGGGGATTTTTAAGGTTTAGGGTGGCTAAGGGTATTTGGGTGGCAAGGGTGTTTTTAGGATTTAGGGTGAGTCTGCGTTTTTGGGTGGCAAGGGTATTTTTAGGATACAGGATGTGTACGGGTATTTGGGTGGCAAGGGGTTTTATAAGGTTTAGGGTGGGTAAGGGTATTTCAGTGGCAGGGGTATTTTTAGGCTTTAGGGTGGATAAGGGTTTTTGGGTGGCATAAATATAGATACTTATAGATATATACATGCATGCCAGTAGGTAGTTATAGTTAGGACCTAGTTTCCTTAGAAAAAGTGTTTTTTCTTTTGCCAATATCTTTGGCGCCAGTTGGCAAATCTTTGCAAAATTTTCAAAACTAATGGGGCGCTCTGTCTTGAAAGTCATGTTAATTTCCAGAGGAAAAATTGAAAGAGGCTACAGCCTGAACTGCTGAACGGAATTACACCAAATTTGGCAAAAAGGTAGCTCTTGGTTGCAAAAGCGACCTTTTTTTTTAAATGATGTAAATCCATTCAGCAGTTCCTGAAAAAAGAAAAATATTGATATCTGAGCACGGAGGAGGATTTGTGAACCCTCCTGAGCACGAGCTTCATCCTGATTGGCTGCCAACACTCCAAACCAGAAATCAGAAAAAAAAGAAGACAAAAAATAAGAAAAGGGGTTAGGGTACAAACACTGCTTTAAATAAATCGGCTGAATTTGCCTGGTTGCGCAAATCTGAACGAGAAAAACAAAAAAATTGAAGCGTGGGCTCCCACGCATCATTTTGTATAAGCTCCCCGGTGTGCCAGGTCCTGGGGGCAATGTCCAAATTATTAGCAGGGGGCCGTGGTAATAGGAGGGGTAGTTGGCCCCCAAGGATGTCCTTGGGGGCCAACTACCTCTCTTGTTACCTCCAGTAAGTCCCACACAATGGGATTGCTAAGACATCTTCGTACACCATGCCCCCCTTTCTCCACCACTCTGCAAACGCGCCTCCTGGCAGACTACGGGATGGGAGATGAAGTCCAATTTACTCCTGAGGGACTTTGGGGGCAAGAAGCCCTCCTGGTACCTCCTGTAAGTTCTACGCAGTGGAATTCCTGAGCGCTGGTCGGAAGCCTCGCACCCTTTATCACCACTCTGGAAACGTGACTACTAGTTAAAGAAGTGTTTGCAATGTAATAGGTTTGGCATTTGCGAGAATTTGAGCTATTGGCGTTGTAAATGCCAAAGTTTTTTACTAATGTTTTTGGGAGTGGATGTAAGTTGTGTGTAGTGGAATTATGTGGTATGTTGTGCAGTGAAATTATGTGTATAAAAATATGTGTATATTTAGTGTATAGGAATTATGTAGAGTGGGATTAGGTTTTATGGAGAGTAATTCTGTGGTATGGTAGTCTGTGTTCTGGAGTGGTAACCTCAGGTTTAGTCCTCCTCGTTTCCATAGAAGCTCAACTATGAAGTCAGTGAGTCTAAAAAAAGAAGAAATCACTGACGAGCACTTTTGGACCTAGTCAGAGGTATGAACAGGGCCACTGGAATTATGTGATTGTTTGGCTGCACCAACTTTTGCACAATTATACATTTTCTGCATTAGCCACATAATTCATCATCTGCACCCTAATCTACAGATTTGAACAAAAAAAGCCTTGTTTCTAGCTCAAACGGCTCAAACATTAACAAAAATGCAGTGACACTTGTTAGAGTGTGGTGGAAGGCCCTTTGCAAACCAAGAATGGTCACCTGTTACTTATTGCTAAATGTGGGTGTTAAATTGGTACTAATGGTGTGCAAACCACTCTTGCTTCCCTCTGCGCCTCTCTTGCCTCTTTCTGCATTTTCTGTTGCTTCTTTCTGCACGTTTCTTTCTTTTTCTGAAATTCTCTTATCTCAGTCTGCAAATCTCTTGTACTTTCTGCACCTCTCTTCCCTCATTCTGCACATCTGTTGCCTCTTTCTGCACCTCATTTGCTTCTTTCTTTACCCCTCTTACATCCTTATACACCCTTTTTGCATCTCTTTTACTTCTTTCTACACTTTTTTTGTTTCTTTCTGCACCTGTCTTGCTTCATTTAGTACCCCTATTGCCTCTTTGTGCAACTCTCCTACCCCATTCTGCACCCCTCTTGCCTCTTTTTCCAACTCTGTTGGTTCTTTCTGCACCTCTTTTGCTTTATTCTGCACTTCACGTGCCTCCCTCTGTACCTCACTTGCCTCTTTTTGCACATCTGTTGGTTCTTTTACACTGCTTCTTGTTCTCTCTGCACCTCTCTTGTAAAATTCTGCACCCCTCTTGTCTTTCTGCACCCCTTTTACCTGTTTCTGCACCTCTCTTGCCTTTGTCTGCACCTCTGTTCCCTCTTTCTGTACCTCCTTTGCCTGTTTCTGCATCTCTCTTGCCTCTTTCTGCACTTCTCTTGCCTGCTTCTACACCTCTGTTGCTTTTTCTGTACTTCTCATGCCTTTTTCTGCACCCCTGTTGCTTCATTCTGCACTTTCCATGCTTCTTTCTGCACTCCTCTTCATTCTTTCTGCATCCCTCTGACTGCCTTCTGCACCTCTTTTGCCTCTTTCAGCACCTCTGTTGGTTCTTTCTGCACTGCTTTTGCTTCTTTTTGTACCTCACTTGCCTCTTCCAGCACTTCTTTAGCTTCTTTCTACGCCTCTGCTGTTTCTTTAAGCAATTCTCTTGCCTCTTTCTGCACTTCTCTTCCTTCTTTTTGTATCCCTCCTGCCTCTTTCTGTACCCCTCTTGCCTCTTTGTGCACCTCTCCTACCTCTTTCTGCACCGCTCTTGCCTCTTTTTGCACCTCTGTTGGTTCTTTCTGCCCTGCTCTTGCTCATTTCTGTACCTCACTTGCCTCTTTCTGCACTTCTCTTGCTTCTTCCTACACCTCTATTGCTTCTTTCAGCATTTCTCTTTGATCTTTCTGCACTTCTCTTCCTTCTTTCTGCACCTCTCCGTTTGCCTCTTTATTTACCTCTCTTAGCTCTTTGTGCACCCCTCCTATGTTTTTCTGCACCCTCTTACCTCTTTTTATACCTCTGTTGGTTCTTTCTGCACTGCTCTTACTCCTTTCTGCACCTCACTTGTCTCTTTCTGCACCCCTGTTCCCTGTATCGGTACCTTTCCTGCCTGTTTATGCAGTGCGCCTACCTCAGTGCACCCAAAGACACCATCCCGTGGCAGCATCAGTGACCTTCTAAAGACAGCTTCGGTTATTTTAACCAAGACAAAAACAAATGCTAAACAACGCCATCTGTTGAAAAGAAAAGGCCGCAATCAGAAGGCATCTCTGCTCAGTCAAGCAGCTACTTACCCAATTTTCAGTAAACAACATCTCAATTCAACCACTGCTCCAAAAGCGGGCAATATGCAAAATAATATGGCATAGCAGCACCCTCTTGTTTCCATAACCTTGGAAGGCCTCTAACAGGAACAGACAAATGGCCTTGAAAGCAAGATGAGGTGGCCCAAGTGCCAGAAAGGAACAAGGTCGTCAACAGTCCAGCCCATGATCCTCTCCTACAAACCACCAGCTGTAATCCAAAATGGCAAGCTCGGCTTGCTGACCACCATAACATCGAGGCCTCAGTAAAGGATAGTAACCAGGAGCATACCCGACAGGAACTGGGCAACTTTTTTCCATCCACCCAGCGGGAAAAGACGAAATTATAACGAGAACGATTTGCAAAACTCAGATAGTGGCATCCTTAGGGAGGGGAAGCAACCGAGGATAGCCCCGGACCAACTACCTCAGGCTTCTCTTCCTTGGCATCAACAGAGCCAACTAAGAAACTCATCTCCAACAATAAATATGGAAAAATGTCCAATGCCATTCGTACAGTTGTGCAATCAGATCAAAATGAGCCTCACTGGCCAACACATCATAACACCATCGCTAATGGGACAGGGCAACTCGAAACCTTAACCTTTACCCCAAATGATCTGTCACTGGCCCGAGACACATATTTCTCAAACCAGAGTATATTACAAAAGGTCGCCACGATCTGCTGAATCGAGGTAACGTGTTAAAATTACTCCGGGCCATACCCATTCTAGCAGTTTCTTACTGCAGATAACCCAGCCAACCCAGAAACAACAAGGGCACTATGGAAAACTACAGCAATAGCGCAGAGAGTACTAAAGCACCATCTTACCAATAAAGACTGGGGCATCCAAATCAGCCCCAACCAACCTCCAGTCTACCCAACACCACTGCTAAACCTGAACCCAAGGCCAGGCAGCAAACAATGCTCAAGGCCCTCAACCTCTGTACTAAGAGGGGCACTTGGCCACTCAACGCCAAGCAGGGCTTGCATACAATACGGATCTCCAAGGGCGGATATGCCACGAGGACGTAACTCCTGGTATGCTGAACCAATCACAAAACCATAACCCTTGAGACAGCAACTCAATGACATACCAATTATACAGATCTCAGTAACAACAGACAAAAGGAACTAGCGATACGTCTCTGCTCATGGAACGTAAACGGCTTAGAGTCAAAAATCGAAGACCTTGAATTCCTGCAATATCTTAATAATTTTGATATCGTTATGCTACAGGAAACTTGGCTCATGGAACCACTATTTATGCAAGGGTTCCTCTGCTTTGACCGACCTGCCGTCAAGGGCAGCAAAATGGGACATTCTTCTGGGGGGCTGGCAACTTATATTTCAACATCATCCATAACAACAGCAGTAATAATTGGCCTGGAATCATATATAGCTTTAGCAGTCAAACTTACTCTTTACTTGGCAGGGGTACAAAACGAAGTAACACTGTTTAATGCATATATCCACCCAAAACGAACAGCAGTGGATTCAGCAAAGATAATAGATCAAATAACTTCCTACTTAGGCATCGCCGAAACCCCAAATTTAATTCTGTCGGGGGACATGAACTTATACCTAATGGGCTCATCCGAAGCAAAGAAAGTCTCCCTTCAATCGTTAAATTACAATTTACCAACACAGGGTTCCTCTACGCATGGAAGGCCAAACAGGGTAAATAGACTCCTGCTGGAAGAACTAGAACACCTAAATCTTAGGGCCCTCAATGAAAGAACTGACGGTGATTCCCCCCCGTGGCAAGCTATCACACTGAAATAAGAAGGACGCTCTTAGATTACACGTTTGTTAGCCTCTCATTGTTTCAATACGTAACAGGCTTTAAAATGGAAGACATCGGGGACAGTGATCACCGTCCACAAGAGATCACTCTAGCAGCATCTGATGTGATTAGTATTCATCCTGCCCCACACCTAGGCTCAAGTTACACAATGAATTATAAGAGGATTAAGTTTACAATAGAAAGCATAGAGTCCCTAACAGACACTGCAATCAAGCTTCTATTTGCTCAACCGCTCGGAAAGAACCGGATACAAACCTGAGAATGCTTCACAACTAACCTCAGCAACTTGAAGGCAACAGTCACAAAAACAAGGAGCGTTCCGGCGCAGACACAAAAGAAAAAGCTAACTAAGGACCAAAGAACACAAATAAAGGCAATTAAGAGATTGATAAATGGCTCCATAAGATCTCTACGCCATGAACCAGGTAACACACTGCTCCTTTTATCCCTGCGGCTACAAAGAACTCAAATAAAGAGGCTGAAATGGAACATTCAATCAATCAATCAATCAAGTCATTTGTATAGCGCGCTACTCACCCGGAGGGTCTCAAGGCGCTTGGGGAGGGGGGATCCGCTACTGCTCGAACAGCCAGGTCTTGAGTTGCTTCCTGAAGGCGAGGTGGTCTTAACAACAACAACAAACAGGTTTTCTGGGCAAAAATCCTCCACAATATAAAGCAGAACGCCAGTGATCGTTTTTGGAAAACAGTAAACACTATCATACACCCGCATCGGGGGGAATCACTTCCTACATACTTGAGGAGACTTGGGCAAGCTATTTAAACTCCCACTTTAATAGTCAAAGCATTTATCAGTCGACACTGGAGCAGAGCAGAGCAGCTACAGTCGCACAAAATAACAACATAGGAAGAAGGGAAAGAGGTAACAACTACTTCCCTGACAGCTCCGCTGCCGTTAGCAGCTCCAGGGCAAATGTCACTCTGAATTTTTCTGACTCAAGTCATCCTGAAGAGGAAAGGCCACCCGCCACTGATCAACTAACAATTAGGAAACAGATCAGGAGGGGAAGAAAGGAAGGAGCGCAGGGCCCGAATGGTATTCCACCAGCAGTGTTTAACCAAAGGCTGGAAGATTGGACAGACATAATCCATCCACTATTCCTGGAAGTAAGACGACTGGGCATAATCCCAGACTCGTGGAAAGGTTCAACGATCATTCCAATTCATAAAAGCGGTATTAAGCTCCTGCCAGCCAATTATCGGTTAGTTGCACTGATTGATAATGAGGCCAAATACTTTGCGGGAACACTGTTGGTGGAACTGACAACTTGGGCTGAAAATAATGAAATAATTCCACTAAACCAGACAGGATTCCGAAATAACTCTGGCACGATATCCAATATTATGGCAATATCATTGATAACGGATGCGACAAAACTAAGGAAAACACAGCTGCATGTCGTTTCATCGACTTCAGCGCCGCATTCGACAACGTGGTGAGGTCCAAATTGTGGACAAAGCTAGCCAGATGGGAGATTCCAAACACCCTTTTATCAATGATAATGCTTTTACATACCGATACCTGGGTACAGGTTAAATTAGGCTCAGGGTCCCACATCTCAAGAAAAGTTAAGACAACGAAAGGACTGAAACAGGGCTGCGTGCTGGCCCCCATCCTATTCAATTTATTCATTGTAGATTTAACACAGACATTGAACATCTGTAATTCTCATGCGCCTGCAATAGGAGGCAATGCAGTGTGCAATCTACTCTACGCGGACGACGTAGTCTTACTTAGCCATAGGGCAGTTGGCTTGCAAAATCTTCTCAATGGTCTGCAGGTCTACGTAGAAGAGAACAGCCTTTCAATAAACCTAAACAAAACTAGGACCATGACAATCAACAGCAAACGAAAAAAGAGCCACCTATGGTACATGGGTGACAAACACATTGAATCAGCGGAGGCTTACAAGTACTTGGGAGTCTATTTTGACAAAGAAGGATCATTCACACGTCAACAGGAAGAGATCAAAAGGAAAGGGATGATCCTTGCACTAACCATGAAAGGCTTATCAGCCAAACTACTGGGACCTACGCTGAGTCCTCTCTTGGTGGTAGCACGGGCCAAAATCCTTCCCACTATTACCTATGGCAGTGAAGTATTGCGTGGGAGAGATACCAATCTTTTGGACAAAACGCTCGGAAAAGCATATAGACCTATGTTCAGCCTCCCAACCTATACCTCACCGGCACAAATCCAATTGGAGTTTGGCCTCATAAAGCAAACTTGGGCCAGCTACGGAGTATATATCAACTGTTGGAATAAAATGAGAACATCAAACCCTAAAACCTTAAACCACCTGCTGTGGCAAGAACTACAACAGAGGGAGGTCTCGCCCGCTAGACAGCACTTGCAGGAGGCTCTGGCAAACACTGGCTTATTGCCCCTATGGGATACACACTGTCACCACTCAGTTTTCAAAAAATTTGTGTGGAAGGCACTGAAAATACAGTCATTGGTGGAGGACAAAGCTGTCTTTTCTGCCAGAGCGCATGCTTGGATGACTTTGAACTCGTATAGGACTCTAGCCGCGCAACAATATTTTAATTTGGGCTATTCAAAAGCACTGAAACTAAAATTCTTAAAGTTACGTCTTGGCATGATGGCATGCACACAGCATCTCCCCCCATGGAAAAGGGACCCGACCTTTACAGTATGCAGTCTATGTAAAAAAGGCCAGGGGGACATTATCCATACCATCTGTTCTTGCACGGAGATGCTTCAAGAAAGTAGGCAACTGTTAAAAATTCCCTTTAATCAAAGGGGGCTTCGGTCAAGGAGGCAGGCAGTATTGGCCTGCTTTGACCCAGCATCACCACAATTGAACATTAGATTAGTTAAATTTCTTGAAGTGGCCCGGGCAAAAATGCCAAACTGACACTAAAATCTTTGGGCACCGCAGCCTTAGGCCTAATAGTTTTTGCTGGGGGTGATCCAATTGATGTAGGCGACTGGGACACTTACATAGGTGGCTACTGTATGTTTAAATTTGTATTTTAACTTGTAAGATAACAGAAATGTTTTATATTAACAGTATGATGATATTTTATTACGGAGGCCGTATATTTTACATATGGTTTTACCTTTGCATGTATTGCATTGGTTTTAAGTAACTTTGCAAATAAACAAACTTCAAACTTCAAACCATCCAGTGGCGGTGTGCCTGTGCCTGCCACAGTGCATCCGGTGCCACCAGGTGTGTGCACCGCAAGACATGGACCCTTTATGATTGAGTCCCGTGGTGCGAATGCCATCATCATATCACCCCTGACACTGTGCAATGTGCAATGTGCTGTGGCAGGGCCCTAGGCCCTCAGGCAGAAAGGATACCCACACAGAGAAATCCAGTGACAGAGTGGTAATGGCGTACAGCACGTGCGCCAGGCCCTTTTTATTGGCAGGGTCACATGTCCTGTGACGCCAGTGCTGAATGGGTGTGATGTGGGTGTGAACCAGCCATGAGGGAGTGGCTGTGGCATGCTGACAACTAGTCCTGTGAGCAGCAGATCCCTACAGGGAAGACCTGGAACATGTAGCATTGCCCCCCCGTGAGCATAAGCGGAGTGGGTGGCCTGGCGCATGCCAGTCCAGCGTAAGGGTGTGAAAAATGACCACAATGTGGAGGGCCAGACAGAGTCCTTCAGGGAATGACAAGTACATCAGAAGAGGAGAAGTCCAGTCCATAATCTGATAGCTGTGTCATTGGTGACCAACCAGATATGGAAGTCCATGTCGAGGTTCAAGGTGAGGGACAGTGGAAGGTGATGATGCAGAGGGCAGAACCAAGCAGAGACAGACCATATGGCGGAGATGGATGCTACCGCTTCCTTCTGAGCACGAGGGCGGATTCGTCCGCATCTTCGTCCTCTGCTGTTTCAGGTGCCTCACATGTGGGTGGTGGTGTTCTGTCTCCAGCACTGTGTGGCAGTGACACCTCAGGATCCAGAGGTGGAATGTCTGCGGCACTGTGTGGCACTGATACATCAGGGGCCGGAGATGTGGATGGAGTGGTAGCAGCAGTATGAATCAGCGACAGGCCTTGTGGCAGCAATTCCATGAGGAGGGTCTTTATGGCATTGATGGACCCAGCTACCTCTCGCTTGTGTGCAGCCGTGGCGGCCGATCTTTTTGCCCGCGTTCGCTCCATGTTCGCCATGAGCCTCCGCATGAGTCCCAACTCCCGGGCGAGCACGCTGGTGCCACTCTGACTAGACAGTTGTTCTTGTCGCAGAGTCAGGACTCTGGCAATGTCAGCCATGGTTAGTTGGAGGGCATGGAGCGGACTGTCGGTGTCCGCTAGGGACTGTGAGTGGTCCCTGATGGGACTTAGACACCCACGTATGGCGTCTAGTTTGTCTGCCATGCGGTCGAACCCCACCTGCACCTGATCAGTCAGCTTCTCCTGGCACCCCAACACACGGCGTTGGAAGGCCATGTGTTCGCTGTGGGCATCCTGGGAGTCAGCTGTGGTGCTGGGTGCTGCCTGCTGTGTGTTCTGTGCAGGGGGTGAGTTCTCCTCGTAGCAGCTGGGCTGCCCTGCTCCTGGAAGTGGGCTGCGAAGGCTGTCCACGAGCTGTTGAAGAGCGTCGGAGTCAAAGGTGTTGTGGTCCTCTCCATCATCAGAGAAGAGTGGTTGGGACTGCTCTGCAGGAGGTGTTGAATTTCCCTCTGCAATGTGAAGGGGAAATGCAGTTAAACATTGTGTACACATGTATGTTGTCACTTTGTACATTTTGCATTCAGACTGAATGACAGCGTACATTGTGACTGTTTGTAGGGAGCTGCCTATATGGTGTGGGACAGTGGACATTCCGACAACATCACAGATGTGTGTTTGTTCTTGTACATTGTCAACTCACATTTCCCTGCTATGCCACATGTGATTGGCCAGTTTCTGCACACAAGTGACACCAGTTGTGTTCTCTGTTCTGTGGTGGACATGTTGCAGATTGTGCCACATCATTGTCGATGTTGATGTACTCTGCAGGTGATGTGTGTGTGCCTCATTTTGGGTGAATCACCCCTGCAGCTCTGATTTGGCTGTCCCTTATCCCTTACATGTGGTGTGCCTCTGGCTTCTGTGCTTATACAGTGCTGAGATGTTGCATACTTGGATGCATTGGTCTCTTGGTGGGAGTTGGGGGTCAAGGGCATGGTGTGTCCACAGCTGTTCTATGCTTACTTGTGCATGCGTGCCATTGTGCCCATCTCCCCCGTCCCCCCAGTCCCTGGTCGTTACTCACCCAGTCTGCATTGCTGCCTTCTGGTTGTTTGCGAGTTTCTGCTTTGCTTTGCGCTTGACTTCATTCCAGCGCCTCTTGACCTCTTCCATTGTCCTCTTCAGCACTCTGACTGCATTCACCTTGTCCACAGTGGTTTGCCATATTCCATTTTGCGTTCCCAGTGACACTGTGGAGGTGACAAACAGTAGTTGATGGTGTTCTATCACCTCCGTTATTAGGATCCTGTTTTCCTGCGGACTGAACCTTTTCTTCCTACTCTTCTTCTCCTTGCACTTCCCTGACCCCGAGGTCCCAGGCTGGTCCTCAGAGGGGCTTGTGGGGTTCTGGTTGTCCTCTGCACTTGCTCCGGCTGCCTCCATTGTGCTTCGCTGTGGCTTTTGTATGTTTTTTCCCTACTTTTGTAGAGCATTCTACCGCATGTTGCGTGTGGATTGCAGGCCTGTGGCTGGTTTTTGCTGATTTCTGTATTGCGATTTGCGTCATTGCCGCTTTTTTCACGTTGGTATTTCGCATTTTTGCGATGTCGCGTTGATTTTATCGTGTTGATTTTTCACGTTGTGTTGGGTCTATCGCATGGTACCGCCGTGTTGTGAATACCACGTTGAAACTGTGTTATTTTCCCGCGATAGACTGTGATCTGAAGAGTTGCGTTAAGCTACTTTTGCGGTAGTTATCACACGTTCTTGGGAATATCCTCCTAAGAGCGGCAAGTAGACCTGACCTTCAGGCCTGGCATTCTGGGCCAGACCTGGGTCGGGATGAAATCCCTGACGCGGACCGCTTGGGTGTTGTGGCAGCAGCAGTAGCGGCTTGCCTTAATGAGCTGCTACCAGTTAAGAAAGTGAGGGTGGGCCACAGGAGGGGTACAAAGCACGCTGTTGTCAGCACGGGACAGGGAGGCAGGAGGAGAAGCCTTCCAGCTTGTTTATTCTCGTCCGAGGAGAAGCAAGTAATGGCGCTGGGCCTAAGGAATTAGAGGATGTGGGGACGAACCCTCCTACTGAAGGCAGGCAGGCTGCAGCAGACCTCCCTGGGTTGGCTGGGCCTCTAGATCTTTCTGCCAGGCACTCACCTGCGAGCATTTGAGGGAATGAGGCTGGGCCACTGGGCCCAGCTGCTAAGAAATTTAAAGTGAGTGGGATGTTGCTCCAGGTGGAAGGGCTTGGAGGGAGTGTGGCCATATTACAGCAGGAGGCAGCCATGGTGGGCCCAGAGGGGTAGGGGCTCTTGGGCCCTAGTGATTCAAGGCACAGCAAATGGCAGAGTGAGGATATCAAGGCATGCATACGCGAGCAGCGCCTGCTCATTCAAGAGACTGAAGTGCGCTGAGCCAGGATGTGTGAGGTTAGGGAGAGGGCTTCTGCCCCTGCAGACAAGGATCCTTGGGTGGAGAACCCTTATGGTGAGGCCCAAAGGTAGCAGACCCCAGACCAGGTTGGCAGTGAGTGTGGGCACCTGAGGACTGAGAGGGAGATGTAGGTAGGATTGGGCCAGCTCAGGGCCCAGTGGTTTGTGGGGGCCCCAGGTTGGTGCAGTCTGGTGGGGAAGGGAGTGCAAGACTGGCATCTAAGGCGATTACCCAGCTGGAGATGCCAGAGGGACACAAAACGGCCCCTCGACATTGGCCCGCAGCAGCAGGGTGGGTCTGGGTGGCCTGCCCTCTAATGAGGGCTCACGTAAATGCTGTCCAGCAGGAACCTCATGTGTTTCAGAGTGATGTGATGTGCTGGTGCAGTTGCTGAAAGGAGTGGTGCAGGAGTCTGTGCCTGCAGTGAGTAATGATGCATTGCTCCTGGACTACAATGACGATAGTGATGAATGGGAAGAGGGTGAGTAGCGTGATGATGAGAAGCTACCCGCAAGGAGACCTGTGAGACCAGGGAGGCCGGGGAGGAAGGGAAACCTTCCTGCACAAAACCAATCATAAGAGGCTTTTATCCTCTTTCTATGTGTGCTGCAGAATGCAGCACACATAGAAAGGGGGACAACGAGAAGAAATAAAAATATTTCTCCTTGTTGCGCCTCCCATATGCCTCCCCTGGGGAGGCGCATGTTTTTGGCTCTGCCTCAGACTTACGATTTTTCATGAATCTGGGGCAGTGTCAAAAACCATGGATGTTGATGGAAACACCCCCAGCAACACCCATGGAATGCCCCTTTCATGCCGTTTTCAGTGTGAGAGGGGCACATATTTAAAAGGCCACATAACGCGGCTTAACGTAGCCTTATAAATATGCCAGTGGCACATTGCGCTACCGGAATGTCAAAAAAGGGACGTTCTGGTGGCGCAATAGTGCTGGTAAGGACTAGTCTATCCCACATGGGATATCTAAGAAAAATGGCAAAACTCCTGAATTACTGGCTTTGCACTCACAAGTATTCCTCTGGCCTGGAGCTTTGATTCTTAGACTATTTACCTGCACATCACCATTTATCACATCACCATTCATCACCATATTTGAACACTTCCACTGACAGTCACACATGCCTCCATAACTGATGATATTGTACAGACAAGAAATGTTTTCTCTGGCAAATGACTAAGGGCCCAATTTAGAGTTTGACGGAGAGGGTACTGCATCTCAATGGTGACAGAGTACCCTATCTGGGATACTGAAGGTGAATCCAAATCATTTACAGTCTGACGGACCTTCAATATGTCAACGGTGAGACACCTCTCTCCGATTCCAACATACACATTCAACAGCCCAAAAGAGTAAGGGCCATCAGAGATTTTGCCATTTGGCTGCCCGTTCAATTTAGAATGGGTAGACAATTAGAAAGCTTTCCCTATCCGTCACCAAGGTAAGTGGAAACTGCAAAAGGACTCCCATGCCATGGGAAAAAACTCCCATGACAAGGGGGATATTTATTTTTTATTTTCCAAAAAAAATCCTGCTTTTGTATTTTTTTTTTTTTTTTTAAATATAAACATTGAATGTTTGACGTAGGGTTCCATCATGTTGATTGTGCAATCTGTCAAACTTTCAATGCATGTACAGGAACCATCTTGAGCCATGAGATGTCTGCTGAGCTGGTGAAGATCGCTAAGCTTGGTGGGTGGGGTACCCTTGCCCTGACAGAAGTAAAGTACCATGGCAAAGGTGCATAATCCATCCGCTAAACTTTAAATCAGGCTCTAAGTTCCTTGAAACCATTGTCAAGAATCACACTATTAACTAACCCCTTTTAATAACCCCTTGACAAAGAATTGTGTTATACCCAAATAAATCGTTCTCTCCTTCCCTGTACCAATCTCTCCTTCATAATAAAATATAAAGGCAGCCTGCCAAGGGTTTGTGATATTCTTTAGGCACGACAACTACTGGAGTACACTCTTATATTTACTGCCTGTAAATTTTAGTTTAATGACAGAGGGGCAGATTCACAAGCCCCGTGCGCCACTTTTGCGCCACCGTTGCGTCACCTTTGTGACGCAGCGGTGGCGCAAAGCAAGCGCCATGCAGCGCCAGATTTAGAAAGTGACGCATCTAGGGTGATGTGTCACGTTGTAAAGCCCTGCGCCACATTAAACCTGCGTCAGGTTTAATGTATGCAGGGTGGGCGTTACGTCAGAAAAAGCCTCGTCAAAAGTGACGCAGTGAAATCTACAAGATTTCACGCAGTCACTTTTCTAATGCTGGTGCGTCAAATCCTTACGCCTGCTTCAAGCAGGCGTAAGGCGTGACGCACCATGTTAGGGAAAGGGAAGGTTGGAACAGTGCTGGAGTTGCGTCGCGCTTGCGACACAACTTCAGCACTGTGCCAACCTTACGCCGGCAGATGCGTCACGCATCTGCTTGTCCTTGCGCCACGATGTACCGCATTGTAAATGCGGCGCATCTGCGGTGGCGCAAGGGCTAACTTGCGCGACGCATCTTCCCTGGCGCATCCCTGCTGATTTGCAGGGATGCGCCAGGGAACATAAATCTGCCCCTAAGTGTCTGATTTAGAGTTTAGCTGGTGGGATACTCCGTCAAAAATGAATGTATAGCCCATCCCCCATATTCCAAGTGCCATAGGCTATAATCAGGGCCACTGGAACTATGCGTTTGTGCGTCCGCAGCGTTTTTATAGGCTTGCCACATATATCACATAATTCACATATTTCACCATCTGCTGCTTAATCTGCAGATTTTAACAAAATGATTCTAGCATAAACGGTTCAAAAGTTGCTAAAAACAGAGAGATAATTATTGCTGCTCAGTGGAATGTCCTTTGCAAAGGCTAACTGATCACCTTTCTGTTGCCTTTTGCATATTTGAGGGTTAAACAGATATTTATGAGGTGCAATCATGCCCAGACAGTGTTAACAAGTGTAAAAATGTGCAACATTAGGCCACATAATTTGGCTTTTCTTGATGCATTTTTTCACTGAACGCTGCAGAATATTTTGGCCCTTCTTTGCTGCTCACTTTCAGTGACCCTGGCTACAATGAATGCACAGTGGGCTCAAATGAACTATTCTCTTAACGCCCGCACAAACTCCAACATTTCAGTATGGTGTCTTCAGGCCTAACAAATATATTCTGTACCATGTACAGTCTTCACAAATGCTGGTCCAGACGTTTCTTCGCAGGGAATATTTAGGTATCTGAAAAATTACATTTCTACCAGCTCCTGTAACTATCAATGCTACAAAGAGTGCCGGTGTAGGTATAACATCGATTGAAACTGTAAGAAATTTGCAGCATGAATGTATATCTTTTGCTGAGTGTGAAGAGTTTCAGGAATACACTATTGTACCCGCGAGGGGGACTGATGAAAACAAACAAGATAACCATGAATTAATAAGAGATTTACTCCCTGGGAAATGTTTCGGGTTTTACCCAAGATCTATCAATGTTGAATCTCCTTTCTTTAATGCAAGTAACTTTCCAGGGAATGTTGAAAGCTCTGGTTTTGAATAACACTCAAAATGTTAAGCTTATCCATCTACTCAAATCCATCAATAAATCATTAAAGGATGCAGACAAGGATGTTCTGGTGGAAGTAGGGCCAAAGGATGTTATCTTCAAATCTGGCCCTCGGTCCATTCCTCAAGATGAGGTATACCCCGCTACAGGCAGTCAGTGTTATTGGTAGGATCTTTGTTTAAAGACGTCCCTCCCTAGTTTTGAGGAGCGGAAGGGTATTTGGGAAAAAAGGATCCTATCCTCGTGTGATGTTGGCTCACTGATGGCAGGAGGGAGAAGGAGAGATCAAGATAGGAGGGGAGGTAGAAGGACCATCTGAGATTAGCTGATATAGCCCCTCCCAGCCAACTAGTTAGGTCACCAACCTTAAGGGCTTCTGCTAATTGGGGAAAAGAGTAAAAACTGAAGAAAAACATGCCACTGAGGCGCAATTTGGCAAGGAAGAACTAAAGTCTCAAGAAAAGTGTTTGTGTTACCCCAATACACTCCTTTAACATTGTTGTATATACCTTACTTTTCTTTCTCCCATTTCCCAAACATAAATGTTAGGTACAATAGAAATGACAAATGAACTAGGGGGAGATCCTCTCCTAATATGATTGGCGGTGTACGGTGTCTGTGAAAAGGACACACTTAGCAGGTTCTAATAGCGTTGGCCTTTGACACTATTTCTAAAGAGGCAATCTAGAATGAGCAAATGTAGACAGCTAGTGAACCCCTTAATATGTCTAGACTGCTTAATGTATTTGACAACATTAAAAGGCTGAGGAATATCTCTACAAAGGACTTGGCATTGGATGGCTTTGGCGAGAGTGCCGAGTGTTAGAAATGGGGATCTCTAGTTGGCAGCGGCTGGCACCGAGGTCCAAATAGGGATTCTTCTTCCTAAGTCAGAGTAAGGGGCCACACCCTTTGACAACCCCTGCTCAACCCTGTGGTAACGTAGCACGAGCAGACAGGCCTATCTCAGAGGCAGTGTGTGAAGCATTTATGACCATACACAACAACGCAGGAAGGACGCTACAAATGGACACCAGAAGTAGTTATAGAAAAATAGTTATCTTTATATACACTGAACGCGAGGCTTAAAAGCACTCAAGAAACCAATATCACATAATTACAGATTCACTTCAAAAGCAATCAAGGCACTCAAAAAGCGTGTGGAACGAACTTAGTTCGAGGCCGGGGTCCACGCGACCCGGTGATACACAATGTACCTGAGATTTAAAGGGGGCACAGCACGCAGCCTCACAAGAAAGCCGCGGTGATGACAGGCAGACTCGCAGCGGCCACAGCTCCTGGCTGTAGCGGTCCACAGCGTGCAATCATGAGAGTCCTGTGGCGGGGCATAAGGCAGGCACCCAGCGGCACATGCAGGTGATAACAAGATCCTCGAAGTGCTGACTAGTGCGGGCACTAAGCGGCACATCTCCTCAGCTTCAGCGGCCCACAGTAGTGATGGCGATGATTCTCATAGAATGGCAAATGCAGACACTCAGCGGCACAGCTCCTCAGCTTCAGCGGCCCACAATAGTGATAGCAATGATTTTGGTAACACAGGCAAATGCGGGCTCTCAGTGGCAACAGCTCCTCAGCTGCGGCGGCCCACAATAGCGATAACGATGACTTTGGAAACACAGGAAAATGCGGGCTCTCAGCGGCACCAGCTCCTCAGCTGCAGCGGCCCACAATGGAGATAGCGATGACTTGGGTAACACAGGCAAATGCGGGCTCTCAACGGCAACAGCTCCTCAGCTGTGGCGGCCCACAATAGTGATGGCGATGACTTGGGTAACACAGGCAAATGCGGGCTCTCAGCGGCAACGCTCCTCAGATGTGGCGGCCCACAATGGCGATAGCGATGACTTGGGTAACACAGGCAAATGCGGGCTCTCAGCAGCACAGCTCCTCAGCTGCAGTGGCCCACACTAGCGATGCGATGACTTTCATCCCGCGTTCCCCGCAGTAGAACCAGAGGCTCTGGAATTCTCAACAGAGGCCTCACCTGCGAGTAGAAATCCCCTCAAATAGGAATCCGGGCGGCTGATGGGTGAAGTCTAATGTCCCTGAGACTTCAGCAGAAGGCAGGCTCAAATCAGGCCCTTGGGTAGTTGCTTCAGCAAGATGGATGAAAGTTTCACATTTCTTTCCCTCTAGTTACACGGACAGAGGTTCATCTTGACATCCAGAAGTAACACACCGTGTAGGGGTTTTAGTACAGAACTTTATACCCCAAAAGTCTTTGTTCTCAAAAAGTCACAAATCACTGAACCCAGCCAGAACCAGTTTGGTGTTGTTCTGGAGCCCTTTGTTTACAAGGCTGCATCCTGCCTTTCAGGAAGAGGGGGTCTGCTATCAGACGCACAGTGGGAGGTGGAGCCATCATTCACCTTGCCAGGCACAGCCCTGCTCAGATCAAAGGGTCACCCCCCCATACTTCAACTGCAGAGACCTCTATTCAATCCAGGTCAGGCTTAGCCTGCCCTGTCCCTCCAAAACCAGACAGCCAATACACATAACAGCAGAGCACACTGGAAGGTTTAGGCAAGAAAATACCCACTTTCTAAAAGTGGTATTTTCAACCACCGAATATGGAAATAATCTTCACTACCAGATGCACTTTAATATTTTGAGCTCAGGCATACTAAATTCGGCTTTCCTATCAGGTTCCTTGGGTCGATTACGGTTATAGAAGGTAATGCAGTTAATTTACAATAGGGAGCATTCGTGCTGTGGCACTGAATGGCAGTGGAACAGCGCCCAGAGCATCTAACACCAGCAAACACAGAGGAGACAAAAGCGAAAAATGGAAGGGAGACCCACGCCACTGGTGCCAGATCTAACACGCGTCCCCTCCAGCTGAAATGTGGGGAGAACTACCCACCCACTTGGGAGTTCTCATCACTAAGGCAGAAAAATCTGGACAGACCATCAGCATTGGCGTGTTCTGTACAAGGGCGGTGTTCCACCGTAAAGTCCATACCCTGTAGGGAAATGGACCACCTCAACAACTTTGAATTCTCTCCCCTCATCTGCAGCAACCATCTGAGGGGCCTGTGGTCTGTCCGAACCTGGACGTGAGTCCCAAACAGGTATGGTCTCAGCTTCTGCAGTGCCCAGACCACAGCAAATGCCTCATGCTCAATTGCACTCTACCTCTGTTCCCGTGGTAGTAGCCTCCTACTAATGAAGGCTAAAGGCTGGTCTAGGCCCTCCTCATTGATGTGTGACAGAACGGCCCCCACACCATGCTCAGAAGCGTCTGTCTGGACAACAAATTCTTTGGCAAAGTTGGGCACCTGAAGTACAGGTGCTGTGCACATGGCAGTCTTCAGAGTGTCAAAAGCTTTCTGACAGGTGTCAGTCCAGTTCACAATCTTTGGCTGCTTCTTAGAAGTCAGTTCAGTCAAGGGCGCAACAATGTTGCCATACCCCTTGACAAACCTCCTATAATAACCCATGAGTCCTAAAAAGGCTCTCACCTGTGTCTGGGTCTTTGGGGGCTCCCAAGCAAGGATGGTTTTAATATTGGGCTGTAGGGGCGCTACCTGGCCGCTCCCCAACTGGTGTCCCAAGTACACCACAGAACCCTGCCCAATCTGGCACTTACTTGCCTTGATTGTGAGGCCTGCCTTTCTCAGTGCTATCAACACTTCCCAGAGGTGGTGCACATGGTCGTCCCAGGAGGAACTAAACACTGCAATGTCTTCCAGGTAGGCGGCACTGAAATCTTCCAGACCAACCAACACCCTGTTGACCAACCTCTGAAAGGTGGCAGGGGCATTCTTCATCCAAAAGGGCATCACCCGGAATTGGTAGTGCCCATCTGGTGTGGAGAATGCTGACCTCTTCTTTGCCCCATCAGTCAAGGCGATCTGCCAATACCCAGACATCAAATCAAACGTGCTGAGGTACCAGGCAGCCCCTAGCCGATCTATGAGCTCATCAGCTCTGGGGATGGGGTGCATGTCAGTCTTTGTGACTGAATTGAGACCTCGGTAGTCCACCCAGAACTGAAGTTCTGGGGTGGCACCAGGCGTGGCAGCTTTTGGTACCAGGACCACGGGGCTGGACCAAGGGCTGCGAGAGAACTCCATCACCCCTAAAGCAAAAGTTTTGGAGACCTCCTCCTTAATGCATGCCCTGACCTGGTCAGTCACTCGGTAAGCCTTGTGCTTAACAGGAGGACTATCCCCAGTGTCTACATCATGGAGGCACCAATCAGTGACACTAGACACCAGGGAGAACAGATCACTGAATTGCCCCAACAGTTGGTGACAATCACTCTGCTGCTCAGGGGTCAGTGTGGTGCAGAGGACCACACCCTCCACTGACTCATCTTGTTCCTCTGCACACAGGAGGTCAGGAAGAGGCTCACTCTCCTCAACCATTCCAGCATCTGTGGCCAGAAGCATGCCCATTTCAGACATCTCAAAGTGGGGCTTCAGGTGGTTAACATGCAGGACCCGCAAGGGGTTCCTGGGAGACCACAAGTCCACCATGTGGGTAACAGGACACTTGCGCTCCACCACCTCAAAGGGGCCGGTCCACTTAATGAACCTGTTGTCCATGGCTGTCTTGGGGTCCAGAGGCCCCACAATGTCAATGCCCACTCGTTTGAATGGGGTACTGACAACTGGAAAGGGCTGGAGAGGGTCCTTGATCTTCCCCCCACTCTTCCCACTTGCCTGGCAAGTTTCACATGTCCTGCAGTGAGCGTCTGAGCTCCAGTGCATCTGGGGCCAATGAAAGTGGGTGACCAGCCTTTCGAAGGTCTTGGTCTGCCCCAGATGTCCGGCCAATGGCACATCATGAGCCAACCCCTATAGGAAGGCTCTGAAGCGCTGGGGTACCACCAACACATGGACTGACCCAGGCTCAGCAACCTTAGGCTCACTGTAAAGGAGGTCATTCTCCCAATATATCAGATGTGACTCTGACTGATCACCTGCTGCCTGGGCTGCCGCCTGTCGCCGCACCCCCTCAAGAGAAGGGCATGTTCTCTGCTGTTCACAAAATTCCTCCCTGGTGGGCCTCCTTCCTGCTGCCAATGGGTCAGCTCAGGCAGGTCCCCCAGTTTGGCTACTTGTTCCTCTGTAGGCTCCAGAGCATCCCCCTCAAGGTTTGCTCCCTCCTGGACCGTGGGAACCATGGGGACCGGTTTCCCGTGCCCCCTACACCTTCTCTCAAAGGCAGGGGCCTGGGCCATACTTTCAGGCTCCAGGTCCTTCTGAACATCCTTACTGGCTGCCATGGACCGAGTGGTCGGGCACGCCCACTCAGGCAGACCCAACACTTCCAAGTGAGATTTCCTCTCCACCATAGCCCATGGGGAGTTCTCTAAATCGTTGCCCAACAGACAGTCTACCGCCATGGCTGGCCTCACAGCTACTTGAAGAGTTCCTGAGAACCCCCCACTCAAAGGGAACTTGAGCCACCTCACACTGGCTCTCAGAGTTGTCTGCAGTGCAGACACTACTGGGCAGAATGCATGGGGAACAGCCTGCTCTTTGGACACCAACCGGGCGCTGACAGCAGACACACTAGCACCTGTGTCCCTCAGAGCCTCCACCATATGGCCATTGATGGTCACCCACTGCCTGTACTTCCTAGTGTTATCAGGCAGCGTGGGGTTAAGGACCTTCTCAAAGTCTCCTAGCGAGACAAGGATCAATTCTACGGGATCCCACCCACTTTGGGCACCCAGCTCTTCCCCTCCCAGGGCTACACTAGCAATCTGGCAGGGGGCGCACAGGGTGGTGCTTTGAAGTCCCTCTGGAGACACTGGGGATCGTAATACCGGTGGCCCACTTGACCACACTTAAAACAAGTGAAGGGGCCCCTTCTGAACAGGCCTACCTGTCAGGAGCACTAGCGTCTTCTTAGGGGGAGGCTGGGACATCACTCCTTGGTTCCCTTGGGAATTACTTTGTGGCCCTCTCTGGAACTCCCTCGGTTTGCCCCTGTTCCCCCCACTTCTCTGTTGGGAACCCTGCCCACCTTTGGCGAAGTCTCCCACAGGAACCTTGCGAACCCGGGAGCTCACCCAGTGGTCCGCCTCCTTAGCAAGATTCCTAGGGTTAGTTAGCTTGGTATCAATTAGGTGCTGGCGTAGCTCTGGAAAACAGTTACTTCATAAATGCTCCCATGCAAACTAATCATTTAATTGCTCAAAAGTTTCCACTTTGCTACACCCTACCCAGCAATCCATTGCTCTGCTTAAAAAGACACATATTCAACCCAAGTGGTACCCTCTAACTTCTTACAGGTTCTAAATCTCTGCTTGTACATTTCTGGGGTCAAACCATATCATGTCATCAAGGCCTCTTTCATAGGGGCATATAAACCATCCTGCTCTTGTCAGGCAGATCCAACAGGGTATCCCTCCCATCATTCACAAAGCGTCCCCACAACCCCGCTCCCCAATCCTTCTCTGGGACCCGGTGGGACACCATGGCTATCTCATATGAAGCAAACCATCGCCCAATATCCTCACTCTTATGGAAATCCTTGATGACATCCTTGGGTATGTAAACTCTACTCTTGGTAGGTACTAAAGGTATGCTTCCACCAGAGGGGGAGATCTCTAAACTCTTAGCCTTGATCTCCAATTCCCTCAATATTCTCTGATGCTCAAGTTTCATTTTCTCAAGTTTAAATGCCAACCTGTTATTCTCAATATCCAATTTCTTACTCTCTATATCCTTCTGACCTTCTAACTTGGCCATCTCCAAACTATGCCTCCTATCTCTCTCCCTGACCTCCATCTCTTCTGGAGACAGTCCCTTTAAGGACACACTAGTACCTGGATTGGAAAGTACTTTTCCTCCCTCTAAATCCACTTTGTCATCCTGTTACCCTCCAGCATTATCTCCCTCAACCCATTGCGGACTCTCTCGCTTCTAACCAGGCCTTAAGGGCCTTCTGATGCTCCTCCTTCCAAGAGAGATCTGCAACAGGGACTGTGAATCGCCTGCAAAAAGACTTTAGCTGTTTGGCAGTGTAGGTTTCTAACCTATCTTCCTCAAAGATGAGATCCTCCGAAGCATTGGACGTTGGCCTACCCATTGTAGAAATAACAGGCAATTACAATCAACAATAGAACAATATCAAACCATATGTGGTTGCTCCTAGGCCTACACTCACTAGTAGCGTACACTAGGTATTGTAGGTGGATCATAAATGCAAGTACTGATCCCACCGCTGACCACCAATGTTAGAAATGGGGATCTTTAGTTGGCAGCGGCCGGCGCCAAGGTCCAAATAGGGATCCTTCTTCCTAAGTCAGAGTAAGGGGCTACACACTTTGACAACTCCTGCTCAACCCTGTGGTAACGTAGCACGAGCAGACAGGCCTATCTCAGAGGCAGTGTGTGAAGCATTTATGACCATACACAACAACACAGGAAGGAAGCTACAAACGGACACCACAAGTAGTTATAGAAAAATAGTTATTTTTATATAGACTGAATACGAGGCCTAAAAGCACTCAAGAAACCACAATCACATAATTACAGATTCACTTCAAAAGCAATCAAGGCACTCAAAAAGCATGTGGAACGAACTTAGTTCGAGGCCAGGGTCCACGGGACCCGGTGATGCACAATGTACCTGAGATTTAAAGGGGGCATGGCACGCAGCCTCACAAGGAAGCCGCGGTGATGACAGGCGGAATCGCAGCGGCTACAGCTCCCGGCTGTAGCGGTCTGCAGCGTGCACTCACAATAATCCTGGGGCGGGGCTTAAGGCGGGCACCCAGAGGCACACGCAGGTGATAACAAGATCCTCGAAGTGGTGACTAGTGAGGGCACTCAGCGGCACAGCTCCTCAGCTGCAGCAGCCCACACTAGCAATGGAGATGATTCTCGTAGGATGGCAAATGCGGGCACTCAGCAGCACAGCTCCCCAGCTGCAGCGGCCCACAATAGTGATTGCGATGATTCTCGTAAGACGGCAAATGCGGACACTAAGCGGCACAGCTCCTCAGCTGCAGCAGCCCACAATAGCGAGAGCGACGATTTTGGTAACACAGGCAAATGTGGGTTCTCAGCGGCAACAGCTCCTCAGCTGCGGCGGCCCACAATAGCGATAACAATGACTTTGGTAACACAGGCAAATGCGGGCTCTCAGTGGCACCAGCTACTCAGCTGAGGCAGCCCGCAATGGCGATAGCGATGACTTGGGTAACACAGGCAAATGCGGGCTCTCAGCGGCAACTGCTCCTCAGCATCGGTGGCCCACAATACGATAACAATGATTTTTGCTGCACGGCAAAGGCGGGCACTCAGCGGCACAGCTCCTCAGCTGCAGCGGCCCACACTAGCGATACGATGACTTTCAGCCCGCGTTCCCCCCAGTAGAACCAGAGGCCCTGGAATTCTCAACAGAGGTCTCACCTGTGAGTAGAATTCCCCTCAAATAGGAATCCGGGCGGCTGATGGGTGAAGTCTAATGTCCCTGAGACTTCAGCAGGAGGCAAGCTCAAATCAGGCCCTTGGGTAGGTGCTTCAGCAAGATGGATGAAAGTTTCAAAGTCCTTTCCCTCTAGTTACACAGTCAGAGGTTCGTCTTGACATCCAGAAGTAACACACTGTGTAGGGGTTTCAGCACAGATCTTTATACCCCAAAAGTCTTTGTTCTCAAAAAGTCACAAATCACTGAACCCAGCCAAAACCAGTTTGGTGTCGTCCTGGAGCACCTTGTTTGCAAGGCTGCATCCTGTCTTTCAGGAAGAAGGGGTCTGCTATCAGACTTCCAGTGGGAGGTGGAGGCATCATTCACCTTGCCCGGCACATCCCTGCTCAAATCAAAGGGTCACCCCTCCCCACACCCCAACTGCAGATCACTCTATTCAATCCAGGTCGGGCTCAGCCTGCCCTGTCCCTCCAAAACCAGACAGCTAATACACATAACAGAAGAGCACACTGGAAGGTTTAGGCAAGAAAATACCACTTTCTAAAAGTGGTATTTTCAACCACAGAAAATGGAAATAATCTTCACTACCAGATGCACTTTAATATTCTGAGCTCAGGCATACTAAATTCGGCTTTCCTATCAGGTTCCTTGGGTCAATTAGGATTATAGAAGGTAATGTAGTTAATTTACAATAGGGAGCATTCGCGCGGTGGCACTGAATGGCAGTGGCACAGTGCCCAGAGCATCTAACACCAGCAAACACAGAGGAGACAAAAGCGAAAAATGGAAGGGAGACCCACGCCAATGGTGCCAGGTCTAACACCGGGGAAACAGGCAAAGAAATTAGTAGAAGCGGCTGGTCCAGCCCTAACATCAAACAGCATTAGTCTCTGTGAAGAAGATGAGGAAACAAATCTAGTCCCATTTGTATGTGAACATGGTGGGTTAAAACAGAACCGAGTCTATTTTGCTTGATCTCTTGGTGTACATCAGAGTTCAGATTTTGGTTGGTGGGAACATGATGGTTTGCAAGAAAGAATAGTTACCATAACGTTCTCCAATGATAGAGCTATGGGTTTAAGGTATATGACCCACAAATGGAAGACAGATGAGTCAAGGAGGGAAAGTAACCGTGGAACTTGTGGGTATATCCCCCTGAGAAAAGAGAGTTATTCTTTCAAAAACTCTCAGGATCGTTACCTTATGCCATGGAGTGGGGGAGGTTCAGATAAGATGAGATTGATTGTTGGATATAAGGCATCTGCAGCACGTTTGTCTCCCGGTATCGAACATTTATGGATAAAAAAAACTTACAGAAATGGAAAATCTTGACAAATGATTCCATACTGTTCCTTTCTGGAAACCTGGCTGTTGGAGTGTCCAGAAGTGGACGGGTTTGTTGCATTACTTCTAAATGCCAAGGCCTCGCTAAGAGGATGATCAATGGGTAGGTTGCTGTCACTGGTCTAAGTCTGCTGTGGGAGGAAAGTAACCAAGCTCCAAACCCCTTGCATATGGACCCTTGCTTGTCTAATAGACATGTACACCATTACAGTGAGGTCAACGCAGATATGTCTAAATGTGTGTATCACCAATTTGCATTGTGCTTGAGTGTGAACTGCTGAATCTGGTTAATTATGTAAAAAATTGATTTGTGAGTTCCCAGATGCTTTTTTGGTGGTAGGGGGAGATTTTAACAAAAAAATCAGTTTTGAAAGATTTTGATGAAGTAATGAAAGAATTCCTCTCAGCCTTAAACATCCTGAAATGCATTTTCTCAGGAAGCATTGGGGAAGGAGTTGCAATGGTATTTCATTATCTAGTTGAATTGAATTTGATAAATGTAAATGGCAGGTTCCATGATGACATTACAGCAGGGAAAACATTTAAACATGGTAGTTGTAAATTACCCATTGATTATGTGATAGTTCCAGTTCACCAGTACCAACGGGTGGAAAATTTTCGAGTCCTAGATATGGGGCCCAGTGATCATTTTGCTCTTCGCTTGGAGTTTAAAGAGGTTTTTCTACAACATTCAAATGCCACCAGTGACCTAGAGGTTGTTTCTCACAAGAGAATTAGGGTTCAGATGAGAAAGATGTACTACTAGCCCTCTTTTTAGTTGAATATGAATCTTTATGTTTAGAAGTAGGACAAGATGCACTGGATTGGTATAAAAGATTAAAGAAACAACTGCTATTCCATATTAAGCTAGTAAAAGGAGACCCCCACCCAAATAATAGCCCAAGAGGCAAGGGGAATACCTAGTATGATGATGACTGTTGGAGGGTAGAAGTGTGATAAACAGGAGCAACCGCTACTCAAAGCTAAATCCAAGGGATCAGTTTAAGGACTGCAATGATAGCAGCGGAAACTGCTTATCTGAAATTATGAGGTCACAAAAGGAGAGCGATCTATAGGTTAAACTGGGAGGAAATACTAGCGACCTTGGTTGACAGAGATAGCAAGCAGTTTTGGCGACTAGTGAACTCTGTAACCCTCCCCTAGCCATCCTCCCGTGAGGCTAAAATAAGTGAGGAAGACTGGTTTGTTTTTATCATGTCTTTATAGAAGGGTGGAATTTCTGAGAATATATCAGTGGTCCAGGCCTGTTCTGAAGTGGAGTCTGAAGTCATCGCTAATGCGCAGTCGGCAGTAGTCCTGTAGGAAATAATTTGTATTACAAAAGCTTCTAGGGCAGAAGGTCCAGATGGCCTTCCATCTGTGATATTTAAAACAGACCCACGGAAATGGGGATCCAAAATTGAGCTGGTCTTTCAAATGGGGGACAATGACTGGTTCCTTCTCTGAATCTTTGAAGGGAGTTATAGTGAAGCCGATTCATAAAAAGGGTAAAATGGATCAGCCGGGTAATTGTCACCTGTTTATCTTTTAAATTTCCTATCCAAACTTTACGCTCAAACATTTTTAAAACACCTAGCGGCCTGGGCCTTTGATACCGGAATAATTCGAGCAGAGCAAGGAGGCTTTAGGCAGAAGCAATACACAATTGACCACTGTTTCACCCTGTGGGGAGCCGCAAAAATATCAATGAAGTTGATAGGTGACTTTTGCTGCTGTTTCGTTGACTTTCGAGCGGCTGTTGACATGGTGGACAGAGTCACGCTTTGGAGCAAACTACAGCAGTGGAAGATATCTAGAGCCCTGTTGAGCCTAGTGATGAAGCTCCATAGTCGTAACTGAGTACAGATTGATGTTGATGGGCATGGAAGCCCAACTAGAAAAATTCTGGTTGAGAATGGCTTGCGACAGCAGTGCGTTGTAGCACCCCTGCTGTTTCGTCTGTTTATTGCAGACTTCCCCCAGACATTACATGCTTTGCATAGTTTTTCACCAAAGGTTGGAGTTAGGCATATTAGTTGCCTCATGTACGTGGACGATCTGGTGGTAATGGACCTCACGTCTATAGGGCTGCAACATAAATTAAACGTTCTGGATACCTGTTAGAACCGGGGTTTCTAGTTGGCCGGGGTATGTACCCTAGTCCAAGTAGGGACCACCGCTTCAGACAGGGTAGCTTGGCGCAGAGCAGGAAGGCGTAACTTAAGAGACAATGTGTAAAGTACTTGTGCGACACACAGCGATAGTAACTCACCAACAAAAGGGACACCACACCAGTTTTATAATAAAATAAATATGTCTTTATCTAAAAATTATGGCACGATTCAAAAATAGTAAGACTCCACACATAGACAATCACAGGGTTTCAATAATAATGTTTTGAGGGAAGTATCATCAAGGGAAATGAGTCTGTGGGCTCTGTTCCAAAATAGGCTAGCAAAAACTGTCTTTCAGAGGGCACACATTGGGGCCCAACAGTTCCTCCTGTGAAGTAGGTGCAACATGTCAGGGATGCGTGTCACTCCTGCACTGATTGTATGGCTGGCGGTACATTTTTAATTCATTGGGCCAAAGATGCAGAGTTGATGGGCCCCCGTGACTGGAACGTTCGTTTCCACAAATATGGGCTGCGATTGTTACTGCGAGCGGGGCTGTGAGTAATGAAGGTTCCCGTCAGTCCCCCAGCAGCCCGCTCTTAAAGGAGATACCCCCAAACAGTTCCAGGCCGGGCCCCCTATGGGAGGAGGACAGCCTCCGGAGTCCGATTTGCCTCACTTCTGCCCGGGGTGCCCCCAACCAGTGCCGGCAGTCTGGTGGCTTTCTACACCCCGTGTGGCTGAGGCAGTTTCTTTAAAGGGCCAGCGAAGCTGCACGCAGACACAGCGTTGCAGGGCAAGTCTTGGAAATGTTGTTGTTCCAGAAAAGGACATTCCTTATGAATGTTGTGGAGACACTCTGGAGATGTTGTTTCAGTCTCCTCTTGGCAGGGTCAGATCAGCGGGCAGTAGGGCAGCTCAGCAACAACAGGGCAGCACTTCCTAGGAACAGTCAGCTCCAGCAGAGTGGCAATCCTCCTGGCGCAGCAGTCTGTACTCCAGCAGAGTTTTGTCTTGATCCAGCAGTGTAACAAAGATGTGAGGCCAGGACCCTCCCTTATATACCCTACAGTCCAGTTACTATAAGGTGGTAGAAGTTTCTGGAAGGGTCTGGGGGAAGGGGTTTCTGGAAGAGTCCAGGGAGTTCTGGGATGTTCCCTGCCTTTCCTGTCCTGGCTGTCATAGTGACAAAAAGCAGGGCCGTTAAGGCTACAGTGGTCAGTCATTCACAGCCCATTCAAGGGGGGAAGGTGTGAATCAGGGGGAGTCAGGAAAATGTCCACTTTCTAAAAGTGGGATTTCTAAAGTAATAGTGCCCAAACCCCATATATTATTGGAAAGGGTTCCCCGCACCGATTCTAACAAGACCAGACATGACAAACTTATTAGGTCCCAGTCATAAATTATCCCATACGGGGGTCCCCAATGTTAACCAATGGAGGGTTAGGCCTCACTGCGGTAGCAGGGGCCTGTGGCAGGTATGCCAGTGTCACAATGTTTTAGGGGAGAGCACCGTTTAGCAGGGTTGAGGCGCCCAGAGTCCTAAGTCCAACAAAAAGGTACGGTGAAAATAGGAGGCACAAGGGCAAAAATGTAGGGGGAGACCACCCCAAGGCTTACAGGTCCAACATGTGTGTCCCCCAGCCGAAAGTGGGGAGAACTACCCAACCTCTAGGGAGTTCTTATCACTAAGGTGGAAAAACCTAGAGAGACCGTCTGCATTGGCGTGGTCAACTCCGGGTCTGTGTTTCACGCTGAAGTTCATCCCCTGTAGGGAAATGGACCACCTCAATAATTTGGGATTTTTGCCCCTCATTTGCATAAGCCATCTGAGGGGCCGGTGGTCAGTCTGAATCAGGAAGTGGGAGCCAAACAAATATGGCCTCAGCTTCTTAACAGCCCAGACCACCGCGAAAGCTTCTCTCTCTACAGCACTCCACCGCTGTTCCCGGGGGAGTAGCCTCCTGGAGATGAAAGCCACTGGTTGGTCCAGGCCCTCCTCATTGAGTTGTGAAAGTACTGCCCCGATGCCATGCTCTGAGGTGTCCGTTTGGACAATGAACTCTTTGGAGAAGTCAGGGGCCCTGAGCACAGGAGCTGTGCACATGCCCTGCTTTAGGGAGTCAAAGGCTTGTTAGCAAGCCTCTGTCCAGATAACTTTCCTAGGGAGCTTTTTGGAAGTTAGCTCAGTCAAGGGGGCCACAATGGTGCCATAACCCTTGACAAATCTTCGGTAGTACCCTGTGAGGCCCAGGAATGCCCTGACCCCAGTGTTTTTGGGTGCTCCCGGGCCAGGATGGTTTCTATCTTGGCCTGTAGGGGCTGCACCTTACCCCCGCCCACCAAGTGTCCTAGGTAGACTACCGACCCCTGCCCTATCTGGCATTAGCTAGCTTTGCTAGCCAGGCCTGCCTGCTGCAGGGCCTGAAGCACTTCCTGGAGGTGACACAGATGGTCCTCCCAGCTGCTACTGAAGACAGCTATGTTGTCAAGGTAGGCAGTGGAGAAGGCCTCTAAATCAGAGAGGACCCGGTTCACCAGCCGCTGGAAGGTGGCAGGAGCATTTTTTAGTCCAAAGGGCATCACTCTAAATTGATAGTGTCCCTATAGGGTGGATAAGGCGGACCTCTCCTTAACTTCGTCTGTCAGGGCGATCTGCCATTACCCTGATGTGAGGTCAAAGGTACTCAGGTACCGGGCATCCCCCAGCAGGTCAATGAGCTCATCCATCCTAGGAATGGGATGAGCATCAGTCTTGGTCACAGAGTTCAGACCTCTGTAATCCACACAGAACCTAAGTTCGGGTGTGGTGCCTGGTGGGGCAGATTTTGGTACCAGCACCACCGGACTGGACCAGGGGCTGTTGGAGGGCTCTATCACCCCCAACTCCAGCATCTTAGTGACTTCAATCTGGATGCTGGCCTTCACCTTGTCTGACAGCCTGTAAGACTTGGACTTGACAGGGAGGTTGTCTCCTGTGTCCACATCATGGGTACACATGTGGGTAATCCCAGGGATAAGGGAAAACACTGAGGAGAACTGCTCCAGGACCTGGCGGCAGTCCCTCTATTGCTCAGGAGTAAATGATGGGGAGAGGACCACTGCCTCCACCGATCCGTCCTTCTATTTAGAAGCAAAGAGGTCCGGGAGAGGCTCGCTTTTCTCTTCCTCGGCCCCATCAGTCACCATCAGTAAGGTGAGCTCAGACCTCTCATGGTGGGGTTTGAGGCGGTTGACGTGTAGCACTCTGTGGGGTTGTCTGGGGGTCTTAAGGTCTACCAGGTAAGTGGCCTTACCCTTCTTCTCCAATATCTCATAACGGCCTGTCCAGCGGTCCTGGAGGGCACTGAGCTCTCCAGGGTCCATGACCCACACCTTCTGTCCAGGCTCTAGCTCTACAGGGTGAGAGTTCTGTTCGTACCATTTCTTCATCACCACCTGGCTGGCCTCTAAGTGGTCAGAAGCTTGCTTCCACAACTTAGCCATTTGGCTGCGGAAGGCCTGCATGTAGCTCACAACATCTTGGGGAAGCCTCCTTGGAGTCTTCTCCCACCCATCCTTCACTAAACTGAGAGGTCCCCTAACAGGGTGACTGTACAAAAGCTCGAAGGGGCTGAAACCCACCCCCTTCTGTGGTACCTACCTTTAGGAAAACAACAAACAGGGCAAGAGGATGTTCCACTTTTTCCTCATGCCCTCAGGCAGACTCCTGATCATGCCCTTTAGGGTCTTGTTAAATCTCTCCACAAGACCATTGTCTGTGGGTGGTAAGGGGTGGAGAACTGATAAGTAACCCCACACTCCTTCCACATCACTTGCATGTAGGCAGATATAAAATTGGTGCCCCTGTCGGGCACAACCTCCTTGGGGAAACCCACTCTGGTAAAAATCCCCATCAGGGCCCTGGCCACCGCAGGTGCAGTGATGGTTCTCAGAGGAATAGCCTCTGGGTACCGGGCGGCGTGGTCCACCAGAACCAGGATAAACCTGTGACCAGAAGAAGTCAGCGGATCCATAGGCCCAACAATGTCGATGCCCACCCTTTCAAAGGGGGTGCTAATGACAGGTAGTGATTCCAGGGGAGCCTTCAGCTTGGTCCCTGTTTTCCCACTAGCTTGGCAGGTCAGACAGGTCCTGCAGAATGTATCTGAGGAGATCCTCATCTGTGGCCAATAAAAATGAGGGACAAGCCTAGCAAAGGTCTTGTCTTGGTCCAAGTGTCCTGCCAATGGCATCTCATGAGCCAATTCCAAACTGTAGCATTGGGGGACCACTAAGGCCCTGGATGACCCATGCACAGGAGCCTTGGGCTCACTGTAAAGGAGGCCATCCTCCCAGTAAATTTGATACTTCCCGGAGGCATTGCCTGCTGCATGGGCTTTGGCCTGTCGCTTCATGCCCTCCAGGGTGGGGCACTCCTTCTGTGCCCGACAGAACTCCTCCCTGGTGGGCCCTCCTTCCACCTGCCACTCTGCAGCGGTAGGTAGGTCCCCCAAGGGAGGGACATCCCCCTCCGTGGACTCCGGTGCGACCTCCTCAGGTGCCCCATCCATCTCACGGGGTGACCGCCCCGGGGCGGGCTTCCCATGACCTCAGGCTCTTCCCTTTTTAGCTGTTGGCTGCGCCATTGTTCCAGGCTCCAGCCCTGGTTGACTCCCTTCCTTGAAAATGTTGTTGTTCCAGAAAAGGGCATTCCTTATGAATGTTGTGGAGACACTCTAGAGATGTTGCTTCAGTCTCCTCTTGGCAGGGTCAGATCAGCAGGCAGTAGGGCAGCTCAGCAACAACAGGGCAGCAGTTCCTAGGAACAGTCAGCTCCAGCAGAGTGGCAATCCTCCTGGCGCAGCAGTCTGTACTCCAGCAGAGTTTTGTTTTGATCCAGCAGTTTAACAAAGATGTGAGGCCAGGACCCTCCCTTATATACCCTACAGTCCAGTTACTAGAAGGTGGTAGAAGACTCTGGAAGGGTCTGGGGGCATGGGGGTTCTGGGATGTTTACTGCCTTCCCTGACTTGGCTGTCATAGTGACGAAAGGCAGGGCTGTTAAGGCTACAGTGGGCAGCCATTCACAGCCCATTCAAGGGGAGAAGGTGTGAATCACCACTCCCACCTCCCAGCCCAGGCAGCTATCAGTGTGTAGATGGGGGGGCGGAGTCTGCAGTGCCCAGAATAAGTGTAGGCAGGAAAATATCCACTTTCTAAAAGTGGGATTTCTAAAGTAGTAGTGCCCAAACCCCATATATCATTGAAAAGGTTTCCCCTCCCTGATTCTAACAAGACCAGACATGACACAGTTATAAGGTCCCAGTCAGAAATTATCCCATACGGGGGGTTCCCAATGTTAACCTATGGAGGGTTAGGCCTCTCTGTGGTAGCAGGGGCCTGTGGCAGGTATGCCTGTGTCACAATGTTTTAGGGGAGAGCTCCTGTACCTCAGCCCTGTTTAGCAGGGTTGAGGCGCCCATAGTCCTAAGTCCAACAAAAAGGTACGGTGAAAATAGGAGGCACAAGGGCAAAAATGTAGGCAGAGACCACCACAAGGCTGACAGGTCCAACAATACCTAGGGCCAGATGTACGACCATTACAATTTGCAACTCGTAAATTACGCTTGATTTTGTGTTGCAAATTGCGAGTCGCAAAATGCCATGTAGAACTGTGTCTGAGACACTGTTTGCAATTCTCAATGGGGTCGCAAATTGCATGCCTTATGAATATTCATGAGGCACTAGCAATTTGCCACCCCATTAGGAATGGCTGTCCCTCCCAGGGATGGTCACCTGCTGGGCTCAGCAGACCTCCACGTCTGGGACTGCTTTTAAATAACGCAGTTTTTTTTTGATGCAGCTCGTTTTCCTTAAGGGTAAATGGCATGCATTTAAAAAAAGAAAATTAAACTTTTTAGTTTCATTTTTTAAGGGCAGGTAGTGGTCCCTGGGACCACTGCCTGCCCCTAAAAAATATTTTCCCCTGCATTTGCAAAGTGGGACCCCTTCCCATTTGCAAGTGCATTACCACCCTCTTGAAGAGGGTGGTAAATTGCGAGTGTTTTGCGACCACAATTGCGGTTGGAAAACATTCATACATGGGGTAGAGAGTCGCTATTAGGAACGTCCGCCCTTGAAACGCCCCTTCCTAATAGCGAGTCGCAATTCCTATTTAGCGATTCGCAAATGAATTGCGACTCGCTAAATAGGAATTGTACATGGCCCTATTCATTTTTGCATGTGCAAACGGGTCGCTAACCTGTTTGCACATGCAATTTAAGGTCGTACATCAGGCCCCTACTGTCTTGAAAACAATTTAACAATAAATGATGACTAGACAAAACTAATGTTTCTTGCTAAGAGAAAAAGCATATTTATATGGTTCCTAGGTGATGTGCATTTAGAGCAGGTTAGAGAGTACACATATCTTTGTGCAACCTTTTCAGATGAATTGAGGTGGGATAAACAAATGGCTTTCCGGAGAGTTGTTCTATGCACAGTAGTGAATGAGGTAAAAAGATTTAAGTGTACATTTGGGCGCCATACCTTTGAGCCACTGAGTAAAGTTATGCAGGGTAAGCTAATCCTGCAGGCCCATTATGGAGCAGCGGTATTGGCTTCTTGGGATCGGCAGGTATCATGGGAAGGTTTAGAAAGTAATTCTCGGAAACTGCTCCTTGAAATCCCTAAAAATGCTATGATTCAAGCTGTAAGAATGGAGTTGAGAACAGTAGCCTGGAATGCCCTGGTGAACGCCAGAGACTTGGACTTCTATTTTTCTCTTAAAGATAGGAGGCCTGTTGATATATTGTCAGAATAAATCTTACCAGAAATAATATGTATTTACGCTGATAAAAAGAATCCTGTGGTAATGATGCTGAAGCATTTGGGGGACCCAGAGTTGAGAACTGATGAGAGGAAGTGACCCAGACAAAACAGATTAAGAGTACACTCAAGAAGTGCCTAGAATCTAGCTGCAGAGAAGATTTGCACTATTTTGAAGCCAATAGCTCAGTTATTGCCTCCTTAAGCTCTCAGGAGAGCACAGATCTATTATCTTACCTTTATAACATTCCAGACAAGCACCAACATAATGAAGTCTTGCTCTGCAGGGTGGGAATTGACCCTGGGTGGAGAATCAAGGGATTAAAAATAGAAGTTGCTAAGAACAATACGCAGTGCCCCTTTTAGAGAGGCAGGAAATATTCGGTGGGACATATATTGATGGATTGTGCATTCTTCATGGCGTAAAGGAAAAAGTTACTCTATCCTGTGTTTAAAAAATATGGAATCTAAATGAGGGAAATAGGTCTTGATTTGATACAGGACCTTAGGCTCCAAGATATAGCTGTAGCCATTGTACAGTATTTGTGTAAAATCTTAAAGACACTGGTGATATTAACCCTTTTTAGGATTTTAACATAAGGTTAACGTAGGTGTTTTTTACTCAGTAAACGAATTTCAAATGCAAATGAGTGGATCTCCTAATAGGAAGTATTTCTCAAACTGAAGCAAGATTATGAGGGATCAATGAAGTTGCAATAAGCTGCTATACACTTTACAAATGCCAATTGGAGTATTATGAATTTCTTGTCATTGGCTAAAATCCTGTTATATTTTCTAAAGTGCTGTAATTATATGTGATATCTTGTGCTGTGAGCTATATTGAGCCATGGCACAGAGAAATTGTAATGTTTATCTGTTTGCAATTGTATAAATTGTAGGTATGTGGTGTTGAAAGATATAATCATGAATTGTTGTGTTAGGTTATTTGTAAAAATTTATATTTTTATGATTTGTGTGTACATTTTTTTAAGATGTTATTCCTTGGAAATAAAGTATTTTTGACTACTGTCAATGATAATACCTTTGGTAGGGATCCATAAATCACCTCTGCTCTAAGAAAGACATGTTTCTACTACATCAACTACAGGATGTGACTAGAATTAAACCTTTCCTCAGTGAAGAGACCCTTAATGTAATTAAGCTGTTTCTTTTCATGCTGACAATTTGGATAATTTCATTATAACGTGTCTATCAGTCCAACATTTCAAGCACGCTTCGCTGTACTATACACCTGCAGAATATCATTTTGGGTACTATCTTTCATCCTACTTCTGCGTTTTTTTACTGTGTTTTACCAATGTCCAGTTCTCTTATTCATGAGCATACTTTCAGTTCTTCAGGTGTGGTGTACTTGTAACAACAATTCATTCAGAATTTTCTGATCCAGATGATAATGCGGCAATAGTTTATCCCAGAGCCTATAATGAAAAGTTATTTATGTATCTCTGACCCCTACTGCCAGCAATCGTTTCCAATGTGCCTCATAGTAAATGATCCTCTGGTAATCTGACGGAGTGAATTTGTTTTTAACTTTTCGGTTTGTGAAGAGAATTTCTGGGCACTAGCAAGGACCATTCTAATGGGTCTGCACCCAGGCTAGAGTTACTTTATCTGCATCCCTATGAAACATCTCAGAAAACTGTAAAATGTGTTAGACACAAGGATTTGATTAGAGTTTGGCTGACGAGATGTAACTTCCAAAATGTGGTGGATGTACTGTTGGTCGTAATTAGAATGTGTACCTGGCCTCAAACTGCAAGTAAGGTGGATAGCAAAAGCCACCAATTTTTATCAGATGTCAAACTCTAAATCCCCATCATAGTTTTTAAATTACTAATGATGTTAGGAACCTTCTAAACACATCCTGGTACTGTAAAAAGAAATCAATCATGCTTTAATTACTTTGTCATTATTGGGCAAATTAATTGAGGGTACTGGGCTCCAGATCTTTATTTAGAAGAGCTTCTCTAGGAGAAAACAGGGAAACTTGAATGCCACAATAGTAACACCTTAAAATCAAGGGCTTTGACCAAGAATGTGAATTGCCTGAATTGTTTCAAACGCCATTACTGGCATGGCCAGAGATTAAAGCATCTGTGCTAGCCCTAGGCTCATGAGGATACCTTTTCAAAAAGCTATTCACAGGTCTCTGTATGGGTGTCTCAAAAACGACAAGTGGCACTGGCATAATGGTCCAGCGGACCTCTCTTACCCCACTTTTATATGTGCCATCAACTCTATTATATGGACCAGATTCTGCAGTTCTCTTTCGGGTGTCATTTCCTACTGCACCTGTCAGCATTACTCTGCTCAGCCTCTTATTTTTATGTGACTTTGCCTCAAAGGCGCCACTGTTCAGACTACTCTGGTGTAGTGGATGGCCAGCTGACTAGCCTTCCAGATTAAGTCCATTCAGTTCTTTGTATGACATCACTCCCATAGGCAGTTGTTACCTCTGGTTCATAAGCAAAGTCATATATTATTCAAAAGCCCTATTGTTCAGAATTTTCAGCTTGCAGGCTTGTACCCGGATGTAATTATGTGATTTCCACATTCATCTTTGTGCAATCACATTCTGGCCCAGGTGAAAAACTGTGATCATAGCCACACAAGTCTTTGTGAACTGCCATCTGTGTTGTGCAGACTTATTCTTCAATTCACATGGATATCAGGACCTGAAACAGTTATGCAGGAAGTTATTACCAGATTAGTCAACGCCCTTAGTGCACTCTTCTTTAAATAACTAATTACTATTTAAAAAGCAGTCATATATATATGAGACTGCCTCATCCTCTGATGAATTTTTTTGCAAATTGCCCTCAGTTTCCATGTTGAATATGCTACACCATAATGGGATTCCCTGTTATGCACACATGTGATCATAATCCTACCAGCTTTATATGTGTAAACATATCCCCATTAGGATGAACACTCAGGCAAGTGTTATGAAAAAAAGAATAACAGCCTGTGGGAGTGCGGGGCAGAAATAGAAGCTAGGAGGCTTGGTTTGTTTCTCAATTTTTATGATTTACTTGAAACTTGAGGTTTAATAAGGTATTCTTCTTAAGTTGGGGTTCTGGTGTTGTGTCCACGGTTCCTTATTACCTGGTATCCCTCTTCTGCTGTCCGTCCCCAGGTGGCTCAAAGGAAAAAGAAAGGACGTTGAGAATCTTGGATTCAACAAATTGGTTATCAGGAGATTGGATAGTATCCGTCACCAACCAAAAGTGAGGGCGGGATAGGCTCCTATCTGTCGCTATGACCAAGTGCTCTAAAGGAAGGACAATAGTAACAAACAAAAATCAGGAACAACAAAATAAATGTTCTGTAATTCATTGGTCTATTCCCTGACTGCTTTTCAGGTCTCTATTGTGTTACAGGTAGAGAATTGATCAGCCAAACTCTGGGTATTTTCTAACTGCCTTGAAGAGATCTTCATACACTTACTTCAGTGCCGATATGTCTATAAGGAGTGATGTGACCAACAGAACATTAAGGCCGTACTTCCTCAATTAGGAGCGTTACCGTTCTGGCACAATACGAAATGGACACTCTAACCAAATAAGCAGGTATGCTTGGGGCAGTTACTAGTGTACCAAGGACAAGATGCGGCTTACATACATGCAGGGGAACAGACTCGCTATCCCTAGTTCACCTCCCTGGACCTTCTCTGTTACTGTTTCACCTTCCCCGGACCCTTGAGGCACCCTCCTTTTTATTTATGGTTCACCCGCCCGGCTCACTCACCATCCTGGCTGCAACTCTCCTAAGTTGCGGTGGCTTTCTCACACCTCTGGGGAAGGGGGGAATCCACCAATCTTCGCACCACTCTTCTCCTTCGTCCTGGGCGTCTCCTGTGTCATCGACCTGTCTTCCCGGTGTTTCCTCTGATTTTTCTCTTTCAGCATGTTCTCCTCTTTCCTCGTTCCACTGGATCCGCCTTTTCTCCTCCTCCCGGGGTCCCTGATTGGTTCTTATCCTGGAAGCCACGGGTTAACTCTTGCTATCCCCTAATGTTCCCCGAATTGTGGTGCTTCCTTTTCCATCCAATGTGGGTAATGGGGGTTCGGGGCAGCAGTCTCATGTCCTTCCTCACATCACCATGCACATAGGTAATGGGCCCTGCACCATGTGTACTGAACGTAAACAAAACTTTGCAATTACTACAGCTCAGCTGAATACAAAAGGCACCACACTAAACTGATGTTTTAGTAGACAAAGGCTCTCATTACAAGTTTATCATAGTGGTATTTCCCCAGATTTTAAGTGGTAATACTACTCGGGTGATTAGGAGTTGTACCGTGGATATTAAAATCGCATGAGGAAAATGTGATGTGATGTAATGCCATACCAGACTTAACACACATGGAAACCTGGGTTTGCTAACACTAGGCTCAGGAACATTGTTTTTTCTTTGTGTCAAAATATCCAATCTGGAACAGTTTCTCATGCCATTCTAACACCCTCAGTAATACCGTGTGTGGTAAAAGAGGGTGCAGAATTAAGATTTCTATTATAAACCGCTATTTAAGCTTCAACACGTGCAAATACCATGGAAATGATTCACCTGTTTTTAGAGCGGGTGCAAAATTTAATAAACTGTAGAAATAAGTATTAAAACATGTGTAATATATTAATAAAACAAATGCAAAATGTATATTTTATCATCCCAATTTGAAAATTATAATTTCAAATAGAGTTTCATAAACAATTTATTTAAGTTTACTCTGGGGTGCAAGCCTGCATACTGACCAAAATGTAGGCCTCAGAAACTTCCATATCTCACAATTCAAGCCGACGTCATGGAGGAAACTGTTGAGCAGGATATCAGTCTGAATGTTATGTAGATCAAAGTTCAAATGATGACTCTAGGCCAACAGGAGAAGGAAACAGCTCAGCATATGTGATTAACCCAACATTTCCGAACAAGACAGCCAATATCAGAACATAGGTAAATTCTTTCAATATGACCCCAGCCTACATTCTCACAACATATAGACCTATTTTCCATGCTGGACTTAATTAATTACATTTTTAAATACAGTGAAACCTAATCAATGTATAGTAACTGCTAAACCACTTCTCATGAAATTAGTCAGTGTAGTATTTTCTTGGTAAAGGTGGATTCCAGGCACCAGTTGGCCCTCTGCATGCTATACCGCAGTCCACATTTTCAAAGTTTTGAAGCAAGATTTGCCAGTTTTACTATATTAGGTGCCACAATATATTTCCACAGGATCCACAGACAGTCAATAATGTAAAAGCTAAATTTTAATTAATTTTTGGGTTTCCTAATGTGATTTTTTCATTGGACTGAACCCACATAACAATATTAATAGAAACATTTACTAATGAACAGATATTCCTTAATAGGAAACAACACCACACAACAGATTTGCAAATTGCGTGTGATCTTGTCATCACATCTTGTCCCCTTTCCCTGCACTGACCCATGATTCGATGAGAAACAGTGTAACTTGTAGAACAATGGAGAGGTGGCATCCAGATAGGACATGGCTTTTTAGGTATGATTTTTTTTTATATTGCCAATGTAATAATACTACAACTCCCATAGCGCATTATGTGTGTGTATTAATATGTTTCTTTATTAATTGTATTTCTCTACTACAAGAAGTCTCATAGAATCCATTGAGAACTTTGTTAATGACACCCTTGCTTCAGTCTTCAACAAATGCTGAAGAAAAATTTAACTCTGTACATAAAAGGACAAGAAAACTATACAGCACACCTTTGGTTTGTTAAATGCACGTTTCGGATGTCTGCAATAGAAGTAGTGCAGGCTCACAGTATGTAAATGAAAAGGTTTCTAAAATAATTATGCCTTGCAGTCGTCTGTATAACATCTGCCGAAGAAGATTAATTCCTATACCCGAAGAAAAACATGATGGCATTACAGATGCAGATAACAAGGAAAATTATGTAAATCATTATGGACGATGTCTTGATGGCAATGCAGCTGGAATTAGGGATGGTACTATTTCAATTTTTTGTTTACTTGTTGAGAATGAAAGAAAATGTATTTTTTTTTAAATAGCAAAACATTTTGTGATTCAAGACAATTATTTTGTAAAACTTTTGTGTGTGGATATATGTTTTTAAAATATTCATTTATAGTAATCAATTATACAAATTTCACATTTGAAAAATAAAATACTCCTATGAATAAACAAGTGAAAGCAGACTCTTTCTCTGAAAAGTAAACATAAGTGCATCTAACATTTAAGACAAAAATCCCAAAATCTTTTTTTAGCCTTTGGATAGCTCATTTCCACTAGATAATTGTGCACTGTGTGCATATCTGGGCCTGGGCATGGGCCTGGTCGGCGACAGTGACTTGGAAGTCGGTGAAGCAGAGGATTAAGATATATTTGGTGTGGCTGCAGTACAATCAGACGGCAGTGAGACTCAATGGTAGTGATATGGGCTAGCTGTTTCTGGACTAACAGTAATATAATAATGTTACTTGCCCATCACTAATTTGGCGACTGCAGTATCTCAATGTAGCGGTCATTATATTAGGAGCACACCTTTTTGCCCTGTCTGCCTGACTTTGTAAGATGTTTTAGCACATCTTGGCATTGAATGGCTACAAGTTCTTGCAATGAGCCCATGGTAAACGGAAAGACACGCAAATCAGTGGCAGGGTATTAATTGTTTGCACAGCCTCAAACCTTTTAACTATGCCCTCAAACTCCCTGCCCAGCTACCAACAGTGTACTGAGACTGTTTGGTTGGTCCTCAAGATGAGTGTCATGTACAACCCCATGCTCTGTGTCCAATGGCTCCTATTGTGAAGAATCATCCTGAAATTGTTGGCCAACAGTTGAGTGAAACATCCTAGCTATCTGTCATTGCTGAAGTTGCTGTTGCAGTTGGTGTTGAAATAGTGCCAGAAATGGGGGTGACAGTGACTGTGGTATCAGTAGTTGCACTATACCCCTCAGCTGTTGTTGACATGTCTGTGGATGTTGTGCCTGGCGTAACCATTGTAATTGAAGTCTCCATTCTTTTCCTAGATGGCCCCTTGTTGTGGCTGTTCGAAGACTCATTTTCTGCATTTTTCGCCTATAAAGTATCTCCCGCAGAATATATTTTTATATGTTTGAAATAGAAATGTAAAATATTTTATAATATACAGTTTGAACATTCAGTGTGGGTTATTGTTTCATATGTACATAACATTTCAAATCATACAAGTCGTACTACATACCTTATCTCCAAAGATTGTTAAATAAACTCATTGCTAATCCACGATTTAACTTATCTGGCCTTTCTCTAACATAAGAACAACTAACAACTGTTTGTTCAAACCACACACATTAGTGAAAACAAATTTTGACAATCTGTTCAGATCAGTTGTTACATGTCTATATGCAACTGTTTGCGTTTACAACTTGGTAAATCTATTACAACTTGAAACTTAAAGATGTTTACATTAAACATATTTATTGGAAGGTACTTGCTGTATCTTAATGCATAGTAATGCAATCTATTTTATAAGTAGTTAACATTACAGGCCTAATATTACTATTACTTAGAACAATATTAATAATATATAATAAGAATAGTTACTGGGTTTGATGTCCCCTCCAGCTTCAACATCATCAGCAGTTCCTTCCAGGCTTGCAGGATTTAGTATTGTGCTCACTATTCTCTCCCAGGGCTCCAGTCTCAATTTGGATGCAGGCCTTTCGCCATTGGCCGGGGTATCTCCTATGCATGGCCAGCAGTGCCCTCCCTCTCCTTTTCGGGTCCTTGAATCGTTTTTTACACTCTTCTACTGTGCGTCGAAATGTTGAAACTATGTTCACTTTATCAGTGACTGAATGCCATAAATGGGCCCTCACCTCTAAAATGGTTGTTACCAAGTGGTGATGCATAAGTCTAGACTCCTCCTTTATGACCACATCGTCCAGAACCTGCAAATACCTCTTGGAAATTGTTAGGGGCAGATTTACAAGCCCCTTACGCCACTTTTGCGTCACTTTTCCCATGTTAAAAGTGACACAAAAGTGGCGCCTGAAGCTTGTAAATCTGCCCCTTAGTTTCCACAACCTGCTACGTGCCATCTTGATGATATGAACAAATACATGTAAGAAGATGAATACATTGTTAGCTGGATTGAGACAGACTAAAATCCACAAATTATAAACAGGTTGCATAGCAAAATGTCTTCCATACAGAGCCCTGCTACTATCAGTCTGTACATGTGCTAAGAAAGCAGCCTGTGTTTTTTCAGGAAGTGACATATGTATTTAGCATGAGCATTTTTTATGCATGCACAGTAACACTAGCTACAATGTTTTCAGAGGAAACAGTGCACGTGCAAACTATTTTCTCATGAAAATTCCGGATCTGAGTTTTTGGCACCGAATATTACTACTCCATTTATTGTGTAGTAAACACGGGTGCGGTAAATCCAATAGCCAAAAACATACAAAAAAATCCTAATTCTGTGCAATACATATGAAATCACCACCTGGTATCAAATGTACTGCACACGGATTTACAACACACAATACTGTTCCACCCGGAATGAGAGGCAAAGTTGCCAACACAACATACCATAATCGACATACTAATACTCACTTTCGAAAAAACTATCAAAGGGCATGGAAATGGTTAAATATTCTCTCTTTACCAACACTAAACACAAATACTATAGACTAGCTAGCCTGTTCTCTACACTTTCATGAAACCAGACACCGCTTCAAGGTCGTTAAACACCGCATCGCTCCTCATCAGACCCAAGCAACACTCCAGCAGGACCACAGTAGTTGTGGCACTTCAGTCTTTTGACCAAACCCATCTACCACCGCCATCCAGCCATTTAGAAGAATCCTTTATTTTCTCACCTTCTCACAAACTTATCTACAAGTCCTATATGACATATCCACTTATACTCATGAGCAAACCACTACCTATAACATATATGATGCACCAAATGTGTAAATTAGACTCGAGGTGCTTGAATCCTGCACATATACAAATTCAGTACTGTCTACCGTGCTGCAATGTTGTACCATTTGAAGGTGTGTACAATACAAATGCCAATAATATAAAATTACAGAAAATACATAAAAAAGGGTCTTGGTTCAGCCAACTCTTAAGACTCTTATGCCCTTTCTATGTCCTCCTATGCCATCAGACATGCAGGCTGCAACCTGAGTGGTGTCCATTGACCATCTGCTGCAATTTCAGTTGATTCTATGAGTGAAAGACACCCTCACGCTTTTATGTCGGCAAATTTAGCTTAAACACATGACCTAAAGAAGTCAGGGTTGCATTCTCTCTATGCTGTATAGATTAACATAAACCCTTCCAGCCACTCATTTCTACTACATTCACCATTTATTTTGCATTCTCTGTCCACAGCTTTGATCCAATTGCCTAAGGAGGATGGAGTGACCTTCAACCACTTCACACCGAGCTCTCAAAAAAAGGAGATTTTTCTGCCCGTGAGATATACATGAGTCATACTGAGCATCCAATCCAAACCATATCAGGATGGGGCTTACCGTGATTTGCCTCCCGATGATGTCCAAGAATATGCTGTTTACACCATCCCAGAAACTATGCAGCCTAAGGCAGGAGACAAACATATGTGTATCATTACCCTTCTCCTCTCAACACCTTTTGCAATAAGGGACAGCCCCTTTGGCAAACTTTGCCAGCTTCCACATGGTCAAGTATATTCTGTGAATTGTGAAGAAATTATGTTTTCTTAAGAGGTGCCAACCCAACTTGGCAATTGAGTAAAGGAGGTGTAGGGCGCTCAACCAAAGATCTTGGTTGCTCATTATTTGCCTTAGCCATAGAACCATTGGCTGCGGAAACAAGACAGCACGATAAGGAGCGCGCACTAGTATATCAGACCAGACAACTTTTACTTTCGTTATATGCGGATGACATCACACTTTACCTCAAGAACCCACAGAATAACCTAAATCCGTTACTACGAGAAATTACTAAATTTGGTGAATATTCTGGTATCAATATTAACTGGAGAAAATCAGCCATTTTCCCGCTGACCGAAACGGTTTTACCACATGCATTGGACTATCCCTAACATGGTGTGGTGAAGACGTCAAGTACCTAGGGATTAAAATTGTTATCCTAGTGTAAAATAGGTGTGCTGAAACAACCATTTGACAGTAAGAGATATAAATGATTAGAAGCACTAGGAATGTAAAAGGATGGTAGAGGTCTACCGTTTTGCTATGACCATGAATACAGGCAAGTATATAAAATACATGACAATAAAATGCGTACTCCTATGATGCCTCCCTATCTATATGTACCTAAATGTACCCAGTGTGTATGTAGGTGCGAAACCAAGAATCCCTCTAGGATAAAGTCAACCCCATTTACTGAAGTGAGAGACTGTAGGTCCCCGTCTTGGTCTCGAGTTGGACACCCCGCAAGGGATGTGAGACCACTGCGAGCTGGAGTATCTGCATGCAGGAATATCAGTGTCTCTCGTCAGTGTGTCAACAGGGAAATCCTGATCTCCTCTGTTTTTCTCAGCAAGATGTGATGTTTATATACCCAAAGTTCTCCCCGGGGGTTCTACCATGCTGTACTACTTGTCGGACTTAGGATGACGTTGGGAATGAACTCTATGCATAGATATTATACAGGAGATGGTAGTCCTGCTGAGTTTCCAAGAATCCTCATGCATAATGTATGAGGCTTTTACCAGGGAAAATCCTTCGTTCTGTGTGCCTTGTCGTATATAGGTAAAAGGTCAGTCCCCAACAGCTGTTATGTGTGTAATGTAGGGGAGAGTATAGGTGAAAGGTTATGATGTTACATGAGCCTATATTGTGGTACCTATATGGAATATAACACTATGATTAAGCTATCAGTCTTTCCATTTCATGTGCAAATTCTAAATTAGTTGCATATTCTAGGTCCAGAGTGTACATTTTTATGAGTCATCATGTGATTTGGTTAAAGCAGTAGTAACTCCCTTGAATTGCAATGTGTGGGTAATTTTTTTAGTACAGTTGAAATAATTTTCTATTCAAAATCTATGATGATTTTTATTTATTAGAGTTTTTGGTTTGTCTATTTATATGTTTTAACATTTTTGTGTATGTTGCCCTTTGCTAAGTAACAGTGCATGTGCTAATGATGACTATATATTGTATATATTTGACTGAACACTGGGGGGCACAACTTAAAAATGCCCTTTGTCATCCATGTGTTACCTTGTGTTAAGGGTAGTAATAATGACAATTCCTTTATCATTATTGAGGTTGTCATGTAATAAAATATGTCTTTTTATTTGTTGATTAGTAAATGTTGGGATACGTCTATTTCTTCATTTGTTTTAGGTGCTACTGTTGTTTGCCTCGCTGTTCCATGTGTTACGGCAATTAATCTTTTTAGGTGTGGTATGCCAAGGTGTGTGCCTGCTGCCTGTTCAGGAATATTTGTTATTAAATTTGTAAGCATTGTTCCTGTTGGAACTTGTGAACTCAAACTGGCCTCTTTCAGGTCATGTAAAATATTTCTGACTTCAACTTGAGTAATATTAGGAGGATGCGTGTGTTCCCTAACAATTTCTACTATTTTATTTTTATGATAGCCCTGCCATAGCACTAATTTGAATATTATTCCATGCATTTCCAGTCTGGCTTTCCACTGGTGTTGTTTTACTTACTATAAGTATATCCTCAATAGCTTAATATCAACTTCTCTTTTTGGGATTTGATGTATTTTCCTGTTTCAAACATATTATCTGTAGGATTTGGTATATTAAAAACATATATATATATATTTTAATGTGCTAGTATATTTATTATTACATTTTTACATTGCAGCTCCATATTTTAACTTCCATTCCAGATGTTTTCTTTACTTTATTTTAGTTATAGATTGTAGATTTTAAGGTAGATTTTTACACTAATTTAAGTTTCATGCTTTAGTTGCAATACTTACTTTTGAGGTGGCCTTTGTTGTATTTTGAGTAACTCAGTGTTTGCACCTTTATATTTTTATCATTTTAAAATGTATTCTTTTTATAGTGGATGTAACTGTATGTCGGAGAGTTAATAGTTGAATAGCTTATTATTTCTCTCACTATAGCCCTCATTACGATGGCGGTCTGAATGTGCCTGTTTGTACTGTAGCTTGTCCTGCAGCCCAGGAAAAGGGTCACAGTACAAACAGGCACTGTTCAAACATCCATGCATTGTGTGGTGTCTGGTACACAGAGCAAAGATTTTTGGGACTTAGCAGTGACCCAAGGCAATGGGGGCACTACTTGGGGCCCCCAACATTCTTTTTGGACAGCTTTTTCATGGTGGTGGGACCGTCATAAAAAGGCTGTGGGAAATGGACATCCTAATCCCTATGGCGGTGCTTGCACAGGCACCGCCTCCATTGTGGGGATTAGTGTTTCTCCGCTGCCCTGACGTGCTCCTTGAGCATGTTCAAGGTGACGTCTGTCCCCAGGTCTCTGTGGTCCGACAGACCGCATCGTAATGCAGCGGTCAGTCCAATGGCCTGTCTGTGGCAGTCCCACTGCCCTGCAAATGAGGCTCTATATTTTTCCAACTGCTTGTTTATATTATTTAGTGGATCTTTGAACTGTTGAAGTCCTCTTTTGCATCTCTGATGATGTCCTGTTGTATTTGTTCTCCAGATGGCATTTGTGGGGAAATGTAGTGGCCTTGTCATACTGATTTGATTTGGAAAAGTGTTTCTATTGGTAAACGGAATTAGGGGTTAGTTTAATCTGTTGGTTGGAGACCAGTTTTTTTTTGCACCATTTATGGCAAACACTGATCAGTGTGTTCATTATATATTTAATGTATAACTATTATATTATGACGTATTTTCATGATTCTTGTTCTGTTTCTTAGTCTTAATATATGGGCAATGTTTAGTATTTCTTAATTTCTGTTTCTGATATTTTTTATTTGAAATATTGTTTCTGCAGTATTTTTTACATCAATATGTATTCCTTTACTGTTTAAGTATAGAGCTGCAATATTTAGATTCTCCATATTGTTTGGTGAGATTTGTACATGCCCATATTGTGTTTTTTGATCGAGTGTCATGCAATCCTTTCAGTTGCTTGGATTAGCGTGATATCAATGCTTTCCCTTGGGTGAACTTGATCAACTTCTGTCTTCTTCATAAATGCCAAAGTTGTTACCTGACGTATCAAACATATATATATATATAATATATCTATATTTCTATATCTATATATATAGTCACTGAAAAAAACATAGGTTTCAGGCACGTTATAGTTAGGAATTAGCATTTAAAATACCTTAGAAATTCACTGAAAAAACCATAGTTTCAGGGGCGTTATAGTTAGCTGGATTTTTCACTCGTACAAAACCATTGAAATTCCCCTGTTATAGTTAGTTCAGCTAACTATAACTCGTGCGCCCGCAATGCACTGCTGATGACATCACATATTACATCACTCATGACATGGTCAGTGACATCACTCATGACATCACTGATGACATCTCAAATGACATCACTGATGACATCACTGATGACATCATCCAGTGAATGTGTGTTTTTCAGAAAATTACATATGTTTTATATATGTATATCTCAAGGTCGAGGGAAGAATAAATGGGTATATAAGTGTCTAAATGGATGATTTGTGTTTGAAAAATTGATTGTATAGCTGACTGATTAAGTGTATCTTAGTGAACACATGGCTTAGTGAGTAATGTTTAAATATGTAAATATCTGTATCAGTCTCTCACTTTGTGTATAAGTGGCTGCATGGGTTGGTGAGTAGCTACATGAGTCTAAACATGCCATGTGGCCGTTTTAAGTTGGGAGATTAAGTCCCCTTGAATCCTGAGGGTCCCTAGGGTCCAACTAGACCACTAGGTACCTCCAGTAAGCGCCACAGAGCTGCGTTGCAGAGAGGTGTAAAAAGTGGCATGGCCTGGACCACCTCGCTGCATCGCAACTCAGTGGTGCTTACTGGAAGCACCTGGTGGGCTAATTAGCCCCCAGGGGCCCTCAGGATTAAAGGGGAATTATTTCCCCAACTTAAAACGCGCCATATGGCGTGTTTGCACACGTCACCTCAGGCCCCGTCCCCTCCCTTCCCCACTGTGTAAACACGCCCTGTGGCCATTTTTTAAGTTGGGAGATTAAGTCCCCTTGAATCCTGAGGGTCCCTAGGGGCAAAATAGCCCACTAGGTACGTCCAGTAAGCGCCATTGCACAGAGGTGTAAAAAGGGGCACGGTCTGCACCACCTCTCTGCACCGCAGAGCAGTGGAGCTTACTGGAAGCACCTGGTGGGCTAGTTGGCCCCCAGGGTCCCTCAGGATTGAAAGGGAATTATTTCCCCAACTTAAAATGCGCTACAGGGCTTGTTTGCACACGTCACCTCAGGCCCCGTCCCCTCCCTTCACCACTGTGTAAACGTGCACTGTGGCCATTCTAAGTTGAGAGATTAAGTTCCCTTGAATCCTAAAAGTCCCTAGGGTCAAACTAGCCCATTTGGTACCTCCAGTATGCGCCACAGAGCTGCGTTGCATAGAGGTGTAAAAAGGGGCGTGGCCTCAGAACACCTGTCTGCAACGCAGCTCCCTGGCGCATACTGGAGATGCCTGTTGGGCTAGTTGGCCCTCAGGGACCCTCAGTATTGAAGGGGAATTAATTCCCCAACTTACAACTGGCCAGGGGGCGCGTTTGAAAAGTGCTGCAAGGAGGGGGTGTGGCCTCCGGCGCGATGCCGGTCTTTTATTTATTTTATTTTTGTAATAAGGAGGGCTGTGTGGCCCCCCTTCTTTTTCTAATTTATTGGCCCTGGCTACCCCATCCCCCAGGGCCTGCACCCTAATTTTTTTTGTTGAAAAAAATTAATTTGGCCCTCCCAAGGCCTTAATCGGCCCCGGGGACCCCAACCCCTGGGTCATGACCTTTTTAAAAAAAAAATATTTAGGAGGGGGGCTGCGTTGCCCCCTCCTCAGGCCACTTATGGCCCCGGGGTCCCCATCCCCAGGGGCGGCCTTTGTTTTTTATGATTTAAAAAATATATATATTTATAGAAATACCTAGGACATGCTGGACAAACCGTATGTACCTATCACCATGACGATTTGCGTGATATTCATTAAAAGGTGACTATGCATACAATGAATCCACATGGAATGTATTTACACCGCTAGTGAAGCTCTGACGTGTCTGACGCCCTACCGTGCCTAATAACGGCGCCCCCGCCGTTGGGTACTCTCCAAGTAGACACCCTTGTCGTTTATTTATACAAACATGGGTAGCTATTGACGGGCACATTTAATACACACACACACCAAGCCATTCAAAGGGGATTCGACAAAAATTCCACCAAATGCTGTGTTTCACCCACCAGTGCCCGCCGACTGCCTCACACCTCTGTGTTGTATTCGAACCAGCTAGTGCATATGCTGTGACACTCTCTAGCCCATGTGCACTGTAACACCACCCCGTGAATATGTCATGCCACACTTGCCTTCGCACGGGTTATATTGCCCCATATAACTTGCCTTCCTCGATGCCTATGTTATAGTGCACAGGGCTATGCCATACGTATTACAATCTAGGATCCATATCTTTGTCACAGTGCATATGCAAAGTTACACTCCCCAGCACATATTTTATATTACAACTTTAGAGACTAGTTAGGTTACACAACACTGCCCTGTGCATATTACACTCCAAGGCGCATATCGCGTAGCACACGCTAGTGCCTGTGCTATCTCGCGCTCTCCAATGAATCTGTCACTGCGCACAATGTATTGCATATTATATTTCACACCCGGTTCATCTTATATCACACTTTTTGGTGCATAGTTTATACCATATACTATATCTAGATTTCATTTTCAATCATGCTCTCAGGACTATGTTCTATATAACACTCTGTCCACCTACCCTTTTCACTGGCATTACATTTTGAGATGGGGGGTGGAGGGTCAGGGGGTGTTTCTGCCAAGTGAGCCCAGAGTCACAGTCACAAACGTCCTCTTCTTCCTGAATACAGGTGAGATTATGCTGCATACTTGTTCATATTTTAAGTAGTTCGCACAGACACACATTTTAAAAACAATATAGTTCCTAATACCCACCTTCTCTGAACAGTTAGCTTGCTGCCCCATCCACCTCCTCCCTATCCTCTGTTGTCTGAATCCATGGACTAGCCTCCTCCCTCCTGCCATGCATGGTCTGCTGTGCTGCCACTGCCCTCCATTTAGCATGATGTACCAGTCCACTCCTCCTGTTCTCCATTGCCCAATTCTATGGCCCATCATTGATCTCCTGCTTAGCCTCTGTGCTTAGCTTGCTGCCCCTATTCTCCTTCCCCCTGCCCACCGATGTCTTTGTGCATGCCCCTGCTCCATCCTTGTTGCCCACCATGTTCCATGGACCTACCACTGTTCTGTTGAGCTGCCACTCCCCTCCCACCTGCCTAGCATTGTCAGATGACTGTAACCTGTCCCTGCTACCTCCACCCTGCCTGTCCACATGCCATGCCCCTATCCCCTTCCTCCTGTCCTCCATGGTCCATTTTACTGCCACACCCTTCCGCCCTCCCTGGTCTGTTGTGCTGCAACTGCTTCTCCTGCCTGCCCCGAGCGGTCTGTTGTGAGGCCCCTTCCCCTGAACTCTCTTGTCTGTGCTCAGGTCCTGACCTTCCCTTCTATCCTCCATGGTCCTTTGTGCATGCCCCTGCACCCTCCTTCTTGCCCATCATAGCCATTGTGCTGCCACTAACCCTCCCGCTTGCCATGCATGGTCTTCTGTGCTGCCATGGCCTCCCCCACCTTCCCTGTGTGGTCAGCTAACTGCCCCTGACCCCCTCCCACCTTCCCTCCATGGTCTGTGTGTATACCATCATAGTCTCATTGTTGCTCTCCATGGTGTGTCTTGTTTCTAGTGCCCATCCTGCCTGACCTCCATGGTCATCTTGCTGCTCCTGCCCCCAGCCCTCTGTTTCCATGTGCAGACCCCTATTCCCTCCCTCCTGGCTTGTCTGTTCCATTGTAATGCCCCTGATCAGTCCCTCCTGCCCTTTATGGTCTGTTATGCTGCAGCTTTCTCTCCTGTCTGTCCATTATGGTCAGCTAGCTACCATTGCCTCTTTCCCCTCTGTTCTCTGTTGTCCATGTGCATGGTCCTGTCCCCTCCCTATTGCTTTCTATGGATTGTTGTGCTGCACTCCCGTCCTGCATGCCCTGTGTGGTGTATTGTGCTGCTGCAAACCCTGATGCCTGCCCTGTAGGGTCAGTTTGGTGCACCTCTCCATGTCCCTCCTGTCCTCTGTTATCCGAGTCCATGTCCCTACCCAATTCCTCCTGCCTACCATGATCCAATGTACCATACTTGCGAACATTTTGAACTTGATAAGAGGGAGATTTTGAAAAAAAACTGGGGTCTTGATTTTCCCCTTTGAGTTTCATTGAAAAAGAGGAGATTGTAAACAGGAGACAGATCACATAATGCCTATTTGAGCTTAAAAACATTGGACGTTTCCTGGCTGAAACGGGTCTGTTGGCATGTATGGTTGTACTACCACTGCCTCTTACTTCTGCCCACAATGGTCTATTATATTGCCACAGCCTCTCTTGCCAGTCCTGTATTGTTGGTTTGTTGCCCCTGCCCCCCTTTTCACTGCCCTCCATAGTCTGTTGTGCTGCCACTGCCCTTCCTGCCTGCCCAGTGTGGTCAAATTGTTGCCTCTGCTCTCTCCTACCTGCATTCAATTTTCAGAGTCCGTACCCCTGGCCTCTGCCTCTCAACAGTATCCCAATGAACAACTAGATTGCTAACACTCTATATTTATTACAAAAGTATGGAACGCCTGATGTCATCTTGATGTAATCAAAACTGTAATACCTAGAGCATTTCCTTTAGAAATTACATATATGAGAGGGTCTTATGTGCATCAAAATTATGGTTAGTGCTCTAAAAAAATAAAATGAGGACATAATTTCTGAGTTTTCAAATAGCGACAAAGAACTTTTAAATTATTTGTAATCTTTATGTTTTTTATCCAGTTGACCACTTGATTAAATGTTGCACCTAGGGGAGAGGATGTGGTGTTACAGAGCTGCAGACTTTGCAACTGGGGAACCAGGTTGGAGTTTCGCTTCAGCTCAACATTCTGTGATTCTGGTCAAATCACTTGATCTCCCCATGTCTACAACCAAAATGAATTTGATCTTGTGTGATGTAACCAATGCTCATATAAAGCACTCCAATACCTGACATTTGGGCTCTTTTGTCTCTGGTGGCCATTTCGGGAGACTTATTTGTTATGAAGTTTCCTAATTTCCTTATTTACTACAGTCTCCTCAGTAGGAAATACTTTCAGTTTTTTACTTTGATTCCATCAAGAAGGCATTCAGATGTGTCACACATTTGCCATAAATTCTGAATGTTAGCACTCTAGTTGCTCATTAGATCACTGTAGTAAAGCTACTGCTCAACAGGGAAGTCTGCTGCTGGTATTCAAAGTGCATGTTTCAGTCTGCATGTCAGAATTTTTTTATGAAATAGAAGAGGATTTGAGAAGTCAAAATGTGCCCTAATTTTTCTTTCTGCAGCACTAATCATAATTTCTATGGCAAAATGAACCCCCTCATTTTGTTTCTTTGTAAATTAAATGTTTTAAGTGCTACCACTTTATTCCAATCAAGATGGCTTCAGGTGTGCTATACTTTTGTCATAAGTAAGATTGTTAGCGCTCTAGTTGTTCGTTAGAACACTCTGGGACATTCTGTCATTGGGCTATAATTGGGCTACATCTGGGTGATATTTGGGGTACATTTGGGCTCTTTTGTCTCTGGTGGCCATTTTGGGAGACTTATTTGTTATGAAGTTTCCTAATTTCCTCATTTACGACAGTCTCCTCAGTAGGAAATACTTTCAGTTTTTTACTTTGATTCCATCAAGAAGGCATTCAGATGTGTCACACATTTGCCATAAATTCTGAATGTTAGCACTCTAGTTGCTCATTAGATCACTGTAGTAAAGCTACTGCTCAACAGGGAAGTCTGCTGGTGGTATTCAAAGTGCATGTTTCAGTCTGCATGTCAGAACTTTTTTATGAAATAGAAGAGGATTTGAGAAGTCACTCAAAATGTGCCCTAATTTTTCTTTCTGCAGCACTAATCATACTTTCTATGGCAAAATGAACCCTCTCATTTTTTTCCTTTTAAATTAAATGTTTTAAGAGTTACCACTTTATTCCAATCAAGATGGCTTCAGGTGTGCAATACGTTTGTCATAAGTAGGACTGTTAGCGCTCTAGTTGTTCTTTAGAACACGCTTGGAAGCTGCAGTAGAAACAAAGGAATCAACTGACAGTCTCTGCCCTTGTTGGATGTACATGTTTTACTGAGAATGTCAGACTTCATTCTCACATGACTGAGAAAGATAATGTGAATTTACAGAAAATATGCTCTCAGTTTAGCTTATAGATCACCTTCCAAACCTCTGTGGGAAAAGCATGAGAAAATAGTTTTCTCTCAAACATGATTCATGATATCACAGCAGAAGGCTGTTTCACATAGTAAATTTGCCTTAGAACACACCACAATTCCTAAAATGAGTATGGTACCATCAACAAATGATTGATAATGTAACTAAAGTCTTAAAAGCTTCAATTAACTGCAATGTTTTTTAATGATGTGCTATCATGTATATTGGTCCCAAGATGGCTGCCAACACTTCTTGGATGAAGTACTGGCAGCCAATCAGATCTCACGATGAGATCTTTTTAACTCTAAATTTCTCAGGACCTATTGAACAGATTTACACCATTTAAGCAAAAGGCACGAGTCTGAACTGAGGACTACCTCTTTGCCAAATTTGGTGTAATTCCGTTCAGCAGTTCGGGCTGTAGCTGCGTCAACTGGTCCTATTGGAAAATGCATGGGGAAAACGCGTTTTGGGACCCCCCTTTTTTCTCGGCCCCCGCTTGACGAATCACCGGGAAATTTTCAGGATAGGAGCGGACCGGAGCTGGCCAAAAGTTTGGAAAATTTTGCGAAGAGTCGTCAATCGGCACCAACGTTATTCCAAATAGAATGTTGCGGATTTCCTATGGAAAATAGGTCCTAACTATAACTACCTACTGGCGACTGCCAGTAGGTAATATATATATTTGTGTTTATACCCTTCCTTGTGTGGCAACTTCTTAAGGGCAACCTTTTGTGTGGAATTCATTGCGGCTGGTCCGGTCGCGAAGTTGCCCCGCCGCTGCTTGGGCGGATCCCTTGTGTTTGGTACACGGACACTTTTGGGAAAGGAGGGGGCCTTAACTACAGGTACATATTGGCAAGATGGCAGCAGAACGCACAATGCTTTTCACCCAACCGGGTTTTGACATTTTAACTTTGAAGGAGGTAGCGGTGCCCACTTGGATTGATGGAGTGAGCTTACACGAACTACTGTGACCATAATGCCTGGGTTCGTGACGCCCACTAGGGTGGGGCTTGATATTTAATCAAGCAACTGTTTCCATCAGCCCGTTTCCCTCATCAATGCAGCCAGTGAACAAGAGCATGAATATGCTCGAAACACGTATGGCATGTTTGAAAGGCTTGTGGTATGCTGACCAACCCTGCTGCCTGTGGCATTTTGTGTTTATACCCTTCCTTGTGTGGCGACTTCTTAAGGGCAACCTTTTGTGTGGAATATATATATATATATATATGTCATCAGTGATGTCATGAGTGATGTCACTGACCATGTCATGAGTGATGTAATATGTGACGTCATCAGCAGTGGATTGCGGGCGCACGAGTTATAGTTAGCTGAACTAACTATAACGGGGGAATTTAATTGGTTTTGTACGAGTGAAATGTCAGGCTAACTATAACGTGTGTGAAACATATGGTTTTTTCAGTGAATTTGCAAGGTTTTTTAAATGCTAATTCCTAACTATAACGTGTGTGCAACCATTGGTTTTTTCAGTGAATTTGCAATGTTTTTTAAATGCTAATTCCTAACTATAATGTGTGTGAAACCTATGGTTTTTTCTGTGAATTTCAAAGGTTTGTTAAATGCTAATTCATGAATGTATTATTATATTATTTATTTATTTATTTATTTTACAATATGCTACCAATGTATATAACTATAGATTTACTGCATCCTGCAATATGGAATGGCTCACCTTTTTAAAAACTTTTTTAGATATAGTTGAACAGCATAGTTAATATCTTCTACAAACCTCTAAACATTGTTTTTTTTTTTGTTTGAGGGTTTTTGACCGTGCGCGCACCGTACACTTACGGTGCGTGCACGGTACGGTATGCGTACGGTCAAAAACGTGATTTACGTACGCATGCGTACTTCGTCCGCGATGCGTACACGCGTGCTCCGTACGCGCATGCGCACGTGCTCTTTTTGCGCATGCGCGCGTGCTCCGTATGTGCGTGCTCCGTACATGCATGCGCGCGTGCTCCGCATGCGCACGTGCGTCGTACGCGCATGCGCGCAACTTACGTATGCGCATGCGTGCTTGTACTGTGCGCGCACCGTAAGCATACGGTGCGCGCACGGTAAGTCATGTGATCAAGAAACAACACTTTTCATTGGTTTATAGTAGTTTCAGTTCCAGAAACTTCCAACACCACACCCACTCCCCTCATTATGTCTTCTGATTCCCTGGGAGAAGGAGCTGAACTGTTTTTGTGATAAAATGGCGGAGCAGCAGTCATCTTCTGGGAGTGAGCAGGAGACTCTTGTGAGACAGAGACAGAGGAAACAGAAAGATTATTTTATCTGGCAATATTTTACATTTCCAGAGGGGCAGAAGAAAGTCAATGCTCCCAAAGTCACCTGCACTCTTTGTAGTCGTGTCTTATCAAGAGGAGATGCTAAAAAGAAATACTCTTTTAGTATCTTCACTATGATCAGGCACGTTAGGGATGTGCATCCTGTGGCTTATGCTCGAGCTGCTAGAGAAAACCCTCCTGCAGCTCAGCCGAGCACATCCGCAGCAGCTCAGCCGAGTACATCATTGGCAGCTCAGCCGAGCACTTCATCTGCGGTGGCAGCTTCACCTTCTTCTGCTCCTCTGGACATTCACCCTCTGTTTAAGAGGGTGCATATACGGTGCAATACGTGTAATGCTCTTCTTGCTTTGGGGGAGACCAGCATTCCCCTAATAGATATCAAGATACAGCAGCACACGTGCGGCACCCTATAATTTTTGCCATTCTTTCCTTCCTCTGTCCCTCAATTAACTCAACGGCTCTTTTTAGAGCCACCTAACATCTAAACACTTTTTTTTAATCATTTTTTTTTTATTTTTTGTCCCCGCCGGTACGCGCACCCCTTGTTTTTCTAAATAAAATAAAATGTTTTTTTCACCCTTCATGGTTCTTCAGGGACCTCCTGTCAAAAGGTAGGGGGTCAGGAACTCTGTACCCTGCCCCCTTTTCACATTTCTTTTTTTTGCATATTTTAACCCTTTCTAAATGATTTCTACCCCCAACATGACTTCTGCCTGCTAGCATAGCATTAGATCCTGTAACAGTTGTGTGTGCAGAGACGTCAGAAGTTCAGCACATAATGTTTCTAATCCAAAGAGCAAGAGTACATTTCACAAATGAAGGGAACAGAGTCTTCCTCTTGATCTTTAGACAGTGGATCGATACTTACTTATAGGTACCAAAAAACACTCAATTAACACAATGGCTCTTTTTAGAGCCAACCAACACCCAAACACTTAAACTTTTTTTTTAATTCTATTTTTTTAAAGATTTTTTTGTCGCATCTCTATGCTTCCCCTGCGCAGGCGTACAAACTGCAGCCATGCGCCAGCGCAGGCTCCCTTGCACCATGGTACAAGGATGCCTGCGTGGTGGGGAGATTGTTCTTGTGCAGGAAGGGACACCTTCCTGCACAAAAACAATCACAAGAGGCTTTTTCCTCTTTCAATGCGTGCTGTAGAATGGAGGATGCACTAAAAGAGGAAAAAATGAGGAGAAATAAAAATATTTCTCCTCGTTGTGCCTCGCAACACCACCTCTAAGGTGTCGTAGCATTCACACGCATATCCAGAGTTACGATTTCTCGTAAACCTGGAGATGTGTCTAGTTCTTTGTGTGTTGCGTGGGAACACCCACAACAACACCCATGGAACGCCCTTCAACACACAGTGCTGCGTGTGAAGTGGCTGTATTTATGTGGAGAGGAAAAGTCATGCAGGGTGGCTTTTCCTCTCCTTGTAAATATGAAGGAGCTCCCTGCGCCACCAGTACGTTATGAAAAGTGACGTAGTGGTGGCGCAGAGGCCTTGTTAATCTTCCCCAGAGATGTAAAGGAAATTAACGGTAAGACAGACAAAGGGAGAGAGACAGAAACAGAGACAGAGAGCAAGGAACTGAGAAGGAGTAAGGCAGTTAGAATGACTGAGACACATGGAGTCAGGGAGAGATACATGGTTGAAAAAGTAGTGATGGAGGCAGTAAACCTAGGGGAGTAGTATAGAAGGAGTGAGGGAGTTACGAAAGAGCAGTAAAGGAAGAAGAGAGAGAGAAGGGGAATGAGAAAAGCAGAGTGAGAAGAAGTGAAGAAAAGGGAGCATGAAAATGAAGGGGTGAGAAATACAGATATTTCAAACTTACCTGACCAACAAAATAACTTAATTATAAATAAATGTTTTTTTTTAATTGCTAGAAAAAAGGATTACATTTCCTAAATGTTCTTTCTCGATCTTAAAAAAAAGGAAAAAAGTATTAATATTTAACAATACATTTTAGAATACAGTACACATATTTTCATATTTAACAAAGTAATTTTTTGCCCTTTTTTTGCTGTTTTCAGAATATATTGAATGTCACTGCAAATTGTGAAATCAATTGCATTTATCACTTAACAGCGGGCAAAAAAATTAACAATCTGAAAGATTGTTTAAAAAAAGCCCTGAATCTCTTCTCAGTAAAACATACCTTGATAGAAATGTAACATACATATTAAAAATATCATCTAAGAACAATAACTATTTCCAATAAATAACGTCTGTAAATCTTGTTGCTTAAGCTCATACACCAAAATAATATCTGTCAAAGAAGTCCACAATAGAAATTTTTACCTTTCCATGAGGCCAAATGGTAATTTTAAAATTCTTTTTTGGTGAAATATCCAATGTTAATCCTATAAAATCGAAATAATGGTTTCTTCAGATACTGCAATTTGTATCTAAAATTTTGGTTTTAGAAAAATTAAGTAGGAATTTGGTAATTCTGCAGGCAAACGTTGCTTGAAAATCAATTGAGAATCATTACACCGTGTCCAGCCTCTTTCACATTTTAGATAAACTGTGTAATGACCAGAAGTTATAGAAAGTTCATCATGGAAAATTATTGCAACTGCAACAAAAGTTTTTCCTGATATTGATAATTGATTTCCTGTAAACTTCTTTATTAAAGTGTCCAATTTTGTTCCATCAGCTCTACAACGTTGCATCATTAAAATTACATACTGTCCATATTTCTTTAAAAATAATGTTGATAACATGTCTGATTTACATTGAGAACATTCCATGTTGTGATTTGCATCTTTAACTAATTTACTAAAAGTCACTGATTTACTCTCTGGTAATGTTAAATATATGAACCTTTCAGAATCAACATTAGAGCTGCATGTGTTCAAACAGTTTTCACAACTATGATCCCATTTATAAGAGAGGCCAAACATATTTTCTATTTCTACCCCTTCATCTTCCACTACCATAAGCATATACATTATGTGGAAAAAAAACCCAAAAAAAAAGCATATACATTAAGAATTCCTGTGCATCTTGCTGGACATTTTGAGTAAACTGTGTACATCCTGAACATACATCTAAAAGATTTCTAACATCAGAAGCACTTTCTATTTTAGTTTTATCATTACTCAGCTTCTCATAAAGAAAACTCAGCAGAGAACAGAATCTTTTTTCATGATTTAGTATTATCTGCTCTTGCAAACTTTCAAGATAAAATACAACATTCAGCACTACATTAGCGTAGCAGTTGACACCAGAGCTATTTTCAAAATGACAACCAACAACCTCTTCAACATTGTCCATTTTCTTTTTGCTTGGAATCACATCACTCTCCTTTTGTTTTCTCTTCTGTACATCCTCATTACAGATATTCTCAATTCTCCTTTTCCGACAAACAACACGTTTTTCAAACACAGGATACTGACCTAAATGAGGAGCATAGCTCCTTCTTAATCTATTATATTCCTTTACACAGTTTGCATCAGCACTAACTTTTGACTCATCAAAGTCTATCATGAATAAACCAGATATTTTTTTCACGCGTGACAAAGCAACATATGCCATACCTTCTTTAGACACACTAGATCCAATGTTCACAAAAGCACTATCTACAGTTAATCCTAGAGATTTGTGAATAGTTACAGCATATGCTAGAGAAAATGGAAACTGCTTCCTACGTACATATAAGTCTTTCACAAGCAAGAAACGAACTGAACAACAACAAATGTCTTTAACCTCTTCAATCTGATCAAATTTTATTTTAAAAAATTCAATTCCATCTTTTTTCTGGTAATTAACAAAACCCACAACTTTACCCATAGCTCCATTCACTAAACCTTTTTCTACATCCAAATTACGTCTTAAAATTACTCGACAGTTCATACAAACATAAAGATTTTTTTCTAAACCAGCTGTTTTCGATATGTTTTTCTCTAGAGAATCCAATTTAGTTGTCAATTTGCTTGTCAATATAATAGTTATTCCTTCATGTTGTATTTTATCCACAGCTTCCAGTTGTACAATCTCTTCATTTTCCAATTTCAAAAGTTCTTGATTGAATATAGAGCATTCATGTAGTGCTGGCATTAAGCAGATTACAGTATTTTTTCCAGCAATTTTCTTGTATATTTTCTCTGGAACAATTTGTTCTGTTGGAAACACATTACATAGCAATCGACTCTGTAAAGCTTTTCTGCCATGTTCTGTGAGTAGTCCAATTCTGATATCTTTGAGAATACTTGCATAATCATCATCATTTGCTTGCCGCATATTGGTAATGAGTTCTTTATACTCAAAGCATGTCCAAATATTCACATTACCTATACTTCCTAACGACTTTTTCGTGTCTTCATGTGTAAGAGTATGAAATACTGGTTGTCCTTTAACTGGAGTGAGCTGCAGTAGATCCCCAAAAACTATAACATGTTTTCCTCCAAATAGCACGTCATAGTTTGTCTTTAGAATTTGCTGCATTCTTAAATGCACAAAGGCAAGCATTAAGTTTGATACCATGCTTACCTCATCAATAATTAGAACTTTCATCTTTTTCAATACTCTTGCAACTTCAAAACATGCTTCTCCTGTTAGCTTGTGGTATTGTATTTTGTTCTCATGCTCTACTGGTAACATTAGCAAACGATGGAGGGTAATTCCTTTTATGTTATATGCTGCTAACCCAGTTGGAGCAGTAACAACACAAGACAAAGTTGAATCCGTTTTTTTCTGTAGGTAGCTTCTAATTACTTTAATCAAGAAACTTTTTCCAGTTCCAGCTTGTCCACTCACATACATTCTGATTGGTTCAAATGATGTGCATGAGCACTCTTTATTTTCATGTAGTAATACATGATCAATTTGTTTTGTTACTTCCTCATAAATTTGTTGTTGTTCATCATTCAGTTGCTGTTCCAAACTTGGTAAGTTTATTAAATCTTCCTGAGCTTGATTCATAGCTGTTTCCACTTCAGTCATGGCTATTGCAGCTTCATTTTCTACGATTGGTTGTCCTAGGGGATCTTGACTGAGCGTCCCAGAGCTTTGACTGTCTTGAGAACTGTCTCTAGCTACTTCAGCTGCAATTGTGGCTTCTTGTTCAATTTCTTCATTTAACATGTGTACAAAAGTTGTGAAAGTACTGCATTCTATGGTATCTTTGCATGCATTAAAGGAATCTTCATAGCTTTGAAAATGTCCAAGTAATTCATCCTCTGAGCGCCATGGTTTAAACAACTGTAAAAGTGCTAAGTGGTAAAATTCCTTCTTGTCAGTAGTGTCGCAACTCAGCTTTCTGTGATTAATCAAACTTCCTTTTGTTTGTTTTACCAAACATCCTTCCTCACCAATGACTTTATATTTTCCATTGTTGATGTCTTCTGTGGCATTCCGTTTATAAATGTAGTTCTGCAGCACGTCATAGAGACACATGTTCTCAAGATGATGACTTCTCTTTGGGTAATATGTGTTCAACATGTTTGTTCTTAAAATGTCTGTACTTTCAGGTACGTACTCTGCTAAATATTCAATTTCTCGAATAGATTTCAGTACCGGATTTCGCATTCCTGCAAGGCCTAAACTTACCCAAATTATTCTTCTGGATTTTGAGTACAGACTTGCAGATGATAACCTATCTGAGCATTCGTAAGAGCCAATTTCTCGATGCGATAACATCTTTAAACTAAAACTGTATAGCTTTTTACTGACAGTCTTCTTGTGAGAAATCTCTTCCCACATTTCTTTCAATTCCGTTTTCTCAGATTTGGTGATGTAAGATGTGACATACCGAGCAACAGCAATAGAATTGTCAGCTACATACTGAATATCCATGTTAGCATTCCACATGGATAAAATGACTGGGTTGTAGTCATTAATATATTTTGACTCTTCTTTTCTTCGTAGGTTGTAGGTATTCTTAGGTGATTTTCTTCTAATAGTATGTCGCACAGCTGACATAAAACTGTTTACTCTTCCTTTGAAAGAACAGGTCGTGGAAATCCAAATCGACATTTTGTGTAGAACTTATCTTTACTCTTGTACTTTCGTCACAGTATTTTCCACACCGATGACTTTGGAAACGTAAAACTTGGTCTTTTAAATGTTTTTCTTCTGTGCTTTTAGGTATAGCACATGTTGCATATCCTTCAATGAAAGATAAAACTGCATCATCAGAATCTGTTCCAAATTTTGGGGCATCCTTGATCCACAACAGCATATGAATATGAGGAGCACCTCTTGCTTGGTACTCTTTTCTCCAAAAGAAATCCACAACTTCTCCAAGAGGTGGATTTTTTTTATTGCAGATGAAGGACATCATAGCCTCATATCTATGATTGAAATATCTGCAAACATTAACCGGATCCAATGAGCGCAATTCTCCTGCTGTCTTGTATTGGATGTTTTCAATATTTGAATTTGCCTCTCGAAGAAAATCCAGTAAATCATCCCAAGCGTACTCTGCACAGCTTAGGGTAAGGAACCATGTAGGAGTTCCTAAATTCCATAACATACATTTCAATTCTCCATGGCGTCGGTACCAATATTCATTAGTCCCATGCTGACAAGCCATTAGATTAATCAATTGAGATTCCAAATGATCATCTCGCTGTTGCACTTTGTTGAGAAAATCCTTTGCAGACACATTTTGTAGATGTACTCCAGTTTTCAAAATGTGATTTACTGCATAAGATAGTGCTGATAAGTCACTTTCATGGAACAAATAAGGAATACTTTGACGAAATCTTGGATCTTCTGCATATAATCTTGTAGTCCGATACTCAGAAGCAGGAATCTGTACTGGACGTTCATCATATCATCCACCTTTTCCTGTAGGAAACAGCTGGGGAAAACGACGAGCTTCCAAGCTCTCCTCCCATACACTCACGGGAGTTCCTTTTGCTTTTTTCATCTGAAAGAGATCAACAATGTTTCCCATAACTTCTTTAGAATGAAGAGGATGTGTGCTGAAATGTTCATAAATTTCTTCTTCTTTTGACTTATCCACTTTTTCAATTTGCCCAGTTGGTATTCCTGTGTCTGCTAGTAAATCTTCATCTTCATCCATATAAATTGATTCATACCATTTATTATTTCTTTTCAAATATAAATTTGCTCTTTGTACTTTTCGTACATCCACAAGCTCCTGCCAAATTTTCTTATTCTTTGTAGGTACACCATTAACCAGAATAACTAATGGTTCAGTTTCCAAACTATCTGCATCAATTGTTTCAATATATTTTTTCAAATCTAATGGCAAATAGACAACTCTTCCTTTTAAACCTCTTTGTAAATCTGTAGGAGGTAATTTGCCTGTTTTGGGCTCCATACGAACTATAGTCTGAAACGGATGCACACATTGAATGAGTATAGACTCATACGTATTTAAATCACTAAGTTCTGCAGGAATATCAACCAATTCTAAATTATTATGTACAGCTCTAGCAGCCATTTTATTTTCTTCTAACTTGTTATAACAGTATTTACAAATACGCTGATCTTCACCTAAATCAAAACAATTTTCCAGAAATAAATATGTAGCAAAATCCTTCCACTTAAAATTATTTTCTTTTTCACTTTTTTTATAGAGATCAACCTTCCTTGTTTGATTTTTGTAATGGCTTCTCCGGCAACAAATACAAGTAATATTTGGTCTTTCATTAGAGATGATAGTAAATTTTGTCATTTGATCTTCAAATGTTTTACTAACAGTGGGTTCTACATTCTCTTCCACATTTTCTTCAATATCTGTGTCATTTCCTGCACTTTCTTGCTCTGGACCAAAGTAACAAAACTCAATATCCTCACAAACCTTCTTCACATCTGTTACAGATCCACGGAACAGAGCACTATTCAACTCATGTAACTTTAGTGCTGGACTTTTAGCAAAATACAATCTTCTCACAAACTTTCTCCTTTCAGTATGATGAACTGCCAGCATTCTAAAATGGTGAAAAAAACTATGACAAACTTTCCTAGAAAGACAAGCCAGAGAATGTCCTTGCAAACCACTATTCTCTCTCACTCTGCATGGATCTAGTCTTTGAAGCACCTTAATCTTCTGTTTAACACTTTTTTTACTATATTCTCTTAGAAAGTCACGAAGTTTATCAATAGATTCCTGTCGTACAGTACAAATACTACTACAATTCCAAGTGTACACTGGGGCTTTAGGACGTCTCCCCATAACCTCATCAGCTAACACTTCTTCCTCATTTCTTGGAACCATTTTCTCCTTTTCCATTACACAACCATCCTTAACTTCATATGCTCGACCACTGGTGTCAACTGCATGCAGCAAACTATTACTTTGAAGATAACTCTCTTCATTAAAAAATGGTTCAGTACTTGAACTATGCTTCCATTCTCCTAAGAACACTTTACAAATGTTTTTTTTTTTCACTTCTCTTTTTCTTTTTCTTTTTGACTTCATTACATTCACTAATTTATCTAATGTACGGATCCTGTTCAAAATTAAAATGAATAGTTTCCTTTTTAACTCCAAAGCCTTGGCAACAATTGTTTCAATATGTTTCTTGTTCTTATAAAATTTGGATTTCTTCCTATATTTTTTCACATCCTTTAGCAAATTGAACATCACTCTTCTCTCAAACATTTTTCTACGAATGTTTTTAAAATCTATTTTTCTTTTTAAGTCATTCTTTCTTACTTCTGTTTGTACATTAGCATTTAGTATATTCTGTCGATTGTCTTGTTGTTTTCTACTTGAAACACTATTTCCAGTGGATATATTTTTTACATTTTTTCTTTGCTTGAGGATATTTTAAAAAAAATCCTTAGTCTGCTTACCAGAAGGCTTTTTCTTTTTTCCAACATGAGGTTCTTCAACTCATTTTTTTTGTCCAGTTGTCTTCAAATATAGATGTTGTTGCTGTTCTTTTCTCTTTCTTGATTTTATAGGCATCTTTAATTTATTTCAGTCTTGTTCAGCAATACCTGAAAGAAACTAAAAAAAAAATACCTTTATGTAATTTATATATATTACTATATTTTTTATGAGCTTTTCAAAACATATCATATGAGCTATCCCTTACCTACGACTGCAAGTCTTACACAATAAAAGCTACACAAATTAAATCTCTGACAACAATTCCTGTGTGACTCATGGTGTGATTCCAGGCAGAAAATGATTTTTCTTTGGTAATTTCAAAGCACATTTACCGCTGTGGTTTTGCAAGTGATAATTACTGTAAGAGCCTGACACATTTTCCTTATAGTTTAGAGAGGCAGAAAAGAGCACATGTCCTTACAGCTACTTGAGAGCATGAGCATGTGGAACCTGGGTGAGTGATTAGACTAGAGCAAAGGAAATGTGCCTTGGTGACATTGAATGTGTTAGCGTTACACACTGCTATCTGAAATACCACGCAGTGCTGAATACTTAGCATAGGAGTGCAGGAGAAGCAGCTGCCTGTGTGCTAAAAGTATGTTTCTGGAGACTGTGTATTGTCAGGTGCAAGAGAGATCAGCATGGACGCTTGCAGAACTGCATGAAGACTGCAGAGATGTATGTAAAAGTACATGTGGGGTAAGGGTTAATTGCAGTTTTGAACATGTAGGATCTACCTCACCCATGGCAGGTGTGGAAGGAAAATCTACCCTGTTGTTTTCAAATGTGTTAGCATTTGCCTCTCATTTGTGAGATAGTGATTTCTGCTGAATGCAAACCATCACAGTTCAAGAAAACAAGCTGCCCCTTTCCTACGAATGCAAGTCTTACAGAACCAGACCAACACAAATTAAATCTCTGACAACAAATTCCTGTGTGCACACAGACTCATGGTATGATTCTAGGCAGAAAACGATTTTTCATTGGCAATTTCAAAGCACATTTACCGCTGTGGTTTTGCAAGTGATAATTACTGTGAGAGCCTGACACATTTTCCTTATAGTTTAGAGAGGCAGAAAAGAGCACATGTCCTAACTGCTACTTGAGAGCATGAGCATGTGGAACCTGGGTGAGTGATTAGACTAGAGCAAAGGTAATGAGCCTTGGTGACATTGAATGTGTTAGCGTTACACACTGCTATCTGAAATACCACACAGTGCTGAATACTTAGCATGGGAGTGCAGAAGAAGCTACTGCCTGTGTGATAAGAGCGAGCTTCTGGAGACTGTGTATTGTCAGGTGCAAGAGAGATCTGCATGGACGCTTGCAGAACTGCATGAAGACTGCACAGATGTATGTGAGAGTACATGTGGGGTAAGGGTTATTTGCAGTTTTGAACATAGAGGATCTACCTCACCCATGGCAGGAGTTGAAAGAAAATCTACCCTGTTGTTTTCAAATGTGTTAGCATTTGCCTCTCATTTGTGAGATAGTGATTTCTGCTGAATGCGAACCATCACAGTTCAAGAAAACAAGCTGCCCCTTTCCTACGAATGCAAGTCTTACAGAACCAGACCACCACGAATTAAATCTCTGACAACAAATTCCTGTGTGCACACAGTCTCATGGTGTGATTCTAGGCTTAAAACGATTTTTCATTGGCAATTTCAAAGCACATTTACCGCTGTGGTTTTGCAAGTGATAATTACTGTAAGAGCCTGACACATTTTCCTTATAGTTTAGAGAGGCAGAAAAGAGCACATGTCCTAACAGCTACTTGAGAGCATGAGCATGTGGAACCTGGGTGAGTGATTAGACTAGAGCAAAGGAAATGAGCCTTGGTGACATTGAATGTGTTAGCGTTACACACTGCTATCTGAAATACCACACAGTGCTGAATACTTAGCATGGGAGTGCAGGAGAAGCAGCTGCCTGTGTGCTAAAAGTATGTTTCTGGAGCCTGTGTATTGTCAGGTGAAAGAGAGATCAGCATGGACGCTTGCAGAACTGCATGAAGACTGCAGAGATGTATGTAAGAGTACATGTGTGGTAAGGGTTAATTTGAGTTTTGAACATGTAGGATCTACCTCACCCATTACAGGACTGTAAGGAAAATCTACCCTGTTGTTTTCAAATGTGTTAGCATTTGCCTCTCTTTTGTGAGATATTGATTTGTGCTGAATGCTAGCCATCACACTTTAAGAAAACAAGCTGCCCCTTTCCTACGAATGCAAGTCTTACAGAACCAGACCACCACAAATTAAATCTCTGACAACAAATTCCTGTGTGCACACAGACTCATGGTGTGATTCTAGGCAGAAAACAATATTCCTGGGTGATACCAGTACACCTTTACTTATGGTGAAGACATACTCCATAATATCTGACAAGTTCAAGGCAGTTAAATATCTTCCAAAACATAAAATGTAAAACACAACTTTAAAACAAAAATCTCATTTACATTTTTTTATCAAAATGCACCAGATACATCCCCTCTCAAATGCATAACTCACCTTTAAAAGTAGTTAGTTGAGAAAGAAATGTGGCACTCACACAGCAGATTATCAGAGCCAGAATCTCTGAACTGTACACCTCTCAGCAGAACCAGTAAATGGCAATGTTTCCCTCTCTTTTTTCACACATATACATGGTAACTTCAAATCACAGTGCTTCCCACATTTTTTCAAATGGAAACACACATTTCTATTGGTTGCAAATTTCAACCCTTTCCAAATGATCCCTACCCCCAACATGACTTCTGCCTCCTACCATAGCAACAGGTCATGGAACACTGGTGTGAGCAGATAGGTCAGAAGTTCAGCACACAATGTTTCTAATCCAAAGAGCAAGAGTGCTTGACTTTTCAAACCTAACAGCAAATCCAAAGTAATGTTCTGTGGGAACACATTTTTCTGAACCAATACAAAACATGCTTTTAAAAATTTAAACTTACAGCCTAGTTTTTAGTGTAGAATGATCTGAAACAGCCAATGAGCTTGTTTGTAAGCCTCCATTTTACAACTATCTTTCTTTTCATATTGCCATTCTACTGAAAGACACCTTCTGAGTGCATCCAGATCTCCTTGAAAGATGTACACAGTGTGGATTGTAGGTCATAGCTATGTCTTCTGGAGTGAAAAGTATGCAGAAAAAAGAAGTATTTTCAAAGACCTTGCTTTGCCAAATGTAGACATTAAATGGATTGGTCAGAGAGGGTTAAAGTGGCACCAATTAATGCCTTTGGTGAAATCCTTTCTACATCTTCCACAGCCTGACCTTATAATTGTGCACTGTGGTGGAAATGACCTAGGCACTTTAACTGGGGTAGGTCTGAAAATGCTTGTTAAGGACACCTTTGTGCAATTGATGTCACTTTTTCCACAAACTACCTTTGTATATTCTAATATATGCCAAAGGCAAAAGTGGAACTGGTCCAACCAATATTGTCCACAGATTGACAAAGCAAGAAAGCACGTCAATAAGTCTGTTTCTGCCTTCCTCAGAGACTATGGTATGGGTTCTGTATACCACAACAACTTTCGTTACAACATGCAAGGCATTTATAGAGGAGACGGTGTTCATTTCACAGAAGAAGGCAACAGAGTCTTCCTCTTGAACTTTAGACTCTGCATCGCTACTTACTTGTAGGTACAAAATAACACTCAATTAACACAATAGCTCTTTTTAGAGCCAACCAACATCTAAACACTTAAAGTTGATTTTTTAATCTATATTTTTTATGGTTTTTTTTGCCACCGTGCGCGCACCGTACGCGCACCGTGCGCGCACCCCGCGATATTTTTTTTAATGTTTTTTTTTTTTGAGACCTAAGAGGTCTTTCATGGTCCCCCTGAGAAGGCCTAGGGGGTCAGGGACTCTCTACCCTGCCCCCTTTTCACATTCTGCACTTGTGTTTTTAGCTCTCTTCTACCTCTAAAACTCAAAATGGCGGCTGGGGGTGCGCGCACCGTGCGCGCACCTGCGATTTAAAAAAATATATATATATTTTTATCATCCTTAAGGGTCCTTCAGGGACCCCCTGACAAAGGCTAGGGGGTCAAGAACTCTCTACCATGCCCCCTTTTCACATTCTCCACCTTTCTTTTTCCCTGTCACACACACAACACAGAAAATGGCGGCCGACACTTCCTGATTTCGACCGATTCGAACGTTGACTGACATGAAACCACCAATCAGAATTACGCTCGCGCACATTATGGTGCGTGCACGGTGCGCAGCTATAGATATGTATGTGCTTTTAAATGCAATTTTCTCAGGAACTACTGAACAGATTGACACCATATATGCAAAAGGCACATGCCTGACCTGAGGACTACCTCTTTGCCAAATTTCAAGTAATTCTGTTCAGCCGTTCGGGCTGTACCTTCGACTAAAAGTCCTATGGGAAAATGCATGGGGAAAATGCGTTTTGGGACCCCCCTTTTTTCTCGGCCCCCGCTTGACGAATCCCCCCGAGACTTTCAGGGTAGGAGCTGAGTGGAGCGCCCCATTAGTTTTGAAAATTTAGCGAGGATTCGTCAACCGGCGCCAAAGATATTGAAAATAGAATTTTCAGATTTCCTATGGAAACACGGTCCTAACTATAACTATCTACTGGCGACCGCCAGTAGATAATATATATATATATATATATATATATATATTACCTACTGGCGGTCGCCAGTAGGTAGTTATAGTTAGGACCACGTTTCCATAGGAAATCCGCAACATTCTATTTTGAATAACTTTGGCGCCGGTCGACGAATCCTTGCGAATTTTTCAAAATAGGTGGGGCGCTACGCTCCGCTCCTACCCTGAAAGTCTCGGGGGGATTCGTGAAGCGGGGGCTGAGATAAAAGGGGGGTCCCAAAACGCGTTTTTCCCATGCATTTTTCCATAGGACCTTTAGACACAGCTACAGCCCGAACGGCTGAACAGAATTACTTGGAAATTTGGCAGAGAGGTAGTCCTCAGGTCAAGGAAGTGCCTTTTGTAGGTTTGGTGTAATTCTGTTCAGTAGATTCTGAGAAAATAGCCTTTAAATCTATATATATATCTGAGCCAGCTTACGGTGCGCTTACGGTGCGCTTACCGTATGCGTACGGTGGCGTGCGCGAGCGCGATTTTGATTGGCTCTTAGCTCTTAGTAAACATTCGAATCGGTCGAAACCAGGAAGCGGCGGCCGCCATTTTCTCTCTCGCTCCCTGAGTTGGGCAGCAAAAACGAACCCCAAAAATGTGTAAAGAGGCAGTTTCATGAGATCCTAACCACCCAGCATTGATACAGGGGTCCCCAAACCACCCCCAAGCCCCCCCAAATTTTTTTTTTTTTTTCGGAAAATCGCCGATTACGCTTACCGTACGCGTACATTAAAAATGTATAAAAAAAAAAATTATCCACATTCTCCCCACCCCGTGTGCAAATGGTGCCCGAAGGGCACCATTTGTGCATGGCATATTACAGCTATGAATTTAACAAAGAATACATTTCACAAAGATGCGCATAATATGTCCCCCATGTGCGCACGGTGCGCGAAGCGCATCGTGCGTACATGGCCCATCCCGCTTAACGTGGGCACGCGGTGCACGCAGCGCACCGCGTGACCACCGTGCGTGCACGGCACTAACTGCGTAAAGTGGGCGCGCGGTGCACGAAGCGCACCGCGTGCTCACTGTGCGCGCGCGGTGCGCGAAGCGCACCGTGCGCGCACAGAATGAACTGCGTTAACTGGGCGCGCACGCCACGAATGGCGTAAAGTAACTTAGCATTTAAAAAACCGTAAAAATTCACTGAAAAAACCATAGGTTTCACACACGTTATAGTTAGGAATTAGCATTAAAAAAACCTTGCAAATTCACTGAAAAAACCATAGGTTTCACACATGTTATAGTTAGCTGTACATTTCACTCGTAAAAAACCAATGAAATTCCCGCTGATGACATATGTGTCTTTATGAAAAAAAAATATTTGTAATATATGTATAGCTAAAATTTAATGGAAGAAGACATGGGCAAATAAGTGTCGAAATACAGTATTAGCATCAGCAGAGGATTGCGGTCGCGTGAGTTATAGTTGCCTGCACTAACTATAACGCGGGAATTTCATTGGTTTTTTACGAGTGAAATGTACAGCTAACTATAACATGTGTGAAACCTATGGTTTTTTCAGTGAATATATATATATATATATTCACACCAAACTTCTCTCCCAGAAGGGGAAAAAGCGACGACTCAGCTCCGGGGATTGGAAGGCTTAAATCAGCTTTTATTTTGCACAGGTAAGTGAAGACCATGAAACGCTGGGGCAGACGCGTTTCGCATAATAGCTTCTTCAGTGCCGGTTTCAATGGCCGCTTCTTTCTAGGGGGCCAAACGTGCAGGTCTAAATACCGTAAGTCACTCCCCATCAGGTGATCTCTCGCCCCTCCTCTCACCACGATGTTCTTGTGTCCTGTGCTGCGCCAAACCAGGCAGATGCATGCTGGGGCTAGGAGTCCTTAGAGGTAGCCCATACAGTGACGGGACACATCCTGACCATAAGTAGGGTCCCAACCAGTTGGCAAAGGTTCCTAGCTCCGCCACAGGTACCCGGAATGGTGGAACCTTCCTGTGTCCCCTTTTCAGGCAAACAGTGTTGCCTCCTCTCTCCCAAGATTGGGGGGCGTTGCGTTTTCAGTTTTATTCAGTAACCAGAGTTCACAGGCTCTTCCACAAAGCACCAGAACGAGAGGGTGGTCGTCACAGCCAGCGCCTGTATGCTGGCGAAAATATGCACACCAATATATATATATATATATATATAGATCATAGATACTCACAAACATTTGCAGAGGGGCAGCAAAGTATGGTCTGTGGTAATCCTGAGGGCCACAATGATGCTAGCAGAATGGGAGTGGTGCTTTCTGGGTGGTTAAATGTTGCAGGATACTTTAATAGATTATTTTCCTTTACTTCAGTTAGCTTGTAAATAAAGCTTTCCCATGGATTTAACATATTTCTTTATGTTAGTGCTCTCTGAAGTAAACAGCAGCCCAGTGCTGCAGTTAACCCCGGGGGTCGCATGTGAAGGTCAGGAGGGCCGCAGGCGGCCCTCGGGCCATACTTTGAGTATCACTATATATATATATATTCTTGCTCCTTAATTGTACCAACCCGGCGCACACATGAACAGTGCCTGTCAGGGCGGGGGTGCTCTCGCCTTCAATATCTGCTCCAAATTGTCAATAGGTAATCGTACCCTGTTCCACAGAAGACAGCACTCACGGGGGAGAGTTCCGATAGTATATTTATTTCAGGAACTCTGGGCGCACAACAGACGCGTTTCGGCAGGTCACCTTTCTCGATGTTTTAGCATGAATCGCCGGCATCAAAATTACTTTCAATTCATTCTTTGCGCTAGCAAAGTGCAACTGACACAGTGAAAGGACTAATCCGACAAATCCCCACAATCTGAGTGCCGGAATTCCAACATCTTTGAATATCAAAAGAACATCAAATCACCGTAAGAAATACATATATCATGTATAGAATCCTAATAACAACATTGTTTATGAGGAAACACTTACATCATTTCAATTCATGAATCATGATTGTTATAACCCATAATTGAGCCCAGGATGGGCAGTAACTTCAATTGCCAAAATTAGCATAGCGCAATATCAAATCATTCAAAATTCATATGACGATAGGAGGCAGCCCCTAATATATAAGCATATATAACGCAACATTCAAAAAGTGCAGAGAATTCATGGTAATTAGATAGATGAAAACAGGAAAAATTGTCCTGGAGCAGACTTCAAATAATATACATATACAAAGATGTAAAATGTATATAATGAATTGACTCATTAGTCCCCCAGATGTACAGCCAATTCCTCACTACTATTTAAACCTTGAGGAGTTTTACTTTGTAGATCAATAATATAGCGTGACTCAAGACATCTTAGTCTTTGAATTCTATCCCCCCCCCTTGGGTTGATAGGTACATGATCTAAACAAAAGTATGTCAATAAATCTCTGTCGCGTTTATGACATTGATTAAAATGTCGCGCGACAGGATAAGACTCATCTGCATTTGAAATAGCCCGCAAATGTTTGAGAATACGAATCTTTGTGGGGTGTATGGTGCTCCCAATATATCGGAGCCCACACGGACATGTCAGGCAGTATACCGTATATGGGGTGGTACAAGTGAGAAACTTCGTTTTTTTCTTAGGTACTGTAAGGCCTGGAATGCTGTATGACAAGACACGTTTACTTTTCTTGCACGCCTTGCATTTACCACAGGGATAGAATCCATTAAGTACCCCAAAAGGTGGTTTTGGATCTACAATGTTTTGATAACTGTGGACCAGGGTATCCCAAAGGGATCTAGCTTTCTTGAATGTGACCAAAGGATTGAGAGGTAAATCTCCTCCTATAACAGTATCCGATAGGAGAGTCGGCCATTTCTTTTTCAGAATACGTTTAAGATGACCAGCATCCTCAGAGAATGTGGTGATCATCCTAAATTTCCCCTTATTGTCCTCTTTCTTGGACTTACTGTGATCACTCAAGAGATCTCTTCGATTCATATATTTGACCCTATTCATGGCTTTTGTCAATACTTCCTCACTATAACCTCTCTGTCTGAAACAATGTATACTTTCTTGGGCTGATAGTTCAAAGTCAAGATCTCTAGTATTGTTTCTCCTTATACGCAATAGTTCCCCATAGGGGATACTATCCATTAATTTCATAGGATGGCTGCTTGAAGAATGTAAAATGGCATTGCCTGCTGTGGATTTGCGATATAATTTAGTATGCAGTCTACCATCTGCTATAAATACACTGAGATCTAGATAATGTACTATTTCTGTACTGACTTCCCCTGTGAATTTCAAGTTGACGTTACTGGCATTCAAAACTTCTATGTACTCGAAAGCTTGTTCAGGAGAACCCTTAAAAATGACAAAGAGGTCATCGATATATCGATGCCATACCACAATTCTGTCCGTCCAGATCTTATTGGGCTCGGCCCAGGCCACCTGCTCCTCCCACCACCCCATGAAGAGATTCACGTAGCTGGGGGCGAAGCAGGTGCCCATCGCCATTCCAGATACCTGTCTATATAGCTGTTTCTGATAGATAAATGTGTTATGAGGCAAGCAAACATCAATTAACTCAATGAGCATGGCATTATGATCAATAAAATATAATGGGCGATTAGCTAAGAAAAACTTAACTGCTTTCAACCCATCAGTATGATCTATGCAAGTATAAAGACTGGCAATATCCAATACCATCAGACAGAATCCTTCTTCCCATTTCACTTTTTCTATATGTACAAGAAAGTCTTTCGTATCCCTTAGATACGATTTCAATTGTACCACCTGTTGGAATATTGTTTTATTTATTTATTTGTTTGATTAATTAAAATCTTACAAAAAATTGCTAAAATATCATCAAGATCAATTAGACAATCAATCATATTTATATTTAAGAAAACTTACTTACATAAAATATATTAGCACAATCCATTATAAAATCAAATAAATACATCAAGCTTTTTCCCAACAGCACATATAAATTTAACAAATGCAGAGTTCATTAATAAATCATCAGAGTTAAAACATGCTATCAGGGCTTGCCTGCATGTCCTTACACCACGATTATTGAATAATTTCTTAAGATTGGATTTTCTTTCATATTCCAATTCCGGACAAAGACACAATAAATGGATAATGTTGTCCTGGCCAGATTTACATAGCCTGCATAGTTTGTCCTCCTCTGTTCTCTAACATGGAGGTAAGTGACATAATCCTGGCAAACAACCAAATCTAGCTTTAATAAAGACAAATTTATTTTTCTTAGACCATGATGATTCGAGATATTTTTGAACCTTTTTTCCTTTAAATCCGTTTATAATTGGCCATGCATGATTCCTTTTCACAAATATATCTTTGTCCTTTATCAATGAAAGGTAGTTAGTAAGTTTATTAATAGTTTTTTTTAGACTTTCCTGAGCAATTGTATTGTTCCAAATTATGCCATATTCCTCTATAGCTGCATTTAAATAAGACCAGGCATGTATTTTTTTGTTATTTTTTACTTCTTGCCACAACAGCCGAGATATATGGTTATCTTGGTCATTTTTTATTCTATTCCATACTTTTAGTGCTTGTCCTTTCCTTGCATATTGCTGATTATTTAACCCAAATTCCAGTCTCACCTGTGCTTGTGAGGCATTCTTTGGGAGGAAGAATAACATTTTATAGGTTTTTGCAACTTGACCATTAATGATCTCCGCATCTTTCCCATTCATTGCCTCACTCCCATACGTTAAAGTTGGTAGCAGTTTTGCAGCAATTACTTTCAAAAAGGATGATTAGACAAGTCACTAATAGATTTCTGAATCTTCCTAAATGCCACAACCAGAGTATTTGCTTTCCTTATAATATACATTTTTTGTGGCAAGAAGTTTCCATTGTCATTAAAAACAACACCCAGGTATTTATAGGAAACAACTTGTTCCAATTCATTACCTTCCAAAAACAATTTATATTTATATTTAAATCGCGTTTTTTTTTTATAACAATTTTATTGAAAACAAAATCCACAACATTGCAGCAGTCATGATACTTAATTAGCCCCTCCACAGGCAAAGTATACATGCGGGCGTTGGAGACAACCGGCGATATATTCAGGGCAGTAAGCATTGAATCAAATCAATTAGTGAAGCAGCACAATGGTGGGTACATGTACATGTTAGGATCAGGGAGCCCCCCATATTCAGCATATGTCTGGGAGCCTTAAGCTTTCAGGTCACCGCGCTTGCCCCCATTTTATCCAACATAGCCCGTCTATCCCTCCTAAGTTCAACCGTAGGAGAAATACATATGTCCCCCCGGTATTTGTTCCATCGTCCCCACTTGTGATCCCATTTCCGCGGGCAGCCTCGACTTTTGTATACCGTTTTCTCCGCCACCATGGCCTGATCCATATCAGTGGCCCAAACGCGCAGCTGCGGTGTGGTGTCTACCCTCCATTTCTGGGCAATATTCCTTTTTGCAATGGCCCAACCCATGGCCGACCACTCTTGCTCTGCCAGGGTGAGGTCCGTGTCCTCCCACACATTAAGGAGGCAGAGCTGGGGGGAGGGGGTTATGGGCTTATCTACGGACCTCGCCATCTGTCGGATGAGTTCTATCCAGTACTGCTGAATGTGGGGGCATGCCCATAGAATGTGTAGAAATGTACCTATCTGGTGACAGTGTCGTAGGCAGAGCGTATCCCGCCGTCTTCCCAATTTATACAATAGTTTCGCATCAAAATATAAACGATGCAGAATTTTGAGCTGAATGAGGTGAAGTTGCATCGGCATTGCTAACTCACGAGGGGAAGCTAGCGCCTCAGTCCAGTCCTCATCGGCCATTTCTCCCAAGTCTGTCTCCCACCTGTCCCTGAATTTCCGCATTGGGTCGGCCCGGTTGTTAATTGACTTCTTATACGTCAAGGAGATAGCCTTGCGGTCCATTGGGTCCAGCAACAGCCTGTCCTCCAGTGGAGAGGAGTCTGGAAGGGGGGTACCAGCGGGAAGGGCGCCGTCAATAGCATGACTAATTTGGAGATATCGAAAATACTCTGACGGTGCGAGCTGGTATTTGAGCTGAAGCTCCACGAATGACGCCTTTTTGCCTTTGATCCATATATCCCCCACCATTGAGATACCGATAAGGTCCCATTTATCGAACCCTGCGCAGGTGCTCAGACGCCCCAGGTAATCAGGCTCCCAGAGCGGGGTGGCCTTAGTTAGCCGCCCATACCAACCCATGCTCCGCTGGAGCCCGTGCGACATTTACACCGTCCGGGCCGTAGGTCCAGTCAAGCCTAGATTTTTATGGTTTGAGTATAGTGCTCTATTATACCCTCCCTTTCCCAGGAGCCAGTGATCAGTAGGGAAATTGGGATCATCGTGAGATCCGAACACCCACCGGTTGACTGCGACCAATTGCGCTGCCTGGTAGTAAAGGCGTGTGTCCGGCAAACCTATTCCACCATCATACCATCCCATTGTGAGTTTCTGCATTGCGATTCGAGGCGATCCGGTATCCCATAACAAACCTCTAATTGCTGCCTCGATCTGCAAAAAGTAGGATTCAGGAATCGGGATGGGCATATTCTGCAGGGCATAGAGAAAGCGTGGGAGGGCAAGCATCTTAAAAAGGGCTGCCCGGCCCAGAAGTGTGAGGGGCAATGTCTTCCAATGGACCACATCTGCCTTGAACCTCTGCAATGGGCCCACTAGGTTTCGTTCATGAAATAGGGATGGGTCTAATGTTATGAAGATGCCGAGGTATTGAAAACCCTGGGACGCCACCGGTATGTTGTATCCCCTTGGACTATGTGGTGGGTCACCCCAGAGGGGGTACATCTGAGACTTGGACCAGTTGATCTGGTAACCGGAGTGGGCCCCAAAAATATGAAAGATATGAAGTACCCGACAGATCGAGCGCGCCGGGGAAGTTAGGTACAACAATATTTCATCCGCATATAAAGAGATACGGTCTTCGTGATCTGCTGTCCATTTAAGGCCTCTGATTTCAGGGTCACCCCTGATCCAGACCGCAAGTGGCTCAAGGGCCAAGGCAAAAAGAAGCGGAGACAATGGACAACCCTGTCTCGTGCCACGGCATAGGAAGAAGGAGCTCGAACGGTGGTTGTTAACTGACATGTGGGCCGTGGGCAGGGTATATAGAAGTCTGATCCATACGATCAGCCGAGGTCCCAACCCCACACGAGCCAGGACAGCAAAGAGATACTCCCAAGCCACCGTATCAAATGCCATTTTGGCATCAAGCGCGAGCAAAAGTGCTTCCTCTTGGAGTGTTGCAGCACGGCCCAGTGCCCCGTGGACACGGCGCAAATGCATTCAGTATTACGGCCAGGCATGTATCCCGACTGATCAGGATGGATCAATGCAGTGAGATATGGAAGCAAACGATTGGCCAGCAGTTTGGCCAAAATGTTGGCCTCGACTGTAATCAGGGAAATGGGTCGGTACGATGCACACTCGTCGGCTGGTTTACCGGGTTTGCGAATGACCACTATGGTGGTGGTGCGGCTATCAGCTGGGAGGATGCCAGTCTCATAGCACACATTATACAAGTTCAACAAGTGGGGCGCAAGCTTCATAGCCATAGGTTTCAGAAGTTCTATCGGGATTCCATTGGGGCCCATGGCCTTGCCGGACCAGATATCCTGAATGGCTTTTTGAATCTCCTCAACCGAAATATCCGCCTCCAGGGCCTCTTTATCTTGTTGGGAAACACAGCGCATTCCAATAGTGGCAAGGAGATCTACCGCCCACCGAGCTTGCAAGTTCTGTGGCGGAGTATAGATTTGCTCATAGTACTTTGCAAATGTTTCGGCAATGTTATGAGGGTCAGTGATCAGCACCCCGTCCGGCCCTTTGATCGCGCCCACCCACCGCGCAGCCAATTCCTTACGTTCCAGCCATGCCAACAGTTTACCGGTGCGCTCACCCAGCTCATATATTCTGTGCTGGGTAGCAAGGACACGTCGGTTGGCATCCTCAAAGAGCAATTGCCTATATTCTCGTCTCTTAACATTGAGTGCCTGGTGGGTCTCGTGGGCAGGGGTATGCAAAACCTAGTGCTCGAGGTGTAGTATCTCCGCCTCCAACTCACTAACTCATCGCTTACAGCCCTGTGTCCCACTATCATGGACAACGCTCGTCCCTTAATAACTGCCCCATACGCGCCCCATAGCGTTATCGCCGACGCCACAGACCCAGTATTTTCTTCAAAATAGTGATCCGTGTTTTGCCGCAAGGAGTCTCTAATGTGTGGGATTTTTAGCAACCAGGGCTGAATCATAATGGGACCTTGTTGCCTTGCCCGATGGGCTCCGAAGATAGCTTTTACCGGGGAATGGTCAGATATCCCCCGTGCTAAGCTCGTGGACTCAGTGAATTGCTAAATCTGTTGCGCCTGGGTGAACAGGTAGTCAAGCCGTGAGTGACTGCCATAAACACCAGATTGGAAAGGGTAAAGTGCATCCGGGGATGTGACCATCTCCAAATGTCTACCAGCCCAAACGCATCAGTAAAATTTCGTAGTGGCGAGCCTTGCGGACCTTCCCGTCGGGGTGGAGTGCGGTCTATGAAACCGTCCATCGTCAAGTTGAAGTCGCCGCCCATTACCAGTGCATCCTCAGGCAAGGTCATCAAGAGCGTCCCCAAGTCTGCTAGGGTCTGGCACTGAAGGCCCGGCGGTGCATACACAGAGAGCACATTGAGGACCCTCCCCTCCCAGCTGCCCTAAATCACGTATTTTTGGTAATGACCATTACCTTGGTCTTAGCTTCATTTATTGTCATACCATTTTCCTTTGAATTTTTTTTTTAAAAACGATTAATTAATCGCTGCAATCCAACTTTAGTGTGACTTAAGAGTATTATATCCTCTGCATAAAGCAAGTTGTATTTTTGTTTGTCTGCATGCTTCGGGGTATGCGCATTTATTTCGTTCAAATCCATAGAAAGATCAGCTAAAAATAAATTAAAAAGTAGGGGGGCCAAGACGCACCCTTGTTTTAGTCCTCTAGACGTAGGGATTTCCTTTGATAGTGTGCGTCCATCACCAATCCTCACCCTGCTCCAGGTATCAGAGTGAAGAAGCTTGATCATTTTTAACAATGTATCAGGAATTCCTTGTTTTTCAAGTTTTGTCCACATGAGATTTCTATCAACACAATTGAAAGCAGATTTAAAATCCACAAAACAGAAATATAAAGGTCGTTTTGCTAAAATTGCTTTATCCATTAATACGGATAATAGTAATATATTTGTGAAGGTTCCCAAACCTTTAATAATAAAGCCTGTTTGATTCGGAGGCAGCACCTGCTTTTCCTTTGCCGAATCTGTTAATATCATCAATAAAAGCCCAGCAAATAATTTTGCGTCAGTATCTTGAAGGGTAATTAAACGATAATTTTCCGGCAGTTGCCAATTTCCTTTCTTAAAGGTAGGAGATATTAAAGACCCTCTCCACAATTTCAGAATTAATCCACTCTGAACCACTTCATTAAAGACAGCAGTTAGGTATACGGACCAAAATTCTAGATCTTCTTTATATAATGCAAACGGTATACCATTAGGGCCAGGTGCCCCATCCTTTTGTTTCTTTATTAGTTTCGCCACTTGTAATTGAGTTATATTAATTTCATATTTAGATTCTATACCGTATTTATCCATGTTTTTCTGTATGTTACATTAAGTATTTGGTAATGACACTGAGTTTAGTTGTTTTATAAGAAACATAGACCATTTGTCTTCAGTTAAGGGAGATCCTACTGCAGATTTATTCGGTCGGGCCAGACCGTTAATCAGTCTCCAGAATTCCCTTGAGTTTGTTTGAGTACTTGCTTAGAAGATTTTTGTCCACAAATCTTGTCTAACTTTATTTTGTTCATTCAAATTAATTTCCTCAAATTATAATTAATATTTCTTAATTGTACCCTTACATCTTAATTTAATGGAAACCTGGTTGACTGTTTCCTAAGTCTGTTACAGGTACGTCTAGTTTTTCTCACAATATGCGGGAGAATGATGTTATTTTCTCTGATTTCAGTCCGGGTCACTTGTTTTGTTTGTACACATAACAGTTTTTTCATTTGACTTCACTATTTTCCGTATAAACTTTTCCCACTGCTCTATTACTGTTTCCATCACAGTTTCTTTAAAACACTCATTAACTAGGTTTTGAGTTTTTCCTTTATATCATACACATTATTTGGGTTTCATAAAAGTTTCCTATAATTGACGGTATAGATCTGGCCTTGCGTTGTCAAGTATTTTTGAGGTTTTGGACAGGATAGTTTTATTTTCATTATTTGTTGGCTATGGTCACTATCCGGCACTTCATTCAGTTGGTAGGAAATCACTTTATTGAAGATATATAATGAAACCATTGTGTAATCAATTCATGAGCTACCATTCTCGAATGAAATGTCCAAGCAGGTGGTATGTCCATTGGGAATCTACCATTCAATGTTCTTAATCCCAATGCCTCCATGTCCATCATAAGGTTTCTCCCCATTCTATTATGTTTAGTGTTTGTTCGAGAATCAGTTATTTGTTCAGGGATTTCCCATTGTTGGTTCTGGGACTGAACATAATCATCCCGTAGATAAGGTATTAATAAATTTATATTAAAATCACCTGATATAATGTAATCTGCCAAAGGCTCTTCCAAAATATACTCCAGAAGAAGACTATTTAGAGCAACACACATTTCTTTCCTGGTGCTCTGTTTTGGTGGAATATATATATTTATCAAAACTATGATTTTTTGGGTCTTATCTTTGCCTGATGTATATCTCAGCTAGAGTTATTTGTAACTATGCGCTCATGGTTTATTTTTAAATCAGTCAATATGAATGTTGCAAGGCCCCCAAATGGGCGACCAAATGTAAAAATTGTTGTTGCAGGTTCAAAATATCCTTTATATTGATGTAACATAAATGGGTCTATTGCCCATGTTTCCTGTAACAATATAACATGACTAATACTTGGTATTGCACCTATTTGGGCATCTTTTAATTTTGTACATATCCCATTTATATTCCAAGAGCACATTCTTATTACAAAATTATCCCTATTCTGCTCTACTAATGCTGCCTGTGTTGAGCGTTGTCAATGTTCTTCGTCACCATGTAGAGCTGTCACAATCCATTTTTCATTTATACCATTTGCATGTTCTACTACTATTTTATTGGTAGACTTTTTTTCTTCAATATGTGTTTTTCCAAGGGGATTTTTTAATATGGAAAAAACAAAATCATCTTTTTCCAGCTTTGGCATTTTTGTCCGACTTACTGTTTTTAAGAAAGGTGTTGGATAGACTTTTGGAGTCGGTAGACTAATTAATATCCCCCAGTTTTGAAAGGTTCCTTGCTTTTGCATGATTAAATCTGCTACAAACCCAGAAACCACTGTTAAGAGCATTAGGGGTTGCTTGCCTTCAAGATTAGGTAGAAATCCTACACATTCAATATCTTCAGATGTTATTTTCTCCAATGTTCCTATTGTTCTTAATAACCAAAGGATATTTCCTCTATTCAAAATATCATGGTTACCCCGTGAGTCATACAGTGGTGTAAAAATAATTTGAGCAGATTTCTTCAGGAGACCTATTTTAGTTTTTTCTTCAATTCTTCCCTGTTCCTCATATGTAATTTGCCGATTTTGACCACTTCTTTCAATCACTAGGTTATCCCATATTTTTTTTGGTCTCATTTCCTCTATTGTTTCTCTAAGTTCCAAGGAATTAGTCTATGTTTTGTTAACCCACAATTCATTCCTTGCTTGATTAACTTTTTGGTTCATGTTCCCACCTTTACTTAGTGCAGTTTTTTGGTTATGATATATTGTCTTCTGAATCAATTGTTCCATGTAGTTTTGCTCATCATTTTGATTGTGCAGTACGGTTTTAAACTCAAAAGGATTTGAGGGCTTCATAGCTTGGGTCATATTTATTGTTTGTTCATTTTGAATGTCACAAGAAGTGACTTCTTTTATTACACATCCATTTCCGTTGAGTTTGTATAGTGCTTCTTTTTCTTGGTCCCTATTTATTCCAAAAACTGGAGAGCAAGGCCTTTGGCTAGTTTTTTCTGCTAGTATAATTGTAGTTGTAGTCAGGGAATTTAGTTCACCCAAATTGTTCCCAGACTTGGTAAAGATATCATAATATTTTTCTTTTTTTTTTCAAAGCTTTTTTATCCCATTTACATTACTATCTTGGTTTCCTAATATTTTTTTCCTTCCTTCATCAAGTTGGCTAGGGGAGGGGTCTAGTTTGATATCTATTTTTTCTTTTTTTGTGCTTTCCTTTTTTAATAGTGTATCTTTATTATTCTTTGCTTTTTCTACAGTTACCCTTTTCGCCTTATTTCTGGCTTTACGTAGCTTTTTCCTTTGTCTTTTTGGTATTTCGAAGGTTATTGAGTCCTCATCATTTTCTCCACCTTCCTTCAGATCGTGTGAGGAGTCCAACAATGTTTCAATACTTTTTTCTTGTTTATTTCCTGTTTTTTACTTAGTATTATTGCTGTGCTTGGTGTAGCAAAAACCTTGTTATCTGTTTTTTCACCTGGTTGCTCCACATTTTTTCCCTCTATCAAAGCGGATACATTTTTTTCTGAATAACAACAATCTCCCTACGATATTCTTTTTTTTTACAGACGATATCTTTGACATCCTCCAAGATTGTGTTCACGACATCTGGAATAGTTACCAATTTATTAATTAAGTGAGCACATGTACATTCAAAATAATTTGACGCGGCTTCCCTTTGGGCTCTAATTATAAGATTATTCAGTTCAACCAATTTGTGTTCAATCCCAGCGACTGTATTTGCCATAACTCCAAGTATATAAATTTGAGTATCCATTATATTAGATTGTACTTTTAAAGCTTCAAGAGTTAATATTAATGTTTGAGAAAATATATCCCATATAGTTCCTACTTCTTGGTTATCTTTATTTTTTGTATTGCTATCCGTGTCTTTCTCCTTATCACACATTGAAATATTAGTATTGTCTTGTCCACTTTCTACATTTGTTGTATTTGATATATTTATGGGTGAAGCCATATTATCATTGTCAATAGAATATTTTTTTGTAAATAGCAGTTGATCGTTGCTTCCTAAATTTTTATTTATAGGTATTAATGTTTTTGGTTGTTTTATGCTCGCCCGTTCTTGACTTTCATAGCTCTGTTCCTTATCTTTTTTCTCTTCGCAAGCATTGTTTTGCATAACAGACCCGTATATAGGATTTATTGTGTCCGCGGTACATTCATGTTGATTTCCAGATTTAGTGCTCAGTGTATATTCATTGACTAAATCCTCATTTTTTTTCCTTATATCAACCTTTATCTCTATTGGCCACTGAAACCCTGCAGTAGGCGTATTCTTGTTCTTATCAGTTTGTATAAAATCCTTTATTGGTTTTTCCATCCTATTTTGGTCCGTCTCTCTATTTCCGGTTTGTAAGGATAGTGCTTGGTAAACTGGATGTAATAAGTGTAACGGATCCACATCCTCTGTTTGATCTTTTATTTGACCATCATGTACCAAATCCTTCGTTGGTTCTCTCGTCCTATTTTTTTGTGTCTCTATATTTCCAATTTTCAGAGATAAATTTTGGTATACTGAATGCACTAAGTGTAATGGATCCGCATCCTCTGATTGTTCTTTTATTTGCTCTTTTATTTGTTCTTCACAATTTCTAATTTGCAGTTTATTTACCTGGTCCAATTCCCAGGCTACATCAATTAAATCTATATTCTCTATATTCTACAATCGAATTTCTGTGGGATTTAGTAGATTTTTCAAACATCCTAGCTATTGGTGAAATTAACGTTTGGCTCACACCCTTAATTTGGACTTTATTATTTCTTAGCACTTTTGGTGCTTTCATTTTTCGGGTGCGTCTTTTTGGAGTACCCACAGTTCTTTCTTTGCCAGTGCACATTTTAAGCCGTAGCCTTATTTCCCCCCTCAAAAAAAATCATTTAAGAACAGGCGCACCGGCACTGCCACAGGCCACAGTCTCTGCCAGGCTCTGCCTCAGGCCTCCCATAACCTCCTCCCTAGACCTGGCATTGTAGGGGTTCTATAGGCACAGAGGGCGCTTTGTAGGCACTAGAGGCACTAAAAGTCGTTTATATACTTGTGCTCACCTCGGCCCACCGGCATTCACTACCCCCGCTGCTCACCATCTGTTCCTGTGGCACGCCTTAACTCTGGCAACTCCACTGGCTCCACTGGCTCCGCTTGCGTGCTAGTCGTTTGCTCTTTCACCAGTCTTTCACCGGTCACTCCATCAGGGCTCAATGCTCAGCTCCCAGGGGTCAAGCTCAAGGACTACAAGTTTTCGTGGTTCCAAGGTTCACTGCCCAGGTCTGCCGTGCTCTGCCATGAACGCAGCTCCTCACAGCTCCCAGTCACATTAGGTCACCACGCCCCTCAGAGGATCAAAATTTCTGCTCAAGTTCCCAGCAGTGCAGCAGTGCAGTGCAGTGCAGCCACCTGCCTCCGAAAGCCTCAGCTTCCCCAACAGGCTCTCTCGGTGATACCTTTTCCCACGTTGGGCTTCTGTCCCCGGCAACTGCAGCCGCCCGAGTGCCCCAAGGGATAGCAAGCTCCACACCCGTCTCGACTAACACCGTTACCTCCACTAACGCGCTCAGCTCGCACCGCGCACCGCGCACCGCGCACCGCGCACCGCGCCCCGCTCCTACAAACGCTCCCAAAAACGCTCAACTCCCGCCGGGCACAGCCAGAGCCACGGCCGGGGTCGGAGCAAATCCTATGAGAGCAAGGAACAAGAAGCACAGAAGCGGCAGTGGTGGTGCGCTGCATGCGGCGTGGGGCATACGGTCTCTGGAGGCAGGAAACAGTTGGAATAGAAAGTGGTCTATATATATAGATAGATGTTCAGTTAGACTGCCCATTGATGCCACAATGGGCCTTCCAGGAGGATTTCTTATGTCCTTGTGAACCTTTGGTAAATAATAAAAGGTAGGAATCGTCGGATTCAAGCATCTCAGAAATAGATGTTCTTCCACATCCAGTAGATTCTTCCTGTACCATGAAGATAAAATTAGATGGTAATCTGTGATACCCTGATTATAAAGTTTCACATTTTTTTTTTCATAATAAGAGATGTCAGTTAGTTGTCGACAAACCTCCTGATGGTATTGCTCTTGAGTAAATAAAACAATATTCCCTCCTTTGTCCGAAGGTTTACAAATCAACGTGTCATCCTTGCACAGTTTTTCTAATGCCAATTGTTGTTTTTTTAGAGAAATTGTTATTGCCCCTATGATATTTCCCTTAGCTCCGAAAACGTATCAGGTCCTTCATGACCTGATCCAAAACGATATCCACTGCATCTGTGGGCATTTGTGGAAGAAAAAAAGACATGGGTTTAAATGGGCTATGTCCACCCATCTGTGGGATGTCAAGATCAGCCAGTAGTTGCGTTTGGCTAATGGTTGTTTCACCAGCCTCCACATTAACTGCTAGCATGCTGTCCATAGTTCGTAGTACCCCAAGATCAATGCCTGTTAAATCCACAACGGGATTCTCTGTTCCACCAATGACTATGGATTTACTTTTATTCACAGCTGGTTTTGACTTAAAGTACTTGTGTAGTTTCAACTTGTGGATGAACTTAAACAAGTCAATTCTAGTATGTGCAAATTCCATTTTTCGTTGGGGACAGAAAGAAAGTCCCAGTTTCAAAACCGATTTCTCAGATTCCGTTAAGATCTTAGGTGTCAAATTGAGGATTGTTAGATGATTGTTGTCATCTACCTCTGCTTGTTGAAGCTCTTTTTGCTGCGGGTTACCGGTGGTGAGTGTTAGTTTCTTGCAGCCCCCGCCCCTCCGCCTCGTCTTCCTTTTCCTCTTCCCGAGGGTTTGCCCTTGCCCCCCTTTTGCTGTTGTTTGTGGATCAATTTGAACTCTTCGTGAAAAGGGTGGCCTTAACATCATGGCCTCTCTCGATGTCTTACCCCCTGTGATATCTGGTTCAGTGGTATCACGAGAGTCAACTGGTAATTGTATCGGTTTTTGCTTCAACTCCTTTCTTGAGATGTCATATTTTTGGGCAAAGGTCAATGCTCGTCCCAAATTATAATCACGCTCATCGCATTCAAATTACTCTTCATTACGTTTGTTTACGTTCTTTACTTTCTACTCCAACAGGTGATACAATTGAAATCATATCTAAGGGATACGAAAGACTTTCTTGTACATATAGAAAAAGTGAAATGGGAAGAAGGATTCTGTCTGATGGTATTGGATATTGCCAGTCTTTATACTTGCATAGCTCATACTGATGGGTTGAAGGCAGTACATTTTTTCTTAGCTAATCGCCCATTATGTTTTATCGCTCATAATGCCATGCTCATTGAGTTCATTGATTTTGGCTTGACTCATAACACATTTATCTATCAGAAACAGCTATATAGACAGGTATCTGGAACGGCGATGGGCACCTGCTTGGCCCCCAGCTACGCGAATCACTTTGTGGGCTGGTGGGAGGAGCAGGTGGCCTGGGCCGAGCCCAATAAGATCTGGACGGACAGAATTGTGGTTTGGCATCGATATATCGATGACCTCTTTGTCATTTTTAAGGGTTCTGAAAAAGAACTGGCCGACTCTCCTATCGGATACTGTTATAGGAGAAGATTTACCTCCCAATCCTTTGGTCACATTCAAGAAAGCTAGATCCTTTCGGGATACCCTGGTCCACAGTTATCAAAACATTGTAGATCCAAAACCACCTTTTGGGGTACTTAATGGATTCTATCCCTGTGGTAAATGCAAGGCATGCAAGAAAAGTAAACGTGTCTTCTCATACAGCATACCAGGCCTTACAGTAAGAAAATAACAAAGTTTCTCGCTTGTACCACCCCATATTCGGTATACTGCCTGACATGTCCGTGTGTGCACCATACACCCCACAAAGATTCGTATTCTTGAAAATTTGCGGGCTATTTCAAATTCAGATGAGTCTTATCCTGTCAAGCAACATTTTAATCAATATCATAAACGCGACAGAGATGTATTGACATACTTTTGTTTAGATCATGTACCTATCAGCCCAAGGGGGGGTTTGAATTCAAAGACGTCTTGAGTTACGCTATATTATTGATCTACAAAGTAAAACTCCTCAAGGTTTAAATAGTAGTGAGGAATTGGCTGTACATCTGGGGGACTAATGAGTCAATTCATAATATACATTTTACATCTTTGAATATATATATTATTTGAAGTCTGCTCCAGGACAATTTTTCCTATGTTTTCATCTATCTAATTACCATGAATTCTCTGCACTTATTGAACGTTGCGTTATATATGCTTATGCATTAGGGGCAGCCTCCTATCATCATATGAATTTTGAATGATTTGATATTGCGCTATGCTAATTTTGGCAATTGAAGTTACTGCCCATCCTGGGCTCAATTATGGGTTATAACAATCATGAATTGAAATGATGAAAGTGTTTCCTTATAAACAATGTTGTTATTAGGATTCTATACATGATATATGTATTTCTTACGGTGATTTGATGTTCTTTTGATATTCAAAGATGGCGGAATTCCCACACTCAGATTGTGGGGATTTGCCGGATTAGTCCTTTGACTGTGTCAGTTGCACTTTGCTAGCGCAAAGAATGAATTTAAAGTAATGGCGATGCTGGCGTTTCATGCTAAAACATCGAGAAAGGGGACCTGCCGAAACACGTCTGTTGTGCGCCCAGAGTTCCTGAAATAAATATACTATCGAAACTCTCCCCCGTGAGTGCTGTCTTCTGTGGAACAGGGTACGATTACCTATTGACAGTTTGGAGCTGATATATATAGATATATATTATCTACTGGCGGTCGCCAGTAGATAGTTATAGTTAGGACCGTGTTTCCATAGGAAATCTGAAAATTCTATTTTGAATAACTTTGGCGCCAGTTGACGAATCCTCGCGAACTTTTCGAAACTAATGGGGCGCTCCGCTCAGCTCCTACCCTGAAAGTCTCGGGGCGATTCGTCAAGTGGGGGCCGAGAAAAAAGGGGGGTCCCTAAACGCGTTTTCCCCATGCATTTTCCCATAGGACATTTAGTCGAAGGTACAGCCCGAACGGCTGAACAGAATTACTTGAAATTTGGCAGAGAGGTAGTCCTCAGGTCAGGGAAGTGCTTTTTGCAGGTCTGGTGTCAATCTGTTCAGTAGTTCCTGAGAAAATAGCATTTAAAAGCATATAAATATCTATAAGCGCGTACCGTGCGTGCACCGTGCGAGCACCCTAACGTGTGCGAGCGTAATTCTGATTGGTGGTTACATGTTAGTCAACGTTCGAATCGGTCGAAATCAGGAAGTGTTGGCCGCCATTTTGTTTGTTTTCAGTGCGAGAGTGAAAAAGGAAGGTGGCGAACATGAAAAGGGGGCAGGGTAGAGAGTTCCTGACCCCCTAGCCTTTGTCAGGGGGTCCCTGAAGGACCCCGAAGGCAGAAAAAAAAAATGTATTTAAAAAAAAAAAATCGCGGGGGTGCGCGCACCGTGCGCGCACGGTGAAAAACCAAAAAAAATAAATAAATAAAATTACAAAAAAAAATTAATACGTAGTTTATTGTAGAATAAATATATAAAAAAATAATAATACATACATAACTTAGCATTTAACTGATGACGTCAGATATTACATCACTGTATTTAGACACTTATTTAACCATGTCTTCTTCCATTAATCTTTAGCTATACATATATTACAAATATTTATTTTTCATAAAGACACATATGTCATCAGTGATGTAATATCTGACGCCATTTTGTCTCTCGCACTCTCGTTGCGCGCGTATAGATATTGACATGCTTTTAAATGCTATTTTCTCAGGAAATACTGAACAGATTTACACCAGACCTGCAAAAGGCACTTCCTTGACCATATGGCTACCTCTCTGCCAAATTTCACGTAATTCTGTTAAGCCGTTCGGGCTGTAGCTGCGACTAAAGGTCCTATGGAAAAATGCATGGGGAAAACGCATTTTGGGACCCCCCTTTTTCTCGGCCCCCGCTTGACGAATCACCCCATGACTTTCAGGGTAGGAGCTGAACGGAGCGCCCCATTAGTTTTGAAATTTTCGCGAAGATTCGTCAACCGGCGCCAACGTTATTCAAAATAGAATTTTGAGATTTCTTATGGAAACACGGTCCTAACTACAACTATCTACTGGCGCCCGCCAGTAGATAATATATATATACATATATATATATTACCTACTGGCGGTCGCCAGTAGGTAGTTATAGTTAGGACCACGTTTCCATAGGAAAACCTCAACATTCTATTTTGAATAACTTTGGCGCCGGTCGACGAATCCTCCCGAATTTCTTAAAATAGGTGGGGCGCTACGCTCCGCTCCTACCCTGAAAGTCTCGGGGGGATCCGTCAAGCGGGGGCTGAGATAAAAGGGGGGTCCCAAAACGCGTTTTTCCCATGCATTTTTCCATAGGACCTTTAGAACGAGCTACAGCCCGAACGGCTGAACAGAATTACTCAAAATTTGGCAGAGAGGTAGTCCCTAGGTCAAGGAAGTGCCTTTTGTAGGTTTGGTGTAAATCTGTTCAGTAGATTCTGAGAAAATAGCCTTTAAATCAATATATATATCTGAGCCCGCTTACGGTACGCTTACCGTACGCTTACGGTAAGCGTACGGTGGCGTGCGCGAGCGCGATTCTGATTGGCTCTTAGATCTTAGTAAACATTCGAATCGGCCGAAACCAGGAAGCGGCGGCCGCCATTTTGTGTATTTCTCTCTGAAAAAAAAGTGTGAAAACAAGAAAAGGGGGCAATGAGGAGAGTTACAGACCCCCTAACATGTGTAAGGGGGTCAAAGAAGGACAGAAAAGTACAAAAAAAACATTTATTGATTTTTAAAAAAATCACGGGGTACGCGTACGGTAAGCTTACGGTAAGCGTACGGTAAAAAAATAAAAATAAATAAATGAAAAGCAGATTTAAGAGTTTAGATATTAGGGAGCTCTAAAAAGAGCTGTTGTGTTTATGAAGTCATTTTTTTAGTGGTACCTACAAGTAAGTACCGATGCAGAGTCTAAGGTTCAAAAGGAAGACTCTGTTCCCTTCATCATTGAAGTGCACACCATCTCCTCTATAAATGTCTTGCATGTCATAACGCAAGTTGTTGTGGTAAATGGCACCCATACCATAGTCACGGAGGAAAGCAGAAACAGATTTGTTGACGTGCTTTCTTGCTTTGTCAATCTGTGGACAGAAATGATTGGACCAGTTCCATTTTTGCCTTTGGCATATGTTGGAAAACACAAAGGCAGTTTTAGGGAAAAGTGAAAACAGTTGTGCAAAGGTGTCCTTCATAAGCATTTCCACACCTACCCCAGTCAAAGTGCCTAGGTCATTGCCACCACAGTGCACTATTATGAGGTCAGGGTGTTGGATTTGCATGAAGGATTTCACCAATGGCATCAATTGGTGCCACTTTAACCCTCTCTGACCAATCCATTTAATGTCTACATTTGGCAAAGCAAGGTCTCTCACCATACCTGTTTTCTCTGCAAACTTTTCACTCCAGAAGACATAGCTGTGCCCTACAATCCACACTGTGAACATCTTCAAAGGAGAACTGGATGCACTCAGGAGGTGTCTTTCAGTAGAATGGCAATATGAAAAGAAAGACAGTTTGGAAATGGAGGCATACATATTTTTTTCAAAACAAAAAGAACTGATTGGCTGTTTCATACCATTCTAGAATAAAAACTAGGCTGTATGTGTAAACTAATAGAAGCATGTTTTGTATTGGTACAAAAAAATGTGTTACCAAAGAACAGTACTATGGATTTGCTGTTAGGTTTGAAAAGTCAAGCACTCTTGCTCTGTGGAATTGAAACATTGTGTGGCGAACTTCTGACCTAACTCCACACAGCAGTGTTCCATGAGCTGTTGCTATGGTAGCAGGCAGAAGTCAAGTTGGGGGAAGGGTACTAGGCAGAAGTCAAGTTGGGGGAAGGGTACTTTTGGAAAAGGGTTGGTTTTCAACCAATAGAAATGTGTGATTACATTTGAAAAAAAGGGGGAAGCACTGAGATTTGAAACTTACATGTCTATGTGTGGAAAAATAGAGGGAAAGTTTGCCATTATCTGGTTCTGCTGAGAGGAGAGAGGTGAACACAACAGAGATCCTGGCTCTGATAATCTGCTGTTTGAGTGTCACATTTCTTTCACAACTAACTAATTTTAAAGGTGAGTTTAGAGTTTGAGAGGGGATGTATGTGGTAACTTAAGAAATGAATAATAGAAATGGAAATTGTTTTTGTTGTAGGGGGAGCGATTTTTTGGTGCAGAAGCTGACTCTTAGCACACAGCCAGCTCCTTTCCATGTATAATCATGCACAGTATTTACAAGCGAGTGGGGTTTAATACAATCTTTGTGATTGTTATTTTTTTTTGCCCGCTGTAAAATGATGAATGCAATTGCTTTCACAATTTATAGTGAAATGCAATATATTCTGAAAACAGCAAAAATAAGGCAAAAATATTTTTGGGAAAATGTAAATATGTGTACTGTATTATAAATTGTTTTAAAAATATTAACACTTTTTTCTTTTTTTTCAGATTGATATAGAAAATTTTCAAAAACTAGAACCATTTTTAAAACTATTTTTTAAAAAAACAAATGAATAAATATTTTTTCAGTGAGTATGGTAAGTCAATAATAATAATTGTAGTCTCTCAAGGACCTTGTAATGTGTTTATTGATTTTTAGTGTTTTTAAAAAAAAAAAAAAAAAAAGTACGCGCACCGTACGCGTACGGTAAAAAAAAATAAAAAAAAGTTTTTAAAAACATATGTAAAAAAAAGATGAAAGATAAGGTTGGCTCTTAAAAGAACCGTTGTGTTCATGCAGGGACAGAGGAAAGGAAGCATGGGAAAATTATTCAAAGCGACAAATGTGCTGATCTATTTTGTTGTTCACTAGGGAAACACTGGTCTCCCTATAGCAAATTAGATCTTGACAAAATGTGCATCGAATATCAACCTTCCGAAATCGAGGGTTGATTTCCAGAGGGCCAGCAAAAGGAGATTCTCCCCCCACAGATGAAGGGCTCACCTGACCTGCAGAAGAAGGAGTCAGCCCTGCAGATGATGGTTCAGGCTGAGCTGCTGTGGATGTACTGGCTTGTCTTTCTGAAGAGTTACCTCCAAAAAGATGACCATGTGTCCTTCTGTGTACATCCTGGAGGTGTCTCTTCATGGTGTGATTCCCAAAGGAATACTTCCTGTTAGGATTACCTCTAGAAAGTACACGCTTACACAGCTTACAAGTCACTAAGGGTGCATTTACCTTTTGCTGGCCTTCAGGAAAAGTAAAATAATCCCATACATAAGAGGGCTTTTGTTTCCTCGATCTCTGCCTCAAGACAGTGCTGCTAGTGCTAGCCTCACTCTCAGAAGAGCTCTGCTGTTCTGCCATCGTATCCCAAAGACAAACCAGCTCCTTCTCCCAAGGGATCACAAGCAGAAATGAGGGGAATGGGTGTGGTGTAGGAGAGTTCTAGAACTGAAAGTAGTTTCAACCAATCAAAAGTTGTGTTTCATGATCACATGACCTACCGTACGCTTACGGTACGCTTACGGCAAAAGTGCGCATGCGCGTAAAAAAGACACGCGCTTGCGCGCATGCGCATAACAGTCACTCCCGGCACTTCCGCGTAACGTGCGCGTGTAGCGTACACGCGTACGCGTCCCACGCGGAGTACGCGCGGCTACGCAAATTGCGTAACTATACGCAAGCAGCGTAGGAAAATTACGGACGTTGCGTAAACCGTACGCTTACCGTGAGCTTACGGTACGCGTACTAAAATTTTTTTTAAAAAAATAGAAAAAAAGTACTGCAAATAAATTTTACATTTATTTTAAAAAATATATAAAAAAAACATATTAAAGAATTTTAAAAATGTAATCATAGTCTTTATAAAAGGTAAGAAAATTAAAATAAAAATATGTTAGAAAAAATAGAAGAAAAAAAAAAATTAGCATTTAAAAAACCTTGCAAATTCACTGAAAAAACCATGGGTTTCACACACGTTATAGTTAGGAATTAGCATTTAAAAAACCTTGCAAATTCACTGAAAAAACCATGGGTTTCACACACGTTATAGTTAGGAATTAGCATTTAAAAAACCTTAGAAATTCAGTGAAAAAACCATAGGTTTCACACACGTTATAGTTAGGAATTAGCATTTAAAAAACCTTAGAAATTCAGTGAAAAAACCATAGGTTTCACACATGTTATAGTTAGCTGGACATTTTACTCGTAAAAAACCAATGAAATTCCCCCGTTATAGTTAGTTCAGCTAACTATAACTCGCGCGCCCGCAATGCACTGCTGATGACGTCACATATTACATCACTCATGACATGGTCAGTGACATCACTCATGACATCACTGATGACATCTCAAATGACATCACTGATGACCTCACTGATGACATCATCCTTGTGATAGAGTGGCAGACCTCCTCTTCCCCTAATAAAACCTTTGATACACACATTCAAAAATAGAGACTAAAATTTACAAAACAATGGACATACCAATAACAGTTACAACAACCTCTTCAGTAATTCTAAGATCCACATACACATCCACTCATTCACCAACAGTCCAATACAGTCACTCATACATGTACTCACTTATCATATGTACTCATACACCTATACATCCTGTTACACAATGCCACTCATCCATAGAGCTACTCACACACATAGTCACTCATGCTAATAAAGAATCAAACATACATTTACTTGCATATACAGTTATACACACACCACCACACTTACTTCTACGGAAACTTACACATACTTAGTCTTTTAAACAATCACTTATAGAAATACATACTTATTCATACAGGAACTCTTTCAATCTCTCACTCTCACATATACTCACATATATAAACCAATAGTCACATATACTAGTTTTAAACATATGTAGTTACTCATAAAGACACTATTGAGACAGTCATTCACTCACTAACACACCCATACACACACTCATCCACCCATGCAGTCCTGCACACATGCTGTGTTCAACACATACAAACAGTGAGTCACTCATTCATGCACCTATGCACTACGTCATACCCCCCACCGAACCATGCAGACACTCAGACTGATACTCAAAAAACCAACTAATAACCTATATAGACACCCATGTAGCTACTCACCAACCCATGCAGCCACTTATACACAAAGTGAAAAAATGATACAGATATTTATATATTTAAACATTACTCACTAAGCCATGTATTCACTATGATACACTTAATCAGTCAGTTACACAATCAATTTTTCAAAAATAAATCATCCATTTAGACAGTAATATACCCATTTATTCTTCCATCAACCTTGAGATATACATATATAAAACATATTTAATTTTCAGAAAAACACACATTCACTGGATGATGTCATCAGTGAGGTCATCAGTCATGTCATTTGAGATGTCATCAGTGATGTCATGAGTGATGTCACTGACCATGTCATGAGTGATGTAATATGTGACGTCATCAGCAGTGCATTGCGGGCGCGCGAGTTATAGTTAGCTGAACTAACTATAACGGGGGAATTTCATTGGTTTTTTACGAGTAAAATGTCCAGCTAACTATAACATGTGTGAAACCTATGGTTTTTTCACTGAATTTCTAAGGTTTTTTAAATGCTAATTCCTAACTATAACGTGTGTGAAACCTATGGTTTTTTCACTGAATATATATATATATATGATGTGATCAAGGGCACCCGATGCCCGAAACGTGTCATGGAGATGAGGAATAAATATCAATAAAAAGAACATTGCCACTAATCTGTCCTGGTGGTCCGTTTTTTGTCAGTTCGCCGGAAGGAAGTGCTGGGAGTTGTTTCACATGCATATATATATATATATTCACTGAAAAAACCATATGTTTTAGGCACGTTATAGTTAGGAATTAGCATTTAAAAAACCTTAGAAATTCACTGAAAAAAAACATAGGTTTCAGGAGCGTTATAGTTAGCTGGACTTTTCACTCGTACAAAACCATTGAAATTCCCCCGTTATAGTTAGTTCAGCTAACTATAACTCGCGCGCCCGCAATGCACTGCTGATGACGTCACATATTACATCACTCATGACATGGTCAGTGACATCACTGATGACATCTCAAATGACATCACTGATGACATCATCCAGTGAATGTGTGTTTTTCTGAAAATTACATATGTTTTATATATGTATATCTCAAGGTCGATGGAAGAATAAATGGGTATATAAGTGTCTAAATGGATGATATGTTTTTGATAAATTGACTGTATAACTGACTGATTAAGTGTATCTTAGTGAATACATGGCTTAGTGAGTAATGTTTAAATATGTAAATATCTGTATCAGTCTCTCACTTTGTGTATAAGTGGCTGCATGGGTTGGTGAGTAGCTACATGAGTGTCTATATAGGTTATTAGTTGTTTTTTTGAGTATCAGTATGAGTGTCTGAGTGTCTGTATGGTTCGGTGGGGGGTATTACGTAGTGCATAGGTGTATTTATTTCAGATACTTATTTATTTCGGATACTTATAGAGCGCAACGAATCACCGGGGTCATCGCGGCGCTATGCCTTGTGGAGTACTGAAGGGGTGAGGAGAAGGGAAGTGGGCAAGAAAGAGGTAGCGAGGCCCACGATGATCAGTGCTGTGTGGATAACCGGTCATAGATGGTTAAAATAGAAAAGTTTTCAGTTTTTTTCTGAAAAGGATGAGAAAGGGGGGAGGAGCGTATGGATGTAGGGAGCATATTCCAGTAGTGGGGGGCAAGATATGAGAAGGATCTTCCCCCTGCACGGACAAGGCAGATACGTGGGATCTGCAGGAATCCTAAGGAGTTTGACCTAAGGTGCCAGATTGAACTTTGTTTCGTGAGTTTATGTAAAAGATATTGAGGTCCTTTCCCATTTAGGGCCTTGTAGGTGAGACAACAGGTCTTGAAGAATGACCGTTTCTTTATCGGGAGCCAATGAAGGTCAGATAGTAAGTGGGCTGATGCTGTGCCCGGAGGGCGGTTCATTATCATACGTGCCGCTGTATTTTGGATGGTCTGCAGTTTCCTAACCAAAGTCGGGCCCAGGTCAGCCAATAGTGCATTGCCGTAATCAAGACGGGAAATTACCATGGCCTGAACCAGGGTTTTCCGGTGTGTGATGGGTAATTAGGGAAGGATTCTCCGTAGAAGCCGGAGGCTGTAGTAGCATGAACTAGTCGTTGCTGCAATATGGTCCTTCATAGAAAGCACTTGATCAAGTTTAAAACCCAGATTTTTTACCACTTGTTTGGCGACAGGGGGGGACCCTAGGTCGGTGGGCCAGCAGCCCTGTGACCAGCATACCGAAGCTTTCCCGATAAGCATGATTTCCGTTTTACTGGGATTTAATTGGAGGTAATTTCCTGTCATCCAATTTGCGATGTTACGCATTCCTGCTGCAAACCGCAGGTGTTCAGATTTTTCTGCAGGGTTGATCTTAAAAATGAGCTGCATATCATCTGCGTACGAGATTATCTCAAAGCCTGATGATTCAGCAATCTTTGCTAGGAGGGCCATATATAGATTAAATAGTGTGGGGCTGAGGCAGGATCCCTGCGGAACCCCTTTGTCCACAGAGTACTTATCAGAGTGGTGTGGTCCTAGGATGATAGTCTGGGTCCTGTCCGAAAGGAAGTTTTGTATCCATTTCAGGGCCTGGTCTCGGATCCCACATGAGTACAATCTCTCCAATAGCTTAACATGAGAGATGGTATCGAATGCTGCAGACAAATCTAGGAGGACCAGAATAGCTGATCCTCCAGCGTCCATTACCAATCTCAATGAATCCGTCACTGCTAGGATTGCAGTTTCAGTACTGAATCCTGGACGGTGTATGAATGAGTGACTCACTGTTTGTATGTGTTGAAGACAGCATGTGTGGAGGACTGTATGGGTAGATGAGTGTGTGCATGGGTGTGTTAGTGAGTGAATGACTGTCTCAATAGTGTCTTTATGAGTAACTACATATGTTTTAAACTAGTATATGTGACTATTGGTGTATATAAGTGAGTATATGTGAGAGTGAGTGATTGAAAGAGTTCCTGTATGAATAAGTATGTGTTTCTATAAGTGATTGTTTAAAAGACTAAGTATGTGTAAGTTTCTGTAGACGTAAGTGTGGTGGTGTGTGTATAACTGTATATGCAAGTAAATGGATGTGTGATTCTTTATTAGCATGAGTGACTATGTGTGTGAGTAACTTTATGGATGAGTGGCATTGTGTAACAGGATGTATAGGTGTATGAGTACATATGATGAGTGAGTACATGTATGAGTGACTGTATAGGACTGTTGGTGAATGAGTGGATGTGTATGTGGATCTTAGAATTACTGAATAGGTTGTTGTAACTGATATTGGTATGTCAAGGGGGAGAGGAGGTCTGCCACACTATCACAAGGATGATGTCATCAGTGATGTCATTTGAGATGTCATCAGTGATGTCATGAGTGATGTCACTGACCATGTCATGAGTGATGTAATATGTGACGTCATCAGCAGTGCATTGTGGGTGCGCGAGTTATAGTTAGCTGAACTAACTATAACGGGGGAATTTCAATGGTTTTGTATGAGTGAAAAGTCCAGCTAACTATAACGCCCCTGAAACCTATGGTTATTTCAGTGAATTTCTCAGGTTTTTTAAATGCTAATTCCTAACTATAATGTGCCTAAAACCTATGGTTTTTTCAGTGAATTTCAAAGGTTTTTTAAATGCTAATTTATAACTATGCCTACAGAGATAGGACATATGAAGAAAGAAGAAATAACGCACAGAAAGAAAAAAAAGAAGTGCAGAAAGAAGCAACAGAAGTCCTCAAAGACGAAGAAAAGTTCAGGAAGAAGGATAACATGCAGAAAGAACAAACAGAAGAGCAGAAAGAAGCCTTGTTGCAAAATCATCCTGTACCCTCAACTTTTTCAGATGGATACTGGTGGTAACTGAGTCTGACTAACCAGTCCTAGAGCCAGTGCTATGTTAAAAGACACTCAGAATACAGTGAAACCACCTACATACACTAGGGAACACTATGCGTTGGGATCACCATGTGATCAGCATGACCTCCTCTGTAAGCCCCTAGTATATAATAGGGCAGGGGATTAAAACTACCTCTTAAAACGCGCCACAGGGCATGTTGCACACGTCGCCTCAGGCCCGTCCCCTCACTTCCCCACTGTGTAAACACGCCCTGTGGCTGTTTTAAGTTGGGAGATTAAGTCCCCTTGAATCCTGAGGGTCCCTAGGGTCCAACTAGACCACTAGGTACCTCCAGTAAGCGCCACAGAGCTCCGTTGCAGAGAGATGTAAAAAGGGGCATGGCCTAGACCACCTCTCTGCAACGCAGCGCAGTGGCGCTTACTGGAAGCACCTGGTGGGCGAGTTGGCCCCCAGGGTCCCTCAGGATTGAAAGGGAATTATTTCCCCAACTTAAAACGCGCCACAGGGCGTGTTTGCACACGTCACCTCAGGCCCCGTCCCCTCCCTTCACCACTGTGTAAACGCGCCCTGTTGTCGTTCTAAATTGAGAGATTAAGTCTCCTTGAATCCTAAGGGTCCCTAGGGTCAAACTAGCCCACTAGGTACCTCCAGTAAGTGCCACAGAGCTGCGTTGCATAGAGGGGTAAAAAGGGGCATGACCTCAGAACACCTGTCTGCAACGCAGCTCCCTTGCGCATACTGGAGATACCTGTTGGGCTAGTTGGCCCTCAGGGACCCTCAGTATTGAAGGGGAATTAATTCCCCAACTTACAACTGGCCAGGGGGCGCGTTTGCAGAGTGCTGCAAGGAGGGGGCGTGGCCTCCGGCACGATGCCGGTCTTTTATTTATTTTATTTTGTAAGAAGGAGGGCTGTGTGGCCCCCCTTCTTTTTCTAATTTACTGGCCCTGGGGACCCCATCCCCCAGGGTCTGCACCCTAATTTTTTTTGTTGAAAAAAATTAATTTGGCCCTCCCAAGGTCTTAATCGGCCCCGGGGACCCTAACCCCCGGGTCATGGCCTTTTTTTTTATTCTTTAGGAGGGGGCTGCGTGGCCCCCCTCCTCAGGCTACTTATGGCCCCGGGGACCCCATCCCCCGGGGCCGGCCTTTGTTTTTTATTATTTAAAAAAAATATATATTTATAGAAATACCTAGGACATGCTGGACAAACCGTATGTACCTATCACCATGACGATTTGCGTGATATTCATTAAAAGTCGACTATGCATAGAATGAATCCACGTGGAATCTATTTACACCGCTAGTGAAGCTCTGACGTGTCTGACGACCCACCGTGCCTAATCCCGGCGTCCCCACCAGTGGGTACTCTCCAAGTAGACACCCTTGTCGTTTATTTATACAAACATGGATAGCTATTGACGGGCACATTTAATATACACGCACACCAAGCCATTCAAAGGGGATTCGACAAAAATTCGACCAAACTATGCAAGAAACCCCCCTCACGGTTAATAAAATACACATCCACCACCGGATGTGTAATACTTTTTATTTTACTCTCTGGAAAGGAGATGAATCTCACTTGAGAGTCACAGCGTGCTCCGGGCTGAGCCCAATGCTGTGTTACACCCACCAGTGCCCGCCGAGTGCCTCACACCTCTGTGTTGTATTCCACCAGCTAGTGCGTATGCTATGACACTCTCTAGCCCATGTGCACTGTAACACCACCCCGTGAATATGTCATGCCACACTTGCCTTCGCACGGGTTATATTGTCCCATCTAACGTGCCTTCCTCGATGCCTATGTTATAACGCACAGCGCTATGCCATATATATTACAATCTGGGATCCATATCTTTGTCACAGTGCATATGCAACGTTACACTCCCCAGCACATATTTTATATTACAACTTTAGAGACTAGTTAGGTTACACAACACTGCCCTGTGCATATTAGACTCCAAGGCGCATATTGGATAGCACACGCTAGTGCCTGTGCTATCTCGCGCTCTCCAATGAATCTGTCATTGCGCACCATCTATTGCATGTTATATTTCAAGCCCCGGTTCATCTTATATCACACTTTTTGGTGCATAGTTTATATCATATACTATATCTAGTTTTCATTTTCAATCGTGCTCTCAGGACTATGTTCTATATAACACTGCGTCCACCTACCCTTTTCACGGGCATTACATTTTGCGATGGGGGGTGGAGGGTCAGGGGGTGTTTCTGCTAAGTGAGCCCGGAGTCACAGTCACAAACGTCCTCTTCTTCCTGAATAAAAGTGAGATTATGCTGCATACTTGCTCATATTTTAAGTAGTTCGCACAGACACACATTTTAAAAACAATAAAGTTCCTAATACCCACCTTCTCTGAACAGTTAGCTTGCTGCCCCATCCACCTCCTCCCTATCCTCTGTTGTCTGAATCCATGGACTAGCCTCCTGTCTCCTGCCATGCATGGTCTGATGTGCTGCCACTGCCCTCCATTTAGCATGATGTACCAGTCCACTCCACCTGCCCTCCATTGCCCAAATCAATGGCCCATCATTGACCTCCTGCTTAGCCTCTGTGCTTAGCTTGCCGCCCCTATTCTCCTTCCCCCTGCCCTCCGATGTCTTTGTGCATGCCCCTGCTCCATCCTTTTTGCCCACCATGTAACATGGACCTGCCACTCCTATCTACTCTGAGTGTTCTGTTGAGCTGCACTCCCCTCCCACCTGCCTAGCATTGTCAGATGACTGTAACTTGTCCCTGCCACCTCCACCCTGCCTGTCCACATGCCATGCCCCTATCCCCTTCCTCCTGTCCTCCAAGGTCCATTTTACTGCCACACCCTTCTGCCCTCCCTGGTCTGTTGTACTGCAACTGCTCCTCCTGCCTGCCCCGCGCGGTCTGTTGAGAAGCCCCTTCCCCTGAACTCTCTTGTCTGTGCCAGGTCCTGACCCTCCCTTCTATCCTCCATGGTCCTTTGTGCACGCCCCTGCACCCTCCTTCCTGTCCATCATAGCCATTGTGCTGCCACTAACCCTCCCGCATGCCATGCATGGTCTTCTGTGCTGCCATGGCCCCTCCCACTTTCCCTGTGTGGTCAGCTAGCTGCCCCTGACCCCCTCCCACCTTCACTCCATGGTCTGTGTGTATGCCATCATAGTCTCATTGTTGCTCTCCATGGTGTGTCTTGTTTCTAGTGCCCATCCTGCCTGACCTCCATGGTCATCTTGCTGCTCCTGCCCTTCACCCGTGCCCCCAGCCCTCTGTTTCCATGTGCAGACCCCTATTCTCTCCCTCCTGGCTTGTCTGTTCCATTGTAATGCCCCTGATCCATCCCTCCGCCATTTATGGTCTGTTATGCTGCAGCTTTCTTTCCTGTCTGTCCATTATGGTCAGCTAGCTACTATTGCTTTCTATGGATTGTTGTGCTGCACTCCCGTCCCGCATGTGCTGTGTGGTGCATTGTGCTGCTGCAAACCCTGTTGCCTGCCCTGTAGGGTCAGTTTGGTGCACCTCTCCATGTCCCTCCTGTCCTCTGTTATCCGAGTCCATGTCCCTACCCCAACTCCTCCTGCCTACCATGATCCATTGTACCATACTTGCGGAACATTTTGAACTTGGTAAGAGGGAGATTTTGAGTTACATTGAAAAATAGGAGATTGTAGACAGGAGACAGATCAAATAAAGCCCATTGGAGCTTAAAAACATTGGACGTTTCCTGGCTGAAACGGGTCTGTTGGCATGTATGGTTGTACTACCACTGCCTCTTCCTTCTGCCCACAATGGTCTATTATATTGCCACAGCCTCTCTTGCCAGTCCTGTATTGTTGGTTTGTTGCCCCTGCCCCCCTTTCCACTGCCCTCCATAGTCTGTTGTGCTGCCACTGCCCTTCCTGCCTGCCCAGTGTGGTAAAATTGTTGCCTCTGCACTCTCCTACCTGCCTTCAATTTTCAGTGTCCATGCCCCTGGCCTCTACCTCTCAACAGTATCCCAATGAACAACTAGATTGCTAACATTCTATATTTATTACAAAAGTGTGGAACGCCTGACGTCATCTTGATGTAATCAAAATTGTAATACCTAGAGTATTTCCTTTAGAAATTACATATATGAGAGGTTCTTATTTGCATCAAAATTATGGTTAGTGCTCTAAAAAACTAAAATGAGGAAATATTTTCTGAGTTTTCAAATAGCGACAAAGAACTTTTAAATTATTTGTAATCTTTGTTTTTTTATCCAGTTGACCACTTGATTAAATGTTGCACCTAGGGGAGAGGATGTGGTGTTACTTCCAGAGCTACAGACTTTGCAACTGGGGAACCAGGTTGGAGTTTCTGCTTCAGCTCAACATTCTGTGATTCTGGTCAAATCACTTGATCTCCCCATGTCTACAACCAAAATGAATATGATCTTGTGTGATGTAACCAATGCTCATGTAAAGCACTCCAATACCTTACAAGTCTGCACTATATAAAACTGCAAATACACAAAAAATAAGTGTTTTGCACACTTCTGTCATTTGGGCTACATATGGGCTAGATCTGGGTGATATTTGTGCTGCATTTGGGCTCTTTTGTCTCTGGTGGCCATCTTGGGAGATTTATTTGTTATGAAGTTTTAAGTGTTACCAGTTTATTCCAATCAAGGTGGCTTCAGGTGCGCCATACTTTTGTCATAAGTAAGACAGTAAGCGCTCTAGTTGTTCTTAAGAACACTCTGGGACATTCTGTCATCGGGCTATACTTGGGCTACATCTGGGTGATATTTGGGCTACATTTGGGCCCTTTTGTCTCTGGTGGCCATCTTGGGAGATTTATTTGTTATGAAGTTTCCTAATTTCCTCATTTACTGCAATCTCCTCAGTGGGAATACTTTCAGTTTTTTATTTTGGTTCCATCAAGAAGGCATTCAGATGTGTCACACATTTGTCATAAATTCTGAATGTTAGCACTCTGATTGCTCATTAGATCACTGTAGTAAAACTACTGCTCACCAGGGAAGTCTGCTGCTGGTATTCAAAGTGCATGTGTCAGTCTGTATGTCAATATTTGTTTATGAAATAGAAGAGGATTTGAGAAGTCAAAATGTGCCCTAATTTTTCTTTCTGCAGCACTAATAATAATTTCTATGGCAAAATGAACCCCCTCATTTTGTTCCTTTGTAAATTAAATGTTTTAAGTGTTACCACTTTATTACAATCAAGATGGCTTCAGGTGTGCCATACTTTTGTCATAAGTAAGACTGTTAGCGCTCTAGTTGTTCGTTAGAACACTCTGGGACATTCTGTCATTGGGCTATGCTTGGGCTACATCTGGGTGATATTTGGGCTACATTTGGGCTCTTTTGTCTCTTGTGGCCATCTTGGGAGATTTATTTGTCATGAAGTTTCTTAATTTCCTCATTTACTGCAGTCTCCTCAGTAGGAAATACTTTCAGTTTTTTACTTTGGTTCCATCAAGAAGGCATTCAGATGTGTCACACATTTGCTATACATTGTGAATGTTAGCACTCTAGTTGCTCATTAGATCACTGTAGTAAAGCTACTGCTCACCAGGGAAGTCTGCTGCTGGTATTCAAAGTGCATGTTTCAGTCTGCATGTCAGAATTTGATTATGAAATAGAAGAGGATTTGAGAAGTCAAAATGTGCCCTAATTTTTCTTTCTGCAGCACTAATAATAATTTCTATGGCAAAATGAACCCCCTCATTTTGTTCCTTTGTAAATTAAATGTTTCAAGTGTTACCACTTTATTCCAATCAAGATGGCTTCAGGTGTGCCATACTTTTGTCATAAGTAAGACTGTAAGCGCTCTAGTTGTTCGTTAGAACACTCTGGGATGTTCTGTCATTGGGCTATACGTGGGCTACATCTTGGTGATATTTGGGCTACATTTGGGCTCTTTTGTCTCTGGTGGCCATTTTGGGAGACTTATTGGTTATGATGTTTCCTAATTTCCTCATTTACTACAGTCTCCTCAGTAGGAAAAACTTTCAGTTTTTTACTTTGATTCCATTAAGAAGGCATTCCGATGTGTCACACATTTGCCATAAATTCAGAATGTTAGCACACTAGTTGCTTATTAGATCACTGTAGTAAAGCTACTGCTCACCAGGGAAGTCTGCTGCTGGTACTGAAAGTGCATATTTCAGTCTGCATGTCAGATTTTTTTAATGAAATAGAAGAGGATTTGAGAAGTCACTCAAAATGTGCCCTAATTTTTCTTTCTGCAGCACTAATCATACTTTCTATTGCAAAATGAACCCCCTCATTTTTTTCCTTTTTAAATTAAATGTTTTAAGAGTTACCACTTTATTGCAACCAAGATGGCTTGAGTTGTGCCATATGTTTGTCATAAGTAGGACTGTTAGCGCTCTAGTTGTTCTTTAGAACACTCTGGGAAGCTGCAGTAGAACACAAAGGAATCAACTGACAGTCTCTGCCCTTGTTGGATGTACATGTTGTATTGAGAATGTCAGACTTCATTCTCACGTGACTGAGAAAGATAATGTGAATTTACAGAAAATATGCTCTCAGTTTAGCTTATAGATCACCTTCCAAACCTCTGTGGGAAAAGCATGAGAAAATAGTTTTCTCTCAAACATGATTCATGATATCACAGCAGAAGGCTTTTTCACATGGTAAAATCACCTTAGAACACACCACAATACCTAAAATGAGTATGGTACCATCAACAAATGATTTATAATGTAACAAAAGTCTTAAAACCTTCTATTAACTGCAATGCTTTTTAATGAGGTGCTATCATGAATATTGGTCCCAAGATGGCTGCCAACACTTCTTGGATGAAGTGCTGATAGCCAATCAGATCTCACGATGAGATGTGTAGTTAGTCTCCGCCCAGATATATATGTGATTTTACTTTTGATTTTCTCAGGAACTACTGAACGGATTGACACCATATATGCAAAAGGCACATGCCTGGCCTGAGGGCTACCTCTTTGCCAAATTTCAAGTAATTCTGTTCAGCCGTTCGGGCTGTACCTTCGACTCAAGGTCCTATGGGAAAATGCAAGGGGAAAACGCGTTTTGGGACCCCCCTTTTTTCTCATCCCTCGCTTGACGAATCACCCCGAGACTTTCAGGGTAGGAGCTGAGCGGAGCGCCCCATTAGTTTTGAAAATTTCATGAAGATAAGTCAACCGGCGCCAAAGTTATTCAAAATAGAATTTTCAGATTTCCTATGTGAACTCGGTCCTAACTATAACTATCTACTGGCGAACGCCAGTAGATTTTATATATATATATATATATATATATATATATATATATATATATATATATATATATATATGTAATTGCTTGAACTCCTCGAACCTCTGCTACAAGACCGCAACAGCAGCAGCAGCGGCGAACAAAGGAAAACGGACCCCGATTGCTGGCAGGAAGATTTTATTCTGCTCCTTCACTTAGTGACGCGTTTCGGGCACAGCCGGGCCCTTGATCACACACTAGCAACAGGCTACCAATACAATTTAAATATGCCAGGTGAGTTTCACTTCCTGTGTCACATGATCATAGACATAGGCAACAGACTAGTAAAAAAGACAGATAACGTGAAATCAAAAAACAATCAAAATAACTTTCTTAAAAGCATCAACAGATTGCTAGATTGTTTGTGCAATATTATATATATAAGCTCCTTTCTCCTTCTCCTTATGCTCCAAGGTAAACAGCCCTCGCGGGGCTCATTTTGCAAATTTAAATTTTCACAGCATAGTAAACAGACGCGTTTCAGCTAGCGCCGAAGATATATATATATATATATATATAAGAAATTCACTGAAAAAACCATAGGTTTCACAGGTGTTATAGTTACCTGGACATTTCCCTCGTACAAAACCCTAGAAATTCCACTGTTATAGTTAGTTCAGCTAACTTTAACTCGCCGCCCCCGCAATGCACTGCTGATGATGTCACAAATTACATCACTCATGACATGGTCAGTGACATCACTGATGACATCGCTGATGACATCTCAAATGACATGTCATGAGTGATGTAATATGTGACGTCATCAGCAGTGCATTGCGGGGGCGCAAGTTATAGTTAGCTGAACTAACTATAACAGGGGCATTTCTAGGGTTTTGTACGAGGGAAATGTCCAGCTAACTATAACACCCCTGAAGCCTATGATTTTTTCAGTGAATTTCTAAGGTTTTTTAAATGCCAATTCATAACTATAACGCCCCTGAAACCTTTGCTTTTTTCAGTGAATTTCAAAGGTTTTTTAAATGCCAATTCCTAACTATAACATGCATGAAACCTAGGGTTTTTTCAGTGAATTTCAAAGGTTTTTTAAATGCTAATTCCTATCTATAACTTATCTCTTAAGATATCATGTTTAATGGTTTTCATTGGATTTGTATATTTTTAAAATACTTTTTCATCACCATTTTTTAAACTTATTTCTTCAATTAATTCTTTTAAAAATTAAAAAATATTATTTGTTCAAAACTTTATTTTATATATATTTTTTCAATGTTTTTGGATCCGCGCACCCTAAGCGCACCGTTCTCGATCCCTACGCGATAGCATCCATCGCATGGTAAGCGTTGGGTACGTGTTTAGTACGCGATTGCAATGCGACCGGTACGCGACTCCCAGCCTGTACGCGACACGTTTGATGTACGTAACGCGACGTTTACGCGCTTCTGCGATGCGTCATCTGCGTCTATGACGCGGTAGGTGCGCGGATCCCTCGAAATATTTAACATTTAAAAAACATATATATATGTATTTCATGTGAATATTAATTGAAGGCAAACTCTAAACTAGTCTTAAAACTAATGTATTTTCACATCTAATCCTATAATTTTTTTAAATTCAATTTTGCGGATGCGCGCTGGGTGCGTGCTGCGTAAGCGCAGGGTGTGCAGATCCCATGTGACCTGCAAAAAAAGAGATGTGATTGGTTCATTACACTTCCTCTTCTAACTATTGAAAGACTCCACCCATTTTAATCATTCTTCTTTGACCTTCTTTAGAGCACCATCTCTTTGGAGAGAAGAAGATTTTTTAGACTAAGTTTACACTTAGCTCTACCTTTTTTCAACCAAAAATGGCTTCAGGGCAGCAGGCATCACCTGCATCACCTCATACTTCTGAGGATGAATTTTGGAGGGTGCACCACCCAAAGAACGTTTTTCTTCAGTGGTGTGGACATTTTTTACTTTTCCCAAGGGGCAGAATAAGACCAATGCCACCTTGGTCACGTGCAAAATTTGCAAAAGAGTCCTGTCGCAAGGGGATCCTAACAAGAAATACTCGTGCGGCACGGCAAGTATGATGAAGCACATGAGGACCCTTCATCCAAACAATCTTGCATGAGAAGAGTGCCGACGGATGAGAAACACTCCTGCTCCTGCGCCATCCACCTCATCGCAGCCGTACACCTTAAGAGTGCATCCATCAGCCCAAACCTTGGACATCCATCCTCAATTTCGTTTTAAAAGTTCTCTGCACTAAGTGTAATGCGACTTTGTGCTATGGTGAGCAGTCGATCGATCTGATCTGCCGCCGGCAAGAAAGTCACATTTGCTATTTTTTTTTTTTTATTGTTCACTGAAGTTCATTGTTTGGTTTCTCCTGTTTTGTTTTTTGTTTTTTTTTTGCAGAAAAACCCCAAAAAATTAAAAATTGTTCAGAAAACTAAAAAAAAATTATATAAGAAGAAAGAAGAAAAAAAAATGTTCTTGTAAGAACTAACTTTCCTGGTTAAAAAAAGAGCTAAATTTCTTTGTTAGTGTTAGTTTAGATGAATGTATGTGTAGTACGTAATTGACTGAATGAATGCATTAGTAGCGTATGGTGAATGTATAAGTGCAGAACTATGAGGAAGTGCTGCAGCATCACACGTTAACCTCTTTAACTGCAGTGTGCTGTAGTACTTCCAAAGCACAGAGATGCAACATATGTACATAAATATGTTGCAAATCTATGCATCTGTCTGTACGGCTCCTTAAACTGCAGCCATGTGGTGAAAACGGCACCCTTGCACCATAGTGCAAGGATATCTGTGTCATGTGCTGTTTGTTTTTCTACAGGAAGGCACACCTTCCTGCACAAAAACAATGAGAAAATGCATGTTTCTCCTTCGATGTATGCTGAACATTTCAGCATGCATTGAAGATATAAAAATGTGGAGAAAATAAAACAATTATCCTTGTTGTGCTTTCCTACACCAATTTTATAATGGTGCACCATTCACACACATATCGAGATTTATGATTTCTGATAAATCTAGACATGTATCTTGTTCTATGAGTATTAAGTGCAATCATGCACAACAACACTTATAGAACACCCTTCCAACACAAAGTGGTCTGCATGATGAGGTTGTATTTACATGGAGTATAAAAAGTGCACAGAGTGCCTTTTCCTCTCTTTGTAAATATGAAAGAGTATCTTACACAATAACTATGTTACAAAAAGTGACATATTTCCATTTTTAAAATTCCTTGCGAATGATAAAAGGTAAGCACAGAGTTTTGTCTGCAAAGATGTTCAAAGAAGAATGATTGAAATAATTGCGGTCCTTCAATAGCTAAAATAGGAAATATTATGAACCCCTCAAATCTCTTTTTTTGCAGGTCACATGATATCTGATTATGGTCAGATTTCAAAACTACAATGGTATAAACAGAGTGTTTTTAGAAACATGTTTCAACTTTGTAGCTTCTTGCAGACCTCCTCATTCTGCATATTGATACTTAGTTAAACTTACCTTCACAGTAATAGGAATAAAAAATGGTACACATTTTTTCACATTTTCATTCCAACCTAAATTCATAAAAATTGCTTATTTTAAAATGTGTATCTGTGAAAGAAAAGGAAAAAAAAATTATAACATGTAATAATAATTTTTTTACAACACAGCATAATTTACACAAAGTAATTTTTTTGCCTTTTTTGCTGTTCTCAGAATATATTAAATTTCACTAAAAATAGTGATTTCAATCGTACTCATCACTTAACAGCGGGCAAAAAAAAAACAATCTCAAAGATTGTTAAAAAAAATCACCATTCGCAAAAAAAAAAGATACAAATCACAGATATATGAAATGCATAGAGCTAACAAAATTTTATAAGTTTAACTTACAAAAAATGTAAATGTTGTCACTTTAAAATATTCACCGAATCTAAGAATGAATATTTGGAGGATGCACCACGCCCACAACGTTTACCTTCAGTGATGTGGAAATTTTCTACTTTTCTCGAGGGGCAAACAAAGACCAATGCCACCTTAGTCACGCGCAAGATTTGCAAAAGAGTTCTGTTACGAGGGGATCCTAACAAAAAATACTCGTGCGGCACAGCAAGTATGATGAAACGCCTAAGGACCCTTCATCCAAACAATCTTGCACGAGAAGAGTGCAAACAGATGAGAAACACTCCTGTTCTGTATCTGTAAAAAAGAATCACAAATAAATGTATATTAATAACTTTCAAATTTATACTATTCCATTACTGTACAAACACATTTTATATAAAAACTGACTAAGAAACTATAGCCCTGAACCACAAGTGTGACGATGGTTAAAACACTACATGCATAGTGCATACTACTTCGAAGCAGTTCATGCCCTAAAGACTACCTCACTAAAAGACTACATGCTAACTGACTAAATGATTACAGTACTATATTGAGACACACTGGGTGAGTGACAGGGTGTTTGCTAGAAGTGTATGAATACTAACTAGGGAATTGAAGGTGTTAAAGACAACTGTGTAGGTCATTAGAGGACTGCATCCATACTGCATAGGCATTTAAAGCAGTCCATGTGCTAAGGCCTGGCTCACTGCATGACTACTTGGGTACTGACTGAATGATTAGAGTACAGCAAGGAGAGTGCCTAGGTGAATTTATAAGTGGTAGGCTTTTCGCACAGGGAATGGATTAGTACTTGGTACTGAATGGGTCACTAGAGGAGTGCAACGGGAGTGACAGGATGTTTGCTGGACTGTATGGATACTGACTAGGGAACTGAAAGTGTGAAAGGCAAGTGTCTAGGTGGTTAGAAGACTGCATACATAGTGGAAAGGGGTTTGAAGCAGTCCATGTGCTAAGGCCTGGCTCAGTGCATGAATAACTTAGGCACTGACTGAATGATTAGAGTACCCCAAAGATAGTATCTTGGTGAATTTATAAGTGTTTGGGTTTTGGCACAGTGAATGGATTAGTACACAATGCTAAATGGGTCACTAGAGGTCTGCAAAGGGAGTTACAGGGTGTTTCCTGGAAGTGCATGGATACTGACTAGCGAATTGAAAATGTGACAGACAAGTGTATAGTATGTTAGAAGACTGCATGCATACTACATAGACATTTGGAACAATCTATGTGGTAATGTATAAGCCTCGGCAAAGCACTACGCTACGCTCGCGTAGTTCGCGAAGTTCGCGCTACTTCGCACTACGCGAACTGCAGTAGCACAGTGCGAACATGCGTAGCGTAGTGTAGCGTAGTGCTGCGGTCATTTTTTGCTTGCTCGTGGTCCTCAACGTCAAGTTGGCGACCGCGAGCAAGCAAAATGACATCCCGGCGAGACTTTTTCCTTGTTCGCGATCAGCAACTGCAAGTTGGCGATCGCGAGCATGGAAAATAAACCTCCCGGCGAGATTCCCAACGCGAGGAGGTCAGGTTTCTCATTGCGAGTGGTCGCGCATGCTCGCGACCGCTCGCGATGAGAAACTACCAGTTCGCGTTGAGAAAGCTGAAGCTCGAGTAAAAATCTACTCGAGCAGCAGAAAACTACAGCTCGCACTGTGCAAGATGCCATTTTCAATGATTGCACAGTGCCGGTTGCTTGTCTGCACTGTGCAAACATTGAAAACGACATCTGGCACAGTGCGAACAAGGTACTACGCAGTTCGCGAAGTGCTACGCGTAGCTCGCGTAGTGCGAACTTCACTTTGCGTAGCTTCGCGAAGTGCTACTTCGCGAACTACGCCCAGGCCTAGTAATGTATGGTTCACAACATGAGTACTTGGAAACTGACTAAATCATCAGACTACTGCTAGCTTAGTACCTGGGTAAAACTTTACATTTTTTAGTTCTGGCACAGTGAAGAGAATAGTACATGGTACTGCATTTTAGTGTCAAACCCTGACTCATTTTATCAATGCATAAGCAAAGAATAGCTTCTAAAGCTATTAAAACTTGACAACATGACCGATTTTAAAACAGTTATCTGTCATCAAATACACTATGTTACCAAATGCTTCTCTCACAAACCTTACCCAAATGTACACAGACTCACAGTGTGATTTTAGACAAGCAACACTATCCCTAGCAGTTTACCACAACTCATTCACTAGTCTAGAAGAGGTAATGGCACTGCACACAATCTACATATTTAAGTACAGCACATTAGTGTCAAAGCATGACTCATTTATTCAACGCATAAGCAAAGACTGGCTTCTAATGCTACTAAAACTTCACAACATGACAGGTTAAAACAGTTATCTGTCAGCAAATACACGATGTTACCAAATGCTTCTCTCACAGTGGTTCCCAAATGCACACAGACTCACAGTGTGATTCTAGACAACAACCACTACACCTAGGACTTTACCAAAAACCATTCACTACTGTGGAACTGATAAGGGAACTGCACACAATCTACATATTTCAGGACTGCACTTTTCTGTCAAAGCCTGACTCATTTAATAAAAGCATAATCAAAAACTGGCTTCTAATTCTACTAAAACTTGACAACATGACAGGTTTTTAAAAAGTTATCTATCAGAAAATACACAATGTTACCAAATGCTTCTCTCACAGTGGTTCCCAAATACACACTAACTCACAGTGTGATTCTAAACAAGCACCACTATCCCTAGGAGTTTACCAAAACTCATTCACTACAGTGCAAGTGGTAAGGGAACTGCACACAATCTACATATTTCAGGACTGCACTTTTGTGTCAAAGCCTGACTCATTTAATCAAAGCATAAGCAACTGCCTTCTAATGCTACTAAAACTTGACAACAAGACAGGTTTTAAAACAGTTATCTATCAGCAAATACACAATATTACCACATACTTCTCTCACAGTGGTTCCCAAATGCACACAGACTACAGTGTGATTCTAGACAAGCAACACTATCCCGAGCAGCTTACCAAAACTCATTCACTACTGTGCAAGGGGTAAGGAGACTACACACGACCTACATATTAAAGTACAGCACATTAGTCTCAAAGCATGACTTATTTTATCAATGCATAAGCAAACACTGTCTTCTAATGCTACTAAAACTTCACAACATGACAGGTTAAAACAGTTATCTGTCAGCAAATACACGATGTTACCAAATGCTTCTCTCACAGTGGTTCCCAAATGCACACATACTCACTGTGTGATTCTAGACAAACAACACTATCCCTTGCACTATACCAAAAAACATTTCTTCATCTAGAAGAAGTACTACATTTTAGTATAGATACATAACATAACTCATTTCACAAATTCATAAACAATGACTGGTTTCTCATTCTACCAAAATATAAAAACAGCACAGTTATCTGTCTGCAAACACATGAAAAACACAAATGATTATCACAGAATGGTTTCTACATGCACACACACTGTCAATAAGATTGTAGAGAAAAAAAGTACTCCCTACACTTTAGCAAGAGAAATACATTAGTCTGATTAAAATCAAAATTGTCTACATACATCCCCTCACAATTAAATAACTCACCGTTCAAGTTGTTTTGTAGAAGTATATCAGTCACTCACCATATTTTCTTTTAGAGAATCTCTGCACTGTGCACCTCTCAGCAAAAACAAAGAATGGAAAAGTTTCCCTTTCATTTTCCACACATATACATGTAAACATCAAATCACAATCCTTCACACATAACCTCAAAAGCAAACACACATTTCTATTGGTTAAACATTTCAACCCTTTCCAACTGAAATACATTTCAACCCTTCCCCCAATCTGCCTTCTACCTGTTACCATAGAAACAGCTCATGGAACATTGAACTGAGCACACAGGTCACAAGTTCAGCACACAATGTTGCTAAACAAGACAGGAAGTGTGCTTGACTTTTCAACATATCAGCTTATCATATATAATGTTTCTTACAATCTGATTTGTCAACCAATAAGAATCATACCTTTAAAAAACAGAAATATACACCCTACCTTTTAGTGTAGAAAGTAGTCATACAACCAATGATTTCTTGTCTTTTTTTAAAAAAAATGTCCGTGGATCCAACGCGAGAGAATCCGTGCACCCAACGCAGTACGAAGCGCGCACCTCTAGAAGGTCAGAGTATTTCCACTCTGCCCCCTTTATATGTTTTACACACTTATTCCCCTTGCTTCTTCAGCCTTGCTTCTACCAAGGCAGAAAATGGCCGCCAACAGTTCCTGGTTTCAAATGTAGACAGACACTTGACAGCCAATTAGCATTCAGCGCGTGATCAGGAGGGTGCGCGCTTGGTTTGGGGAGGGTGCGCTCACAGTGCAGGTAGGGTCCGCGGATCCTTCCCTGCCATAGATATTTATTTATTTTTAACTCTAATTTTCTCAGGAACTACTAAACGGATTCACACCATTTATGCAAAAGGGACGAGTCTGAACTGAGGACTACCTCTTTGCCAAATTTGGTGTCGTTCCGATCAGCGGTTCGGGCTGTAGCTGCGACAACAGATCCTATAGCAAATTGCATGGGGAAAACGCGTTTTGGGACCCCCCTTTTTCTCGGCCCCCGCTTGACGAATTACCGCGAAACTTTCAGGGTAGGAACGGAGCGGAGCTGGGCAAAAGTTGGGAAAATTTCGCGAGGATTCGTCAACCGGCGCCAGACCTATTGAGAATAGAATGTTGCGGATTTCCTATGGAAAATAGGTCCTAACTATAACTACCTACTGGCGACCGCCAGTAGGTAATATATACACACATATATACACAATATATATGAAGCGTGGGGCTCCCGCGCTTCATTTTAATGAGGCCCCCGGGTGCGTCAGGTCCCGGGGGCAATGCTAGTATGAAATAGTGGGGGCCCATGCAGCCCTGGGGACTTCCACCTCCCCGGGGCTATGGTAATTATGTGCAGAGGGCATGTGGCCCCCCACAGCCCCGGGGACCGCCACCTCCCCAGGTCATTGTTAATTGGTTGCGGGGGGGCAATCTGCAAACCTGGCTTCTGGTGCACTGCTGGTAGGGCGATGAGGTCCTCTTGTGTCCTGAGGACCTCAGGACACAAGTGGACTTCATCCTCCGAGCAGCAGTGCACCAGAAGCCGCGTTTGCAGAGTGGTGTACAAAGGGACGAGGCCTTGGACCACATCTCTACAACTCAGCTCTGTGGCTCTTACTGGAGGTACCTGGTGGGCTTGTTGGCCCCCAGAGACCCTCAGGATTCAAGGGGACTTAATAGGTAAGTTATTGTTAGAAACTAGGATTTAAAAAAATCTTAGAAATTCACTGAAAAAAACATAGGTTTTAGGGACATTATAGTAAGAAATTAGCATTTAAAAAACTTTTGAAATTCACTAAAAAAAACATAGGTTTCAGGGACGTTATAGTTAAAAATTAGCATTTAAAAAACCTTGTAAATTCACTGAAAAAACCACAGGTTTCAGGGATGTTATAGTTAGTTGGACAGTTTACTCATACAAAACTAGAGAAATGTGGCCATTATAGTTAGTTCAGCTTACTATAACTAGCGCCCCCGCAATGCACTGCTGATGAGGTCACATATTACATCATTCACAACATGGTCAGTGACATCACTGATGACATCTCAAATGACATCACTGATGACATCACTCATGACATCATTCACGTGATAATCTGATGCATCTCCGCATATCCTAATATAACCTTTGATACACCCACTCTAAAATACAGACTACCATTTTCAAAATCCGACACACACCAATACCAGTTAGCACATACCCACTCACTAATTCCTAGGTCTACACACACATCCACACATTCACCCATACAGTCACTCATACATGCAGTCAACCCTCAATACTGCACTATCATATGCACTCACATATCTATACAGACACTCACACCCCGCCACTCATCCATAGAGTTACTCACACACCTAGTCAGTCATGCAACGAATCAGTCACACTCACATTTACTCACCTATACAGTTATACACACCACCTCACTTATTCAAACATATACTAACACATACTTACACTCTTATACAATAAATAATACAAGCAAACACTCATCCATACAGCCACTCTCACAATCACTCACTCTCACTTATAGTCATATATAGTAGTTATATACTCCAACACTCACATATTATGCCTTTCACATATGCAGTTACTCACACATGTACCACTGAGACATCCATTCACTCACCAACGTACCCTTACACACACTCACCCAACGATACAGCCCTTCATTATGCACTCTTGAACCCATACACCCAGTGAATCACCCAATCACACATCTATGCACAGAGTCACACAACCCCACCCACCCACACAGACACTCAGGCACCCATACCCATACTCAGACAACCTATCAATAACCCATATAGACACTCATTTAGCTACTCACCAACCCATGCAACCGCTTACACACCAAATGACAAACTCAACTGTGTGAATGTCAGTATCAGTCACTAACCAATGCATTCAGTAAAGCACATTTAATCACTCACTTATACAATCAGTCACCAAACTACTAAATCATCCATTCAGACCCTTATACACCCTCTCATTCTTCAATACACCTTGGCCTATATATAAAAAACATATTTAAACTTTACAGAAACACACATTCACTGGATGATGTCATCAGTGATGTCATTTGAGATGTCATCAGTGATGTCACTGACCATGTCATGAATGATGTAATATGTGACGTCGTCAGCAGTGCATTGCGGGGGCATCAGTTATAGTTAGCTGAACTAACTATAACAGACACATTTCTCTGGTTTTGTACGAGTGAAATGTCCAACTAACTTTAACATCCCTGAAACCTGTGGATTTTTCAGTGAATTTCTAAGGTTTTTTAAATGCTAATTTCTAACTATAACGTCCCTGAAACCTGTGGTTTTTTCAGTGAAAATATATATATATATATATATATATAAATTTTACTTTTGGCAAATATTTACATAACAAACAGAGCCAACGTCTTTGTGGAAATTTCAGTTTCTTTTAATACACGTCAACCATAATATAGATGTATTCCCTCAGTCCACTGTAACTTTTACACTTGAAAATATATTTGACTTTTGACTTTTGGAGCATAGCAGATATTCTTAGAATCAAATTTAGAAATCTTATTCACAGTGAACCACATTCAGAATTCATAATATTGAAAAGACTAGCATATATCTATCCATAATAAGACCATGATAAATAAAAAGATGGCTCCTGCAAAGCTCCATTACAAGAATACCACTAAATATGCCTTTGGAGACTCAGCTATAATAGCACCTGTGGCAACAAACTTAAATATGCAACAATATAAAATCGCCCATGGAGTGGAGACCTGTTCTGTGGTGCATTTGTGTCACCTAAAAAATGCAGCCTCCGGGTGGATCCGAAATGAGATGTAAGGGTCTGCTTCAATCAGTTGAAATTTCAACACATTTGTAGCACTACCTAGTCAAGCAATTGTTGGAATCAACTCTATGTTGTTGGCTCACCTTTTGGTCAGATTTATGACCAGCTCAATAAGTGCTACCACATCAAGGGTATAGTCTTTGATCCACAAGCATCACTGACCTCTCAAATATCTATGCGCAGCCACTTTCTGGAAGAACATCAGTCACCTTCCAGGATGTGTACAGTTGTCTCTGTGTTTAAAATACTACAGTTCACAGATCTTGCTGGTGGTACCTGTTTGTAAAAAGACAAAAAAGATGTATCTGTGTGTAGCTCTATGCAGAATACAGACTGACATTTTGATGCACCTGTAGAACAACAGCCTGTAGCCCATGTGAGCTGCCAACAGCAAGGAGGAGCCTGAGCCTTGGGCATGCATGTTTAAAAAGGCTACCACAATGCTCTTTATACACCCAGTTCAGGGAACAGGTTAACCCAAATGTTCTCTTCCTAACCAAGAATCAACTAGTAACAGTGTGCATTAACTCAAGGGGCTATTCTTAGCCTCTGTTTTGTGTGTAGTAGCAAAATACCATAAGCAGCTGTGTGCAGGCACCTTCAAGGTGAAGGTTTAGCCTCTAGTTTAGGTATGTGATATTACAGGCAGAAGTCTCTGTACGTAGATACCTCCATGCCACTTATCAGCTCTATTGATTTATTATACATTTTCGAGAGACTTTGTTATATAGGCTAATAGCCAGAAACCTTATCATTGTTTTGTTACACATCCTTGACCAAACTACTCAAGCTTGTACTTAAAACAACCTCCAGAATAAAGGTGTAGACTCCACTGTATGCTTTGACTAAATCCACACATCTCCCTGTGTGCAGGCACATCACGTTTGTAGACTCAGAGTCTTGTACATGCTCCTAAATAGATGTCCATAGGTTGATGCATGCATCTTCTTCTAGGATTCAGAAACAGCCTCCAATGCATGTGTGTAACCAGCTACCTCCTCCTACAGGCCTCTGTATTAGCACCAATTTGTTTCGCCAAAATTGCAGCTGCTTTTGTGTGAGATAATACTTTAAGTAAAGAATTTGTTTTACCATGGAGTACATAAAGACTCACAATCCTGTGTACTTGTGAAACGTGAGCCCTGTAGACTCTTTGCAACCACCACCATGACAACCCCTGTCGTATACCAGATCTATAACAAGAATTTAAGTACAGTCATTTCCAGGGTGCAGTTTCACCCACAGGATCATATTTTGAAGACATATGTACAAAGTTTACTATTAGTCTTTAGTTTGTGTATTGCAATCCAAGCACATGCTTTGGAGCCGAAGCAGCTTTAGCTTATGGTTTATTTTTCTGAGGATACAACCAACTGCCTTTGTATCAAGGTATGTCCTCGGTGCAAGCTTATACCTAGGTTTGGGTATTTCACTCACACAGGATTATGTCAGACTCTACATAGAAAATAACAAGTATACACTTTTTTCTCTACAATAACCTACATGGTACAGGTCTAGTCCCCATTTCATGTTTTTACCAGATCTGTGAGACCTGTAACAATCAGTCAACTCTAATTGAAGCCTCTGTTATTGTTCCATGCTTGTGATCTTGTGTAAACAAATCTCTATGTGCAACCACTCTAGGTTTTACACATCCAGTAGTGTTTTTGTGTAACCCAGGCTCCAGCAGACTGTCTGGCAACAACTACATTGGGGCATTAGCTCTTGTGCTTATGTTTGGTTAGATCCACTCAAGTTTCAGTGCACAGTTACATCCTTGAAGAGTTTTCATCCTTTGATGACTGTGACCATTTTTAAAAATTCAATTGTGTGCGTCTAATGCATCTCCCTTCAAACAGCAATGCAAAAACATGCCACTCAGTGCTATGGTCCATCTATATTTCAATGATTCACTCACTCACTCACTCACTCATTCATTCATTAATTCTCACTTATTTTCATCCGTCAATGTCAGCCCCAGACCCCTTTAGCCTAGCAGAGATGAAAGCAAGACTAGGTTTCTGTTTCCCTTGTATACTTAAGGGATTGCAGTGAGACCCGCTTTTAACAGACGTTTAGATCTCCAGCACTGATAGTGATAATTAACAGGTTTAAGTCAGAAAAAAAAGCAAAAGCCTAACTCTTCTGTAGAATGGTCTAGTACACATAATCATTGTAAGAGATTGGGTCGTTAGTTAATTGGAATGTGAGCCCTGGTCAAGCAACAACCACAATTCTTGTCAGGATGAGGCACAAGCCAACCATAAATTAACCTGTGGCCAACCTTCTGGTAACTTGGAACAGACAAGTCAGGCTCATTTCTTGAAACAGTAATAAAGTAAAAAACATCACACACACAAAAAAGCATAAAGTTAGAAAATAGAGCCAGAGAACCGGAGATATACAATTTTATGGATTTTACTGAAAATAGCATTAAAAAGTATAAAGCGCCAACTGTGGATATATGGTCATGCCCGACGTAGACAAAGTCTCAAGTTCAGGCTTCCCAAAATGGTGCGTGGGCCAGCTACAGGGACCCCATAGGCCCACTGAACGCAGCACCTTAAATTCTGGTTTGCAGATTGTTGCAAGTATTCGCATTGAAGATGCGTCATGCAGCTGAGCGATGCTTTGGTTCTGCAATGCAGAGAGGGTCTGCATTGCCCTCGAGGATCCCATAGACAGGGCCTACGATGCGAAGTCAAGCATTGAGGATGCGGAGTGCAGTGGGGCAATGAGTCAGTTCTGAGTAGCTGCAAGGATGCAATGTGGAGTCTGAAATCATCGTCGAGTCTGACATCGACAAAGGGTGCGAGGACCTGTGCTGAGAATGTGTTACAGTGTTCTGGTTCCGATTAGGTGATGCAGGACATTACGATGGGTCCAATTCACTCAGCAGCAATGAAGCGGTGGTTCTTCTTGGGTTTCGCTATGTAGCAGAGGGGATACGCCTGCTCCACTGCCTGCACAGAGACTGGTAGCGAACCTTAAACCCATTTTCAAGTGTCCAGGACTGAGGTGGCACCACTTGACAGAGTAGACTCACAGATGGCAGAGTCCAGGTACAGGTGAAAGGTTGTGGAAGCCTGTTGTTACCCTGAGGCTTCAGATCAAGAGGTCAGCCTAGTACCCTTGGAGTCACTCTGGGTTCATGCAATGCCTGTACAGCCCTTCTCACTCTGGCAAGAAGGCAGCAGGTAGCAAGTCACCACAGCGGAGCAGCAGTTTTTTTCAGAGGAGCAGTCCAGCAGAGTAGAAGTTCTTTCAGCAGCACAGAAGTCCTTCTTCCTAGCAGAATATCCACAGGCCCAGAAGTGTACTGAGTATTTATACCCAGCTGTGTCTTTAAAGTGGAGAGAAGCTTTTAGAGGCATGTCCTTGATGTACCAGGTGTCCTGCCTTGCTGTCCCTGGCTGCAGACTAACTACTGTGGGTATGCAGCCCTTTGTGTAGAGACAGGACACACTATTAAAGTGTAAGTGGGGCTGGGCCCAGCTCCTCCCTCCCATCCTGCCAGTGATGGCCCATCCAGTCACAGCTAAGCTCCCCATTGTCTGTGGTTGTCTCGGAGGAATACAGAAAGCCTAACGGTCAGATACACCTAATCATGTGACCCAGACACAGACTGAAGACTCAAAAGGTCTAAGGCAGGATAATGCCAACTTGCTAGAAGTCGTATATAAGCAACAAGAGCAACCCTACTCACAAGGAACCAGGGCAAATAACATGTACTAAAGAGATATCAGTTCATATGGACAATGTATAGGATACTTGGGGCCCAATTACCATGGCGTATGGAAAAGCCCTCCCACCTCCATGGCATTGGGAAAAATCCCCCCGCACGACCCACGGCATTTCCGTCGGCCAAATTACGATGCAGTGTATGCAAAATCATACCGCGGTGGATGGATGTCACAAAAGACCGCCCACCGCGGTAGGAAAAGCTGCACATCCGACCGTGGCGGACAGAGAAAGCTGTTCAACGGCTTGAAAAGGCCATTCTTGCCACGGCTTGAGCGCATGGCTAATTACGATGAGAATGCGGAGCTGGCGGACCGAGCACTGCGTCCAACCGCGCGTGCGCACATTGGCCAAATGAATGGCGGACGGAACCAACTTCACAACAATGCCCAAAGTGTGCCTGTTCTCTCTGCTGTCCTCAATCACAACACACACACCACAATGATACACCCCAATTTGCTCCTGGTAAGGAAAGCCATGCACAGAATGGAAGAGAAATCTGGAGGTCATCACTCATGTGGACACACCCACATACCACAGTATAAAACCAACCCTTTCCTGGACCAGCATCCTTTGCACACCACAAGCCAAGACTGAGAGACAAGACACCATTGACTCACACTGCACAACGGCACACCCACCTATCTCCACACAAAACCACTTACACCCACACACCTCACACACTTCACATATCTCCACCACTACCTTGCAACCTGCAAACCTCATTCATTTGCACCATGCACCCCAAGACAATGCCCAAATCCACCGGCTCAGAGTTGAAAGTGATGGTAGACGAGACAATCAGGGTAGAACCAAATTTGTTTGGGCACCTGGTCCAACACACCCACTTGCGTGCAAGAATCAGATGTGGGCAAGGATCGACAGCAAAGACAATGCCGTAGGGACCACTCTATGCACTGTGCGTGACATCAGGAAGCCTTGGGGTAACCTCAAGGTCCGGGTCAAGCTTCGGGCCCAGAGGAACCACGCGGCGGCCTAGAGAACTGGTGGCGGTCCTCCCATTCCACCACTAACCTTCACCGAATTTGTAGGAGAAGGTGCTTGCCATATTGCATCCAGAGAGTCTCACAGGAATCGAGGGGGGAGTGGAGGCTGGTAAATACTAACAAATGTCTCCCATCACACTGCAATGTACTGTTGTGCACAAGTGAGCCTCAATCGCCAGCCCACATCAAACTCATGTGGAATGCATGCTTTCAATTTTAATGGATCACAAGGCTAGCATTTCCTTTCTCAGCTTCACCTCACAGGTAGGTAGTCAGTTTATGAACCCTGGCCTGCCTCCCAAACAGCATGGGCCACCCTCCCCACCCCACAGCCATGTGTCAGCTAACTCCGTCGACAGTGCCTCCTAACAGGTAGGTAGCCATCTCACTGGGGAGGGAGTTGTTGAGCCCTGTCAGCAAGGCCACAACGCCCTCTGTCTTCCCACACAGACAGCATGGAGCCAAATGACCCCCACATTCCGCACCTGGTAGCCAACTCTGGAACCCCCCATAAGTTGTAGGCAGTGCACATACAGCCAATAACATCTAGAGGCCACATGATTCACAGTGTCGGTTATGAAGTCACATGCAACTGCAAAGCAAAATAGAAGTACGTGATCACAAAAAGCCAATGTGCAAGTCCCATTGCCTCAAAGCAGAAAGACTCAGGTCAACACAACACATGCATGGAAACCCTGTCAAACCTCACAAACCACAGGAGGCAAGTACAAAAAGCATAACACAAATCATGAAGTTGTGGCATTATAGTCAGATACTCATTGAGAAGACACAAATATCCAAGTGTGGAAATATGGATTTTTCTGATCAAGTTATGTCCCCTATCTTGGACCCCAACCGTTTCATGTATGAATGACAAGTACATGTATGTTCCCTCCAGTTCCAGTTATGAAGACGCAAACACATGTGCGTCCACCGTCAACATGTCCTCTTTCAGATCCGCCATGAATAGGCCGGATATTCCATCCCTAAGTATGAAAGGCCACCGGTTTTATATGGTTCACTTATGCCATTTTACAGTCCAGGCAAGTAGGCCCTGATTCTATCATCAAACTTTTCTTGCCTTCTGCCTCTGAAAGCTCCAGTCTGAGCCTGCATCTGTGACCATGAACTTTGTCTCATTCCCTGCGCGGCTCACGATGCCTGACATCAGCCTGTTGCCTGCCAAAAACTGTATTTCACCTTCGAAATTATCTGCTCCGCTCCCTGCCCAATGCATTCCTGTCTAGTAGTTTAAGTAAACATTCTTCCAGTTACCGAGCAAAGGCCCGGCTTCTCTGTCTTTATGCAAGTAATTCATAGCCCTATTATTATGGAAGACTTCTGCCCTCGCATCTAGTGTAGACACTTAGACGCTTGTACACGCACTAACAGTCAGTATAGTCAGTATAGAATAAGATTCTACTCTAAGAGACCTCTCTTTTGGATAACATAGTTCTTTAAACATAGGATGTTAGATATGATTTGGGATTAGGTTGACTTGACCCTCCAGACTTCTGTCGCCACATGTAGAGCTAAATGTCAAGTCCCCTTCACCCCCTAGTTGCACGTCAATCACACGTCATGCTGCTGCGCGCGCATTTCTGCCAAGTATTTCTGCTGACATTGCGAAATTCTTTCATGGAACCACCCTATTATGACATCACACCTGATGACGTTCTTTAGTTACACCCAGTTACGCCCACTTTTGCTACGTATGTATGTTTTATCTTCACTATCAATTGTTACGCCTCCTGCATTTGCTTCACGGTAATGCCTATTGTATAAAAGTGATTACTTATCAATAAAGTATGTACTTCACTTCCTGAACCTCCGTGGTGATGGAACTTGGAGTCAACGATTCGAATCGTCCATTGGAATAAAGCCCATTCCAAACCTCTAATACCACGGATTTTGCCTCTTATTTACTGAGCTATTTTTATTATGTTTCTGTATCAAATTAAGTCCTGGTAATTAAATTATTTACCACATGAATGGCGCCCGAACAGGGACACTTTCTCATCTCACGCGCCGGCGGTGCGTTGCAGGCCCGGTCTCCTGCCACAGCTGGACGGACAACAACGCGTACCAGCAGGATTTCCTGTATCTCCCTCCGGTCAAGCGGGGGCGACTGAGGCTGCGATCAACACCCAGACGAGGCGGTGAGAAGTGCGAAGTACCCCGACCAGAGCCTAGCTGAGAGAGCAAGATCCGAGGTATACAGAGGCCCACCAAGTTCCGAAGTTCCGAGGTTTCCGATGTTCCGAAGTGTCCGAAGTTTTCGAGTCGAGTCCAGTCCGGTCTAGTTCAGTTCCGTTCCGAGGCCTTCTGTTCCGAGCTACCCGGTGAGTACCATTACTGGGGAGGCGTTCTGACGTGCACATAGGTTGTGCCGGTCAAGACGGGTTTGGGTACACAAATCCGGTCTGCACTGTTTTAGCAGTGTATCTGTACTGTTTAGCAGTATATCTAGTATATCAAGTATATAAATTCAGAATAATTCAGTTAATGCCGAGTATTATGTTTAGTGATTAAGTTTCCTTAGATCGTCATCATCATTGTTGCTCATTTAAATGTTAAATGTTAAATGTGTTAATACGTCCTGCATATTGTGGTATGAATGACTGTTCATTATTGTGTTTATTGTATTAAGTTTGTTCAAGATCAAGTATCAGATCAGTTCTCAATATGCCGCTCTTTTCGAAATTAAGACAGATCACAACTAGAAAAGGGGTACTCGAAGAAGCTGTTCCTATTCCTCCTAGGGACACTCCAGGGTACTTCATGTATCATAAACACGGCTTAGACGCTATATTATTTCTTGATTTATGGGTAGACTACACCAAGGAATTACCAGAAAGTCAGAGGTGGCCCGCAGCTGGGACCTGGGATGCAGAGTGCATCATGAAAGTAGAGGAAGAGTTATGGAAAAGGAAAGCCAGACAGTCACAGAAAGACGCCGTTGAGTTATGGCGTAAAGAATCTCATAGACGTACAGAAAAAGCACTCCGACAGGAGGAGAAAAATAAGGAGAATTCAAATAAAGTCCGAGAAAATCTATTAATTGAAGAAGGTACACGAGTGAAATCAGAACAAGTAGACAGACAAAGAAATGCCCTTATGAATGGTATGTATCCCCTCCTGGCCGAGGGATTACCTAAGGCTACTCCGGAGATACCAAAAGACTTGCCACCCCCATTGTTCCCAATAAAAATGCATCCTAAGGGGCATCCTAGAACAGCAGAAGATGTTTTTCTTTCCTCATATTTAGATGACGCAGCTCCCGAGTATGCTAACCCCGCCCCACATAGACCGTCTGCCGGGGAGGGTCAACGCCAAGATCCTGTATCTGTATCTCTACAGCAACAAATCCTGACACAAGTTCCGGCAAGCACATCTGTTTCCACATCTGTTCCTACAGCTACTTCTACAGCTGTGTCCACACCTATAGTTGCTGTATCGCGTTCAACGAATCCTTTCACGCCCGATACCCCAGATGGGGCTACCGGAGGTGCTACCAACATTTTTTCTACGCCACCCAGAATAAATAAACTTACCTTTCAAGAATCAGCACATCCACGTACCCCCAAACTCATAAATTCCCGCACGCTTAAGGAACTTCTTGTAGATTGTAGATATGACCCTGTGCCCGGCAAAGAGGACGAAATGATCCTGGCATCATTACGTATCAGACGAGCTGCGGTGTATTTAGGGAAGTTACCAGGAATGACTGTGCATCTAGATAATATATACCATTTTGTCCAAACAGGGCGAGATTCTGAATGTATTAACAGAGCTATGGAATACCAGAAAGTGGAGATACAGGGGGAACTGTTACGTTTCCTCATAAATTGTGTGATCAGAAATCAAGACCGACCGGGGGTAGATCCGGAAACAATGCAAACTCTTACCAGATGGAGCCAGAATATATCAGAAGGGAGATATGATAGGCAAAAATGTATAATAGCCATGTGCCGAAAGATCCGTAAAGAAATAGAACGCCTACACGAAGAGAGATTAGCGGTAGACCAGTTCGAACAAAGCGAGGAGGAGGAAGGATCAGGACTGCCCACAGGACAGTCAGAAACCATAGCCTATGTAGGTAGAGGAAGATCTTGTAATAGTACTAGATGTTTTTCTGACCCGATACGTCCGATATGTCCAGATAATAACAGGAATTTCCAAACACCTATAATAAATATAAGGTCCCCCGAGCATTCGTTCCAAGCCGCTGACAAATTACTCCGAGAACGAAGGGGTTATCATTTACTCGATTCTATGGATGAACAAGAATTAGCCAGGTCAGCCGTTCATTGGGTTGACAGTCCCGGAAAATATGGTGATGATACAGTAGCACACACATTTTTGAACCTCACCCCAGATGAACAGCGTTTAGCTGGGATTTATATGATTCAACAACTCCTTATACTATATAAAAGCCAACATTCAGATCCTGGTCCCTTACCTGATATATTGACTGAATTACTCACGAATAGATGGAGAGGTTCAGGTACTAAGTTAATTAGAGAAATACTAGAATCAAGAAAGCAGTACATTCTTTTTGTATGCCCAGAACATGTCTCACTGCCCATCAAGGAAAGAACGACGTATTACATGGACAGACAGAATCCCTTACGAGAAGTACACCCAATAAAAGGCGAGGACAATGAGTTTAAACGTGTATTTGTATATACGCCCATATCGAAAATAGAATTGTTAGAAATGAAGAAAGTGGTACCCAGTCATGACAAAGACCCAGCGGGTTTCCACCGAGAAATTAAAGACATGTTACTCATGGGAGAGTATACCTATCCCGACATTATGACAATATTAAAGGTATTAATGCCTGCTGGCATTTATGAAAAACTCAAGGAAAAAGAGTGGGAGGTGTGAGACCAAAAGATAGACTGGACAGCATTAGAAGCAGAAGAAAAGGCCCGAACTGCAGGAGCAGGGCTTGGGGATAAAACTAAAGCACTACCAGGTTTACTAGTACAGGTACTGCCACGTTTATTAACTACGAAAAAGGAAGACTGGGGTGCAATCTCAGCCTGTAAACAAAAGCAAGATGAAGACACTAGTGATTTCTATGCCCGATTTGAAAAATGTTTTGGTATAAATAGTGGCATAAAAGCAAGTAGCGAATCATACCCACATCTGTTTGTGACAAAATTAGTTGAAAATTCCTTGCCCCAAGTGAAGAATAGAGTATTAAAATTCGAGAGTACCTGACAAGGTAACACCCCATCACAAATGTTACAAATGTTACAGTATCATCACAATAGAATTAGAGAGGAACAAGAACATGAACAAAGACGCATGAAAGATACAAAAATGAAAATGCTAGTCTCCCAGACAGTTCCAGCTGAAGGTCATAAAAAGGGTACGACACAGTCCGGTGATTCAGCAGGACCTGTAAAAGGGACATGCAACTATTGTAAACAGCCAGGACATTACATACACAATTGCCCAGTCCTAAAGCGTAATATTGCCACAGGTAAAACACAGGAAAGACCACGGCCACCTAGACAGGATCAGAATGAACAAGGAGCCCCGCAGCATGCACAGTCCATGCCAGCTCCACAACAGTCTATACAGTTTGTGCCAGCTGCACCAGCGCTGCCTGTTGCTGCCACACAAACCACGACACGACAGCTGTACCAGACCGCACAGTACGACTATCCTGATTATCAACGATACGCATGAACCAGCCTAGAGAGGGAAGTTGACTTACCCCTTATCGAGGTCCCAGTAGACCAAGAAGGACCTTATGTACATAGTGAATTATTAGGCCAAGATAGAAATTTTTTACTTGATACAGGGGCAAGTCGAACAACCATAAAACGTAGTGAAGTTCCAGGGGCACCCCTCTCAGGCTCACAGAATATTTCCCTTGGTTTTTCAGGAAAACCTATTGTTAATGAAGTATCACAGCCTCTTCCACTTACGATAGGACCCTTGACCCGAACTACAGATTTATTACTTACTAAATCATGTCCAGAAAACTTGTTAGGTATAAAAACACTGAAAGCTCTAGGAGCTATAATATGTTGTTCTCCGGAAGGAGTAAGATTGTTTTTACGTGATTTCAAAGGTCACTATGTGTCTCGAGACATGGATCCCCGACTGCAGACTTTACCTACACATTTATGGGCACAAGGCCCTACTGATGTTGGTTGCATGAATATTACACCATATCGAGTTACACTAAAGGCAGGAGTGGTACTACCACGAATGCGACAATACAAGTTACCACCAGATGCTGTAGTGGCTTTACTGCAAATCATTGACGAGCTCATTGCCCAAGGAATGGTTGTGGAAACAGACTCCAATGTATGTAATTCCCCGATAATTCCGATTCTTAAACGAACAGATCCAAAGGCCCCGCCGGTATATCGATTGGTTATTGATCTGCGCGAATTGAACAAATGCATTGTGCCACAATTCCCTGTGGTCCCAGATATCTCGTCATTACTGATAGCTATTGATTCCGAAGCAACATTCTTTACTGTAATTGATCTCAAGAATGCCTTCTTCAGCGTCCCAATAGATCCGGAAAGCCAATACTTGTTCGGATTTAGTTTAAATGGACGTAGCTTTAAATTCACACGCGCACCTCAAGGATTTACAGAAAGCCCCAGCATCTATAGTCAAGCACTGAAAAGAGAACTCGACAGTATCCACATGCCAGTCAACACTGCCCTGCTTCAATATGTCGATGATCTGCTGATCACCGCTAGAAGCGAACCTGAATGTGAGAAAGCATCACTGACAGTTTTACAATTTCTAGCCGAAAAGGGGCACAAGGTGTCCCCTTCTAAGCTGCAATTCTGTGTCCAGCGAGATGTTTATCTTGGACACTCGCTGTCCAAGGAGGGAAGGCAGCTTACACCAGATCGCATCCAGCTAATTGCTAATATGCCAATACCCAAGACACAAAAGGAGGTGCGGGCTTTCATAGGCCTCACTTCATATTGTAGGCAGTGGATCCCTCAGTATGCATTTCTAGCAAAACCACTCATTCAATTGACAACACAGGAGGCAGCCACATCGACTGTTCTCCCTTGGACTCAGGAACATGCACAAGCTTTTGAAAGCCTAAAGAAAGCCTTATGCCAAGCACCTGTTTTAGCAACACCATGTTACAATAAACAGTTTACACTCTTTGTTACAGAGCGCGAAGGTACTGCCTTGTCAGTACTCACACAGGAACAAGCAGGATCACACAAACCATGTGCTTATTTTTCTAGTACATTAGATCCCGTAGCTCAGGCTTTGCCTGCATGCCTTAAATCAGTGGCAGCAACAGCTTTAGCAATCAGACAAAGCGATGCCATAGTGTTAGGACATCCATTGACAGTTCAAGTACCACATGCAGTAGAGGTTCTTGTGAATCGAACGCAAACACAACATTTGACTATAGCGTGACTTACAGGGTATGAATTAACATTGTTTCAGCCACATATAGAAATCAGACGTTGTAACACATTGAATCCTGCCACACTTTTACCTGTAATCGGAACAGACCCACTAGCTCATGATTGTATTGAAGTTATTACAATCACGACGAAACCCAGACAAGACTTGACAGATGTCCCATTGTCAGACCCAGACCTGACGTTGTATGTAGATGGTTCATGTATGAGAACAAGTACAGGAGAGTTAGTGGCCGCTTACGCAGTCACAACAGACACTGAAATCATTGAAACAAATTGCATAAATACCTTGTCAGCTCAAGCCGCAGAGCTCATCGCTCTGACACAAGCCTGTATTCAAGCCACAAATAAAAAAGTCAACATATACACTGATTCACGTTATGCATTCGGAGTTGTACATGACTTCGGCGTGCTGTGGCGAGAGTGTCAAGAATTCCTGTCATACGAGGGGAGGAAAACGGTAACCAGCGAAAACGGACTACATCTCCCAGGATGCTTAGCATTTGAGAGGTTATGTAAACAGGAGAGCTGTTACATAACTCAAGGGAAACACGCCCTTATGTAAACAGGAGAGCTGTTACATAACTCAAGGGAAACACGCCCTTATGTAAACAGGAGAGCTGTTACATAACTCAAGGGAAACACGCCCTTATGTAAACAGGAGAGCTGTTACATAACTCAAGGAAAACACGCCCTATAAAGGGAGGAACCGGGAGGTACAAGGCTGTCGGATATTGTGTTTACACCGACGTACCTGCTTCGTGAAGAGCAGTGTTCCGGAGTGGTGCTCCAGTAAGGCAAGAACGGAGGTAGGTCGAGTCGTTACTCCCTGGGCCGTGTCTTGCCCCATCGTCACCTGTGAAGGACCCGGAAGCTCTACCGGTCAACCATTGAGCTTCGCTTTTTGACTCGGCTGAGTCCAAGCGCAGTGGCGCTTTTGCTGGTTGGAGTCGTAACTCCCAGCCCGACCAGAGACACAGGGACTGCCAGCTGTAACGCACACCAGGAGGTGTTTGCCGCGTTACAGACTCGGAAGTCCACAGGATCGATCGAGCGGCTGCTCTCGGTTCAGTCTTCTTGCTTGTGATTGGGGTATCGGTGACGCATCACCAGGAGGTGACTCCGCGTCCCGGTGCAGTCTGAGGAAGAGGTTGAGCGGCTGCTCCCTTCAGGTAGAGACCCCGGCTGGGTGTTTCCCTGACTCCTCGATTCTCCCCAACACTCTTCGTGCCCCTCACAGCCTACCGATTGGCATTGTCGGCCATTTCATTTCTGCCCTCTGTTGGCATACGCCGGGATCGGCGTATATGCAGAGGACGGTTAGGACCATCCGTGCTGTGGGCTGGTAACGTACTTAGCCTGGAGGATTCCAGTGACTATAACTTTTGTTTGTTCTTTGTATTTTATTTGCCTTCATTAAAAGAACTAACCCTTCACAAGTGGTTGCGTCCTCATTGTCGTGTCTGTTAAACGATCCTGAGACGTTCAGGGCGTTACAAAATATCCGACCTTAATAACACTAACTGTCTCCCGGTCGATAACAGACATGGCAACACTTGATGATGTGCTGGCTGCTTTAGCGGCCATGCAAGTTGAAGTGGCTGCCTCTAGGCAAGAAGCAGCCGATGTAAAAGCCAGACTGGATGCTATCCAATTGGACCCGCTCACGCCCAGCACCTCCCTCACGAACCAGACCCCTGCGGTAGTAGTGGAAATGCTTGAGTTGAGACAGGGATCCAACGACCTGGTGCAGTATCTCAACGCGTTCCGAAGGCTGGTTGCGGAAACCAAGTGGCCTGTTGCTAAACAGACGGCGCTCTTCCATCAAGGGCTGTGCGATGAGCTCAAGGACGCCGTGGCTCATATTGACCCTCAACCCAAGACATGTGAGGGCCTTATCAACCTGGTATTACGGCTGGAACATAGGCTAAGTGAAAGAAAGGGGGATCATGGGAGAAAAGGAAAATCCCTTCCATCCTATGTGACGGTGGGAAGTCCTGAAACTTCCACCGCATCCAAGGGAGAACCCATGGACATCGGCGCAATACGAGCGAGCCTCACAGCCACGGAGAAAGAGTCACGCCGGAAACAAGGATTGTGCCTATATTGTGGCAAAAAAGGCCACTACGTACGTGAATGCCCTGCCAAACCGAAGACGTCACGTTATCGGGCCAACCGGTCGGTAACAGCCGTGGTGGACATACCGGCGGAAAACTAGAGGACTCCAAGACCAGAGAAGGGGCATCTCGGAGTCACTCATCCATCCCTTCACTTTCCAACTCGGTCACTAAGGGACAACGACACCTGTTTATCACGGTGCACGTGGGAGTGCATGACCAGTGGATACCCGTTGTGGCCATGGTGGATTCAGGGGCCACTGGCATGTTTATGGACCACAACGAGGCATGCAGGCTAGGGCTAGTGCTTCTTCCCAAAGCAGTACCCGAAGACGTCTATGCGGTAGACGGAAGGCGATTGGTGACGGGGCCCATCGGACAGCACACGGGGGTCCTTCCGATGAGATATGGGAGGAACCATTTGGAACAAATCGATTTTAACATCATCCGAGCTCCCCAATATGGCGTCATATTGGGATTGCCGTGGCTACAGAAACACAACCCCTTTGTGGATTGGCCAACACATCGCATCGAAATGACGTCACCGTATTGCATCCTGCATTGTGGAATAAGAACGGAATCCCTTGACGCAGATGAGAGCGGGAGTCAGACGGTGGCTACGGCGGCAGAAAAAGATGTGGCTCTCCCCCAGGCTTATCACAGTTTTGAGGATGTATTTGATGAGGTGAAGGCGGAAGTGCTACCACCACATAGACAGTTTGACTGCCAGATCGACCTGGTGCCAGGGGCCAGCGTTCCCAGCGGCAGGCTGTATGCCCTGACGGAGCCTGAAAACGTGCATCTCCGGGGGTACCTGGATAAACTCCTCAAGCTAGGATTCATCCGCCCGTCCAAGTCTCCGGCCGCCTCGCCACTCTTCTTCATCCCGAAGGCTAATGGGGAGCTGAGAGCCTGTGTGGACTTTAGGGCATTGAATGCGATAACCATAAAAAATCGGTACCCCTTGCCTCTCATCAGTGTACTTCTGGAACAGGTCAAGAAAGCTCGTATCTACACCAAGTTGGATTTGAAAGGGGCATACCATCTGGTGCGCATGAGGGACGGAGACGAGTGGAAGACCGCCTTTAAGACCAGGTTCGGCCTTTTTGAGTACCTCGTCATGCCGTTCGGTCTGTGCAACGCCCCGGCAGCCTTTCAGTACTTTTTGAATGAGGTATTCAGAGAGGAGTTGGATATCTACGTGGTCGTATATATCGACGACATCCTCATCTATTCGTCCAGTGTGGAGGAGCACGTACACCACGTCAAAGCTGTGCTCCAAAAGCTGAGGGAAAACATGCTGTTTTGTAAACTCAGCAAGTGTGACTTCCACGTCACATCCGTGGAATTCCTCGGAGTGATGCTGAGTCCAGAGGGACAGGAGATGGCAGAACGAAAGATCAAGGCGGTGAAAGAATGGCCGGTGCCCCAAAGCGTGAAGGACGTCCAAAGTTTCATTGGCTTCGGCAACTTTTACAGGCGGTTTATAGATGGATTTTCAGGAGTGGTGGCCCCAATCACACAGCTACTGAGGAAGTCCAAGGAGTTTGTCTGGTCCCCTGAAGCGAACAAAGCCTTTGAGGCCCTGAAAAGCGCCTTTGGTAAGGCGCCGGTGTTGGCTCACCCCGATCCGGATCTCCCCTACGTGGTGGACGCGTCGGATGTGGCGCTGGGGGCTATCTTGTCCCAACGCAACCACGACACAGGGGTGCTTCATCCCGTTGCGTACATGTCCCGCAAACTCAACGACGCCGAACGCAACTACCATATTGCGGAGAAGGAGCTTCTCGCAATCAAGGACGCCTTCACCGAATGGAGGCATTGGTTGATGGGGGCGAGACATGTGGTATCGGTGTACACGGACCATCGGAACCTACAGTTCATGACGGCCACTAGACACCTTTCTCCCAGGCAGCTGCGGTGGATGATCTTCTTTGCGGGGTTCAACTTCCGCATCACATATCGGCCGGGGACGGAAAACCGGAAGGCGGACGCCCTGTCCCGTCAATCTGCAGTTAAGGAACCATTGCCTGCAACCGAGCGTTCCATCATTTCCCCGAGGATGGTATTGGGGGTTATCCAACCGGATACTTTCCTGAGGGGAATAAAGAGAGGGATCAGGTCATTCGCATGGCGGAGGTGGCTCCTCAGTCACAGAGAATGGCAGCTGAAGGACGGGATACCCCTGAAGGGCAGGTGCCTATTGATACCCACGCCTAGGCTAAGGAAACAAGCATTCATCTGGTGCCATGACTCTCCATGCGCAGGTCATTTGGGCTTTGAAAAAACGGTGGCTAGCATGGGACGGCATTTCTGGTGGCCAACCATGAGAGTGGATGTCAGGAGGTGGGGACAGGAGTGTCCTACGTGTGCTACCATGAAGGCCGACCATGGCCGAACCCAAGGGCTCTTACATCCACTTCCGACCCCGGATAGACCATGGGATAGCATATCACTGGACTTCGTGGTGGGCCTACCGGTAGACCAGGGGATGACGGCAATACTGGTGGTGGTGGATTACTTGACGAAAATGGGGCACTTCATCCCCTGCAAGAGAGTCCCTACGGCCGGGGAATTGGCGTCACTACTCCTAAAGAATGTGGTACGACTGCATGGATTACCTGGGGTGATCGTGTCGGACCGGGGGTCGCAGTTTACTGCGCAATTCTGGAAGACTTGGTGCAATGCGCTGCATGTTAAGACCGCCCTGTCCACCAGCTACCACCCTCAAACGGACGGCCAAACCGAGCGCCTGAACCAAACGCTCAAACAGTATCTGCGATGTTTTGTGGACCAGGGCAGGGAAGAATGGGTCGACTTGCTATGGGTTGCAGAGATAGCCTATAACAACGCCACTCACAGCTCCACACAGTCATCTCCGTTCTATAGCAACTATGGCCAACATCCCAGGTTCTTGCCATTTCTACATCCGTTCAGAGAGGACAGGATTCCCGCCACAGCGGACAGGGTGGCACACATAAAAGACACGTTGATGCGCTCAAGGGCTGTCCTAATAGAGGCCAAGAGAAGATACAAGGCTGCGGCAGATAGGAAGAGAAGGCCCGGGCCACTGTACCGCACTGGAGACTACGTCTGGATATCCACAAGAAACATGAGGTTTCGAAAGAACAGTGTGTTCCATCCCAAGTACATGGGCCCCTATCGAATTACAAAGTGTATGGGTCCCGTGAACGTGAAGGTGTGCTTGCCCCAGTCATTGCGGATACACCCTGTCTTTCATGTATCATTGCTCAAACCAGCACCCTCCAAGCCGTCTGGGACACCTAGGCCGGTATGCGTGGAGTCGGAGGTGGAGTATGAAGTGTCGGGCATACGGGCGTCCAAATGGCGCAGGGGGAAGCTGTGGTACCTGGTTGCGTGGAAAGGCTATGGCCCGGAGGAGCATTCATGGGAACCGGCTGAAGGGGTTCATGCTCCGCGCTTGGTCTCCTTGTTCCATCGGCGTTTTCCTGCCAGCGCTGGACCCGTGGGGAGCCGCTGAGAGGGAGGATGTACTGTCAAGAATTCCTGTCATACGAGGGGAGGAAAACGGTAACCAGCGAAAACGGACTACATCTCCCAGGATGCTTAGCGTTTGAGAGGTTATGTAAACAGGAGAGCTGTTACATAACTCAAGGGAAACACGCCCTTATGTAAACAGGAGAGCTGTTACATAACTCAAGGGAAACACGCCCTTATGTAAACAGGAGAGCTGTTACATAACTCAAGGGAAACACGCCCTTATGTAAACAGGAGAGCTGTTACATAACTCAAGGAAAACACGCCCTATAAAGGGAGGAACCGGGAGGTACAAGGCTGTCGGATATTGTGTTTACACCGACGTACCTGCTTCGTGAAGAGCAGTGTTCCGGAGTGGTGCTCCAGTAAGGCAAGAACGGAGGTAGGTCGAGTCGTTACTCCCTGGGCCGTGTCTTGCCCCATCGTCACCTGTGAAGGACCCGGAAGCTCTACCGGTCAACCATTGAGCTTCGCTTTTTGACTCGGCTGAGTCCAAGCGCAGTGGCGCTTTTGCTGGTTGGAGTCGTAACTCCCAGCCCGACCAGAGACACAGGGACTGCCAGCTGTAACGCACACCAGGAGGTGTTTGCCGCGTTACAGACTCGGAAGTCCACAGGATCGATCGAGCGGCTGCTCTCGGTTCAGTCTTCTTGCTTGTGATTGGGGTATCGGTGACGCATCACCAGGAGGTGACTCCGCGTCCCGGTGCAGTCTGAGGAAGAGGTTGAGCGGCTGCTCCCTTCAGGTAGAGACCCCGGCTGGGTGTTTCCCTGACTCCTCGATTCTCCCCAACACTCTTCGTGCCCCTCACAGCCTACCGATTGGCATTGTCGGCCATTTCATTTCTGCCCTCTGTTGGCATACGCCGGGATCGGCGTATATGCAGAGGACGGTTAGGACCATCCGTGCTGTGGGCTGGTAACGTACTTAGCCTGGAGGATTCCAGTGACTATAACTTTTGTTTGTTCTTTGTATTTTATTTGCCTTCATTAAAAGAACTAACCCTTCACAAGTGGTTGCGTCCTCATTGTCGTGTCTGTTAAACGATCCTGAGACGTTCAGGGCGTTACAGAGAGAGAGGTTATTTAACTTCTCACGGTGCCCACATTCAGCAAGGACCCCTCATTCATGCCTTATTAGATGCAATACATCTACCCACTGCAATATCAATTATGAAATGTAAAGCTCAAACGAAAATTACTGATATCATTTCTCAAGGCAATGATCTAGCTGACAGAACAGCTAAACAGACTGCTCAAACTCAAACATCCGACATGACAAAGACAATAGTCCCGACGCCAACACATTGTATGACGGTTAAAGATCCCACTCTTGACGTAATTGACATACAGACACATGCTACACCAGACGAAATAAGGAAATGGACTGAATTAGGAGGGATCCAAACGGATCAAGGATGGATGACGAAGGAAAAATCTGTGTGGTTCCTTCCTGATTCAATGGTCCAAGTCATTATTAACACTGTACATAGTCCAGCGCATCTAGGAGAAAAATCTATGCTAGACAGCATTCAACACATTTGGTTCAACAAACATTTACGAGCAGCAGCCAAACAAAAAGTTCGTACCTGTATGATCTGTTGTCAGTTTAACCCAGGAAAAAGCATTCCCGTAGAACAGGGTGGATTTCAGCCTCCTGATTACCCTTTTGAAGTCCTCCAGATGGATTATATCCAGATGGAACGATGTCGAGGATTCAAATATGTTATCGCAGTTGTCTGTGCTCTTTCCCGTTGGACAGAGGCATACCCAGTTTCAGATTACACTGCCCCGACTACTGCCAAACAGTTGGTTCGAGAATTCTTCCCACGATACGGTTTACCACGTGTTGTCTACTCAGATAACGGCCAGCCGTTTTCATCCGAACTAATGAAACACGTTTCACTTTTGTTAGGCTATCAGTGGAAATTCCACTGTGTCCGACACCCCGAGGCAGCAGGTCTCGTGGAAAGACATAATCAAACCCTGAAAATTAGATTGTCCAAAATATGCAGAGAGAAAGGTGTCGACTGGGTAGTAGCGTTACCAGTTGCACTCTTTTACATGAGAATGGTAGCACACTCTCGAACAGGGCTATCCCCGTATGAGGTGATCTTTGGCAGACCACCAAATATGTGGGGGACGCCTATACCACGCAAAATAACTGATATTGACTGTAATATGCTGACAGATTACCTGGCTTCCTTGATGTCTGCACTACAATCTTGTCGTTCACAGGTAGCTGCAGCTTTTCCCGACAACACCGAGGTGAAACCACATGACGTAATTCCAGGGGATTTAGTTCTAGTGAGGAGCTTTGATCGGAAGTCCCAACTGGATCCTAGGTGGAAGTCGCCGCAATTGGTCTTGCTTACCACAAGGACAGCCGTGAAGATCGAAGGCAGAAAAGGCTGGGTACATTCAAGTCATATCAAGAAATTTCATGGACTACCATCGGATGTAAATACCACACCTCGTGTGTCTTCACCCATTGACTCAAAGCTCCCTTTGGTTGAACCAAGTAACCAGGAATTATATAAATTAAAACTGAGGTCTAATAAGTCAGACAATTTGATTGTTTAAGTCCTCTCCAAGGTGAAGCGGTTGAATTTGTCTCTGACATGTATCCCTTAGACCTGAATAGAGAAAAAACCCGAAAAATGTTGAAACGACATGCGTACTGTAAATCACTGCGTAGTTATTGCACAGTGACGTTATTAATTTTGTTTTTCTTAAGTCTTTTAATAATTACTGCAAGTATATTGTTGCACATATATTATCCTATTTCTAGACATGTTTATAATGTTACTGCTGAACATTCTTTTAGTGAATTACCTCCGCATGAGTTGTCTTATAGATTTGCGCTGCGCAATAACACGTTTATTAGTATGTTACATCATTCCCATCAGGTTAGCAATGCTACAAATTGTTGGATATGTGGCCGACTCCCTCCCTATCAGAATTATAAAGGAATTCTACCTCTCTTTCCATACCCGTTCACACACAACGGCTCCTGTGGAGCATGGTTTAGTTTAATTAATTCCCTAGATTCAAATTCTGCAGTTTATCAAGACAACTGGGTATGGGGAACTTTGAACTTAGTTTTACTTAAGGTCTGCTACCCTAACAAGGAGGGACTTCCCAAAAGAACAGGAACTGATCTAGAAAATGAAGTATATGGATTAGGTAATTTTACGCTTAATCTTATGATCCTAAATGTCGAATCCGAAGCTACTCCAATTTTGCCCGCTATGTCAATATTTCCAGTAAAAGGTGAATTATGTGTAAGAAAGAATGGTTCCATACATATGGGCCATAGTAGATGCACCACTGTAATAGAATTTAGTGATCAAGGCAAGTCTACATTTAGAGCTTCCCGCCATTCCTATTTCATATGTGGTCAGACGGCATATGTACGTTTGCCTCTAGATTGGGATGGTACCTGCTACATCGGATTCCTTTTGCCACCTGTTTTCCTAGCTCCTCCTGATTATCACAGAAATACTCATTTAGTACACAATAGAGAAAGGAGAGATCTCCCAATAGTCGATTACACTGAAACAGCATGGGAAAAATACACAGATTTCAATAAAGGTCTCTTTCCCTATATAGGTACCGTTACTAATAGTAAGCTGATACGTAGATTAACTAGAACCCTTGAAGCAGTAGTGAACGAAACTATTTCCGCCTTAGGCAATTTAACAGAAGAGCAGTCTGCTATGCGGATTGTTGTGCTTCAAAATCGTCTTGTCCTTGACGTCATCCTGGCCGATAGGGGCGGAGCTTGTAGGGTCATCGGATCAAGTTGTTGCATTTTCATACCAGAAAATTCGCCATCTGTATATAAAGCCATAACTCGCCTTCATAAGATTGTAAGCCAGATACACCAGAATCCAGGCACCTGGACTTGGTCCGGTTGGTTTTGGAGTGTATTATCTACCTTTGGATGGAAGGTCCTATCCTTCCTAGGTATTGGCCTTCTCATACTATTCAGTTGCTGTCTATGTCTACAATGTGGACCAGCGATCTGTGGTCTGTGTGCCACATCGTGTATTCCACCACCAAGATTTCATTTATCCCAGAAGAAAAAAGAAGAACAAATGATGCTATATGAACAGATCAACGGATTGATGAAGATTGATATCTCTTAACGGGCAAGTAGGGGACAAGGAGGGAATGTGGAAATATGGATTTTTCTGATCAAGTTATGTCCCCTATCTTGGACCCCAACGGTTTCATGTATGAATGACAAGTACATGTATGTTCCCTCCAGTTCCAGTTATGAAGACGCAAACACATGTGCGTCCACCGTCAACATGTCCTCTTTCAGATCCGCCATGAATAGGCCGGATATTCCATCCCTAAGTATGAAAGGCCACCGGTTTTATATGGTTCACTTATGCCATTTTACAGTCCAGGCAAGTAGGCCCTGATTCTATCATCAAACTTTTCTTGCCTTCTGCCTCTGAAAGCTCCAGTCTGAGCCTGCATCTGTGACCATGAACTTTGTCTCATTCCCTGCGCGGCTCACGATGCCTGACATCAGCCTGTTGCCTGCCAAAAACTGTATTTCACCTTCGAAATTATCTGCTCCGCTCCCTGCCCAATGCATTCCTGTCTAGTAGTTTAAGTAAACATTCTTCCAGTTACCGAGCAAAGGCCCGGCTTCTCTGTCTTTATGCAAGTAATTCATAGCCCTATTATTATGGAAGACTTCTGCCCTCGCATCTAGTGTAGACACTTAGACGCTTGTACACGCACTAACAGTCAGTATAGTCAGTATAGAATAAGATTCTACTCTAAGAGACCTCTCTTTTGGATAACATAGTTCTTTAAACATAGGATGTTAGATATGATTTGGGATTAGGTTGACTTGACCCTCCAGACTTCTGTCGCCACATGTAGAGCTAAATGTCAAGTCCCCTTCACCCCCTAGTTGCACGTCAATCACACGTCATGCTGCTGCGCGCGCATTTCTGCCAAGTATTTCTGCTGACATTGCGAAATTCTTTCATGGAACCACCCTATTATGACATCACACCTGATGACGTTCTTTAGTTACACCCAGTTACGCCCACTTTTGCTACGTATGTATGTTTTATCTTCACTATCAATTGTTACGCCTCCTGCATTTGCTTCACGGTAATGCCTATTGTATAAAAGTGATTACTTATCAATAAAGTATGTACTTCACTTCCTGAACCTCCGTGGTGATGGAACTTGGAGTCAACGATTCGAATCGTCCATTGGAATAAAGCCCATTCCGAACCTCTAATACCACGGATTTTGCCTCTTATTTACTGAGCTATTTTTATTATGTTTCTGTATCAAATTAAGTCCCGGTAATTAAATTATTTACCACACAAGCATAAACTGAATCGGATGAGCAACAAGTTGGTACTAGAGGACATGTCCTTGGAAATACAACATCTGTACATATGATTTTGTTTCTTCAGCCATGACACATAGCTAATGAGCAATGTATGTACCTCCACATCACTTTTGACTGCTGACAAACTGTTAGGAATGCATAGTAATGCCAAGCTAAAAAATAATGCCATCTCAAATGAAATGGGCAAAACATTAACATCAAAGTTGTGCTGTGTGTTGAACATGCTGACAATGTAACCTCTCTTCAACAGGTGACTCGTCAGCAACAGCAGGCGCCCGTGCCATGGACGAGCCCAGCCAGTCTCCCCCCAGGAAGGTTATCCTTCGGATGCAGACTCCCTGGTCTTTTCGGATGGGGATGACCAACCTGGCCCCTCCGGCGTACCCAGGACAGCTCAGTCTCTGGCTCTCACTGTCCCCACCACCACCACCATGACTCCCACAAAAGCTGCACCACCAACACAGACCCCTGCAGCAACGATCTGTATGGCAGCCACTTCCATCATCACCACTGCTGCATCCAACACTGTCCCTTTGCCAGCAGTTGCAAATACCACCAGGCAGACCGGGGATGCTTGGGATGGTGTGCTGCGGCAGTGCCTGGCAATGCCACAGGTCCATGTCAGCAGAGCAGGTGGGAGGTCAACTGGGGGTCAGCCACAGGAGAACAGTGAGACTGTGGCCCTGGACACCGTGCTAACTGTCCTTGGTGCATACCAGTAGAACCAGAGACAGATGGGCCATCGCCATGAAGAACTGAGGGAACTCCGCCGGCTGCAGAGCTCCATGGACACTCGCTTGGGACAACATGTGGAGTACATGGGCCAGCTTGAGCATGTCCTTAGGGACATGCATGTGGCTCAAATCTCTGCCAACTCCCCCCCCCATGGCCAGCTGGATAATAGTCACACTGCCACAGCAGCGGCCACAGGGAAGGGTGAGTCACACCATGGCGAATCCTCAGACACCACTGAGCATGCAGCAGGTTCCCCCTGGCCAAACAGCAGAGGGGGCGTCCGAAAAAGACCCCGCGAGGATCACTTGGCCCAGCACCGTGCTGTACCACATCTCGGAGCAACCGCTGATGTCACCACTGTAACACCGAGCATTGACTTTCGTGGTAAATACCAAACCACATTGCCACAAGAATGGGAGTGTTCGGTTGGACTTTGGAACTTTACCATTGTATGTTCTACCCTAGCTATCCGTGTACCATCACTTTCTACTTCATCCCTCACCTGTCACACATCGCAAAATAAACACAACTCACAACAGTATGCCTTTGTGTCAAGAGCATTCTCCTCACAGTAAGTAGCATGTTGACTCACATTGCAAAGTATCCGAATATGTTAAAGCGAAAGTCCATTGAGAGAGTGGAGGAATCTGGAAAGACACAAGGAAACAACAGTGCGTTGCCATATTATGGAATAACCAGAAAAGCACACCACGAGGCAACACTGTACAATGTGCATTACAGACAACACCGGCAAACACCATCAACATGGACAGCAGGGGGACTGGAGCACACGACTGCACCACCCAACACAGTTTAGCCCTTAACATCCTAATGAATGCAGTTCAGTTGAAAAGCTTACTTCTGTTACTGTTGTCGTGTGTCACCAAGGTTGGTGCAGGTCAGTGCTGTGAATCTCTAGACACATGTCTGTCGCATTATCCTCCCACATCAGTAGGAGTAAGATACATTGTGATCGGTGTCTGCTGAGGAAGCTGCCAGAATCTACTCAGGTCTCTGTACCTCTCCCTGCCCAACTCAGGTGAAACACCTCAGTCACATGACAAGTAGGCATCATGACTGAACTTCATTAACCAGAATGCTGAGGGGTGAACTGTGCTGGGAGTTGAAGAAGTGTGCTCCCACCCCCCCAAGAACATCATCATGGACATGACGGAAGTTGTCACAGATCACACAGCGCAGAACAATGAAATCCTTAGCAGTGTGTCCACAAGAGCCAGCACCACAAAACATTCTGTCATGTGGACGATGGTGACATTGTCGCATTCACACACTCAAATACTGTTGCCCAGGGATTTTCAAGTGACATGTACTGTTAGAAATTGGATTTTTGGCAGGTTAGGGCATGTGCCAAAGCCAGGCAGAAACCACCACTCTAGTCAGGATAAGGGAGTTACACTCCTAAAATAACCCCTGCTCACCCCCTTGGTAGCTTGGTCAGGCTTATCTTAGAGGCAGTGTGCAAAGCATTTGCACATAACCAACAGTAATACAGTGTAAGCACTACAAAAGGACACCACACCAGTTTAGAAAAGTATCCAATATTTGAATATACTTAAGACAAGACCAAAAATAATAAACGTCCACAATACAGTATTTAAGAATCCACGGTTATCAAAATCCGCTTTAAAAACTGTTCCTTGATGTCGATAGCTCCGTCTGGGGCTATCACGGCTTTGTGAGCAAACAACTCCAAACATTTCTGGCTGACCGTGGCGTCGCGGACCAGCTACGGTGTCGGGAAGACCCACAAGACAGTACCTTTTAGAAATGCAGGGCGTCGGCGACCTCTCGTTGAGCTTCCGAAATCACGGCGTCCGCAGGCATTGGTTCCGGAGGTCGTGCAGGAATCGTCGGGCCCTCGAAGTCACACGCATTGCAGGTAGATCGCCTCTCTGTTGGAGTCAGGAGCACTGGCGTCGGCAGGCATTGTGTGCTGCAGTGTGAAGTGCAGTGGTGCGGCATGCGGTGCCCTCGGTGGCAGCTCGGTGGCGGCGTCAGATGTGCCATCAGTGAGACCAGGGTCGCGGTGCGAGATGAAGGCTGAGCTCGTCACATTGCTGGCACGTCATGGTGCAAGCAGGGGCGTCATTGCTGAAGCCCTGGCGTCGGCTGATGAACTGGAGTTGATGGCACCGGCACGGGCACCCAGTGAGAATTTTCCATTGCGAGGCCTTTTGGCCCACACAGAATGCCATGAACACTATCCTAGATTCAAGCAGTAGTGCAATCCAGTGCATCAGTTTCTTTGTCAGCTTTCCGCTCCCCTCACTGGGTGTCCGGCCGGGTCCCATGTAAGTAACTCGTTCCTTTTTCACTCAGGTGCACATCATACAAACTGACAGATTAATCCTGTATTCAGATGTCCCTATATTAATAGGTCCTGAAGAGACCCCTCACTCATTAGGGGTTGAAAGGCCGTCAACAAGAGTAAAGAGAACCATTGACCAGCGCCAATCATTTTATAAGGACACTGTTCATTTCAAGAAGTCTCTTTAATGGTCGCCTGTTAAATGTGTTGGAAGCCATATGTATATGTCACAATTACTTCTCTCAATTTTCTAGGTTCCATGTTCACTAGGGACACATTTCTTTGACTTGCAAAATTTATATTCATATAAAGAATTATTGTTTGTACCAGATAGCCTGTTGTATATGGTTTTTCTCCTTTGGATATTGCATCAAACCCCTGTTTATTGCAATGTTGCATAGAACTATCATTATCGCATACATTTGTCCCACAGGAACCACTGTTTCCTGCTAAACCCAGTGATGAGAGCGACACAACACGTGGGATATACATTTCCCATGTACTGGCTGAGGAATGGGTCGGCTGACAAAGCCCATAGACCTGGGACACCTCATTCAACTCCTCCCAGCAAGGGGTGTGGGGATATGTTTGTGGGTCTTCGTCCAGAGGGATTATTGACATGACATCTTGCTTCATGTGTTATTGATGTGTCACTATGGAAACTGTATACGTACTCATGCATTCTCAACTTCTTGTGGCACGTAAGTTGCCTGTTTTGACACTGTAGTAAAAAAAGCACATTTCAAAGCGTTTCTTGTCTTCAACTTATCAACTTGTGTACACACGCTTGCATACCTTTGAGTGAGTGGGAGGGCTAGTGAGGAACTTTAGCAATTGGGTCCTGTGCTAATGGGCACTTCTGGGTAGTCAGTCCTTGCCTGCCCAAGTTCTCTAATCCCGCGCTTAGTCCTATATGTGTACAAAATGCCAGAAACAATACTCAAAGTTTGTTAGACAACAGTAAGGCACGCAGACACAGTCATAGTCGCAAATTGTTAACTTACACTCAACGGAAGTAGTTGACGATGAGCTATTGTCGCTGGTCAAGGCCTTCATCCTCACCACTGTCATCGTCACTGGGCATGGGTGGGTTGGGATCAGGGGGCTGCTGCTGTTCATTTTCCTCCAGAATCAAGGGATCCTTCTGCGTATGTCCAGGTTGTGTAGCATGCAGAAAACGACTACTATCTGGCATACCTTCTGTGATGAGTACATAAGTGCACCACCAGTCTGGTCCAGGCACCTAAATCTTGACTTCAGCAGTCCAAAAGTGCGCTCCAACACGCGACATGTCCTCCCATCTGCATCATTGTATTGGACTTTCCCCGGCGTTGTTGGATACCGTAGTGGGGACAGAAACCACGGATGATATGGATACCCAGAGCCACCTAGTTGTGAGACAGACAGGCATACAGTGTGATCTGAATGTGTGGGGAGAGCAGCATGTCACACATACATCACAGTCATTGACGCAGCCCGCTCACCAACATCCCAGGACCGCTCGGGGTGCTGATTGGCCATCAATTGGGCTATGGTACTGTTACGCAAGATATAGGAGTCATGTGCCGACACAGGATACTTTGCACACACGTGTAAGATGATCTGTTCCGCCTGGCATACCAATTGCACATTGATGGAGTGGTAGTTTTTGCGGGTCCAATATATATGTTCACTTGCCTGTGGTGGAACGGGGGCAATGAGGGTACTTTCAATGGCTCCCACAATATTTGGAATGCCTCCCAGGTCCTAGGACTCCCCCTTCACAGCTGGCAATCCATCCATTCTCAGGAAGTGGACATGACTGTCCTTGTGAGGCATCAATGCTGACAGGATGTCACGCAACTCCTTGCTGAACATGGGCTGTGCCATCCCACCGTCGCGGGCCACATTGTACTGGAAAGACCCCGTAGCGAAAAAATGAGGTGCAGCCATAACCTTCACTGTAGCAGACAATGCAGCCGTATATATTCTTTTGTGCTTCAAATGGGACTCCAACTTGGCACATAGGTTTCGTAGTGTGTGGCGATCCAAACGGAATTTCCAGATGATTTCGATGTCCTCCATAGTGGCCAGGTCAGAGACAGGTTGAAAGATGGGTGGTCTCCTCCTACGTATGTCAGGTACACAAGCATGGGCTGAGTTATAGATGAAATGTAGTACACAGCTTACCCAGAGACTCGCGCAACCATAACATTGACAGGACTCATGGTCACGTGAAATGCACAAGTGACCTGCATTCAGACGTTGTTTTTCTTCACTCACTCGACATACTGACACTACGACATCCAAAGAAGTCGATGTGTATGACATATAGTACACTGCTACATCAAGAATAAGCTGCCCTGTGGTTATATGGCACAGCACTAGTGTTTCCCATTATCAGTGCTGAGATACATGTTGCTGCTGTCACTGCACGAGCGCAAGCTTTAGTCCCACAATACACAACAACATTACGTGATGGCGGCAGTGAGTGTCATCTGGACAACGCAACATGGATGTTCAGCACGGTGGACAGACCCATGTGGACATTATGGGGTTAGTCCTTCGTGTGTGTGTGGAATTTACGTAACTGACATTGCAATGTCACCTGAATGAGGCACAAATGCACATGGATTGTGTATACATGCCCACAGCGCTGACAATGACAGATGATGTCAGTCTGAGCCATGTTTGTTTGTTCCACATGTGCACTCCTTTGACATGTGTGGGAACATTTTTAGGCAATGGCAGCTGTGCACACTGCACGCCACACCAGTACGTGTGTTGGGAGTGCTAGGGATTACAAGTATGTCAGATTTGCAGGCAATGGACACCTCTGATTGTCTGCCTATGTCACTGGCCCTTCACAAGTCAACCCCTGGCCAAGAGACACCAGTCAGATGTCAAGGAATATACAAGTGATGTTCACAGGTTGGATGTTTAATTACACAACATTGGTACAGTGCGAGAGACCTTTGTCCTTTTTGACTCCTTCCCTCATTTCAGTCCATGCTAGCCACGGGGCATGACTATGTATGTACTTTCACTCTTCTTTTCTTGGACATGCCATGTGTGTGTAGAATTGACTCAGGGGTCATACTCTCTCATACCTTTACAGTGTAGTGACCAGCTGCTCACTGTTCTAGTTGTTCTGATGTACCAGCCATTCCCAGAGGGCAGGTTTTCCCCCCACCCCACAGCCACTCAGCACAGGCGTCACTGGACATGTGACCCTGCCAACAAACGGGGCCGGACGCACGTGCCCTGGGCCAGTTCTCCTATACATGTACGGTGTCTGTGTGGTTATTTTATATGCATGGGGGCCTCGTGCTCCACAACATTACACATGGGGTGCACAAATCACTTTAGGTGAAAAAGTTGTGATGTTATTCGCATGGCGCCAATGCAAATGCAGTATGTGTTCGCATGAGCGGTAGCTGGCATCTGCAGCAATGACACGCATTGGCCCCAATTGGATGATGCAGGGTTGTGGTCGCAGCTTCCCAGCTGCCGCAGTATGGCAACCACTATGCGAGTGAGCCATCAGCCAATGGGAGCCTTCTGTGTACATGTTTTGATATTGCGGTGTGCACGCTCTGCAACTGCGGGGCTTGGCATTGGCCCCAATTGCCTTCAGGGGCACCAAGGGTCACTCATGGGGATTAGGTGAGCCTCGCACTTTGCATTTGGCAGGTTGCCACATTCATCGTGGTGTCGCCATGCTTTCTGGGAGTTGTAGTTGTTCAGGGGTTGCATGCATGGAGATGTTTGGTACATACCTCTGCTGTTGGGCTCAGCGGCATCTTGTCTGCCGGGGGTGCAGCAGATAGTGCAGCGGGAAGTCAGAGAAAATGTCCTCTTTGGCTAAAACAGACCCATCAATTACAGACACCTCACACATCCATACTGCATCATCAGAGCATAAACGTTCCAATCTCATACATTTCAATAAATTGATTATTTTGAAGTAAAGTACAATATAATTTTTTTTTTTTTTAATCTAAAAAGACTTAAAAATGTCATGCACAAATAAGCATAATGTCACAATTCATAACATCAAAACCAATAAGATTTGTAATGAACACATAAAGAGATACACGATAATTATACACACAAAACGGGAGAGGAAAAATAGACATATAAAGATGTTCACAACATAATTATACACACAAAATGGGCGAGAAAAAATAGACATATAAAGATGTTCACAACATTGTATATGTACACCCTCAACTGTCGTATAATCTGCCAAGTTAAAATACTTTACATAATTTCATAAACTTGTAGATACCCTAGTAATCAAGTGTCTATACATTAAAGCATTGATGCGTTTCGGTGGGTTGTAGTTTGATAAAAACCATCTTCTTCTGGAAAATTGATGACTCCCGGACAAATTGTGATTTCTAAAATACATATACATAGACAAAAAGAAAAATACAAACAACAAGCATCAAACATATCAATATCTAAGGATTTACGCTTCTTAAAAAAAAAATATTTCTAACCTGATGATGCAGACAGTCGGCAGATTAATTCAGCCAACTAAAACAGGTTTCCGCATTCCAACACATGCTTTATTAAAACTTGTAAAATATGTAATACCTTTCTAGGTTATGTTCCTGGCAATGCCAGTCTTTATAGCATTATCAATCTACTCTACGGATGTCTAAGACGAGGGTTGAGAGATCTCTGACCCAATGTCCTGACACCAAAAGATAAAATATATAAAATAATTTATGAAAACATGAGTGGGACATCTATCATATCCACAACAGACTATGGGGGCAGATTTATGTGGGACTTGCGCCCCTTTTACGCTGCCGTTGCGTCACTTTTGTGACGCAGCGGCGGCGTAAACCCTGCGCCACGTTGCGCCCCATTCTATGGAGATGCATCACGGTGTAAAGCCCTGCGCCACGTGAAACCTGCGTCAGGTTTCACGCGGGCGTTTCGACACAGGGGGGGGGCGTTCCGTTGCAGGAACGCCCCTGAAAAGTGACTCAGTGAAAAGTGACTCAGTGAAATCTATAAGATTTCACTGAGTCACTTTCCCAACGCTGATGCGTCAAAACCCTGCACCTGTTTGAAGCAGGCGTAAGGCTTGACGCACCATGTTAGGGATAGGGTAGGTTGGAACAGTGCGACGCAACTTCAGCACTGCGCCAACCTCACGCCGGCAGATGCGTCACGTATCTGCTTGTCCTTGCGCCACGATGCACCACATTGTAAATGCGGCGCATCTGCGGTGGCGCAAGGACAAACTTGCATGACGCATCTTCCCTGGCGCATCCATGCTGATTTGCAGGGATGCGCCAGGGAACATAAATCTGCCCCTATATGTTTAGAACAAAGGAGGTCAATACCTCAATATTTAAGGTAAACCCAAAATCCTCCAGGGGTGTATGGCCGAATAACTCTGGTCCAAAATCCCCACAGATAAATTAAAGTCTATGGAGAAGAAAGGTTCATTGGTTATTTAACCCTACAATGGATTTTGTAATCCCTACAGCCCACTCCCAGTCAGAAGCATAGGAAGGCATTACCTGTCTCAGTCAGGGGCCAATACATAGTATCAAATAATGATAAAAGATAATATTTGGGCATCAATATCTGTGGAGAAGGAAGAGTAAGCAGTCAATACCCCAAATTCTAATAGGGGCTCAAGGACAAGCTGTTATTACATGCCTAGCTTATGTTTCCCAATACATACAGATTCCTTAAATAAACAAAGACTGTAAGCTGCTATTCGTCTACTGTTCCACAGGTAAATGCGGTCCACGTGTATCAAAGCTCCAGATCTCTTTTCTTTTTGGGAAATAGATAGATAGAGGTTCCTATATTTCATGAATAGAGAAAGAAAAAGGGCTAACTATTAAGACCTCGAGAGAATTATAATATTGCTTTACATCAAGGCTTTTTATATATTTGCCCACACACTAACTAGCAATTCACTGACACACTGTGCCAATAAATACAGGACACACCTATCGCTATTAATCACAGGGTGAATTTGATTCAATCAAACGATAGCTCTAAGGCATGTAGTGTGTGTTTTTATCCTTACATTACCAGTGACCTACAACTGTCTCTCACGTAGTAGCTTACAATACACAGACGCACCAATCTCTGTAAAAAATGGGGCTAGCCCAGCCAATTCGAGCGGTAAAGAGTAAGACTATTGGAGGAAGATATGCCCCTAATGAATTCAGAATGGTAACCATGCCTCCACTATACGATGCGGAAAACTTGACATAGTTTGACAGTGGAGTTTAAACCAAACGGTGAAAGTACTTAATAGCAAAAGGTTACCCACAATTTTAAATTGCTATCACTACAAAAAGTCAATCTCCATAGCCTCTTACCTTCTGTCCCTCAGTACGTAATCCGCGACTGCATATCCGTGTCAGGTATAGGCATAAACCAGCGATTTAAATCTGGACAGTACATCTCACATGACCAACGCGCACCCAATTGCATGTTTCCTCCTTTTCTCTGATTGGGTGCTCTACCTCTTTGGTTTTAGGGAACCCCTCTCATTTTGTGAAATACATGAGTGCAGTGGGAAGGTCTGTTGCGTAGGATCCATAGCAGCTGCGGTGGTTTAGATTCATTCTGTATCGGCTATTCCTATCCGTTGTTATGTTTCCGCCATCTGCAACATGGTGGTTTTTACACGGTGGTGGGAATGGCTGTTTGCCACATCGTAATCTGGTTGGCGGACCAAACGTGTTTCTGCACGCCGGTCTTGCTCTGTTGGCTCCATCTGCCACCCTTGCATACGCAAAAAACGTGCAGAACCTGAAAGACCGCGGCAGACAGTAAATGGCCTCTGTTGGACCATTGTAATTCAGTGGTCGCAATAACGGCACTTGGAGCGGGAAGGTGAACGTTTTCCACCACCGGTGCAGATGGGCTTCCATCCCTCATCGTAATGAGCCCCTTAATTTTATCGATGTGCAATGGCAGTTACCATTGTTATAGTGATGCTGAAAAAGAAGACCAATCACACATAATGCAAAACACAGGACAATAACGTTTGTGAAAATAATATATTTGTACTTTAGTAGCATAGAAAAAAGGTGCTCAGTGATCCAAGTGAACTTTAGCACCAGAGTGGCAAATTTGCAACATAAATTGAGGTTTAAAAATCAATGAAAACAACCATTATTCAACACATAGTAATGATTTTTCCTAGCCTTCTGCCACATTTGTGAACGCTATAAAATGGTTTGTTTAAATGTGTCGATGACGTTTCACCCCACGCCCAGTAAGGTCTCTTATCAGGACCTAACAATGAGGGACAACTGAAAATAGATGAGTAATAAATTGTCAGAGAGTTGTGCACTCCAGTCATGTGAGTGAAAACAAAGCGAGTGATTACTCACATGGGGCCCATTCGGGCACCCAGTGAGGAGAAAGCTGACAATTTCTATGGCTTGTCTCACACTTTTGCACTGCTACAATGCCACAATGTAGATAAATACAGGAGCACTAATGCAAGCTCCTCTTCATGTCATGATAGACAGGAAACGACAATGAGTCATCATTTTCATTCTAGAAAAATTGCTGCAATTAGTCAGTTGCTTGCCATGGTAGTATGAGTCATCTACTATCCATGTTTAAGAAAAGGCCGAGGTCAGCCTCTTTCATTTGGCTGTCGGCCGAGTCATGTTTTAAGGAGAGAGCACTAGCATTTTTGCACTGGTTAGCAATCCTAAGTCCAGCAAAACTAAAGTCAGGAAAACAGGAGTTTTGAAGGCAAAGGTTAGGGGGAAAGCCACAACAAGGATGCCGGTGGAGAACCTGAATATTGAATCTCATCCACATATTTATGCGGTAATATTTCCACACAAATCACTGATATACAATTTATGCTTTTTTAAATTGTTTTGAACATTTAGAAACAGGGACATATGATCATTGCTATGTCACCTCTGTAGTTGCATGTGCATTGCCCAACCCGGTTATCATAGTATTTGTAGACTAACGAGTTCACAGAGCACTGTGAGAAATGGATTCCACCCATTTAATTCTCCTGGATTTTTTTCTTTTTTGACTACCTTGTTTAGGAATGTTTGCCATGAGTGAGTCACACTACCTGAGTCTCAATCCCTGTAAGCTCTGTTATGATGGATTGGAGTGCTAAGTACCAGTGTCTGCCTTCAAAGATAAGTCGACTGCTGCACAACAAAGATAAGAGGCTGTGGGCTGGCTGCATATGAACACATTTGCACATGTATATGCATAAGAGTATAGGGCTGAGCATGTAAAGCTACTGTCTAACTCAGCACAGTATCTGAGCACAGGTAGTCTTTCTCAAGGAGGACCCTTCCTGGATTGGTGATGACCTTTGCACACCTTAAATTATGTGTGGGCCTCAACAGTTCTAGCATGTATATCTCTAGTGCTTCATTGACGTATATATTCTGGACAAAATCTGCACCAAAGTACAGTTTCACCATAGTTAGGCCTAGAGACTAGCATGATGCAGCAATTATATTGTAAAAATTGATCCAAAATGTAGATCTCACTAAATTATTTTCAACATTTAGAAACAGGGACATGTGACAAGTGCTATATCACCTCTGTATTTGCATGTGCATTGCCCAACCCGATTATCATAGTGTTTGTAGACTTACGAGTTCACAGAGCACTGTCAGAAATTGAGTCCACCCATTTAATACTCCTGCATTTTTTACTTTTTTGACTACCTTGTTTAGGAACGTTTGCCATGAGTGAGTCACACTACCTGAGTCTCAATCCCTGTAAGCTCTGTTATGATGGACTGGAGTGCTAACAATCAGTGTCTGCCTTCAAAGATAAGTCAACTGCTGCACAACGAAGATAAGAGGCTCTGGGCTGGTTGTAAATGAACACATTTGCACATGTATATGCATAAGAGTTTACGGCTGAGCATGTAAAGCTACTGTCTAACTCAGCAGAGTATCTGAGCACACGTAGCCTGTCTCATAGAGGACCCTTCCTGGATTGCTTATGGCCTTTGCAGGCTTTAAATTATGTGTGGGCCTTAACAGTTCTAGTATGTATATCTCTAGTGCTCCATCGACGTATATATTCTGCATGAAATCTGCACCACTGTACAGTTTCACCATTGTTAGGCCTAGAGACTAGCATGATGAAGCAATTATATTGCAAAAATTCATCCAAAATGTAGATCTCACATTAAATACCACTTATCTGCACTCCATGTGTCACTTCATGATTTATATTTTTCTATGACTCAGATCCTAATTAGATGTGGGCCTTTGAATCACCCTGCTGGCCCAAGCTAATTGCTCTGCTAGTCAGCTGGAGGTTCTAAGTCCACCCACACAATAGGGCTGTTTCCCAATAATTTGGCCTGATCCTGGGCGAGGAGAGGGTGGGATAGAATCTTCATGTGCTAATTAATTTTCACATTGCAGGCTCAACCTCACAGAAACAAAGGAAGTTCAACAGACCTCTGGATTTAAGCACAGGACGTTTGAAGGGACGGGAAACAAGTAGCTGTGGCAGTTAGGGTCAGAGATTAGGCAATCTTAGAAGGTTTTCAACAGACCACACTATCACGACATTTCATGAAATTCTCAAATGCAGTGCAGAAAAGTTGAGGCAGGGATGGAGTGATGATGTATCACTCTAAAATTGCATAGAGTTATCTATGTGCTGAAAATGTACACCCCCACTCAAAAACCCTGCATAAGTGAGAGACTTTTCAGTGCAGCAAGCCACCCCGGAGGAATGCCTAGCAGCAGCAGAAATAACACCCAACCACAGTGCAAAGACAGACTCAGGATCTTCTGATTTCACTTGGCACCCAAGGATGAGGACTTGTTTCTCCAAGGCATGTGGCACTGGCCACTCAAACCCTGAGGGTAACAGTAGAGGGATGGACCTGCTGGGGACACTCCAGAGATGTCTTGGATCTTCTGCGGAATTGGGCCTGCAAGAATGTGACACTCCAAAAAATGGGAGCCCCCAATGTCTGATGACCCAGGTGTTCTGCAATTGGTTAAAGGAGGCTGTAGGACCTTGAGGGTGTAGGCAACAATGGGACTCTGCATTGGAGTCCTGGGGGCACTGCTGAGGAAAGCCCCGGTCCCAGGAGAAATACAAGGTGCCCACAGAGAGAATAGTTCATGTGAGAGGAGGGAGAGAAGTTACGATCAGGCTACATAAGAATTGCAAAATGTAGTGGCCAGGAGACCCAAACAAACTAGTCCTCGTGGTTGCAGCGCACCCCCAAGAGCAAAACCTAACATTCCCAATGCAGTTATCATTGCAGGTATTAATGAACATCACTGTAACATGGTACTATAGCCAGTGATTTTAATAGTATTACATTGGTTTAATGTCACCTATTTCAGCTTTATTAATGTGGTGACCTCCTGATAAAGCCAGTAGGCCTTTCTTTTTTGATAAGTACACTTCATTGTTGCATCTAAAATTGGTGGGGATTTCCGTAATTATAGGTTCCAGGGTGTGATGGGGTATGAACTGTTCGGAGAGAGCCACAATACCTATGTCCACCTGCCATCATGTATGTTTTTGTAACATAGTAGTATTGAGTAGTGTGTGCATAATTATAAGAACTTGGATTATTATTTGGAGTGGGTGACCCTATTAAGCACCAGCCACAATCCATTTCAGTGTGAGCCACAAAATGTCAATAAATTACCTTGTGATTAACCCTCTAGGAGCATGGCACACAAGCAGTGAGCCATAACTTAGAGACAATGTTTAAAGAATTTTTGCAGTAAAGTAAAATCTAATAAATTATTTGACACTAAAATAACAAAAATGCAATTAATAGTTCTTTCCATATGCAATTTTAAAGGATGCAGGTATCACACCTAAAAGCACAAAGAGTCACTTGCTGTTATCTAGTTGTACAAGACCTGGTGAAAGTCTCATGTTCAGGCCAACCACGATGGAGCGCAGGCCAGATGCAAGGACCAGGTCAATACCACTGAAAAAGTTACCTTCTAAAGTCCAGCCCAAATAATTTCACTCGTGGTGGAGGAGGCTGTGAGGATTTTGGAGAGTGTCATGGAAAAAAGAGCACAGGAGATGCTTAGAGCAGACATATTAAAGAAGAAAGTGAAGCCAATGGACAAAAGAGAGGTGTTCGTATCCACATTCTCCACTCAGTCAGCAGCGAGTAAAAAAGTGACCTTGAACCAATGGGACCTCTTGCAATCTGAGCCTGGCTTTGGTAACCTATTCAGAGATCCCCCGTTTTTGCTTACAAAAGATCACGTTACCTTATGGAGATTCCCATGAAGAGGGACCTAGACAATACTGAGGAACACAAGAGTATGCAAAAATGTTACAATTGCTCACATTGCAATTACGTATTGATAGTTTCTTCTATTGTACACCCTTGGACAGGGAAGCGTGTTAATTTGCACTTTACACCTAACTGTAACACAAAAAAAGTTATCTACGCCATCAGGTGCCCGTGTGGCTTATTATACGTGGGAAAGACATAGAGACCTTTGTGGACACGCATTACAGAGCATGGGAGCAGAATTAGAACTAGGTCATCAAGCTCTCCTTTGGCTATGCACTGGATCGACAACCATCACACCATTGCTCAATTAAGTTACACAGTGTTGGGAGTGGTAAGGATTAGAAATGACAGGGACATATCTAAGTTTATCACGCAACGTGAAAGTTTCTGGATTCAGCATTTGGACACCTTAATGCTCAAGGGTCTTAACGATAAATTTGAGTTAGCCTGTTTCTTGTGAGTTTCTCTTGATATCCTTTAGCAGCTCTCTTTCTGCACACAGTATTCACCTTCACTTTTAAGCGGAGAAGTTTACCCATTAACATCTCTCAAAGCAGCCTTTCAGTAAGCATTGGAAAAAGGTAATGTTCACCAGAACTGTGGCCAGCTTAGCTAACCATGGTTACTAACAGCATTCAGTAATCCTAATTCTCTAGTCTACACATATGGTGGTCATCCCGTAGACATCACGATTCAGCTAGGCATATGGGGTGCATCCTGTGTATGTGAATCCGAACAGATATTATGGTATTGAGTAGAGTACTGCGTTTTATCACAGTCTGATACAGGCATGCGTCAGCATCATGTACAGTAACACTTTTAATATTGAGTAAATCTTGTGCATTGTTCTGTATGTTAGAAATATTTCTTAAACTGCAGAGACATGTTCATTTTGCATGTGAAATATCATTGTATCATGTTATTCACATCTACCAGTTTTGACTGTCTGAGGATTTGAATAGGTTGTGTACACATGCTTTGTTTAGTTTTCTACTAAAACTTCATTTAAAACGTTACTGAAAATATGGGTGATGTACATGAACTACCATATGAGCAGTCTAGAAAACTGATGCACTATAGCCAAGCATTGATGTTGATTGGTCCGTGGAAATCATTCAGAGTAATATACATTTTATTTTCACTGATTTACGTATTTCCGCTATTGCCTGATACTGTAAAGATTTGTGGCAAACTCAACAGTTGTGAGCCATTCACAACATGTAAACATGTTGTAAATTAGGGATTGTGTTGTATGCTACATAATACTTGGCTCAATATATTTGTCATCATTGAGTACTCCTGGTGATAACTCATTTGGTAGACATGTTGTTTTAGCACAGTGCTATCGGATTCTTTTTGTCCTATTTCTATTTTCCTCACTGGGCGGTGACACATCGCGCACGCACAGACCGTGGAGGCATTGGGCTCACTTAACAGAGTTCAAGCAGCCGCATTAGACACCGGCTACACAGGAGGCACAGTGGTGACTTGCTAGGAGTTTGCATGACGTTTATTACCCGCGATAAGCTATAGTTCTTTGTGACTGGAGTAAATATTGGTAACTTTCCGTCCATTAATTGCCTTCAACCTGGTTCATTCGCAGTGGGTGGCTGTGCGGTCGAAGGTCCACTAGCGTTTCAACCTCCAGCAGCAGGAAGGCGGTAGAGGTTAGGAGTTTGCTGCTCCATTGGCAATTACAAGGATTATACAGGTTATTTCCAGCCTATGAGTAGGTGAGTCGCTTGGGCGCAATGCTTTTGGTTGGTTACATCGATTGTGGTTTTCACACATGGCTATGACCAGTTTTTTAATAGTTTCTATTCTCGTTGAGTGCCATTGTCACTGCCACCCCTGACAGTTGGTTGATTATTTGGTTTTTTAGCCACGAGAGTGGCTGCACACTTCGGATTGGGGCACACTTGGCGCTATAAAACTGTGGACTTTTTTCCATGATACTTGAGGCTTGAAGGTAACTTATAACAGCACACAAGATTTGCATGAAAGCATGGGGCTACACGTTGTTGCACGTATAAGCATGCGCACATAGTAAACCCGTCGGGTTGTGTTACCATCTTCACTTAAGAATTGTGAGACTATGATTTTCATTGCTGTGAATTGAGCATGGGCACGTTGAGGGTTGTAGCCTCTTCTTTTCTGCTTTTAACTCTATAATGACGCACAAGGATCTAATTCATTTTTCCTTAAGAACTCTTCTTTTCAAGAACTGTTTTTTCCAGCCATGGCGACTGCTCTGGCACGTTAATTTGCATTGAATTTGGGTTTTCATTGTCTTCTCTTTCCCACCATTTGCTTGTCTTATCTCCTGAAAGTACCTCACAGAATTAAAGGCCGGTTTGGTTCACTGAGTATACTGAAGTGATTTTATATATTATCTATCGACTGCTGTTATATTTTGATTGTAGATTCCCCTGAAGATGGGTGAGTTTGGCACCCGAAATGCACTGTGATTCATCCGACCCATTCCCAACTTGTTTTGTCATTTGAACATTTATGAACTTCTGCTCAGATCTTAATTGTGAATAAACAACAATTTAAGATGCAACAGAGTTACAGCTTTATGGACATTTATTGGCACAATTGGGATCAGATCAGCAGTAGCTTCTTTTGTAACATTTGTGTAAAGTTTGAGATTGAGTATAATACAAGTGAGACACTCAGCTGAGTGCTACTAGTAGTGCACGTTCTGTCTAAGACTCTCTGTCCTAGTTTTTCTTTTAACTTTCTAAAAGTGGCATTTCCAGCATTCTGACTTAAAATCTGATTTTAACGTTAAAGAGGATTTTAAATTACAATACCCCAGACACCAAACATGACATTCCAACCTGCTCCTACTCAAAGGTTATCACTTATTAAATTTAAGAACGTAACCAATGTTATCCTAGGGGAGAATCAGGCCTTGCAATTGTGAAAAACAAATTTGAGAGTTTTTCACTACCATAACATGTAAAACTTAAAATTACATGTCCACCTTTTTAAATACAACACACCATGCCATCTGGGTTGTTTAAGGTCTACCCTAGGGGTGACGTATGTATCACAAATTAAGGTTTTTTGCCAGGTCGAAATGGCAATTGACAACTGCACACACAGGCCTCAATGGTAGAACTGAGACATGTTTAAAACTGCTACTTAGGTGGGTGGCACAATAAGTGCTGCGAGCCCTCAGTTGCATTTAATTTACAGGTCCTCAGAACATGCAGTACAATTTTACTAGGGACTTACAAATGAATTCATGTGTCATTCGGGTGTAAACCAATTTTACCATGTTTAAAATAGAGCACAAGCACTTTAGCACTTGTTAGCAGTGGTAAAGTGCACAGAGTCCTAAAAGCCAAATAAATTGCCTCAGAAACCATGAAGGGTGAAGGCAAAAGGTTTGAGGGTGACCCTGCAGAGAGGGACAGGTCCATCAGCTCTCCTCAGGGAATAAACAGAACTATTCTCAGGGTGAATCCTTTAAGTCACTAGATTAAAATGAGCTAAACTCCTTAAGCTACCCTTCTTGAGGTCGCTAAGTGACCCTTCTTTAGGAAGCTAGTTAAGAGATAGGTGTTTTGTCCGGTGGTTCTTTGAGTTTGAGGCGGCCACGGTTCTCAGTGCACCAGCAGAAGAGGGAGAAGAAACACAGCAAGATGACTTCTGGCATGAAGCTGGCTTCTGGTGAGGTTCCTAGACATGCAGGTCAGATTTTGGCGGCTGTGGTTTTTGTACTTAAGACAAACAAGCCTTGGTTCTCACAGCAGATTTCAGCAGCTCAGAAATTGGTCTAGGGCAGCTCCTGGGCTGTTGGCATCCTCAGACTTGGAGAGGAGAGGAAGTTCACCTACTGGAGCATGGTGACCTCTTCCTGGGTGGGTGCCACATCAGTGGACCCGGTGGTTTGCAGATTGGTGTACCCGAGGTTGCGGGCAGAGACTGCAGGCTGCAGAGTAGTGGCTTCTCCACTTCAAGGGAGATGCTGGCTGATTGACAAAGTGCTGAGACTTGTTGAAGATATAAACAACAAGAGAGAGAGGGTAGAGACACACTCTTATTCCCCCTATATCAAAACAAAAACAACAAAAGAGTGTATACGAAGGAGAAAACGAGAAAAAGATATATGTAAGGAGTCCAAAGAAAAGGAACTCACAATGTGTCAAAGTGCCCTAAACAAATCCATCTGGTGTATAAAATGAACCCTCACTCACCAACCTGGTTGATGACATGCTTCATCATAGGGTTCCACCAGAGGTGCCTACTGCACCTCTGGTGTGCTTCAACGTTTATTTACAACGGAGCAGAAATAACCAACCAGAAAAAATAAATTCAAGGTGATGAGTGCACAGTATGAATAGTGTCAATTAAAAAGTGCACAGGATTCGACCACAAGAAATTTTAATGACGACGAACCTGGTACTGTTTAAAAACAAATGTAGAAGTGGATAATTTCAACTGACATTAACTTGGTCAGATATATCCTATTATAATTGGGTCGACATGTTTCAGCTTCTAGACGTCATTGCACGAAGCTTTCTTCAGGACCTATTAAACACACAGTCACCTGGGCGGTATAAGCTCACTAAGGCTTACCCTAACCTCAGGTGAAAGACAGAACCAAATTAACTCACGGTTTTAGCAGAAGCCTTCGAGAATTCCCCAAAAGCCTTGAAGTGTCTGTAAAAAAAAAAACATAAACGTGTAGTACATATATATACTGTTAATACCAGATCATTGTGCGATATACGCATCTCAAACACTAGAGGAGATACCGAAAAAATTGTGGGGGAGCACAAATGCACATTCATTGGGGATGCCTTGGACTCTGAACCATGGGTTTTTGAAACACCAAAACAATTTTTTGTTGAATGTGCGACTTTGGCACTCAAGAATTTTTTGGGGGAATATCAGGGCTCCTTGTACCTTCAGTCCACGTGCACTTCGATGGGCAGCACTTTTGCGCCGAGTGTGGCGGGGCTTTATGTTTATGATTTTGAACTTAAACATATTTTGAATTTGTCTAATCCTTTTACTTCTTACCTCTCTTTTTGGAAGAGGTATATAGACGATATTTTTATCATTTGGCAAGGTCCTGAAAATGTTCTTCTTGAGTTTTTCGGTTGGATCAATACTTGTGACCCTAATCTGACATTCACTCATACCTATGACAAAGATGAGATGGTGTTTTTGGATGTAGTTGTCAGTAAGATGGAAGGGAGGTTGCGGACAAAAACACATTACAAACCCACTGCCAAAAATAATCTTTTGACCTTTTCCAGCTTTCATCCACGACCACTGTGTGAAAACCTACCGTACGGTCAATTCTTACGAATCCGACGTAATTGCAGTATGGTTGAGGACTTTAGGACACTGTCCAAAGATTTGACTCTTAAGCTGAAACAGAGGGGTTATCCTGAAAAATTATTGACAAAGAGTTGCAAAAGGCTAGGAACCAACCTAGTTAAATCCTCTTGCAGGCTTCTATAAAAGATACAACGGACGTACCCCTCACATGTGTGACTACCTATAATGTTGCATCGAATGCTATTTCCAAGTCCATTAAAAAACACTGGGGGATCCTTACAAGTAACAACTTAAAATGGGAAAAAACCCTTTTTTCATATAAAAAGGCCAAAAGTATTAAGGATTCCTTGGTCCATACAAGACCTAGGATTATGATGAATGACGGAGATCCTGCTGTCCTTAATGCTTGGGGTCTCCCACCAGTCTCGGGACACTTTGCATGTGGTTCATGTAGTGTGTGTCATCTGACTACACCCACTAAGACATTAGCTTTGGAAAAGGACAAAATTTGGACTCAGCGTGGTCACACCAATTGTAACACCTCTGATGTGGTATTTTTGATCACGTGTCTGTGTCATTTAAATTATGTAGGAATGACCACACGTAAGATTAAACAGCGTATAGTTGAACATCGCAGTAATATTCGTTGTAAAAGAAACACAACTAAATTGACTGAACATTTCTTGCATTTCAATCACACTGTGGATGATCTACATTGGACGATTATAGAACAAATCAAGTCAGGGCCCAATTCACTCAATTTGCTCTTTGAAAAAGAACAACGGTGGATTTATCGCATGTCTATACAGCTGGTGGGGCTCAATGAAAATATTCCGTGGGGAACAGTGATGAGGCGCAGCAACTAGGGTTCCTAGCTCCACTAAAACCCCACCTTCTTTATTTTCATTTTAATGTTTAACACATTCCCGAAAGGGTAGGCAGTACTTTCATTGCACGTGGATATTATCATTTCGTGCAAAAGTACCAATACTGATTTGGGTTGTCCCCCACCTTCTCTGAAAATAGCCCTTCTCTGAGAGTTGTTAAACTTTTAATTCAGTCAAGCGATTTTAACACAGTTAAGCGATCTTTTCCGATAATATTGCCATTGACATTTTCATCCATGTTTGGTACAGATTCACCCCGTTCATTGTTGAATTCAGTATTTTCCATGATGATTTGTGATGTGGTTACGCTTGCTCTGGTAGATTGAGTTGCTAATCTACAAATGCATGCTCATGGTTGCTAATAAAGTTTGACATTGGGCTAAAGAATACAAAGGTTGACGTACTAGTCCTATATCTTGAGACGGGGAGGTTAGTCCCTTCTCGATTTTTGACATTCATTACCAAGGACGGTCACGTGATTTCGGGAGCTGCTCGCCTGAGATCTGTGGAGGTTTCCCGTCATTAGGCCGTTCCTTTTTTATTTAAACACGGACTTCTCAGTCCATAAACGACTCCGGGCACGGGGGATCACATAGGTGGATCTGCCTGGCAGGGGACTTGGATGAAGTAAGTACCGCGTGAAATTCTGTTCTTTCTTCAGCGGTCCTCCCCTTTTTTAACATAATTATGACTTAGCGGGACAATGAACTTTTGAGTGATCCTTCCGTTTCTTTTAAATTGCAGTTGTTCTGTAGTCCCGCCACCCGTCCGTATGCCTAAGGAGCGTTGTTTCTTACAAATACACGTAAGCCCTGTTTGTTCTTCATGTTGACTTCCAAAGTGGGGTGTTTGTACCATTTTACTATTGGTGCATTCTCTACACATTTGGTTTACCAGTATATGGTTTTGAGTAAATTCTTTTGTCACCTAGTATTTAATTGAACGATAGAAATGATGAAAAGATCCGTTTCTATTGCTGAATACATTGAGATTAGCATACAATGTTTGTTTCTCTCATTCTGTTTTCATTTAAAAGACAGTGAGACATTGATTTATGTCACCGTCTGTTTAACCCCTTCAGTGCTCATGACGAGATAGTCTCATCATGGAGCGCGGTTGCGCTGTGCCCATGACGAGACTATCTCGTCATGAACCCCGCCTGCTAATTCAACGCCCGGCACAGGGCGGGGAAAGGGCGGGCCACAGAAGGGGTTAAACGTAATAATTTTGTAAGAATGTGCATTTGTGCCAAAGTCGCACATTCAACAACAAATTGTTTTGGTGTTTCAAAAACCCATGGTTCAGAGTCCAAGGCTTCCCCAATTAATGTGCATTTGTGCTCCCCACAATTTTTTCGATATCTCCTCTAGTGTTTGCGATGCGTATATCGAACAATGATCAGGTATTAACAATATATATATGTACTACATGTTTATGTTGTTTTTTTACAGACACTTTAAGGCTTTTGGGAAATTCTCGAAGGCTTCTGCTAAAACCGTGAGTTAATTCGGTCCTGTCTTTCACCTGAGGTTAGGGTAAGCCTTAGTGAGCTTATACCGCCCAGGTGACTGTGTGTTTAATAGGTCCTGAACAAAGCTTTGTGCAATGACGTCTAGAAGCTGAAACATGTCGACCCAATTATAATAGGATATATCTGAGCAAGTTAATGTCAGTTGAAATTATCCGCTTCTACATTTGTTTTTAAACACTACCAGGTCCGTCGCCATTACAATTTCTTGTGGTCGAATCCTGTGCACATTTTAATTGACACTATTCATACTGTGCACTCATCACATTGAATTTATTTTTTCTGGTTGGTTATTTCTGCTCCGTTGTAAAAAAACGTTGAAGCACACCAGAGGTGCAGTAGGCCCCTCTGGTGGAACCCTATGATGAAGCATGGCATCAACCAGGTTGGTGAGTGAGGGTTCATTTTATACACCAGATGGATTTGTTTAAGGCACTTTGACACATTGTGAGCTCCTTTTCTTTGGACTCCTTACATATATCTTTTTCTCGTTTTCTCCTTCGTATACACTCTTTTGTTGTTTTTGTTGCTTGTTGAAGATACTCACCTGCAGGATGAGTCGGGCCTGAGCGATTGTCGGGAAAGGAGCAGACAGGCAGGGTTTGGTCTTAAAGTCCACAGTTAGTCTTCTATTATCATGTTCTTTGGCTTTTCTTTGTCCTTTTTCTATTTGAGCCAGTCAAATCTGAGTCCCTGGTGTCAGGGGGCCACCTAAATACTGAATTTAGGGTCATTAAGGGGTGTGAAGGGTAGTAACCAAAAGGTTACTTGCCCTTGGGGACACTACAACCCCTATATGACAACTCCCTGGGGGGATTAAGCATAACCCTGTCCCAGAGTTACTAATTCCACCAAAAACAAGATGGTGAAATCCTTCTTTCATGAACACACCAGGCAGCCCAACTTAGGGGTGTGACTGGGTAGTGCAGCACACCTACTTGCATATCTGACTACTCGCCTGTCCTGGTGCCAAATGGGCCTCAGGACAGGAGGTGGCATCTCCCAGGTCTGGTAGAAGCTGGGGTCACATATCAAAGGGGCCTTGAGGTACCTGTCCTTGATATGCTAAATCCCTAGCCATTCATGCTGGAAGAGGTGTGCGCACCTTTCTCTGGAGCAGGCATTGTTTCTGGCCTCAGAAAATGAAGGCATATCTGCTCATGCAGCTATGTCCTCACATGTAACATATTGCACTCTGCATTAGGGCTAAAAGGCTTGCTATAGGGGTGACTTACATATATTGCATGCAGTGTCTGTGGACATGGCACACAGGGTGTGTGCCATGACATGTTTTCACACTTGTTTGCACCATTTCATGCAGGCTGCAATGGCAGTGAGCATGAGTTTGGTGGTGGATCTCTTTGAGTGACTCAATACATGCTGCAGCCCTTAGGGACCCTCTTTAGTACCCATACCCCAGGTACCAGGGGTAACTTTTACTGGGGACTTACAGAGGGGTTAAAGGAGGTCTAGCCAAATGGGTACAACTGAACAATTACCATGTTTTAGGGACAGAGCACTGGCACTGGGTACCTGGTTAGCAGGAACCCAGTGCACTTCAGTCAAACTTGCATCAAATACCAGGCAAAAAGTGGCAATGACCATGTCAATAAGGGCACCTGCTGACTTAGAGGCCAGTTTCTTTTTGCAAGATCTATGAGCACAGCGAGCTTGGCATTTATCAGGTCTGGCATAACACTGTAAAGCAATTAGTCAGGATGTGCCTATTCATAATCAAATTGTACTGCCCAACATTAACCTTTTCCTTACTTCCTTACACCCAACTATCCAGTGGCTTACTTGAGAGGTACACAAAATACCCCCAAGACTGGTGTGACTGTTTCTGTCTATCTCTGAACTTCAAGTGATGCTTTTCTGGAGTTAAACCACATTTGCTGGTGGGGCCCTCCTTCATGGGGAAATATTTAACCTGGTCAGCTGCATTTAGAGTCAATAGTGTATCCCTGCAACAATGGGAGTGTGCTTCCTCAGTCCTACTCTGGATCTGTTTGCATCCTCAGAGCCACCTCATAAGCCGAAAACTACTTATCAATGTCATACCCCACTGCATAACAAGGTACTAGCTCTTCTGAAATGGGAACTCTGTTTACCTGTCTTATCCACTTCTAAATAGATGCCATCAATCATCACTGGACTCAAAGGCCCTTCGGGCCTTCAGTTCCATCAAGTCCTGCTCCTCTCAATGGTCAGCATGGCCTTCTTCTCTTCTGAGGCAAACTTCTTCTCCTCCAGTGCAAGAGTTATGGCTGTCTTTTGTCCTCAGCAGTCATGCACATTTTTACTCCTCAGCAGCCAGAACTGCAGCTGCCTTCTTCCCCTCAGCAGCTAGGGCCAGCTTTTTCTCATCAGCCAAGGCTAACCTTTTCTCCTCATGGTAAAGGTCAAGGGTAGCCAGCTACATTTTACAGCCCCTTCTGCCTGCCTGCCTGCCTGCCTTTCCTCCAGCTCAAATAGAGACAAACTGCTCCCTGCCTTGTACAATGCATGTGATGTTCCTCCTTGGAGAGACCACTCTTCTGGCACTCGGCCTTCTCAATTCCATCCTCATTTCCCTCTTCCACTCCTTTGTGATTGGCTGTAACTGACCGACCTTCTCTCTGAGGGTAATGTGGTAATCCTACTCCTTGGACTGCTAGTTCAGTTTCGGTCCTAGTTGCTTGCACATGTTCCTCAGCTTTGCCTAGCTAAGGTTCACCACGTTAGACAGATCCACCCGTCATGTGCCCAAAAAAGGAATGTGCAAAACCTCATTGCAAGAATAAATTTAGGGAACATTAAGGTGACCCAAATGAAAGTGAAAGACAAATAAAAATCCAAACAGCCAACAAATGTTGCTGTCAAGTTTAGAAAAGGATTTTGTAATTCCAACTGCAATCACTGTATGGTACTTCAAAACACAAGTCCTGCATTAGACTGCTAAACACCAATCTATGAAATTGAATTATTATTTGGGGTGGGTGACTGCCCATGTCAAGGAATAATCACTTTTCTTGTCAGAGTGAACCATTAAAATCAGTAAATTAACATGAGCTCAACCCCCTGGTAGATATTGCAAAGAGCAGACAGGCTGAACTTAGGGCAGTGTGTAAAGTATTTATGCAGTAATAAAGTCAAATCACCAACCAATAAAAATCCCAAATGGAATTAGAATGATAGAGTAAAGTTTAATCAATACAATGACATCAAAACGACAAAAATCTAATAATGGGCATCAGAGATATGATTTAAAAAAAAAATTATGTAGCAATAGCATTACAAAAAAATGCAATGATAGCCTATAAAAGAAGTGGACTGGGACATAGGTGCAATTTGAGAATGACTGAGATGTAGCTCTGGTTGGATACAACAAGCATATTGGTCCTGGTGAAAGTTTGTTAAGTCAAAATGTTTGAAAACTTTTTAAGTTTCAACACAAAAAGGGACATTGCCACTATTCTGAATAAAAATGTAAAATAAATACAACCATAGGAGTACACTTCAAAGGTCCTCAAGATCTCAGGGGAGGACACTTGAGACTCACAGGGTAGCAGCCGGCGGCCAACAGTAAAGTAAGTCAAAGTGCAGTTGTCACTGGTCGGCCTAGCACTTTGGGAAATAGGCCTCTTGGTGCTTGTTGTGTCCCTGTAGCCACACGGGTTGTAGGCCAACTCATCTTAGGAGTCCACTTCTTTATCTTGGATACAAGGGGGAACAGGTCCAATTCTTCAGGGCTCCTCTCGGGTCACAGATAACAGTTCCAGTTTTTCTTCTGTGGGTCCAGAAAGTGTTCTGGGGATGGTATCCTTGTATGACACATTTATGACAGGTACTAACAAATGGTCACTCTGGGCACTCCCTAACCAATAGAGTAATCCTACCCACTTCCTCAGTAGTTCTTATTTACCTTATTGCAATACGGTCCAGCATGCCATGTGCCAGGGAATTTTCAAGACGGCAAAAGTCTTCAGCCACCTTAACTTACCCTCTATGGGCTTGGGGGTTTGGGAATGTTTGTATTTCCACATCTAACCCTAAAATCTATTGTAAAGCAGGCCATGGACCCACAACAAACTAGGAGACAAGGAGACAAGGAGACAGACATCAAGTGAAACAAAGCAGGGTTCCTACGTGACCAGAGAGGAGATTTACCATAATTGTTCTCTTTTCTTGTTTTAAACCCTTTTAAAGCACAAATGTTTTATATCTACTTCAGAAAGAACTGTGAGGCAGGAGTTCATATTATTGTACCAAATGGATACCTGCAGAGCTCAGACAAGTCATCTCTGCTCAATTAGGTCAACTTGTCAAACAAAGTGACCTCTTGTTCTAATCTGAGAGTAAGTTCACACCTCATTGACTCCTAACTCATGCAAGGTGCAGACTGAGATTTGCTGGAAAGTTAACATAAATTAACCTCCAAGAGCTACAGACAGTGAACATGTACCTTTTTAAAAGATACTTTTCTTTAACATTTATTAGATATCTGACGTCATAATTGAATTCGATTTTTAATACCTAATAAAAATAGCAGTTTATTTATTTTTCAAGCTGGTCCTGTTCCCGAGTTAGCAGTATTATTATTTGAATCTGTACTCTGGTTTACTAAACAGGACAGATATAGGGCTGCCACATAGAAAATATATTTTTGGGGCCTTGTCAATATAGGGACTTCGAAACATTACATTTCTATCTGTCCCCTTTTAAATACCACGCACTCTACCTTGTGTGCAACAAGGCCTATATTGTGGTGACTTACTAGTATTTAAAAGAGAGTTCTTTACCTGTCAAAAAGTGATTTTAACATTTTAACATATCACACTGAATGATTTACACTGCAGAATTCAGACTTCAGCGTGAAGGACTCTAGTCATGTTTGCACTGCCACTGTAATGGATGACACAATAAGTGCTTCAGTTCACAAGCGGTATTTAGCTTCCAGGCTCTAGTTGTGTTTTATACACACTAATCTAAGACCTACAGGCCAGTTACATGATCCTATCATGAATAAGCCACTTTCACAATGTTTTAAGGGGGTGCACAGGTGCTGTACTTCTGGTTAGCAGGTGTAAAGTGCAGACAGCTCTGACATCAATCAAAATTGTGTCCAGGGAAAGGTTCTGGGTGAACATGCAGAAATGTGGATTAGTGTGATAAAGTACTTTTGTTTTTTTTACAAGTAAAAGCACTGACTGAACAATAATTTATTGGATGTTGTTTGTTGCATGAGGAATCAGGCACTAGCTCTGGCTTGCTGCCCTGAGAAAGCCAAGTGCTACAACAAGCGACTTGGTTCCCAGTAGATGGCAGGTTGTAGACTCATTAATTTTGAAGGACTCACATTCTTCCCAACTAATAAACCACTTTCTTGCAGCCACATATTATAATATCAATTAGAATAGTCATATGTAGATTTAAAAAACCTTATTTTTTTAGCTTTATAATACGAATCAGAAGAGCCTAATTTCCAATTGATGGCGAATTGTCAACACGTTTTGTGAACAATAGTCACTACATCAGGGGTTTTAAATTATTTTAATAGAAAGAAATGTGAGGCTGTACTTTTTAGCAAAGATTTTATTATGTTCAAGAAACTGTGTGGTAAATAACAATGCGTATGTATAGATCATCTTCTCCAGACAACGCAATTTCTAATACTTAGGGCCGATTACGATGAGCCTCGGAAAGCTTCCGACTGCAGGTCAGAGGCTTTACAAGCCTCATCACGGTTTCAGTTTGAGACCGCCGCATTACAATACAGGCAGTCAAAACTGAAACCGCCAGGTCATTCTGGCTGGATTCCAACGAGCTAAAGGAGCCCGGCGATGTCTATTTCCGACAGACTTTCTATGTAGGTCTTTCCGTCAAGGAAATCCTGTCAGAGAGCATCATGGGGGGCCCTTAGCAAGGCCCCCTTCACTTTGCAGCCTCCGGCTGGAGGCTGAGGCAGCACCTATGGTGACCCCCTCTTAATCCCTGCATAGTGTGGCAGGTACTGTGAGGTGCCTGCCACTCGGTACAGGGATTCACACAAACTCCCATTTCTCTATGGGAGCTTGTGTTACGACCGGTTTATGGCTTCAGCATAAGCTCTCATAGGGAAATGGGAGTTTGTGACCACACTGTGTGCAGTCCCATGCTAATTTGGTATGCAGAACCACTCAATGGTCTGGTGGTTCCCTTATCGATACGGTATAATAAGACCTACAGAGTCATGGTACAAATGTATCTGACAGGTAGCGGTAGCACCACTGCACCCTATTTAATGGTGCAAATTAATCCAGAAAATGCCTGTGTATTTAAACAGTACTATTAGAAGCAAAGCGGGTCAGCATAATAAACAGCCAGCCAGCCAGTTTATTTAGCCCAATCTGCCAGATGCAGTCAGCCAATCATAATCAATAATAGGCTTCCATGAGAGATTCCGGGGCAGCAATTCCCCTCTTCAGTCAACCGTCATGGCTGTAGTCTCAGAGTCATCAGTGTGGAGTAGCAGGTACAATTTGAGCGGATTCTTTGGGTAGGAATGCAATGGACAGTATTTCTGCATGCAATTCCAACTGCACATTGCAGTATATTAAGTCACTAAGCCATTGCTTACATCTGGGTCCTCTGCCCCACTTACAGGTCACCTGTTTATTGGCTAGCAGTAGGGCAAGTGTGATACATTTCTTATGCGGAGATGTATAGTCTTTTATCCAGCCCAGTAATGCATTGATATTGTCTAATTGTAGGTCACAGCTTATCATAGCTGACAAAGCTGACATCACCTCTGTCCAGAAGTTTTTTCACTTCTCTTTCAGAGCCAAGCTAGAAGTAAAAGGCTAGCCTAGAGCTTACCACATCTATTAATATAAGCATCTCCCCTGAGGCTAAACTGATAAAGTGCAATGGGTGTGAAATAGGCTTGTTGCATGCATTCGTAATGAATAATTTGAAGCCTTCTATTCGAGGACACCATGCTTGTTTCCATGCAACTACAATTCCATTGTTTATCTGGTATTCCTCTTCCTAGTGCTGCCTTCCAGCCCACCCTTGCTAAATGGGCCTGTACAGGCAGTTCCCTATAAGGCTGCACATAATTAATACATTAATTAATTTGATCATGAAGGGCACTGTTTTATCTATATGTCTTTTGAGAGTTTAAAAACACATGTAGGGTGATAAATTCTCTGTGGCATCAGAATATCTTCCTGTTGAAGAGAGGGGCTTGCTAACCCGTGGCTGTCTGTGATATCATTCTGATAAACCTGGTGTATCTAATTTCTAATTGAATTTACAAATGGTGCCCTCTAAATTCATACATCTTCATAATATGGCTATTCATGTCTTTTTAGGGTTTCCCATGTAACATACAGGAGAGAGCCTGACTTTCCGGTAGATACCCATTGATGCTCTGTGCTCTCTTTGCTCACTGTGATTGTCTTGATGCTGTGCGTTTTGACAATTATGTATTGTTGCAGTCAGTCAGTGAGGTCTTCACGTGCTGGAGGATGGCATGCCAGCATTATATAAACCCCTTAAAAAAACATGTTATCACAAAGCAGGTAGCCTGTCTCAGAGGAGCAAGAATTCCCAAGCTGGTTATTCTTGATTTGTGTAACTAACTGGAATCATATACAGATTATTTATCCCAGGGTATACTAATACTGAGGATAAAGAGAGCTACGTAGATGCTGGTTCTAGAATGGAAGTGTTGGAGGTGGGAGCATTCCTTATATTTGACCTGCTTGGTGCCTCAAATTCTGTTCTTCGTTTGACCAACAAAAGACATACCTCTGTGAGGATCTGGGAATATTATATGATATGGATGTTGGATTCTTATCGCGGAATACATTTGTAAAACTTTATTAGGTACAGCCAGGCTCAATTGAACAACCTTCAGCTAAACCCTGGGTATCTATGGCTTTTGATCACTAAGGCTTGAACACAGGAACTTGGGGTGAAGTGTCTAACAGCACCAAGAAACAAAATAAGAAATTCACTAAACAGGAAAGAAAGACAACACCAATTTATAAAAATATGTATTGTTATGAAATTTTAGAGTGCAAGATGAGCAAAATTGACAGGAAGGTTCCAGAGGTATGATTTTTCAAAGATTTCATCACTTGCGATTTCAACCGCAAAAAAGCATTGGTCAACAACTCTTTGCAAACTTTTCAAAAGTTTGTAAAAGTAAGTACAACCCCTCTGGCCCATTTTGACCCACCTAATCAAACTGAATAGAGGTCTAGGGGTCTACTGGGGTGGATTTGGAAAGTTACCTGGCCACAAGAGTGTTTTTCGGTCCAGTTGCACCCTTTACAGTACAACTGCCATAGACCATATTAGAGCATTCCTGTTTCTGGGGATGCAGGCCGAAAAGATGCTTAAGGATTATCCGGTTGAGATGTGGTCGACGGGAGTGCTTTTGTTGTGGTTCCTCGGTTCACTGGTGATGTGGGGTGACTTTGGTCACAGAAGTCGAGGTCCAACAAAGTCCACTTTCTGAGGGTCGAAGGTCAGCAGAGGCTGGACTTCTGGTCTCTGGGTGCAATGGTTGGGGCAAAATTCATTTGTGCGAGCTAGTGTCCATCTGGAGTGACCAATCCAGACTTTCATGATGCTCCTGGGTCCAGCGGACTCAGTGCAACCTTTGGCTGCTGAAAATTGGTCTCTCGCAGCTCCCAGTGGTTGCTTGCAGTGATTCTTCTCTGATGGCTAGCACTTTGCTGGTTTGGGCTACTTCAGCTCTTTTGTCCCTGAAGCTGGTTCCAGGAGATTAGCAGACAGATCCTTCGAGTCATGAGTCTTGTCTAGGTGTAAACTTTTGCCCAAGCTTGGAACCACAGGCACAATTCAACCTTTGGGGGCTCAAAGGACATCAGGTGCAGTTCAGCAGACTTGCAGCCTCTCTCTGTGTGGTTCCATGGGCAGCAAGGCCGTACTTCTTGAGTCCTCTCTCCAAATAAAGTGTGCTCTATGTGTCCAGTGTGCCAGGGCTTCCATGTTATCCTACTAACAAGCCCTGAGGGGACCTTGCAATTACTAGCCAATGGGATATCAGGTCCCCTCGTTTTGGGTGATGACTTTCAGGTGATGTGTGGCATCCAGCAATCACAGAGCATACCATTCTGGCCACTCTCAAAATGTTGTGACCCTTCTTTAAATGTAAGGGACTCAGAAGCCCACATTAGAGGCGTAGCTTGCTGGGGGTTGCACGCCACCGGGAATACCAGTTTGGGCACTGGTATTCCCACTCTGCGTCTGTTTTCAGTTTGTCTGCATGAACAAAGGGCATCCACTTGAGAGTGATATCACCATTTGCACACCAAATGCAGCTTTTCCTTTGCAGCTGGCTTTCTGGGCTAACACCCGAGTGGTGTCTTGCAGAGGGAACGTGACACATCTCCCAGCAACATGCAGTGTTTGATTCTAAACCCAGGTGTCATTAACACCACTCCCCAGGCAGGTAGAAAGCTGTCTGCGGGTCGCTGCCTGTGTGAGGCTACTGGACAATTGGGGCACAGAGTTGCAACTTTCCAAAAGTTGCTTAACTTTTAAAGTTACATTAAATTAAACCTGGGCATTAGGTCAGGTTTAATGCCACAGTTAATGTTATACCTGGCAGTACCCAGTTATGTAGTCACATTTAGAAATTAGCCAGGCAGGGGTGCCAGCTAGTAACCTTTTGCTAGCCAATCAGACTATTAACTTTTCCCCAGAAAAATGACAATGTGGAGGTTTTGCTTTCAATACAGATAGAAACATGTATGTCTCAACAATACACATCATCCTGCCAGAGGGCTCTATAGGCTTTCCTTGGGGGAGACTTACATATAATATTGAGGGAAGAGGTGACTTTGCCATTGTTTTTTTTTTTTTTTTAATGATTTTTATTAGCAATTTTCACAAAATTATATTATATAATATTTACAAAAGCCCCCCACCCCACCCTTGGACCAAGATATAACTTCACATCATACCCATCCACAAGAGAAAAAAAAACAATTCGGTAAGTCTATAAAATAATACAGCATGTATTGTCAACATCTAAATAATTACAATAAATATTCTCGCAACTAAGACCATATTGTAGACCAAGCATTTTTAAGTGTGATCTAGTTGCCAATGTAATAGCGGACCCCAGATCTGCATCCCTCTTCTCTTTTTTCTCCTCCCTTTAGTTTTATATATGGCCACTTCCAGAGTACAAATTGCTAGTAATCTAGTTCTCCATTGTACAAAAGCCGGTGAGGTAGCATCCAGCCACGCTGAAGCTATGCAGAGTCGGAGGATGGCCATGGCTACAAAAATAAGGCCCTGGATATGATTAGGTCTTTGAATATTAGATACTCCTAGCACAATTTCCTCTCGAGTGATAGATATATTAACTTGGAAAATTTCAGAAAGGAAGTCAGTGATTTCTTTTATCAAACCTGATAGTTTGTCGCATGAGGCAAACATGTGGATCATATCGGCAGCACCCGTTGAGCAACGTGGACAGGTTGTTCCCTTTCCTATTGTTCATTTTGCAATATTATATGGTGTATAATAAAGGGAGAAGAAAGTTTTATAAAATTGTGCCTGGAGATTTATAGACATTAAGCACACTTGTGATAATTCATATGCTCGCAGAGGAATATTCGGTTGAATTGCAAGAGAGGTCTGCCACTGCATTAGGTGTTTTCCCAAGTCATCAGGGAGTTTATCCCTAAGAAGTTCATAAATGACCCCAATTTTAGGCGTATTTGGTCTACATATAGTATCTAGTAGGATATTTTTTTGAAATTTGTCCCGACCCCCTGTTTTTTTTTGCAAAAAATCCCTAATCTGCAAGTATTTGAAAAAGTCTTTATGATTGATGGAATATTCAGTCTGTAGATCAGAGAAAGTTTTTAGGCCACTAGAGTTAAAAAAACAGCCTAGATGCTGAATGCCATTCTCGATCCATCTCGACATACATGTGTCATGGAATAAAGCGGGTAGGTCATAATTAAGTTTAATTGGGGTATAACATGAAAAACGGCTCAGTCCTAGCAGTTTTCTTACATTAATCCAAACTTTATATATATTGGAGATAGTCTTAAGTTTTACTTTTTTTAAATAGTTGTCGTTCATGTGTCGCCAAAGACAACCCTCACAGCCTATCCCTAGGATCAATTCTTGTGGAGTGATGCTATCGGAGTTTTGCCCGTCTTCTGTTGATAAAAGCACAATACTATATCTAATTACCGTAGCCCAATAGTATAACTTAAAATTAGGCATTCCGAGTCCGCCTCTTTCTTTGGGCAGCATAAGCCATTTAAGTGCTCTGCGAGGTCTCTTATAACCCCAAATAAACCTGGAAAAAATATTCTCTATGTTTTTGAACTGTTGGGGAGTGAACTCCAGGCATATTGTGCGAAAGAGATACAAGAATCTAGGTAAAAATATCATTTTGATAACGTTGCATCTCCCGCCAATAGTAAGATGTAGGTTGTCAAGTCTGGTTAGTTCTTTCTTAGTGTGTTTAACCAGTGGGTCTAAATTTAAGCTCACTATACTATCAATGCTTGCAGTTATATCAACTCCTAGGTAGACAGCATGTTCCGTTACTCTATAGTCAGCCATCTTTAGGTTATCGTTAATGACTATCTGTGTTTTAGATGAGTTCAGCTTATATCCGGAGATCTTACCAAAGCTATTCGCTTCCTCTTCTATCGCTGCCATTGCTTGAATAGGATTGCAGGTGACTATGGCAATATCGTCGGCATACGCTAGGATTTTTGTATCGATATTAAATTAGGCCTGGGCAAAATTTCCGTTCCGTTCGCAGAATTTGCGATAATTTGGCATTTCCGCGTTCCGCGGAGAGCGCGGAAATGTCAAAATTTCCGCATTCCGCAGCTTTGCGATAATTTGGTTCTTGCTCGCGCTGTAAAATAATACATTCTCGCACCCGCGCGATCGCCTTACCTGAATCCCCGCGTTCGCCGACAAGTTTTCCCGATCCGGTCGCGTTCTCCATGAGATGTTGTATTGTTTTAGCCATTTGCGCTGTCTCGCGACAGTTCGCGCCCGCAGTGACGTCATGTGTCACGCGATCACGTCTTTCTTCTCGCGATCATGCACCGCGAGAAGAGTGAAAACAAGATGGCCGCGCCCGCAAGCAACCGCATGGGTAAGTTGGAGAGCCGCGAACACGCAGAAAAACGGGCGGGAAAAAAACTTCCGCATCTTCGCGATATTTCCGCGTGTTTGCAGAGATTTTAAACATTTTCGCAATAATTTGCGAAAGTCGCTTTCGCAAATTCCGCCCACCCCTATATTAAATACCTTTATCGGAGTCACTAACGGAGGATTTTCTAGTTTCCGTATGAACGCATCTATATAGACTGCAAATAGCAGGGGAGAACATGGGCACCCCTGTCTCGTTCCCCTAGTGATCTTAAATCTCTCTGAAAGTGTCCCATTGATCATAACGCTGGCTCCTGGGTCGACATATAGTCCTTGCATGGCTTTGAAAAATTGTGATGTAAGACCACACCTACCCGTAGTTTCCCAAAGGAACCTCCAGGAGACCCTATCAAATGCTTTTTCTGCATCCAAAAGTATTAAAGCCATAGGGTCTTTGCCATTGTTTTTAATGGCAGGGTCAAACTAGCAGTGTGGCACTTCCCTTCCAGATTGTAGTGACAGTCTGGGTGCCATTTGGACTGTTGACACACCCAGGATGGCACAATCAGTGCTACAGCCTGGGGAGGCTCACTCTGCTTTACATGGCCTGGGTATAATGAGTACCACATACTAGGGACTCATAACTCAGTACTTGCCAAATGGGGGCAGCCAATTCGACATACGCTTTGTAAAGGGTAAGAATACTGACAGTAGGATCTGGTTAGCAGGCTTCAGTGCCCTCCCAGAGTTGAAAAAGCCAGCAGAATCAGTCCAAAAACTAGGTTTGAACATGCAAAGAATTATTTCCTCACAACTTCAAACTTAAAATTTTAAATCGGGTGTGTTGTACTTGGCCCTTTTTGCAAAGTCATCCCAGAACTTTTTGTCTTCCTCCTGTTTTTTGTCTGACCTGTTGGTGGTGGTTTTATGACTCTGGGCACTTTATCACTGTTGATCATGTGCTCTCTCTTGTAAACTTGGTAAGATTGTTCTACACCTGTTTGGCATATTTAATTTACCTGTAAGTCCCTTGTACAGTGGTGTCCGATATACCCAGGGCCTGTAAATTAAATGCTATTGATGGGCTTGCAGCACCCATTGCTCCACCCACTGAAGCAGCCTTTCAACCCTGTCTCAGGCCTCTGCCACAGCAGGGCCTTTGCGTGCAGTTTTACTGTCGCCATGACGTAGGAATATAAAGTGGTTGCCACATCTGCAACTCCCCATTTACTATATACAAGTCACCACTAAGGTAGGCCCTAGCTAGCCCTATGGGCAGGGTGCTGTGTAGGTAAAAGGTAGGACATGTGCCTTAACTGTGTGGCATGTTCTGGTAGTGACAAACAGCCTATTTGGTTTCTCACTGCTATGAGGGTACCCTCTCATAGGTCTGCATTGTGGATTCCCTGATAAGTGCTTCAGTGGTATTTCTTGACAAGAGAGAGGTAGCGTGACCATGTTTGGTAAGTTTGTAATAGTAGTGATAATTCCTGCTTATTGGTGAAAGCAGATTTAATATTACTATTTCAGGAATGCCACTTTTAGAAGTGGTCATTTCTGTGTGCTTATTTGTCTTTGTGCCCTGCCTGGATGTGTATTGGCCATCTGGTTCTGGATGACAAGGGAGAGGAGATGTGCATTCACTATAGCCAGTCCCTGGGGGGGTTGAGGTGTGTCCTGCCTTTCCAGGATGACTCAGCGCTAGGTTGAATAGACCTTGGCTGAATTTAGAGTAGCGGGAGGAGATTTCCTTTGCACCTGAATAGGCCTGGTCTGAATTTGGAGTGGTGGTCGGAGTAGCACCTGCACCTGAATAGGGCTGTGCCTGCCTTCCACAATGCTGGCTCCACACCCCTGTGGTGTGTTTGAGACTTGGGCTGAAAATGTGAATGGGGTGTTGTGCACTTCAGTAGTGTTTGAAATGCTCCCAGGACAAAGACATTGCACTATAAGTACAGTGGTTTTGACCCCTTGATTTTGAGAAGACACTGCGTGGACCTGGAACCAGCCACTGCTGGCTCTCCAGACTACACGTTGCCAGAGAATTGCCAGGAGGACTATATTGCTGGGAGTACTATCCTGCTGCCTGCTGGGCTGAGAGAAGGACTGCAACTCTTACTACAGAAACCTTTGTGCTGGCCTGCCTACGACCTGCCGTTAGTGCTGCCAGTGTTCTCCCAGGAGGCCCAGCACACTTGGAGTGCTGGTAGCTGCCCCTGGTCCCTGCAACTAGAGCTCATGGTAAGAGGCTTTGGCTGACCTGCAGGAAGAGAGAGCGATATTGCTTTTGTTTGTGTTTTTGGAAAAACGCATGGTGGGCACTTCTGAACTTGGCTGTCTGAAAACATAACGAAGAGGAATCGTGCCTGTCTGAAAAGTTGCCACTGTATCTGAAGTCTGAAACGCGGCCACCCAGCCAGGTGCTGTAGTAACAAGGGAGCCGCAAGGGAAATCTGCCCTGCCTTTCTAGCAAGGGAGGCCCTGCGACTGAGGAGGAAAAGTAAGAGCTCTGTTCTGTTCTGGGCAGGGCCCGAGTCTGCCTGCAGAATGGAGATGTTGCTGTGCCGTCCTGACCCGGTGGAACACGACTGAAGCCCTCTCAAGGCCTGCCAGTAACTCCGCCCTCACAGAGGTGAGCCGGGGAGCAAGGAGGGCACAGTGAGTGGGCGGGCCGCTCCCATCGTGAATCTACAGGCGGGAGACACTGAGGAGGTCTTCCTGCCGACATGAGCAGCGCAGGGGCATCCCCTCCTTGTTGCCCCAATGTGGGTACCCTCTTGGTAATTTGGGGAGTACGGCGTGAGCATGCAAGAAGGCCTCCAAGTCTTCGGTTGGGGAGGCAGGCATATTGCATTAGGGACAGCAGCAGATCCGCATAATCGCAGCCGGCTGCCTGTGGTGACACCTACATGGTGACACATATTCCTGGTTAGAATTGCCAGATGAGCCTGTGACAGGGACCCCGGTGAGGAACTTGCTGACTTTGGGACACCGCACCAAGAGTACTGATATCTCAGTTAGGGGTGCGCAGATGTTGCTGTGCCTGGTCTCCCTTTTAGGAGTATGGAGTATCATGTGAGGAGTAGTGTCCTCTCCCTTTCTCTGTCCCAAGAGAAGTTGGTGGACAAGAAGGAAGAAAGGGAGCATCAGCTGGTTTTAGAAAGGCTCAAATTGGATCATGCCAAGGAGATAGCTCAGCTTGTTGTGGAGAAGAGAAAGGCTGATGTGGAGAGACCCTTAGTTCAGGAGAGGTTGGCAGAGAGAAACTAGTTCTTGTTGATAGGTTGGCCCCAGTTCGTAGTTTCAGAGCTCTGGATTCATCAGTGAGGGTGGAGTCAATTGGTGGCAGCAATGTTGTGTCCAGTGTAGAAACATCCACTTTCAGGTCCCAGAGCGAGGTAACTAGTTCCCAGGAGGAGGGTGTCACACCTGAAGAGTATAGGTTAAGGATCAGCAGCAGTAGGAAACTGTCTCAGCAGTCTTGGCGGAGTTTGTGGAAGAATGTTGTGATGTACTGGAGGTTTGGGTGATGGGTAGCACAACAACCAATTTGAAGGGCTGTTCAATCTGATTGTTAGAGAGCACATGTTCCATTGCTGTTTCCCAGGGATACGCCAACACCTGTTGGAGTGTGAGGTTTCTGATCCAAGGGAACTTGCACAGGAGGCAGACCTCTGGGTGAGTACCAGAGGGTCTGGAAAGCCATTTGGGAGTGGTCCTAAGGGGAGTGGCTCAGTTATTTCCCAACTGAGGGTGGTCGGAAATGTTCGTAGTATCCAAGATAGGTTCCAGTGTAGTGGGAGGGGTGTAGGGACCCATGTCCCATCTCAGAAGAGAAGTAGTGGGAATGGGGTGTGTTCCAAGGTGCCCAAAGCACAGTCCCAGAGCCTGGTTGATTCTTTGAGTGAATGCCAGGAGGGGAGCCTAGTCTGTAGTGGAAGGCCAGCTGCTGAGAGGGATCGCCTAGTGTAAGGAGAACTCGGAGGGGTGTATGTAAGCAGCGTTCCAACAGTTCTGATATCTGGCAGCACCACTCCTGAGTGGAGGGTGCGGAAGCCCAGATGGAATGGTGAGAGGGGGTCGCAGTCCCTAGTGGTAGAACCTGTGGGTTAGGGGGCAGCTCTGAGGGTAGAGCTCCCCAGAAATGACCCTGGTCACACCGCTCCTGGTTTGGGGGTCTTTGTGCACTGTCAGATGGGCAGGGGTCGGGAGATCAGCACCAGGCAGACTGTCACACAACACATGAGGTATGTGTTACCCTTGGGAGGGGCAGGTGTGCTCCTCAGGAAGGCCTGGCTTGCCAGTCACATGCTCAGCTGCAGGGTGTAGTCCATGAGTTGGGGGGCCAGTTATAGAAGGTAATTTCTGACCTGGAGGGAAGGACAACTGCTAGCAGCAACACTACCATTTTGTCTTCTGGGGGTACCATTCCACGTGGGAGGGTGCAGAACTCTGGAAGGGGGTGCAGGGGAGGGAGTACTCACCTCTTGCCCCGGTTCAACCCGAGGGTTTGGTCCCTGGGTTGGGAGACCATTTGCAGGGTAGAAATCCTAAACTGGTGGGAGAATTGTGTGGTACTACTGATACCAACAACCTGAAAGTTCTAGGTTCTGGGAGTATCTCTCCTAGGAGGAGGGTATGGAACCCAAGAAGGAGGGTTAGGGGGGGAAATCCTCATCCGTGATCGCTGGTCAGCCTGAGGTTGCAGACCCTGGGTTGAAGAAACATAGAGTAGAACTGTACTGATGAGAGGTAGAGTGGAACAAGGATACTAAGTACCTGGGGCTTCCGTCTCCCACTCTTTGAGATGGCAAGGACCAGAGACCCCTGGATGGCCTGGTGCCTGGCTCTGGCCATGGACAACTAAGGAGGCCCCATGGGTTAGCTTAGTTGGTCCTGAGAGCACAGACAAAGTGATCCACATGGGTTCAGATTGGCATAGAACTGGAATGTGCCCCTGGAGTTGTGGGCCAGGGTCCATGTTCTATCACCCCAATCAAGGAAGCCTATCAAGGTATTGATTAGTCTACCCTGTCTTTAGGCTGGAAAGGGGTTGTGTTGGACTTGCCCCTTTTTTCAGGGTCATCCCAGAAATGTTTGCCTTCCTCCTGTTTCTTCTGACCTGTTGTTGGTGGTTTTATGACTCCGGGCACTTTATCACTGCTGATCAGTGCTAAAGTGCGTAAGCTCTCTCTTATAAACTTGGCAAGATTGGTCTACACCTATTTGGCATATTTAATTTACCTATAAGTCCCTTGTACAGTGGTATCCCATATACCCAGGGACTGTAAATTAAATGCTACTGGTGGGTTTGCAGTGCTGCTTTTTCCACCCAATGAAGTAGCCTTTCTAACCTGTCTCAGGCTTCTGCCACTGCAGGGCCTGTGTGCGCAGTTTTACTGCCTCCATGACGTAGGCATATAAAGTGGTTGCCAAGTCTGATACTCCCCTTTTGTTACATACAAGTCATCACGAAGGTAGGCCCTAGCTAGCCCTATGGGCAGGGTGTTGTGTAGGTAAAAGGTAGGACATGTGCCTTAACTGTGTGGTATGTCCTGATAGTGACAAACAGCCTATTTGGTGTCTCACTGCTGTGAGGCTGCCCTCCATAGGTTTGCATTGTGAATTCCCTGACATGTGCTTCAGTGGTAATTCCTGACACGAAAAGTGTAGCGTGACCATATTTCGTATGTTTGGAATAGTAGTGATAATCCTGCTTATTGGTGAAAGCAGATGTATTATTACTATTTTAGGAATGCCACTTTTAGAAGTGGGCATTTCTGTGTGCCTATGTGTCTTTGTGCCCTGCCTGGATGTGTATTGACCGTCTGGTTCTGACTGACAAGGGAGAGGGGATGTGCATTCACTCCAGCCAGTCCCTGGGGGGTTGAGGTATGTCCTGCCTCTCCAGGTTGTCTCAGCGCCAGGCTGAATAGACCTTGCTGAATTTAGAGTAGCGGGAGGAGTTTTCACTTGCACCTGAATAGGCCTGGTCTGCATTTGGAGTGGTGGGAGGAGTAGCACATGCACCTGAATAGTGCTGTGCCTGCCTTCCACAATGCTGGCTCCACACCCCTGTGATTTGTCTGGGGCTTGGGCTGAAAATGTGAATGGGGGTGTTTTGCACTTCAATAGTGTTTGAAGTGGTTCCCATAACAAAGAGATTGCACTATAAGTACAGGGGTTGTGACCCTATGATTTTAAGAAGACACTGCGAGGACATGGAACCAGCCGCTGCTGGCTATCCAGACTACACCTTGCCAGAGGATTGCCAAGAGGAAGCGCCATTTGACTTTACTGCTGGGAGTACTGTCCTGCTGCCTGCTGGGCTGAGAGAAGGATGGTAACTCCTACTACAGAAACCTTTGTGCTGGCCTGTCTGCGCCCTGGGGTTGGTGCTGCCAGTGTTCTCCCAGGACGCGCAGCAAACAAGGAGTGCTGGTGGCTGCCCCTGGTCCCTGCAACTAGAGCTCATGGTGAACGCGTTTGGCTGACCTGCACAAAGTGCTTGTAGAGCACAGTATTGCTTTTGTTCGTGTTTGAGGAAAAACGCATGGTGGGCACTTCTGAACTCGGCCGAAAGAATAGGAATCTTTCCAGTCCAAGAATCTGCTACCCTATCTGAAGCCTGAAGCGCGCCCCCCAGCCAGATGCTGAATCAATAGGGAATCACAAGGGAAATCAGTCCCGTCTCTCCAGCGAGGGAGACCCTGAAACTGAGGAGGAAGCTGATGAGCTCAGTCCCGTGATGGGCAGGGCCTGAGTGTGCCTGCAGAGTGAGGACGTCGCTCCATGCCTTCCTGACTCAGCACGGCCCTACTGGAGTCATCTTGAGGCCTTTCAGCAACCCTGCCTTTCTCAGAGGTGAGGCAGGGAGCAAGCAAGGCACCGCGAGTGAGTGGGCCGCTTCCACTGTAAATCTACAGGAGGGAGTCCCAGGGGGGTCTTCACGACTATGTGAGCAGTGCGGGGTCCTCCGCTCCTTGTTGCCCTAATGTTGGTACCCTCACGGTAATTTGGGGAACATGGAGCAAGCCTTCAAGCAGGCCCCCGTCTCATGTTGGGAAGGCAGGAATATTGCATGGGGACAGCAGCAGATCCTCATAATCGTGTCCGGCTGCCTCTGGTGACACATACGTGGTGACATATATTTGCTGGGCGGCATGGCTGGGTGAGGCCATGACAGGGCCCCCGGGGACGACCTTGCTGATTTGACGACACTACACTGAGAGTACTGGGGGTCTGTAGTTGGCTGAGGTAGATATCTTAGTCCAAATAGGGACCCTTGCTTCAAGTCAGGGTAAGGAGGGACACACTCTTAGATAACCCCTGCTCACCCCCTGGTAGCTTGGCACGAGCAGCCAGGCTTATCTCCAATGCAATGTGTAAAGTATTTGCAACCACACTCCCAGTAACACAGTGATAACACCACAAATGGACACCACACTCGTTTCCTAAAAATAGCTGTATCTCTATAAAAAGGAACACAATGAGACCAAACGATAGAAATCCAACATATGCATATTCATAATATTTTGCTTTGCCGGTTATTAGGCCAGCAATCAGGCAGTTAGTAATGCAAGAATAATGCGGTTCGTAATGCAAGAATCTGGCAGTTCGTAATGCAAGAATAATGCGGTAAGCCAATCTGCGCGGTGAACTCGGGCACCACTAGGCCCCAACAGCAGATACAACGGTCGTAAGCTTAGAGAGGCGGCCCCTGTACTGCTGGGCAGGTACGGGCCACTCGGGGACTCAACGCGTCTAATGCGAAGCAGCGGGAGAGAGATCGGATCATTCCTGTACTACTCCTGCATGCCTCCCAGGCCACACACGCTTGCAGCTCCCGACGGGAGTCCAAGCCTTACCTGGGGGGTTGCGCTGCCTCGCTCTCTCTCTCCACTCGTCGGACATCTTGCTGGGCAATCCTGATACCATTGCAGCTCTGTTGCTAGGCGACGCTGTAGCCGGATGGGTCACGGCGCTGGCTTCTCCTTCGCTGATGATCTTGGGCAGATTCCTTTTGACGAACAACGATCATGATCCCTTTCCCCTTGTAGCTTCCTTAGCTTCAAGAAATCCTTTAACACTTTGCGGCTCGGGCTGGCGGCGACGATCTTTCCTCACAGCTTCAGTTACTATGACGGCTCGGGCCAAAAACAGAAATGCAGCAGCGTGGACGATGTTTCACGCTGCGTGAGCAATGCGGTCATGGGGCACCTCGTAAACAGCACCACAGACCACACGGCAGTGTCAGGCGTGCAAAAAGCACATGCACACGCACACAGCGTCGCTGAGACACACTTGGAAACTTTTATGTTCCTGAGTTTCCACAACAGGGAACCAGCTCTCCTCAGGTCCTTGGAGACAAGTTACTTCAGGACACAGCACACAACAAAGTCCTCTCAAGCAGGGGGGCACAGCACACAGAAAAGTCCCTTGTCCTCTCCTCAGTCAAATCAGCAAACCGCAGGCCAGCCCCAGAAACACACAGCAAGGGCAGTCCTTCTCTTCAGTCTCTTCAGCTGTTCTTCTTTGGCAGAGGTTCCTCTTGATCACGAAGTAGTTTCAATCCTTTTTCAGTATGGATTTCAGTCTTGAGTTCAGGGGTTTCAGCTCTTACATTTATACCCCTAAATGTCTTTGAAGTCTTTGAGTTCAGGGGGCTCTGACCCCTGTCCAAACCAGACCTGGGTGTCTATCTGCCAGTGCACACCCTCTTCCTTTGATAGTAAGTGTTAGACCTGGCACCTTGGCGTCGATCTCAATTACATTTTTGCTCTTACCTCATGTGTTTTTTCTGTTGTTAGATGCTTTGGGCACTGTGCCACTGCTGTCCAGTGCCACAGTGCAATTGCTCCCTATTGTAAATTGATGTATGAATTAGTGATTCCATGATTGGTTGGTTTGGTTTAACTGTCAGACCCTAGTACAGTGCACCAGGAGTGCCCAGGGCTGGTAATCCAAACCCTGCTGGTGGGCTTGCAGCACTGGTTGTGCCACCCACAGAAGCAGCCTGTAAAAGTGTGTCTAAGGCCTGACATTACAGAGCCTGCGTGCAGTCTGGTACTGTCATGCTGACTGGGCAAGTGCACCCACTTGCCAGTACCTAAACCTTCCCTTTTCTTTATATCAGACACCCCTATGGTAGGCCCAAGGGCAGGGTTCATTGTAAGTATAAGGTAGGACATGCCCTGGTGTGTGTGGCATGCTCTAATAGTGAATTTCAGCCATTTTCATTTTTCACTATTGCAAGGCTACCTGTTCTCAATAGGCCAGAATGGGCAGTTTGATTATTACATCCTATAATCCTAACTTACTCAGAGAACATGGTAGAAATTTGAATTTAGTATGCCTGAACTCAGAATGATAAAATACATCTTTTAGTGAAGTTGGTTTTAATATTCTGTGTTTGAAAATACCACTTTTAGAAAGTAGGTATTTTCTTGTCTAACCATTCAAACCTGCTGCCTCTGCTAGGCTGTGTATTCCTTGTCTGGAGTTTGAGAGACAGGGCTGGGGGATTCCAGGAGACAGGATGAGTCAGCCCAGTGGTGAATAGAGAGATCTGCATCTAAATGGGAGGGCGGAGTTGCACCTGGGACCTGAATAGGGCTGTGCCTTCCCTCCACAAGGCTGGCTCCACCTCCTGTGGTGCATCTGATGTCTCTGCCCTGCTCTCTGAAAGGAAAGAAGGAGTCATGTAAACAAAGTGCTCCAGGACTGACCAGAACTGGTTTGGACTAGGCAAAGGCCTCTCTGCCTTCAGAGAACAAAGAGAAACTTAGTATAAAAGAGGGGTCCCAAAACCCAGAATATTAGGTCACTTTTGGATAACAAGAAGAAACCTTTGCTGAGGAGAGGAACCAGAAGAAACGGAGGAGAGACTATCCCTAAGCTGAAGTGCTGCTTGGGGGATTGACCTGCAGTGGTTGCCTGACTGCCAAAGAAAGGAGAAAGGACTTTGTGTGCATTTTCATTCAACTTGTGAAGGATCTCCAAGGGCTTGAGAGAAGAGCTTGCCTCCTGTTGAAGTCTCAGGGACAACAGACTTCAACCCCCAGCTCCCCAAGAGTTCTTTGGAAGTGCCTGCAGCTGTTTGGGCCTTCTGAGGGACTGCGTATCACAAGGAGCTGGAAGCGTCTTGTACCGAAGAAGAAGCGTGTTGCCGCCACAGCTGCTGCCCTCGCATCGAGGATGTCGCCGCTGTAGCTGTCGCATTGCACCACAACACGAGAAGCGTCTCGCAACAAAGAAGAAGCGTGTCGCCATCGGAGCCACTGTCATCGCATCACTGAACAAGGGTGTCGCCGCTGCAGCTGTCGCATCGAGCGGAAGCGTCTCGCATCGTTGGAGAAGAGGGTCGCTGCCATAGCCACTGTCGTGGCATCACGGAACAAGGGTGTCGCCGCTGCAGCTGACGCATCGAGTCGAGACTTCTCGCAACATCAGAGAAGTGTGCCGTATCAAGAAGAAGACAACATCTTTATTTCTTTGCACCAAAATTTCATCGCATCACGGCGTTGCTCGCCGCATCGCCCCGGAAGCGCAGTAAGGAATCAACGCATTACCATTGTTGCAACACTTTCGTTGCCCTGCGTGTTGCATCCAAAGGTACATTGACTCAAAGAGTCGCATTTTAAGATCTGAAAAGAACTAAGCCAATTCTACCATTTTAAAGTAACAGTATTGGGGATTTTTGTCGTTTATGGTGTTGTGTTAAATCTATATAAATAATACTTATTTTTTATATAAAACTTGTGTGGTGTCCATCTGTAAGGTTGTCACTTGATTACTGTATGTGTTAACAAATGCTTTACACACTGCCTCTGAGATAAGCCTGTCTGCTCATGCCAAGCTACCACGGGTGACCTGGGGTTATTTTAGGAGTGTACCCCCTTACCCTGACTAGAGGCAAGGGTCCCTATTTGTCACAAGTGCATACCTGTGCCAACTAGAGACCCCCAAATCTAACAGTCAGGGTCTGGGGCCCAGACGCTCAGCAGGAGATGGAGCCATCCTCTGGGGGCAGCAACACAGCCCTCTTTACATCCAGGAGGCTACCCCTCCCCCACATCAAACGCAGGCCAGCCTGTTGCTGTCTCACCTACTCCTCCCTGGGGTCAGGCCACTTCCCAGACCCTGTCACATCCAAACCCAGACAGGCAATACACAACCAGGCATATGCACACAGGATGGTTTAAGACAAGAAACCAGCCACTTCTAAAAGCGTGGATTCTAAACACACAATTCAAAAACCATCTTCACAATAAGATGTGTTATTAAATTCTGAGTTCAGGCACATTATACTCCACCCTTCCATCTTATGCCTATGTGAAGATATGCTGGAAACATGGGACACAGCATTCCCCATTATGTCCTATGGGTAATATGGCCTTGCAACAGTGAAAAACTAATTTGGCAGTATTTCACTGTCAGGACATGGAACACACCTCAGTACATGTCCTACCTTTCACCTACAATGCACCCTGCAAAGGGAGGTCCCTTGGGCCTGAAATAGGGGTGTTTTATGTGCCTAAAAAGAAAAGGTAAAGCCTGGCAAGCACTTGCAAGGACAACATGGCAGTTAACAAACTGCTTGCATGCAATGCAGTGGCAAGCCTGAGATCTCTTCTTAGGGCTACTTGTGTGGGTGGCACAATTAGTGCTGCAGACCCACTAGCAGCATTTGCATTACCGGCCCTGGCACACAAAGTGCACTTTACTAGGGACTTTACTAGTAAGGCAAACATCCCAATTATGGACAACCAATAACCATAACACTTTGTACAGGGAACACTTGCACTTTGACACTGATCGGCATTGGCAAAGTGCCCAAAGCGTCTAAGCCAGCAAAACGAAATCATCACAGCATCAAAAATAGAGGAGGTAGAGGCAAAATGTCAGCAGGAACCACACCAAAAAAAGCCAGGTCTAACACCCCTATTAAAACCAAACTCGGGATTATCTCATAACTAGACCCTATAGTTAGAAATACCACTCCTAAAGGTTACTTGCGGCACTCGTGCCCTTACTATATTTCTAGTTAAACTATTTATAGACAAACCTTAGATCAAGTAACCTGCTTATCTGAAAGAGTTCCTAATCCTAACACTTCTACAGGGGAATTGGCTGTTTGTGACCCTTGGGTGTCATCTGAAATACTTCAGTGGCCTTCTGCACCAGAACCCTGCCTACAGGTGCATACACTTGCAGCATGAGGCCAACTTGGCTCACTGTGATTTATGCATGCCTTTTTGTTTTAGTATTTCTCTTTGCCTTGAAGCACATTGAAGTGTCTAAATGGCCAAGTGCTATCAGCATACAAATGATCTAACTTAACAATCAAATAAAATGTAACACCTAATTGGCAACCTCTGATGTCTGGTTGCCACAAATACCCAGAATCCTTATTGCACGGCCAAGTGCAGAGATGATCCAGGATGCAGAAGTAGTTATTATAGCGTGTGCGAGTAAAACCTTCCAAACTCCTGTGTGCAGCTACTTCCAAGGTAAATAAGCAAGTAACTTTATTTGTTTCAATTATTTAAAATCTTTCAAACAGAAAAACAATTATTAAAATTCATAAGGCAAAAATTAGAGGTGGGGGACATTGGGTGATAGTACTGTTTGGTGGATATAGGCTTCAAACAAGAATAAAACTGATATATGGTCCTTGGGTACATAAACACTATCTAGAGATTGTCACGCACATGACTTGTCTAAAGTCCTCGCGATACCCTGAGTGCAAATGAGCAATATGAAAACATTTTTATCAGCCTGTTTCATTAAATTAAACTGAGCCACGCAGCTGTCTTTGGAATCAAGCAGTCAGCATTTTCGGAAGGTTCCTGGGTGCAGGGAATTTCCCTGTTTTTTATGTTAATGTCTATTCCCCGGCTGGCAGCCTAGCCCTAGGGTTGGTGAATGATTCAGGAGGTTCTTGGGGCCTTTAAAGTGTATAGGTGCTGTCTAGGGAATGTCAAACATGGGGCTTGCCTATCAGCCTCCCAAGAAGAGTGATGCATCGATTTTCTTGTACTTGCGTTGCTTTTTCAGCTCCCCACAGCAGGAACAACTTCCAGAGGCCCAACACAGTCACAGGCACCTCTTGGCAGGTCACAACTCAACAGCAATGAAGTTCAGGGGAGCTGGGGGAGAAGTCTTTGCGTCCCTGAAACTTCAGAGCAGGAGGCAAGCTCTACTTAAGCCCGTGGAGATCTTAATCAAGCAGGGGGACACAGCACAGAGCAAAGTCCTTGTCCTTTTCTTGGCAGAAACAGCTACTGCAGGCCAACCCCAGACAGCACAAAGCAAAGGGGCAGTACTCTTCCTACAGTTTCTCCAGCTCTTCTCCTTGGAAAAGGTTCCTCTTGCTTCCCGAAGTAGTCTAAAGTTCTGGGATTTTAGGTCTAATACTTATACCCCAAAATGCATTAGTTCTCTTTGTGCAAGGATCTCTGAGCCCAGTCCATACCAGTTCTGTCTTCACTGGTGCAGCATGACTGCAGGGGGTGGAGACAGTATTGTGCAAGGGAGACAGGCCCTACTCATGTGCAAGGAAATCTCCTCCCATTACTCTAAATTCAGCCAGGGTCTATTCAGCCCAGCTTGAGTCATCCAGGAAGGGTCAGGTACACCTAAAGCCCCCAGTGGCATCCTACAGTGAATGCCAATCCCCAGGCCTTGTCACTCCAAAATCAGACAGTTAATGCAAAAACAGGCAGAGGCACACAGAAAGGTTAAACAAAAAAATACCTACTTTCTAAAAGTGGCATTTTGAAACATAATTAAAAACCATCTTTACTAAGAGATGTGTTATTAAATTCTGAGTTCATAAAACCTAAACTTCATTTCTCTATCTTGTCCCAATGGGAAGTTATATTTATAAGATGTTATAAACAAAGTTTCATTTTTTCCTATGGAGAAAGATAGCCTTTCAACAGTGAAAAACTAAATGGGCAGTTTTTCACTATCAGGACATGTCAGACACACCAGTACATGTCCTACTTTTCACATACACTGCACCCTGCCCGGGGAAGGGGGTACCTTGGGCCTACCATAGGGGTGCCTTACATGTAAGAAAAGGGACGGTTAGGGCCTGGCAAGTGGGTGCACTTGCCAAGTCGACATGGCAGTCAACAGTTGTGCACAGCCACTGCAGTGGCAGGCCTGAACTACCTTTTCAGAGCTACTCATGTGGGTGGCACAATCAGTGATGCAGGCCCACTAGTAGCATTTGATTTACAGGCCCTGACACACTTCATTGCACTTTACTATGGACTTACCAGTAAATCAAATATGCCAACCAGGGAGAACCAATTGTTACAACATTTTACCCTGGGAGCACTTGCATTTTGACCTGATCAGAAGTGGCAAAGTGCCCAAAGCATTTAAGCCAGCAAAAATTAAATCCAGAACAGCATCAAAATACAGGAGGTAGAGGCAAAAAGTCAGAGGGAACCACACCAAAGATATAAAGTCTAGCATCAGCACACATAGAAAAGGAAAAATAAAGATATTTCTCCTTGTTACGCCTCACCTCAGGAGGCATCAGGATCTGGCATTTTCCCAGGTTTACATGATTTTGTACATTTAGGGCAGTGTCAAAATCCATGGGTGTTGCATTGAAACACCCACCACAATACCCGTGGAGCGCCTCCCAAGAGCAAAGTAAGGCAACGCAGCAATTTGCACAATGTTGCCTTGCTCAAGACAGGCCACTTAAAGCCATACGGGGTGGCTATGCTTGGCTTCATAAATCTGATTCTGAGCCTTGTGTCACGCATGTACCATTTTATGTGGTGCAAAATTGACGCATGGCTCTCATAGATAACCCCCTCATTTTTAAGAGCATCACTACTGTACCACATTGTGTTGTGCAAGCACGACACCGAGGAGCTCATAAATATGCCCCTGTGTCTGCAGCGAAGCAGGTGACGGGACGGACTAAACCTTAACACACTTTGCATTTCCAAATAATGATGCAGAGTAATCCATGAAATTATCTGGAAATGTAAATAAATACGATGTCAGTGAAAAAAAACCACCAAAACTGAAACTTTGACAGCGTTACTTTACACTTCCATTATAAAAGGTTGTTAAAAAAAAAACACAAAACTTACAACCTCGAAATGACCCTCACGCTTCCACTTTCACCCGAAGTGGCCCGTCGTTGACTAGACTCGCTCTGTTAAATGGAGTACTATAATAATTAGAACTGGAGACTTTGGGACTTGGGAACAAGGTTGAATCCCAGTCTCGCTTATTATCCCGTGATTCTGTGCAAATCACTTACCCTCCCTTGTCTAAAAAACGAGTTTCTTCTGGCTCTCAAGTAAAAATTATTAGTACTCGTGTAAGACGCTCTTATATATTTGGGCCAAGTTAGCTATATTAAACTGCAAAAATAAATGATAAATCCCTTCTATGTTCCTCCTCCATTCTTACTTCTTACCTGGCAGCCAGTAACGCCACTAACAACTTAAATACGGCCTTGGTCACCTTCCCCAAAAGCTGACATTATTCCCTTGAAAATCATTAATAGGAAATGTCAGACCTTTCCACTGAGCTGCGTCACATGTGTTATACCGTCCCGTGGGTGAGTCAAAGTGGACAGCAAAGCGTTAGTTTCATGACAACTGCTGGAAATTAGAAATGTGGAAAATGAACTACGTTTTTTCAAACTACGGCGGTATAATACTGTATGTAGTTTGAAAAACCTCAAAATCAGTTTCAAACCACTTCCTCAATACAAAATATAAATGAAGTAAACAGACTTTAAATGAGCAAAACCTCTTGCATAATTTCTCCATTAGTGTATTTTGTTATTACTGTTATTTTTTAAATCTGGTTCTTCGATTCCCCTGTTAGGATGAAATTAGCATTGTGTGTGGACCATGTGGGCATGGAAGTTGGCCACGGCAAGGGTGCGATCTCGGCTTTCCAGGAATTATGGGGCATATCAACAACAACCGGCGATAATTATCGCTGAGCGCACTTAGCGCCAGGATAATTATCGCCGGCTAGCGCCGATTTTTATCGCTGAGATAGCGTGCTATTAGCAACGCTTATTGAATCAGTGATAAAAATCTTGGCGCTAACTGGCTAACGTGAGATTATCGCTGGAAACCCAGCGATAATCTCACGTTAGCTAGTTGATAGAGACTCACAAACTTAGCCATGATATCCACCTTCCATAGGATATCATGGCTAAGTCAATCCTGAAGCAGGCGTAAGGAAAGTAGCGATAACAGGGGTTATCGCTACTTTTCCTGACGCTATGCTTCATAGCGTCAGGCTTGCTGATAGGAGAAATCTCGCTTAGCGACATTTCTCCTGTCATGCCAGGTCAGGAACGCCCACTTTGCATCTCATTAGAGATGCAAAGCTGGGCGTTAGGAATCCCCACGCTAACGCAAGTTTTCACACGTTAGCGTGAGCTTGCTAATTAGGCGATAAAATTATCGCCGCTTTTCGGCCGAAAACGGCCGCAAAAGCGGCGATAATTTTGTATCGCCTGCTTGTTGATATGCCCCCATGGGGAGACAGGAGAAATGTCGCTAAGCGAGATTTCTCCTATCAGCAAGCCTAACGCTATGAAGCATAGCGTCAGGAAAAGTAGCGATAACCCCTGTTATCGCTACTTTCCTTACGCCTGCTTCAGGACTGACTTAGCCATGATATCCTATAGAAGGTGGATATCATGGCTAAGTTTGTGAGTCCCTATCAACAAGCTAACGTGAGATTATCGCTGGGTTTCCAGCGATAATCTCACGTTATCCAGTTAGAGCTAGGATTTTTATCGCCGATGAGATAAGAGTTGCTAATAGCACGCTTTCTCAGTGATAAAAATCGGCGCTAGCCGGCGATAATTATCCAAGCGCTAAGTGCGCTCAGCGATAATTATCGCCGGTTGTTGTTGATATGCCCCTATGTCACTTCCAGGAGGTCCTCGGTCTATTTAGGTGGGCAACACACCTAGACATCCCTCTTTCATCTGCCAGCAGCAGAGGAATTTGCCACCTACCCACCCGGACGGAACAGAGGAGCTGAGAAGAACAGCAAATTGCTGTACAGTGTCACAAGCGGAGTTACAGGGTGATCTTCATGCAAAAAGCGATTAATCCCCTATCGGATGGTGAGGAGGCTGCTAAATATGAGATCCTTCCGACCATAAGGGGCCATGAGAAGCACACAGCGGTGACCCCTTCCCCACGGAAGGGACAGTTGGTATCCTGACAGCTGGAGGTTGGCCTTACCTCGATCCGTGGTGGCACAGGTGCTGCAACCACAAAAAAACTTTGGACCTCAGCACCAATACGAAATATACCGCACCGGATAAATAATGAGATGGCAACGTAATACCTGGTGGCTGGAGATTGTTTCAGGATGGGCGTCAGCGGTTAGTCCTAAACGGCGCTGCACTCGTGTGATCACCTGTAAGCTAACCCTACCTGTGTGCTGCATAAGAGAATACGAATAAACTTGCCACATTTTTCCGTGAAAACATTTTTGGGGTGTGTTTTGTTGACGAAGCAACTCTATTTTGACACAAACGTATTTGTATTGACATATCAGATAACAGAGGGGCTAGGGGTGGAAATGCTAAGAAAAAATCGCTGTGAAAGGGAGGTGCCAGTTCAGTAATGTTGTGTCTGCATGCCAAGACCTGTGCTAGCCTTTTAGTGCAGCCACCTCAGGGGTCTTGGGTAAACCTTCGGCGCAGATTTGTGAGGTGACCTCAGCAATCTCTTGTGATCCACATTCATATTCAGGGTTCAAGATCATCCCTAGGGAGGGATGGCATGGTTGTGGTCTGTTGGCTACATGCCGACTTGTGGAGGTACCCCCCTTTGAAGTACACCTGTGACACCAGACCTCCACACTCCTCTCTGTGCAGTGACACTCATGTGAATTACCGGCGTTTCTTTTACCAACCGATAATCAAACACTCCAAAGTGCGGGCACTGTTATCATGTCCTTTTTGGGCTGGTTACTTTCCGTGCCCAGATCCCATCACTGTGCTGCTGAGGATATGCGCGTGTCAGTGGCACCCCCTCCCTCCAGGAGCCCGTGGGAAGCCTCTTGCGGATTCTGTAGGAGTGCAGCAGCAGAGAGATCGTGAGTTCGGGAGGGAAGTGAGCGCGCTCTTACAATGCTGTGAAGCAGAGACGTCAAAGCGCCTGCTGCCCAAGGAGTGGGCAACGCCGGGGAGCATCGCCCTGTCATCGGATCACACGGCTTCCTCCCAATCGTCTGCCTTCACAGCCAATACTCGGTAGAGCTAGTGCTCCTTCCCACTTAAAAAAAAAATCAACACCGATCTAATTCGTATCGGAACCTGGGGATACATCTAAAGAAGCCCTGGGTGTCGGGAGGCAGATCTGTGAATCCTCCCCCACACCCACTGGAACTCCTCAAGTTCGATTGAAGTTTGATTGCCTTGATTCGATGTGATTGATCTTGGAGGATAATTCGCATGGGAAAGATGCGTGCATTGCAATTTTCTGGCCTCGGATACAGACTGGCACTGGTGGGAGTAGCATAGCGACTGCGAGAAGGTGTCGCTGGCTCTTTCTTTCCCATTTGATTCCAGTTTGCGCTTCTGGTCTGCGTGTGCCTCTGCGCACTGTGCTGTTGTTGGGGAGGTCTCTGCCTGCGCAGCTCCTGCTCCTTCCCCTCCGTGCGCGAGGGATGGTTGAGTCCAGCTGCTGGTACTGCCGCTGTAGCAGTCTGTCTGCACTGCTCTCTGCTGCGTCTGGATCCCTCCCCTTTCCTCCTCCTTCTACGTTCCTATGTGCAGAGCCGATCTCTACCCATCTCCCCCTGCCCACCGCCTGTCTGTGCTGATCTGCCCCTCCGGCGCCTCGTTCTGCCTCGGTCCAGCCGCCAGCTTCCCAGGATCGCCCCGGATTTCCCTACGCCTCCCTCTGCCAGCCTCTCCGCACCTCGTCCCCGCAGTTGCTCTCCCTGGTGCTGGATGAGATGAGAGATCTCCGAGCGCACCACCATCTCCACGAGGCGTCCGACCTTCTCCTCTTCGGTCCCGGATCGCTGTGAGGTTTTGCACCGTTTTAGGGGGGATTACAGCGCTGGCAACATCTTCCCAATTTGGAGTCCCTAGGATTGGATTGTATATTTCCAGACATGACAGCGTGGAGGACGCTCTGGTCTCTGCTCGTATTCTGCTGGGGACTCTTCGCTGCAGCGGAGGAGGGTAAGAGTTATTTGACTTAATTGCCTTTTAACAATGTACATCATCCCGGTGCCCCCCACCACCCCCAACCTTGAGTGCTGACAGTTGTTTGCGCACCGGGCGCTTCGCGTGCTTGAAGTTGGCTTCCGGTGGGTCTTGCTGCTGTAGTCTGGGTTTCAGAACATGCAGTTTTGAGATTCCTCTCATTTCTCTCACATACCACGGTGCATCCTAAATGTGGTCTTTCATACATCTCCAGCTGGGGAAGCCGCGGAGACGCGGATACATAGACTTACTTTGTTTCTCTAGCAACCTTCATAGGCTGCAGAATAGACTGGATTGCCTGGCAGGTTGTCTGTGGGCACGGAGCCTTGTATTGATTTGGCAGTGTTGTAGTGGAAATGGGCATGTTTTTCATTTCAATCGTTTGTAAAAAATAACGTAATGTGCTGCACTTCAAACTCCAGACACCCCATCCACCAACTCTTGTCGGGGAAGGAGAGTTGTTGCTGCGTGTTGACTTTCCCTGGTGCAGTCACTCTTTGAGTAGGCGTGGGGAGACAGGCGTTGTCTCACCTGACATAGTAAACGAGCACTTCTGGACAGGGCGTGTTCATTTATCTGCATGTTATGTCTCAATATATCAAGGTTTTGGGAAGGCGGGCACCCTGCCACGCCTGTGGAGAGCCGGCCATCACTTACCAGAAAGAGTGAATTAGATGCCCAACTGCCCTCCAACTTGAGTCGTTCGCTCCTCGCTTCCTGGACCCTTTGCCCTTCCTGCGTCTGGACGCTTCGCCGAAGTCTGGTGTGCAGTGAGGCCTCCATAACATAAAACTGCAACAAACCCCCCAGCATTAGGCCACTGCGGGCCATCTGAAGGAATGAGTCCCTCTGCTCGTGAAACTGAAATAAGTTTATAAAAAACAGGGAACCCCTTACCGCTGGTCCACGTCCTTGTTCATTCCGGGGGCTAAAGCCAATAAACGCTTGCATTGCAGGTGTGCTTACGAAATTACGATATACGTATTATCAATGCCCAGACTAAGCCAACATATGTTCAAAAAACTCCTGCACATGTCACTTGCGTTGCTAAAATACCAGACGTGGCATGGGTCACATAATCAATCATATCCCCTCCATGGCCTCAGAGGGCCGCCCTTAGCTCTCTGCCCCTCAAAAGAGTCCAGTTTCCTGCGGAGGAGCCATGGAAAGGGCATGGCATGAGGCTTCTGACGCTAAACAGCGGCTCTCAGTTAGCAGGGCTCAGAGAAGCATGTCTACTTCATGTCACTGCTGATGGCTTTGTGAGACGTGAGATCAGGGAGCCTATCGCTTAGCCAGGGGTGGCATGGGACGTGCCAGGAAAACATCCTTTACACCTGGATGTCTCTAATTGGCTACTAAGTCCACCTCCGTTTACAGATATAACACTCATGTTCAGTAGGCGGGCCTGCTAACGCCCACTCTTCAAGTGAGAGACGTTTACGTAAGCCTTGTAAGAGGGCAGCAGTGCCTTCATGCCAACGTGGGAGCCAGTGCCTGTCACTCGAGGATGTGTGTTCCTGCTACATTCACCCGAAGCCTGAGACTATGAGGCGCAGATTTGAGTCATGTGCACCCCCTTTTCCTTTGTGTAACAACCTCGCTCCTTACAATAACCTGTCTGGCTTCCTGTTTTAATGCCCATTCTCATTATTGGCGCGATAAAGGAGTGTGTGAACCTGGCGCGCAGCTGTTAATATCCGTAATACGGTAGTGACCGAATCGATACGTCAATTAACCCCTGCTGGAAAGCAGGCAGCGGCGGTGCACTGCTTGGCGCCCACTGACCCAGTTGCTGACTCCTTCTTTTATCGCGCCCAGAGAACTCACCTCGCGTTTTAATCCAGTGTCCCGGGGCTTGTATGCTGCTGCCAGCGGATGTCAGGGCAGCAGGCTCCGCTGTCATCTCTCCTCGCTTGTTGTGCAGCAGATGCTGGTTGATTTTGTCCCCCGGGGCCGGGAGATGCGGCCGGCTCCCCAAGCGTAGGTGACACATAACATTTGGATGCCGCATATCTGATTCCTCGGAGTTTTAAACCAGTAGAGAACCCGCTGGCCTCTCGTTCACCCGTCCTCTGTGTTTTAGTAGAAGCAGCAGTGCCTTCTCTGCACGAGCTCCCCATTTCTGTAACAGGAGCAACCCTCATTCACGACATCAAGAGTTGGGAAAAGACACCCCCCTAACCATAATTCCCCCTGCCTCGCGCGGCTTGCGCAGTCATTGGCGCCTCGCCGCCTTGGTGGCACACAGGACAGGTGGTTATCCTGTCATAATAACAACTGGCTTTACATGGCTCTTCATACGTAGTTTCGCCATCTGTAACCGCAGTAAATAGCATGTGTCACTATTATTGAATATAATCTCCAAGTTATTTTTGCTCAATAGACAGAGCTCAGAAGGATTGAAGTCTAGGTGGGCCTGCTAGCATCCAATGTCTTGACGTGCAGGCCACAGTGTACTCACTGAGCCACCTCTGCGTCCTCGTACCTCCTCCTCATATTACCTTCAAACCACTGTTGCTTCTGCCCAGTTATAGGCAACGAAAAATTCCCAAAGCACCAATGAAAATACTCCAGCCTCTCACCTCCTGCACACCTGTGCCTCCAATGTGCCTTATCTCAAAAGGAGGCGAAAGGAGGCGCTCAGTGATTCTTCCACTTCTGCGACACACTTTAGGCTGAATCTGCTGGACTCACACGTGCACCATCAGTCGTGCAGTGTGGCAGTTGCCCCGGGTGAAGATCATGCCCACAGCAAGAATTAGTCCGTATTTGTTCAGTCTTTTGTGTCATTCTGTCAACCGCGTCACGCCTTTACTCGGATCAAGGGCGTAGTTGCCATTGGTGCAGCAGATGCAGCCGCACCGGGGCCCCAGGCCCTGAGGGACCCAGTGAACTAACCCCAACATCAGTCAAAAGGCCTTTTGCCCCGCTTGCATCAGCCCCATGGCACCCTTGCAACACTGCTGACTCGGATCTGCAGACTGTGGTCTGCTCGCGAATACTCTCGCCTTTGAAGTACTCCGTGGCCGGGCCCTGAGTGAGTGTACACGCTCAAGGCGCTGACATGGTGGCTCCTGACCTTTTCCACATAAAGCACTACACTGGCTCAACTGTTTCATTAAACGCCAGCATAGCAGATAGATAAGTGTGGACTGAGTTGCAATGCAGCTATGTATCTGCAAGTTGGTATTGCTAACGTACCTGAATTCCACCTACCATACTACCATCACATGCCGCCCATCTGCTGCTTTTCACAATGTATTGCCGAATTTAGATGACGCGTCCCTCCCCTCACAAGGCCGCCAAGAATTTCTTAGCGGGAGACGGCTCTCATTATAGGAGCTTTGAGACATAGATGTGCGCCAGAGTAGCGTGCCACGCGAGCCCGGGAAAGCACAGCAAGGGCACTGTCCACACATGAACTAGCACACCGGCCATGCTCCCCCGTGCTCCCTTCCCTTCAACTGTGCTCCCCGTGCTCCGTAAGAGGCCATGGGGACCCTCCAAGGCAAGGAAGAACCTGTGGGCGAAGTGGCACAATTATTAATGTTATTAGACACGTCAGTTCTGCCACATAGGTTTCACATTTGTCTCCGCCAGGTGAAGGCACGGTAGCTTGTCAGAGATTTGTGTCACATAGCACATACCTCATAATTACCGTCACCGAAGCCACAAGCGAAGGCCTTTGTACATCATACTGAAGCATTGTGCAGCCGAATACAAGATCACTTCACAGTCTCTCCTTGACCCTCTTATTAACATTCAGAGCAAAGGGAGAGCAAAGGCACGTCCCCTCTATAAATAGTCCAGTGTGCAGAGTACAACAAAGCCGAATATACTTCCCACATTAAGGAGGAGAAAGGGGATCACAGTGGAGTCTGACGGATGGAAGGATGCACGGAAGGGAGCAAGGGAGAGAGCAGCAAGGGAAGGCAGGGGGAAGGAAGAAGAAAACGAAGGAAGGTATACTCGAAGGAGGGAAGAAAAATGGAAGAAAGACAGACATAACTTGTTGAGAAAATTAAGGCATTAAGTGGAAGGAACACTGGAATGAAGAACAAAGGAGGGAAAAGAGAGGAAGAATGTAAAGTATGGAAACAGGGAGAATCAGAAAGAAGGGATGATAGGAGAGAAAGGGATGGGAAGATGAAAGAATGTCAGTGGAAGAAATGAAGCAAGAAGGGGGATAGAGAACAAAGGAGGGAGGGCATGAAGCAAAGAAGTAAGTAAGGAACAAAGAATGGATGGACTGAAATAAGGGGAAGGTGAGAAAGGATCCGAGGAGTTACAATGGATGGAAGGACAGAATGACGTAAGAAGGAATGATACAAAAAATGAAAGGAAGGGAGAACGAGAAAAGCAAGCAAGAGGGAGCTATGTAGAGATCACTGGAGATTTTGAAGTGAATAGGATGGTAATAGAAAGAAGGAAAACGCACAAGAGAGAAATGTAGGAAGCAGGAGGGGAAGTAAAGAAGATGTACAGGAAAGAAGGAAGAAAAGACCAATCGGACTAAGAAAGAAGTGGTGCGGGGGAGAGGCGGTAGCAAATAACTAAGAAATGAAAGAAGAGTGGGCGTTGCAGGATTTAATAGAGTGACCGTGCATTCTGCATCACTGGCCATGATGTATATTGACATTAGGCACGTGGAAATCTATTGGAGCACAGATGCCAATTACATTTGTACAACAGGTTCGCCATCAAAGTCATGGCCAACAGGTATTAAACATTCAAGGTATAGCCTTGGACGCTGGGGAATGCACATTATATGGCCCACATTAATACACTTTTAAAGCAACTGATGCTAAAGTCAGTGTTGTATTGGGGTGCAGTGTCCTGAGCATCCGGTAGTGCAGTACTATTTCAACGTTCAAGGCTCAGTTTACAGTGGGCAATGGTCGACTGTGATGATGCAACCAGATGACAGGACATGCTAAAGGCAAGCACGTGACGGCATGCAGGGCTGGCCTGGTTCTGGTGGTTTCAAATCAAATGCCCTTAACTTTAAAGGTTCAATATATCCGTAAGCAAGCAAAAGGCCTTCCAATACACATAGAACTAGAAAAAGAACAGAAGGAAAAATATTAAACCGAGAAACGAGAAAATGTAATGTCGAGGTCCATTGGGTAATTGAACCTGCTCATTAGAGATGCTTGAAATTTAGAGGCCTCGTGCTAAGTGGTTGGGAGATTATGGGCTCCCATGTTTAAATCTACACTTGTAGCTTAAATCTGACTTTAGAAGCAACATTGTGAGAAACTCCCTGATAACTAGGGACTGAGCCTGCACATTCAATGGCGTCTGTACCGTGCACACCTAGGTGTGTGCAGGTCATTCACGTGAAGAACTGTTTGAACATCGATTTTGGAGGTGGCCGCTGAGAGCCTTGATAAACAAACAGCACTGAATGACTCTGGCTCCTAAAGTCAGCCACTGAGATTGTCTTCTGGGGGGATACACCCCGATCCAGGCAGTGGCTGGCCAGAGATGCTTCTGAGGCATAATTAGACACATACTAGAGGTGCAGCCTAAACACTGCTGGTGGTTTTCCAGTGAGGGTTTGAAGGACCATGGTTGACAGCAATGGAACATATGTCACAGATTCCTCCTGCACATGGATGTACGGCTACAGAGAGCCTGGTTCATACGACAAAGGTTAACCTTTGTCACATTGGTGGCTACATCTAAAGTCCTCTGGAGGCCTGGATTAATGAATACACCAGAGACTGAGCTTGCACGGAGGAGCTAGCCATACACCGACATTTGTAGGAGTCTTGTCAAACAGGGGTCTTGGGAATAAGCACGTGTCTTGGTGAGGTCATCATACAGCACATTGTAGAGATAGGCAGCAAAGTAGCACCTGCATATTAGAAATACCTACTACAGAAGCATGTATGATTATGTTGAGACATGTGCAGCAAATGCAGAGTCACCGTGCTCTAGCTTCATTTAGAGATGTTTGGTTTAGGGGCATGCACATGCACCTGCAAAGGAGTTTGTTGAGTTCCAGACATATTTTTTGCAAACATGTTTGGTATATACAGACTCTCTCTTTCTCACACACACATAATGCAACCTGAACTATGGAGGTAACTGCACACGAGTCTTGGGAAGAGCCTGTTCATACAACTGCAACAAAGTCAGCACAACGAGGCTAATGAAGGCATGTGCACACATATGTACCTGAGGGCGGAGACTGCACCGTATATGTGGCTAGGCACAAAGTCTTGGGGAAGTAAAGCATGAATCAGATCTTGTGGTGAAATTGCCTTCCTGCAGATTGGTTTCATCTATGCACTGAAAACTAGCACGTCACGCTGTGTGTGATTCGTCACATGGATCCTCGCGGTTTCAGGTCACACACATCCTTCAGAAGCTGAGTTTGCACTTTAGTGGTGGTTGGAAACAAAGACTTGTGAAGGTCTGGTAACACAGAAATAACAGAGAAGGAGCCTGCACTAGTTAATAGTCCATAGTAGCTTGTAGCGTTCTGTACCCTGAGGTTAAGCATGTGAATTGGAGATGACACTGGATATTGTGGGGTTCACAAAGAAGTGCATCATATGCTGAGGACGAATCATTAGGCAACTGAATTCAGAGACGAGGTGTGTACTCACAGACTGAGCAAAAATCGAGATTGCTCTTTGAACATAGCTGCACGTAGATTATCTCAGTAGTCATCCGTGAACCAGGAGCTGTTCCTTTCCAGTGGAAGTAGCTGCACGCCAAGCATTTGCACACATGCAGTAGAGACTGGGTCTAAACCATGTATGTCGAGTCACAATGTCTTCATGAGCAACCTGCTGACAGGTGTAGGAGATATAAGAGTTCAGTGTGAAAGTTGCTTCAAACAATTGCCCATGTGGGTTTGATCAAGTACGAGTTGCTTTGTGTTCACCCTGGAGATATGTGTCACAAGGAACAGGGCCTGAAGCTTCTGGGTGGAGCATCCTTCCGCCTGCAGACCTAGGCACTGCATTAAAAGTGGGCACCTGCATGAAGACACATCATGAGAATGGTCCAGCCCATGGCAGCGCTCATAAGTTTCCGGGTAACTCATTCAGTCCTGTTTATTTTAAGTTTGCATTGTGGGACTTGTAGTCTTGTCTTGATAATGGGATCGCATTAGTACAAACGACTGAATGCAAAGAGAAATTCGTGATCTGTATTTATTACTGGTGGGCAAACTGGGAATCTTTCCAGTTCCACCTTGGTTCCACATCTTCACAAGCTTCTGTGAATGACCCTCTCCAGGGTTGCGGGTCACAGTGGACAGGCAGCAGCAGCAGATGACTGGCTGAGAGTTGAAGATGGGCGGCTTCCAGGCGCGCAACACCCATTGGGCTCACCGGGCTTCAGCCCCCCCCGTCATGTGTGTCAGCCCGGCTGAGACAGCCTCGCGGGCTGGCGTCCGTCTAATTGCAGCCGCACCCGAGTACTTCACAGGTCTTTAAAAGACCATTTACTCGCTAATGAGGCTTTTGTGGTATTTTCACCCCTTTTTACAGCCGCTCTGCCTATGGCTGGAAGACTTAGCCCCCCCCGAACATTTTTCAGCCCCCCCCCGAAATTTGGCTCTAGTTGCCCGCCTGGCGGCTTCCTGGTTCGTTTCATAATAGTCTCGTCGGTATCCTCGAGCAGCCTGTGTACTGAAACATTTTACTGCGTGGCTGTAGATATTAGGACGGTGAAACTAAATAAGCCACTCTAATTGCCTTTTGAGACGTATATTGTCTGCACCATGCCATCGAGAGTGTTGAATTGTTTTTTTAAATTTGTTAATCAAAATTGCATTTTTAGTAACCGTAAATCAATAACTCAGCACACACGAAGCTGCGTAATTTTGGAATCATTTTTCGACGAGTGCTGTTTTTATTTCCTTTGCTCCTTCTAAAAAAAATTCTGTAACTAAGTCTTGCCAAACACTTAAGGACTGTGGAAATTGGTCTATGAAGCGAAAACAAAAATGAGACAGAGGGAAGTCTCCCCTGCCAGCTCATAAGTGAGAATACCAGAGTGTTCTCTGCAGGAAAAGAGGTGAATGCTCTTGGAGTGAAGCCACCTGCTGCTGGTCTCTTATTTAAGTGCGCGGCCTTCACGCGCTCTCTAATGTACGTCCTTATGGGCGAAGAGAGACTGCGAGAGTGCAATAACGAGCTGACCGCTCTCTCGGAAATTGACTAATTGATTCTGGGCATTAGAGATGCGCCGGCAGACAGTTTGGAATAGAAAAGAGCACACTTACGCAGATTCGACAACCCCCCACCACTTGCTCCGTGCTGTTTATTTTACATAACGTGGACGCAAACACCTCTTCCTGCACGTTACACTGTGTTTGTTTCTTGTGCGAAAAGCACTATTACGCTTCAGAAACCCTTCCGAGATCCCCGGTAACACTGCAGGGTTACTTACACGAGAAGGATGTACAGAATTACAAACCGCGATTGACAACCCCAAACCCATTCACTAAGGAGCCTTCGTCTGGATTCGTAGAGAGAGGTACATTCTCTGTTAGAGGGGGGCCTGTGTACGGACATGTTTTATGGCTGTCATTCTTGCCTCTCTGGCTGTTCGGCGGGGAGGCTTGTTTGCAGCATGTTAATGATGTTCCCCTGCTGTAGCTTAAGGATGGCTGCGCGAGTCAGAGGGGTTTCTTCGCTCGCGACCCCCCCCCCCCCTCCCCAATATTCAGACCCCGCGAGGAGAAGGCATCCTGTTCTACGGGGGAAATGCCACGGAATGCGATTTTCGCGGATATTCATAACGGCGCTGTTGCTGCGACGTGCGCCCTGTAATGTCCAAGCTAGAAGCTGAGGCCTTTTAATGGTGCGCCCTATCTCCGTTACACGGAAAACGAGTGCATCTTTACCTTAACGAGCAGTTTATTGCTATATTTAGTGTACCATGCACACGGCATATTCATGATAATTCATATGTCACCGCCACTGGTTATCAAGTAATCCAGGCAACATTTTTTAGAACTGTGACATATAAATGTTCATTTAAATTACACAAGTGACCAATTTTTATTACAACTCTTACAGTTCAGGGTATGCACGAGTATGCATGCTTACTAGGTTCTATGTTTTATGGTAAAACATGGAATCAGTTTAAGACTGGTGCATGAATTGGATATTTTCATTTTACTATCATTATAACTAATTTACTGTTTCCCTTTTTTGTCTTCATATTTCTTTGACTACCACAATCCCACAATTTTCCTCTTTTTGCTCTCAGCTGTCAACTCTCTGTTTTGCAGTCTCCATGTAACATCATTTTCTCTCTCACTCGCCCAACCACCTAAACACAGTTTCTCTCTTTTATACATTCTATCTCTAATACTTGGGTGCATGCTCTGCGTGTGTAAAAGCCCATCTCTAATTTCATTATTACAGGTAACCTGTGACGTTTCTAGACACCTGTAATAACGAAATGATGTAGCTGTTCAACTGTAATATAGCGATAAGGACCCCCCTGCCATACATTATAAGGATATTGCAAGCCACTGAGGAGTTTCAAAACCATATAGAGTAATGAGGCCGATGATCACATCCCTTTATAAGGTAATGGAATTCCGAGGTGACTTGCAGTATCCTTATACATGGGATCTGCCGTTGTCTCCGTGCGACAATCATTCTACCCAGTCCACCATTCATCTGGTCTTATTTTGTAAATTTTAGGCTGTGTTGAGGAGAGCATGGATTTTACCGATTTTAAAACAACAGGGATTGCGGCAATGCCGCCCTGCATTAATTAGACTTCAGTTGTTGGAGAATGAACAAACTGCCTGGTGCTTAGCCACGCTCTTTAAAAAGGTACTCCTCCAAACCAAACTGTTTGTAACTGCTAAAATATCAGTCGAATAAAGCTTTCCTTGACCTTGACTTGCAGTATCCTCATTATGTACAGTGGGTGTACTTTATCCCCTATAATAGATGATCACACCATCAACTTTCCCATAAACTACCTAAATCCTAGGTGGAAACTCTTTCACATTAAAGAGATAACATGTTTGCAAACACGAAGAATATAAATAGTACCTCTAGTGCAAAATTAAACAAGTTAAAAACTTTGTAGATATTTGTTGCAAAGACATATCAGAATCAGTTTAATACAAGTCATTAAAAAAAAAAGATGCAGTAGCTCAGAATGTATAGAAACATGCAGAACATTCTCTATACTTTTCTGATGAGTGTGAAAAATAAATGTGTTTTTCCTGCTTGTCACTGTAACATAGAAAAACAGAACAAAAGAAAGAAAAACATATCATTTTTATCACTTCAGCTGCTGGATCTGGAAGCAGGCCCTGTGACATCAAAACATAACTGTAATAAGTTATTACAGTTGAGTTCTAATGGCTTTTCTTTATAACTGGCGGCTACGTGTGTCACATGTCACAGGTCATAAAGAAATTTGATATGAGCGTTTGCACAGGGATTTCACAATCCCATGTATTCCACGATTTTACAGTCGAACTATGATGCCATAATCCTCCTGCCAGCAGCCAAGGGGAAAGTCAGGCCACTGACCACCATAGAGACAGCAGTTTAAACAAAGCAGCACAAACGAAAATTACTTTTCATTTTTCTGATCTTATTTTTTCCTCAATAGATCAGTGATGAGTAGGAAGGAGATATTTATGGTAACGTTCATTTTTTGCGCAATAAAAGTAATCATAGGAAAAATAGAACACATCTGCAAATAGCTACACCTTGTGAGTCCCATCATTTGTTTTAATTTGACTTACTTTAAACTGTTTCTAATATCTTTTTGCAACACATTTTCAGCTCCTTTTTGATCCGTTTAACTTTACACTAGATTCTGCTTTTGTTCTACATGTCTGCATCTATGCTATCTCTTTTATGAAAGAACATGTCTCAAATAATTTCATTGGGATGGGAAGCAGAATGGTGAGACCATGTGTTATAAGGAATACAATAAAAATTGAAGTACATTTTATAGATATTGTAAGCTGACTCAGAATTCATGTCCTTATAGAGGAACTCAGCCTTCAATCATGATCTTGTTTATGATCAAGGAACTCCTCAGTGTTGTTTGCAAAACCCATATAATATACAGCAAAGGGTACTTTATCCCATTTATAATCTGACATTTCACAGCCCCTCTTACTCTGGCCTCCTTTTTTTCTATTTCAATCCCTGTTACTCACATCTGACTAAAACTCTCCATTTCTTTCACATTCTACCTTCCATGCCCCCGTTGTCCTTCTCTTACTGTCTTCCCCCACTCTCAAATTAAATTGTACATTGTTTGCATGAAAAATGATGCTAGGAGTGTTGCAGTCAATAAATGAGAAAATACCAACGTGTAAACCAGAAGATCATTAGAATGTAATTTGTGAGTATTGACACAAGGGTGAAGCTATAAACATAAATGCAACCACATGGATATATTAAAACAAACATTTCATGCCCCATCCTATGACAGAATAGTGGTTACTCAGCAGCCAATTGTATAACCTGTTTATTCTCAAGGAGCGATGCATAGTTTTTTGACTGTCTTTTTGGAAATGTATTTTTTTTTCTGATTGAGTTTGATTCATTATGGCTTTTTCATTCATTGCTTTATAGTGTGTGCATAAGTGAATGCCTCTCTAACACCCTTGTTGCACCGGTTGTGTTTGCTGAGCCTAGCTTCCCTGACCTCTAAATATTTCATTATGGTCCGTGACACTCTCTTTTTTGGATATTAAGGGTCTAATTTGAAGTTTTGTGGATGTGGAACATCAACAAAAATATCAGATGTCCCGTTTCATCTATTAAGTGTGCATAGATGTATAGACATTGAAAATAAGGAGGATGGGACAGCCTTCACTTTTTGTGGGTCAGGAGTCCTGCATCTGTAAATTGCTAATGTGTAAGAAATCTGTTTCTATTGAGTGTCTAACAGCATTGATGCCATTATGCACACTATTATACACCAGTGCAGTAAGCAATACTTGCTGACTCTTCACCTGTCACAGATAAGCTGGGACAGTGTAGAGACAGATACAAGTCACATTAATTTAAACCATACGCAGATATTTGGAGGCACATTAGTACATTTATGGCAAATCATAAACGCATGTAAAGGGATAAAATAGCACATATGACGATAAAGACAAGCCGGTATTTGGGGATGAAACAAATTGTTAAAAAAACATGTTCATTACTAGTGCATGTGTTGCAAGTGGCATGTCAATGTATGAGAGCAAAGGATTAATTAGCTTAACTTTATTGTGTAGCATTGCTTCCACTTGTTTTATAGCGTCGCCTGACCTCTTTTGAGGTTTAAGTTGTGCTTTTAAATGTCATTGGTACTGATATACAATATTTGTTAACGAAATTAATGAATGCACCTTCAGAAAATGATACTTTGAAGTTTGTAGACAGCGGTGCTTTTTTTGACAATGTAATTCTTAAACTTGGGGACAAAATGGATTCAATTTCAAAAAAGGAAAAACACCTGTTAAGTGGACACAAATGTGTATTTTCACAAAATTACAACAATGAACTGGAGTTGTGGGACAAAATTTGTTTATTGATTATGAATGAAAAATATATTATTTGATGAAAATGACAAACTGGTATTTGGTTACAAAATAAGTGCATTTCCAAAACTTTGAAGATGATATGTGAGTGATAATTCATGTTTACTTGGGGACTCATAGAGCTTATTTTATATGCTTCCTTTCTTGCAAGAGGGCCATTTCCGTCTGGTATCTTGGTTATTAAAGGGCTCCAAAATTCATTTCAAAACCTGTTGATAAAACCTTTGTACATGGAAACAATTTCTCTAGTAAATTGTACTATAAAGTATATTTGACAGAGTTTTCATATTATGAATTTGTGCTAAACATTAGAGGGTAGGTGAAAGGAAAGTGGGGATGGTTTGCACACTTTGCTTGTTTGCTCAGTATAATTCAGGGAAGGCAATTATGCCCCACTACTTTGCATGTTCTTTAGTCACAATATATTCAGGTGTTTAGATTGCTTTGTGTGAGTTCTGATTGTAATATTTTTCATGTTAAGTCAAGCATAACCACACAGCTTTTTGGTAACTTTGCTGTACTTAGTCCCCCGTAGATGCTGAAGTCTCATCCTGCATATGTGTTTGTGTGTCTGTGTTAAGGTGGCATTTTGCTTGATTGAAGTTAGAAGTATATTCAAAACAGCTTGCATTACCCCAAAAACGCCCTCTACTCTGGAAACCCAACGTACCTCATCTACAAATTCTCAAAAAACGGCCAAAAGAGACCACTTTGAAGCTCTAAAACTCTTCTCTTGATTACACCCAAATTCAAGACTCATAAATCTCTCCCCTGCTCCTTCTCAGGTAATGCTCCCAGAATTTTGAACACCGTTCCAAAAGAACCACGTGACAATCATTCTTACCTACTCTTCAGGAAAAACCTCTATCTCTTCTCAATAAATACCTAAACCCTCCCTCCCAAATCAAAACAGCTACACCTCCTGACCTCGGAACAAATTGCTTGATTCCGACCTACGATGCCACAGCCTGTGCCACAAGCTCCTATAACTACCTCAGAACTGCATTAACAATCCTTACCTTCCCCCATTGTGTATTCAGCCCCAGCTTATATTCCGTATTCCCCTATGCTTCCTACTTGTATTATATTTCATGTATGCATCCTACTATTTTACATCGCCTGTAATCGCTATATATGGAACTCTGTAAAGCACTTTGAGGCACTCAGGCCAAGATCACGCTATATAAAGAACGAAAAATGAATAAATAAATACATACATCTGCTCCATTCACATTCTGGTGAAAATTCTACATCAGTAAGAGCCCCCTGATAAATCTTTAGTTCTGACTGAGGCAGGCATGACACATGCTACATTTCAATACTGTGACGCACATTTGGTACACAAAGAAGTGAAAGAATGTTTAAGTTCAAAACCATAAATGTTTTGAAAAAGATTTGCATAGTGACAAACTCAAATATACAGGAATAATTTTAATGTAATAGCCAATGCATTAATGCATTACTCAATATATCTAAAGCAATTAAAAATCATTAGACAAACATATACAGTTGTTTTGAATGGAATGAAGCAAATCTATTCGCCATAAATGGAACCTCCATATACACTGCTAAGATAGGGGAATGCCAGAAAAACCTGAAGCGAAGACTAGATAGCAGAGTTCTGCCAGAAAGCCTATGAAAGGCTGTAGCAAGAATCTGCTCTAAATGAGGGAACAAGGAATCTTCAACGAAAGGCAGGCAGAAAAGTATCTGATTCTAAAGGAAGATAGAAAAGGAACGACATCTAAACGCAAGTGAAAAGGCACCTGAATTTCTAATGTGTGTGTGAGAGAGAGTCTGAAGGAAAATAGAAAAGAAAATCTGAATCCAAACACTGCAAACACATGCTTTAAACAACACAATTCTAACAATATCAGTAACCCATCATTCTCAAACAACCAACCAATCAAGTGAAGACAGAAATGATAGTTTCACTCTCATTAAAATATACAAACTTTCTCACTAGCAAGCTTCCACAGTAACCTTCACCGTAGCAGAAAAGATAAATGGTCTGTTTGCATTTGCCTGTGCAGCTAAAAGGCCTCAATTCAATTAAGAAATCCCACCACACTCTCAAAGAACAAAACATTCTCTTCTACGTGAAAATAGAGAAAAAAATAAGCATTACAGGTTTTCAATGTTAATACAGCTTTTTGACTAGAAAATAATTGTTCACATTACACAAAGCAAAGTGCAAACCAACATGAAACCTTTAAAATAGAGGCCTACAGTGACTATAATCACTTGAAACATGGAAAACACACCTTCCATACATTTTCGGGTTGCATGTTGATGTCAATAGCATTTTAATGTTAAAGCATTTAATTATGAAAAAAGCTTTACCAGTGTGTGTATGTTTGTGTGGTACTTCAACAGATGGGCGAAGGAGGGAGTAATTCCTGGAAGATGACCATTTTCAGATTCCCTTTGATTTTTTGCTGGTTGAGTAGGGCCCTCAGTCTAAAGTCCAGTGAATTAAAAAGACATGGTCCAACACTCACATAAGGAAAACAATTTGCTTTTCCTTTTGTCTTAAAGATATTCACAATGTTATTCAATATGAAGTAACAAGGCAATTTGCTGCAAGGTCAGTCATTAACAAATAACGTTTTTTTCCCGAGATAGAGTATTACTAGAAATGGGGTTTCTGGTTAGCTAGGTTATGCACCTCAGCCAGGCAGAACCAACCACTCTAGTCAGGGTAAGGGAGTTACACACACAAGATAACCCCTGCTCACCCACTTGGTAGCTTGGCAGAGCAGTCAGGCTTATCCCAGAAGCGAAGTGTAAAGCTTGTGTGCAAGACACACACAAGGATATATAAACATATCCTATGTAATATACATAAAACACATTAGACCACAATCACACAAATCACTCTGCCACTAAGCAATGGCCCTTACACAACATGGAGTGCACTTCAATAAATACTTATAAGTTGCACATGTCATCAAACATTATGAACACACCATTTTACACCCTGCCTGTATATAACATGCAGTCTCTGAACACACTACTTATTAGGATGTTACTGCCAGGCATACACCTTGCACATAAATTGCTGTGTAAACATGAACATTTTCAATCAGACAAACATATCATCCCCTCCGGTGTACTGAAACAGTACCTGTACCTTGCACATAAATCACTTTGTACAATGTGTATGGCACATAAATTATAACCTGAGGACATACAAGGGCTATAGATTCATTATGCATACATCACCAGATTTCACTGTTATAACAGTGAATCTATAGCTTGCAGCTCCCCTGCCCCTCTACAACACTTTATGGGGTGACCCCATCTAGACCATTAGGGCGCAGAACTCCTGTTTGCCTTCTCAGGGGATTGTGGTTTTACTCCTCATGCTCCTTCCAAAGGCAGAGAGTCCCTAATCGGGGACCCCGTCCCGGACTAACCCTGTGTCAACGACAATACCCCCCAAATGAGTAGCAGCTGCCCACTCTGTCACGGCCACTCTGCTCAGGCCAATGAGCCCAGCCATGCCCTCGTAATGCCAGCAATACCAATATGGTATGTTCTCATAAACAAAAATGCCTCGGTTGCCTGGGCGACCTCATTGGGTCCTCCATGGGTGGAATCACTTCCCGGCAGCTGTCTGTCACCACGCAGTGCAGCCACCAACCACTTCTGGCTCCCAAGATACAGACTAGGATTGGGGCAGAAATGCCCTGCCCACGTCAGCTGGGAGACCTCATAGGGTCCTCTGCAAGCAGAACTCACCAAGGGGCCTGCCCGGGAATACACAGTGCAGTTCTCATCACCTGGTGCTCGTCAGCCCTCAGCTCCTGAGGGCATCATTTGGTGTAGACCTCCTCTGGTCTCAAGCACCCTCTCCTGCGGGCTGCGGGGCTGCAGCACACAGCCCTTGTGCAGCTGCCTGATTCCGGCTCCCCTTCCCTCAGGGAGCTGTCCACCATAGTTGGCCTTCAAAGAGGAGGCGGGGCTGTGACATGCAGTCATCCTCCTGCCACCTCTTTGGCTGGGTGGCTTGGTTGCCAGGCAATGCCTGGACTCCTGTGGTGCTCGCTTGGAAGGTGAGTGGCAGCTCTCGCCCTTCCCAGATCTCTTGTGATACAGCAGATGGGGACTCAGCTTCAAACTCAGGCCCATGGCCATGCCCCAAGCAGCTCCCACAGCTGTTAGCAATCCAGGGAGTGCCAGAGGGCCACTCCAGCTGACGGACAGAGACGTTTTGCAGCAATACGAAGCCCAAAGACTTTCTCTCCTCACCATTAACTTCCAGTATGCACAGGAAGTTTTAGTAATCATAAAAAGCACACAGACTTTGTAAAACAAAGTGGGAGCACAGGGCTCTTGAGAAACAGAGTGCATGCACCAGAACTTTCACAAAGCCAAGGGAAATGGTGCAGAAGGAAGACTTTGATGTCTCTGAGTCTTCCACAACATGAGGCCAGTACACACAAGCCCTTGGAGATTTTCCTTTACAAGCAAGATACCACAGCAGGGCAACAATAATCAGCCCTATTCCTCCACCATAGACAGAATCTGCAACTGCAGGCCAAACCACACCTCACTCAGAAAAGGCAGTGCTCCACACACAGTCCTTCTGCTCTTCTCCTTGGCAGGGTCCTTTTGTTTGTGAAGTAATCTAAATTCCTGGGGTTTTAAGTGCAATACGTATACCCCATTTTGCCATTGTTCTCTTTGCTGTAAGGGTCTCTGAACCCGGTCCAAACCAGTCCTGTCCTCCCTGGTGCAGCATGACCACAGGGGACGGAGACAGCATTGTGAAAAAGGACACACAGCCTATTCAGATGTTTGCCAGATTCCTCCCACCACTCTAAATGAAGACAAGGTCTATTCAGCTCAGCGATGAGTCACCCAGGCAAGGCAGGACACACCTCAACCCCCCCTAGTGACTATCTAGAGTGAATGCACATCCCAGCCCCTGTCACTCAAACACCAGAAGCTTAATACACAAACAGCCAGAGGCATTTTAAAACACAGAATTTAAAAACCAACTTCATCAAAAGGTGTGTAACTGAATTCTGAGTTGGGAGGACCTAAACTACATTTTCCTATCTTGTCCCTATTGCAAGTTACACATGTGAAATGTTACAGCGCAGCCTCAAATATAACCCTATGGGACAAATAGCCTTTCAATAGTACAAAACAAAATACACTATATTTCACTATCAGGACATGTCACACACACCAGAACATGTCCTACCTTTCACAGACACTGTACCCTGCCCATTCGAGTACCTTGGGCCTACCATAGGAGTACGTTATATGTAAGGAAACAGAATGTTTGGGCCTGGCAAGTGGTTGCACTTGTCAGGGCAACAGGGCAGTTTACAACTCCATGCACAGTACAGTGGTAGGTCTGAGACACATTTACAGGGCTACTCACGTGGGTGGCACAACCAGTGCTGCAAGCACACTAGTAGCATTTGATTTACAGTCCCTGAAACACACCGTCCACCTTACTAGGGACATACCAGTAAATCAAATATGCCAATTATGGATAACCAATCATTGTCATAGTTTATACGGAGAGTATATGCACTTCAGCACTGACCATCATTGGTAAAGTGCCCAGAATCCTATAGCCAACGGGGTCAGAAAAATAGGAGGCAAAAGGCAAAACGTTTGGTGATAAACCTGTCAAAAAGGCCAAGCCTAACAAGTATCATGATCTTTTTAGTTCAAGAAAAGTTTGCCTACTTGATAAAGAAGTCCCTGGAGTGTCTATACTTCCTTTTGAAGGTGACAATAGAAAACAATTGATGTGGTCTAGATAGAATAGACACATTCTGAAGTAACTGTGACACCTTTCTGTGCATCAGTGGGAATGGGCACATCTGATGATATTGGTGCCTCCGATGACAGAGAGAACTGAATTGAAGCCAGTCCATAGATTCTTTCTTTTCTGTGCTGATAAAAAGATAGTTGCAAAGTCTTGTGACACATGAAGTGAAATTGTATTTTTTGTAGACTATCACAAAGTACAGAGATCTCACTTTGTGGACGCTTAACAAAGAAAGCACTCCCTCATTTAGAAATAAAGATGACTCAGGCACTCAGTCATCACACAGCTGTCCTCTGGCTACCTAGTCATATGAGAACGGCCTGAGTATGATCAGTGTACAATAGAACTAGGGCTGATGTTAATTGAACTGTACCATGGCTGTATGAAGTCTACAACATCAGTAACAATATTGTACATGTGATCCTTTTTATTGAGAATATTGGTGGTATCTAATCTGATGCCTGTGGTAAGAAAAGAACTGACATATCTGCTTATTATCTCTTCAAGAAACCCATGTCCTTTCCTACAAGTGATTGAGGGTGGTATTGTACACTGTGTCAGAGACACTCACTGTTCAAATAGGATAAGAGCTAGCGGTTGGCAATCAGCAAATGAAATGAAGAAATTGGTACTGTAAGTCTTCAAAGTAGTCTCTGGTCATGTAGAAGGTTTACAGCTCATTGACTACTTCCCTTCAAAGGCACACACTTACTTTTATACATTGCTCTCAATATCCCTCTTTCAAATTTCTAAAGTTTCTCATTTTATTAATCCTCTGTGTTCATCTGTCTTTCTTCATCTGTTTGAGTCTGTCTTGTTCTACTTCTACACAAATACTTACTTACTTTTCTTACTTACTTACTGCCCATTATGCCAACAGGCAAGCACGGCAGCAAAGAAGGAACTCCACTTCTGTTTGTCTTTAGCAAGTTTCTGTACAGTGCCCTAGCTGTGGTTCAGGGTCACCATTTCTGTTTACTTAGTTCGCCTTCAGGTGTTCTTTGGCCTGCATATATATGCAACATGAAACACCACATATAAATACATGAGTAGATATATAAACATAGTCTTTGTAGTGTTAGTTTCCAAGCTGTATAGATTTTTCTTTCAATCAATTTAAGTAGGTTCAAGATAGACTTTGAAAATCTGTACTCAATGGTAAACACCTAAATGCAGTACTTATACCCAGGGGTAGGAATAAAAACAAATAATGTTTAGTGGCACTGGTAGTAGTCTGGAGAAACTTCTGGACTGGGTTAAAAAATATTTTTAACTGGCAATGTTCCATGTCCTTCATGTAAGTTAAGTCGGTGCTTTTACCACGGTGTTGTAATTAACCTGCTTTATAATGACTACCTATTGGTACCTTCCGTTCTTCCTTTCCCCCCCTCCTCCTCCCGTTCTCTTATGTTCTCCTGAACGTTGCGAGAATTCTATGGTGAGTGCCTGTGGAATAACTGTGATTTCTGGGCCATGGATCTCGAGTAACGTATTACAATAAACCTACTCACCAATTCTTGCCTCATCATTTCACTGGGGACGAGTTACGGGATTTAGTTGCGAGGAGGGCAACTTTACGACATTCCCTCCTTCAGTAGCCCAGATGCACAGAGGAATCTGTTTTTCAAGAGGCAATTCAAGTGGAAAAGTTGCCGATGGTCGTTATCCCCTCATAGAACAATCCGCGCGGAAGAAGGCTTTCCAGGTGTGTAGTGGGAAATTTCTGAAGAATTCATCCGGGGCAGATGGCATCGTCGATCTTGGGAGGAGCTTGTGGTGAATTATCCAGGGAGATCAGACGCTTCACGTTGGGTCTGCCCCTGGGGAGGAGTCCCGTCACTGGGAAGAAGATTGGCTTCAGCGCAGAAATTCTTGTAAGGGGTTTTTAGACCTGCTTTTGGTGATTCCTCGGTCATCAGTGAGTTTATTTTTTAGCCATATTTTGTTGTTACGCTTAACGTGAAGAGGAACGTGTTAGTAATAGCACAATAACACAATGTTCCATTTCGGTGGTAATTTTTAAAGAGCTCTGAGGATAGTTAACGTGGTCCTTGGTGTACGCAATGATTTGGGCACATTTTTACGGAGAATTAAACTTCTGCTCCATTCACCTCTCGTCAGCTACTGATGTTTATTGTTCTACATATTTCACCGATGTGAAATGGAGGGAGCTCGCAAACTTCTCTTGTAAAAGGAGTAATAGGCAAAGGAGTATTCTTCCTGGCATCTTGAAACAGTATTTCATTCATTCCTGACTATAAGGAACAAACTAAAGTTATTTTTGAAGGAAGTATATTCATTTATTGGGAGTAATCTCCTTACAATATGTACTATCTTCATTAACTGTTTGGAAAAAAATTAAAAGCAGTATACTACAGGACAACGCTTGCTGTGACCTATTATTCTGCAAGCATTGTCTGCATGGTAAAGAGAAGAACACCTATTAGAAAAGATTTATGGATATTGTCTGTTTTATTTAAAGAGGAAAAGAAGGAAATAATAATAAGTGGGATTGTTACAAGTACATTTAACATGCTACTTTTCTTGATTAAATATGGCAGCGGCAAGCATGAGTCAACCCCCACCCTTTCTTTCAGAGGCAGGGGAACCCACTATGACATGGAAGAACTGGATCAAGGGGTTTGAGACTTATTTAATAGCCATAGGTGCAAATGGATTCTCAGCATCACGAAGGCAACACATATTACTGCACAATCTGGGTACTGAAGGGAGGAAGGTATATGATAGTCTACCAGAGATTGAGGAGGATGAAGTGGGAGATGGGGATAGAGATGTGTATGCAATAACGCTAAGGAAGTTGGAGTAACAATTCGCTGATGAAATAAATGTAGTTTTAGAAAGACATAAATGTTTTGGCAGGAGTCAAGGCAAGAATGAGAGTGTTGGCAACTATATAGCAATACTGAGAGGACTAGTGAACACATGTGAGTTCAATGATTTGACGGATTCGCTCATCAGGGACCAATTAGTGAGATGCACCAATAATAAGAAGATACAGGAGAAATTATTAGTTGGTAACCCAAATTTAAAAAAAGCTATTGAGATCGCAAAGAGTATAGAGCATACTGCAGTATGTATAAAAGAAATGTCTAATACTAATGACAAAGAAGTTAATCAGATTGGGGATGAGTTCAATAATGTATGTGCCATTAAAGAGCAAAAGAAAAGTGAGGGTACAAAAGAACAAAATAAAGGAAGAACTGGTACTGAAAATAAGTTAAAATGTTTCAGATGTGGAAGCTCGGGTCATCTTGCCAATAATATTGTTTGTTGGGCCAGAACTGCTACGTGCAGAAAGTGTAACTGGAAGGGACATTTTGCACGTATTTGTAAAGATGTGTCTGACAGAACAGTCAATGTTATCGGAATGGGTGATGAAAATAATAGTAGATTTGTTTTACAAGTTGATGTAGAAGGAAAGAATGAAGTAAACTTACCGAAATGTGAGATAGTGTTGGATGGGAAATTATTAGAGGTGTTCCCAGACTCATGATCCCCTTTTACATTTATTAACAGTGAAACGTTCTATTCAAAATTTGATGCTCAAAAAGTGCCTCTCGTTGAACCAGATGTAATACCGGTAGGATACAACAAGGATCCTATACCATTGGAAGGTGTAGCAGTCATGAAGATTATGTTCAAAGACAGAAGCACTGTGGGGGAAGTATATGTAGCCAAACAGGGATCCAAACCTTTTAGGATGGGCACATCAAAAAGATTTAGGAATCAAACTTGATCCCACAGCAGAAGTACCTGATTTACTAGTAGATAGGTCAGTGTGTGGTACAGAATTACTTAATGAATTTCCTGAAGTATTTACGGACAAGCTAGGGTGCTTGAGGGATTTCCAACATAAAATAATCTTAAAACAAAATGCCAAACCTGTAGTGCACAGGTGTAGGAACATACCGATTTTGCTGAAGGAACCCCTCAGGGAGGAATTAGACAAACTGGTCAGTCATAAGGTAATTGAGCCCATTGAGAGTGCAGAGTGGGTGGCTCCCATAGTGATTACTTCTAAACCCCATAACAAAGCCATCAGAATGTGCATAGATTTGAGAGAGTTAAACAACAATATTTGGATTGACAGACATCCCTTACCGAACATAAATGAAATGCTAAGTCAGATAAGTGATGCTGAGTTTTTTTCAGTTTTTCAGTTATAGATTTATCCTCAGCGTATCACCAGGTGAAGCTCCATCCCTCTAGCAAACCTCTAACGTCATTCATTACACCATTTGGTGCATTTAGGTTTTGCAGGATGCCGTTCGGACTTGCATCTGCAGCCGCGGTATTCCAGAGGGCAATGCAAAAAATTCTGAAAGGTGTTAGCCGTGTGTTGTGCGTCCAGGATGATTTGTTGATTTTTGGAAAGAATGAAAAGGAAAACAATGAGACATTCAGGATAGTTTTGAATAAACTGAAAGATGCAGGGCTAACATTGAAAAGGGAGAAATGTCAAGTTGGAGTGAAATCTGTCACTTACCTAGGGCATGGGATTTCTAGAGACGCATCAAACCAAAGATGGATTTAGTAGAAGCAATCAAGTCAGCACCAGTACCCACCACAAAGGATGAGGTGAGGTCATTTCTTGGATTGTCGGAATATTATTCAAAGTTTGTGAAACATTTTGGTGATATCACTTATCCATTACGAAATTTGTTAAAAATGTAAAATTTGTCTGGAGCATGGAGTGTACAAAAGCCTTTGATGAACTAAAAGAATTTATTGTCAATGCACCTTTCCTAGGACAGTTTGACACTTGCAAACGTACTATACTCACGACTGATGCCAGCAAAAAAGGCTTAGGTGCGACGCTCAGTCAAGTAGTCGATGGGGAGGAGAGTCGATGGGGAGGAGAGGATTGTAGCATTTGCGTCAAGGGCCCTGTCTGATGCAGAAGTACGATATTCTGTAATAGAAAGAGAAGCATTGGCATGTTTTGGGCTGTCAAGCATTTTCGGGTACTCTTGTGGGGTATTCCTTTAATTCTTAAAACGGACCACAAACCCCTAGTGAATGTGGTTTCTGTGAAGAACATTGAAAGAACTACTCCTAGAATATGTAGATGGTTCCTTGGACTAGAGGGGTATGATTTTAAGATTGAGGATATTCCAGGGCCAAGTAACCATGCAGCAGACTTCCTGTCTAGATTGCCCCTGCCAAGCAATGAGTGGGATAAAAATGAAGATGAGGAATTTGTGGTAGCAACCATCACTGAAGGCATACAAGAAAAAGAATGGGAAGACAGCGTAGAGGAAGACATCAATGTTAAAAGAGTGAAGGAATTCATCCTTAAAGGTTGGCCTAATGGATGTTCAGAGCTAAATGGTAATGTCAGAGGTTTCTGAGAAATGAATTATACATACACAATCACAATCTGTATAGAGGTGACAAACTTGTCACTCCAGAGAAATTGCGAGAAAAAATTGTGACATTAGCTCATGAAGATCATTTGGGGTGCAGTCCAACTAAGAGCAAGACCAGATTACATTATTGGTGGCCAGAAATGGACTCCATGATTGAAAGAAACATCAGGCAATGTGTAAGTAGTGCATGTAGTGACCAAAGCAAGCAATTTTACACAAGGGTCTGATTTCTGTGGTAGAAGTACCCAAGGAACCCTGGAACAAGTTGGCCTTGGATTTCATTGGCCCTATGGATGTCAAAGGTTTAGGGGGAAGGTTCATTTTAACATTGGTAGATTATCACTCTAAATGGGTGGTTATCAGAATTGTGGAGAATGTAGTCACCAGCATAGTCATTTCGTTCCTACAGGAAGTGTTTACAAATGAAGGGGTACCTCAGACTTTAATAACAGACAATGGGGTCCAATTCACCTCTTCACCTATGAAAGAGTTTTTACAAAAGTTTTCAGTAAAACATCTTCAATCGGCTCTTTATTGCCTCAGGGCCAATGGCTTAGTGGAACGAGTAAATCGCATGATTAAAGACTGTATTCAATCGAGTGTCAACAGAGGAACAAATGTTATGAAAGAGTTAGACGAAATGGTTTGGTCTTATTTAGTAACCCCTCATTCTGTCACCAAGGTGTCACCTTTAAAAGCTCTCAAAGGTAGAGAACCTGGCACCAAGCTAAGTCCATTATGGCTAGTTGGCAATGATGTTGAGGCGGTAAATCGAAGCATGATAAGTGAGAAGATCCAAGAACATCAAAGGAAATATGTTAACAGGTATAACAACAACATATTTTAAAAAAATAGGAATTGGAAAGAGGGAGATGTGGTAAGAATAAAATTGCCAAGATCTGTCCATTCTGGTTGTTCAAAATTTTCGGAAAAGTAAAGAATTTATAAAGTGTTTAAAAATGTGGTACGTCTTGATGATGGACAGGTGTGGAGTCACAACAGAGTAGTTAGAGATAACAGCATAGATGTCAGGGTTCCTCTGTGGAACATGGAACACAAATAAATGACAAACCTACTGCTGCACTGGATAGAAGGTTTCTTAGGAACCAATGTAAAAAACCGTTATGGCACAATGATTATTGCATGACTTAATCTTTTGGTTCTTTATTATTGTTGTATTTTCACAATGCATTTTGTGTTCCTTAAGGAAGGAGATGTGTTGTAATTAACCTGCTTTATAATGAATACCTATTGGTACCTTCCGTTCTTTCTTTTTTCCCCCTCCTCCTCCTGTTCTCTTATGTTCTCCCGAACGTTGCGAGAATTCTATGGTGAGCGCCCGTGGAATAACTGTCATTTCTGGGCCATGGATGTCGAGTAATGTATTACAATAAACTTACTCACCAATTCTTGCCTCGTCATTTCACACGGTATTGTGAAATTGTCTGTAATGGAATACAGAAAACATTCCCCTGTTGAAACCTGCCCATGTACAAGTCAATGTTATTTGTTGCACTAATATATTCCTCAACCCTCCACCTCCAAGCTGTGATGATGACCAATCACAATAACGGATGGGGTAAGGTGTCAAATCCTATTGTCACTATTCACAAAATCTTTGACCTTGTGTCATCATCCCACCTCTCTGCTTGTCCAATTTGAAATATCTGTCTACTGCCAACCTTAACTTTCCCTCACGGTCTACTCTCATCTCATCCCCTTATCATCAAAAACTCTACTGAGAGGGAGGCAAAGAGTGTGTTGTCAACAGCAGCAACCTTTTCTACACATCCCTAATGTCTATGGAGACGGTACAGAAAAGGAAAACTAAAAATGTCAGTTTACAGAAAGTTTAGCCATGTAAGCAAAAACAAATTAAGCGTTCTCTGTTCCTTTCTATGTTTATGCTCCCCCCCTGTATTCTCATTAGTGGATATCGGGGTTCAGACTTCTTGCATCAGCAGTACATCAAAGAACATACTGTACTGCAAAACAGCGGAAACCAAAATTATTTAAATGCTCATGTGAACATCAGTTCAATCTGGTGCAGTGAAGCTGCAGAAATGGCAACACGGTGTCATGCTATTCAAGAAAGAGCCATTCATCATTTATCATGAAACGCGCGCCTTTCTCTTTGACTTATTTGTTTAATATTCTGTTTAAAAACCATTTATTAAATGAAAATTCTCTTGTGATTTTAAATCATACATATAAGGTTAGCCAGATTTGTTATCAAGCACATAAAGTACACAGTGTTTCTTTTCCTCACGCATCCCATTAAGGAACATGATAATGCAAAATACATAGTATATTTCTTGTTTCATAAAGATGAAACTGGCTACTACTTTCTCATATCTCCAACGGTAACTTTGTGAATTAAAATGTTCAATATTAGGGAAAGTTATTGGATGCAATTATTTCAGCTGTCTGTCCTGCTCACATCACGACATGACTATCTCAAATTCAAAATGGTTATACAATAATTAAGAAAGAATAAAAAGCGTAATCAGGTATTCAAAGCTTTATTGTTTAGTTAATAAAAACAATTACAATTAAATAAAATCAGCTAAAACAGTTAAAATATTCAAAGTGCATATGCGATTAGCCAATGTGCAGTTACAGTAGGAAGTCAGTGTTTTACTAAGGCAGCTACAAAAAGTAGCACATCAGCCTCCAAGAACCATGGTCATACAGTAGGACCCACCATGACTTGCTGGGTTTTGGCCAGTTAGTGTAAAAATGCATTGAGATCCTTAGTCCCCCAGGCTAACAGACAGTTACAATTATTCAAAGTGCAATGTGCCAAGGACCAGTTTGCAGTTACAGAGGGCAGTCAGTGCTGTACTAAGGCAGTTGGGGGCAAAATAGTGAACCAGTCACTAAGAACCAGGGTTATGCAATAGGACCCAACCTGACATGCTGGGATTTGGCCGGTTGGTGTATAAGTGCATTGAGACCATTTGGTCCCCACTGTTGGAGTCTTTCTTAACATCTTGTCTTTCCCGACACGGACTGCGTACTTTGTTATTGAGTTTTGCCCTTGGTTATGGCATAGTGCAGCTGTGGTGGTTGAGAAGAGCTGTTGCTTGAGTATTTTAATGAATTTGGCACATATCATCAACGCCCAAGGAGAAAAGTTCTTAAAGCAGATTGAAGAAGCTTCTTGGTTTCATGCATGTAATTACATAACCGGCAGTCCCTTTTACCTCCTTGGCCAACCCAAGCTGGATTAAAGGCTTTTATTGGGAGCACTACTTATCTCATGTACAATATTTGTTTGCACGTTCACGTGTTTATGGCTTCCAAACAATATGGTTGCGGATTCCCAACAAGGTAGGTGTCATTCAGGGGCTGCACCATCACGGAGTTTCCTACTAATAGTAGGCCTTGCTCCCTTGTGGTCTCCATCAGTTGCTGATTGATTGATTTTTTTATGAGCAGTATATGGTGTTTCTCCAACTTATAGGACTGCTTCAACAATCTGAAGGGACGTAATAGCACTCCTTACTTGGTTGCTTCAAAGATTACCTGGAGCTTCAAAATTTGAATTTCAGGTGGCCCTTTAATGAGTTTGTTGTGGCCTTCCTTGACCTGATACAAATTTTAGCAAGGAGACTTTGCCATCCTATGATTGATTCACAAGGCTCAGTTCTAACCGTAGGCAACATGTGTATTGCAGCTGTAATATGCTCCAAGGCTCAATCTAGAGCCCCTGGGTAAGCATGGTGGCCACATTGTAACCCTGGGATAAGTGTCACCTACATTACCTTTAGGGTGGGGTCCGTCAAGGTGCTGCTTAATAGTCCATTTAGTTGACCAACCCCCTAAGTAAGGGCAACATCTTTCTTTTAAGAGCTCAAACCTGTTCGTCGGTGTGGCATTTTCGCGGAACCACACACCGAGGTAATTGTACTTCCTCGTTGTATTAACTTTCTTGCTGCCCAAGCGCCAGAACATATTTTTTTGTTCCGATACCTCCCAAAGATTAAGATTTTTGTTTTGTCCTCATTTACCTGGAGATAGTTGGTCAAATTGAATGTGTTCTGTGTGTTTGATGCCCGTTGTATACCAGTTGTGGTGTGGTCCATGATCACAATGTCATCCGCATACTGTAATATTAGCAGATTGGTATTTCCAAGAATAGGAGGAACCAGACAGGGGGACTTCAATGATTTCCCACTGTCAGAGATGTAATGATTAAACAGTGGGGGAGCCAAGATGCAACCCTTGTTTAGGCCTCAATTGGTGTTGATTTTACGAGTAACCGTGCTGAGCCCAGTTTTCACTCAAACCCATGTCTCGGTGTATAATAAGCAGCTCTTAATAGCAATGAAGGTATACCCCAGGCGTCAAGCTTCCCCCATAGAGTTACCCGGTCAACCCTATCAAATTTGCTGTAATCGATGAAACAGCAAAAGAGAGGTAATTTGTTCTTTTGTACAGCTTGATGTCTCAGGAAGGAAAATTCTAGGATATTATCCATGGTTGATGCCCCACATAGAAGCCAGGTTGAAAGAATGGCAGCATATCCTTCTCACATACCCAGGCTCCTAGATGCCTCAAAAGAACACAAGCGTAGACTTTGGCTTCTACGTCCAGAAGCGTGATCAGACGATAATTTGAGGCCAATTTCCGATCCTCTTTTTTATATATTGGACAGAGGGTAGACCCACTCCTGGCTCCTGGAATGGTTGCTGTTTGACAGGCAAGGATGAAAAGCAGAGTTAGCAACCAGGCCTAGTTGTCAGGGGTCCACACACACTAACCCCAGACCTTGTTGGAGGTGGTAACTAGAGGCACGGGGCTTAGGGGCAAGCAAGCCTCCACTCTACTATGTATATACAAAAATGGGCTGCCCCTAGTATGGGTTCCTACAGTTTCCTACAGAGTTATTTTGAGATGCAGCACCAGTGGGGGCATCTCATAAAAAGTTAAGGACTGGCCTCACACACCACCCAGTGTCATGCTTCATCATCGGCTGCCCTCGCCCTCTAAAAACTTCATTTGATAGAGGGCGGGCATACACCTGGAGACAGGGATGCACTTCTAAAGCTAAGTGATGGCCGTGAATAGGTGAGAAGTGATCTAAACACCATTCCATTTGTCAATAGACAATGTTTATTCAAAGAACAAATGTATGGTATTAAAAGAGGTGAGCGGTGATCCGGGACGTTATTCTCCCTTCACCGTGTTGAGTGTGGTCAACATGTTTCTGCATTTTTGTCCTCGAATGGTACGTAGCATTTGTCAGGACCAAAAGGGGTTTCTAACTATGGGCACTGTCTCCTTGCATCTAGTGGAAAAAGAAGCTGCCCCTAGGGGGACGGGGGCTGTGTGCTTTGCGCTCCCCGCTTGGTGTAGTACCAATGTTAGTGATTCCTAAAATACTATCCTACTTGCTCCATGGACGGGTGAGAGTGGAAGGGCCTACTGTGACTTTTGTCTGAATTCAGCACTTGCAGCCATGCAATCTACAGGCGTCCTCTCGGTCTCCCCTGAATAAACATTACGAGCAATGCAGCCGGCCCTGGTTAACAGTGTGGTTAAATCTTGTTTGGCTTTAGATGGGCTCTCTGATGATTTCCACACTGGGTTTTCTGCCAGGAAGCTTGCCTGTTAAAGAGTTGATATAATTACCCTGGATCCACGCTTGCATTACTCATGCCTTATTCTTGCTTGGTGCTTCTTGCAGGCAAGCAAAAAGTTTACATTTAGAAGGCTGGGTTGCACACAAGAGTGCTTCTGAGAAGTAGGTGTAGAGCTACCAGTAGCTCACAAGCTACTCGTTGGAGAAGCCTGTTCTAACGGATTCTGACATTCAAAGAAATCCAAAAGTTACTCACCCATAAGACTGTTAGTTCCAATGGCATGCACAATTTTATCATATTCTACTTCATTTAACTCTAAATAGAAGTGCAGCAACATGATTGCATTGACATCAGAAGAACAATTTGCTACTCATCACATATAACACCAAAACTGTCTCAGCCGCCATCTCTCCACACAAGCACAACAATAATTAAATGCTCATGCAATCTTTCCTTCATTTTTCTTCATTCCACTACACCATCAGTGCAGCCACAAATGACAGGGTAATAGCACTGCTCTTGTTAGCATGCACAACAACAAAATACTTCCCACAGCCAGCATCTTTACAACCAAATACAAAGTACAACCTATGGTGTAGTATGCTTCCTGTCACCAGTGTGCTTGGTGTCTCATCAGCCATAAGATGAACTACATAAATGCAATTACAATGTGGTACGATACATCTTGTTAGTGAAGCATCCTTAGCGCCAGAAAGACTTTATTCAAGGACACTTTCAGCTTTCAAGGAACACAGAATTCACAGTCATTAATATGTTCCATGGACCTATGCTTGCCTTGACAAAAACAGCAATTTTCGGACGAAATGTTATTGAAAATGGATTGCACAATGCTTGTGGGCTGAGATGCTGGGCTTGATTTGTGGGAAGGAGAAAACTGCTGCTGCATGCCAATGCAATCAATGACCTACTTTCAAGTATTCCGACGCTCAACTACAGTGTCTTTCTATCGCCCATATATCAAGTTATCTTTACGAAAAAGGAAGAGCTCTGGCATGCTTTAAAACATGCCCAAATAAAAGACGGTAAACTGTTGCTTTTATTCCAATACATCGCTTTCAGCAGGATGCTGCTTGCAGACACTGGCCTCTTCTCTGCCACCCAAGGACTTATTATGTTCAGCAAAAGACATTCTTTGTAGGCAGGTAACAGAAATGCCTTGCTAGGCAAACTACATGCAGGGTATTAACTCAAAGGCAATGGCAAACATAGTTATTAACTATTCAAATCAGAAAAGTACAAATATCACCAGTGCAGCTTTGTGCAGAGCACAAAACAATACCATAGATTCGAAATCACCAAAGAGACATGCACACACTATTTTGGTTGGCAACTCCCTTGTGTATATAAAATATTGTCTACCCCATAGTGAATATACAAGAGTTGGTAAAAGCATGTGGCATGTTCGTTGACCAGTCCACCAATCAACAGAATATCTGTCTTCTTGTGTGCGTTAGTCTTCAGTATAAGAGCGGGAGGATGAGAAATCAACTTCAATAAAATAAAAAAATTACTGCCTAGATAATATCTTTAAATAAAAAAGAACGCCACCGGAGATTACCTGTGCTCTGGCACGTAACAAAGCTTTTTATATTGTAATTTTGATGTGCACATTTTTTTCTCCAATGTCTCTATGAGGAATCTGAATAATGTGAATGATGTAAGCAATGGCTGGGGTGGGTTAAGGGTGGGTCTCTGCCAGAGCCCAAAAGAGCCCCGAGCAGACAAAACCTTATAATCCTCAGAGGTGAAGTGTAAAAAAAGTTTGATTCATTTTTGAAAATGCTGAATTTGCAGTGATTGCAGTTGCACAATTTCATCACAGGTGTAGTGTCTTGCTGGACATGTTCTAGTGTCTCAGCAGACACCTAGTTAATTAGCCACTCCCTTGTGGGAGTAGACACACATGCACCCCACACCCATCATCACAGGCGTCACTAGTGACTTGACCCTGCTAGTAAAAGGGCTCAAGTGCACGTGCTCGCGGCCAGTTATTGGTACTTCTTAACTGTGTCCGTGTGCCCTATTGAGCAGTATGTGCGCCTAGTGCCCACTATTTTACAACAGACTTGCAGTCATGTGATTAATTTCTACATGTACCTGTAAATCTATTTAGATTGGCTTCAGCCTCTAGCACGCTTCTTGTTTCTTCTGACTGCTACCAGGTACATCAAGTACATCACAGATTAAGGATAGTGCCACAATAACAAGGCTGTGTCACCATCTTACACTTCTACTGTTTCATATATACATCTGACTCAATCTCAACCGATCAAAACATACAAAGAAGGACAAAGTAAATACAGCTACACTTTTTAGGGATTTCCTCCTCTCATTTCAATACTGAAAATGTGTATTTACTAGGGATTTGTGGAATTGGTGGAATTTGATTCAATAAAATTTCACAGAATTACATTAAAATGCCACTAGATTTCACGCAATTCCAAAGCAGGTCATAGTGGGCATTTGGGGCAATTTTCTTAGCCCAAAATGTACCCTTGCATCCAAAAATGGATGCGATGATACATTTTGTGCTAAGAAATAGAGCTGGCAAATACCAAATGTACTCACAGTGCATATCCCTTGTCGCCCTTACATACTCTGCTTGGGTATTTGGCACTGCTGTAGTGCATACTCCACAGCACCTTTACATTCCCTTTGCACTAATCACTACCTAGCATCTAAGGGTACCAAGGGATATTAACTGAAAGGGCATTTGGTATTTGCTATAAGTCTTTTATACTCTGAGGGGCAGATATACAAGGAACTGAAGCACCTGCATAGATGCGTCAGTTTCCTTTCGTCAGCGCCGAATGTCCTTGCTCCACTATGGATGTGTTGTATTTACAATACAGTGCTCCATGGTACAAGGATTAACAGATGCAACAGAAATTCTGACGCCTCTGTTGGCGCAAAAGTGACGCATTGCTGGAGTTGCTCATGAAAGTGACTCAACTCCAGCAATGCTCCACAATAGATGGGTGAGTTACTTTCAAAAAGCCCTGCGTCATTCCTAACGCCTGGTCTGAGCAGGCATAGGTTTTTTGAGGCAGTGAAGGCGTAGAGTGACGCAGTGAAATCTCGTAGATTTTAATGCGTCAATTCTACATGACTTTTTGCATGGGAACGCCCACCCTGCATACATTATACCTGACGCAGATATTATGTGACGCAGGACTTTACAACGTGACGCATCTCCCTAGATGTGTCATGTTGTAAATTTGACGCAACATTTATGCCGCGGCTGCATCACAAAAGTGTCGCAACTGCGGTGCAAAAGTCATGCAAGGGGCTTGTAACTCTGTCCCAGAGTACGTAAGTTTATCGTGGGACATGCACAGCAGTGCAGTCAGTGGATTTTAAACAAGGCTAGAAGAAGAGGGTGCTGCCATTCAATGTTTAAAAATACCTACAGAATAAAGTTTAATCTGCAGTGGTTTAAATACATAGAGGGACTGCTCCCTCTTCCAGCCTAGTTCGAAAATCAATACAGTGCTGATTAATTCCGCTGGTGGAGCAGCAGAATTTTTTAGTAATTCCACGTTACAACAATAACGTGAAATACTAAATTCCCCTAGTTCCAACGGCTGAATAAAAAATTCTGATCATCCCTAGTATTTACTATTGCCTTCAATAGGAGATAATCTTAGGAAGTCTGAATCATCTTAAGGTGGCATATGGTCACAAAATTGTTTTTGACTTCACCACAAACCTGTAAATTGTGGGTCTCCACAAATTTCTAGGGCATTCCCCCAACGGCGGGAGGCACCATTAAGCTCAATGGGCCAGGGCGCAGCAGGGGGGAAGCCGAGAGCCGACGGAATACGTGTTATTTATTTATTTAAATATACCTTTTTCATCCTCTGTTGACTTACCCCCTCTCACCCCGCCCCACCCCACCACGATTACCTGTGACGGCCCTCTGCATTTCTCCCACTTGACTTCCCTATCCCCTCCGAAATGAGATGTAGTCATGTAGAAGCCTTGCTGTGAGAAAATCCATGCAAAACCAATTTGTGTGACTGTCAAAAGTAGTTATAAACGTTTAAAATAAGCTGTTTTTTACACTTGTACTGGAAAATAGTTTTGTGAATAATGCCACGTGTTTTCCAATGGAATCAAAAGGAACTCACTGACCTGTGATTGAACATGATTGGGCTAAATGTGGAGTGGGGTGTTTGAGTGGCTAGTGTTTAAAGCCAACTGTGCTTGGTGGTTTGTGGCTTCATTATATATAAACACGTTTATATGAGTACGAGTATCTTGAGTTGTAGGCAGGTATTCTTTAATACTGATGATTGTGCTTTCTTCATCAGTAGACAAGTAGGTGGTCTGCAATTTACATTAATGTATTGACAGTATGGATTTGCATCCCTACCTGTGCACAGTTTCACTGGCTTGTTTATGAAGTAACATTGAGATGCACATAGAATTTGAGGACTACACCACCAAGGTACCTTCTGCTTTTAGAGGACCTAGGCAAATGCTCTTTCTTACAACTTTATACACAGTTAATAGTGCTAGTACTGCTTTATGCTTGCCAATGCCAAAGCAGAAGCAGTTCAAACCTGTAATTCAACTGCATTCATTTAAACCGACGGTGTATGTTTGAACATTCCCTCTGAGCAAATTGTTGACGATTGCTGTTCGGTTACAGTTTGCTGCACATGTGGTCTCAGCAGACTGTGGATGAAGAATTCTAAAATGAAGATCTATAATACACACGTTATTGTAGAAGCAAGTTAAGCTGGCCAAAGGGCGTCTAAAAGCGAAATATATATATATATATCTCGGGAATTGGGTTCCTTTATTCTGTTTTTAGGTTCACGAAATGGATTAGCCTTTCCAAATAGAAGTACTTTTACGAACATCAGTGCTTTAAATGGGCCGGTACTCACCGGTACTGAGTACCGGCACTTCTTATTTTTACCAAGCTGAGTACCGGCACTTCTCCACTGTCAAGGAGAGTACCGGTACTCAGGATCAAATTGATAAGGTGGGTACTGGACCGGTGCCGAGGGCCAGCTGTGTTCCTGTTTTTAAGCAGCAGGTTTGCCGTTTGTCTGTGTCATTCAGCTGTGGCAAGCGGCACGATGGGGCCTGAACAGCCTGCTGGAGGCCTGCTGCTGTGGCGGCAAGTGGGCCTCTGCTCCCTCCCCACCCAGATGAAAGCTCTCATTGCCCTCAACAGCCCCCTGCTGAGCCTCCATGCGGGGACGTATTGTTAGATAGTGTTTGGACATTTTCTACCTCGGGCACAGTGATGTGTGCAGACTGAATGAGTGGGGGGGGGGGGTTGACTGTCTTTCCCCTGACTCACTTGCCCCTGCAAATCAACCCCCACCCCACCCACCTGATGTGGCATTGAGTCCATGATGGGTGGGAATGAGGTGGTGGGGATTAATTAGGCAGACTCCCTTGTGCCCAGGTCAGGTGAGAAGTGGTCTACTGACCTTCCCATCAGAGGTCAGTACTATTCTACCCCTGACCTCTACTCTGCTGGACTCTGCACATGTTCACGACCCAGCAGTGCTCACTGTCTGCCACGAAAACCTTACCGACCGTGGGGCCTTCTGTTGAGGCGAGAGGACGGATAATGGTGTGAGAGAAGGTGAAGAGTGAAGGGGCAGAGATAGAAGAAGCAGACAAGAGTTTAAAGGGGAAAAAGATAGAGGGGTAAGCGCAGATAGAGATGAGTAAGCGATTGAGATAGCTATGGAAACTAAGAAAGGCACGGAGAAATAGAGAGTGATGCTAGAGAATGATAGGATACAATTGGGGTAAACAGAGTGGGACGGAGTTAGATAAAAATGGGAGAGAAGTGAGGGGGAGGGATCGAGAGGTTAGAGATGTGACGACTGATAGAGATTGTTTGTCTGCTTGTTTGTGTGTATGTTTGTGTGTGAGAGAAATGAAATCAGATTGGTAGAGAATCAGGACACTCAGGAGGTATTTGAAAAGAAATGTGTGGATTACTCGTTTTGTGTGTATGTGTGTGGACTCCTGAATATAAAAGGATTGTGCCAAATGCAAGTAAGGAGGAACAGTATGACATTAAAAAGCTGCAAATATTGCAAAACAAGAAAATATTAACATATGGTGTTTGACATTCATTTTGTGTAACGAGTCAGCACATTTTGTTTATTTTCATTCATTTCTCACATGTTTTGATATGTCCTGCAACTGGTATAAATGCCCTTCTCTGCACATATGAAAAGTTTGAGACAACTATCAAGGACAAAATTAATACTCAACAGAAATGTTTTTATATCATCATGTCTCACCCCGTCTCTAACCCCACCCACTACCACACCCCTAGCTCAATTAAATGAGTACCTGCACTTATTTTTTCCATTTAAAGCACTGACAAACATGAATCGTATTTCTGACCTTCATCGCTTTTTGACACAACATCCACTAATTTGCAGAGATACGTTATTAGATCGTCTTTTCAGGGACATCTTTTAGCATATTTTGTGCACATCTGAAATTAGGTTGCACCGTGGCACCCAATTGTATGGTAATGATTGTGTGCCTAAGATATGCATGTATGTTGAATATTCACTTAACTCCTGTGCTGAACAAAGGGGAGTGTGCATCTCCGGAACAACAGTTACGTGCACAGAATCCATGCATAAGATGTCATCTAAGATGAAGGACAGGAAGAGGCAGTAAACACAGTGCTGCTGTTCCGAGTTCGCCAGGCTGACCTGAAACTGCAGACAACGTGGAAGGTAATTGCATGAGCGGCAAAGTTAGAATAATGTGGTGTTCATTTCTGAAAGCTGTTTGTCATAGATCATGCCAGCTAGCTGAAGAAGAAGCATCCCGGGCAATATGTGACACCAGAACAGCTGCACTAGACGGCATTTTGTTTTTTTCTCAAAGGAGGAGTTATGCACAATTGCACAATAAAGGAAGAGACACATAAGCAGACCATGACAGGACAGCAACTCATGCAAAAGCAAACAGTTCAAACCACTCAAACAGGATACCTGATTCACTCACCGGCCTCTGTTTGTGACAGGATCCTATTATGGGAGGAGGAAGTCAGTATTGAGTAATTATGGGATGCAGTGGCAGGGCAAGCTGCTTGCCTGCGTGAGAGATGCAAGTAGTCATTGAGGATCACCAAGGTAAACCCTCTCTTTAAAAAGAAAGAATTTATGAACACTTGCTTGTGTATCCCACAGTTGCCAGCGATAATATTTAAAATTGAATTTTAAAAAAATGCCAGAATCTTGGGGATTCTTATTGAAGTGGATAATTCGAAACATCTGAGTTTCCTCCAACATTCCATGCCAAAGGTAAAGGAAATTACACTGTTAGATTTTCCGAATTAACCAAAAATGACAATATAATAAAATACATTCCTGTACCACAGAGCAATTATGCAGACGATAAGAATAATGTATTGTACTGTACACAATACCGTTAGCTTCGCCAGCACAGGTATGCTTAGAATTCTGTTTTATTAACTAATCAGTGGGGAGAATTTACTCCGCAATAAAATGCTGGTGCAAAATAAAACAAAACTCAGCACACAACCAACTCAACAAGGCTTGATGGATTGAAGTTGAAAAAGACAAAAAATCTACATACAGTCAATATCTTCTCAAAGCTTTAACAACTACCAACATAGTTGAGCTCTGGAACAAAAATCCATCATTTACAACCTTTAAACAGATCATAAACTAAGCAGCAAAACTTCAAACACAGCTGCTAGACAAAAGCAGCTTCAGCCTTAGATCACACGGTTGGATGGTGATTAATAACTATAAAATCTAAAAACCAGCTCCTTACTTAGGTCTCACATCCCTGGTACACCTAAAAAAGACAACTGACGGCACTTCGCTTAAGACAGTTACCATCAATTGCTGACCAACTGACTTGGAAGCACAATGGACTCACAACATGTAGACTGTTTGGCAGCAAAACAAGGATTGTATTAGTCTTATATGTGTATGTCCCTATCTACATACAGCACGTGTCACTTTATTAAGAAAATATTTTATTGCAGGAGGAAGAAGGACATACAGAGCAGCAATCATACAAGGTCTAGACCCGCCAGATCCTCAATTGAACTGCAAACTGGTAAAACACCTAAAACACCATGAACTGGCTCAGAGAACAACAGCCCAGCAGGAACATTGACCTTTACAAAGATCAGAAAACTTTCTTGTGCAGAAATAAAAAATTTGACCGTCCACAATGACTGGTCCTACGAACTATGCTATGACAAATATTTAGATCAGACGAACATCTACCAGATACAAGAGTGAAGACTGTGTGTTTCTTGGTCATTTAGCACAAGAAACCTAATCCTCATGTAGTTTATTATGTTTCATTTTAATAATGAGGCCCGTATGACTTCTTAGCTAGCAATAAGCATGTTATGCTCTTATCACACCCATTTTTCACACTGAATTCAATCTTAGATGCAACATTAATTACGTCAGACTCAAAGTTGGAGTTTGTATTTACCTGGTTCATTTGTACACTGTACCAATTTGCAGACGAAATGTTTACCATGTCTCTACGTAGGATTTCCTTACCATTTTAATCATTACCTAACCATACCGAAGCAAGATCAAGGTTAGAAGTAGTATCAGGTATCACTTTTTTATCTATGGCAGTGTGTTTATCTTATCTTGTTTTTTCATGCCTATATTGTTACAGTTTTAATTAACTGAACAATAACAAATCTACTTACTTATTTTTTATTAATAATCAACTCAGAATGTGGTTCATTTCTGGTAGGCGGCTACAAAAACGAATCCAGTTGAAACTAAATAACCCTAATCATACAATGTTGAGAGCAGGGAATCCTGATCTCCATCACTCATATTTTTCAACCCCTGGATAGCACCAAAAGATGTCACAAGGAACAGTCCAAGCAAAAACAACCAGGCCCTTCATCTCACTTCTTCATACCAGCTGCATATATCCCAGAAGAAATAATTTGACAATCGACAGTTAACTTAACTTGTGAAAATTCAGAGGTAAATGCCACAAATCACAAAAATAATTGGCTGCACATTTGCTAGGTTTATTTTGCACTTTACAACTGTGTGGCTGATTTCAATGCTCATAAGTCCTGATTGTGATCAGGAATTTAGACCAATGGATATCGAAAATGCACTGCACATTTGAGGAAGACTAGCGATCAATAGTGACGAGCGGATAGCGTTTTATTGCATGGACCTTCATGCACAGCAAAACAGTGGACCTGCCTGCTGATCTGTAACGCATTGGTTCCCTTTAACCATTTAATTCTGTTAAAGCAGCCATGAACCCTTACATGGATAACCCAGACATGGGGCAGCCTTCCATGGATGAATGATATAAGGGAATGGAAGGATGAAGATGTAAACAGACACACTCATGTACTTCATGAGCAGATGTATTTGTGTATAATACTTGCATTGCGCCTTACCCTGTGACAGCCCAATAAAATGCCTAACTCTAAACATCCACAGGGGAGCATGCTGCTCCCAGCAGTGACATATGGCAGCTGCAGATTACAGCACAGAATAAATTAGGGACGCATTTTACCTGCCAAATAGTAATGAGAGAATTTGCAAAACTGCAACATGAAGTTGGGCACTTTGTTCATGGGCATAGGGGCGTGCAGTGAGTTACAACTAACTATTGTAATATTCTAAGGAGAGTACATTTTGTGTTTTGTGCTTGAGTCACAATGAGGGGAAAAAAAAGTAATATTAAACCTCAATATATCATGCGAGTTCTAATACGTCAATTGAGCCCAGTTATTACTAAAAATAATATTGATCTTTGACGAATTGTGAAACGAAGAGTCTTTTATAACTGTCTACATCTTTTATTCTTGAAGTACAATGGTTCGAGGATCATTATAGCTGTTTACTAAGGGTAAGTTAAATTCACCAGATTTCATGCTGCTTGAATCTGTATTAGGAGGAATCAGACTTTTTGTTGAATGGCAGGGTTGGAAATGGCCCTTTCTGCAGGTTTATCCCCTACTTTTTACATTCCTCCTGTATTTTTTCTGACCTGTTTTTATTGGTTTTAGGACTCTGGGCACTTTACCGCTGCTGATCGATGCTAAAGTGCATCGGCTCTCTATTGTAAACCTGGTAAGATTGGTCTACACCTGTTTAATTTACCTTTAAGTCCCTTGTATATTAGTACTCCATATACACAGGGCCTGCAAATTAAATGCTACTAGTGGGCTTGCATCGCAGCTTGCGTCACCCACCAAAGTAGCCTTTCAAACCTGTCTCAGGCCTCTGCCACTGCAGGGCCTGTCCGTGCAGTTTATTGCTGCAGTGATGTGGTGTTTAAAGTGTTTGCCACATCCAAAACTCCCCTTTAACTACATAAAAGTCACCCCTAAAGTACGCCCAACCTAGCCCTTAGGGCAGGGTGCTGTGTAGGTAAAAGGTAAGACATGTGCCATAGTTGCGTGGCAAGTCCTGGTATTGACAAACAACCTATTTATTTTCTCACTACTGTGGCTGCTCCTCTCAGAGGTTTGCATTGGGAATTCCCTGATATGTGCTTTAGTGGTAATATCTGATATGAAAGTGGTAGCATGGCCATGTTTGGAATGTTCGGAATAGTAGCAATACATCCTGCTTATTGGTGAAAATGTATTTGTTATCACTACTTTAGAAATGCCACTTCTAGGCATTTCTGTGTGCTTATGATTCTTTGTGCCCTTCCTGGCTGTGATTCAACATCTGGTTTAGACTGACAGGAGAAGGGGATGTGCATTCGCTGTAGACAGTCACAAGGGGTGTTGAGGTGTGTCCTTCCTTTCCTGGGTGACTCTGTGCTGGGCTGAATAGACCTTGGCTGCATTTAGAGTGGGGGGAGGAGATTCCCTTGCACCTGAATAGGCTTGTTCTGCATTTAGAGTGGTGGGAGGAGTTTCACCCGCACCTGGATAGAGCTGTGCCTGAATTCCACAATGCTGTCTCCTCCCCCTGTAGTATGTCTGGACCCAGGGCTTTGGATTGAAGGGGGGTGTTGTGAACTTCTAAAAAGTGGTTGAAGTGCCCCCAGATCAAAGACTTTTGCAGTATATGTACAGGGGCTGTGACCCCATATTTGGAGACACTGTATGTACTTGTAACCAGATACTTCTGCTTCTACATCAGAGTACTGCTGTGTGCCAGGAGGAACCGATATTTTGGATTGCCTACTTTGTGGGACTAACCTGCTGCCTTTTGGGTGGCTGAAGGGACTGCAACCCTGCCAAGTGAGTCTGTGCTGACCTGCCTGCCTACTGCTCTCATGCCTAAGTTGTCTCCAGGGGATTCCCCTCCCTGTTTCTCCAGGGGGTCTTGAGGATCAGGAAGATTCTCCCCCATTGGGTTGTGGCTCCTAAAGGGTACTCTGGAACCCTGAGCTCAAGGAGCCCTGTATCGCATTGCAGTGCCGAGGTCCTCACTGAGTTGTGGAGGTTGCAGAGAGGTTGCAGCTCTGACCTGCTACCCCCGTGGTCCCCGTGAGTGAGTCCCGCTGACATTGCTTCATGGTTGTGGTGCTGGAGGGACACCTTCATTGTGGCAGCTGCACTGCGTGATTGTGGGCAGCCGCCTTGTGCTGTTTGAGGCGGGGGACCCAGCGAGGTCTCCCTGCTGGGCCCGAAGTGGTGTGGGTGTGCCTCTGCCCTGGTGACACATACCATTGAGGGATTGAACCCCGTTAATGTCTTGCAGCTGCCCAGCATGATCATGGGGAGCTGCATACCGGCACTCTTGCCGCCTGAAGGAGGAGAATCTGGCAGGTCTCCCCGTTGCTGGCTCCATTATATTAGCAGCAGTCTGAGAAGGCCCGGGAGGATCTAAGACACACTGCAACTTGGAGCAGTCTTCTCGGGCTGGGTAAGCCTGCAGAGATTTGCTTGATGTTTGGGGGACCAGGCTGGGTCTCCCTGCCGAATTTGGCATAGAACTTGGCCTCCGCCCACCCCCTCTTTTCTGAAATGTACCTGGGGGCACTTGCTGGTTAAGGTGAAGGCAGGGGAGGGGAACGCCTCAACGGAGGACACCAGCAACCGATGGCGGGGATTTCTTCTTAATTTACTATAATTGACAGAATAGGCATGCTGGAGTGTGTGCGGCCTACGAGGTGGCCAGGAACACATCCCATGGGCTATGAACCTATACTATAGTAAGGACCCAAAGCTTGCCGTTTGGAAAGCAGGTGTAACGGGGGTCCAAGGTCCCTGACGGCCTTAAGGAAATAGTTAGTAGTTTAGTAGTGCATAGAGTATGCTGAGTTTTTCACATGCACTTTACCCTGCGAACCAGAACTGACAGCATTGTATATAATAGGAGCACAAGAAGCGATGTGACCTATGTGATAATGAAGTTGTCAGTATTATAGATGTATATGCTGATGTTTTGTTGACCCGTTTACAGTTTGTACCCAACTGCTTCCTTTTCTTTTATGCCCTGATGTAATGTTGAGTATAGTAGTGCTGGTTTGCATGTACAGCAGTGATGATTCATGTTCATGTTCCCGTACATTCTGCATTTCATGTTCCTAGGTACAGGTCATTTTATACCTTACTATAAAAGGAGAATGAATATTAATTCAGAGTATACATTATCTGTGCGGTAGTGGTGGTTTTATAACAAGTACAACTTTGAAGTATATACGTGAGTGCACTAACTGTGATGTCCTGACAATCGCCTGGTTGGAGAAGTAATTTATGTGATTGTTGTCTAATGTGGTTTATGAACAATACAAAGGATATTTTTACATTACCTTGTGTGGAGTCTCTTTTTGTGGTGTGCCTGGTGTGTCACTGGTGTGTGTGTGTGTATTGCACACACGCTTCACCCACTGCCTCTGGGACAAGCCTGACTGCTCTGCCAAGCTACCAAGGTGGTCAGAAGGGGTTATTTTGGTTGTGTAACTCCCTTACCATGGCTTGAGTGGTGGGTTCTGCCTGGCATAGGTGTTTACCCTAAACAACCAGAAACCCCATTTCTAACAGGCAGTATAGACCCAAGTATTATTTTGTTATGTGTACTCAACATGCCCACAAGTAGCAAATAAAACAAAATGTTATATTCTATTTGTTAATATTTGAAGAAAAATCTTATGAATATCAGTTATTTGTTTGATATGTTCAACACTATGCATAAATCTAACCCTGGGCGTAGTTCGCGAAGTAGCGCTACACGTAGCTATGCAAAGTGCACTTCGCACTACGCGAGCTATGCGTAGCACTTCGTGAACTGCGTAGTACCCTGTTCGCACTGTGCAAGATGCCGTTTTCAATGATTGCACAGTGCGGACAAGCATCCGGCACTGTGCAATCATTGAAAACGGCATCTTGCACAGTGCGAGCTGTAGTTTTCTGCCGCTCGAGTAAATTTTTACTCGAGCGGCAGCTTTCTCAATGCGGACTGGTAGTTTCTCATCGCGAGCGGTTGCGAGCATACGCGACCACTCGCAATGAGAAACCTGACCTCCCCGCGTTAAGGATCTCGCCGGGAGGTTTATTTTCCACGCTCGCGATCACCAACTTGATGTTGTTATCGCGAACAAGGAAAAAGTCTCGCTGGGATGTCATTTTGCTTGCTCGCGGTCGCCAACTTGACGTTGAGGAACGCGAGCAAGCAAAAAATGACCGCTGCACTACGCAACGCTACGCTCCGCGTGTTTGCACTGTGCTACGTGCAATTTGCATAGTGCGAAGTAGCGCAAACTTCGCAAACTACGCGAGCGTAGCGTAGTGTTTTGCCCAGGCTTACATAAAACAAGAACTGAATCAGAAATCTGGGGAATCTTCAACATTCTGATTATTGTTCATTCTCATAAGAAGATAATACAGCAATGGAGAACAAATTCCATAATCGCACTTACAAAATTTACATTTATAGTGAACGCTATCAGTGTTTAAGTAGTTATTTGGTGATGGAAAGTTAATTTGGTACCTTTTTGTTTGCAAACCTTTACTATGCAAAAAGAGCGCACCACCCCATAGCAAAATCCCTGTGCACAGTCTTTGGAATTTGATGGTTTGCCACATAAATGTAGCCAACTATATGAAGCACTCAATTATGTGCGCTATGCCCCTGCATTTTTTTCTCTCCATTTTTAGCCAAGTGTTCAGCCATTAAACTACTTCTCAAAAGTCAAATGCTATGCAGCAGACTCCCTACAAGACAAAGCCCCTGAGATTAATGTGTAGAAGAAAAGGTACATTTATTATTGTAAGAAAGCGAACGATTAATTGTGGTGAATGTTAGGCCACCACAATTAGTATATGGCATTATAGATAAGTAATAGTGAATTATGGTGATGGTTTTCACTGAGAGGTTCTTAGTGACATAAAATCAGAGGGAAATGTGTACAGCAGTTAAAAGTACTAAAACAATTAAAAAGTCAAAGACACAGCACAATTAAAATCCATTTAATTATAAAAAGAGTTGAAAAGGTTATAGGAAAAAGTACTTCAATTCAACAAAAATGTAATAGGGGGAACAGGAGATATCAGTTGTAAAATATATAGGAGAAAATTCACCAAGAAAAAGCAAAGGGACAATTAGTAATCACTGTTCGCAGGTGACCAGAACCTAGGCACAATTTTAGGCTGATTGCGATGGAGCTTAGTTTCAATGCGGCATGTCGGTTCATTTGGGTCGGAAATTTTTACCTTAGTGCTTAGTCTCTGAAACCGAAGTCGAAATCTTTCAACAGGGCAAGTTTGTACACTGAAGCCATTGTTTCTGAAAGAGAATGCTCTGCATGGTAAATTTCAAATTTCGCATTCAAGAAAGTTCTCTGGATGGTCTGAAACCTTTCCCACCTTTGTCCAATAAAGAATTCTTTGTACAGACTTAGGGGCATATTTACTGCTAAAGTGGCAGGGTGAGGCGTTAAGCCAAGAAGGCTAACACCTCGCTCTGTCACTTCAGAAATGCAGGGCTGCACCGTATATACAACAATTTGGTGCAGCCCTGCATTTCTCCCTGCACAGGTGGTATATTTAGTGGCCTGGCGCCAACGCAGGCACCCTTGTACCGTAGTGCAAGAGTGCCTGCGTTGCTGGAAATGATTGTTAATGTGCAGGAAGGTGTCCTTTCATGCACATAATCAATCATGAATGACGATTTGTAACTTCTATGTGTGCTGCTTGTGCTGCACACATCTACTCGTCATTTTTAAAATGATTTTTTATGTGCAGGAAGGGACACATTCATGCACATAAACAGTCATTCGTGGTGTCTGTCAATTCTATATGTGCTGCAAAATGCAGCACACATAGTAACAGCAAAAACGAGGAGAAATAAAGCATTTCTCCTCGTTTCGCCTGTTTAAGACTAGGATTTCCCTGGTCTTAATTTTGGCACTGCCACATTTTTACGCTACCCTTGTAAATATGGGACAGCATCAAAATCAATGGGTGTTGTGGCAGAACGCCCACTGCAACTCCCATTGCCCGCCCCTTTCATGCTAAGTAGAGCGTGAAAGGGTGCCTTATTCACAAGGCATCTTTAAGCTTCTGATAAGTGGCTTGACGCCCCCTTGTGAATAAGGCAAAGCCCCTATAGCCATAGGAACACCAGAATCCAGTAGGGGGGAAAGGCTGCACGTGGCTTCTGGGTAGGTCACACACAAATCAGATATGCTTTCTGTGAGTGTCCTCTATATGGGTTTTTCGAATGACAAAAAGCTCTGAACAGGACCAACCTGATTGTCTTGCCCAATTGTTCACAACTGGTGCGAAATGACATGGGTGGTTAGTACTAGTTCTTCAGGAGTCTGAGAGTTCCACTTTTACAGAGATTGTGGGCAAAGTCCAGCTGGGCACAGCCAAGGCCTCCGGGACCTCAGGGTCAGCATGTAGGGGTCAGGACTTACTCCAACAGTGCCCACCAGCAGTGTCCAGACCTCTCTGAGTTGTAACTGTGAACTCCAGAAAGGCCTCTTGCAGCCTGTTGTGTCTAAGTAGCCAAACAGGAGGCCAGCCATCTGACCCTAAAGTCTACCTTTTTGACCTGATTACAAGTGAGAGAAATTCAAGCCCTTCACATCCCCTCACTGGTCTCAAACAGAAGGTGCAGTCCTTTTTTCTGTTCGTATATGGGCCCAGAAAGTGGTCAGAGTAGCTGTGGGTGAATGCCAGCATTTTAGGTTTTACTAACCCATGGATAGAGGTGACTCCTAGACACTTCTTAGCCCAATGAGGAGAAAGTTTCCAGGGGAAACCCTACCCATTTTTGCAATGCATCCTGTTTTTTTACAGAAACTGGCCCAGAATGCACTATTTTAGGAGGAATCCCGGGTGGCACTGTCCTTCTGCCCTTGAAAAAAGCATGTGTGCCAGGCAAGGAAAATAGCAGTTCCTTCCTCGTAGGCTACCACAAACTGGTTCTGGGACCAGCCCTCTCTCCTACTGGACTTGTACCCAATTAGCTACCATGGGCCAAAAGAAAATTAAGTTTCTCCTTACACTAAACAGTGAATGAGCAGGCTTCACCTCTGTCCCTTTCAAGTCAATTACATTCCTAGAACCTCCCCAGCGGCTTTCCTGAGCTGATGGGGATCACTTGCCCAAACCCAGCTCACCCTGTCATCAGGTCTAAGCAATTGTTCTACTCTAGGACCAGTTGTCACACCTCATTAAGGTCAGGCACCAACAGTGAAGTTGCTCAAAGGTAAAGAAAAGGTAACTTTCTCAAAGTTACTTTTCCTAAATAGTCATTATAATCTAGCTTTGCCATATAATTTGATTTTTAATACATTTTAAAGCTGTGGCTGAATAACATTGTTTTGCTATTTTTAAGCCCAAGATAGCAGCATTTATATTTTAATCCAAACTTTAGTTTTCCTCATAAGAAAGCCAGAGCCTTCCACACTGAATTTTGGGTGACTTATAGTTTAAGGGACATGGTAACCTTATATTCTGCATGTCCCACTTGTGGGATACTAGGCTTTCTTAGGGGTGACATTATTATTTTAATAAAAGGTTTTTCCATGGTCAAAACAAAGGGTTATTTAGATAGGTCAGGGTTCAGGTTCAAACTGCATCTGTCAGGCTACATTGGTAGGCTTGATGCCATGTTTTGCTTGTCAAATTAGTGGATGGCACAATAAGTGCTGCTGCAACTTTCCACCCACGGGTGTAGTACCTACACCATATGCTATGGCCTTATAGCAGAGTTAAATATGCTAATCAGGGATTACCTAATTTTAACATGTATTAGTGTTCATTGCACGTACACTGGGCACTAAACAGCAGCACCCGAGTGTGCAGAGTTAGAAAACTGCAATAAAATTCAGCAAAAAGTTGGGGTGGCCATGCAAAAAGGGGCATCTTTTCACAGCTATGAATACTTGTTTAATTTACACAATCCCTCCAATACTCCACCGTTCTAGATCTTGCCTCCTGTTTAGTTGTTCATTGGCAATAGTCTGTTATTTCCAACCTAGTCTTAGAGAGGGCTTTATGTCCATTCCTTGCTTGTGATTGAAATACTTTCTGACTATCTTTGTTCCCTGCTCTTGAATTGATGACTTTATTCCCATGACGCTTGTTAGTCACACCTGAGAACCATTTCTGCCTCACTGTATTGGACGACCTGTATCTTTCCACTGCTGATGTCAGAACATGCAATGCACCGCGTGATGAACTGCTTTCTTTCCCTCACTCTGTGTGTTCCTGCTCCCCGCTATGCCAACCCATTCTCTTCCTTAACAAATTAGCCCCACAGGACCCTCTTACCCCCTCGACACTCTGACCACAACCAGCATCTGTGTCAGCGGGAGGTCGAATGTTTTTTAAACATTTCAAAGATGGTTGTCCTTGTGTGTGCATGTGCAGCTATATTTGTGGTGGATACTGTGAATTGATTTTTCTTATTATTTTACAGAAAAATTCCTAAAAGGCTGCTCATTTGGCAATTATTTTTCTAATTTCCAAGTTTATCATCATGCATAAGCGCATTTGAATGATGGCCAGCTTGGAATTCTTTTTTAAAAAAATGCAAATGAGAAAGCATTGCAAGGTGATCATAGTGCATGCACACGACAATATACCAAGAAGACTGTCAAACATGCATGGTCACACATGACAATCATCCTCAAATAGTTTTTCTTTTGATTAGGAAAAATCATTCAAACATCTACAGCATGCATGTGATGCACATGCATGCATGCATGCATACAAATGAAGGACATCTGGGATAAAAGCAAGCATTAGAAAAACCAATACGTTTGTACTCCTCCCCCCTTCATGAGCAATACCAATTATTTTGTTATAGTTCAAGAATAAAGACAAAGGTAGAATCTATTCTTTATTAAACCTCTTGCAGAGCAAAATTCATTTTTTTGTACTCTGAGATATCAAGCAAATGCATCTGTTACTTTCCAAGTGACATCTTAAGCAACAGACAGCCATTGCCCAAAGCTGTTGAAATGTCAAAGATATTTCTTATTGTTTTTTTGTCAGTGGTGTACTTGAAGGGCTTACATAGAAATTGAGTAAAGAAAAAGAACTCTCCAGGAGCCTCTTGTGAGAAAGACATTGAACCATTCATTAGCTAAGACAAATAAAGAAGAGGGTTCAGGTATTGAATCCTCATAAACAGTGTCCCCCTAGCCTTAAACATTTACAAGACATAGCTGTGAAGAGCCAATCGTTTCAATAAAAAGCCATTTACACTTAAAATGTACTAACCACATCAGCCGCAGCAAGAAATGCTTAGATTTGAATTAGACCATATTCTTTGCAGTATTAACAGAAGATACCTCATCCTTCGCAATTATGTCTCCTTCCTATGGATATTAGGCACAGCAATCTGTCTGACTCTAATACATTATCCCGTATAGATTAGTAGCGCTATTTAAAAGACCGTGCCACTCCCCCTCTGTTCTCTTGTTTTTGTTCTTTAAATTACTAGCAATGTCTGCTTAAAATATTCATTCCTGAATACTTTTTAAAAAGGAGAATAGACACAACGAAAATAATATGCAAGGCAGTTTCAATCCAATTAGATGCTGATTAATTATTGTCATTATAGGAAGAAAAAAGAAAAAGAAAATGTTACATCCACTCCTATTGTTAACAAAATGTGAGTAAGAAGGGACAGTAACACTAAAGCTAAGGGGGAAATGCACCATGTGAACCATTCTCTTTTGCTTCACTAAAATGTGATTAGAAACAGTGTTGCCAAAACAGATATATTTAGTATAAAGCCTCTGTGTGATTGAAAATGTAATATTCGTATGTGATGCTTCCAGTATTCAATACTGGCATTTCTAATAAATTTGTCAATAAGGCAGGCACATATTATTTTTTGCCTGCATAATGCAGCTGCGAATTGCAGCACAAATCAGCAAATTCCGTGTGCTTCACAACTGCCTCCGGTGGCAAACAAAGGGAAGATAATTGCATGCAGTTATTATGCAGTTATCTATGGACTGCTGCAAATTTACCAGGCCAAATGATTTGTGGGCAGTTTTTGTATGCCTTCCCGAAGTTGAACAGCGTGCTGCGTATACCCATCTCACTTGTCTAATGGAAATCTTGGGATCGGCCTTAGCAGCTACAGCATCCTACTTTGTCCTGCTCTGGCGTTTCCGTGTAAAAAACGGAGGTTACAAGGAGAGCCGAGACTCAACATATCTGTCGTAAGGGGACGGACCTTCATCAGCTTGAGCATCCTGCCTCGTACCAGTGGAAGTGTCTGGGAATCAAAAAATTTGAAAAATACCGTGGCAAATTCGGCCCACTGAGATCAGCAATCTTTTATATTCCGAGCTCCACTGCAGTAAGCCTGAAATTAAGTCTTGTTCATGGTCTTTCATAAAATTGACTTTAATAGCAGCTTTGAATTTTCTTGGCACTTTTTGCCTTAAAGCTTTACAAATTCACATCTCAGTTTCTTTACCCAATCCATGTTTAACCATTGCTATGAGATTTTTCTATATATTTGTTTTGATTTTTATAGATTGATTTGGAATTTTATATTGATGTTTTCTTGCCTTTAATGTTGTTTGATAGTGCTTGAACTTACCATGCATTTCTCTGAAGAGAGGCCAGATGCATATATAATGAATACCAAGGTTGTGCAGAGGCTTTTCGATGAACTTTGTTGGTCTCCGGTAGGACTGTGTCTTATTAAGTTGGTCAGGTCATTCTCTACAAAAGTAATATCCCACCCTCTTACTCTCATATTCAAATAAATATTTACTCTGCTGCTTGATTTCTGCAGGACAATGGAGTGGTTCTGACTGTAGCTGTTTAGGTTGGTCTCCAACTTCATTTTCATTTCTGAAGGCAAGGCAATTTTGGGATTTCTAATTAAACTTAGTCTAAACATTGATGCTCTCTTCGGTTCCTTGATTCCAAGGACAGCTAAAATGCAATATCAAATTATGTGTAGAGTAGTTCTCATTGCTCCTAATCCTCACAATGATCACTTGCAGGATCAGGCAAAGGACAGCAGGTATGGATTCTAAGTATCACCTGAATGACCCAAAGTTTGATAATCATGGCGGGCGAATGTTTTTGTCTTTCATTATCCAGTGACTCAGTATATGAAGAGAGACACTAGACAGGAATTGCCACAATAGCGTCCCTTTTTCAGTAAGAAATGTCACAGGATCTCATGATTTTCTTTTGAAATGGGATACATAGACATACACACCCCAACATGTTTCAGATACATGATGTCCTCCTAACCTATGTTTGATTCCCTTTATTACCTTTAGCCTTGCAAAAAAAAGATAGCAACAAAAAATATAGGGAACCCAGTGTGTAAAGAGGGACCGAGGGTATAACGTATTTTTACTAGAGACATAGACATAGGTCCCTACCAAAGAGCATAAAAAGCATAAGCACAGAACTACAAATTAGCGCAGTATTGGTGTATCCAAATGGAAAGGATTGCATTTATTCAAAATAAAGTCAAAGGAACAGTACCTTACGCTACCCTCTAAATTGTTAATCTATTCTTCCTTTTACTGTATGTTGAATAAACACAATCCTTTGCATTTGGATACACCAACACAGCGCTAATTTGTAGTTCTGTGCTTATGCTTCTTATGTCTTTTGTAGGGACCTATGTCTGTAGTAAAAATATTGCAAAAAAATATGTAAAAAGTGGTTATCGAGTTACAGTGTATCACTGACAGGTTGTGATTTGCAGATTCTTAGTTTCAGTTCACTTACAATCAAGTCAGCCTTCCATCCTTCTGAAGTTGGTAAATTGAGCACCCCTGACTTAGCTAATAGCAGCAGTTGGTATTTGCATTTCTTTAAAATCGCAGCAGTGCTATATGAAGCAATGGATAAGTAAAGCAAGTTATTAATATCAGAAAGGTGCAAATAGTCCTGCAGCTTATAGTTTAAAAGTTTTCTCTCTCTACAACCCCATACGCTCACATCCCCTTAACTAAACGTATTACCCAGGACAAGATCTGGGCTGGACAACCAAAATGATCTCCTTCATCTCACGCACAATCTCTCTCTTTCCATTCATCTATTTTTCGCTTGCCTTCTCTACTCTCTGTCTCTTGCCCCTCTCTGATCTCTTGCTTTCTACCTTCCCCGTCTTTCTCTGTCTTTCAGAGTCCCCCCCGAGTGGCCTCCTCCCTTAAAAAAGGCCTCCACGGACTGCAGCCCCCTGGTGAAACTCCAGGTGAAATAAAGGTCCTGTATGACTCTCACCAGGTCATTTTAGAGATATAAGTCAGGGAAAATGTAGCAGTTTGCTGGCTTGCAAGTGCTAACGCAAAAGAGCTGTCTCAGAGAAACTGCTAGTGTACTGCTCAGACCAGGAGTGTGGCTCTAGTACTTTGAATTCCCCCTTTCAGACAAAGAAATGAGATATCTTGCAGTTCTCAACGACAAAAGCTACAGAGAGGGAACAATGGGGGACCACAGGACGGGGTGTGACATAGGGAAGAGCACAATGGAGATCTAGTGTATGGGAAAATATTCCCCATCGGAGGAAGCATGTGGGAAAACAGAGGCGCCATGTAGAGAGGCAATTGGAGTTCTACTGTAACTCGGAGTGCAAGAGAAGTATGGAAGCAGATGAAAGCATGATGGGGAAGTGAGCACTTCGGGGAAAGAGATAACTACATGTGTGAGATCCTTGTGATGGAGACACAGGAAACTGGCAGAACACCGGTCATGGGGACTTCATCAAAACCACCAACTAAAAGGCTTGGGATCGCGACAGAATAATGGGAACCAGCAGCATCAGCTGACATCCTCACTCTGACAACATATGCAGAGCACCCTAATAAACAACTGCTACTATTTTGGGGATTGTAGTCAGGCACAGAACGGATGTAACCATAACATTCCCTGCAACGATCTAGATGAAAGTAATGTGCGTTCTGTAAAACATACCTCAACGTAAGCAATGACATATTTTCAATGCACCGGAACACAAAAACAATGTGCTAGCAGCAAGAATAAGTGTATTAGGAATGCAGAACAAGTCAGTGAAGCAGGAAGGCACTAGACTACCTGAAGGAATGTTCAGAAACAGTGGGATGGCATAAGCGTCATACGCATCAAGCATACCTAAACAACTATTGTGACATTATTAGTTTAAAATATGGCTATCAAAACGAAAACATTTCATAGGACCATTCGTCCCTCCTTTAGGCTCAGTTTGGATTCCTTTCACTTTTTAAAAGTTAACTCATGCCGAGGGGATTAGAAATATGCCTCTTTTATTTTTCACACTGGATCTGTTTGTACACTATGCACTGATGGCATTCAGGTTCATAACTACCACACGTTTGGCAAGTGCATGACCACTGTATCTAAAAAGAATCGTACAAAATGGTACACAACATTTGTATTCAAGCCAGGCAGAAGATTGATTCTTATCATAAAAGTGCCAACCCGATAAGTTTTATTATTTTGCATTTAATTAATTTCGTGCAGTAGGAATGAGTCAACGAAGAAGGCTGAACCCTTCTCAAATATGATTTCTCTAACTCGAGCCATTGATTTTAAGTTCATATAATGTATACAGCATGCTAAATGAATCTGGTAATTTATTTTAAAAAAGCTCATTGCTCCAGCTACAAGATCTTATTTGTCAAGTTAATATTGTTGTCCCAGCAGATCAGCAACATGTATTCTCTCAGATTACACATGTTCCCAAATAAACAATACAAAATAAATCCCTCTTAAATTGTAAGCTGATTATATTCTGTATAGTCACCGCAATATTTATTTGACTTTCCGGTTTTATATAAAAACCGAAACCGCGAATCTGTCAATACAGTAAATAATATTTATCTCTTTGGAATGTTTCTGTAAGCCTTATGGAACATGCTTTTATTTTATCAACATTTCCTATGTGTATCTTGGCTAAATTTCTCGATATGGGTGTCAAATTGGTGAGTGTATATTTTGTATTACATTAAACCACTGCATTTATTATCTAACTACAGAGTTGGCGTCCCTTTGAAAGTGTGTAGTTTATTCGAGGCGTTGACGTAAAATACGAAACAGGTGCTGAAAACCCTAAATATGAAGACTGCTTGATTTTCACATAGATATGATAGTTTGACTTGATGACCCCATATCATCAAGGGAACCATAATGAGTACAGATTTTTATATCCATTAATCATTGTTTTATATTGGCTTAAGTAAGGTTAAATAGACCTAGAAGTACCTTTAAGCATTGGTTTGCTGATGAGTATCAGCGACTGGAGCATGGTGATCCTAAGGGCATAGGGTCACCTAAAACCTTCAGCTAAGACAATGTTTCAAGAAGTATTTGAATATCGGTGATCTATGAAGAGATTGGATGGAGTACATTATATTTCAGTTTTTTAAGAAAAAAACAAATGCTCATTTGTCTGTGCATGGTTAATTGACAATGCGCTTCCTACACTTGAGTTTCAACTTAGTCCAATAGAGAGAAGTTACACTTCTATAAAAGATAATTAACCAAAGAATTCGACAAGTCACATACAGTATCAACATGATAAAACCTTTACTAAATGAGATATGAGTAGTCTACTACAGCTAGGTGGTTGGATAAAACTGATTTAATTTAAAAAAGGAACTCACAAAACTAATGGGATTGTATGCAGGGATATTCATGGTGATGAAGAAAGAGCAATCCAGGAACTGAACATAAATATTATGAAAGGCGGTGGTTACTATGTAAAGGAAAAAAAATGGAGATCATTCTGAATGTCCAAATCCTGACCTCTGAAGATGGTCTAAGATAAGTAAAATGGGGGAATTTATTTCTGCAATTACAGCCGTTAGTTATCAGATATCTGAATAAGGAATGCACAGCTTTATGTGAATTACCTGTTGGCATTTGTAAAACAAATTATTTCTGCTGTCTTTAAAAACACTGCTTTTCTATTTACTGCAAAACAATTGCGTGCAGACCCTAGTTCCTTCGAAGATTCAATACTAGTGTGTGCAACTGAATGAGTTAGCTTGACCTTTAATACAGGTGACTGGGCCATGTCACTATGAAGATATCCTTTCTAATGATATCTTTGGGACAGGGTGGAGATGCTGTTGAAAGAATATGCCTGTTCCTTATTTTGGTTTCCTAACTGAAGAGTTTTTCGTCTTTTTCCTTTACTTTTATTGTGAAGTTTGGCTACTTACTGGTGTGCACACTTTAGTTTGGGATGGATTTCCATTGCCTTTGGTCTTTTTTTGAATTATGTGGGACCAGCTGTGATTTTCCAAGGGAATACCTATTGGTGAAAATAAGTAGCATGTATGTCATCAGCAAAACTTGCAGTAGGTACTATTGTGCACACTTGCACAGTCCTTACATATTCACAGACTGTCATTTAGATATTCAGAAAAGTAGGAGAAGAGATTTATTATATGACTTATTTTGTTAGCAGTTGAAAGAATGGCACTCATGCTCCTTTTCCAAATTCCACTATGATAAACCCCTCATCAAAGCTCACTTGTGAAAGAAAAGTGGCCAATTACGAGTGGTGGGAGAGAGGCAAATTTAGAACATACTTATCAGTCCCCCCCAACTCTCAAGCTAAGACAGTAGGGACTATTTTAACGAGACTTATGTTGGGTCAAGACATGGTAAATGAAGTTGCAATAAACCTTGGGGCAGATTTACAAGTCCCTTGTCACACTTTTGCGCTGCTGTTGTGTCACTTTTTGTGATGCAGCGGCGGCGTAAACAATGTGCCACATTGCGGCCCATTTACAACGTGACGCATCTAGGGATATGCGTCACATTGTAAAACCCTGTGCCACATTATTTCTGTGTCAGGTATAATGTATGCAGGGTAGTCAATCAATCAATCAAAGGCTTTATTTCGATAAAAACTTATCATAAAAGCATCACAATAAAAAATTTCAGTTCATTTTATCTTAAAAACCATTTTTTACAATAAAAAGAGAAACATATCATAAATAAATTTTAAAAAACAGATTCAACAATTATTTTAAGCCTATTGGTTCTGATGCGCCCTGCCCAAGATAAAAATTTAGAGAGGGCACAAGCATACAATGGGCGAGAGTCGGACCTTAGAATGCGTAACGCCTCGACATGCTGTCTGGTACCTAATGAACGGCACAGATGTTTAAGCCATCTTCTTCTTGGGAGTACATACTCTTGGCATTCAAATAGAAAGTGTGCCACAGTCTCATGCCTAGATATACAAAAAGGGCAAAATTCTGTCGTCTGTACGGGGGGTTTCCACCCAGATGTAAAAGCGTGGAGTGGAAGAGTCCCGGTCCTAAATTTAAAGTAAAGGGTCCTATCAAATGGTCTCTCTATGATGTCAAGATATAATTCCCGGATGGGCAGGTCCTTGAAACTCAGAAAGTCCTCCGTAAGTCTGCCCAATATGCAGTTAGAGTTCTGTTGGGATGCAATCCAGGGTAGTCATTCTAACACGTGAAAGCCTCCTGTAAGTGACACGATTTCACTGTTCCACTTCTAGGACACCACTGTGTCAAAACCCTAGGCCTGCTTGGAGCAGGCATAAGGAGTGACACAGTGTATTAGGAATAGGTCTCCTCATGTGTTAGAAACGGTGTTTCCCGGTAGGCTAGGGCAAGCGCCAAAGCCAGGCAGAAACCCCCGTTCTAGTCAGGGCGAGGGAGCTATACCCTGAGGATAACCCCAGCTCACCCCCTTGGTAGCTTGGCACGAGCAGTCAGGCCTATCCCAGAGGCAATGTGTAATGCGTTTGCGCAACCCACACACACAGCGGCGACACACTAGGCACACCACAAAAGAGACTCCACACAAGGTTATATAAAAATAGCCTTTGTATTATAAAAGCACATTAGAATTACAATCACAGACCAATATACACTGTGCCAACCAGCGCCAGGACATTATTTACAGGGGACTATGTACAAGGCAGCGCAAATCGGGTCGCTGCCAGAACCATCACATAACACCAACAATAAACATAAACCAGCCAGTTGTTACTGGCAAGACCATGCACGTTGCATAATCACAATATCAATCACATTAGGCATAAATCTTGTTAGCATTAGGCGTACCCCTTTAGGCATAAATCCCATGATGCATAACATTGGGCATAACCATATTAGCATTGGGCATAATCACATGAGGCATCTCATTAGGTATAGAAGCATTAGGCATAAACCTCAGGCATAGAACACAAAATGCATTATATCAGCATACGTCACCTTGGGCATAAACACATGAGCATGAAAATTACATTGTGCAGAACATCAACATGGAGGCACTATACACCAACCCTACTTAGGCACAGAAATACATTATACCACAATCATGGGGCATAGATTACATTTGGCAAGTGGGAGCCCCTCTTTTGGGACTCAATAGTTAAAAATGCCCCAACGTGGCAGGTGTCCGCTCCTGCAGTGCAGCTGTGTCCAATGTGAGCCCCCCTCTGGGACTCAAAAGCATGTGGCGCTAACAGTGTGTAGTTGGAGCTCCACTCTGGTACTCAAAAAGGAAAGTTTGCCCAATGTTGCAGCTGCCCGCAGTGGCGGTGCAGCTGTGTCGCGAATGGAGGACTGACACCACTGTACACATAAGAGCCTCACTCCAGGGTTCTAAAGTTTGAACTTGCCCCCACGGTGCAGCTGCCCGCAACTGCGGTGCAACTGAGATTAACAAAAGGAGAACTGAGCACGTTGGTGCACCACTCCGGGACTCTGAAGTTAAAAACAATGCCCAAACGTTGCAGCGGCCCACAACTGTGGCGCCGCTGTAAAGATCAGCAAACCCTGGCACCACCCGTGCACAATGCGAAGACCCTCTGGTGCACCCCCAATGCCTGGGATGCAGACCCCACTCACCGGCAGTCAGGGGCCTCTTGCTGCAGCCGGCTCACCTTTCTCTGCAGCTTCTCCGGCCTTCTTCCAGACTTCACCCGGGTCCCCTCCTGGGACCTGGGACTGTGATGCGGAGCCCGCGAGGCTCAGCTCGGCTTCATACCGCAACCTCCTTACTGCTGCAGCCGCTACCCCTCTACTACACGCGGGACTCTCACCAACGCATGGGAGCCCTGCCAGTCCACCAGCCACAGCTTCCTCTTCGCGCCCCGCCCACAGTTAGGCACGGGCACCGGTAATACGCTTTTGGTGCTCCCAGGCTGCGGCGGTGATTCCCTGGCGGTGAAACACGGGTGGGCTCCCGCTTCAGAGTAGCGGCAAATGCGGGGTAGGCACCCGCTCTTGTTCTTTATAAAGGCAGGAAACGCAGGATGGGCACCCGCTGACCGAAAAATAAGCATAGATGCGGGGTGGGCACCTGTGAAATGGCACAAATGTGGGGTGGGCACCCACTCTCTTTTTAAAAATGCATGAAACGGGGGTTGGGCACCCACTGACCTAAAAAAAATAAGCGTAGATGCGGGGTGGGCACCCATGAAACGGCACCACTGCGGGGTGGGCACCCACTCAGTTTAAAGCATGAAGCGGGGTGGGCACCCACGAGAAGCTGCAAAGGTGTGGAAAATGTGGGGTGTGCTCCCTCTGTTCTTGGCCACACGTCGGGGGAATCCCACACACCAGGATTCCCTTGCAGCAAGTCGGCAATCACAGTGCTGCAAGATCCACGCTCCTTCTGGGGGAAATCAAAATATAGCGCTTATGAAGCACTAGAAGACAGGAAGTTTGGAGGCAATGCTGGGCAAGATCAGCAGGCAATAGGGCAATCCTCCTAGCGCAGCAGTCTACACTCCAGCCAAAGTCTCTTCCTGGTCCATAGAAAGGCAGAGGGGCAAAGTTGGGCACAGGGGCCAGCACGCAGGGTCCCACGGCAGTTCCTCCTGGCAGAGTGTCCCCTCTAAGTCAGCACAAGCACAACAACCCACATGGGGTCACAGCCTTTGTATTTATACCCCTTTCTGCCCTGCATCTAGAAGGGGGCAGAAGCTTCTGGAAGGGTCTAGGGGTAGGGGTTTCTGGAAGGGTCTTGGAAGTTCCAGTCCCAACTGGCACTTGTACTGGCACTGGGAGGGGTGTTATTAGAGGGTGGAGCTAGCCTTGTACAGGGCAGGCACTGACCTAGTCAGGTACAGGGGATTTCTCCGCCCACTACTCCAGTTGCAGACCTCCCACTCAGCCTGACCCTGCCTCCCTGGAGCCACCCACTCCTCACCAGCCTCGGTCATTTCTAGAAACAGACATGTAGGCAGGCACACAGCACAACTTCTAAAAGTGGCATTTCTAAAATAGCAAAAATAAATCTGCACACACCATTGTGCAGTATTTATCATTTCCATTCCACACATACCAAACATGCCATACTTATTTTGTTTTATTTAGGAGTTATCCCATAAGGTGGGGAGTTCCCAATGTTAACCTATGGAGGGCAGAGCGCACACGCACTCTGCACTGCTAACCAGTGCTAAAGTGCCCAGAGTCTTAAAACCACCAACACTATGTTAGAAAAAAAGTAGGTGTAAGGCAAAAAGTTTAGGGATGACCCTGCAAGAAGAGCCAAGTCCAACACCATGGATTGCAAGAGTTGTGTTGTGCTTGCGACACGACTCTTACGTCAACAGATGCATCAAAATTTAGAATGCATGTTAATCCTTTCACCATTGGGCGCAGTATTGTAAATACGGTGAATCCATGGTGGTGCAAGCGTTTCGCACACAGGCGCAGGGAAACTAAAGAATCTACACAGATGCGTCTGTTTCTTGTAAATAAGCCCCCTTGAGTCCAAGTTTCGTGCGCCAGTTTTGGTGAGCAAATTCTGAATTTGAGCCTGTTAATGATGATCTAATAAGACCAGATGCTGGTCAGGTGGGTCATGGTTTAGTTTTGTGCCTCCTTCCTTTAGCCTGTAAGAATGTGCTTTTCACTAGACCCTTTTATCTTCAAATTATGGAATAAAGAAATAATTCTAAAGTAAAATTCGTCTCCATCGGAATCATTTTACTGCAATTGCTTCCTCCTGTGTGGTACTGGTCAGCATTTGTTTGTATATCAGTAACAAACCACTAAAACGGGAGTTTGTTTTTGAAGTACAATACATCAACGACTCTATTTCGCATGGAGATTTCTCTGAGCTTGTCGGGCCATTGATCATTTTTCCTGTCAGGTGAGCCTTTTATCACATGTTGGTCATTGGTAAGTAAAATCTACTTCTGAAAGCCTGTTTTAAATAATGTGGGCACTCCAAGGCACAGTTGCTAGTGGAATTGAAATTTGTTGGTCAATGGTCAAATGTTTCTGAAGTTGAAGCTAGCTGAGGTCCAATGTTTGGAGACGAGGTGGTTTCCCCACATCTAACTGTGGTTGGTAGAAAAATCACGGGGTGATCCGACAGGAGGCGTGATGATTTGCAGCTGTGCTTCTGTGCTGCCAAATCCTTCCACTTAACAATGCTACGTCTTTCAAAGGAACACTCATATAACTTTTCAAGGTCTTTGAAATGTACATAAAAATACATCTGTCAAATTACTTTTGACGGGCAGTGAAAATTCTAAATTCCATGCAGGTTTTATACATAGACATTATTTGTAATGAAAGTGTGCACAAATAATGCATGTCTCTAAGTCATCTTTAAATGTATCTGTTTTGCCACAGCAAGATGGGTACTCACAAAAAGTGTGCAACATTTTTAAGAAGAACGTATATTCTTTCTCTAACACATAGGACCATGTCTGTAAAAAAGTAATACATTGTTTAAGGTAAAGCTAAACTAGCTGTAGGAATTTGTTCCATCACTTAGTCGTAGAAAAATGTGCATTTATATTAACATGGAGATTGTTTGGTAAATCGGCTATTGATTTTAGGCTCAATACAAAGCAATGAAAGAAAATAATAATATCAAGTAGAAAGTGATCATAATATTGCTTTTCTAAAAAAAAGGAAAAAATGTTGAGCAACAGATAATGTGACATTAAGGCTAGAGCTACTGCTTTTGAAATTGGGGCTCTAGGTTCGAGTTTGGCATCCGCTGACCATTCTGTGGTTCTTGGCAAATCATTTAGGGCCATATTATCAAGAACGGTGACAACATTATCGCCACTTTAGCGACAGGAAACTGCCGCTAAAGCGGCGATAAGGGGCTTGATAATATGCCTCTAGAGAATTCCAATAGAAGCCCGGGTTCTGGTGTGAAGGACCATAAACCTGGGCTTCTTTTGGAATTCTCTAGGGCATATTGTCAAGCCCCTTATCGCCGCTTTAGCGGCAGTTTCCTGCCGCAAAAGGGGCGATAATGTTATCACCATTCTTGATAATATGGCCCTGAATCTCTCCGTGCCTAAAAATGTATGTGAGCTTGTGTAATGTTAATGGTGGTCTTCTAGAGCTTTCCAATACCTTCAAGTCGAGTTTGCGCTATACCAAACCGCAAAGAAAAAAAAATGAGAAGCCCCTACACACATTATAGCTGTCATATTTAAGTTGATATCATTTACGAACAACAACATGTAGCTACCAGGTCCTCTCCTCCAGGTTTGGATATACATTTTCAAGGTGCATGCTGTATTTCTAACACTTGCTCTCAATCTAACATCTTATTTCATCAACCTTTCGGTTTATTCCTCTCCATATTCTGTCTTCTTTTCAAGAAATTAGTTCGCTTTTCCTTTCTAATTAGGCTTCCTCTGCGGTGAAGCTGTGATCTCCTGCTGCAGTCATGCCATTCAAGTCAATATAAAAACCAAAAAAAGCTGCACTGTTCACAGACAGGCTTATTTGTGTTCCCTTTTCAGATTTTTTCATTCATTCCAGTTGGACGGCTAAAAGGGGCAGAATGTGTTCCTTCTGTCAGGAGGCTGCCTGGTTCTCAGATAAAAAGAATAATTGTTAAAGCACAGTAGAGTAACAACAGCGCATCTGTAGCTGAACAGAAAGGGGATGCACTTTACACATTGTGGAGGGAAGTGTAGTATTGTAGGAACACCTGTATCACAGTAGACAAATGATGCATCTGGCAGTCAGTCCTTCTTGAGTGCTGGGGCTGTGACATAATGCCGAGGCACAATAAAAGTACCTCGATTCAAGTACACAAAAGGATCTTCATTTATTCCTGAATCTAACAAATGTAGGGCTTCCAAGCAGCTCTGTTTTGATAGGGAAACAGCATTTGCAACACCAGCTGACCACAGCATGCCTTTACCATGCAGGCTTTACAACGCATGTTTCTTTACTGCTCATGACTTTACTATGCTTAATTTTACAACTACTGTGCTTTTACCACGCATGCCTTTACACAGAACATGTAAGTATTTCACAGGTAAGAGCCTTACACACACACGGATATATATATATATATATTTTTTTTAATTTATTTATTTTTTTATTTATTTTTTATTTTTTTTTCACTGTAAAAACCAAAGGTTATAGGGTCTTTATAGCTAGGCTCAGATTTCACTCGCACAGAACCATAGCAATTCAGCCAACTATAATGTACACCCCCGCAATGCACTGCTTATGACCTCACATATTCCATCACTCTTGACATTGTCAGTGACATTACTCATGACATCCCAAATGACATCACTGATGACATCATCCAGTGAATGTAAGTGTTTTCTAAGAGTTTATGATTGTTAAACATATATACTAATCTACTACAAAAGTTAAATTAGTATGCTAGGTGTAGTAGTAATGAGGGATACTACCTCTATTATGTGAGTGGCTGTGTGACTGTGTGTGTCTGTGTGTAAGTGGGTGTCTGAGCAGCTTTATGGGTGTGTGAGTGGCTGTGTGAGCTGCTCTATGGGTGAATAAGTGAGTGTGAGAGTGGGTGTATCAGTGAGTGAGTGAGTGGGTGTCTGAAGGGCTCTAAGAGTGAGTGACTGGGTGTGTAAGTTGCTGTATGGGCAAGTAAGTGGCTTTTTGACTGGGTTTTTGGCTATGTGCATTGGTGTTTCAGTGATTGTATTGGAGAGTGAGTGGCTGTTCAAGTGGCTGTATGGGTGAGTGATCCACTCGGGTGTCTGACTGGCTGTAAAACTGAGGGAGTGTATATGAGCCTACATGTACAAGTGTGTGAATGCATGTATGGTTGAGTTAGTGGCTGTGTGAAGAGGCTGTATGGGTGAGTGACCGGGTGTGTGCATGGCTGTATGGTTGAATAAGTGGGTGTGCAAATAGCTGTAAGGGTGAGTATGTGGCAATGTGAGTGAGTGTATGGGTGAGCGACTGGTTGTGTGAGTAGCTGTATGGGTGAGTGAATGGTTTTGTAAGTGGCTCTACAAGTAAGTGAGTGGGTGTGTGAGTGGCCCTATGGATGAGTGAGTGGTTGTGTGAGTGCGTGTATGGGTCTGTGCATGGGTGTGTAAGTGGTTGTGTGGATGATGTCATCAGTGATGTCATCAGGGATGCCATTTGAGATGTTATTAGTGATGCCACTTACTATATCATGAGTGACATAATGTGTGAGTTCATAAGCAGTGCATTGCAGGGGGTAAGTTATAGTTAGCTCAGGTAGCTATAACTGCTGAATTTCTATAGTTTTGTACAAATGAAATCTGAGCCTAACTATAACATCCCTGTAACCTTTGTTGTTCAGTGAATTTCTAGGTATTTTTAAATTCCATTTCCTAACAATAGCATAACATATCTGCAACCTTTAGTTTGTTCAGTGAATTGCTAAGTTTTAAAAAAATGTTAATTCCTAACTATAACATCCATAAAACCTTTGGGTTTTCCATTGAATTTTGAAGTTTTTTTAAATTTTATTTCGTAACTATATCCTGTAACCTTCAAGAGGGAGTGTGTGAGTGAGTGCATGAGAACCTCATTGGGTATGTGAGTGAGTGTCTCAATGGGAGTGTTAATCAGTGTGTGAATGTCTGTGTTGTTCTGGGAGTAGCTGCATGCATTATCTGAGTGGGTCTGTGAGTAGGAGCGTAAGTGTCTGAGTGGGTTTGTGAGTGGGTACATGAGTGTTTGAGTGGGTCTGTGAGTGGGTGCATGAGTCTCTGAGTAGGTGTCTGAGTGGGTGCATGAGTGTCTAAGTGAGTGTTTCAGTGGGTCTGTAAATGGGTGTCTGAGTGGGTCTGTGAGTGGGTATATCAGTGTTAAAAGGGGGTCTGTCAGTGGTTGTGTGAGTGAATCATCCACAAAGGAACCACACCTGCACTTTTATCACACAAGAGTACACATTTTCACACAAAATGTCAACTAAAGTGGAGTGCTTTCTACTGGCTAATTACTAAGTGAAACCTCCTTGGTAAGTGTCCAGTACGTATTCAACGCTACAGGTACATAATGGAGCACAAGGAAATGTCATCAGCGACCTTCTGTATGTTTGGCAATGTGATTTTTCCTGGTGCGTCTTTATCTAGAAGTATATGATAATATGAATCCTCCTATAGAGACGACAACGAGACTACAAAGAGGTACACTCCCACCAAGCAAGGGTCTTTCTTCTTAACTATATGAAATAAGTTCTTCTTTGTTTGGTGGAGATGTACTCATATTTTTCAACATCAAGAACTCCTCCCCCAAATCACCTGGAAACGCGCTGTGGTGTTGCTTGTTAAGCTGTGTGTCATCCTGGCAAAAGGCAGGAAGACCTTTGCATACTACTAAGGTGGGCAGGGCCAAATGGATGAAGATTCCAAATGATTTCCACATTTGCATACTCCTAGTAATTTAAAGGGAGAATCATCAACACTTCGCTCACCAGGACAGGACAAGAAAGAACCAACTTGTCACAGTCACATACAGATTGCGCTCCAATAGATCATCAATGCAGTCAACTCCACAAAGGATTTCAGATAATTTTTCAATATGGAATTGCAGAGAAAATATACTTGCTATACCTTTGCCAAACCCAGAAGTTAGGATCATTTGTCCTTTACAGAAGTGGAGCTTCAACAGGGGCACCTGCTATGTTTATATTTGTAAGTGTCTCACGTTGAGGTTAAAATTCAGTCAAAGGAACTTTCGAATCAAAACAGCCCTGCAAAAACTTAATGTGGAAGGAGTTGCATAGCCCCCCTAACCTGGCCGATTTCGGCTCCGTTGATCCAAACCCCAAAGCCCGACCACAATGCAAATGTGGAGGAGGGCACACTGCCCCTCTGCCTGGGCTGATTTTGGCCATAGGGACCCCATCTCCAGAGGCCCTAACACAATTCAATGGGGGAGAGGGTGTGTGGCCACCCTCCCCGGGCCAATTTTGGTCTTGTTGAGAAGCACATTTCATTTGTCATCAGTGATGTCATTTGGGGTGTCATCAACAATGTCATCACTGATGTCACTGACCATCTTATGAGTGACGTAATATGTGAGGTCATAAGCAGTGCATTGCAAGGGCATAAATTATAGTTAGCTCATTTAACTATAGCTGCTGAATCTCTCTGGTTTTGTATGAGTGGAATGCGTCTCTGTAACCTTTGTTTTTTCAGCAAATATAAATATATATATATATATATATATATATATATATATATATATATATATATATATATATATATATATATATATATATATATCAAAGAAACTTCCCTTATGTGCAGTCTCGCACAACGAAAGGAACGGACAACTTCAGTCGCCAGTGCTTAGAAATGGTGTTTAATCAAAAAGTTACGTGCCTAGTCCATGACGCATTTCGAGCCACTCGGCCCTTGCTCACATGACCGCGTTACGTGTATTACAATACATTTAAAGTGAAATCACCCACTAGCACCTGAGAAAATCTGAAAGCATAACTAAGGAAATAGAAGAAACACTATTGCGTGTAAATTCATAAAATTGCCCATTCGATGTCACATTATTGAAAAAATCACAATAAATACTTCTGCAGCATTGTAAATTTGAACTTAAAAACTGTCAACAAAATGGGAATGAGTTTCTGCTGACACGTTTTCTGTGCGGACCATGTACATTACTAACATTGTCAGCTGTGCGTGAATATTCAATCTGTCAAGATAAGGAGTTATTTTTATATACAGTTAGTCTATTGGCCTGAAAAACTACCAAATTAGCAAAAATGCATAAAATATACACAGCAATTCAAAGCTATTTGTTATATGAAACTGGCAGTTGTTGTTACTGGGTACAAATACTCAAATGGAAACAGGTCTAGTAACTCCACAGGTTGAATAATCTTTTAGTAGCTGTGAGTAGATATGCTGATAATCTGAAGATGGTCAACCAAGACAACATCCTTGGAACATTTCATATAAGTGGTTAAATCCAAATTTTAAGGTATGTGCACGAAAGTGCCACAGATAGTATGCTGAAGTAATAAACAGTGCTCAGTGCTAAGGTGCCAATGTAGTAAAGTGTTAAGTGCTAGTGGTTAAAAAATTGAGTTCAGTACAGCCGAAAAATCACCTACTCCATAGTGGAGAGGGATTAACGAACACTGTGTCAACATGGAAGGTATAAATACCTGATGCTGAAAAAGGGATCCCCCTTAAAAAACAACCCTGAATGTAGTGTTGGTCAATTCGAACTCCCAATGGAAGTGGACAACTGTTTGCATAATTTTACATTGTCAAAGTAAAGGATTAAAAAGTCATATATTCATAACCAAACACATCGTCAGAAGTTATAGGCCTGTATGATAGTGACTGATTCACCATGGGCATGTAGAAGGAATGTATCAGTAATTAACGGTAATAGACACTCTGGGACCAAGATTGAACAGCTGAGATGTAATGGCCCAACAACTGACTGGTGTCCAAATCTCATGGATTGGCCTGGCATTGCTTACAGAAAATGGTGCATGTCCTCCCCAATGTTGAGACCATGAGGGCTTTTGGTGTCTAGCTCGATGATGTAGCGAGACTCCAATTGGCGCAATTGCTTTTCGCGATTCCCTCCTCTTTTTAGATTGGGTACGCAGTCCAGAACGCAATATTTAAGACAATTGAGATTGTTGGCATGTGTCATTTTAAAGTGTCTGGCCACTGGATAAGCGGGGTCTGAATTGACGATTGCTCGCAAATGTTGGAGAATGCGAGCATGCACCGGTAATTTGGTGCTGCCGATATATTTCAGTCCGCAGGTGCATTCTAACATGTAGACTGCATACTCCGTTCTACAGGAGTAGTGCCCTTTAATGGGAATACTTTCCGTCGAAAAAGCCGTGGTGTAGCTATTAGTATTGGTTCCAAATTTACAAGCGCGGCAAGAACTGCACCTGTAAAATCCAGATTTGGGAGATAACCAACTGGCTTTAGATGTTACTTCAGGACTGGATCTCACTAAGTCGTTGTGCATAGAATACGCCTTCCGGAAAGTAATAGTAGGCCTCATCGGGAGTACTTGTTTGAGCGTGGAATCTGTCAAAACAATAGGCCATTGTCTATTGATAATGGACTTGATTTGTTTAGCCTGTCTGCTGTATGCGGTGATGAGCCTACAAGTCACTTGATCGCACTGGGAATCATCTGTTGGATTGGCTGAGGATGTGTTAGATGTATGCAACGTGTTGCTGATTAATGATAATCTGTCTATACTGTTAGCCTTGTCTCTAGCTGATTTGAGTTTGTGGGGATTGTATCCTCTCTCTAAGAACCTCTGTGTGGCCTCGTTTTGATGTTGGATCAACTCATTGGGGTCGCTGCAAGCTCGGCGAATGCGAAGATATTCGCCGTATGGGAGACTAGTGATGGTGTGGGCCGGATGGAAGCTTTTGGCATGTAAAATGCTGTTGCCTGCTGATGGTTTACGATACAAACATGTTTGTATGTGATCGTTCTCAATGTACACTTTGATGTCAAGAAAGTTGCAGACTACATTGTTAATGTTGGCTGTGAATTGTAGATTGATGGTGTTCAAGTTGATTTTTGTTAACAAAATCCTCAGCCTCATCATGTGTACCATGCCAAATGACAAAAATGTCATCGATATAACGCCACCACCTAATGACATGTTTGCTCCACAAGGACCTGTGTTCTTGCTGTAGGACATGCTCCTCCCACCAGCCCACGTGTAAACACGCGTAGCTAGGGGAGAAGCATGCCCCCATCGCAACTCCCTGCAATTGTTGAAACAAAATACCATCAAAAGTAAAAATGTTGTTAAACAAACACCAACGGATCATAGAAATCAACATCTTGTTATGTGAATAAAGTTCAATGGGTCTTTTGCTGAGAAAAAATTCAATGGCTTGAATTCCATCTGTGTGCCGGATACTGGTGTAGAGTGAAGAAATGTCCAATGTTATGAAACAGTATTCTGAGGACCAACTCTCATTGTTGAGTTTGCACAAAAAATCTTTGCTATCACGTAGATATGTTGGTAGTTGAGTAACAAAGTCCTGTAAATAATAATCAATATAACGAGAAGTGTTTTCAAAAATGCTTTTCTTGACCGAAATGATTGGTCTACCTTGTACCGGATTGATGCCTTTGTGAACTTTAGGTATGAAATAAATGGTTGAAAGAACTGGAAACGGGTTGTGAAGGAAATTGAATTCGTCCTTGCTGATCAGATTGTCTCGTCTCCACATCGTGAGGTCGTCTTTATAGTTTTTGCTAATTTTGTTGAACTCAGTTGTATTGGTTCTGCGATAACAATCCTTATCGTTGAGATGTCGATAGGCTTCAGCTTTATATTCCTTTGTGCCCCACAGTACTATATTTCCACCTTTGTCGCTCTTATTGATGATGATTTCATGATTAGTGCTGAGTTTTTTCATCAATTGGAAATAGGCACGTGGTTGATGTTTAGAGTAAAATCCCTTCTGATTTTGCTTGCTTCTAGTTGTGTGGATTTTCTTTAATTCTTCAACAATCCTGTCGTGAAAAATATCTACCGCGTCGCGGGGCATAATAGGAACAAATGTGGAGGTAGGTTTGAAAGGACTTAGACCAGGAAGGGAGATGTTGATACCTTCTATGTCCGTCAGTTCTTGTGTGTTGATACTGTGATTACCGAGGTTATCATTGTTATCACTCAGTGAATGGAAAGTTTTCAACAATAATAGATCACCGGCCACGAGGTTCTCGCATTGGTTGGTAGCTTGGCTGGATGGCTCTTGACTTTGCGATGGATCGGGTGCACTTGTAGTTTTTTTTGTAGTTTCTTTAGTAGTTTTTTGCTTAGTGACTACAACAATGTTGGTTTTTTCTTTGCTTTTTTTGGTAGTTTCATTGCTGGCATCGTTGGTATTGACTTGTTTTTTGATGGTATAGTACTTGGTAAGTTTAAGTTTACGTATAAATTTGAAAACATCGATTCTTGTAGAACTGTAATTGAAGTTACTTTCTGGACAGAAGCTGAGACCTAGCGCTAGCAATTGTTTTTCTGCATTGCTGAGCTCCACATCCGTTAAATTGATGATGGTGCGGTCCGCTGATGTTAGCGCTGTTGCCATCTCTTTCTCTGCTGCCCCCTTCCTCTGCCTCTTGGCGCATTTGCGCCTCTCTGTTCTACGCTGGTTTCTTGTCTGTGTGGTTGCGCCGTGGTGTTCCGAGATCTCAATGATTTTTTGCGGTCCTCGGCTAAAAAATCAATCTCCTCAGCATAAGTTAAATGACCTAAATCTTCTTTGTTAGTGCTAGAGGAATCACCACTGAAATTAGAATCTGAATCGCTTACGAGAGAACTGAGGTCAGACGTGGAGGCATTCGCATTGGATGTTGTGGCCTGTAATGCATTGTCACTAGGATCCTTGCGACTTTTTCTGGATTTTCTCAAATAATCATATTTGCGCGCGAATGTGAACACTTGTCCGAGTTCATAGTCTCTTTTGTCGCGCGCAAATTTGAAAGCCTTTCTGTTTTTAATGATGGTTTCTTGTTTAAGGAGGCGAGTTTTCATTTCGTCAATGCCTTTGTCAATGGTGTCATTGGTAGATGAATTGCGGACTTTCGTTAGCTCCGAATTTAAGCGTTCTATTTCTTTGAGATTTACGTCACGATCAATGCGGGCATATTTGATCAATAAACATACCAGACGCATAGACGCCTCTAAATTGCTCTCTGCCCATTCTTTTAATAGAAGCGGGTTCGGACTGTCAAAACTGGGGGCTAACATAATTCGTAACCCGCGCGGTATCCTACCCGCTTCATGATATTTCTCCAATGATTTAATTTCCCACCATTTTGTTAGTTCACTTTTGCTGTTTTTTTCAAGTGCTCTCAATAAAGTTTTTACGTCATTGCCACTTTGATTGGAGTCTTTGCTGGAGTTAGGATTGGTTTTGAGGGGGATTTGAGGTAAGTTGGTGAACACTTCTTCAGCTGCTTTTTCGCGTTCACGTAACGCGTCTTCGGACATGGCAATTATCGGATATATCGTACCGCTGGATATGATGAATGGACGTTGATATTATCTATCTTCAACAATCAAGATAGCACATATGGCACCTCCCCACCTGCTTTGATATACCCAGTACACTTACTGCATGTACGTTGAATCTCGAACGGTCCTCCGACTCTCCGACACTCAATTTACTGCAGCTAGTACGGTATGTGGGTTGCGCAGGGGGCTGGTCTGTAGAGCTCCTCCAGGAGCGGAAAACCTCGTAGCTTGTTGGTACAACCAGCCAACTTCCGGGTGAGGGGTCCGTCACTTAGGGAACAAGCCAAATCCCCGACGAAATCTCAAAGAAACTTCCCTTATGTGCAGTCTCGCACAACGAAAGGAACGGACAACTTCAGTCGCCAGTGCTTAGAAATGGTGTTTAATCAAAAAGTTACGTGCCTAGTCCATGACGCGTTTCGAGCCACTCGGCCCTTGCTCACATGACCGCGTTACGTGTATTACAATACATTTAAAGTGAAATCACCCACTAGCACCTGAGAACAATCTGAAAGCATAACTAAGGAAATAGAAGAAACACTATTGCGTGTAAATTCATAAAATTGCCCATTCGATGTCACATTATTGAAAAAATCACAATAAATACTTCTGCAGCATTGTAAATTTGAACTTAAAAACTGTCAACAAAATGGGAATGAGTTTCTGCTGACACGTTTTCTGTGCGGACCATGTACATTACTAACATTGTCAGCTGTGCGTGAATATTCAATCTGTCAAGATAAGGAGTTATTTTTATATACAGTTAGTCTATTGGCCTGAAAAACTACCAAATTAGCAAAAATGCATAAAATATACACAGCAATTCAAAGCTATTTGTTATATGAAACTGGCAGTTGTTGTTACTGGGTACAAATACTCAAATGGAAACAGGTCTAGTAACTCCACAGGTTGAATAATCTTTTAGTAGCTGTGAGTAGATATGCTGATAATCTGAAGATGGTCAACCAAGACAACATCCTTGGAACATTTCATATAAGTGGTTAAATCCAAATTTTAAGGTATGTGCACGAAAGTGCCACAGATAGTATGCTGAAGTAATAAACAGTGCTCAGTGCTAAGGTGCCAATGTAGTAAAGTGTTAAGTGCTAGTGGTTAAAAAATTGAGTTCAGTACAGCCGAAAAATCACCTACTCCATAGTGGAGAGGGATTAACGAAATTCTATTTTGAATAACTTTGGCGCCGGTTGACAAATCCTCATGAAATTTTCAGAACTAATGAGGCGCTCCGTTCAGCTCCTACCCTGAAAGTCTCGGGGTGATTCGTCAAGCAGGGGCCGAGAAAAAAGGGGGGTCCCAAAACGCGTTTTCCCCATGCATTTTTCCATAGGACCTTTAGACACAGCTACAGCCCGAACGGCTGAACAGAATTACTTGAAATTTGGCAGAGAGGTAGCCATAAGGTCAAGGAAGTGCCTTTTGCAGGTCTGGTGTAAATCTGTTCAGTATGTCCTGAGAAAATAGCATTTAAAAGCATATATATATGTGGGCGGAGCCTAACCACCCATCTCATCCTGAGATCTGATTGGCTGTCAGCACTTCATCCAAGAAGTGTTGGCAGCCATCTTGGGACCAATATACATGATAGCACCTCATTAAAAAGCATTGCAGTTAATAGAAGGTTTTAAGACTTTAGTTACATTATAAATCATTTGTTGATGGTACCATACTCATTTTAGGAATTGTGGTACGTTCTAAGGTGATTTCACCATGTGAAAAAGCCTTCTGCTGGGATAGCATGATTGAGAGAAAAATATTTTCTCATGCTTTTACCACAGAGGTTTGGAAGGTGATCTATAAGCTAAACTGAGAGCTTATTTTCTGTAAATTCACATTATCTTTCTCAGTCATGTGAGAATGAAGTCTGACATTCTCAGTAAAACATGTACATCCAACAAAGGCAGAGACTGTCAGTTGATTCCTTTGTGTTCTACTGCAGCTTCCCAGAGTGTTCCAAAGAACTACTAGAGCGCTAACAGTCCTACTTATGATAAACGTATGGCACACCTGAAGCCATCTTGCTTGGATTAAAGTGGTGACTCTTAAAACATTTAATTTAAAAAGGAACAAAATGAGGGGGTTCATTTTTCCATAAAAAGTATGATTAGTGCTGCAGAAAGAAAAATTAGGGCACATTTTGAGTGACTTCTCAAATGCTCTTCTATTTCATTAAAAAATTCTGACATGCAGACTGAAACATGCACTTTTAATACCAGCAGCAGTTTTCCCTGGTGAGCAGTAGCTTTACTACAGTGATCTAATGAGCAAAAAGAGTGCTAACATTCTCAATTTATGGCAAATGTGTGACACATCTGAATGCCTTCTTGATGGAATCAAAGTAAAAAACTGAAAGTATTTCCTACTGAGGAGACTGCAGTAAATGAGGAAATTAGGAAACTTCATAACAAATAAGTCTCCCAAGATGACCACCAGAGACAAAAGAGCCCAAATGTAGCCCAAATATCACCCAGATGTAGCCCAAGTATAGCCCAATGACAGAATGTCCCAGAATGTTCTTAAAAACAACTAGAGCGCTTACTGTCTTCATTATGACTAAAGTATGGCACACCTGAAGCCATCTTGATTGGAATAAACTGGTAACACTTAAAACATTTAATTTAAAAAGGAACACAATGAGGGGGTTCATTTTGCCATAGGAATTATGATTAATGCTGAAGAAAGAAAATGAAGGCACATTTTGAGTGACTTCTCAAATCCTCTTCTATTTCATTAAAAAATTCTGGCATGCAGACTGAAACATGCACTTTTAATACCAGGAGCAGACTTCCATGGTGAACAGCAGTTTTACTACAGTGATCTAATGAGCAACTAGAGTGCTAACATTCAGAATGTATGGCAAATGTGTGACATATCTGAATACCTTCATGATGGAATCAAAGTAAAAAACTGAAAGCATTTCCTACTGAGGAGACTGCAGTACATGAGGAAATTAGGAAACTTCATAACAAATAAATCTCCCAAGATGGCCACCGGAGACAAAAGAGCCCAAATGTAGCCCAAAATCACCCAGATGTAGCCCAAATATAGCCCAATGACAGAAGTGTGCAAAACACTTATTCTTTTGTGTTTTTGCAGTGTTATATAGTGCAGACTTGTCAGGTATTGGAGTGCTTTACATGAGCATTGGTTACATCACACAAGAACAAATTCATTTTGGTTGTAGACATGGGGAGACTAAGTGATTTGACCAGAATCACAGAATGACGAGCTGAAGCAGAAACTTCAACCTGATTCCCCAGTTGCAAAGTCTGCAGTTCTGGAAGTAACACCACATCCTCTCCCCTAAGTGCAACATTTAATCAAGTGGTCAACTGGATAAAAAACATAAAGATAACAAATAATTTAAAAGTGCTTTGTCGCTATTTGAAAACTCAGAAAATATGTCCTTATTTTACTCTTTTAGAGGACTAACCATAATTTTGATGCCAATAAGACCCTCTCATATATGTAATTTCTAAAGGAAATGCTCTAGGTATTACAGTTTTGATTACATCAAGAGGATGTCAGGCGTTCCACACTTTTGTAATAAATATAGAATGTTAGCAATCTAGTTGTTCATTAGGATACTGTTGAGAGGCAGAGGCCAGGGGCACGGACTCTGAAAATTGAAGGCAGGTAGGAGGGTGCAAAGGCAACAATTTAACCACACTGAGCAGGCAGGAAGGGCCGTGGAAGCACAACAGACTATGGAGGGCAGTGGAAAGGGGGGCAGGGGCAACAAACCAACAATACAGGACTTGCAAGAGAGGCTGTTGGAGGGAAGATCTATTACGGGTCAAGGAAGCTAGGGGCGGTCCCCAGAGCCCCGGAAGCCACCACAGAACTGAGCAGGAGAGTGAGTCAGGGACAAAAGGGGCACCTTAATTTGAGCCGGGGTGCCTAGGAACGCTTGCTCCAAAAATGAAGAAAACATATGAGACATGGAATTGGAGGCAGAATACAATGGCAGTTTAATGAGAAGATGCAACTTCAAAGAAACCGCAGAATAGAGACATAAAGTACAAAATCCAGAATCCAGATAATCATACAGCTGTCATGATATTCTCTGTATCTCAATTAATGTACTGACAGAGAGAGAGAGAAAACACATCTATAAATGCATCATGAGAAACAAGTTACACCAAGGAAAATGTTACCTAGGAACACTCACGTTTACTCTTAGAGCAAGCATTCCTGCAATTACAATACAAAATCTTTTAAATGCAAAAGTAAAGAGAACAATGGTTAAACATAACATGACATTTCATATAGGTAATATAGAATAAGATACTTCAAGCAAAGCAGAGCAAGACATTTTAAGTAAAGGAAGACAAGAGCTCCCAGCTCTTGGGGAAAACCTGCACAGCCTGTTAACCTACATACAGACGGCGAGGCAGTCCGTCGATATCTGTGGGTGCTCCCTTTTTATATCATTTTGTGGGCTCCTTTGCACGCTACATCTACCTACGTATGCTACCCAAAAGCTTCGTCTGCAGATTTTACCAGACATTTCGTCATTTACCCACTTAATGCTGACAATGGACTGGGTGAAAAGGTCAGTCTCTCAGGCCAATCGCTTATCGTAAGTTCCATAGAGCAAGCAGAAAATAATGGGTATTGTACGGGAATTCAATATATTCATGTATAAAATCTCCTCAGTTCTCCTAACTTGACACTCTGCGGTTGCCACTTCCTTAAAAGCAGGAAACCTGCCCAGGAAGCAAGTACCAGTCTAGGATGCAGCCTACTGTATGTCGACAGCTTCAGGGGGATGTTGAACTTTGATACCGAGCACGGAGCACTCGGGTAGGGTGGGGGCTACTAGTTTGGAGCAGATGGCCTCGCAGACCTGCCTTCAGACTGCTATACACTAAAATTGCAGAGCTATGGTCAATTTAACAAAGAGGCCTACATATTGAACAGAAGGGCCTACACAGGGGTTTTATGCTGGCTGAGTGGTAAGGATGTCTCAGGATAATTATATAGCAACACAGGACCCGCTGGTCAATTTAATACGGCCTACAAATGCGGCTGGCAGGGCAAGGACAAGGGTCTCATACTTCAGGTGTGGACAGAACGGGCCAGGGGCCCCCTGTGATACAAAATCTACCCTCCTTCAAGGCTGTGGCAATGTAATAGACCATTGTGGGCAGAAGGAAGAGGCAATGGTAGTACAACCATACATGCCAACAGACCCGATTCAGCCAGGAAACGTCCAATGTTTTTAAGCTCAAATGGGCTTTATTTGACTGTCTCCTGTCTACAATATCCTCTTTTTCAATGTAACTCAAAGGGGAAAATCAATACCCCAGTTTTTTTTAAAAATCTCCCTCTTACCAAGTCCAAAATGTTCGCAAGTATGGTACATTGGATCATGGAAGGAAATGGGATAGGGACATGGACTTGGATAACAGAGGACAGGAGGGACATGGAGAGGTGCACCAAACTGACCCTGCAGGGCAGGCATCAGGGTTTGCAGCAGCACAATACACCACACAGGGCATGCAGGACGGGAGTGCAGCACAACAATCCATAGAAAGCAAGAGGGAGGGGACAGGACCATGCAGGACCGCATTCAGTCCGGACTGAAGGCGGTGGCTAGCTGGCTGACAGGCAATTGCCTTCAGCTAAACGCCACTAAAACAGAGGTGATGGTCGTCGGGAAGGGAGTGGAGCTGTGGGGTGACCACTGGTGGCCCTCAGAGTTGGGACCTACTCCGATCCCGGTATCGGAAGTGAAAAATCTGGGGGTATGGCTGGATGCGGGCCTCTCCTTTGTAGGCCATACTAAAAGAACCGCGGCCTGTTGTTTCGGTCTCCTGAGGGGCTTGAGACCTGTTCTCAAGTTCTTTGACGCCCCGACCAGGCAGCTGGTGATCCAGGCTACTATCATCTCCCGCCTGGATTACGCCAGCTCTCTCCTGGCTGGGGCTAACCAGGCTGAACTAACCCGCTTGCAACGGGTTCAGAATGATGCGGCGAGGGCGATTGTTGGCTTGCCCAGATTCTGCTCAGTGATAGGTGTCCTTCGCTCCCTACACTGGCTTCCGGTCAGGAAGCGCATCCTCTTCAAGGTTTTGTGCCTTGCTTTTAAAATCTTGAGAGGTACAGGCCCGGAAATCCTGTCGAGTTGTCTGTCTTTGTATGTCCCTGCCCGTAGCCTTCGCTCTCAGGGTCTGGCCCTTGCGGTGGTTCCCAGATTCAGGCTTAGCCGCATGGGAGGCCGCTTGTTTAGGGTAATGGCTGCGTCAGCATGGAACTCCTTGCCTGTTGAAATCCGCTTGCTGGAGGACCTTCTGACCTTTCGGAGGGCTATAAAAAGCTTCTTGTTTTAGCTGTTTCTTAGTTTCTGTTTTTAGCCTGTGGTTGTGTTCCGTGCTACCTTGTCTCTGCGCCAGGACGCTCCTTGGCTGGAGTATCTGTGCGCACAATAAATAGTCGTAACATAACATAACATAACATGGACAACAGAGAACAGAGGGGCAAGACGCAATGGTAGCTAGCTGACCATAATGGACAGACAGGAGAGAAAGCTGCAGTATAACAGACCATAAAGGGCAGGAGGGACGGATCAGGGGCATTACAATGGAACAGACAAGCCAGGAGGGAGGAAGTAGGGGTCTGCACATGTAAACAGAGGGCTGGGGGCAAGGGGGCAGGGCAGGAGCAGCAAGATAGCCATGGAGGTCAGGCAGGATGGGCACTAGAAGCAAGACACACCATGAAGAGCAACAGAGAGACTGTGATGGCATACACACAGACCATGGAGGGAAGGTGGGAGGGGGTCAGGGGCAGCTAACTGACCACACAGGGAAGGTGGGAGGGGCCATGGCAGCACAGAAGACCATGCATGGCAAGTGGGAGGGTTAGTGGCAGCACAATGGCTATGATGGGCAAGAAGGAGGGTGCAGGGGCATGCACAAAGGACGATGGAGGATAGAAGGGAGGGTCAGGACCTGTGCACAGACAAGAAAGTTCAGGGGAAGGGACCTCACAACAGACCACACATCGCAGGCAGGAGGAGCAGTTGCAGCACATCAGACCAGGGAGGGCAGAAGGGTGTGGCAGTACAATGGACCATGTAGGACAGGAGGAAGAGGATAGGGGCATGGCATGTGGACAGGCAGGGTGGAGGTGGCAGGGACAGGTTACAGTCATCTGACAATGCTAGGCAGGTGGGAGGGGAGTGGCAGCTCAACAGAACACTCAGAGTAGATAGGAGTGGCAGGTCCATGGGACATGGTGGGCAAAAAGGATGGAGCAGGGGCATGCACACAGACATCGGAGGGCAGGGGGAAGGAGAATAGGGGCAGCAAGCTAAGCACAGAGTTTAAGCAGGAGGTCAATGATGGGGCATAGAATTGGGCAATGGAGGGCAGGAGGAGTGGACTGGTACATCATACTAAATTGAGGGCAGTGGCAGCACATCAGACCATGCATGGCAGGAGGGAGGAGGCTAGTCCATGGATTCACACAACAGAGGATAGGGAGGAGGGGGATGGGGCAGCACGCTAACTGTTCAGAGAAGGCGGGTATTAGGAACTTTATTGTTTTTAAAACATTGTGTCTGTGCGAACTACTTAAAATATGAACAAGTATGCAGCATAATCTCACTTTTATTCAGGAAGAAGAGGACGTTTGTGACTGTGACTCCGGGCTCACTTGGCAGAAACACCCCCTGACCCTCCACCCCCTATCGCAAAATGTAATGCCCGTGAAAAGGGTAGGTGAACACAGTGTTATATAGAACATAGTCCTGAGAGCACGATTGAAAATGAAAACTACATATAGTGTATGGTATAAACTATGCACCAAAAAGTGTGATATAAGATGAACCGGGCGTGAAATATAATATGCAATACATTGTGCGCAATGACATATTCATTGGAGAGCGCGAGATAGCACAGGCACTAGCGCGTGCTATGCGATATGCGCCTTGGAGTGTAATATGCACAGGGCAGTGTTGTGTAACCTAACTAGTCTCTAAAGTTGTAATATAAAATATGTGCTGGGGAGTGTAACGTTGCATATGCACTGTGACACAGATATGGATCCCAGATTGTAATATGTATGGCATAGCACTGTGCGTTATAACATAGGCATCAAGGAAGGCACGTTAGATGGGGCAATATAACCCATGCGAAGACAAGTGTGGCATGACATATTCACGGGGTGGTGTTACAGTGCACATGGGCTAGAGAGTGTCATAGCATATGCACTAGCTAGTGGAATACAACACAGAGGTGTGTGGCACTCGGCAGGCAATGGTGGGTGTAACACAGCATTGGGCTCTGTCAGGAGCGCGCTGTGACTCTCAAGTGATGTTCGTCCCATTTCCAGAGAGTAAAATAAAAAGTATTACACATCCGGCAGTGGATGTGTGTTTTATTAACCGTGAGGGGGGTTTCTTGCATAGTTTTGGTCGAATTTTTGTCGAATCCCCTTTGAATGACTTGGTGTGCATGTGTATTAAATGTGCCCGTCAATAGCTACCCATGTTTGTATAAATAAACAACAAGGGTGTCTACCGGGATTAGGCACGGTAGGGCATCAGACATGTCAGAGCTTCACTTGTGGTGTAAATACATTCCACGTGGATTCATTGCATGCATAGTCGCCTTTTAATGAATATCACGCAAATCGTCATGGTGATAGGTACGTACGGTTTGTCCAGCATGTCCTAGGTGACAGTGGCCGGCCCTGGGGATTGGGGTCAAAAAAATATAATTAGGAGACAGGCCCTGGGGGATGGGGTCATCAGGGCCAATAAATTAGAATAAGAAGGGGAACCACACAGCCCCCCTTCTTAAAAAATTAAGATAAATAAAAGACTGGCATCGTGCCGGAGGCCATGCCCCCTCCGTGCAGCACTCTGCAAACGCGCTCCCAATAGGCATCTCCAGTATGCGCCAGGGAGCTGCGCTACAGACAGGTGTTCTGAGGCCAAGCCCCTTTTTACACCTCTCTGCAACGCAGCTCTGTGGCGCTTACTGGAGGTACCTAGTGGTCTAGTTTCACCCTAGGGACCCTTAGGATTCAAGGGGACTTAATCTCTCAACTTAGAACAGCCACAGGGCGCGTTTACACAGTGGTGAAGGGAGGGGACGGGGCCTGAGGTGACGTGTGCAAACACGCACTATGGCACGTTTTAAATTGGGGATATAATTTCCCTTCAATACTGAGGGCCCCTGGGGGTTAACTAGCCTACCAAGTGCTTCCAGTAAGCGCCACTGAGCTGCATTGCAGAGAGGTGGTCCAGGCTGTGCCACTTTTTACACCTCTCTGCAACGCAGCTCTGTGGCACTTACTGGAGGTACCTAGTGGGCTAGTTGGACCCTAGGGACCCTCAGGATTCAAATGAACTTAATCTCCCAACTAAAAATGGACACAGGGCGTGTTTACACAGTGGTGAAGGGAGGGGACGGGACCTGAGTTAACGTGTGCAAAAACGCCCTGTGGCCTGTTTTAAGAGGTAGTTTTAATCCCCATGCCCTATTATATACTAGGGGCTTACAGAGGAGGTCATGCTAATCACAGGGGGACCCAACGCATAATGTTCCCTAGTGTATGTAGGTGTTTTCACTGTATTCTAAGTGTCTTTTAACATAGCACTGGCTCTAGGACTGGTTACTCAGACTCAGTTACCACCAGTATCCGTCTGAAAAAGTTGAGGGTACAGGATGATTTTGCAACAAGGCTTCTTTCTGCTCTTCTTTTTGTTCTTTCTGCACGTTATCCTTCTTCCTGCACTTATCTTCGTATTTGAGGACTTCTGTTGCTTCTTTCTGCACTTCTTTTGTTTCTTTCTGTGCATCTTTTTCTTCTTTCTTCACATGTCCTATCTCTGTAGGCATAGTTAGAAATTAGCATTTAAAAAACCTTTGAAATTCACAGAAAAAAACATAGGTTTCAGGCACGTTATAGTTAGGAATTAGCATTTAAAAAACCTGAGAAATTCACTGAAAAAACCATAGGTTTCAGGGGTGTTATAGTTAGCTGGACTTTTCACTTATACAAAACCATTGAAATTCCCCCGTTATAGTTAATTCAGCTAACTATAACTCGCGCGCCCGCAATGCACTGCTGATGACGTCACATATTACATCACTCATGACATGGTCAGTGACATCACTCATGACATCACTGATGACATCTCAAATGACATCACTGATGACATCACTGATGACATCATCCTTGTGATAGAGTGGCAGACCTCCTCTCACCCTAATATAACCTTTGATACACACATTCAAAAATAGAGACTAAAATTTTCAAAACAATGGACATACCAATACCAGTTACAACAACCTCTTCAGTAATTCTAAGATCCACATACACATCCACTCATTCACCAACAGTCCTATACAGTCACTCATACATGTACTCACTCATCATATGTACTCATACACCTATACATCCTGTTACACAATGCCACTCATCCATAGAGTTACTCACACACATAGTCACTCATGCTAATAAAGAATCAAACATACATTTACTTGCATATACAGTTATACACACACCACCACACTTACTTCTATGGAAACTTACACATACTTAGTCTTTTAAACAATCACTTATAGAAACACATACTTATTCATACAGGAACTCTTTCAATCTCTCACTCTCACATATACTCACATATATACACCAATAGTCACATATACTAGTTTAAAACATATGTAGTTACTCATAAAGACACTATTGAGATAGCTATTCACTCACTAACACACCCATACACACACTCATCCACCCATACAGTCCTGCACACATGCTGTGTTCAACACATACAAACAGTGAGTCACTCATTCATGCACCTATGCACTACGTAATACCCCCACCGAACCATGCAGACACTCAGACTGATACTCAAAAAAACAACTAATAACCTATATAGACACCCATGTAGCTACTCACCAACCCATGCAGCCACTTATACACAAAGTGAGAGACTGATACAGATATTTACATATTTAAACATTACTCACTAAGCCATGTATTCACTATGATACACTTAATCAGTCAGTTACACAATCAATTTTTCAAAAACAAATCATTCATTTAGACACTTATATACCCATTTATTCTTCCATCGACCTTGAGATATACATATATAAAACATATTTAATTTTCAGAAAAACACACATTCACTGGATGATGTTATCAGTGATGTCATCAGTGATGTCATTTGAGATGTCATCAGTGATGTCATGAGTGATGTCACTGACCATGTCATGAGTGATGTAATATGTGACGTCATCAGCAGTGCATTGCGGGCGCGCGAGTTATAGTTAGCTGAATTAACTATAACGGGGGAATTTCAATGGTTTTGTACAAGTGAAAAGTCCAGCTAACTATAACACCCCTGAAACCTATGGTATTTTCAGTGAATATATATATATATATCTATGCAACAATGTATCCAAAAAGCAAACAAATGGATACGAACAATCTCCTTGGCAAATTGTGCAACAAATGTTTATTTAAAGCGTTCTAGAGTGACAACCTGGCAACGCATTTCAACTGCTCACGGTAGCATTGATCATGACAGTGAGTGCCATTTTTGAATGCATAATACAGCAAACAATGTGTAAACATAGACAAAGGGTGTGATAGACATTAAAAAAATACTTGGTTAAAAGAAACACATGTAAAAGGCATAATATTTTCTATTCACACGTGGTGGGGAAGATAGTTTCTATTAGCAAAATCCCATTGATAAAAATCACTAATTAATTTCAACATGCTAATAAATATTTATGTGCAAAATATGGCCTATTTACTATTCCTTCTTAAAGTTGGTCCACATTATAGTGTTAGTACAAAATGCTACTTGCTATGTATAATTTTTGTGGAAACCATAGTCTGTTTCGGAACCTCAATAACATACCTAAAAGGCCAATAATACATGAGATAGTATCTATTGACACTTTAACCTACTGATGGTCACCTTTAGGTAGTTATAGTTAGGACCTATTTTCAATAGGAAAAGCATTTTTTTAATTTTTCTAATAACTTTGGCGCAGTTTGAGGATTTCTCACAAATTTTTCAAAACTAGTTTGCCACTCTCTTCAACTGCTGTCTGGAATGGTTTGGGATGATTTGTCAAACGGGGCTGAGAAAAAAAGGGGGTCCCAAAACGCATTTTCCCCACTCAATTTCAGACAGGGATTTTAGACTACAGTCTGAACTGCTCAACGGAATTACACCAAATTTGGCAGGCAGCTAGATCTTGGTCCAGAAAGATCGCCTTTTGTAATTTGGTGTAAATTTGTCAGTAGTTTTTAAGTAATTAAAAACAGATGTATGTATATCTAAGGATGCGGAGGGTAAGCGGATCTGAGAGATCTCATGCTGAGATCTGATTGGCCGCCACCACTTCAACCAGGTGGAAGTCATTTAGGGACTCTGCCCTGACCCCAAGAAAAAAGTTTTAAAAAAATAAAAGGGGTCATGCTAGAAATACCCTGACCACATAGGCCTGGTTGTGGGATCCCAAAGGGACCCCACTGATGACCAAAACATTTTTTTTTTAAATTTTGCCATACCTTCATGGAGGATCCATGACAAAAGTCTCCAGCGTGTGTTTTTTTTAGCCCCCTGGGTGGGCTAGGTCCCAGGGGTAATTGTCTATATTATTATAGAGGAGGGGTGTCCCCCTCCCTTGGCCAATTTTGGCCCTGGGGAGCCAATCCCCCAGGGCCCAGGCATTTTAGTAAGGAGAGGCAGACTGTGCAGGCCCCTCCTCAGGCCGACTTAACTGTGGGGACCCCATGCCCTGGCTGCAACACCAATGCCCCCTCTCCCAGAGCCACTAATGGCCCTGGGGTCCAAGGGCCGACTCCTGCTTTTTCCCAGGTTTTCCACCCATGGGAAATAGCAGTTGCCCTGCCTGCACTGCCACAGGCAGGAAAACCTGTTTGTTCTTGCTTGGCAGAAATGTACTAATGTGATCTTCAATTATGCCCCATCCATTTTCCCTACCTATAATGCTACACCTTCCGCTGCATAGCCACATTTTCAAACACTTCTCACTCTACTCTGTATGGAATATTATATCTCACTTTTTATTCCTTTTCTCTGGATATTGCCAACCTATATCTGAATCAATATATTTTAATGTGCATATTGTTTGTTTCATTGGGTTTACATGTTTTTAAGGATTTGCAGTACATTTGCAAATGGTCTTTCAAATAGGCCATGTGGCTTTCCATGTTGCACCCTCTCTTTTCTGTAGCACATGTTGATGAAAATAACATAATTATAAATATTATCTGTTGGGTCTGAGTAAAGCAGATTATTGTAAATAGGACAATTATACAGCCTACATTTTCATGAAAATATAAGGCTCACTTGCATATTTTAATTGGACTTGAACCAAAAAGACAGTTTCTGTAAATCCCGTGGATTGGCAGATTATTTTCCTGTGCTAGGCTATTAATCAAGGTAGAGAAGAATTCTTTGCCATCTGAGTGTTTATCCATTTGTTTGTTTCATTGCCTGCTATCTGCTCTTTGTTAGCCATGACAGAACACATGATTTACTTTTTTTGTTAACTGTTTTATCACTTTGGATCCATCTGCTTCACTCTTAGGTCAAACATAAAATGATGCTTATACTAGGTAGGGATCGGAAATTGGGTTTCTGCTTGACTGGGTCCTGGTCAAACAGCAACCATAATCCTTGTCATGGCACAGCACAAACAATCCCCAAATTACCCTGTGCTCAAGCCCCTGGTAGCTTGGCACAAAGAATCAATAGAGGCAATGTGTAAAGTATTTGTGTAAAACCTCAAACAGTCAAATGGCGAAGACACCACACAGAATGGATCCCACACCAGATTAGAAAAATAGAACTGAATTTAATAACTAAAACAATAATAAACAGCAAACATCCAATCAGTAGAGCCGGTGTTATGAATTTTTAAAGAATAAAGTGTTAAATAGCCACTAAAATTATAAAGCCAACTGTGCCTATCTGGTCAAGCTAGACTGAGTCAAAGTCAACAGCTCAGGCCAACCAAGATGGAGTGCAGGTCGGATACAGTCCCAGATTATATGCTTAAAGTTTTACCTTCTCATGGATCCCATTCACATTGGAGAGGGTCATGGGGAACAAGGAGAGTGTTGCGAGCCATTGTTGGTGTTGCACATGTAGCAAGCCGTGAGTCACGGATGGGCAGGTGGAGCTTTGCATTGGCAGTCTCCCATGGGCTGTTGATGCTGATGTGTGAAGAGACGTGCTGGTGGCAGCTTGCCCTAAATATCGGTGCAAGCTGTGCAGTCTTGGGGTGAACGGTCATGTTCTCGATCTCGGAGGGCCCAAAAGATTGCCTTAAGAGCCTGTGAGCAACACCAAGTGTTCAGGACCAAAAAGGCACCATTTGGGGGTCAGGAACTCGCTGCAGATGTTTCCATGAGCTGGTTAAGGGGGGCCCTATATTTCTCTGAGGCTCGGATCAGGAGGCCAGCAGACTAGCCCTTTGACTCACTCAGGGGTCCTGAGATCAAGATGGAGTTGCAGTTCCAGTTTTATTTGCTAGATAAGAGGGCAGCAGGCAGCAGGTCAGCCCAGCAGGGTAGCAGTTCCATTTCAGCAGGGGTCCTGGAGAGTGGCAGTCCTTATAGCAGCACAGCAGTCCTTCTTCCTGGCAGAGTATCCTCAGGTCCTGTTGTGCACTGAAGAGTTGGTGTCTGAGGTCACCCAGTTGTGCCTTTGAAGTAGAGCAATAACTTCTAGAGGTTTCCCTTTGAGGTTCCAAGGTATCCTGCCATCCTGTCCTAGTTTCAGACTAACTACAGGGGCTATGCATCCTTTTGTGTGAAGGCAGGGCATAGCCTAATAAAGTGTAAGTAGGGCTGTGCCAAGCATCTCCCACCCATCCTGCTACTGATGGGTCATTCAGTTACACCTAAACTCTTTATTGTGTGGCTGTCTCGGAGGGATGCATACACAAAGCTCAACTGTCAGCTGTTCTCAGTCATGTGAACAGAAACAGGCTATAGGCACTAAATGGCTAAGGCAAGAAAATGCCAACTGTCAAAAAGTGGCATTTTCAGAATTGTAATTTAAAATCTGACTTTGCCATAAGCTAGGATTTTAAATTGTCATTTCAGAGACACCAAACATGAACTGATTATCGCTTCCCATTTGGAAATTGCACTTATAAAATGTGATAATTCAATTCCAGTGTTATCCTATGGGTCCTATGGGAGAGGTGGTCCTTGCAGTAATTAAAAACAAATTTAAGAGTTTTTCACCACCAGGGCATGTAAAATTTAAAAGTACATTATCTATTTTTTAAATATATTGCACCTTGCCACTGGGCAGTCCAGAGTCTAACCTATGGGTGACTTCTATTTATTAAAAAGGAAGGTTTGGGCCTGGCAAATGGTTTATTTTGCCAGGTCGACATGGCAGTTTAAAACTGCACACACAAGCTCTGCAACGGCAGACCTGAGACAGTATTCAGACAAAATTCCTAGTAAAAAATATCGAGGGACCAAAAAATTGAATTTCCATACTATGATACACAAATATCATGATGCTGGAATATCATTGACAAGAATACCGATTTCCTATGGTAAGTAATATCGATGTTAAAAATATCTATGTTGTGGATATTGTTTACAAAAATATCTATGTTGGTAATATCATTTACAAAAATATCTATGTAAAGAATATAATGTTTAATTATCTTCATGTATTTTACTATATGTTTTAATTGTATATGTTCCAAATTGTATAACTGGTGTTAATGTTTTTAAATATAGTGTGTACATTTGTAATTGTTTTTAAATGTAATTTTATTGATAATTGTAATTTTTCATGTTGTAGTGGGTTGTGGGATTTGTAGGGTTACAGGGTGGGAAGTAAATTAATTATAACTAATTAATTCATTTTTATTTTGATTTACAATGTGTAATTAATATATTTTTTAATTTCAATTTTTGGTGTCAGTTGTTGGGTTTGTAGGAGCAAAGGGTGGGAAAGTAATAATTATAACTAATAAATGATTAATGTTAATTACTAATAACTATCAAATTGATATTTAATTATGTATATTGTGCAATTACTATATTCGTTTGAGTAATATTTCAGGTGCGGGATGTTGGGTTTGTTGGGTAAAGGATGGCAAGTTCATTACATATAATTAATTATTAGTTCATTATAATTAATTGTTAATTTGATAATCATGTAAATTGTGTAATTAATAACATTTGTAAGATATATTTTAGGTGTGGGTTATTGGATTCTTAGGGTTACAGGGTGGGAAGGTAATTTAGAAATTATGTAGTGATAACTAATTATTAGTGATCATCACACATTAATGTTTTTCTGGTTTCATGGAGGTTGTGCTTTAGCCAGCAGAGATTCCTATATAACGGATTCTCTGATCATGCCATGTTGGTGCTTGAGCTATATTTAGGAAACTCCGTTAGGTCCCCTAAGCGATGGTTGCTGAATAGACAATATCAATATTTTAATGAAGAGGACTGGGTGGGTTTTATGGGGACAGAGATCAAGGAATTTCTATCACAAAATAGTGAGTCCGCACCTCTGAGTGTGGTCTGGGATACACTTAAGGCCTTCATCCGGGGGTTAATTATTGGAAAAGATGCAGAAATTGTTAGAAAAGTCAGGGAAGATAAGAGAATCTTGGAGCAGAAGATCCAAGTGTCTTACTCTGCATTTCTTAACAACCCCTCTGTGTTTAACCAGCGTCAGCTGGATCAGGCTAAACGTGAACTCAGTGCCAATTATTACACTCAGAGTGAAGCCTCCTTTCAACAATATCGCCAAAAAACATATGAGGATAGTAATTTTACGGGTAGGTTTTTAGCTTGGCAGGCTAGGGAGCAGGCTGCTTCAAATCAGATCAATGCGTTGAAATGCCCCTCAACCGCCTTGCGTATAGATGACCCAGTCAAAATTGGGGAAATAATGCTACAGCACTATGCGTCCATCTATGGCCAACATCAGATTGTGAATATGACTTTGCTAGAAGGATTTTTGCAGAATAATAGCCCACCAACACTCTCCGATTTAGAAAAACTTTCTATGGCAAGCCGCTTCACTATGGAAGAACTGGAGGGGGTCATTAAGAATCTGCCAAATGGCAAGGCATGTGGCCCGGATGGGTTTCCGCCTGAATTTTTAAAAGTCTTTTTTAGTTTAGTTGCAGACTTTTTCCTTCGTTTAATAAATTCGAAATACCGAAATACCAGAGTCCTTTAGACAAGGCAACATAGTCAGCTTTCTGAAAAAAGGTAAGAACAGCGAGGATCCGAACTCTTATTGCCCGATAACGTTGTTAAACTCAGACTATAAAATTGTCATCCCTTCGGTTTAATCAACACACGGCGCAATTGATCCATTCGGACCAGAACGGTTTTATTGCTGGTAGACAGTTAGCTACCAACACACATTATTTAACTGAGGCGTTGGACTATTGCGATATGCAGAGGATACCCGCATTAGTTCTTCTACTAGACGCTGAGAAGGCTTTTGACCTTGTTGTGTGGGAGACATTGTTTATGATTTTAGGTATTTCCTCAAAAATCACGGCCCTGATTCATAATCTATATAATAACGCTGAAGCCAATGTAATTACCAACACTTCGGTGGCCAGGCAGGTTAAAGTAAAATGGGGCACAAGGCAAGGGTGACCTTTATCGCCGGTCTTGTTTGCTTTCTTTATCGAACCTTTGGCGATAGCAATTAGGAACTGTGCTAATATCCGTCCCCCAATTCCATCTATGGCGAAATTGAAATTATACGCTGACGATATCATGCTTATTATCAAACCTGAGATAGAGGTTCAGGCTAAAGTCTTCCAGGTCTTTGAGGACTTTGAGGCCTTAGCTGGGTATCGCATTAATAAAAGGAAAACCAAAATTTTACAATGTGGTGGGGCAAGCTTGGATCTGCACCCCGATATCCTTTCTTGCGCCAACACCAAACCTAAGAGATATCTTGGGGTATATTTCTCCAAAAGAGTTTCCGACTTATATCATCTGAATTTTGCACCGCTCCTTCGAAAAACTCAGGCCTTGTTTTTACGCTGGAACTCTCTTCCTCTATCTATTTTAGGTCGGGTCGCCTTGATTAAAATGTCTGTTCTTCCTCTGTTTAATTTTCTGTTTTCAACCATCCCATGTATTTTAGCAGGTTCCTTTTTCACCCAAGTAGAGTCTATGTTTACAGCTTTTCTTTGAGCAAAAAAAGTATCATGTATTGCACTTAGCACTTTATATGAAGAACTGGAACAAAGGTCTAGCTCTTCCGAATCTCAGCGATTATTACTATGCTTATTTTGCACAGTATTAATCTAGATTCAAACCTCAACCGCAGTCAAACCTTTTTATTAATAGTTTCATGGATTTAATGTGTAAGGAAAGTCAGATCCACTCCCCTTTGTCAATTTTCAGATCCCCTAAGCGGGTCCGTTATAAGTGTCTTCACTGGCTTTTTAAAAAACGACAGGTGCTTCATAAAAGATATTCCATTCCTGTAATCAATTCAGCCACTTTACAATCTGACATTCTACCACTCGCAGGGATCACACATTCCTCAGAACTCACTTTAAAGTGAGTTTCGGTAGGATTTCGTAAGGTCTCAGATTTTCTGAGGAATGGAAGATGGTTGACTACGACCGAAATGACGCATTTGATTGTCAATGATTTTATTCTTCTGGGGTCATATAACATCTTCCATAAAATTCTTGCTGAGCTAGATGTTTTCCAAATTAGCGAAGAACACCAGCTAGCCAATGAACTTGTAGAGGATGCATCTGGCAGAAAACCTGGGGCATGGAAAAAGCGTTTAGCATCAGTTAGGGGCCAGGATCTTGGGCAGAAGGCTATTAAAAAATGGATGAATTATGAAGACCTAGAAATCTCTGCTAATTTGTGGTCAGCTATCAATAAACTTAATTTCAATACGCTTAGAGGCACGAATTGGCAAAGGATGTTGTTTTTTAGTAAATGGCAACTTTATCGAACCCCTCTTTCCCTTTCGAAAATGTATGTCAATCACTCACCGCACTGCTTTTGCTGTATTAATCATCCTTCAGCTAATTGGTCGCATATTATGTTGCAATGCCCTAGGATTCAGAAGTTCTGGGAGGACATTTTTTGTTATTTGGAAACTGAATGTGGTATTCAATTAGTAGTGAATGATTTGTTAATTGTTATTGGTTTTGATCCAGACCTTCTCCTTACTGACCAGTTGGTTAAATTTCTATATATTGCAACGGCAGTAGCTAGATCACTTTTATTGCAAAGGTGGCACACCGATTCGATTCCTTCTGTCCTGGAGTGGGCCCATAAGATGAAAACAGTTAGAAGAAGTGAACGCACTTATGCACTACGTGTGGGGGGTCTTAGGAAGTTAGAAAAAAGTATGGGTTACGTATTTTGATTCAGACTAGGAGAGGTCTTTGCCTTATGTATGTGGTTAAAAAACTATTCTGTCTGTTTTTTGTATTTGTCCCTGACTTCTTAGTATTTTATGTATTATCTATGAACTTTTAGAAATGGTATGTTTGCCTAAAGATAATCTCTTTTTATGGATATATAGGTTTTAATGGATTTAATGTATCGTAATTTTTGGACTTCAATAAAAAAATAAAAATATATATTTTTTTCTTTTTTAATTAATTTGATATTAATTATTTAACTGATAATTATGTAAACTGTGAAATATGATCATATTTGTGAAGTTATATGTTAGGAGTGTGTTGTTTAGTTTGTAGAGGTATAGAGTGGGTAGTTATTTAAGTAATAATACATTCAAAAATATTTATTCATTTATTAAAATGTGCGCTATTTATTATTTAACATGTTAATTGTGTTATGCTTTTTAATTTCAAATACACTTTAATTGTTGGCTGTTATAATAGTGACAATATAGTTTGGTATTTTAATTAAATTAATAAAAATGTATTACTGATGTAATTTGTTACATTTTTTTAAAATGTAGACAAATAATTTAAATATTTATATTATTTGTTATTTAAAGGATTTGTTAAAATATGTTATTTGTTTGAAGTCAACTACTCTCTCTCTTCTGTTACACCGACTGGAATGGGAATAGTAAATTTACCCCTCTTGAGTCCAACGTGGGAAATGCAAATTCTTCCCCTTTTGAATTTAACTCTTTCTCTACTGTTGTATAAATTGGAGTGGGAATAGTATATTTATTATTTATACCATTTAATCTTTGTTATTATTAATATTGAATAAATATGTTATTATTATGTGTTTTAGTATTTAATTTATATTTTGTATGTATACAAATGATATGTAAATTTTAAGATATTTTTAGTGACACATATTTGTATATATTGTTTACTTTTTATGTATAATTAAATTGGAAATGTTTACATTTTTTGTAGTTTATTTGTTGTACTTTTTATTTTGTAATGTGTGTGTATATATAAATATATATATATATGTATATATATGTATATATATATATACATATATGTATATATGTATGTATATATATATATATTTTTTTTTTCAAATACATATATTTATAATATTGGTAAATTTAAAGAAATTATAAAATCATAATATAAATTAAAAGATTTAATATTTTTTTAAAATATTTTCACATTATATATGTGTATGTTGACATACGCACTTAGATATATATGTGTGTGTGTGTATGTGTTTTAATTAGTAAATATTTTTATATTTTTTTATATTATTTAAACAATGAATTTTCATTTAAGCAATGTTATATGTTAAAATATTTAAGTTTTTCTTATTGAAACTACATATATAGTAAAAAATGATATTCTGTATACATTTTTCGATATTAGTGTTAAACGAATTTTGTTCGATATTTGAACAACAATATTTTTGTGATCAATATTTTTGACATAATATTTTGTCATGCTATTTATGTTTTTCTATATTGTGTCAGTGAACCCCTGAGACATCTTTAAGGGGCTATTTAAGTGTGTGGCACAATCAGTGCTGCACACCTACTAGTAGGATTTAATTTACAGGCCCTGGGCACCTGTAGAGCCACTTTAGTAGGTACTTGCAAGTAAATTAAGTATGCCATTTTGGTATCAGCCAATTCAACATGTTTAGAGAGGAGAGCACAAGCACTTTAGCACTGGTTAGCAGTGGTAAAGTGCACAGAGTCCCATGGCCACCAAAAACGAATTCAGCTGAAATGAAGAAGTGAAAGTAAAACGTGTGGGGATGACCCTGCCGAAAGGGCCAAGTCCAACAGTGGCCATTATATGAAATTGCGTTTTATTCAGGATGTGTCTTTAGGAGAGCGATACTAACACTGATGCAGTAATTCAGTGGGACAGGGATACCCAGCTCTGGTTCCCATGCACACTGAGCCACTGGAACAATCTATACCTGGCTGATGAGCCCTAATCAGGGCAAAACTCATTCTTGTTTGCTTGGGTTCCAATTCAGGGAAGACCCGGCCTGGCAGTCCTCGACAGTTCCAATTAAAGCAGAGTCGAGACTGACTTGCATGTGGCTGGATCCAAACTGAGGGAGAATGGTGTTCAAAATAATGGTGAACCAGTTTGCGGCTCAAGTAATTTCAAGTGGCTGATAATGCAAGCATTCCATCCATTACTTGTTTGTATACCTAAGCTTTATTAGCCCTCACAGAACGCATGATTTACTTTGTTTTATTATTGAGTGTTTCATCATTTTCGAATAAATTGGTTTGAACTTCAGGGTGATAGTAAAATGATGGTTAATACTGACGGGGCATTTTCTTAAACTGTGTTTTCTTCAGAATATGTCTTTAGGTGTAAGATACTAACACTGACGCAGTCATTTACCTGTAGTTCTTTCACCATACACCAAAAACCTACTGAAATTGAATATCTGGTGTGCCGATTTAGGATGTTTGGATAATTGTGTGATTTTTTAAGTTGCATATCATTTTAAACATTGTGACTCAAAGAATTTGCCCGGTGGCTTACCTGATTATCACCTGTTGAATTCCATGCTTTCGAATCTTAAAGCACTGCCCTGTGAATCTAATTAAAGTGTAAACTTCAGTTTATGAGTTCTTATTAGGTCCCCTTAAAAGGTACCGGTTTATTAAAAACTGCCATCCCCTTTTTAGCTACAACGGATGGTAAATTGGTACTCTCGCGTACTAATATGTTGTATACATTTTGAACTTTCATTGAAATCTCAAACCACTCCATGAGTACGTCCTGACCCCTGCAGCTGACACAAAGTCCCAATACTCACATGTGTAAGATTTTGCATACAAAAATGTCACACAAGTGCAATTGAACTTGATAATGTTTTTGTTTCTCATACTTCTCTGTTGAGACATAATTTTCCCTGTAGGGAAACAAATGCCCATACATACCCAGCCGTTTTTTGAAAGTTCTCTCCCCATTTCCACAATGAAAGTCCTCATGGGCAACTCACGAACATTACAGAAAAAGGGACTCTCAGGGCAAATTTACGCAAATAGGTATTCATCTATATTGCTATATTCTGCCATTGAAGACAAATTCCGTCCATTCTGTGAAACAGCAATCTGATTTGTTCCTCATTAATGAAGGCAAACAGGTATTAAAAGATCAATGTAATGCAGCCCTATGTTTTTTTGTTATCTGGAAAAAAGCATTGTATTTTTTTCATTTGGGAAAACACCCTGATTTCATGCAAAAGTCGAATTTAAACAGATTATTAGTAGGCTTACATTTATAAATAAGTGTTAATAAACACAGTACCTTGTCAGAAAAAGTAGGCAGATATCTCTTAAACAAAACTAAGCTAACCACAAAAATAAAATAAATTCTAAATTCTAAAATGCCATCCACATTTGCCTGTCCAAATGAAAAATCTCCATCTTTCAACTATAATGTAGCCAATGCGATTTTTTGAAGTGTATCCATTTCCCTCACCTTTGAAAGGAAATCCAATTGCCTCTGGAATAAGCTCCAATTTTGTGACTTATTGAACATCTAGGATTTGACCACTGGTCTGAAGTGTGTTTAACTCGATTCAGTGACTGAATGTTCTGTATAAAATTGCACTACCCTTCTATTTTGGTTAAACATTGCTATTGTAGACCTGCTGCAATATAGAATCAGGAAACTCGCATTAAACTCAGAGATGGTCAACATTAAAAAAAGTACACTCTATCTAAATGCACTACATTTCTACATGGCTCATTGATTTTTGTTATATACGAGAAATGTTATAATATATCTCTGGATCTTTAACTTACTGTCGAATAATAATAATAATAGTGCATCTCTGACTGATTGTAGGATGTTACCTTTGGTTCATTTTTGTTTTCTAGTTTAAACAAAAGTCATGGATAAGGGACATGATCAAATAAGTTTCATGAATGAGTAAACCCACCATCCAATATATATATCAGATTTGTATCAAATATTGTTATTGTACAGGACTTTAAAGAGCTATACCTTGTAAATCAGATTTCTACAAAAAATCAACCAGCCATAATAGCATTTTACATAAAACACGTTTTCATTCAGAATTATTGATTGAAAATCTATCATACCTGCAAAAAGAGTTAAACGGATAAAACGGAAAACCTCAATATGAACAGAAAATAATGGCAGAGGAATTTAGAGATAAAGAGCAACAAGAATGGATGTGGAATTGAAAAAAATCTTTAAAAGCATACCCTATATTTTCCTACAAAAGAGGATGATACTTGAACAAGAAAATATCAATGTTACACTGCATTCACCATTTGAATGTCAGTAAAGGATATTACAGTACACATATCATACAACTACTGGAGAATAAATCACATTGAAGCAATGTGTAATCTATGACAGTAAATTCAATACATACTTGATAAAATGACCTTGTAGTATGGGATCTGTAGATAGAACTATGAGGGAAATAAAGCTTTAAATTACAGAGCATGAGTATTGTCATACACAACAAAAAAAGACCTCCAGCAGTACATGTTTTTTAAAGGAAAAGGCAATATACATCAGATTACATTTTAAGAGTTGGACATCGGCAATAGAAACTAAAGAGGAAGAAATGGAAATCAATAGATAGCGCAAGGAGAAGATTATCGAATACCGAGAATGGCTATGTTCCAACCAAAATAATTAATTGAGCAATTAGAACTGAAATTAAGTAGACACTACCAGTAACAAGAAAAAAAACGGATTTTAAGTGGAAACAGACGTTTGGAAGACTAATGGTTGATGGGTAACAGCTTAAAAGTGAAGAGAAATCGGGGAACATCAAGAATGTTGGCATTCAATGGAAATATTTGAATAATTGTGAGTAACCAGTCAACAGCAGACTTGATAAGAACTTTTTAGATTAAAGTAATTAGTACACATTCGACCTGCCATCCTTGTTGTGGTCTTTCCCCAAACCTTTTGACTTTCCACCTTCTGTTTTGCTGGATTTGGTTATTTTGGCTTTAGTACTCAATGCAATTTACCACTGTTAACCAGTGCTAAAGTGCTTGTCCTCTCTCCCTATAACAAGGTACAATTGGCTTACACCTGATTGGCAGATTTAATTTATGTATAAGACACTACTCTACAAGCACTCAGGACCTGTAAAGTAAAGGCTACTAGGGGGCCTACAGCGCTCCTCGTGCCTCTCGTAAATAGCACAATAAAACATGTCTTAGGCCTGCTATTGGAAACTGTATGGCAGCTTTAAACTGCCATTTCGACATGGCAAAATAAAACTCTTAACAGGCCTAAACTTTCCTTTTTAATACATATGTTACCCCTAAGGTAGGCCATAACGGTCCACAGGGCAGAATGCATTCTATTTAAAAAGTAGGGCATATTGGTTTAAGTTTTGCATGTCTTGGTAGTTAAAAATTCCTAATTTCGTTTTTCAGTAGTCTTAGGCCTATCTCTTCTATTGGATAATGTTAGACTACCTTATTACATTTTATAAGTGCTAATGTTTGATTGATTCAACAAAAACTGGGTTTAGGCATACATCAGTAAGGACTAGCCTGAAAACATAAGTAACAAAAGAATTACCAGTACTGAGAAAAACTTTATTGTACGCCTTTCTTTAGCGGAGGATAATATTGAATAGAAACAACATAAGCCTTTAAACTATTTTTTCATCTGTTTAATATATTTGTTTCTTCAATTAATTCGTACTCAATTTTATTTTTCAGTTTTTTAAATGTTTTTTTGTTAAAGAAGATACATTACAAACATATAACTCAAGACAAACATTAGCTATGAACATATAAACTTTATCACTTCAGACGCACACAATATTTTTCAGATCTATTGTATCATACATTCATTCACATACCATACTGCGCAGTTTCAAACATACACATTACCACACACCAATCGACAAATGTTTTAAATTCTTATAAGGAATATTTTCATAAGGGCCATAGAGGCATTTTTTATCAAAATTAAACAAAAAAATGCGAGTTTTTAAAGGATTATTTTGAACTCTTTTGGCCCAAAAGCTATGGTAAAGGCTTATGTTCTTTCTATTCAATATAATCCTCCGCTAAAGAAAGGCGGACAATAAAGTTTTTCTCAGTACTGGTAATTCTTTTGTTACTAATGTTTGATTGATAGCAGGTAGACCTGTCATGTTTAGACTCAAATGAATTGCAATTTAAAATCCTCTTTAGTGGCAAAGTCAGATTTTATGTCACAATTATGAAAATTATGCTTTTATATTTCCTAACCATTTGTGCGTCTGCCAGTGTCCTGGGTCGCATGACTGTGCATGGCTCTGATGTTTGGCTTTCTGTGTTCCTACTAAACCGTGAGATAAAAGGGGACTAGGATGGCTGGGAATGGAGTTGTTCCCTGCCCCACTTATACTTTAAATGGCTTGCCTCCAGCACACACAAAGGAACCTGACATTAGCCTTTTTGTCACCCCAAAACTCTTGGAGCCTTTGGCAGGAAAAGGGAAGAACTCTCGAGAACTAGGGGTAGCATAGGGAATCCCCCACTTCATAGGCTGGCACCAGTTATACATATTGGACCCTCAAAACAACTATTCAGTATACTCCTGGACCCATGGAAGACTTCAGAAGAAATGCCCGGACTGCCAAAGAACTGCCCTGCTTCTACCAGAGGACAGCCCTCATTGGTGCTTGAAGGCCTGCCTTGCTGCTTACAGATGAACTGTACAATCTTCTTCAACCCAGGACCATCAGCGGTAACATCAGCGACCGGCTCATGACTTACCTGTGGCAGGACAACTAGGAGAAGACAATACCTTTGCTAGGCTGTCACCCACTTTTAAAAGCCTTAGATCAGAGTTACCTCAGATACATTCTGCAGGGCTTGCCCCACCTGCCAGGCCAGTGAAAAGGCAAGAGGAATATGGAAGGCTCTTCTGGTGCCCCTACCATATCAATGGGCTTGGTGAGAGATTCAGCAAGACCCTCAAAGGCATGATTATGGGCCCATGAGGTAGAAGTGGGATGTCCTCTTGCCATTGCATCTCAGAGGGAGGTGACACTGATAGTATTTGAGTTAATTCCCTTTGAGCTTCTGTATTGCAACCCTGTCAGAAGGCTTCTCAGCCTTGTAAATGAGGTTGGGAACAACCTTCCATTCTGGAAGATGGCTACTGAAATGTGGAAGCCAGTCAGGAGATTTTGAAACTGTGGCATGACCAGAAGGCAACTCTAATTGAGTTTCAGCCTGACCAGAAAGTGCGGGTGAAGGAGTCCGTGGAAGCCAGGGTCCTGCAGGACTGGTGGTCTGGGACCTATGCAGGGAAAGAGCGCAAGGGGAGGTAACCTTCCTGGTAGACCTTAGGACCCCAGGTATCTTTCAGGGTCCTGCATGTCAATCACCTCAAATCCCACTATGAGAGGTCAGGGGTTTCAATGCTCCTGGTGACAAATGATAAAGTGGAGGAAAGCGAACATCCTCCCGACCTCCCCTGTGCTAAAGAGCAGGATGAGCCAGCAGAAGGTGTCAACCTCTCCCCTACCCCAACCTCAGAATAACAGAGAGACTGCCACCACTTCCTGGGACAGTTTGCCCCTTGGGCTCACACATCTGTGTACACATAACATTGATGCAAGGAACAGTATGACTTGGAAAACTACAATGTATAGGCTATCTGGCAAGGTGAGAGCTATCATCAAGGAGGGGTATAATTGAGCATTGCCCAGTGCTCAGTCCAGCCCTGTGGTGCCGGTACCGACGGGCGTCCCACCGGCTGCCGCCCCAGAACTCCACTTCTTTGTGGAATATAGGGAGCACAACTCAGTCACCAAGGTTGATGCACACCCAAGCTCCCATGTTCCTGAATACCTATGATTTCACATCTGTGTACTAGCAGATTGCCCTAACCGAAGAGGCAAAGGACTGGTCTTCATTCTTCACCCCAGACGACCATTTCCAGTTAAGGGCAATGCCCTTTTGGTTAAAGATCGCCCCTGCCATCTTTCAGAGTTTGGTTAACAGGGTCTTGGCTGGGATGGAGGCTTTCAGTGTCACATACTTGGATGGTAGCCTTCAGCTCCAGCTGGGAGAACCACCTGTTGCATCTTCAGTAGGGACTTCAGACCCTGCAGGAGGCAGTCCTGACAATCAAGGCCAGCAAGTGCCAGGTTGGGTAGGGATACGTGGTCTACTTGGGACACCAAATGGCTGGGAATGATATGCAGCCCTTCCAAAACAAGGTTAAGGATTAAGAAAAGTCTGGGCTGGGAACCCCATAAGACCGAGACTGGGGTGAGAAGCATCCAATGCCTCAGTCGGTTTTTATAGGAGGTTGTCCAAGGGCTATCGCAGCATTGTTGCCCCCTTGACTGAGCTGACTTTCATAAAGCAGCCCAGGAAAGTGATCTGGACAGAGAAGCCTTGAAGACCTTGAAAGAGGCCTTGTGTACAGTCCCTGTACTGAAGGCCCCTAGCTCCTCCAAAGAATTTACTGTACAAACAGAAACCTCAGAGCATAGCATAGGGGCAGTGCTCCCACAGCTAAGTGAAGGGGCTCAGACCAACCTGTAGCCTTTAACAGTAGGAGGTTACTGCTAGGCAACACAGGTGGAGTTCTATTGAAAGAGAAACCTTTGCTTTGGTCGTGGCACTGACAAAGCTGAGAGCATACCTGTTTGGGGCACACTTCTGGGTTCAGACAGACCACAGATCCTCTCAGATTATTAATGCAGATGGGTGAAAATGTAAAACTGTTGAGGTAGTCCATCTCCCTACAGGGAATGGACCTTATGTTGGAACACCATTCTAGGAATGACCACACCAATGCTGATGGTCTTTCAAGGTTCTTCTGTTTGTGATGAGAACTCCAATATGGGAGGGTATGTTTTCCTACTTTTAGCTGTGAGGAGGGCACATGTTAGATCTGATATCCCTGGTGTGGCCTTCCCCCAAACCTTTTTGCCTTCTCAGCTCCCATTTTGCCGAATTTGTTTTTGATGGCTTTAGTACTCTGTGAACTTTACTACAGCTAATCAGTGTTTAAGTGTGTGTGCTCTCTCACTAAAACAAGGTACAATTGAATTACAATTGATTGGCACATTTAACTTCCCTAGTCAATGGTACTACACATACTTCCCTAGTCAATGGTACTACTCGTACCCAGGGCCTGTAAATTAAATGCTACTATTGGGCCTGTAGCACTCCTTGTGTCATCCACTAAGGTAGCACTTTAAAAGTCTAAGGCCTACTTTTGCAACCTGTGGGACAGTTATAAACAACCATTTAGACCTGTAAAAAGAAAGCTCTTGCCAGGCCTAATATTTCCTTTTTAATACATATAAGTCACCCCTAAGGCGGGCCCTAATGTCCCATAAGGATGGGTGCATTGAATTGTAAAAAGATGACATGTTGGTTTAATTTTTAAATGTCCTGGTAGTGAAAAACCCCTAAATGTATTTTTTACTATTGCAAGTCTTATGTCTCACATGAGATAACACTGGGTTACCCTTTTACATTTAATAAATGCTAACTTTTCATTGGGAGAAGGAAGAAATGTTATGTTTAGACTCACAAAAATTGTAATTTAAAATCCTCTTTAACCCATTCGGTGCACGCGTCAGCCAACGGGCATCGCGAGCACTACCTGGCTAGTGCTACGCACGTCTCATGGCCGATGTGGCCCCGTCCACTCATTAAAACTCCCACACCACGGGTTAATGTAAAGTCAGATTTTAAGTCACAATTGTGAAAATGTCACTGGTTGGCATCTTCTTGTCCTAGCCGTTTGTGCCTCAGCCAATGTCCTTGGTCATATGACTGTGAATGGCTCTAATGTTGGACTTTGGGTATTCCTCCCAGACAGTGAAACAAAAGAGGACTAGGGATAGGCAGGGTAGGCCTACTGTATGGATAGCTGGGACAGAGCTGATCCTTGCCCTACTTAGACAACACAGCACGCACAACAGAACCGTACACTAGTCTTTTGTTACCCCAAACATCTTAGCACCTTGGCAGGGGAATGGAAGAACTTTCCAGAACCAGGTATGGGGTAGCATAAATAATCCTCCTTCATAGGCTTGCACAAGGCATACATATTGGACCCTTAAAATAACTAGTCAGTGCACTCATTGACCTATGTACTGCCTGAACCATGGAGGATGGCCTTGCTGCTACCAGAGGACTGACTTGCTGTTTGAAGGAGAACTGGATCCACTCCTTGAACCAAGGAACACCAAAGGTGACTCCAAGGACTAGTTGGTTGGCACCCTGTGTGAGCTACAGGGGCATTCCAAGCTCCAAAGACCTTGAACTATGGACTACGCCTCTGTGAATTGAGTCCTATGCCCCCAAGTGGTGTTCTCAAAGTGCTGGATGTTTGGAAGTGGTGTTAGAGGCTCTACTCCAGCATAGCCCTAAAACTTGGGTCTTTTCACCAAAAGATGCCTTGAGAATTGACAGAAGACCAGGACCTACATGCCAGCTGACCCTCCCAATGCGCATTGCAGGTAGGTCTGACTTTGCCATACCTCTAGCAGAAAACCCTGTGCAGCAGGACATCTCAGGGACAGTATCTGATGACAATGACCTCCTCGGCCTGGAAATCTGGCTTTTTGTGCTATAAGCTTTTTCTCTTCATAGATGACGGCTTCACGGAAAGTTCATCCAGCGGCTCCCCAATGAAAACTCCTCCTCATGCACAGCTTGTTACCTTGCCCCACGGAACTCTACCATCTCCTGGATTTTTCTTCAAAAAAGTTCTAAGTCTGAAGAGACTGGGCCCAATCCATCTTCGTGGTTGGCCTTAACTTTTCACTTTGCCCGGGTCTTGTGCGACCAGAGGCTTGCGGCTGGTGTTTTGATCTTTTTGGCACTATTTTTCACTAAAAACTTTAAAAACCATAACTTTGATTCTACTGGTTGTATTCACTTTGAATGGTGTAATTGAAATATTTGATGAACCTAAACCTAAATAGTGTACACTATGGACTGTGGTACTGATTTACCAAGTTAGGATGAGAGATACCTATTCTCCCGTGGTGTAGGTTATCTAATTTCAAAACAGCTTCCACTTTTTAATGTATGCATCTATCAATAGAAATCTAGATTGTGTATCTGTAACATAGCTCTTATTATATCACGTCAAAGCAGCCAGCACTTGTCTGCCATTATTCTATACTGTAAACATAGAACTGAAAAAGCATGTGCATTTACCTGTTCAATGTTATGTCTCCTCAGCCACACCTAACTCTGTTTTAAGACAACAATCAATTATTGATTGTGGTATGAGCACATGAAGGAAAACATTGCCTCTCTCCGCCTGGGGTTATGACCCCAACAGAGGTTCAGTATGCCATTAATCTCCATTAAATTCCTATTTATATTCCCTCGGGAGACAGGGAATTTAAGAATTCTATCTATCTTACTTAATATCTTAAATATTTTACCTTTTTTCTTGTCTGAAGTTCTTACTCCACTGAGAAATGAGGTCCACATCAGTGTGCCATTACATCCAGTTGTTTAAAGGTAACCTTTCCCACCAAATGCACAACACACTGGTCATAGTAATGTGTAGTAAAACCACTTGATTGAGGAAAACCTATGATGGAACTGCTATCAGTGCCACAGTTCATGTCCTCTGAACTTAAAATGAAATTGGTAAAATAATTTTCACCCAATGGGTATACTTAAATTCCCTGTAAGATTATGATAGATGGTGCAGAAGTTAATACAGTGCAGCGGAAGTGCATTATGCATTTACACCACCTATATATGTCTCAAAGGTATATGCTACAAGGAGCAGTGCAGTTCCCTGGCTCGGCTGAAGTTTGAAACATCACAAATGTGAAGTATGTCATACCAAAGTGTGGGTGATAGGTCCCTTGCCTGATCTATCAAAAGTAGAATACCATTTATTTACAAAATATTCCCCACAGTGACTTAATATCTAAATGTTACTTCTATTGAGTAGATTCACTTATAGTCTCCAGAAGACAGACCTGGGTGTAATTAACATATATCTATCGCACCTCCCTGCAGGAGAATGCTGGAAAAATAGTTTTTCACTTAATTCGTAAAATCTGGTTTAATGATAAAATCAGATTCTTTAAAATCTTAGTGGAAAAATAAAAAAACTGACCTTGAGCTGCCTGACCCAGAAAAGGCTTAAAAGAAGCCAGTTTGACATCATATCTCCTGAGACAAATACACATTTCTGCCTGGAGATAATTACCATACTCTCCAGAAGACAGTTGATTGGACATTGCAGCCAGGAAGGCAGGGGTGTTGTCAACAACTGGTCAAATGGCGTGGATTAGCCCTCTGGCAGGGGTATAGGACAAACGACAAAACAAAGAACAGACTATACACTTTTCCTTTGACTTGTTGATTCCATAAAGGAGTGATAGGATCTAATCACATTCTTTCCAAGACCCCTTCTAATCTACATCAACCCTGAGCAGGAAGGAGTATCAGTTCTGATATGGACAGAAGGGGAAGTGATTGTTGCTTACATAAATAGGGGAGTCATTAGGGGCCTGCTTGGAATTCTTCTAGAGTGTAGAAAAGTTTGGCCATCTAGAATTTAGGGCTTCTGGAAGATTTCACAGTATTGCAAATGGGTAGTGCAACACAAGGAGTTAGTATAGAGTGAAAAGGTACTGAGGATAACATAACATAACATACCAAACATGTATTTGTAAAGCACACATTCACCAATGTGCATCTCGGCACTGAATAACAGATGTTTATTGTTACCCAACTCAATGGTACTCATTTTATCAACCTCAGGGAGATGAAAGACTGAGTAAACCCACTGGGATTTGAACCTGTGACTACGAGTTCAAACACAGGCCCCAATAGTGGACGCAGTATTCAACTAACTCACCACACGGTGGGGTAAGTTCTTCAATCCCTGCTCAATGCACTGGACAAGACTGACATCTTACCACCACAACCTCAGAATATTCCTGTACTTATGAAATCTACATTTGAAGAAGGAGGGCCATGATGGAAGAAAAGAGACTCCTGAATCAAGGACTCCGGACTACTGCCAGGAACTAGGAGGAACTGATGCTGTTTTCTAGGTTAGGTGGCTGACTTTTTGTTTTACTGTTACAAGGGTACCAAGAGCATGAGGACTCCTGACCCTAAGTGGGCATTGCTGAAAACAGAGGACTGGATTCTGCAGGATATCTGGCTGGTGAGAGACCTAATGCCAAAACACCTGCACTGAGGATTTTGGGCCTCCAAGAGTCATCAGAAAAGTTGAATGTAGAAACCTTGTGAGCTGCGCAGGACTAGAGCAAAGTATTGAGGTCTGCCGTGGGAGGTCACACCCAAGACAGGTACAACAAACAAGATCCTCTTGCTCTGAACGTTTTGCAGTACAGAAAATAAGCTTAACAGAGTTTTGAAGAAATGGCATCAACACTTGTGGTGATTGCATGATTACAGCTTTCAGCCTTACTCTGTCGAAGGATTTTGAGAATACAAAAACGATGCTAAGGGTCTTCCTTAGATCTTGACGGTCTAACTGCCTTCCATCCCACTGCGGTGGCAGTTTCAATTACTCCATCGAGCAGATGCCATTCCAACTGCTGTATTTAGATGTTGTGGCTTCAGACAGAAGACTGCCGCAGCGGCGGTGTTCTCTGCTGGCTGCCAGTACTCCATTATCATCAGGCCAGTGGGACTGAGCCGAGCAGATTTAGATGTTCCTGTTGTGCTGGCAGTGTCCTATCATAGTGGGGCAATTGTGGCATGGAGATAGGTAGTACTACTTATTTACAACTCAATGCAGTTATATATTGTGTATACATCGATATGAACGTGTAGGTAATATGTACTAGCCATTGTTGTTATATATAGCAACGCACACCAACAACATACACACACCATTGATTGTACACGCACTTCCACCACAAAAGCCTACCTTAGAATCCAGTGACAACAGGGTGTTTGGGCATTGTGATGAAGTAGCAGCAGCACAGCTAGGACCTGGATGATGGCACTGAAGATGGTATTGGTGGTGGGACCCTGAAAAAGGTGAATTTCACATCTTTTTTTTCTTTGTTTCCACCAACCCGAGCTTGGAAGTTTTCCTGCTACATTTGCCTCAATGGAAAGGCACATTGTAATCTGGATGGCGGTAATCTCGGTAGGACTCCCTCCAACAGCTGCTCCAGCCTCTGACACTGTTGACGTGGGTCGCAGATCCTGTAGAGTCATCGCAAACACAGTAATCTTCCCTCCAATGGCCAGACAACATCTAAATCGGGTGGGGGGACTGCCAAGGCAGTGGGTGGGTGGACACCAAAAAAGCAATGGCATGACAAGTCCCCCAAAGATCTAAATAAGGCCCTTTGCTGAAGATAAAACCTTGTGCATGAGTGAAGGGGGAAATCCATCCATCCCAGCTGTGATGTAACATCAGTGGCATGGAAAACCAGCTTTTTTCTTCTCAGAACGTTTGCAGCCAAACCAAGTTAAAAATGTTGACTGGGATTACCTGCTTGGTGTATCCAAATTGTGGCCCATTTCCAGCTGGCCTAAAATCAGGGCTAGGTTCTGATCAACTGTGAACTTTTGGTTTTCATATGCAAACGTAATGCCCCAAAAGGTTCACAAATTATGTCTCCGTATCCCCTCACCCAATTTTAGTGATTTTGGTGTATTTTTTATTATTGAAGGTTACTCAATTGAATTCAGTATATTACTTTGTGATTTTCTTAACTTTAAAATTGTGATCAGTGCTTTAAGTGAACACACATTTCCCAGGAGAATTACCTGGTTACCAGGTGTTGTACAAAGTTTCACTTCTCTATGGTTTGTGTTGATACTTTACCAGGGTGTGGTTGTTAAGGTGGTGAAGGAGTCTTCTTTGCAAACTAATAACCCACTTTCTGTCACTAGTAATGTGATAGATGCCTGCTATGAGTTAGATTCTGCTCTAGCAATACAAAGACAAACCATTTAAAAGAATTTACACAAAACCAATCAACCTGGTCCATGTGTATTGCTTACTTCTCTACAAAATTATCCAGCTTTTAAAAGTGCAGTGGAGAGAAATAATTTCCTTTTACAGAGTCACATTATCACAAATAATATTAGCTGTTGCCAGTTCATAGGCATGTAGTATGACTAGTGCATAGAAATCTAATAGTGTTGTTTGTTAAATACATTAATATATTCTTAATATTAACACATGAACCTTATATTCATTTATGATATTCTTCATAATCATCATTTTTAAGAGGTAATAAGAAGTGTCTTAAAGATATCACCGGTCTAGTGAATAATCAAACATAGGAAAGTGCTTTTCTAAGTGAGCTGCATAGATTTCTTTATGCATTGATGAAGCTGCATTATCATGGTGAGAACATTTCACACATTTGTTTTTGACTCAAGAATAACCATTCCCCGGGATGGAACAAATGAGGAAAATGTTGTGCTTGCAGGAAGCATCCCAACCATGCTGCTTTAAAAGATGCATGTTATTCTATTGTGCTATACTGTCTCAGTGCAGAGATTGTCTTTGATTCTTTGAGCACACTGAATCACAAACACAACTTTTAGGCTACATCTAGTCAACAATCATCTTCCATTGGCTTATCTTTGTCACACTGACCTTTGCATTGGATATCAATTCTGAAAATGTCTATTGGCCTGAGGCAAAGATCCACATGTATTGGACCTTGCTACCAAAGTTAGACCATCAAGTTTCTCAGTTACACGTGATACCAGTGAAATAGTCCGACCATCTTTCTCTGGGAGAACAAATCTCCTTGAGGTCAGGAAGGTTGATTTATAGCTAAAAATTCCCAAAAGAGGTCAAACCATTTTGTTTACTCATGGAAATTTAGAGGGGAATTTGCCCTCCATTAAACTTTATTGAATATCAAACTGCTTACCAAGTACTTTAATCCCTTGTACACATTTAAACATTGTTGCTGTTGCTGTTGCTTTAGGACGCTTTCATTTTTATTTTGGTCATTACATTCTTTATTGTTTAATTGCTTCAATGTGTATGTTACTTGAACGCTGGTGCATCTCTGCACACTACAAATATTTCCTAAATATAAGCCTCAATTGTGCCTCACTTACCAAATTGTCATTTTGAGAAATCTATGGTTTGTCTCTTCAAGACCCCTTGAATAGGCTATTGTGCGAGAGTGGTCTTAGCCATAAATATCATGGTCAGTTTGCATCTCACATAATGATAGAGCATAGATTTCCAAATGGTGTTTATCTATCATGTTGCTGTCAAAAAAGAGACTAAAACCCATTTGTAGAAGAATAGATATATATTGGGAATGTCAAGCCAAGATTCCACACCACCGTTTATAGGAAATGCAGATTCCTAAAAAATATGTCATTATACCTAATAATAGCATTTCTCTCTTCTCACACCAATAGCCCATCTATCCTTCAAGGCCAAAATGTATGTGAACATAATAATATTTTAAAATATACTAGCAATTAATGAATATCCCTGCTGTATTATTATTGAAAGTAAGCCACATTTAAATTAACTTGAATTCATCGAATTAATTCCATTCTTAACATAACATACCATGTGTGTTTGTAAAGTGCACGTTCACCCAAGGGTATCTTGGAGCTGAATAACATCTGTTTATTGTTACCCAACTCAACCATATTATTTTATTGACCTCAGACGGATGAACGGCTGAGTGGACCGGCTAACATTTGAACCTGTGACCATGAGGTTGAACACAGACCCCTACAGTGGACACATTAGTCCACTAAGCCACCAGACAGTCTTAAAATGATTTTTGCAGGAGAGTGACACTGTAAGTATGTGTACATGTTTGAAACATACTAAAAGGATGAAGATGAGATAAGAAGGAATGTAGCAATGGCATGACAATATTAGTGATGCTACAGGGAAGGGTGCAGTAAACACATCCGACTAAGCTGCAGAAGGTGGACGGGTAGGCGTGATAATGTTTGTCATGTAAGTCAGCATGCAAATGAGTGGTTGTTGTGAGAATAGATCTAATGTATTGTTAATGGATGAGTGAGGTATGTTTGGTGAATTAGCAACCAAGCACAGACACAGAGAGGCACTTGAGGGTGCTCTTGTATCAGGATAGCTACACAATGGTCTGGTGTGTTCATGGAAAAAGGTTTTATGAAAGTGATACATGAAATGACCATCTTTTATATGATGTGCCCTCACTTTTTGCCCTATCTGCATTTGCTGGCTTTAGAACTCTGTGCACTGTACCTCTGATAACCAGGAGTTACATTGACTTACTCCTGATTGCCATTTTCAACTTGCTTGAATGTCACTCGTATGTGGTTAAGTACCACTTGTGGACTGCAGCACCTATTGAGATCCACTACATTGGCAGTGCAAAGCTAGCTACAAGCTTACCTATGTATTGCCTGACTGCTGAAGTGTAAAACCTGCAGTACGACTTGTCAAAATATCACTTCTTGACAGGGAAAGATTTCCCATTTAAATATTAGTAAGTCTTCCCTATATAGGTGATGTAACCCACAAGGCAGGGTGTATGGTATATAAAACTGGGACAGGTAGAACATTTGTATGACTATATTCCTACAGTAAAAAGTTCCATAAAGATACTTTAATTAATACAGGCCTAGCTGCCCTATCTAACAAACCAGAACACAAATTAAAATACTAATACTTCTGACTCGGGAATGGGACCAGCTAGAAAAATAAATAAACCAATATTTTTGATAGGTATTAAAAATCCAATTCAATTGTGAATTTGGATTTTCACTAATAAGAAGGAAAATTAACTTTTAGAAATCTATCCTTTACCTCTCAGCTCCCAGCTCCCAGCATCCCCTTATCCTTTAAGGATGTGGAAAATCCATCTCAGGAACCACACAGTATGTCACTGTGATTGACAGGTTGACACGAATAGGCAGAGATGGCCAACCTGAGCGCAGCAGAAGGATGTGGGCTTTCATCATCTTGCCACCCTAATGTCAAAGTTTGCCTGACAGGTCTGTTTGAACCACATGTAAGAACTGGGTGCACTTAAAAATGGGGAGCAAACAGGATGCCAGGGCTATTTTTGTGTGTCTCCAGTCTGGGTCCTGAAGGACCCCCTGCATTTGTCCAACCAAAATTTCGTCTACTGGGTTGTTATGGGTACAGGGCCTGCTTTAAACTCAATTTCAGTATTAGATGTGAGAGGAAACTTGTGGTTACAATAGTGCACACCCCTACACCTCCACAACCCTCAGAGCCAAAGTTTAGTGTGATCAAAGCTTTTACCATCTTGAAAGCCCCTGGCACATGGCATTTTAGTCTGTTTTCAGTAATGCAAACAAGAACTACTGAAAACATCAATAGGGTTTCCCCCCAGAACATTCAACTTATTTGTTAGGGAGTGTCTGAAAATCACCACAACCAACTAGCTGATGCCAGAAATAAATGTGGCACCCTAAGGCACTTTCCTAAGAGCACTTTCTGGAACTGCGAAAGATCAGAAGAGGACTGGACTGGTGGTCTGTGACCGGAGACAAGCCCTGAAAGACTGGTCTTTCTCCTACTTGTATCAAGGGCGAAGAAGATAATGCAAGAATCAATTGGGTGACCTCCTGGGAGGCTTCAGGGGCACAACAAGTTTCAAGAGGTCTTTTTCCTAAAATGCCCAGCCAACCAGTGGCAACTGGACTAGGTCTGGCCTTTACTCTTGGCCTCTGCCTAATACCCGATGAGTCGCTATGTGCCCTCCCAAGAGGTCCTGGAGGCCTTAGAAATGCACTAATGGGGTTGCTGAGCACCAGAGCGAAGTTTGGAGACTTTAAAAAAATGTTTGCTTCAGAGCTTCTCTGGTACGTGCCATGAAAATAATACAACCGGCAGTTCCACAGTTTAAGATTGAATTTCAGTTTGTCCAACTCAGAGATCTCTGCTCCTCTGAACAAAAATCACAAAGTATCTTTCTGTGTTGGGACTTGTAAGCCAGGCAGGACCACCACTCTAGTCAGTGTAAGGGAGTTACATACCCATGATAAGCCCTGCTCACCCCCATGCCAGAACAAAACAGTCTGGCTTTTCCCGGAGGCAATGTGGAAAGCATTTGTGCAACACACTCACACCAGTAATACATTGAACACACCACAAAAGAGACTTCACACAGGTTTATATAAAAATATAATGTATATTATACATAAGTCATAGACCAAAACAACAAAAATCATAAATACTGTGCATCCTATGCAAATTCTGAATCAGTATGCATTATCATGATAAGGCAAGAATCAAAATTACATATATACCAATGTCAGGGCATAAAATGCAACAGGTTATAAGATAAAAATTAATCAACCATATATGCTGTGCATACTATGCAATCCTGAATTAGGCTTGTTATTCTGGCAGAGCAAGATTAAAAAACGACATACATAAAAACATATTAGGACATAAAATACAGCGGATAACTGTGGAATTTATCGGAATCTCCACACCATCAACATATGCACATTACCCCAACAATCTCCCCATCAATGGATGGCACAGCACTCCTGTGGTCCTATTTGTGAATATGTGGTAATCTCAGGTTCCCAATGTAGAGTACAGAAACAACTGCACACCTACTACCCGGTGTACAGTACTGTCTGGAGCACCTTGCCTGTAATACAGCCCTGCATCATTCCAAGATCCTCTCCGAAGGATTCCCTCTCAAAATAACATGACCAATGTCCCCAAGGTAGATACAGAACACGGGGGCAATCCCCACGGAAGGGCCTCATGGGGAGACCTCACTCGGTACCCTTACCACCCAGTGCAAGGCAGCTACAGGTGCTGCGGCTTTTCCACTAGGGGAGCTACAGTACTGGAAAATTAGAGCTCCAGCTCAAGGGTGCCATATTGATGAACAGGTGTGTCAGCCTTGGTCCCTTGGGACCGGCACGGCAACTGTGGCTCTTGTGGGCACCCCAAGCTGCTCAGAGCTGTGACACAGGGCATTGTTGGGGGACAACAACACCATCGAAGTATAGCCTAATGCTCTCTCTCCCCCTGGGCTCTCCTCAAGATCAGGCTCGGCTGCAGTACAGAGTGAAGCCTCCATTGATTACCATGCCTGCAGCCCATTGGTGGTCTCACTGTAGGCAATGCAGAGCTTCCCCAGCCAAGATTTCCTTCAGAGTGGCCAGAGAGTGGTACCAAAAACACCCACCGGAAAATGGAGGCACATTTCCGCATGCCCTGCTCCGGGTTACTTCTCCCTCAAGGGAAACATGGTCCACTTGCACCTCCCTACAAGACACTCTACCCATATTGTGCTCCTGGGCACAAATAAGACCTCAACACATGTTAATGACCAAGGTTGGGAGACAACATGCTGGAAAGTTGAAGGGTCTCTTCCTGGGCCCCAGAAAACCCTCACAAGATCGGGGGGGGGGAGGCCATCCCACAAGTCCCTGGAGAAAAATGGGGGCACCAACAGAAGGGTGCAGGCAGTTAGGTTAGCAAAAGGAGCTTTGAAGCTAGGTGGCAGGCCTTTTCTCAGCCCAGTAGAGAGCAGGTCAGCTCTTCAAGCAATTAAGTCCAATGGCTGCTTTATCTGGCAGTCCTCTTGAAAGGTGCGGCATGTAAAGCCAGCACCGTCTAGTTACAAATCCCACCTGGTGTCTAAAAACAGGGGATCAGAGCCCCTGTACTTATACTCATAATGTCTCTGATGTGAAGGTATCTTCAAAACAAATCTTAGGAGTGCACAACACCCCCTTTCAATGCCAGCCCTGGCTCCAGATATTAGTAGGGGTAAACAAGCCCTTTGTGTGAGTGCAGGACACAGCTTATACAAATGTAAGTGTGTCCCACGTCCCTCTCTCCCATCCCAGGAAGACCATTTTGTATGCAGATGTAACCCTGTTACACCCAGCCCTTCCTGTGTGATGGCTATCTGGAAAGTATACACAAAGCCTAGCTGTCCCTCTGCCCTAGATGATGATTGGACTCAGGCTGCAAAGCACAAAGAGTCATAAGCCCATAGAAATTGACACTTTTTAAAAGTGGCACTTCTACAATAGTAATGAAAAATCTACCTACACCAATAAGCAGAATTTTTCACTGCTGTTTCAAACGTACCAAACATGGCAGCGCTATCACTTTCAGTTTAGAAATTACCACTCACAAACAAATAAGGGGAGTCTCAGTGCCACCCCAAGAGAGCAGCAGCACTCACTATTGTGAAAAACAAAATAAGGTTTTTGTCATTACCACGACATGTCACACAAGAATGTCACATGTCCTACCTTCCACCGACACAGCACCCTACCCTTAGGGCTACAGAGGGCTTACCTAACTAGTGACATATATGTAGTAAAAATGGAGTTTCAGGCTTGAGAAGTAACTGTAATTGCCAAGTCACTGTGGCAGTAAAATGTGAATGCAGGCCCTGCAGTGGCAGACCTAAGACAGGTTTGAAAGGCTACTTCTGTGGGTGGCGCTTGAAGCGCCACAGGCCCAACTGCATTTCATTTACAGGCCCCAGGTATATGGGATGCCACTGTACAAAGGACTTATAGGTAAATTAAACATGCCAAACAGTTGTAAACCAATCATGCAATTTTTTTAAAGGAGAGAGTACATGCACTTTAGCGTTGATTAGCAGTGGTAAAGAGCCCAGAGTCCCAAAGCCAACAAAAAGAGGTCAGCAAAAATCCAGGAGGAAGGCAAAAAGTTTGGGGATAACCCTTCAAAAAGGGCCAGTTGCAACAGGACTTAAAAGATTTTTCATCAAAAAATGTAAAAGCTCCAGAGTGTCAGCTAGACCAATCTGTCATAAGTAGACTACCTGCAGTTCCACCGCAGCAGCTATGGTTTAAGCTTTGACCCACACAGTAAGGATTTTCAACAAAAAAAAGTGACAATGGGCCAGATATAGAAAGCTCTTTAACATTTCTTAATGGGCCATTAAGAAATGCTAAATATCCTTTTGTCATGAACAAAGTCTGTTTGGGAATTTCAAAGTGCAATTTCTACCCAATAGAAATCGCATTTTGAGACACCCAAATAGGAAATCGCAAATAGGGATTTCCTATTTATAATTTCCTATGCACACGCACAAAGCATTTTCTAAATGTGTATTGGGCATTTAGGAAATGGTATTATCATTGAATCAAAATCAAAGGTGACCATGTGCCATTTAAAATAAAGCATTCCAAATGCTTTTTTTAAAAAGTGCATTAAAACGCACACGTGCATTGGTACACTTTACATGTGTACCATTTTTTTCACAGTACAGCAAGGGGAGTCTTAGGCTCAACATCACCCTTGCTTAAGCATTTCCCAATTGCAAATTAGGAAATGCAAAACCATTCAAACATATGGGCCCTTAGGCCCTTAGGTACGAATGGTTTGGCATTACCTAAATAGCGATTTCCTAATAGTGATGCCTTCTTTGTAGGAATCGCTATTAGGGAATCTCTAATTTTTTACATACCATTTTGCATTTCCTAAATAGCATTTTTTAAGGCATCGCTATTTAGGAAATGAAGAAAAAGTTTGGCCCAAAATCTTTCATTGTATTACTACTAAAAGGTTTTTTTTTAAACTATGACTTCCATACTTTTCAGCAAGACCAACCCACTTGTTGTATCTGACAGGGGCTCCATCGTGGGCGGCCTCAAATTGCTCCTAAATCCCAGTGTACCACGACTATTACACTGATCCAGTTTTAGATTTTATTACTTGTTGTTTTGACTTTATTATTATTTCGGTACTGCATAAATACTAGACTCATTGCCCTCAGTTAAGTCTGTTTGCTCTGTACCATAGCTAACAATGGGGATCAAGTTTGGTTAATTTTGTGACTTTGTGGGTCACCCTGCCCATAGTTGTGATCATTACTTGAGGTGGACAGTCACCCTGGTATGTGGTATCTGCTTTACCGTATCGTAATGTAGTGTTTTTTAAAGATGTGTCTTTTCACTATTTACTGAATTGGAGCAGGGTTTTGGTGGTTTCTGGAGGTTCCTGGCGTGAATGAACTTGGGTATTTTGGAAAGAAAGAACAAAAATGCAGAATTACCTTATGATTAAATTCCACTCGAGACTTCACGGTGTGGATAGGAGTGGGATAGTGGACAGAGTTGAAGGCAGAAATATCAGGATTCATGGGCCATCTTCATCAACGGTAAAGAGGGTGTTTTTTATAATGTGTTAGGTAGTGTTGCTCTGTGATATGAAGCCAGAGTGGAAGTTGTGCAAAAGATGGTTTGTGTTATCGTGACCTGATTTGAGCATAGTGTGCTTTTTCAATGATGTTGCCAATAAAGCCTAGGCGAATGATAGGCCAGCAGGTGGCAGATTCATGGGAATCTACTGTAGGTTTGTTTAGGAGTGGAGGGGCCTGACCTCTCTAGAGAGCTCCTGGGAAGATCTCATGAGAGAGGGAGGTGTTGACAATGGTTAGTAGGATGATAGAGTTTTTCCACAAACAGTTTTGATGAAGGACATGGTAAGACATTATCGACCTGCTAAATAGTGACTTGCAAATTGCATTGCTTTTGCGATTCGCAATTTGCGACTCACTATTTGGCATGTACAACAGTGTCTTGGACACTGTTTGCAATTCCCAATGGGGTCGTAAAATGTGAGGCTCATGAATATTAAGGAGCCACTCGCATTTTACGACCCTATTGGAATGGCTGGTCCTCCCAGGGATGGTGGCCTGCTGAGCTCAGCAGCCCACCATGTCTGGGACTGCTTTTAAATAAAGCAGCTTTTTTAAAATGCAGCCCGTTTTCCTTAAAGGAAAACGGGATGCATTTAAAAAGAAACAGTTTCGTTGAATTTTTTAAGAGCAGGCTGTGGTCCCTGGGATCACTGCCTGCCCTTAAAAAATCATTTTGCATGCATTTTCAAAGGGGAAGGGGTCCCCTGGGGACCCCTTCCCATTTGCGAATGCATTAACACCTACTTGAAGTAGGTGGTAATTTGCAAGTGTATTGCGACTGCAATTGCAGTTACAAGATATTTGTACATGGCTATGGAGTTGCTATTTGGAAGGGAATGCCCCTTCCAAATACCGAGTCGCAAAACAGTATTTTGCGAGTCGCAATTGATTTGTGAGTCGCAAAATACTGTTTGTGCATGGGCCAATGGTTTTTAGCATGCACAAACGGGTCTAAGAACCATTTGCGCACGCTGTTGTACATCTGGCCCCATCTTCATAGGAGGTGGCTTTGAAGGAGTTGAGTATGCCTGCGAGATCAGCAAGTGGTGGGCTTTGAAGGATGCCCATAACAGGATGCTACTAGATGGGCTTGGTGTAAGAGGAGATGTAGGTCTGGTGTCGTTGATGAGCTGTGGGATCTTTTGTATTCTTTCTCTGAAGAAGATGTTGACTGCATTTGACTTGTTTGTGGAGTGTGGGGTGGGGGAGTCAGATGGGGCTTATACAGTGCATTAAGATCGTTCTGCTTGTTTTCAGAACTTTGTTGATGGCATTCCTATAGTACTTTGGTTATGCTGATGGAATAACATCTGCATGTTGCTTGGAGGGATGTCAGTAGAATATTTATACTTCATTTGAAATTTTCAAATTCGTTCACAATTATACTGACCATTGTTTATGAAATAGTATTCACACTCACTCTATGCAGAGGGTAGGGGAAAACAGGCAAGCAATGACCTTATATTTATATTATTTTAAATGTTATTGCCTGGGCTTTAGAGGTAACTGTAGGCCCTATTTTCCAAATCAACACAATAAAATATGCAAAAAAGGCATTTGAGGGTAAGAGCAGGCCATTTATCTCTGTTCTTCAACAGAAGCTTGTTAAATGATACGTTTGTATTAATTAATAGGAGTCCGCGTTCTAAAACATAAAGAAGTGTTCTCCAAAACCAATATGATGACCATTTGTACTGCTTCATGTATTTGTGAATCCATGCAAACCAGAGGCGGAGCCGGCCACGGCGTGTTCTCAAATCCTGATGATTGTGAATCGAAGACGAGGACTGACAATGCGGTGAGAGTGAGATGAGCACACCGGAGCTTGCAGAGAGCATTGCCGGGAGAGGCGGCGGTACCGCCAGAAGCCTGTCTCGCATCGATTAGGAATAAAATGGAAACCTTTGCAATATATCATGAGAGAGTATTGTGGTTATATGATTTATATGATGAAACTTTTCTATCACATAATTTTCCAACACCATAAAACAGCCTAGGGGGTCACCGCCTCGTAAGATGTGTCCTTTCGGTGCGGCAGAAGCCTTTGACGTTCTATTGACACTATTTACGGAGATCCCCTCACCTCTAGTTTATTACCATCCAAGCGTTACACACTGTATCACCTGGAGACGGCTGCTCTGCGGTGCGACAGACTGCTACCGTGTTCTATCTGGAAAAATATCAAGGATCAGCTTAATAATGACAGGTTGCCTGCCCTGAGGAAGGATTTTATGTGACGCAGCAGCTTTAGCTGGCGTTGGCTTGTCTAGGTGCCCTAATTAACAGCTGGCTCAAGAAAGAGAAACACAGGAGTGGGCACCACAGGTATATCACATAGGAATTATTTTTAGAAGGCCTCGCTGCTTGTTTAAGAGGAATGTAATGATTTAGTTTTACTTATGCTTCATCTGGAAGACTGCTTTCATGAAGATTATTACATCCATGTTTCCTAGCTAATATATTGTTACTATCGGAGCACCTTCACAGACATACCATAGCATATCTCTGGCAGTACATAGCTCTGTAGTTGGCTGCATATGGCCCTTCTCATCTATGCCCTAGCTCATTATTATAGCACGCGTGATGGAGCTGGCCTGCTAGAATTTAAGTAGAAAAGGTGACTGAAGCAGGTTGAAGTATGCACACTTGCATAGTGTGTTTTTTTTTTACAATCGTTCATCCGAAATGTAGCAACATTTCCATAGACTTAATGCTGAATTACACCATTTGTAAGCAGTGTATGATTAACTTGAGCTATTTATATATCTAATTGTCACATCATAATGAGATAGCGCCAACTATACAAGGGTATGCAGGCAGAGTTGTGACTTCTCTTGCAATTATATATACATGTGTGTGTGTGTGTGTGTGTGGGTATGTGTATACATATTTATATTTGTATATATATATGTGTGTTTAACTCTAGATAGATAGATAGATAGATAGATAGATAGATAGATAGATAGATAGATAGATAGATAGATAGATACATAGATGATAGATAGATAGATAGATAGATAGATAGATAGATAGATAGATAGATAGATAGATAGATAGATACATAGATGATAGATAGATAGATAGATAGATAGATAGATAGATAGATAGATAGATAGATAGATAGATAGATAGATAGATACATAGATGATAGATAGATAGATAGATAGATAGATAGATAGATAGATAGATAGATAGATAGATAGATAGATAGATAGATAGATAGATAGATAGATAGATAGATAGACAGATAGATAGATCATCTATCTGACATTTCAATTAGCAATCAGTGAATTCTTCTAGGCCTATTCCAAATTAGAGCTCTTCTCTAAGGCACATTCTAAACTGGAATTTGTATGCAGATTCAATCTGTACGCCTTCTCAATTGCTAGCTTGAGGCTCTGGTATCACACTATTTAACTGCCTTTCAAATGCTTTTCTTAAAATTGAATGCAGTCAAGTGGAGTGTACAATTGCTTAATTTCAAACCATCAGTGCATATCAGGAGTCCTTTTTGCGTGAGAAATACCAGTATTCTTTCCCTGACATCCTACCTTGTACCCTGTATCTTCACAAAGAATCACCATTTTTCTCCAAATATTTTTTCCTAGCTCTCTAGAACAAACGTTCCAATAACTAATTTGGTGTCTTAATACAGAATCATTTTGTGCAAGACCAGGAAACAGATTTAAATAGTGAGGGATACATCATGATCAGTCAGTCAAATACTTTCTTCGGTTTAAAAAGCAAGCATCAAAGTACATAGTACAAACACAGCAATACAATGTTAATGCAATATGCTTTAAATTACCAATTTGAATGAAATTAATAGGATAAAATGTGAAATATCGACAGCACAGTAGGAAATACCACAATAGATAAAAGCAAGTGAAAACTCTTAAAGATCACAGTTGGGGTCGGGACTAATCCCCACTGGGGTGGGTTAGACGGTTAAGATTACACCCACACTAAATTTCTCCCCGTCCTCACAATGTGGCACTTGTTTACTCCGCTCTTGAACCCGCCCAACGGGGTTGCAACCTTGATAGACACTTGTTGCACGGCATTCAACCAAGGACCAGTTTTGTATTGCACTCACCGGGATGCACTGGAAACTGTATTCTGTTTCAACTATACACAAACCTAGCTGTTCTTGTTCACTGTTTTTATTCAAGCATATGTAGCAAATATCACGCACCATGGTTGTTTTGCTATCCAATTATTGAATACAATGTAATACAGTATGCATCTACTATTACAATGATGTATTGTGCAAAAATGATCAATAAATAAAGTTTTTTTTTAAAACTCAAAGATAAAAAGAAAATAATAAAATCCAACATGCTTCGACCAAAAATTGAACAGAGTTCTCGTAGATCTAGAGCAAATGAGTGTTCGATCCCCAACTGTACAGCCTGCCACACTACCAAAATGCTCTACCTCTGATGCTCCAACTCCAGTGCAAATGGCTTGCAGCAGCACATGCTATGGATTCTATAGTATTGGTACCAAATAGCCTAAGTGCAACTTACACTTTCTCGGTCTTGCAAACCCTAGTCAAAGAAAAGAAAATGAGATAGGGGCTTATTTACAAGGCCCTTGCGCCACTTTTGCGTTATTTTTAACTTGGGAAAAGTGACGCAAAAGTGTCTCCTCTGGGCAACAGAACACTGCACAAGTGATACTCTCAACGATCTTTGATTTCTTCTAAGTGGTAAAGAGCCATGGTGAAACTTAATATACAAAAGTATAGCAGCATGTGTAGGAATAAAATCTAAAAAGCATACAAACTGGCTATGTAATTTCAAATCCAAAAAATCAACAGTAAGAAAACCATGATTCTTGTTACTCACTTCAAGTCCCCACACATGAGTCCAGTAAATATCCTCTAAAGACTTCTTAGATAGATCCACTGTCACTATCAAGCCAATACTTCTCTAAACCCAGTTGTGACATCATGTCCCTTTTATTACATACCCGCTTAATCCTATGGCTTCTATCTGTTTCAACCATGTCACTAAATACATTATAATATGCAAAAAGATCTGGGTTATAACATCAAGATATTGTCAGTCCTCTGATTTAGGCACAATGGTAAGACCCGAGAAAAAAGACTACAAACCACTAAGTTGCTGTTTCATTTTTAGTGTGTTGTGGAAGCACATGAATGGTTGAAGCACATCCTTATTTTGCAGCAGCAGTAAAGCAACATAATTATACTACATTTCCTGGCTGCCATGCTGTCATCTGATAAAACTGAGATTTCACACAAACAGAAATTCAAAAAAGAAAATTGCCTTAAGGCCCCTCCCCCAAAAACACACAAACAATCCTAGCCATGAATAAAACCTGTAGACTCGAATTTGCTGGTTAAATTCATTTCCGGAACCATTTACTGTGGAAGAATGTTCTGTTGTGAAGAAAGTAGAATAGAAAGACAACCTTTACAGATTACACAGAATCATCAGAGTCGAGGTGCTCTGCCCTATAGATTTGGAATACTTAAGGAGTGCAGGAGCATTTAATTTATGTTAGGTATTTTTACAGGTTTGGTTTCAGAGGCAAACGTCCTGATCATCTCTTTAAGGGACAAGAATTCCACATGTCATGACCTCATCTGGACTCATCAATGTGGTGTAGTTTGAGTCTTGAGGAGCAGCAAGAAAGAAGATCTTTTATGGAGCTGCCCTTTATAGGTCTCGCCTAGGCAGCGCATGAACTGTCGCCTTGAGACACGTTGTATCTGTATCTACTACTGACTTACAGCCTGCCTAGTGCTTTTAATTTCTTTCCTCCGAAAGTCTTGCTTCTGTGTGGATGTATGTTTTGTGTCCCACTTGTAGGTGTCTTGCTCCCTCCCACAGAGCAGTGACCTATTATTTGTATTCTTTCACTTTCATGAATTTCTGTTTGTTTTCGGTGCACTATTTTTTTTTCATTGATTTCTTGACGTCTTTTTGGAAAGTTCCCTTCTGTAAACAGGGCTGTAATTCTTGATCTTATCTCGTCTGAATGCTTATTTTATCTGCATTTTTGTAATCCGATAAGGCTGGGGCATTTACCCATGTTGCAGATGTGCTCTGTCTGCTCCCTCACGCATTTGCGATTTTACTCTTCCTTTTTGTGCATTTTTGTAAAAACGGTGCTGTTTTTGGTGGGCACCTGTTCCATCCTATGTCCTCCAACCCCTTCCCACTTTGGAGCGTGACTCCTCCCCTGATACCTCCCTCATCTCTGCTTGCCCCCTTCTCATTTCAGGCTGTTGCTATGACACACCTGAGAACTCTGGCAGCTCAGTTGTCTTGCTGTATTTACACATGATAACAAGCAGGCTGTGCATGCTATCAGAAAGTGGGTGGTCAGCGACTTATTTGGACGTTATGAAAACGATTACTCTCAAAACTGAATATCAGCATACTGCACCCCGGGGTATGGTAATGAGTCCACTGACAATGTGCACCAAATCTTACAGAGCATAGCTACTTGTGAATTAGAAGCCATATTAGCTAATCTTAGCTGTAGCTTAAGGGTTGCGGTTATCAAAGTGAGTTTCAAATAATGAAACTTCGATCTCAGGAGGACAGGGAAGGAATTGCACATGCATAATAGTCCATTTTTTAAAGCAAGTTGGTTAAAGTAAGGCTGTTATGGCTTTATTAATGTGTTTTCTTAAAACTTTTTTAGACACTAAGGGCCATATGTAGGTAGCTAAATACCGGTCGGTAACGGCCGAAATTCTGTAAATATCCCGTTACCGACCGGTATTTAGCTATTTGAGATGTAGGGGGCATATTTCAGGATTCGGTAATTTACCGAATCGGTAAAATTACCGATTCGGTAAATACCGAATCCTGAAATGATATGTAGGAAACACTCTAATGAGTGATGAGTAGGAATTAGAATTCGGTATTTACCACCAAATATAGGTTGGTGATAAATACCGAATTCCATGCAAAACGTGATATTTCGCAGATGTAACAGTGCCATGTGGCAGACATCCATGCCCTTAGGGCATGTATGTGCACCACATGTGCACACATGGACGAATCAGGGGTGCAACAGGGTGTCAATGTGACACCCTGCCACCCATGATACTGCCTCCCCCATTACCGATTCGGTATTTACCGATTCGGTAATGGTAACTGGCTTCCCATTCATTCCTATGGGCCTCCTGGCCCATAGGTATCAATGAGAAGGCATGCCTCATTACCGAATCGGTAAATACCGATTCTAAATTACCGACTTTTTCCGAATCGGTAAATTTTACCGATTTATTACCTACATCACATTTACCGATTCATAAATACCGAATCGGTAAAATTCGGTATTTATGAGTCGGTAAATGTGAAGCTACCTACATATGGCCCTATATCACGTTACACAAGGTCCGACTGTGATATGTCAAATTTAGAATGATTTTTTTATTTATTCTAAATCTGGCCCCTCCTACCTAAAAGACCCAGGCAAGCACAGCTTTTCGGAGTGCTTTAGTAATAAACACTCTCAAAGTCTTTTACTGCTGCACCCTGGAGATGCCTGCAGCATTCTGCGCATGCTCAAGTGACTTCAACATGCAGGCGGCATGCTCAAATGTTCTCTGAAGAAGCTCTGCACCACTCCACCTGAAACGCCTCGGGCATCTCTGCATTTTTTCAGATGTGAAAGGTCACCAGGCTCACAAAGGGCTTTTATACCCTTCACATGCCCGGGGCTAGTGTAAAATGGCTCAGATTAATTCTAAAGCAAGCTGGTCATTCAGGTCTGAGTGGTACTCTTGTCTTTGTCAGGGTAGCTCAATGAGCTGGAAGGTCACCCCGAAAAATTGGATGATTTTATGTTCACAGGCTTCAATCCAGAATGACAAACTGAGTACCAATAAACTGGGTAATATAACACCTAATATTTACAGAGTTTACAAAGGGCAGTAACACTATGTAAACTGTTATTATTACTGATGTGGTGTAATTACCAAAACACCAAAACTACAATCTGGTTCTCCAGCTCCAGAGTTGGCAGCACTGGCCATTATGCCACATCCTCACTCTTGACCTGTTTTACGTTCTTCCTACCCCTCCCTGTTTCATTTTACCTAATACCCATCATCATGTCCCTGTTTCTATTCCCCCTCCCACATGCTCCATCTCTACTAATTCCCCTGACAGATGGAAAAAAAGTGCTACGAAGCAGCTGGTGCTGGCTGCTTCACAGCGCTACTTTTCATCACTCTGTTATCCATACTCAACTGTCTCCTGTTACTCACTACCACTCACCCACCCTGACCACCCCTAGCTAATTGCCTCCCATCACCCAGAAGTATCAGTGTCTACCCTTGCCCACAATCTTGTGGTTTTAGAAATTTTTCTTTTATATTTAGGTTTAACTTCCAAAAAATATCTATCCCTTTTATGTTTTTTACACCTCACCATCTGCTGCATATCAGCATGCCTAGAGGCTCTAGACCGTCTCGTAATGCGGAAAAGTTACTGCTTGAGCCCCCCTCTTTCAAGAGGGAAAGATCCATGGTTCAATCCTTCTCTGGCAATGCAGTGAGATTTTGGAACTCACTTCCTCCATTACTTTCCACCACCATCTCTATTCGGACCTTCAAAACTGACCTCAGATCTCTTCCAAAGACACTTCCAGAACTAATACACCCCTCTTCAAGTCCATCATGGAATTTCTTTCTTTATTGTAAATTTGTAATCTATGCCTGGACAATTGTCATCCTAGTGTGTTTTTGCTTTGTGTTTTTGAATGACTGCCATCTATTGCTTTATTTTACCTCTTCTTATTTCTCGTTTGTTTCTGTAACATGAACATTTTGTAACACTCTCCTAATGTAATGTACTTGGTTCTATTGTGAAGTGTTCTGACACCTTTGGGTAAAGCCCGCGCTATATAAAAATGCATTAAATAAATAAATAAATAAAAATAAATAAATGCCTTTGGTTCGCTTTTCCTAGTGCCGGGCAGCAACTTGCCTTGGCCGAGCCCGCCTCTTCCCTGGAACCCTCACTCGCACCACCATTGGCTAACTGACTTATGGCGAGCGCCAAGCTGCCGCTTTTGCACAACTTGGAGAAGTTTTGCTTGCCTCGGCGCCTGAGGGGTGCTTGAAGACCTCATTTATTTACTTAAATACCAAGCATCGGAATGCACCAAAAAGGACACTACGCTGCACTCATCACGTCGGTCTAGAAATCCTCCCACAACCCGCCTTCTGCAACTTGTCTTGTGGGAACGCTTTGTAAAAGATACACTGTTAGACCTGGCATCTTTGGCGTGGCTACCCCTGACATTTTGCCTCTACCTCCTGTATTTTTGATGCTATGCTGGATTTCGATTTTGCTGGTTTAGATGCTTTGGGCACTTTGCCACTGCTGATCAGTGTCAAAGTGCAAGTGCTCCCTTGGTAAATTGTTGTATTGATTGGTTATCCATGATTGGTATATTTGTCTCACCTGTTAGCCCCTAGTAAAGTGCACTGCGTGTGCCAGGGCTGGTGATTCAAATGCTACTAGTGGGCTGCAGCACTGATTGTGCCACCCACAGGAGTAGCGCTAAAATGATGTCTTAGGCCTGCTTGCAGTGCCTATGTGCAGTCCAGGACTGCCATGTCGACCTGGCCAGTGCACCCACTGACCAGGCCTTATCCATCCCTTTCTGTACATGTAAGGCATCCCTATGGTGGCCCTAGGTACCCCCCTGGGCTGGGTGCAGTGTATCTGAAAGGTAGGGCATGTACTGAGGTGTGTAACATGCCCTGGTAGTGAATTACAGCCATTTTCGTTTTTCACTGCTGAGAGGCTATCTTGCCCATAGGATAGAATGGGGAAGGCTGTTTACATGCCTATCTTCCCATAAGGGCAAGATAGAAAACCCAAGTTTGGTATCTTTGTGTTCAGAATTTAATTATACATCTTTTTTAGCAAGATGGTTTTTAAATTCTCTGTGTGAGAATAGCACTTTTTAGAAAGTAGCTATTCTCCTGTTTAACCTTCCTGTGTGCCTGTGTGCTGGTTGGCTGAAGGGTATCATGTGATGGGCCAGGTGGCTCCAGGAGCCTGGATGAGTCAGCAGCAGGGTGAATAGGGAGATCTGCTTTAGATGGGTGGGAGGAGTAGTCCCTGGGTTTGAATAGGGCTGTCCCTGCCAAACACAAAGCTGGCTCCACCCCCTGCTGGCCAGGCTGAGGACTCTGCCTCTGCTGGCACAAAGAAGGCTCCACCTCCTGCTGAGCGTCTAACGACCCTGCCCCTCACTCTGAAAGGAACCAGGTGCTCCAGAGCAGAGCACACCCAGGAACCGGTTTGAGCAGGGGAATCCCCCCACTGGAACAAAGAGAGACAAAGAATTGGAGGGGTATAAGAAGAGGACCCCAGACACCTAAACTTTAGATCACTTTGGAACTAAGAAGAAACCTCTGCCAAGGAGAAAGCTGAAAAGAACTGAAGAGGAGAAGACTGCTTGCTTGCTGTTTTGCTTTGCTGCCAAGGAGAGGGGAAGGATTTTGCTGTGTCCCCTTCTTTTGATTCTGATCTCCAAGGGCCTGAGAAGAGCTGGCTCCCTGTTAAGAAGTCCCAGGAACAAAAGGACTTCACCACCAGCTCCCCTGGAACTCTGCTGAGAGAGTTCTGACCTGCCTTGGAGTGCTTGCCCAGTCTTGGGGCCTCAGGAGGTCGTTTTGCTGTGTTTGGGAGCTGGGAAGCAGAAGCGTGAACAAGAGTGACTGGTACCCAACGCATCATCCGATTGCGTGTCGCAAGACGAGAGTGCGAGGAAAATTTCATCGCGGCACCATCGCAACACGCAGGGTCCCCGCATCGCCGAGTGCGTCGAGCATCGTCCCGGTGCGAGAAGATTCCTGACGCTGCGAGGGTCGTCGCAGAACCAGTTTGCGGGCCGCACCACTGCCGGTGCGTGAAAAGTCTCCAATCGCTGCGTGCGTCGACGCAGAGTCCCGTTCCGTGGCGCATCGAGAGTTGCGGCGCCGGAAGGCAACGCTGCGCCACGCATCGCACCACATCGAAGAGTGTCACATCGAACCTGTGCGTGAAGCTTCCCCCTAAAAAACCTACGCAACGAAGGCCAAAGGTATCGCATCCTCCCCCTACAGATCGGAGCCGGCGCATCCACCTCTGCTGCGTGAAGCAGGGCTGCTGCAAAGCCTCCCCAGGATCTCAGGAGCATCGCATCGCCTTTGCCATCTTCCTTGTTATAGCTTTTGGGAACCTTATCGCAACTACAGGTACTGTTGGGCACGAAAGTGTCGCATTTTGTGCATTGAGAGTCGCACTGTGCAGGACACTGATTTTGACATCCTGGAGTACTTTCTGCAAACTCTTGAACTATCCTTAAAGTAACCTTTGGAAGTATATGTTGGTTTGTCTGTAGTATTTGGTCTTGTGAAGTTTTTAGTAAAGATACATTATTTTTCTAAAACTGGTGTGGAGTAAATCTGTGGTGTTTTCACTGGGTTGCTGTGAGTGTTGGTACAAATACTTTACACATTGCCTTTGATAGCCTAGACTGCTCAGGCCAAGCTACCTAGAGGGTGAGCAGGGGTTATCTTAACAGTGTATCCCCCTTTCCCTGACTAGAAGCAAGGGTCCCTACTTGGACAGTGGAACCTACCCTGCCAACTAGAGACCCCCAGATCTAACATTGGTGGTCAGCGGTGAGGATTGAACTTGTATTTGTACTTGACCCACAGTAATTGGTGTACATCACTAGGAGTGCAGACCAATACACAACCACATACTGTATTATTTTTGATTCTATTTTTGAGTAACTCTTCAAGAGCATCATGTCTCAGGTGGCAACAAGTGAGAGGGCAGAATTGGAGTTTTCCATTGCGGATTTATATTCATACAAAGTTGAAGATCTCAAGCAATTCTGCAAAGACCGTGGTTGCTCTTTTAAAAACGGAGCTAGAAAGGATGTGCTACAAAGAGTCCTGAAGGCCTGGTGGGAGGCCCAAGAGGAAAGTGATGCAAATGTAGAGGATGGTTTTGTTCCCCAAGATCTGCCTGTGGGCAGACCAGTCTCAAGGGCTGGCAGCTCCCATTCCAGTAGGGGGCTCACTCTAGAGGAGTTGGAGGAGAATCAAAGGGTGAGAAACCATGAATTGGAAATTATGAAAATGAAGATGAAGCAATCAGAAGTAGACAAGGGAGCGGAGGAGAGCAAGAATGCCCGTGCCTTGGAGGAGAAGAAATTGCTTCTGGCTCATGAAGTGAGCATGAGAGAACTGGACATCAAGGCCAAGCAGGTGGAGTCCGGTTCAAATGGTGGCAGCGCACAGCCAGTGCAGGGGGTAAAGTATATATCCCCAAAGATTTAGTACAGAATTACAATAGGAGTGAAGATATCTATGCCTGGTTTACATCGTATGAGATAGCATTAAGGATGAATGGTGTGCCTGAACAGCATTGGGGGGCGGGCCTGTGGAAACATTTTGAGGCTTCTGGGAGGAGTGCTCTAGAGCCCTTAGAATTAGCAGGTGCCATGACCTATCCCAATATGAAGGAGGCCCTATGTCTCAGGTATGGACTTACTCCAGAGCAGTATAGACTGCAGTTTAGAAATTCCAAGAAGAAAGAGTCTGAGACTTGGATGGAGTGTGTGAATCTGTACTCGCGGGCACTGGAAGGTTGGATGAAGGGCAGCAAGGTAACTGATTATAAGGGGTTGTTACATTTAATTAGTTGGGAGCACTTGAGTAGTCTATGTGTTCCAGAGCTGCGCCAGCATCTTTTAGATAGCAAGTTGATGGACCCCATTGAGCTTGCAAAGGAGGCGGACCGCCGGACCAGTACCAGGGTCCACAGAGGAATTGTGGGTACCATTGCCAAAGGTGGGCAGGGTCCCCAGCAGAAGAGTGGGGGGGACAAGGGTAACCAAAAGGAGTTCTCACAAGGGCCCCAAAATAGTTCCCAGGGTAACCAGTCCCAGCCCCCCAAGTCAAAACCCAAACCAACCTGGCCCCCTAAGGGCAGGTCGGATAACAAGGGTCCCATTAAGTGTTATCACTGTCAGGAATTGGGTCACAAGTCTCCTGTGTGTCCCACGAAATCCCAGGCACCCACTGGTGCTCCAACACCGGGTATAGCTAGTGTAGCTTTTGGGGGGGATTTAATTTCTAGTGATTTGGAGGGTTTAGCAGTTATGTCCCTTGTCTCTTTAGGAGACACAGAGATGGTCCAGGAAACCCCTGTCCCTGATAACACTAAGAAGTACAGGCAGTGGGTGACCATCAATGGGAGGAGGGTGGAGGCTCTCAGGGACACTGGAGCCAGTGTGACTACGGTCAGGTGTCAGTGGGTCCCTGAGGAGCTGATCATTCCAGACGTACTTCACCCAGTAGTGTCAGCTGACAACTCTGTGCGCCTTTGCAAGGTAGCACATGTTCCCTTTGAGTGGGGGGGGTCTCAGGTCCTCTCAAAGTTGTTGTGAGTCCATCCATGCCAGTAGACTGTCTGCTAGGTAATGACCTGGAGAGTTCCCCGTGGAAGGAGGTGGAACGCCAGGCTCATTTGGAGATGTTGGGTTTGCCTGAGTGGGTCTGTGTGACCACCCGGTCCATGGCAGCCAGACAGGGTTGTGAAGCAGACCTGGAGCCTGAAACAGTGGCCCAGGTCCCTGCCAGAAAGAGGAAGGGCAAGGGGCGTGGTGCGTCCACCCCCGCTGTTCCCACGGTCCAGGAAGGAGCAGAACCTACGGGGGATGCCCTGGAGCCTACAGGGGAACAGGTCGCTGAGCTGGGAGACATACCTGAGCTGACCCATTGGCAGCAAGAGGGTGGTCCCTCCAGAGAGGAGTTCTGCCGTGCGCAGAAGACATGCCCTACTCTTGAAGGTCTGCGGCACCAGGCTGCAGACCAGGCAGCAGGTGCTGATCCGAAGAACTTTTTTCTCTACTGGGAGAATGACTTGTTGTACAGTGAGCCTAGGTTTGCTGAGCCCAGTGGATCACGTACCCTGGTGGTACCCGCAGGGTTCAGAGACTTCCTACTGGGTCTGGCTCACGACGTGCCGCTTGCAGGACATCTCGGGCAGGACAAGACCCGACAAAGGCTTGCCACCCACTTTTACTGGCCCGGGATGAAGAAGGACGTCGCTTCCTTTTGTAAATCATGCCAGACTTGCCAGGCAAGTGGCAAGGCTGGAGGAAAATGCAAAGGCCCTCTCCAGCCTTTTCCAGTAGTGAGCACCCCTTTCGAGCGGGTGGGAATAGATATTGTGGGGCCACTGGACCCCAGGACCGCCTTAGGCAACAGGTTCATCCTGGTCCTGGTGGATCATGCCACCCGGTACCCGGAGGCTATCCCTCTCAGGACAACCACAGCCCCGGTGGTGGGCCATGCGTTGATGGGGATCTTTTCCCGTGTGGGTTTCCCCAAAGAGGTGGTATCTGACCGGGGTACCAACTTCATCTCCAGGTATATGAAGTCTCTGTGGGAGGAGTGTGGGGTAACTTATAAGTTCACCACTCCTTACCACCCTCAAGGAAATGGGTTGGTTGAAAGGTTCAACCGGACCCTGAAAGGCATGATCATGGGGCTGACAGAGCCCATGAGACGGAAGTGGGACGTCTTTTTGGCATGCCTATTATTTGCCTACAGGGAGGTACCACAAAAGTCTCTAGGGTTCAGTCCCTTTGAGCTTTTGTACGGGCACCCTGTTAGAGGACCTCTCAGTCTGGTGAAGGAGGGTTGGGAGAAATCCCCGGGGAAAACCCCTCAGGATGTGTTCAGCTATGTGCTGGCCATCCGCAACCAGACACAGCGCTTCCGGGCCCTCGCTCAGGCGAACCTGGAAGCCAGCCAGGATGAGATGAAGAGGTGGTATGACCAGCATACCACTCTGATGGAATTTCAACCTGGGCAGATGGTGTGGGTGATGGTGCCAGTGGAGCCTTGCGCGCTCCAGGACAAGTGGACTGGGCCATATGAGGTGGTGGAGTGAAAGAGTGAGGTGACCTACCTGGTCAACTTGCGATCTCCCAGGAACCCCATGAGGGTCCTACACGTGAACCGCCTCAAACCCCATTTTGAGAGGTCTGAAATAACAATGCTACTGGCTACAGATGCAGGGATGGAGGAGGATAGCAATCCTCTTCCTGACCTCCTGGCAGCTAAGGAGCAAGATGGGTCAGTGGATGGAGTGGTCCTCTCGCCCACCCTGACCCCAGAACAGCAGAGGGACTGTCGCCATGTGCTGGGTCAGTTTGCATCTCTGTTCTCCCTGACCCCCGGTATCACCAACTGGTGTGTCCATGACGTGGACACGGGAGATAGCATGCCTGTGAAACAGAAGTTTTATCGGGTGGCTGACAAGGTCAGGGCCAGCATCAAGAAGGAGGTTTCTAAGATGTTGGAGCTAGGGGTGATTGAGCCCTCCAGCAGCCCCTGGGCTAGCCCAGTGGTACTCGTACCGAAAGCTGCTGCGCCAGGTGCCACTCCAGAACTTAGGTTTTGTGTGGACTACCGTGGGCTCAATGCTGTCACGAAGACTGACGCACACCCCATCCCTAGAGCTGATGAGCTCGTGGATCGGTTGGAGCTGCCAACTACCTCAGTACGTTTGATTTAGCTTCTGGGTACTGGCAGATTGCCTTAACTGATGGGGCCAAGGAGAGGTCTGCGTTTTCAACTCCAGAGGGGCACTTCCAGTTCCGTGTCATGCCCTTTGGGTTGAAGAACGCCCCTGCCACATTCCAGAGACTGGTCAACCAGGTACTGTCTGAGCTGGAGCAATTCAGCGCCGCATATCTGGATGACATTGCTGTGTTCAGTTCCACTTGGGAAGAACACTTGCAACACCTCTGCGCAGTGTTGAAGGCTCTGCATAGTGCAGGCCTCACTATCAAGGCCAGTAAGTGCCAGATAGGGCAGGGTTCGGTGGTGTATTTGGGACACCAGGTAGGAAGCGGCCAGGTGGCGCCCCTACAAGCCAAGATAGATACCATCCGGGCTTGGGAACCCCCCAAAACCCAGGCAGCGGTGAGAGCCTTCTTAGGACTCACCGGGTACTATCGCCGTTTTGTCAAGGGGTATGGCACCATTGTTGCTCCCTTGACAGAACTAACTTCCAAGAAGTTACCGAAGAAAGTGATTTGGACCAGTGCCTGCCAAGAAGCTTTTGATGCCCTGAAGGCGGCCATGTGTACAGCACCTGTACTCAAGGCGCCTGACTTCTCCAAGAAGTTCATAGTGCAGACAGACGCTTCTGAGCATGGAGTGGGAGCGGTGCTCTCACAACTAAATGATGAGGACTTGGACCAACCTGTAGCTTTCATTAGTAGGAGGCTACTTCCCAGGCAACAGAGGTGGAGTGCGATTGAAAGGGAAGCTTTTGCTGTGGTCTGGGCGCTGAAGAAGCTGAGGCCCTACTTGTTTGGGACTCACTTCCGGGTTCAGACGGACCACAGGCCCCTCAGATGGTTGATGCAGATGAGGGGTGAGAATCCTAAGCTGTTGAGGTGGTCCATTTCCCTACAGGGGATGGACTTTACGGTGGAACACCGCCCCGGTACAGAACACGCCAACGCTGATGGTCTGTCCAGGTTTTTCCGCCTTAGCGATGAGAACTCCCAAGAGGGTGGGTAGTTCTCCCCACTTTCAGCTGGAGGGGACACGTGTTAGACCTGGCATCTTTGGCGTGGCTACCTGTTAGATCTGGGGGTCTCTAGTTGGCAGGGTAGGTACCTCTGTCCAAGTAGGGACCCTTGCTTCTAGTCAGGGAAAGGGGGATACACTGTTAAGATAACCCCTGCTCACCCTCTAGGTAGCTTGGCCTGAGCAGTCTAGGCTATCAAAGGCAATGTGTAAAGTATTTGTACCAACACTCACAGTAACACAGTGAAAACACCACAGATTTACTCCACACCAGTTTTAGAAAAATAATGTATCTTTACTAAAAACTTCACAAGACCAAATACTACAGACAAACCAACATATAATTCAAAAAGGTTACTTTAAAGATAGTTCAGAGTTTGCAGAAAGTACTCCAGGATGTCAAAATCAGTGTCCTGCACAGTGCAACTCTCAATGCACAAAATGCGACACTCTCGTGCCCAACAGTACCTGTAGTTGCGATAAGGTTCCCAAAAGCTAGAACAAGGAAGATGGCAAAGGCGATGCGATGCTCCTGAGATCCTGGGGAGGCTTTGCAGCAGCCCTGCTTCACGCAGCAGAGGTGGATGCGCCGGCTCCGATCTGTAGGGGGAGGATGCGATACCTTTGGCTTTCGTTGCATAGGTTTCTTAGGGGGAAGCTTCACGCACAGGTTCGATGCGACACTCTTCGATGTGGTGCGATGCGTGGCGCAGCGTTGCCTTCCGGCGCCGCAACTCTCGATGCGCCACGGAACGGGACTCTGCGTCGACGCACGCAGCGATTGGAGACTTTTCACGCACCGGCAGTGGTGCGGCCCGCAAACTGGTTCTGCGACAACCCTTGCAATGGCAGGAAGCTTCACGCTTCGGGACGATGCTCGACGCACTCGGCGATGCGGAGACCCTGCGTGTTGCGATGGTGCCGCGATGAAATTTTCCACGCACTCTCGTCTTGCGACACGCAATCGGATGATGCGTTGGGTACCAGTCACTCTTGTTCACGCTTCTGCTTCCCAGCTCCCAAACACAGCAAAACGACCTCCTGAGGCCCCAAGACTGGGCAAGCACTCCAAGGCAGGTCAGAACCCTCTCTCAGCAGAGTTCCAGGGGAGCTGGTGGTGAAGTCCTTTTGTTCCTGGGACTTCTTAACAGGGAGCCAGCTCTTCTCAGGCCCTTGGAGATCAGAATCAAAAGAAGGGGACACAGCAAAGTCCTTCCCCTCTCCTTGGCAGCAAAGCAAAACAGCAAGCAGGCAGTCTTCTCCTCTTCAGTTTCTTCCAGCTTTCTCCTTGGCAGAGGTTTCTTCTTAGTTCCAAAGTGATCTAAAGTTTTAGGTGTCTGGGGTCCTCTTCTTATACCCCTCCAAGTCTTTGTCTCTTGTGTTTCAGTGGGGGGATTCCCCTGCTCAAACCGGTTCCTGGGTGTGCTCTGCTCTGGAGCACCTGGTTCCTTTCAGAGTGAGGGGCAGGGTCGTTAGACGCTCAGCAGGAGGTGGAGCCTTCTTTGTGCCAGCAGAGGCAGAGTCCTCAGCCTGGCCAGCAGGGGGTGGAGCCAGCTTTGTGTTTGGCAGGGACAGCCCTATTCAGACCCAGGGACTACTCCTCCCACCCATCTAAAGCAGATCTCCCTATTCACCCTGCTGCTGACTCATCCAGGCTCCTGGAGCCACCTAGCACATCACCTGACACCAGTCAGCCAACCAGCACACAGGCACACAGGAAGGTTAAACAGGAGAATAGCTACTTTCTAAAAAGTGCTATTCCTACACAGTGAATTTAAAAACCATCTTGCTAAAAAGATGTATAATTAAATTCTGAACACAGAGATACCAAACTTGGATTTTCTATCTTGCCCTTATGGGAAGATAGGCATGTAAACAGCCTTCCCCATTCTATCCTATGGGCAAGATAGCCTCTCAGCAGTGAAAAACGAAAATGGCTGTAATTCACTACCAGGGCATGTTACACACCTCAGTACATGCCCTACCTTTCAGATACACTGCACCCAGCCCAGGGGGGTACCTAGGGCCACCATAGGGATGCCTGACATGTACAGAAAGGGAAGGATAAGGCCTGGTCAGTAGGTGCACTGGCCAGGTCGACATGGCAGTCCTGGACTGCACATAGGCACTGCAAGCAGGCCTAAGACATCATTTTAGCGCTACTCCTGTGGGTGGCACAATCAGTGCTGCAGCCCACTAGTAGCATTTGAATCACCAGCCCTGGCACACGCAGTGCACTTTACTAGGGGCTAACAGGTGAAACAAATATCCCAATCATGGATAACCAATCAATACAACAATTTACCAAGGGAGCACTTGCACTTTGACACTGATCAGCAGTGGCAAAGTGCCCAAAGCATCTAAACCAGCAAAATCGAAATCCAGCATAGCATCAAAAATACAGGAGGTAGAGGCAAAAAGTCAGGGGTAACCACGCCAAAGATGCCAGGTCTAACACGTGTCCCCTCCAGCTGAAAGTGGGGAGAACTACCCACCCTCTTGGGAGTTCTCATCGCTAAGGCGGAAAAACCTGGACAGACCATCAGCGTTGGCGTGTTCTGTACCGGGGCGGTGTTCCACCGTAAAGTCCATCCCCTGTAGGGAAATGGACCACCTCAACAGCTTAGGATTCTCACCCCTCATCTGCATCAACCATCTGAGGGGCCTGTGGTCCGTCTGAACCCGGAAGTGAGTCCCAAACAAGTAGGGTCTCAGCTTCTTCAGCGCCCAGACCACAGCAAAAGCTTCCCTTTCAATCGCACTCCACCTCTGTTCCCTGGGAAGTAGCCTCCTACTAATGAAAGCTACCGGTTGGTCCAAGTCCTCATCATTTAGTTGTGAGAGCACCGCTCCCACTCCATGCTCAGAAGCGTCTGTCTGCACAATGAATTCCTTGGAGAAGTCAGGCGCCTTGAGTACAGGTGCTGTACACATGGCCTCCTTCAGGGCATCAAAAGCTTCTTGGCAGGCACTGGTCCAAATCACTTTCTTTGGTAACTTCTTGGAAGTTAGTTCTGTCAAGGGAGCCACAATGGTGCCATACCCCTTGACAAAACGGCGATAGTACCCGGTGAGTCCTAAGAAGGCTCTCACCGCTGTCTGGGTTTTGGGGGGTTCCCAAGCCCGGATGGTATCTATCTTGGCTTGTAGGGGCGCCACCTGGCCGCTTCCTACCTGGTGTCCCAAATACACCACAGAACCCTGCCCTATCTGGCACTTACTGGCCTTGATAGTGAGGCCTGCACTATGCAGAGCCTTCAACACTGCGCAGAGGTGTTGCAAGTGTTCTTCCCAAGTGGAGCTGAACACAGGGATGTCATCCAGATATGCGGCGCTGAATTGCTCCAGCCCGGACAGTACCTGGTTGACCAGTCTCTGGAATGTGGCAGGGGCGTTCTTCAACCCAAAGGGCATGACACGGAACTGGAAGTGCCCCTCTGGCGTTGAAAACGCAGACCTCTCCTTGGCCCCATCAGTTAAGGCAATCTGCCAGTACCCAGAAGTTAAATCAAACGTACTGAGGTAGTTGGCAGCTCCCAACCGATCCACGAGCTCATCAGCTCTGGGGATGGGGTGTGCGTCAGTCTTCGTGACAGCATTGAGCCCACGGTAGTCCACACAAAACCTAAGTTCTGGAGTGGCACCTGGCGCAGCAGCTTTCGGTACAAGTACCACTGGGCTAGCCCAGGGGCTGCTGGAGGGCTCAATCACCCCTAGCTCCAACATCTTAGAAACCTCCTTCTTGATGCTGGCCCTGACCTTGTCAGCCACCCGGTAAAACTTCTGTTTCACAGGCATGCTATCTCCCGTGTCCACGTCATGGACACACCAGTTGGTGATACCGGGGGTCAGGGAGAACAGAGATGCAAACTGACCCAACACATGGCGACAGTCCCTCTGCTGTTCTGGGGTCAGGGTGGGCGAGAGGACCACTCCATCCACTGACCCATCTTGCTCCTTAGCTGCCAGGAGGTCAGGAAGAGGATCGCTATCCTCCTCCATACCTGCATCTGTAGCAAGTAGCATTGTTATTTCAGACCTCTCAAAATGGGGTTTGAGGCGGTTCACGTGTAGGACCCTCATGGGGTTCCTGGGAGATCGCAAGTTGACCAGGTAGGTCACCTCACTCTTGCGCTCCACCACCGCATATGGCCCAGTCCACTTGTCCTGGAGCGCGCAAGGCTCCACTGGCGCAATCACCCACACCATCTGCCCAGGTTGAAATTCCATCAGAGTGGTATGCTGGTCATACCACCTCTTCATCTCATCCTGGCTGGCTTCCAGGTTCGCCTGAGCGAGGGCCCGGAAGTGCTGTGTCTGGTTGGGGATGGCCAGCACATAGCTGAACACATCCTGAGGGGTTTTCCCCGGGGATTTCTCCCAACCCTCCTTCACCAGACTGAGAGGTCCTCTAACAGGGTGCCCGTACAAAAGCTCAAAGGGACTGAACCCTAGAGACTTTTGTGGTACCTCCCTGTAGGCAAATAATAGGCATGGCAAAAAGACGTCCCACTTCCGTCTCATGGGCTCTGTCAGCCCCATGATCATGCCTTTCAGGGTCCGGTTGAACCTTTCAACCAACCCATTTCCTTGAGGATGGTAAGGAGTGGTGAACTTATAAGTTACCCCACACTCCTCCCACAGAGACTTCATATACCTGGAGATGAAGTTGGTACCCCGGTCAGATACCACCTCTTTGGGGAAACCCACACGGGAAAAGATCCCCATCAACGCACGGCCCACCACCGGGGCTGTGGTTGTCCTGAGAGGGATAGCCTCCGGGTACCGGGTGGCATGATCCACCAGGACCAGGATGAACCTGTTGCCTAAGGCGGTCCTGGGGTCCAGTGGCCCCACAATATCTATTCCCACCCGCTCGAAAGGGGTGCTCACTACCGGAAAAGGCTGGAGAGGGCCTTTGCATTTTCCTCCAGCCTTGCCACTTGCCTGGCAAGTCTGGCATGATTTACAAAAGGAAGCAACGTCCGTCTTCATCCCGGGCCAGTAAAAGTGGGTGGCAAGCCTTTGTCGGGTCTTGTCCTGCCCGAGATGTCCTGCAAGCGGCACGTCGTGAGCCAGACCCAGTAGGAAGTCTCTGAACACTGCGGGTACCACCAGGGTACGTGATCCACTGGGCTCAGCAAACCTAGGCTCGCTGTACAACAAGTCATTCTCCCAGTAGAGAAAAAAGTTCTTCGGATCAGCACCTGCTGCCTGGTCTGCAGCCTGGTGCCGCAGACCTTCAAGAGTAGGGCATGTCTTCTGCGCACGGCAGAACTCCTCTCTGGAGGGACCACCCTCTTGCTGCCAATGGGTCAGCTCAGGTATGTCTCCCAGCTCAGCGACCTGTTCCCCTGTAGGCTCCAGGGCATCCCCCGTAGGTTCTGCTCCTTCCTGGACCGTGGGAACAGCGGGGGTGGATGCACCACGCCCCTTGCCCTTCCTCTTTCTGGCAGGGACCTGGGCCACTGTTTCAGGCTCCAGGTCTGCTTCACAACCCTGTCTGGCTGCCATGGACCGGGTGGTCACACAGACCCACTCAGGCAAACCCAACATCTCCAAATGAGCCTGGCGTTCCACCTCCTTCCACGGGGAACTCTCCAGGTCATTACCTAGCAGACAGTCTACTGGCATGGATGGACTCACAACAACTTTGAGAGGACCTGAGACCCCCCCCCACTCAAAGGGAACATGTGCTACCTTGCAAAGGCGCACAGAGTTGTCAGCTGACACTACTGGGTGAAGTACGTCTGGAATGATCAGCTCCTCAGGGACCCACTGACACCTGACCGTAGTCACACTGGCTCCAGTGTCCCTGAGAGCCTCCACCCTCCTCCCATTGATGGTCACCCACTGCCTGTACTTCTTAGTGTTATCAGGGACAGGGGTTTCCTGGACCATCTCTGTGTCTCCTAAAGAGACAAGGGACATAACTGCTAAACCCTCCAAATCACTAGAAAGTAAATCCCCCCCAAAAGCTACACTAGCTATACCCGGTGTTGGAGCACCAGTGGGTGCCTGGGATTTCTTGGGACACACAGGAGACTTGTGACCCAATTCCTGACAGTGATAACACTTAATGGGACCCTTGTTATCCGACCTGCCCTTAGGGGGCCAGGTTGGTTTGGGTTTGGACTTGGGGGGCTGGGACTGGTTACCCTGGGAACTATTTTGGGGCCCTTGTGAGAACTCCTTTTGGTTACCCTTGTCCCCCCCACTCTTCTGCTGGGGACCCTGCCCACCTTTGGCAATGGTACCCACAATTCCTCTGTGGACCCTGGTACTGGTCCAGCGGTCCGCCTCCTTAGCAAGCTCAATGGGGTCCGTCAACTTGCTATCTAAAAGATGCTGGTGCAGCTCTGGAACACATAGACTACTCAAGTGCTCCCAACTAATTAAATGTAACAACCCCTTATAATCAGTTACCTTGCTGCCCTTCATCCAACCTTCCAGTTCCTGCGAGTACAGATTCACACACTCCATCCAAGTCTCAGACTCTTTCTTCTTGGAATTTCTAAACTGCAGTCTATACTGCTCTGGAGTAAGTCCATACCTGAGACATAGGGCCTCCTTCATATTGGGATAGGTCATGGCACCTGCTAATTCTAAGGGCTCTAGAGCACTCCTCCCAGAAGCCTCAAAATGTTTCCACAGGCCCGCCCCCCAATGCTGTTCAGGCACACCATTCATTCTTAATGCTATCTCATACGATGTAAACCAGGCATAGATATCTTCACTCCTATTGTAATTCTGTACTAAATCTTTGGGGATATATACTTTACCCCCCTGCACTGGCTGTGCGCTGCCACCATTTGAACCGGACTCCACCTGCTTGGCCTTGATGTCCAGTTCTCTCATGCTCACTTCATGAGCCAGAAGCAATTTATTCTCTTCCAAGGCACGGGCATTCTTGCTCTCCTCCGCCGCCTTGTCCTTCTCTACTTCCAATTGCTTCATTTTCATTTTCATCATTTCCATTTCATGGTCTCTCACCCTTTGATTCTCCTCCCGCTCCTCTGGAGTGAGCCCCCTACTGGAATGGGAGCTGCCAGCCCTTGAGACTGGTCTGCCCACAGGCAGATCTTGGGGAACAAAACCATCCTCTTCATTTGCATTACTTTCCTCTTGGGCCTCCCACCAGGCCTTCAGGACTCTTTGTAGCACATCTTTTCTAGCTCCGCTTTTAAAAGAGCAACCACGGTCTTTGCAGAATTGCTTGAGATCTTCAACTTTGTATGAATATAAATCTGCAATGGAAAACTCCAATTCTGCCCTCTCACTTGTTGCCACCTGAGACATGATGCTCTTGAAGAGTTACTCAAAAATAGAATCAAAAATATAGTATGTGGTTGTCTATTGGTCTGCACTTAAACTAGTGATGTACACCAATTACTGTGGGTCAAGTACAAATACAAGTTCAATCCCACCGCTGCCACCAATGTTAGATCTGGGGGTCTCTAGTTGGCAGGGTAGGTACCTCTGTCCAAGTAGGGACCCTTGCTTCTAGTCAGGGAAAGGGGGATACACTGTTAAGATAACCCCTGCTCACCCTCTAGGTAGCTTGGCCTGAGCAGTCTAGGCTATCAAAGGCAATGTGTAAAGTATTTGTACCAACACTCACAGTAACACAGTGAAAACACCACAGATTTACTCCACACCAGTTTTAGAAAAATAATGTATCTTTACTAAAAACTTCACAAGACCAAATACTACAGACAAACCAACATATAATTCAAAAAGGTTACTTTAAAGATAGTTCAGAGTTTGCAGAAAGTACTCCAGGATGTCAAAATCAGTGTCCTGCACAGTGCAACTCTCAATGCACAAAATGCGACACTCTCGTGCCCAACAGTACCTGTAGTTGCGATAAGGTTCCCAAAAGCTAGAACAAGGAAGATGGCAAAGGCGATGCGATGCTCCTGAGATCCTGGGGAGGCTTTGCAGCAGCCCTGCTTCACGCAGCAGAGGTGGATGCGCCGGCTCCGATCTGTAGGGGGAGGATGCAATACCTTTGGCTTTCGTTGCGTAGGTTTCTTAGGGGGAAGCTTCACGCACAGGTTCGATGCGACACTCTTCGATGTGGTGCGATGCGTGGCGCAGCGTTGCCTTCCGGCGCCGCAACTCTCGATGCGCCACGGAACGGGCTCTGCGTCGACGCACGCAGCGATTGGAGACTTTTCACGCACCGGCAGTGGTGTGGCCCGCAAACTGGTTCTGCGACAACCCTCGCAATGGCAGGAAGCTTCACGCTTCGGGACGATGCTCGACGCACTCGGCGATGCGGAGACCCTGCGTGTTGCGATGGTGCCGCGATGAAATTTTCCACGCACTCTCGTCTTGCGACACGCAATCGGATGATGCGTTGGGTACCAGTCACTCTTGTTCACGCTTCTGCTTCCCAGCTCCCAAACACAGCAAAACGACCTCCTGAGGCCCCAAGACTGGGCAAGCACTCCAAGGCAGGTCAGAACTCTCTCAGCAGAGTTCCAGGGGAGCTGGTGGTGAAGTCCTTTTGTTCCTGGGACTTCTTAACAGGGAGCCAGCTCTTCTCAGGCCCTTGGAGATCAGAATCAAAAGAAGGGGACACAGCAAAGTCCTTCCCCTCTCCTTGGCAGCAAAGCAAAACAGCAAGCAGGCAGTCTTCTCCTCTTCAGTTTCTTCCAGCTTTCTCCTTGGCAGAGGTTTCTTCTTAGTTCCAAAGTGATCTAAAGTTTTAGGTGTCTGGGGTCCTCTTCTTATACCCCTCCAAGTCTTTGTCTCTTGTGTTTCAGTGGGGGGATTCCCCTGCTCAAACCGGTTCCTGGGTGTGCTCTGCTCTGGAGCACCTGGTTCCTTTCAGAGTGAGGGGCAGGGTCGTTAGACGCTCAGCAGGAGGTGGAGCCTTCTTTGTGCCAGCAGAGGCAGAGTCCTCAGCCTGGCCAGCAGGGGGTGGAGCCAGCTTTGTGTTTGGCAGGGACAGCCCTATTCAGACCCAGGGACTACTCCTCCCACCCATCTAAAGCAGATCTCCCTATTCACCCTGCTGCTGACTCATCCAGGCTCCTGGAGCCACCTAGCACATCACCTGACACCAGTCAGCCAACCAGCACACAGGCACACAGGAAGGTTAAACAGGAGAATAGCTACTTTCTAAAAAGTGCTATTCCCACACAGTGAATTTAAAAACCATCTTGCTAAAAAGATGTATAATTAAATTCTGAACACAGAGATACCAAACTTGGATTTTCTATCTTGCCCTTATGGGAAGATAGGCATGTAAACAGCCTTCCCCATTCTATCCTATGGGCAAGATAGCCTCTCAGCAGTGAAAAACGAAAATGGCTGTAATTCACTACCAGGGCATGTTACACACCTCAGTACATGCCCTACCTTTCAGATACACTGCACCCAGCCCAGGGGGGTACCTAGGGCCACCATAGGGATGCCTGACATGTACAGAAAGGGAAGGATAAGGCCTGGTCAGTAGGTGCACTGGCCAGGTCGACATGGCAGTCCTGGACTGCACATAGGCACTGCAAGCAGGCCTAAGACATCATTTTAGCGCTACTCCTGTGGGTGGCACAATCAGTGCTGCAGCCCACTAGTAGCATTTGAATCACCAGCCCTGGCACACGCAGTGCACTTTACTAGGGGCTAACAGGTGAAACAAATATCCCAATCATGGATAACCAATCAATACAACAATTTACCAAGGGAGCACTTGCACTTTGACACTGATCAGCAGTGGCAAAGTGCCCAAAGCATCTATACCAGCAAAATCGAAATCCAGCATAGCATCAAAAATACAGGAGGTAGAGGCAAAAAGTCAGGGGTAACCACGCCAAAGATGCCAGGTCTAACACTACCCCTGACTTTTTGTCTCTACCTCCTGTATTTTTGATGCTATGCTGGATTTCAATTTTGCTGGTTTAGATGCTTTGGGCACTTTGCCACTGCTGATCAGTGTCAAAGTGCAAGTGCTCCCTTGGTAAATTGTTGTATTGATTGGTTATCCATAATTGGTATATTTGTCTCACCTGTTAGCCCCTAGTAAAGTGCACTGCGTGTGCCAGGGCTGGTGATTCAAATGCTACTAGTGGGCTGCAGCACTGATTGTGCCACCCACAGGAGTAGCGCTAAAATGATGTCTTAGGCCTGCTTGCAGTGCCTATGTGCAGTCCAGGACTGCCATGTCGACCTGGCCAGTGCACCCACTGACCAGGCCTTATCCTTCCCTTTCTGTACATGTAAGGCATCCCTATGGTGGCCCTAGGTACCCCCCTGGGCTGGGTGCAGTGTATCTGAAAGGTAGGGCATGTACTGAGGTGTGTAACATGCCCTGGTAGTGAATTACAGCCATTTTCGTTTTTCACTGCTGAGAGGCTATCTTGCCCATAGGATAGAATGGGGAAGGCTGTTTACATGCCTATCTTCCCATAAGGGCAAGATAGAAAATCCAAGTTTGGTATCTTTGTGTTCAGAATTTAATTATACATCTTTTTTAGCAAGATGGTTTTTAAATTCTCTATGTGAGAATAGCACTTTTTAGAAAGTAGCTATTCTCCTGTTTAACCTTCCTGTGTGCCTGTGTGCTGGTTGGCTGAAGGGTGTCATGTGATGGGCCAGGTGGCTCCAGGAGCCTAGATGAGTCAGCAGCAGGGTGAATAGGGAGATCTGCTTTAGATGGGTGGGAGGAGTAGTCCCTGGGTTTGAATAGGGCTGTCCCTTCCAAACACAAAGCTGGCTCCACCCCCTGCTGGCCAGGCTGAGGACTCTGCCTCTGCTGGCACAAAGAAGGCTCCACCTCCTGCTGAGCGTCTAACGACCCTGCCCCTCACTCTGAAAGGAACCAGGTGCTCCAGAGCAGAGCACACCCAGGAACCGGTTTGAGCAAGGGAATCCCCCCACTGGAACAAAGAGAGACAAAGACTTGGAGGGGTATAAGAAGAGGACCCCAGACACCTAAACTTTAGATCACTTTGGAACTAAGAAGAAACCTCTGCCAAGGAGAAAGCTGAAAAGAACTGAAGAGGAGAAGACTGCCTGCTTGCTGTTTTGCTTTGCTGCCAAGGAGAGGGGAAGGACTTTGCTGTGTCCCCTTCTTTTGATTCTGATCTCCAAGGGCCTGAGAAGAGCTGGCTCCCTGTTAAGAAGTCCCAGGAACAAAAGGACTTCACCACCAGCTCCCCTGGAACTCTGCTGAGAGAGTTCTGACCTGCCTTGGAGTGCTTGCCCAGTCTTGGGGCCTCAGGAGGTCGTTTTGCTGTGTTTGGGAGCTGGGAAGCAGAAGCGTGAACAAGAGTGACTGGCACCCAACGCATCATCCGATTGCGTGTCGCAAGACGAGAGTGCGAGGAAAATTTCATCGCGGCACCTTCGCAACAAGCAGGGTCCCCGCATCGCCGAGTGCGTCGAGCATCGTCCCGGTGCGAGAAGATTCCTGACACTGCGAGGGTCGTCGCAGAACCAGTTTGCGGGCCGCACCACTGCCGGTGCGTGAAAAGTCTCCAATCGCTGCGTGCGTCGACGCAGAGTCCCGTTCCGTGGCGCATCGAGAGTTGCGGCACCGGAAGGCAACGCTGCGCCACGCATCGCACCACATCGAAGAGTGTCGCATCGAACCTGTGCGTGAAGCTTCCCCCTAAAAAACCTACGCAACGAAAGCCAAAGGTATCGCATCCTCCCCCTACAGATCGGAGCCGGCGCATCCACCTCTGCTGCGTGAAGCAGGGCTGCTGCAAAGCCTCCCCAGGATCTCAGGAGCATCGCATCGCCTTTGCCATCTTCCTTGTTATAGCTTTTGGGAACCTTATCGCAACTACAGGTACTGTTGGGCACGAAAGTGTCGCATTTTGTGCATTGAGAGTCGCACTGTGCAGGACACTGATTTTGACATCCTGGAGTACTTTCTGCAAACTCTTGAACTATCCTTAAAGTAACCTTTGGAAGTATATGTTGGTTTGTCTGTAGTATTTGGTCTTGTGAAGTTTTTAGTAAAGATACATTATTTTTCTAAAACTGGTGTGGAGTAAATCTGTGGTGTTTTCACTGGGTTGCTGTGAGTGTTGGTACAAATACTTCACACATTGCCTTTGATAGCCTAGACTGCTCAGGCCAAGCTACCTAGAGGGTGAGCAGGGGTTATCTTAACAGTGTATCCCCCTTTCCCTGACTAGAAGCAAGGGTCCCTACTTGGACAGTGGAACCTACCCTGCCAACTAGAGACCCCCAGATCTAACATACACAATTTAGCTTTATTCTTGTTTCTGAAGTGCAAACTTTTTTAACATACTTTTAAGCTGAATACCTTGCTTGCCCATGGTCTATTTTCTTCCTAAGGAGGTGTTTAATGAAATCTACAAGTTGTTAAAAAGAAATGTACCTTTGTAGTAGAGGTGTGTACTTCTACGATGTACTGCTTCTTTAAACGCTTTTTATATAATTTAAAAATGTGCTATATTGTAATAAAAAAGACAGTTTCCATAAGGTGTATCGAATAGTTTTGCAACCTGTGTCATTGGGGGTTGGGAATATATTAAGGAACACAATGTCACTTGCTGCTCAAGTTCCTTGGATGGCGGTGTGTGCTTCAGAAGTGTGCACTCTGCTCCATCCAGATTCAGAATATGTGTTTTTCAGATCCGAGCCAGTACGCTGAACCGTGAGCCCAGACGCTTGTTGGGTCTGCCCTCTGCAGACCGTGTTTACTCGCAGCTAAACCACATCCATGTTTACTCTTTAAATGGTTTACCGCCAAGAAAATGCCTTCCAAGGCAACCAGCGGCTGATGGACAGAGCCGGACTCTATTGCGAGAGCCCCCGCAGTGAAATGCAAGTCCACTGGTGCAGTCGCTATGCATGCCCTGCTCTGAAGAGAGGCATACTCACTTATGCAGCTCTCAGTAGGTGTGATTCCATGTGCCACATAGTCAGCATGGTGAGCTTCGCTGGCCCATCGCAAGGCGTTCTTTTTCAGTATCACTTAATCCCCTAACAGTATTACATTGCCAAAGCCAATAGCTCGCACATATTGGCATTGACATTGCTTGTTTTTATAGGGATTCTGTGATACTAGAAACCTGCATCCTTCCTAAGGTTGTTTGGAGACTTGATTGAGATTAATCTCAGATCATGTCGATGCGTTTTGCTAACGAAAAGTACATCGGGTCAAATTGTTAATGTCAGGTGTCAGGGCCATTATTAACAAGTAGTTTATGTTAGCAAGACTCATTGTTCTAGTAGTTTTCTTATCTTTTCGCATAGCTCATGCCTGCAGGATATCAATATATTTAAAATTAGATATTAGAGACTGGACAGTACAAAGCTTACTGGTATGGCACAATATCACATTTTAGTGTTAAGTCTATGGTATTTGATTTTTTCTAAACATGAACTGGCATCTCTAGTCTTTTTGGTCTCTCAGTGCTGTTAAAAACAAAATGTAAAACTCGTCTAATGATTTATCTGCAATAAATGTATCTCGTCATCACAATTCGTCATTATAATGGTGATCTGATAGCAATAAGCGCTTCGAAGAAACGTTTACCAATTCTGCAGCAGAGGGTGACCATTACACTGCTTGGTCAGTTGATACAGATCCGGTCTCGTTAGTCCCAAAAGCGCAGCGTTCTAGGCAGGTGAAGCGAACCCTGATGCAGAGCCTAGCAGCACACCATCACTTGTTCAGTCGATAGAGTTCTTTAGCAAGCGGCCAGAAGACGGCAACACTAAATTGAAAGTATGTAGGAGGTATTTTAACACTGGCACATTTTTTTTAATTTCGTAAGAAAAGAGTATAGGGGCACGGAGTTCAGGAAAGGAACATTCAGCATTCATGTCTTTAATGGTAAATGTAAGTTGTTATCCACACATTGCTGTATGTCTTTTTCACCAGCTCTCAGCAGCTGCTTGTACTGTTTCCTCCTTCACCTTTAAGGTTCTCATATGTTGAGTAGCGTTTTGTGCCTTTATTTTAGGCTACCAACCTTAGATGTTCAGAATGCGACAACCTAACTGCACAGCTCAGCTTAAAAATGTACTGAGCTCGTCAGAACCAGGAGTGAAATGAAAGTCACTCCAACAGGACTGCTCTATTTCAGAGGGGAGTTTTGGTAACAGTACCCAATCAGGCGTTTGTTCTGTGGCACCGCCCAACCCCCACTTCTCTCTCTCTCTCTCTCTTGCTGTTTGTTTGCTATTTCTCCTTCTCTCACTCTTTGTCTCACTCTCTCATGCTTGTCCCTTGCTCGCTCTTTCTCTCTGTCCCTCCCAGTCACTCTTGGCCCAAGCTTTATATGTGCAGTGTTCTCTGCCCCCGCTTGTGATGGTAAGAGCGATAGAATAGTTTCATTGTTCACAGATGATTAAAAACGAGGCCATCACTGGGTGAATTGGCTGTGTATCTTGAGTAACATGGTGCTTATTTTTTCATTTTAAATTACAAAATGAGGTTGAATTGCTAATTTCAGAAATTGGACTGGCGATACAACGCTCATGCTTTGCTGCAACACGCACTGTTGTCGTTTTAGGAAACAAAGGAGATGTGTCCTATAATCTAATTGGGTCAATACTCAATTTGACTCTAAATGGATGTTTTTTGTGTTATTACTCCCTAAGTCCTCATTCTACTAATGGCATATGTTCTTGCTGCTCGATTCGAGTTGGAATGTGACAACGTTTTATGTTGTGGGACTGTTCAGCTATCTTTTTTATGTGCAGAGTTCTCTGCCCTGACTATGGAGTCTCCACAGTCGTAAACATACTTTTAATTCAGAGTTTGAGAATACAAAAAAAGCAATCCTAAACAAAAGTGTTTGTTTACTTTTGTGAATCAGGTCCTCTTCTTGCCTCTTGCTTGCTTTCTGTGTCTCTCTCTTTCTCTGTCTCTCAGCCTCTCACAAACCTACAGACTCTCTCGCTCTCTCTCCTGTCCACACCAAATACTGGAGATAGGCAGCAGTGTTGATGACAACTCACAAAGTGGAGTCCAAAAGACAGATGCTGCAACCTTGTTTCCTACTTGAGCCAGGATTCATTGACACCTGTTAAAGAAAGACACTGACAGGGCAATTGTTTCATTAAAGACCAACATTTTGATAAATACTCTTCAACTGACCTTGTATAGGAGGTGTTTGCAATCCCTCTAAATTACTTTTGGAACATTATGACAATCCTGTGAAATTAACTGTGATGTAAGGTCTAGTGAAAAGGGAGTGCAAAACAGAGAGAGACATATTATATGATAAAGATTGTTAGAATCATTGAGTTGTTGTACACAGATGAAAAATGCCCAGCTAGATAAAATTCACCATTTGTGTATGACAGCATAATCCCTCAGCCATTGTCATAAGAAGGACGAAAAAACCTGCAGCGAGCATGGTACCATTATAAAATGTTTGCAAATGCTCTCATATTTGATTATCTCAATTTGGAGTCCATGTATGGGCTGTAATGTTGATCTCAGGTTATATTTTATGTCTTAGTAAGGCTACAAGCTTTTAGGAAAGTGGGTTATTAGCAGTGGTAAGCGCACAACTACCACTGGCAATAGGTACATTAAGACGGTACTGAGTACTAAAAAGTGTCTCCATAAATTAGTCTTTGCTCAGCCCTTGGTAGGTGACACCAAACAATAAAGTTTAACTCAGGAGACAGGCAAGTAAAGCATTTAAAAACTCCAATACAGTAAATACGTAAGACACAACACACAATAAAAATCCCACACAAATTTATAAAAATAGGAAATATTTGTATTTTTAAAATGGCATCAAAACGACGAAAATCCAATTCAGAGGACCGGAGATATGAATTTTTAAAGAATTAACACTTTCTAGTGCTTAGAAACCAAAAGAGCCACTCTGGGACACCTGGTCACGCTTGACCGGGACAAAGTCAAAGTTTCAGGCCGTCTGCGATGGATCCCTGCTCGAATTCATTAAGCGGGAGGCCCTTGTCAAAATTTCACCTTCACACCTAGGGATTTTTCTTCTGAGGGCATTCGCTGCTCTTCACCAGGCCAGATTTGGTGAGGGTTTGGCACCTTGACTTTCAGGGAGCTCCCAGTCAATTCCTAGAAGTTGGACTTCCAGAGCTCTTCAGTGGGACGAACTTGGAATCCGGGCTGAGTCGCTGTGTATGATGGCTGGCTTTGCCCTCACTGTCAACTTAGTCACTTTATGGAGCTTTTTCCAAGAACTTTCCCAATCTTCTGAAAGTCCTTCCATAACGTCTCTTTGTAGGTTCCCAGAGTCCAAAAAAGAATCCAAGGGTCTGGAATCTCCTAGATGGTCCTTCGTAGGCCTGGACTACACTTCCCACAATGCGCTTTGTCAACCCCTTAAAAGCCCACTGGACACACAGCATTAGAGGGGTCTGGGGCTGGAAAAGGGTTAGGTTGAGCAACCTGCAGCTGGCGGGAGTCCACTCCTTACTCCTTCTTGAAGTAAGGAAAAGTCCTCAGAGCTGTAGTACCAGATAGTGCAGCAGGTGCATTTTTCACCAATCAGGTGCTTAAGTGCAAGTTAGGATCCAGCAGGACAGTCCTCCTTCTTCTTGTAGTTTCAGGTAGCAGAACTGAGAGGCTATGCACCCCTCACATATTTATTATCAGTGTCTGGGCATCAAGAGAGGGACACCCCTGACCAATAGAATGCAGGGTGTCACCCAGGTGCATGACTACTTCCTCCAAAGTGTGGCATCTTGTCTCAGGAAGCACTATTCTTCGAACATCCATGATGCAGAGATTTCAGTAGAGCAGCAAGAGCTAACTAAACCAAGTCTCAGTATGGCTCATTTCAATACTTCTCCTCCCCCTAAGATCTGCCAATTCCTTCCTTAAGCCTGCTATCTGGCCGGGGTATGGGTGAGTGGGGGCAGGCTTTAAGATCCTTCTACTCTGCCCTAGCATTCATGTGTAGCTACAGAGCTCTCTCCAGCAGATTGCCTCTCTCTCCTGCATAGCCACATCTCACCAAATTAAGGTAACCTTGCAAAGCCTGTTAGCACTGACCAGTCAGGCAGTGGCGGCTGCTACATTACGGAAGTAAGAAATAAAAAATCACTTACCTACAGGCTGGCCGCCACCTCTCGGTCCTCCTCTGGTGACTGACTCCAGAAAAGGAAGCACACAGGCTCCCGGACTCCCCAAGCCAATCACAATGTTGCTGTCGCCATCATGATAGCAGCATCAGGATTGCTCTGAGCTCTATGGTTTGGCACTCAGATAGGGACTGGGAGCCTGTGCATGTTCTCCAAGGGTTGTACAGTACTGCCGGTTGGAGATCATGCTAAGTGCGCATGACTGTTTGGCTGGCCCAACACAGCTGGCCAAACTGTCATGCGCACCACCTCTCCCCCTGTTCTGGACAGCCCAGCCCTGCACCTAGAAATAACCAGTACAGAAAAATAAAAGGCTATTAACATTGCGTTATTACCATTTTATTTTTCCTTTTTGAATTGCTCACAGTGCAGTGGGGCACCACTCCTCCGCCTTAGCAGAGGAGCTACCACTTCAATAAGGGAAGACTGCTGAAAGACTAGATTTTGGCTTACTGACAAGAAAGTGTTATAACTTATTTTCTGTACAAGTTATGATAAATTCAATAAGAGCAATCTGTTGGATTTATCAATACCATTCTGATATTTGGATTACTTTCCTAGCAATAATAAATATACGTGCATAAAATATTGCAAAGTTAGCCAATGGGCAAAGTGTCTACAATGGGAAAAGAAATACAATTATGTAGATCAATACTTCGCAGTGTCCAAAGAACCAACTCTGACTTTGCAGGGGATTTCCCATCCTGGGGAAAACTAAAATCGCCAGGTTTCCCTCACCAGGGTTTTTAAAACATCTTTTATAGGGAACTTTCTTACAGTTACCTGATCCCCCACCCCTGGAAAATCTAGGAGAGACCCTGGGGGTACCTTATAGGTTAAAATAATGTATAGTATCGCTTTTATAGTGCCCCTGCCATCAAAGTCAATTTTGCAGTGAATCTAGTTTTTAAAAGCAGTGCTGCAACTCATGGCTGCTTTTAAAATGACCTAAGGCTCTCAGCAGTGCACACATGTAGGGTGGTACGACGCCGCCACCCTCAGCGCACTCAACACCGGCCGACTCCTCGGCTGCCACCGAGCCACCCCAGGACACACCCACGGACCCTTCACCTGCCAACCCTGCAAGTTCTCCTGCATCCGGACCTGCACTGCACCCGCACCCGCCAAGCCGAGCACCAACAGCAACCACCTGAAGTGCATGCTGCTCAACACCCGCTCCGTCCACAGACACGCCGTGGAACTATGGAACCTGCTCAACACCACATCTCCGGACATCGCCTTCCTCACAGAAACCTGGATGAACGCCTCCTCAGCGCCCGACATCGCCATAGCCATCCCGGACGGATAGAAGATCACCCGAAGGGACCGCGTCAACCAGACAGGAGGAGGCATCGCCATCGCCCACAAGAACACCATCCGCATCACGACCAGCTCCGACGACATCCTCACAGCCGCCGAACACCTTCACTTCCAGATACACATCACTGAACCAGAACCCTCCCGCCAGATCAACGGACCCCAACCAAGCAGCCAACAAACTCACTCAGTGGATCACCAACTGCACTGACGACCTCGTACCCCTGAAAAACCATCCCAGCAGGCCCGGAAGCAAGAATGCCTCCTGGTTCAACTACGACCTCAAGAACTCCAAGAAGAACTGCCGCACACTCGAGAAAGCCTGGCGAAAAAACCCGACCACAGACAACATGACCGCCCTCAAGCAAGCCACCCGCAAACACCACCAGCTGATCCACACCACCAAGAAGTCAGCATTCAAGGATCGACTAGACAACAACGCACACAACAGCAAGGAACTATTCAGCATCATCAAAGAGCTCTCCAACCCCAGCGCCCGAAACAACGACATCACTCCCTCACAAGACCTCTGCGACTCACTCGCCTCGTTCTTCCACAGCAAGATCGCAGACATACACAACAGCTTCGGCGAACAGTCCACGCACCCTACCACAGAACCAACGCCCCCCACCATCACCCTCCGCGCCTGTACCCCGGTCAGCACCGAAGACACCATCCGCACGATGAACACCATCCACTCCGGATCGCCAACCGACCCATGACCCACCACGTCTTCAACAAGGCCGACTCCGTCATCGCACCCCATCTCCGGGACATCATCAACTGCTCCTTCAACACCGCCACCTTCCCGGAAAGCTGGAAGCATGCCAAACTCAGCGCCCTCTTGAAGAAACCTTCAGCAGACCCCACCGACCTCAAGAACTACCACCCCATCTCACTCCTCCCGTTTCCTGCCAAAGTCATCGAGAAGACCGTCAACAGAAAGCTTGCCGCCTTCCTCGAGACGAACGGATCCCTCGACCACTCACAGTCCGGATTCCGAGCCAACCACAGCACCGAGACCGCCCTCATCGCAGCCACTGACGACATCCGAACCCTGCTCGACAACGGGGAAACAGCGGCTCTCATCCTCCTGGACCTCTCCGCAGCGTTCGATACTGTCTGCCACCGCACCCTCGTACAAAGCCTCAGCAACGTCGGTATCCAAGAGAAGGTACTGGAGTGGATCATCTCGTTCCTCGCCGGAAGAACCCAGAGAGTCCGCCTACCCCCGTTCAGATGCGAGGCCACCAAAGTCATCTGCGGCGTACCACAAGGATCATCACTCAGCCCCACCCTCTTCAACGTCTACATGAGCCCCCTCGCAGCCATCGCACGCCAACACAACCTCAACATCATCTCCTATGCCGACGACACCCAGCTGATCCTCTCCCTCACCAACGACCCTGCCACCGCCAGAACCAACCTACACGAAGGGATGAAAGAAGTAGCCGAGTGGATGAAGAACAGCCGCCTGAAACTGAACTCAGACAATACGGAAGTCCTCATCCTTGGATCATCACCCTCTGCCTGGGACGACTCCTGGTGGCCCCCAGCCCTAGGCAGCGCACCCAAACCAACAGACCATGCACGCAACCTGGGCTTCATCCTGGACTCCTCCCTCTCGATGACCAGACAAGTCAACGCCATCTCATCATCGTGTTTCAACATCCTACGCATGCTCCGAAAGATCTTCCGATGGATCCCCACTGAAACCAGGAAGACGGTCACCAAGCACTCATCACCAGCCGACTGGACTACGGTAACAACCTCTACACCGGAACCACAGCCAAACTACAGAAAAGACTCCAACGCATCCAGAACGCCTCCGCACGACTCATCCTGGACATCCCCCGACACAGCCACATCTCCGGACAGCTGAGAGACCTGCAGTGGCTCCCCGTCAGCAAGAGAATCACGTTCCGTCTCCTCACCCACGCACACAAGGCCCTCCACGACCTGGGCCCCAGGTACCTCAACAACCGCCTGACCTTCTACACTCCCACCCGCCAACTGCGATCGACCAGTCATGCCCTCGCCGCGGTTCCACGCATTCGAAGAGCCACCATGGGAGGAAGATCCTTCTCCTACCTAGCAGCCAAGACTTGGAACTCCCTCCCCATCCACCTCCGTCGTACCCAAGACCACCTCTCCTTCAGGAAGCAACTCAAGACCTGGCTGTTCGAGCAGTAGCGGACCCCCCCCCCCAAGTGCATTGAGACCCTCCGGGTGAGTAGCACGCTATACAAATTTCTTGATTGATTGATTGATTGTAAGTGGATAAATGGCTGCTGGCTTCTAAATTGCCAGGCCCTATTATTTACTAGGGACATATAGGTAGTTTTCATCCCCCTGCCCTATTATCTACCAGGGACTTATGGGGTAGGCCAAACAAATTATAAGCGTGCATCAATGTACGTGTGATGGTTTAACAAAGCACTGGCCCTGAGTTTGACTAGCAGGGCTCAGGGCACAGTCAGAGTCACCTACTATCAGCACCAGTCAGCACAAAAAGTTGGGGCTGAACAGCTCAAAAGGGTGACGTTCTAGCACAACTGGTGTTAGTTTTTTGTGAAATTGGTAGAATAAGGTTGCAACTGTACATGAAGCTTGTCAGTGGCAAAGCCCGTAACATTCTGTTAGCCCTGGAAGGAACCCAACAGATGCTAAAGATATATCGCTAGATGTATGAAGCATTTTTGCAGTCACAAATAGCCCGATTCGGAGAATTGGGCTGTTTGTAATTGCAAATAGGCTATTTCTAATTCATCAAACCCAACTTGTGATGATTCGGTAACACATTACCGAAACACAATTTGGGTTTCCAAGCTAATAGCAATTTGGTATTTGGAAGATGAGTGTTTAGGCCATCCCTTCCAAATACCAAATCGTTGTGTATAGAAATGTGGTTGCAAAGCAATTATACTATACCGGCAACTGAAAGTTGGGGTTTAATATATGTGCAAATGGGAAGGGGTCCCCCAGGGAAACCTTTACCTTTTAGGATGTTTAAAAATATATTTTTAAGAGCAGGCAGTGGTCCCACAGACCACTGTTTACTGCTGAAGAATAAAAACGAAACATTACATTTTTATTTCAAAATGCATCCTGTTTTCCTTTAAGGAAAATGGACTGCATTAAAAAAAATGGTTGTTTCATTTAAAAGCAATCAGAGACATGGTGGTCTGTTGACCGCAGCAGGTCACCATCTCTGTGATGGCAGTGAATGCTAGTGGGTCACAAATCGTTACCTATATCAATAATATTCAGGAGGTAGCTAGAAATGCACACCACTATGAATCTGTAATTTGCAAAACATCTATTAGTACATAGGCTGCTTTGCAAATTACCAGACTGGTTGCAAAAATACTGGATGCAAATTGTGACCAGTATTTTGTGCCTGTTTTTCATAAAGCTAGCCCACTGCCCCTTGCTTTTGAGTTCTAACTGCAACCAACATAAGTCATACTCGGACTCCTAAACAATCAGTATTTAGCTAAACAGCCCTAGAATATAAAATGTCACATTCCACCTCAACTAGAACCGAGCAGCAAGAAAATATGCCATTAGTAGAATGAGGACTTAGGGAGTAATAGCACAGACAACATGCATTTAGAATCAAATTAGGTATTGACCCAATTAGACTGTTGGACACATCTCCTTTGGTGCCTAAAACTAATATAGTGCATGTTGCAGCAAAATGTGAGCATTTTATCATCAGTCCCAGTCCTGAAATTAGCAATTCAAAGCTCATTTCGTAATTTAAAATGAAAAAATAAGCACCATATTGCTCAAGATACACAGCCAATTCACCCAGCGATTGCTTCATTTTTAATCATCTACGAACAATGAAACTATTCTATCTCTCTTAGCAGCATGAGTCACAAAACAATTGCGATCTCTGTGTGCATAAGCATACACTTATGCATAGAAGAGCAGTGTTCCAATGGATTCATGGATGTGTGAGATGCTCATAGGGGATGCATTTTTCCACTAACCCCACAAGCAGCTATTCTCCTTAATGTGGCAAATATGGATGGATGTGATTATGGTTCTGAAACGTTTCTTAATATATAGTTTACAATTGTTGTCACATTGATATCATTCTTTTCAATGAAAAAGCCTCCCTTCTATCTTTCACTCTTCTTAAATGTTCACCTTTCCACATTAATTGTACCACTTCAACTTGTGGTTTAAGTTTAGAAGTGTGTGAAGCGTACTGCAAATATTTGTGAATGCCTTAGAGCTGTGGCTACCTCGTTTAGATAACCCACTACCGAAGGGACACAAGTGCAGAAAATATGCATCCATAATGGGAAATCGGCACAACTAAAAGACATCTCTTAGGAGAACCCTATGCTGATCTTACATTTAAAAATCAGGGTTGGATTCTGTTTGTGTTTTCCCAATTTTCCACATATAAGTCTGACTTACTGGTGGAAAACTTTGCGCGAATTAAGTCAACGCATTTAATTGTCAATGTGTCACCCTGGTCAAAGAAAAATCAAAGGACAACAGTAGTTGAAGTCATCTGTCTTTGGGTGAGACTATCTGTTTATTGTTCCCCCTGTCTAGCTTCTGACGTTCTTTTCAGATGATCCTCACAGCTATCATAACTATGACGGCTCACAACATTATGATTAAAGATAATTCACAAAGAAAGGCGATCAAACATATTTTAAAATACATTACATGCATCTCAACTTCAATAGACCATCACAAACATTTCATGAAATGAAAGCTTAAAGCAACATCTTAAAAACAGAAACTGATGAAAGCTATTTTAGTATCATTTGAACTTGAAATACCCCAAAAAGTAATGATATATTATAATTCTATGACGCTCCTCAAGATCCTGCTTTTTGTCCTCTTGACAACAGCTATTTGTTACAGCACATGTGCCGAATTGACTCTTTTTGTGTTTTTTAATCCCATGATCTATAGACTGGTTTGAAACATTTACCTATTTAGAACGTAATAGTTGACCCATCTCTTAAAGGACTGCAGGGCATTCAGGGCCTCATGTAGGTAGCATACCAGTTACCACTTCTAAAATACCGAACGATACCGAATCGGTATTTTAGAAGTGGTAACTCATATGTAGGTAATGAGTCGGTATTTTTTACCGATTCGTTACAATTCGGTAATTACCGAATCGGTATTTACCGATTCGGTAATGAGGCATACCTTCCCATTGAGGGGAAGGTATGCCTCATTACCGAATCGGTAAATACCGATTCGGTAATGGTGGAGAAAATGCAAGGGTGGCAGGGTGTCACATTGACACCCTGTTGCACCCCTGATTCGGCCATGTGTGCACATGTGGCACACAGACATGCCCTAAGGGCATGTATGTATGCCACATTGCACACTGCTACGCGCTTCCAAATGCATACACACATACATTAATTATTTACCACCAACTAAAAGTTGGTGGTAAATACCGACTCATAAACACACACACACACTCCCCCTACATATCATTTCTGAAATCGGAATTTACCGATTCGGTAAAATTACCGAATCGGTAAAATTACCACATCGGTAACGTTACCGATTCGGTAATTTTACCGATTCGGTAGTTTTACCGATTCGGTAAATTCCGATTTCAGAAATTGACCCCCTACATACCAATAGCCAATATACCGGTCGGTAACGGTATAATTACCGAAAATCGGCCGTTACCGACCGGTATATGGCTACCTACATGAGGCCCTCAGTCTCATGTTTTGGCATGGACTGTAGATAGCAATTTCAAAATGGTGAAAACCAATCAGTCTTGCTGTGTTTCGGTAGCTTCATTTCTAAGAAGGTTAATTTGCCTTTTTGTCTCCAAAGTACTGCATTTATGTTTGCAGAACAGGGATGTGGATACTCTCCTCTGACCAACGAGACTGTTAAATGTTCTTGCTCTTTCTCCCTTCAAGGGTTTATGTAAAGATAAAATAGAAATTGTTGTGTTGCAAGTGCCACTTCGGCCACCATGTTCTACCTTCTATGTACCATTCAGTGCTTAAGGCACCCTAATTAAGATTTAGACTTTCCAGTGAGAACAATGGGCCCGATTCACAGAACAAACTTAAGACAAAATCCTAAACTTAGTACCATTTTGGTATTCACAGAATGCACTTACTACTTCTGGTATTCACAGAATGAACTTACTACTTTGGCGATTCACAGAATAAACTTACTACTTTTGCTATTCACAGAATGGATTTACGACTCCTAACTTTACGTCCGCACTCGGGCCGGAAATTCCTGCCCGGAGGCGGAGCTTGCGGGCCGGAGGCGGGACTTCCGGGCCGGAGGCAGAGCTTCCGGCCCAGAGGTGGAGATTTTGGCCATGGCTAAATCTCCGCCACTGGCCGGAAGCTCCGCCTCCGGCCCGGAAGTCCCGCCTCCGGGCCGGAAGCCCCGCCTCCGGGTCGGAATTTCCGGCCCGAGTGCGGACGTAAAGTTAGGAGTCGTAAATCCATTCTGTGAATAGCAAAAGTAGTAAGTTTATTCTGTGAATCGCAAAAGTAGTAAGTTCATTCTGTGAATACCAGAAGTAGTAAGTGCATTCTGTGAATACCAAAATGGTACTAAGTTTAGGATTTTGTCTTAAGTTTGTTCTGTGAATCGGGCCCTCCGTATTCTTCAAAGCATTCAATAAATCATATTTCACCATACCATGGGAATGTTTACTGTCTGCTAATTCACCATATTTGCAACACGAGGATGTTGTTCTTTTTATGGTTTAACAGGGAGACAACAAATCTGGTAACGATTTATGTAGTAAAAATTGCATCTTCGACATGAACTCTCCTGACAAGTGTCGCAAAGTCATCCTGTTCCCTGGGAACCCCCAACATTTGTTGCTGACTGATACTGCTGCTAATTTACTCTGACTGACCCTGGCATCTGCTTAACCAGGCCCAGGGCCAGTGGTATGCTGAAGAGACACTTAGAATACAGTGAAAACACCTACATACACTAGGGTACACTATGGATTAGGGTACCCCTAGGATTTGGATGACCTCCCCTATACCTCCCCTATAAGGCCTTAGGGGGATTGAAACTACCTTTAAGTCGCTAGTATTTTATAGGGCATGGCTATTTAGAGGCCAGCAGCCCTGCACTTGCATGTGTGCACTGCTGAAGCCTGAGGTCAGTTTAAAAGCAGCCCTGTGTTGAAGGACTGCTTTTAAATTGCAAATTGTGCCTAAACTCAACTTTGCTGTTTGGGGCACTTCAATATTTGTGCATAGTAGGTACCCCCAGGGTCTCCCCTAGGTATCCTAGGGGTGGGGGGGTCAGGTAGTTATAAGGAGGACCCTTATAAATACGTTTTATATGTCTTGGGTTTAGTGAAATTGCACATTTCACTTCCCACATTGTATTAAAGTGCTTACCAAAATTTACTTTTGTGCTAGGAGGACTGTGGAGTTAGGATCTGCAATTCTATTACATATTCAGAACCCCTAAAGCCTCCCCTAGGTATCCCATGGGTGTGGGATCCTGTAGATATAGGCAGGGTGCTTATAAAAGATGTTTTATAAGACCTGGTGTTGGAAAAATTGCCCATGTCATTTTTCCCATTGCAAATCCCCAGCTACATAGGTTAACAAGGTAAGAAGCTATTAAATAATACCTAACGTTCATGATGTCATGAAAAAAACATTCAAGGACTGCCTAGAATGTCATTTATAAATCCAACAATATGCTATTTTTGTATTTATCCTAAAATGTACAGACACAAAGTTATGACACTGTCTGGTCTGTAAGACAAAATTCAGCCATCTAGTGCACTAACCTAATTCATCAGTTAAGTGGATTAGCATGCTACTTTGATGAGGTGATAAGTAGCCAGCTGGTCAGAGAGCTATACTGGGCTCTGCTACATTGGAATGCTATGGCAGGTGGAAGGGTTGTAAACCATACTCTTCAAAGAGAGGCGGGGACAGACAGTTTAGGTCATCTCCAGTTACAGCTCTAACCTCTGAGCCCAGCCAGATGTCAGGGTTAAGATGAAATTTCCAGATATAAGGGGAGGAACATGTAGATGAAGCCATACTATAGGCTGGTTTAGTTAGCTCTTCTCTCTCTGCTGAAAATTCTGTCATATTGAATTTTGGAGAAATAGTGCATTCTGGGAGACCATTGTATCACACTTTGGAGGAAGTGGTCATGCTTGGGGGTGTTTCCCTGCATCTCATTGGACAGGAGTGCCCTCCTGCTTGACCCCAGAGAACACTGAATACGTATCTGAGAAGGGCAGTGGCTCTCAGATCTGCTGCTTGAAACTTAAGACCGAAGAAGGGTCCATGCTGAAAGTTTGATTTGCAGCAACCAGGCTCTGCACTCTGAAGACTGTGCCTACTGCATTATTTGAATCTACAGCACATTGGATGTGCCTTGATGCCGGTGGAATAAAAAGGGGACACCAAGCTGGAAACTTGATTTACACCATCAGGCCCTGCATTCTGACAGACTGCGCCGGGGGCATTGTCTGGGACTCCAGCCCTTTGGATGTACCTTGTTTCAAGTGGAGTAAAGAGTGGGCTCCCTGCAAGCTATAGATTAATAGAGGTCACCTGCATCAACTCCACCAAGAGCCCCCTGACTGAAGTGTATCCAGTGGACTTTTAAGGGTTTTGTCCAGGTGCCTTGTAGGAATTGTGGTCCCAACCTTTCAAGGACAATCTTGGAGATTCCAGACCCTTGGATTGTGCTTTGGACAATTAAGACCCACAAGAGGAACTTCAAAAACAAGTTCCCCAATGAATCTGGCCTGCTTGAGGAGGCTCTACGACATCTGGTGAGAAATCTTCCAGAAATGTTTTTAAGTGTGAAGGTAAAATCTTGACCAGGGACTTCCGCTTAGTTTATCCGACCAGGGCTCCTGCGCGGTCAGCGTCAAACTTTGACTTTGTTCCGGTCAGAGGAAACCAAATGTCCAAAAGTGGCACTATTGATTTCTAAGCACTAGAAAGTATTAATCTTGAAAAAAAAATCATATCTCTGGTTCCTTACAGTGGATTCTTTTGGTTTTGGTGTCATTTTCCTGATAACAATATCTCCTATTTATATAAATCGATGTTGGATTTTTATTGTGTGTTGTGTCTTAATTATTTACTGAATTGGTGGTTTTAAATGCTTTACGTATCTGTCTTTGAAGTTAAGCCTGCTTGCTCGCAGACAAGCTACCAAGGGATGAGTATGGGAATAATTTTTCAATACCAATTCTGAAACTTATATTGTGTTAGTGGTATTATTGCTTTTTGGAAAATGCATATCTGCCACTTCTAATAATCCACTTTCCAACAACAAGACAACTTGGTTAATGTATTACATCTTTAGGAATGATCTTTCATCTTCTAACATCCTCAGATATAAAGAATAGAAAACAACCTTGTCATTTTCAATGACAAAATCTGTTGTCTGTGAGAAATTGAAGATACTTTATTGAAGTGATACTTTAGGCCAACTATACCAGTTCTCACTTTGGAACATAATTTTATTGTCACTTTTGGGACCCCTAGTGGTCCACAGACTGCACAGGAAAATATTTTCCGTCTCTACTTTTAGGTGTTTGTCATGTCCTTTCTGATAGTTGTATAGTTAAATGCATATGTTTATGGCTTGTCTGGGTGCTATGGTCCACCTTGGTACTAGGTTCAGTACAAAAAAGGTATCTGTGAATCCTGTTACAGAAAATTATTTTATCATCCAATTTCTCCCGGTTTATCCATTTTTATTTCCATTAACTGTATCAATGTTTCATTCACATTTTCTTGACACACAGGAGTTACGATCGATAAACTAGATTATAGGAAACACATAGGGAGCAGCATTGTATGTATTCCAAGGAAGTCTCTGAATGGAAGGCAACATTAATTATCTGGGGGGCATATAATTATCAAGGAATCTTTACAAAGGATTTGAGCCACTTGTCATGAGACCGCATCGGTTCTCTATGTCAAAGGATTCACAGACATATTCTAAAAAATAGTGCTGGACATTTTGTATGCAGTTTTCTTAACGTGGATCATCTAAATATGTTTTAATTCTGTTATCACAATTTTAAGCTACAGCAAGGGTGTCTTGACTTTGTTTTTCGGAGGAACTTACTTAAGAATTTGGTATGACTCCGAAGATTAGGGGTTTGACCTTGATCTTTCAATCATACCCGTGAGTAATACAGCCCAAAAAACACCACTAAAAAGTTATTTAGTTTGATGGGTTTAGTATTCCTGGAGATGAGATACCCTGGAGAGTTTTGCTTCAGGGTGGTTTTCCTATCATTAACTCCAATGGGAGATATTTTTGTAATTGATATTAGGACACGATATGTCTGCCAGATATTTCTCTAGAATATCATTTTACCATACCCTTTTAAAGATCGGAGTATCATTAGTGTAAGAGCGAAAGGTCATAACTAAAAACAAAACCCCGAAGAGCAGAATAAACATATTTAAAAAGGTTGTCCAGTAGGTGTGTGCATTGTTTAAAACACAAAGTAGTAAATGTTATCTCTGAGATGTAATTGTCAACCTTTGCTTGTTGTTTACGTTCACAGAGTAACAAAAGGAACCAGCTTAGTTTGTGGACCTTTGCTCCTGCATTGATCAATACTCTTGCTTATTGTGAGCTGGGGCTAGAGTTGAAGGAAAGGGAGAGACTGAGAAAGATAGGCAAGTCTATCCATAATATTGTAGCTGTTTGAAGTGAGGAATGCTCACTGACATCTGCACAAGATGTCCATGAAGCGTCCATTTGTGTCTTACATTTTATGCCCCGAAAAGCATTGAGCTAACATAAATATGTTTGGATCTGCAACAAATGCAATTTAACAGAATAAAATCAATCCGTGTTAATTAATTTTCTTCATTAAAAGTACACTTGAAAAGGCTAACAAGATCTGTAATAGTGACATTCATTACCAGTACCTTTATGGTCATGGGTAATTACCTCAAGGTCTGCATAGTTACCCATAATTCACAGTTCACGTCAAGACCACAGCTAGAGGTTTGCCCCCGTGCCACGCAGGAAATATTTACATATATGAACATTTGAATGGACAATGAGAGGTGTGTTTCCCTATAGGAGATTGGAATCTACCACGCTGTATCTGATCTTATCTCATGCCTTCAAAGGGAAATACTGTGGCCCTGATTGTGGCAGAATCTGCGGTGGTGTCAGACGAGGGTGTGGTATGTTTGGGGAAATCAAAACTGGATGGAACCTTCATAGGCTCTCCGATGGGAAAGGATCTAAGTGTAGGGAATTGTTGTTTGTTTAATTTATTTTTAATCAACATTCGCCTAGAAGGAAGGGCATACATATTATGGGGCAGATTTATGTTTCCTTGCGCATCCCTGCAAATCAGCAGGGATGCGCCAGGAAAGATGCGTCACGCAAGTTTACCCTTGCGCCACCATAGGTGCGTCGCATTTACAATGCAGCGCATCATGGCGCAAGGATAAACAGATGCGTGACGCATCTGATGGCATAAGGGCAGGGCATTGCTGGAGTCGTGTCGCAAGCACGACGCAACTCCAGCAATGCTCAGGGGCTGCCCATACCGAACATGCTGCGTCATGCCTTACGCCTGCTTCAAGCAGGCGCAGGGTTTTGACGCAGCAGCGTCGGAAAAGTGACTCAGTGAAATCTTGTAGATTTCACTGCGTCACTTTTCTGAGGCTTTTTCCGATGGATCGCCCACCCTGCATACATTAAACCTGACGCTGGTTTAATGTAGCGCAGGGCTTTACAACGTGACGCATCTCCCTAGATGCGTCATGTTGTAAATAGGGCGCAACGTGACGCATGGTTTACGCCGCCGCTGCGTCACAGAAGTGACGCAACGGCGGCGTAAAGCAAGGGGCTTGTAAATCTGCCCCTAAGAGTCTCGTCATAATGGAGATTATGAGTAAATTATAAAGTCATGCGATAATGTTCCATATAGGTTGTTTCCCTGCAGATTACAGGTGTTAAATACATGGTAACCAGTAAGTAAAGCCTTTATTTCTCGTCTTAGTTATACGTGTTTTCAATTAATGGATGCTACAGTAAATTCCGTCCATAGCTGATAGCAACGCTGGTCACTGTTTGTCATACGCGAATACTGGAGCAAAAAAGAGAAGCGCAAATTGTGGATATAACCCTGATTATATCAATGTTTGCGCATGTCGTCTGGTTGTCTATTCCCACCATGAATAATACCCTTTGTTAGGTTTCTAAATCAAACAGGGGTGATGCTTTCGCTAAATTAAGTGAATAATAGTCATAATTGGCTGATTGGCCCATTTCTCATAGACTGTTCTTTGATCTAGTTGCTGTAGTCATGGCAACATGTTTTCCCCAAACCATCTGAGTTGGCATAACATTGAACTGAAGTGTGATTTCTATTTCTTTTCCTGTACCAAACTAATATGGGATAGAGATGTGCTTGAAATTAATTAGTTATTTGTTCTACTATAGAACCAATTTTTCAGAGACTAACAAGGCACACGTTTAAGAAAAACATACGGTCCATCTCTTCGAGCATGAAAGCAGATGAAGATGAAAGATAAAAAGAAATGGCTAACAGAGATTCACGCTAGTCAGACAAATAGAGTTCGGCTCAAGCCTAGGAGCGTGAGTACAAGATGAACAATCGAATGAGAGCAGGGGAGTCCTCAGAACATTGATTTTTGTCTGTGCTTGAAGTGCAAGAGTGTCTTTTAGCGCCATACACAGGCAGCGCTTAAAAGGGAAACTTCATTAAAGGTACAAACACACACGCGATTGCAAACTTCCGCCAAGCATTGAGCGACAATGCCCTTTTAGAGAATTGAAGAAAAATGTGTATGAACTCCATGCCCTCTCTACAAAGAGACTCAAGGAACGAGACGGACTATGATTAAATGTAACATGCACCACAGTGGAAAAGGAGGACATTTATTTGTTCATCTCATAATATCGACAGCGAATCTCACTCTTTTTGAATTGATTTATTTGTTTTAACGAATTCTCTACAGAGGTGAACACCTAAAAAAAACCTCATATTATTTTGCAAGGACACATTATACATTTATTTAGTTTATTATCACTTAGATCAAAAAATATATGCAAAATTGTCCTCCACCATCAGCAGGGCTATCATCCATACCTCAATACAAGCGATGCATTATTCATGGTTTGCATACATCACTAAACCTTTTCTGTCTCGGATTCATGTTTGACATCTAATAAACTACCATCACACGCTGACTGGCTTTCCATGCCGACGTTTATAGTAGAGGGACTCATTCAAGGTAACTCTGCATTGTAAATGTTCCATTATTAAAAATTAATTCAACGTCCATTTGACTAGTTCTGATAATCGTGAATTCATTTCGCATTCATTCTAATAGCACAGATCATAAAATATAATTTGATACTCATGTATAAGTCACACTGCAATTTGACGTGAGTTTAGGGGCACTTAGGTCACTGTCACTGTCTTGCAGCTGTACATTTCAACTTGAACAGATCAGGTTTAACCTACAGCGTAATGTTTTTATATTTGTAATAACATCGAAACATAGAGCCAGATGTATGGCGAGAAATAGCATGCGCAAACAGGTTTGCGACCCGTTTGTGCATGCTAATTCTGATAGGGCTGTGAGAAGTTGGCCTGGTATATGCTGTCCACTAGATATAGTGGGCACCTTGCACCAGTCCAAACAACCCCTTATTGATGATAGGTTAAAGCCAACCTTTACTGAAAGCTATCCTAGTGGTAGCTATGGAGAGCAGCCTTCAGGCTAAGTCTTGAAGGAATGTAAAGCAGCTTGTTTTACCAGTCTATAATCTCTTTTGTGGCTAAATGAAAGGAGACCACACCAGGTATATGTATAAAATATATGTATTTATTACTAAACACACCCCTCTAGTCTCTTTATGAGGCTAGAGGCAAAAGCACATAAGTTGCACTTCAATTATTACAATAAAGTAGCACAAATACATGTTAGGCCCTAGGGGCGGACGAAACCATATACTAAAAAGTGGTATAAGAACCACGACTTAACTAGACACAAGGTCGAGAGTCTGTAGAATAGCTGGGACCCCTAGGAACCACCCAAGGTAGTGACACAGGGGACCAACGGGGGACGTGTGCAGGGTGGAAACACAGCCGGGAGCACCCATTAGCTTCTTTGGGGAAAGTCGCGGCTAGATTTTTAGAGTTAAAGGACACTTAGAAATGGCCTAGGACCAAACCCTCTTGGACTTAGACAGTTCTAGGGTCAACATCCATGGGAGCACCAGAGTACTCAAGTTACCTCACTTAGGGAAGCCAGGTGCATAGGTGTCAAATGGTGTTGCGTCGTCGTTTTCAATGGGAGCTGGCATGAAGTGCTGCTGCTGGAAAGATGCGAAGTGTCCGAAGAGATCCAAGCCTGGATCGGAGATGTGAAGAACCTGAAAGCAGAGGGGACAGATTCTGGGTCACTTGCCAGTGACCAAGGGCACGATAGACGAATGCCCACCGATGTCGGGTGTTTCAGGTGAAAGAGGTGAAGCTTGACTCTTCAGCCACGAGGACCAAGAGGCGTCGAGCACAACCAGGAGCTGGACTTGAGCTGTCCCACAAAGGAATGCCCACAAGTGCTGCAACATCAGTGCCCGGATTGGACACAACAAGCCTTGGCAACAGCAACCCACACAGAAAGGAGAAAGATGAATTGGTGCTGCCCAGCAAGGTCCTGGGGACTCCACAAGCGATGGAGAGTCAAGGCACGTCTGGAGCAAACAGGAAAGCCCAAGAAAAGTAAAGTTACCCTTCTCAGTGACCCACAAGTCGACGGACAAGGGATCGCAAAGGGACCTCAAGAGGAATCACAAAATTGCGGTCCACGGGTCACTCGGAGTGGGCAGGCCAGCAATATTCGGTGGATTCACTGCTCGAGGTCTGCGCTACAAGGAACCCAATGCACAGCCTCAACGGACGTCGAGAAGCTATCGCAGTAGCAAATTTGTACAGTGTCCAGGGGTTCCGGTTCCTCGGTACCCACGGGGGCTACGGGTCTCAGCTTTACTGGGGACTCAGTTCGGCCTCTGGAAAGTTGGAAAATCCACCTCTGGTGTTGCAAAGTCTTCGGCGTCCAGCGGGAGCTTCGGAGATGCAGACCGGACAGATGCATCTTTGGTGCCTGCCAAGCAGGGAGTAACTCCTTTACCCCAAGGGAGATTCTTCAGTCATCTGGCATTGAACAGATCATCGAAGGTCCAGGATTCAGTTTCAGACTTTCATCCAGGAATATCTAAGGTTCTGGTTACAGAGGATCCTTCTTTATACTCATGGAAGGGGTTGGACTAATGCAGGGGACCCACCTATGGGAGGGTTTGGAAAGAGGGGTGGCTACACCAATTTCATTTGTCCAGTTTCATGCCAGAGCAGGGGCTGGACTATGCACAGGGACACCAAAGGTGCCCCCAGTGCAGAACTTCCAAGCATTCTCAGAGTGCACCCACCCAGCCCCAATACACTAAAGCCTGTCTGAGAGGTGGTAACACCTCCCTGTGACAGGAAACCTATTGTCCAGGCCTCCCCTGCCGGAGTTTCGGTCAGCAGCAGGAGGCCAGACTCGTCTCTGTGGCTGCAGCATCCATTTGTGATGCCAGGGCTCTGTTAAGCTGGTTCCGGGTATACCGGTGCTGTCATGTCTCTCCCCCTAGAAGGGTGGGATCATACTCCCACACCAGTTACTGGTGTGGGGGTATGATTCCAAGGTGTTTGACACCAACACAACATGTTTCCGTGCAGCCAGTTCAAAGTTAGCATTTTCCGTTTGTTTATAATGCACTTAAGAGTATATGGTCAGTCTGCATCACAGACAACCCCGGAGAAGAGATTCTGAAGGCTGCAGAGCATGCATGGGCACCATCTCACACAAAACCAAGCACCCTGCCTTCAGGAATGATAAGGTCTGCCATAGGAGTGACTGATAGGTTTATATGTGCAGTGATAGGTGAGATATAATGATCCTATTTTTCAGTAAGGGGTGCATGCACCACCTTACCAAGGCTGCAGTAGCAGACCTGTGGTGTCATTTTGGAGGGCTTCCGAGGGGTGGCATAATACATGCTGCAGCCCCTGGTAGGCCTCTGGGGTACCTATGCCCTGGGTACCTAGTATACCATATATTGGGACTTATAAGGGCACCCCAGAATCCAATCTGTGGTGTACCTAAGGTACTAGGAATCAATTTAGAGAGGAAGCAGCTAGGCTGGGGTCCTGTATAGCAGGGCCCCAGCCAGACTAAAGACGAAAAACAGTGTTACAGCAGCAAAAAGTGGGGGTAACCATAAGAAGCAGATCCTACTCTCCTACAAGGGCCATGTAGAAACACTATTTTGCTAGTCGCAATTAATTTGCTACTCGCCAAATAGTGTTTTGCAACTTGCCATTAGGAAGGGGCGTTCCCTTCCTAATAGCGAGTTACAAGCCATGTAGAAATGTTTTGGAACCGCAATTACGGGTGCAAAACAATCACAAATTACCACCCTCAGGGTCCACGGAACCATTACCTGTCCTTAAAAAATGAAACAAAAACGTTTCAATTTTTTTTTAAATGCATCCCACTTTCCTTTAAGGAAAACAGGCTGCATTTATAAAAAAAAAAAATAGCTTTATTGACAAGCAGTCCCAGACATGGAGGTCTGCTGAGCCCAGCAGGCCACCATCCCTGGGAGCGTCAGCCATTCCCAATGGGTTCACAAATTGCGAGTGGCTCAATAATATTCATGAGCCTCGCATTTTGAGACCCCATTGGGAGTCGCAATTATTGTCTCTGAGAATGTTATACATTCCAATAGCGAATCACAATTTGCGACTCACAATTGAGCTCAAATTGTGAGCCACAATTTGGAATGGTTGTTCATCTGGCCTATAGTGAGACAGTGGTTCATTACCAACCAACATTTGCAGCCCAGACACTACTCTCAATCCACCTTATTAAAATGGTACTGTTAGACCTGGCATAATTGGTTTGGATTCCCCTTACTTTTTGCCTTCTGACCTCCTGTATTGCTGATCTCATTTTTGCTGGTTTTAGGATTCTGAGCTTTGTACTACTGCTAACCAGTGCTGGAGTGCTTATGCTCTGTACTGAAAACATGGTAACTCTGGGTATTCCACAGTTAGCATGATAAATGTACTTATAAGTCCCTATTAAAGTGCGCTATATGTGCCCCAACGTCTCTAAATGAAATGCTACTGGTGGGCTTGCAGCACTGATTGTGCAACCCTCTTCAGTAGCCCTTTAAACATGTCACAGGCCTGCCACTGCACAGCTAGTTTGTGCAGTTTAAACTGCCACTTCGACCTGACAAGTTAACTTTCTTGCCAGGCCCAAACCTTCCCTTTTATTACCTATAAGTCACCCTTAAGGTAGGTCTTAGGAAGCCCTGTGGGCAGGGTGCAGTTTTTTAAACAGTAGGACATGTACATTTGGGTTTTACATGTATTGGTAGTGAGAAACTGTCAAATTATTTTTTCACTACTGCATTGAGATTAACTTAAGACATATTTTAAGTGTCATTTCCGATTGAGAAAAGATGGAGGTTTAGAGTTTGGTATCTCTGGACTCACAATTTAAAATCACAACTTATGGTGGAGTCGGATTTTAAAGTGTAAGTCTCAAAATGCCAATTTTAGAAAGTTGGAGTTTTCTTACTTTAACCATTTTGTCAGCAGGGCTTTGTGCATTCCTTCCAGACAGACACACAAAGGGAGAAGGGGTGTGATATTTGCATCTTGATGGCCCGTTGCCAGGCTAATTGGCCCTCCCGGAGTAGATTTGGAGGGAGGAACCCCTAAATAAGGCAGTGCCTGTCCCCACACAAAGAGTTGCATAACCCCCTGTGGTCAGTCTGGAGTCAGGACAGGAAAAGCAGGACACTTGTGATTTTCAAAGGCCTCTTTGAAGTCTCCCCCACTTCAAAGGAACATTTGGATATAAGTACTGGTCCCCAGACACGACCAAATCAGAAGCTTGCTGGAACCACAGACAAACTGCCTGGAAGAGGAGCTCCTGTGCTGCAGGAGGGACTGTCACTTTGTTAACTGTTTTGCTGTGTTGGTCTGCTGCCTGCTGGGCTTTAGTAGGGGCTGCCACCTTGATACCTACTTTGTTATGTTGTCCTGCTGCCTGCTGCTTCTTGCCTGGGAGCGAGAAGGACTGGACCTGCTCTCCACATCCTTGAACCCAAATTTCTCCAAGGGCTTGCTGGCTCCACCCCTGTTCTTGAAGCCTCAAGGCCATCAATATCTTCCTTCAACTCTGCTTCAGCTGCTGGACTCTGCCATCTGTGAGTCCTTCCTTACCAGAGGTGTCCCTCCAGCACCTGGCCTCAGAAGTGGGTTCTGTAGCGGTTTTGCTACAAAATCAATGCATTGTCAGTTTTAAGCCAATTGGAACTGACCAACCGATCTTCGGCGCTGACAGTGCTGATCTGAGGACATCCGACAATGACACAGGACCTGACTGCAAGGTTCGATGTCGAGGCAGCACGGATCCGATGTCGACCATGACACAGGGCCAATCCGAGGTCCCAAATGTGAGTCTCGCCGTTGAAGCAGCACCTGCATCATAAGGGGTTCGATGACAACATGGGACCCAACAGCGAGGCTCGACTTCTACACATCAACACAACTGCATGAATCGTAACCGCCTCATCGGGTCTTCAATGTTTGCTCCATCCCAGGTACTTTTTCAAAGGCCCTGCATGAGTCTTGTAGCTGGCCTGTCCTCCATCGCGGTTTTCCTGCCATTGTGTATTTACCCTGATCTAGTGTGACCTCAGGCTACGTTTTAGAACTATTGGCTTCTAAACACTATGTTTGGATTTAATATTTAAAAATTCATATCTCAAGTTTTACTTATTGGATGTTTGTTGTTTTGGTCTTGTTTTACTGAGATAAAAATTCTCTATTCTTCTAAACTGGAGTTATTTATTGTGTTTTCACTGTGTTACTGTAATTTAAGTGTTGCACAAATACCTTACATATTGCCTCTTAAATTAAGCCTGACTGCTCTGTGCCAAGCTACCAGAGGGGGAGCACATGTTAATTTGGGCTGTGTTCATACAAAGGCCAGAGCTACGCCACAGAGTCAAAAAGAATATATTAACACACAAATATTTCATAGCTTTGTATCAATAATTCCCGAACACTCCAGTAGTATTTCTTCATTTATTGTTGCTTCATATAATTGTTCATAAAAGTCTGCCAACGCACTTCGTCCAATAAACAATGGACTTCTTCAGGGCAGGAAAATCTTGTTGTCAATGATTTAATCAGTAAAAAACAAATATGGACACTGGAATTAGAGAAGAGAGTTCTGGATCTTTGGAACACTGCTCCGTGCTTTTAGAATGAAGGACAGAATTAACCTCAAACACCCTTAATCTGGAAGGAACCTGTTGTATGATTCATGTACAATAGGATAACCAAACCCTGCAATCTTTGTGATGCTATCCCAATCCAAAAATATTTATGATGAACACGTATATTGTGGAATTTCATCAACAGCTGCAACAGCACGCATCCGCAAGGTGTACACCATCATTATAAAGGCCAAAGATGGAATCACATCATTCATAGTAGAGTGTTTTGTGCCACGAATGCAAGTGAGGCAAGACATATTGACGAATTAGAAAACAAGTTGACACAGACTCTCAAAGATGTAACTTGCCAGTGGTGAAGCCCACACAGTAGACATCAAGAAGATCTCAGTACGGAATGTGTCTACTTCGAACAAAGGATTCATACCCTAGGATTTAATCAACTGAGAAAAATCATCACGAAAATTCGTCCAATCGTTTAAATAGTCGCCCGGGGGCATAATTTGTAGTATATTCAAACAACAAAAGCTTTGTCTCTTAAAAAGCATTTCCACTCCAAACCCAACAATTCAATCACTATGGCAAACAAAGAAGCTGCTGGATCTGGAGATTGATAGAAGTTAGATAATGACTAAGGGGAAAAATAGAAAGAAGTCCAAAATTCCTAGGGGTGACTTGATCTACCCACTGTTCTATGAACCAGGTTCTCATACGCAAGAACACATACCACCAAAGCAATATGTGCACAAAAAATTCTAAATCACTGCTGAGTTAGGCCACCCCACATTATGCCAATATATACAGTAATGCCAGTTCAGATACAGCAATCTCCCATACACACAAGAACTCACTGAGCAGGGTATGATTTCTAATATCGTTTGAAATGGACTTTGAAGAATTGTTGATAAAACTAAACCTACCATCCTTTGAGAAGAGATGATTAAGACTGTGGATCCAATAAAAAGGTGAAGAGAGCTTGATAATTTAATAAAAACTGAGATGTGTCTCATGATCAGATACATTTTGCTGACAGATGTCTGAAGTCTCATCCCACCCTTTGAGACAGTGGGTTAAAAGAACCCAAGAGAGGGAGTTTACCGTGAAATATCAGCCTTCTGATTCAGTAAACCAAGCCACCAAGCCGATTTAGATTCATTCTTGCCAATTAGCCAGAACTAGTGCTAATTTCCACCAAATCAGGTCAGGGTTCTTCACGAGATCTAAAATCAAAGGGTTTTTGTGCATAAATTCTCAAAGTGCAGCCATTTTGAAAGCTGCCATCTCTCCTTACTCTTTGAGCTAGTTGTAAAAAATCCTGGCAGTGACTCAGAATTTTTTATCCTTTTTTCAGGACTAGAACCACCCATCCTGTGGACGTGCAAATGAGACATACAGACTGCACTCAGATAAGATTTGGTACTGTTAATCAAGAACCCAGGAGAAACTTACACGTCTTTATATGTGCTTTAGACCTAGTATTGAGACACCACATATCTGTCAGAAGGATAGGGTATGCCTAAATGTGCCTTAGGTAGGGATTTGTTACCAGTGGATCTAGAATCTTTACAGAAAGTCTCACAGTAATCTGCCTGAATGGCAGCATCAGAAACGGTGTCCCATAACTGTATATCTCAAAAACCACTGGTAAGATGGTAGAAGAGGTATGAGAAAGTATGAATCTTTGAACTCATTTGGAAATAAGTGCCTTGCATCCTGAACATTATATGGAATGTATGGCGTTACAACGTGGTCTTTACACCGCGATACGTGTACAACGCAGTCATTACAATGCAAGCCGTTACAACGACATGCGCTAGAGGCACTGGACTTAGGAATAGTATGATTTACTATTCCAACTCCAGCCTATGTAAAAGTAGGGAAGGTGTTGGAATAGTAAATCATACTATTGCTTAAGGTATAGCGCCATCCAGTGCAAGTCATTGTAATGACTTGCATTGTAATGGCCACGTTGTAAACGTATCACATGTAAAGACCGCGTTGTAATGGATGGCTCCCATTATATGTGACCAATGAAGCTATAATTTGTATGAAAGTCCACTTTAAAATCATAAGACATGCACCGCATGTCTATGGCAGTTCCCCATCAATTGGCATTGTGCAATCCCAGAAAGCATAAAGACAGGAGTCCCTCATGGCCTCCAAAGTCATTCTTTCACAGACGGACACAGTCACAAGCAGAACTTCTGTCATTCCTACATGCAAATTTCCTGTTGTGTGCATTAGAACTATAAAGGTCTGTCCCTTTGCAGGTAGGGGAGTGCAGTGGTTCTGTGGCACTTTGGACTTGCCAACCTACCTTTCGGAAAATGATTATCAAGGGCCCTGGCATCTACGTGTCTCACAACAAGGAAGAATTCAGAAAACAAAGAGAAAAGTAGAATAGAATTTACCGCCCAAAAAATAAGTCAATCATTTAACTGCACCCACAGAACCTACAAGCATTGGCAGTGCCAAGGGGTCTGGCTTATTAATGCCAGACCGAAAAATCCATGTATGCTAATGACTGCCTCCTCCCATAAGTGCTGCTGCCATAGGAAAAAAACATAAATTATGCAGTTATCTCCCACACTTTAATAACATTACACTGGCAGGTGTGTGCCACTTAAAGCTCAAGCTAAGGCTGCTGGATAAACAAAATGATCACAGCTGTACTTGTGTTGTGTTCTTCAACATTTTTTGGTGAAAGCACACAACCTCTACCCAAACTAAAAATATGTGCTCATGGCTCCCAACATGTGGCCGGAGCCACAGCCCCACTCCTGGTGTTTCTCACATAATTGTCTGGTGACAGCTGCACTGTCAAGCCAGACCATAAAAATTGCAGTTCTAGAGAGGGAATGTTTTCCAAGAAAACTGAAGAATAAATTGGGAAACATACTTACCATGCTCTGGTGAAGTCTGGCCATGCAACTGTGAGTAATTTCTAATGTAGGTAGATAAACATAAATCTAGGTTAAGAAGACAACTATGTTCCTGTCGAAGGGGAATGTTCTTGCAAATAAATGTAATTTTTTAGGGGAAAATGAGGATGCTTCCTCCAAAGTGAGAGCCCATTTCATTTGTGAGAAAATTGACTTGGGTCAAGGATCATGAGAAAATTGGTGTATAGCATGCATTGTCGATTAGCACCATCCAATTTGATTTTAAATTTAAAACCCAAGTGTTGGGAACACGTTTTCTAACGTGCAACTGAAAAATATAATGAATTATGCTCATTTCCATAAATAATTTCAGAACAGCTCACAAGAAATGATCAAGCAAAGGGTGTTATCTTTTGCCTTATGGTTGATCATTTCCAGATACCTAGGCATAAAAACCCACTCAATGTACAGTTTGAAGGTCATAACACGTGTTTGCAAAAATCACCTAAGTAAATTATGCATTCTGTGGAAAATCCTAATATTACATTTCAAAGTGTTCTTTCACTGAGACGTTAACAGATTTAATCAATTGTTCCCACACTTTGGTGGACTGTCACTTTTGATGTCTCTTTTTCGAGGGTAAGTGATGGTATGTTGGGTGATTTTTTACAGCTTTATGCAGTTAACCAGCTTCCACAAAAGTCGAATTAAAGCATTGTACACATAATTACACTAATTGTTAAATATCTGTCAGACATTTACTGAAATTAGTTCAGAGTCTTGGTTAGTTACAATCCTGATTGAACATTGTGTGTTTGGTTGTCTGATATCAGCGCCAGATTGTATAATTTTCAAGGGTTTAGATGCAAAGTTCATAAACATTTTCACTGCCTGACAAGTGTAAAGTGGCATTTACACTGAACGACTTGAACACAAGAATTAATTTTATACGGGTCGATTAGTTAAATCGTCAGTGCAAAGTATGTAATGCTGAAATATCAAATGCTGTCGACTCATGGCAAATGCAAACCGTTCAAACATCCTATAATACTGACCAAAGAAAATCATAAGGTTACATTATTGTTATTACTTTAAATTGTGGCCAATATGATATTTTGCAATCAGTAAAACGTTTCACCATTAGTTACAGATCAAGCTTAGTAGTAGATGATGGCATTACTGAATATGTTGCTTCCGTGTATTGTTTTACTAAAGTATTGCCAACTCAGCGTGCATCATCAGAATGCTGAATTCTAAATGACTCGTACTCCGGACACTATGTACGAAAGTATGCCATATTATCAAAACATCCTGGCCCTATAAGATAAGTCACATCGGCAACAGAGCAATTGCGCACTGGCAACTGGGTAATGTACCTACTGTAGGCTGGTAATGTTTCAAGATTACCAACATTTCCTGTGGAGGGTATTTTTATGATATTCAAATGAGGAACGCATTTTTTCTAAATTATTTTGCCATTAAACACATTATCATGAAATTAATATAAATAATTATGCCTTTTTTTTGACAATCCATTTTGTTGATTTTGCAGAACAAAGACAAAATTACACTGACAGCACAGAGCACGAATTCACATGTTTGACAATAAATAGCATTAGACATGAGGTCCCATGGTGAGCACATCAGATGACATTTGGGGTGGCGAACAGGGGGGACAGTGTGGTAAGTGCCGGCACCCCTCCTCTCAGCCCTTTTAACCCATCTGGTCAGCCAATTTCCACACCCATTGGGACTTGGCTGGACAGCCTCTGGCCTCAATCAGGGGTTTTTCCTGAGTGGTGCACCAGTCCACCCCCCGGCACCATTGAGCGATCGTGGGGGGGTCAGGCGCGCCTAGCCCATGGCGATATCTCGTTTGGCCACAATGATGGCAGTGCCCAGGAATAGTTTGTCTGCACGGGACCGGTCCACGCCATCTGTAATGCCCAGGAGCAGACGTAGGGGGTCATGGGGTACTTGCCAACCCAAAATGTGTGTAAGTTCCATCTCGATTTTGTCCCAGTACCTTGCGAGGCGGGGTCACAGCCATACCATGTGGAAGAAGTCTGCCGGGTGGTGCCCGCATCGCGCACAGTTTGGTGAGGCCCGCAGACCTGCCCTATACAGCCGGTCTAGAGTAAGGTAAGTGGTGTGGAGGTAGTAGGTCTGGACAAGACAAAGCCTGGCCGAGGTAGTGATTTGTTTGGGGGCCATCAAACCGTCCCGCCAATCCTCCTCCTCGAGGGGACCCAACCAATCCTCCCAGCGAGCCCTAAGTAGTTCCAGAGATGTGGGGCTATTGTTTTTTGAGAGTGCGGTAGATACTCAATATGCCTCCCTTTCCGAGATTCCCCATCATGACCTGTGCCTCTGGGGGGCTGAATTCAGGGAGTGTGGTTCCAGCGGAGATGTGTGAAGTGAGGCCCTGACGAAGTTGTAAATATTTGTAGAATTGTGAGGTGTGGAGGGAGAAGCTGCTCTGTATGTGTTGAAAAGAACGTATGTGGTCCCCTACCCATACATCACCCAATAGATTGATTCCAATGTGGTCCCAATGAGCAAACCCTCGTAATGTTGCCACCTCATCGAGCCATGCACCCTGCCAAAGCGGCGTTTGCTGTGTCAACTAAGTCTCCCAGCGCGTATGACGCCAGGCCGAGCACCAGGCCAGAAAGAGTGTTCGGGTCACCGTTGGAAGAGTCTGGGGACTGGGGAGCCGTAAAGGAGGGCTTGGAATCGGGGACCGTCCATATCCTGGAGTTCGGTTTGGTAAGCAGGGTCAGACCATCCCCCTGTAAACCAATCGTGGAGGACCAGCAGTCTTGTCGCCAGATGGTATAGGTACAGGTCAGTCATGCCCAACCCCCCATCAAAGGACAGAATACGGCAACGGTCAAGGGACATGCGCGGTCTGCCCGTGCCCCATAAGAATCGTACGGTCATTGAGTCGATCTCTCGGAACCAGGTACAAGGGTAGTGGAAGGGAGTGTTTTGAATAATGTGAAGGAATTGGGGGAGGATTATCATTTCAAATAATGCCACCCGTCCAAGTAGGTTGTGTGGTAGAGCTTGCAAGTGACTGAGATCACTCCTGGAGCCCTGAAACCTGCTTAAAGCGCTGGAGGGATTGGAGACATCTGGGGCCAGAGTGGGCCGGGTCAGTGAGGAAGAGCAACACGTCATCCGCTTCCAATGCGATTTTGTCCAGGTGGTTGCTTCCCCACGACCAGGCTTGTATTAAGTCATCCGCGCGAATTAGGCATGCCAGTGGCTCCATCGCCAGTGCAAAAAGGAGTGGGGAGAGGGGGCAGCACTGTCACGTGCCCCTCCGGATTGGAAATACTTCGGAGAAATAGACATTGACCAACACACTAGCTTGGGGATTAGAGTAGAAGTCTTGGATGAAACGGTGGGACAGTTGACCCACGCCCATCATTGCAAGTACATCTTCAAGATAGCGCCAGTCCACCATATCAAACACCTTCTCAAAGTCTACGAGAAGCAGTGATTAGCAGCGGGTGAGCGCCTGATGGTTGGCGAGCGCCAGATGGAGGAGTCTTATGCAGTGTCTAGTGGCACGGGTAGGTAGGAAGCCACACTGGTCCCGATGGATCAGCATGGCGAGGATCGGGCGTAGGGGCTGGTCTAAAACCGTGGCATAAATTTTAAGTTCAGTGTTGATCAGGGAGATTGGTCGGTAGTCCATGCAGGACGACAAGGGTGGCTGAGTTTTAGGTATGACCACAATGGTGGCTATGTCTGTCTCTGGAGGGAAACCCCCAACCTCGCCCACGTGATGGAACAAGGCCGTGAGGTGGGGGACTGGTCACGGTGGGAAATTTTTCGAGATGCCAGTAGGGAGTAGGGGTGGTCCAGGCTGGTGGCTTCCAATTGCTACAGGCAGGGAATGCGGAGCCGCAGTGGAGCATTGAAGTCCACCAGCATGTCGTTCAGCTGGCGTGCCGAGTATAAATGGGCGTAGAAACTGGCAAAAGCTTGCACAATCTCCGGGGAGGTACGGCAGATGGTTCCCGAGGGGTCACAGATCTCGGGGATTATTCGAGATGCCAAGGGGTTGGAGGAGTCTCCCGTTTTTGTCTCCCTACCAATAGACACGGGCAACAGAGGAGTGCCACAGAAGTCTGGCCGATTCCAGTGCGGTTTGCCTAATCTCAGCCCACATGGCTGCCTCTTGCCGCTCTCGGGGCCCGCCCGGTGATCCAGTCATGTCAGTCTCAAGTCGGAGTGCCTGTGCCTCGAGGAGTGCGTGGTGACCATCTCGGGCCCACTGCTGCATCCAGAGGAGGTCTCTGGCCGCCCCTCGGATGGTCGCCTTACCAGCCTCCCAGAGGATGCTAGGTGAGGTCACCGAGCCCAGATTTGTGAGGAAGTATTGTTTAAGCTCCTCTCCCATGGCCTTATGAAATTCCTGGTTTTGAAGGAACCAGGCGTTCAGATGGCATATGGGACATAGCCCAACAGGGGTTTGGCCTAGGTGCATGAGTAGTGCTGAGTGGTCTGAGATTCTGTGAGGGAGAATGGAGGCTCTGGTCACGCGCTGGAAGTCTGGGGCCGGCCGAAAGATCATGTCAATTCGGGCATGGGAGTGGTGGGCCGCTGAGGTATGCATGTAGTGAGGGGTGTGGGGGTACCAGACCCTCCATACATCACTTATGCCTAGGTTGGCCACCCAGTCAGACAATTTCTAGGCATGGAGCAACCTGGTAGGGGAGAGGGTACCTTTAGAGTCTAGAGTGGGCTACATAACTGCATTAAAGTCCCCACCAAGGATCAACTGACCTTCGGGTAAATTGGAGATGCTATGAGTGAGGTGTTGTAGTGTTGAGGCAAGTGTCATGGGTGGGACATAGATAGAAAGGAGGTGAAGGACCGCTCCGCTCAACGTCTCTGAGAGAATCACAAAGCCCCGCTGCGAGTCTTCCGCAACCTGGGAGAGGACAAAGGGGAAGGCCCTTCTGAGTAGAATGGCGACTCCCCGGGAGCCCCTGTTAAAGCCAGAGTGCCACACTCTGTCAAAGCCACAGCGCGCCAGACAGGCACAGCGTGATCCCATTAGGTGAGTTTCCTGGAGTAGGAGGATGTCTGAAGAGTGGCGTTGAGCACATTTCAGGACTGCCGTACGTTTGATACTGTTAAGCAGACCGTTTACATTCCTTGACATGACCCGGAGGGAGCTGTGCTCTTGGGACGTAAACGTCATGTCAGGTGAGAAATGCAGCGGGTCCCCTGGGCTGGGTCAGCAGTGGGACCAGGGTGAAGAATGGACGTAGTGCCTCTAGATACGGCCTGTGTGCAGTATTCCCATGTGTTTGCGATATGGTGTCTTGAAAGTGCGCTGTGCTGAGTGGAGTAAAACGGACAAACAGGGTGCAAAACTAAAAAAACAGGACAAAGATCCCCCTCCCTCCCTGCCCCCTCCCCCCACCCTATACTTCAGGAATGGAAGCACCTGTCGCCCTAACAGTTAACACAATGCCAAACAAAAACGCTTGTGTACGGGGGTTCGTGGATTGATAAGACATGTTATAGGGCTGTGTGGCGGGCCCCTCAATGTTCAAGCATACCAGCTCTTCTAGATAAAGTGTTATGTAAATTATGCATAAAAAACAATATCAGGAGGGGTTGGTGTCATTACTTAGAGTGCAAAAAAGAAGAGATGCGGAGAAGAAAGGCCGGGTGTGGAGCTTAATGCATGTCATCAAAATACAAATGCCCCCACATGACCATAGATCCACCATTGCTTCAAAAATGTCACACATTACACTTTCTGACTTGCATATTAAAAAGATGTCTTTGTCTGTTAAAAATATGTATTTTTACTATACACTGGCCTAATTCAATTAATTGTCAGTGCAGCATTTTTTACATAGTAGTGGATTTATGGTGAACAAGGCGTATTTGTGTTTTGATGAATTCCTTAAAGTGCATACTAAAGTGCATCACTGTGATAGTCTCATTTTTGTTTTTATTTTCTTGCTACCATAAACTGGATTGAAGCTGGCTACAATCTATCCAACAGAGAAACCAGTGTTGTACTCATTATACAGTAGAATGTCCTTGACCAAATGGTGACACAATTTGCGAGACCCCTTTATTTTGTAGTCATATTCTCTACATTCAGTCACCCGTGAAGCTTCTTAAAGCCTATTAAGGTAATTTAAAGCTAATGTTAATTGTTGATTTAATTAAACATTTTAATTATTACATGAAAGTTTTTTTTATGTTTCCACTGATGTAATGCAGTGGACCACCTTACTCGAATGGTTCATCATATTTAAGGCACAATAAATATTTTCATACTTCAAGACAAAGAGAAGACCTATAATCGTACCACCATTTATGAAGGTGTTCTTGAAATCAGACAGAAAGCTTTAAAGGAAACAGGAGGCATAGGATATACTTCCATCTTAGCTCATGAAAGACATTTTAAGTCTATTCTGTAAGCAATCATAATAGAATCTACAGTGGTCATAGAAACAAGTTTTCTACCTTGCCTGCGTTTTATCTACAGGCATTACAAACCTTCCTAATGAAAAATAACATTGAATTTTTCAACATCAATCCATCATTCATAAATGTAGAAATTAATAAAAAAACAGAAGTGTCCTATCTCATACCAGTAAACATAAAGAACTCCCTTTCCATGTTTTTATTAAAACCCTAGAACCAAAATGACTGACATTCCTACTATCTAGTCAATCAATCAACTTTATTCCGCTGGCAAACCAGCCATAAAAGCACAATTTATAAAACATACAACAAAATGCAATTTTGCTAATAAAAACATTGAAAAACATAGACAAAGTAAATAATAAAAACAATATAATGTACAACTATAGAGAATAGAAGAACTGTCCTCAACCGTATACAGAGGACACCCGCAAAATGTAACATTCTTTATGTGCATTAAGCTAGTCCATACCTCTTCCTGTTGACTAAAGTACATTTAATAAAGTTATCAATGCATTGCAAATTTAAGGGGGATCTAATTTCTGCAGAAAAACAAGGCTGTCATAAAGTTTACAGTTAGCAGCACCGAACACCTGGGCCAAAAAGCGCTTCCTGTGCATAGTGTATAAAGTACAGAACAACATAAAATGCAGTGTTATTTTTTGTTTCATAATCGCAAGGACAAATTGGGAGACTGGTAAACCAGGTATCTTGAATGGGGTATGCTATAAGGAAAGGAATAAGATTAAAATGTAACCTGGAGAGAAAAAATCTGTACTTCTCAATTTATATCAGAAGGAATTAATACTCTAGACTTACTGACGATTTAGTAGATGCATAGTATAAAACTGCGTGATTAACAAATATCCCTCAGGCGGCTCTCTTCTCCTCATTTATAGAAATAATCTTTAACCAATAATTATGTACCACTCATGATACTGTCTGGATTTGTAAAATACTCTGAGATTCCTTAAGTGTTGAAAACAGATTTAACATACCTCAACCAGGAGATTTTTTCCAACATTATCCAAACAGGCAATCTCGGGTCACCTCCCTTTTGAGATTGGATTCTGGTATCATCCAAATCCTTATCTGGAGGAGTAAGGGACTGAGTTTAATTCTGTTGGTATAGCCATCAATCTATGCAAAAACGTATTTTACATTTTCTGGAGAGTGTCCTCATTTTTGTAGCCCCAGCCGTAAGAGGCAAGCGCAACACATTGAGTATTACAATTGTGATAAGTTCCTCCAGTGGCCCCGTCTTCTTACAAAAATAAATAATGAATCAATAGGTCTCTGAAAATGTAGTGCACCTGATCTAAATAAGAGGTCTCATTAAATCCTTGAATCAAACTCAATTCCCTAAATATGTAACGTTTTCACTTTGACAATCTCGGTGCCCCCTAATTGAATTTTCATAGTTTAGTACATTTAGGGCCAGATGCACCAAAAGGTTTTGCCCATTCTGGGTCTATGGGAAAATGTGTTCATGCATATGGCCCTTATGCTCCATTGTCATAATAAAAGATTTATTAAGATTTGTTTTCAGGCCTAGTGAATCCAAAACGCATCCGGGAGAAATTGTAGCCCCCTGACCATTCTTGCAATCAAGACAGCGCCATCTGAATAAAGCAGAACTGGAATTGAGGTATCCTTTTTCTGGGGCATGTCTTTCCCCACATGACAAAAGGATTCTTGTGGGGCATGGATATAAATTAAAAAGAACGGGGGCCATCAAACAGGCTTGACGCACACCCATCATGAACTTAATGTCCGGTGAAAGCTCACCATTTATCCCAAAACATATTTCACCACAACACCTGAATGCATCTTGTACAACAGATTAATCAGATTAATCAGTGATTTGTCAAGCCCTTGTTTGTCCATAATGGACCACAAAAGGGCCTGTTTACCATGTCAAATGCACTAGACATATTCATAAATGTGAGATGTACGGATCCCTCCTTAGCATTGCCATATATACCTAGGATAAGGTGGGGGATAAAGTGGGGGTTTAGGCACTGATATAGACTACCTTCAGGGATGCCTGTTACCTTGCTACAATCACAAAACAAATGTTCCGTTAATCTTGCCAATGTTTAAAACACCACTTTTCCAGATCATGCATATAAAAGTGGGCCTATAGAATGCATAGAATACAGATCCAACTCTTTTTTTAATATCACCTAACCCCAGACTATGATGAAACTGCAGTCAGGTCAAATTAATATTAACTGTCAGTTAGAAAATTTCAATTTCATTATAGTTGAATATCATTTTCCAAAGTAAATGTCTTTTCACTTAGCCAGCTAGATTTATTTATTTATTTATGTGAGAGTTTGATATAGTGCTAGCTAGACCCGAAGGTATCAAAGCGCTTTACAACAGTAAATATTTACATCAAAGATAACAAGTCTATAAATGTTCACAATATAGATAACAAGTATAGTAGACATTTATTATTATTATTATTATTATTTTGAGTTTTATAGTGCTAGCTAGAACTGAAGATAACAGAGCACTTTACATGTTATGTGATAATGTTTAAAGGAGGAACATGAGGGGACTCACAAGAGCCACAGTTGAATAACACAGCACTAAGGGACCACAATGCCACACAAGTGCAACAAAGAGATGCACTGAGGATTAGTATTGAGAACAGTACAGGAGACTGAAAGAGCCAATTGTCTCTCCCAAAGGAACTTTAAAGTCACACAAGTAGAACACAAGGCTGCATTGAGGAATGGATCCACTGGAGCCCCGGGCCCAGCACCGCCCCCCACATCAACTGGGACAGTGACCTGCCCAGAAGCAGCAGGAACTGATGATCCCACTAGTCATCAGTGTGAGCTGGGATGACGCGTCCACCAGCAGTGCGAGCTGGGGTGGTGTGTCCAACAGCCAGCAGTGTGAGCTGTAGTGAAGTTTCCAATAGTCAGCAGCGTGAGCGGGAGTGATGTGTGCAAGTAGAGGAGGTTCTGGGGAGTGTGTAGTGCCTCCTACATGTCTTTATGTTTTCTTGTGTCCTATGTGTAGCTGCGCCACCAGCACTGGAGCCTGGTCATGGAGCGTGTGGTACCCTTTGACCGTGGCAATTATACCTGCCTGGTGGAGAACAAGTTTTGCAGCATAACATACAGGTACTTCGATGATGTGCTTAGTGAGTACTTGTCTCATGAGATTGATGCTCTTGTCTAGGTTAAGTAGAATGGAACTAGAAAAACACAGACCGTAAATACATTTAAAAAAATGGGAATATTTTCTATTTCCAGAAGGGGAAGAGTGATCATCAGTCTCAGAAGATGTCCCTTGAACATAATTCTTTCTTAAAAGAAGCTGTGCCCAAAACAAACTAGTGTGTGTTAACAGGCAAGTTTCAATTGGCCAAATTAACAATTGTCTTGCAATTAGGAGAGAAATATTTTGTAATAATTTAGTGAAAAGGTATCCTCTGATTCCAATACCTAAGAGAATAAATACTTTAAAACAATTTGTGAGCATGCATCTAACCTCAGGAACAGGATGTAAATGTCAGTTTCGTGGGTAACTATATTAATTATACTGGCAATAATATGATAAGTCAACAGAGGTACATTCTGTCTGCATCTTTGAAGTTGCAAGCAAAGGAAAAAAGGCGCTTAGAGAAGGGCGGTGTTGGAGATATTTGGTTTTCCTCGATGTAGAATATTCTGTAGACCTTAGGTTCAGCCTCAATCAACTTGCTCCCTCCTCAATAAATATAACGCATCAGTGCCATATATTGTCCAATTATCTTTGGGTACCGATAAACATATACAAGTAAAGGCTTTATTGAGCATTATATCACTGAATTTTCAGGGCACTACAGGCATGATATTATAAACATAGCAAAACACAGAGTCCCAGCCTAAAACTAGCTATAGCAGAGCTTAAGCTAGAGGAAGCAGTAGATTTTAAAGCCTTTCTAAGTTGGAGGGAAGCAGATTGCTTATGCAGTTTCAAGGAAAGTGTGTTTCGGACTCTAGCAGGTGCAACAAGAAATACAGGGCCCTCTTTGAACCACATTGGTTGTTGGAATTTGTGCTAAAGCCAGGTTGACAAATTACAGTAATTATTTAGGGGAACTGAAGTGGAACTTTGCTGCCACGAACTCTAGGTGTTGCTTTTATAGTGTCTTACAGCTTTCTGTGATTAGAATTATGTTCTTTTACACCAACATCGGCTGGATAAACTTTGAAACACTTGAGATGTGGTGCCAATTTTAACCAGCTATAATCAATCCAGAACAGCACATGGCAAATCTAAACTAAAGCTGTTTACATTGATGAGATGGGTTTATATGATAGAGTTGGTAATAGACCTGTCAGCCGTAGGATGGTCTTCCGCAAGCCTTTTGCCTTCTCCCCTCCTGTTTGGCGGAATTTGTTTTTGGTGGCTTTAGGGCTCTATGCACCTTACCACTGCTAACCAGTGCTATAGACTTGTACTCACTCACTAAAACGTGGCAAAAGTGGCATGCACCTTATTGGCACATTTAATCTACTTCTAAGTTATTGGTAAAATGGTATACTATGTTCCCAGGACTGCTAAATTAAATGTTACTAGTGGGCCTGCAGCATTTATTGTGACACCCACTTAGGTTGCTCCTTAAAACATCTCCCAGGCCTGCCATTGCAGCCTGTATGCTGTTTTAAGCTGGCAATTAGACTTGACAAAATAAACTCCTTGCCTGTCCTAAAACTCCCTGATAGAACTGGGGGTCTCTCTTTGGCAGAGGTATGAACCTTTGTCCAAGTAGGGACCCATGCTTCTAGTCAGGGTAAAGGGGATACACAATACAGATAACCCCTGCTCACCCCCTTGGTAGCAGCTTGGCAAGAGCAGACAGGGTTATCCCAAAGGCAATGTGTAACATATGTGTAATCAAAACACACAGTAATATAATGAAAATACCACAAGTGGACACACCAGTCTAGACAAATAAAGTATCTTTATCTAAACTCAACACGACCAAAACGATAAAAATCCAACATAAATGTGCTAAAATAGCACTTAAAAAGTGTTATTTCCAAAATAAAGCTTGTAACAAACAAATGGGTCCACCTGGGGCCATTACTATGTCATGACAGCAATCAATCCAAAGAACAGCGCTGACCAGGAGGTTTGCGGCATCAGGCACGGAGTCACACGGACCCCAAACAAACAGTACCGTGGAAAACGAAGTCTATGACGATGCACGGCATCATGAAGGTGAGGTGGCGGTGCTGAGGTCAAGGCTGGCTTCCTGTCTGCGAGTAGACGACGAGTCGAATCCAGGACAGGTGTAGTCGGTTGCATCAGTGGTAAGGCGTCGGTTCCAGTGAAGCGATGCAAAGTCAGTAAGTTCATGGAGTAACCCTCGGCGGTTATCGGCGCTGTGATAACTGGATGCAGGCGCTGGCATTGATAGAGTCAGTGCGAATGTTGGCGTCAGAGTCAGAGCTGAGGTGTGGGCCGTGTAGTGCGTCGTGCACTTCACAAGCAGTTCCCTTACCTCTGTGCAGGTCCCGGCATCACAGTGACCTTGCTGACGGCATCGGAGATTGTTTTTCTTGCTTCTCTTAGGTTTCTTCCAGCTCCCAACAGCTGGAACAACCTCCAGAGGCTCAGAATTTGAACACACACCTCCTGGCAGGTCAGAACTCCAATTAATGGAGTCTTCACAACAGGAGGCCAGTACACACAAGCCCTTGGAGATTCTTCTTCAAGCAGGTTTCTCAGCAAAGTTCTAGTCTTTGTTCCTTGGCAGAAGCAGCAACTTCAGGCCAATCCCACACACCACACAGCAAAGGGTCCGTACTTCTCTTCACAGCTCTCCAGCTCTTCGCCTTGGCAAAGGTTGCTCTTGAGTCAAGAAGGGATCTAAAATTCTTGGGTTTAAGGTCCACCACTTATAACCCATCTTGTCTTAGGTCTTCTTTGTGCAAGGGTCTCTGATCTCAGTCCAAACCAGTTCAGTCCTCACAGGGGCAGTATGACCAAAGGGGGTGGAGACAGCATTGTGTAAGGGAGCCAGGCCCAATTCAGGTGAGAAAACAAACTCCTCCCACTACTCTAAATGCAGCCAAGGTCTATTCAGCTCAGCTCTAAGTCATCCAGGAAGGGCCAGGCACACCTCAGCCCCCCCAGTGGCTGTCTACAGTGAATGCATTTCCCCAGCCACTGCCACACCAACACCAGACAGTCAACCCACAAATAGGCAGAGGCACACAGAATGGTTAAACACAAAAATGCCTACTTTCTAAAAGTGGCATTTTCAAACCACAATTTAAAAACCATTTTATCTAAAAGATGTGTTTTTAAATTCTGAGTTCATAGAGCCTAAACTTTATTCCTCTAACTCGTCCCAATGGGAAGTTATACTTGTAAGATGTTACAAAGTATGGGGCAGATAGGCTTTCAATAGTCAGGATATGTAAAACACTCCAGTACACCACACCTGCCTTTTACATACACTGCACCCTGCACATGGGGGTACCTTGCGCCTACCTGAGGGGTGCATTACATGTAAAAAAGATAAGAGCCTGGCAAGTGGGTGCACTGTCATTCATGCAACTGTCTTTTATCTCACATTACTCAGCACCCTTTTAGCATGTCCGAATTGCCTAACCATGCTTGGGTGATAATTATTGTTAACCTATTTGGTGCTCTTGAGAATGTACATCATCTAATGGTCATTGTTGATGAATACTACTGTTTTCCATTAGGAGAAGATCTTTCATCCATCACTCATGAAAAAGTTATAAAAAGATTAGGTGACATCCAGGTGACATGGGATGTCCTTGTGATCTTGAAATCCGACAATGGCCCACCCTTCAATGCTCGAGAGTTCAGAGAGTTCAGACACTCTTGCAGACATCTCAATGTAAATCATCTAACTCCTCTTTGTCCCCTGGTGAATGGCCTGGTAGAATGATTCATGAGTACTCTAAAGAAATCTGTGCAGCATACTGCATTAGAGAAGCTCAACCTCAAGATTGTATTGAATAACACTCTTCAAACTTACAAATCAACCTCTCACTTGACAACAGGAGAAAGCCCTACAGCTTTATTGTTCAGGAGAGTCATGACAACCAAGTTACCACAATAGACCAATCTCAGATCAAAGACAGAGAGACACTGGCACAGAGGATTCTGTTTGCAAACGAGAAATGGAAATCTATGCAGACATACGAAATCATGTGAAAGATATCACATTTAAGAGAGGAGACCGAGCACTAGTTCGACAATCCAGAAAGTGAAAATCTGATGCCCCTTTTGAGGCTGAGCCCTTTATTGTCACAACCCCCAAAGGACACATGGTGACTGCCCAGCGTTCTGGGAAGTCCCTTACAAGAGATTCTTCTCACTTCAGACGTGGGGATCATCACGCCCCAAACATCAATGTCACTGTAGAGACTGAGTCTGGACAGGTAGTGGATGAGCCTGTGACTGCTGTTGTCTCCACTTCACCTGTGCAGATCACTGACACTTCGACTGCCAGCTCCTGGTTTCTGATGACCCGATCAGGCAATGTGATCCAAGCGTCACAAAGGCTCATTGAAAATGTATAAGTGTAAATGTATTTTTATTTATTTATGTATTTTTTCTTCTATTTATACAAAAAGTTGTTACTTTTTATTTAGCAAAGGGGGAATTGTGGTGTTGTGTAAATAAAGAATGACAAAACTCTTTTGGTTTCCAATGGACTGTTTAGACCTGTGACATAGGCGATGGAGGTAATGAAGTGAAAGCAGGTGTAGAACGTTGAGTTCTTGCTTACACACTGAAGAATAAAGAAGTGCATAACTACTCTTCATGTGTGGCTTAGTCATTGGAATGTGCCCCGGCTGGGTTGTCCCTGCACAAGCCATCTGAGAAAATTTGTATATGGCCAAACTAATTAGGCTTTCGTGAAACACTCAATTCATTCCTATTTTTACTTTCCACTTCAAAACATAATAGTCTCTCCTGCTACAAATGTATCTCTATTTGGTTATTAACCCTGTTTATTTTTTTTTCATTGATTGTTCTCGTCACCCTGATCTTTTCTATGCCCTTATGCTTTGATGGTTTCATAGAATACTTAGGGCCTCATTATGAGTCTGGCTGTCCATGAACCGCCAGACTCACAGATCGCAGTGGTGACGGTCTTCAAACCACCCTATTATGGCCAGGGCAGTCGTGCTGCTCTAGGACCACCGCAACCACCAGGGATCAAAGATTCGTGGCAGTGGCGCCATGGTCTTGAGGCTGCAATATGCTAGGCGGAGCATCTGCAGCCCTGCCAAGCATATTATGAGTTTCCTCACCACTACACTTTGCCATGAAAAGTGTGTCAGTGAGGAAACGTGTCCATCTGTGCCATGAGGTGCATGCAGGGGGGTACATGGTGTAAACCCTGTGTGCATGTACCCCAATACCTGCAAAGCATGGACTGAAGCATGCAATTCTGTGCAAGTACAAATTTTGATGTTCCCATTTGGTGTCTATTTCATAGACACCATTGTGGGAACACCAAAGAACTGTCCGCCAAACAAGAGAAAATACCTAATCTGGCGGGCAGTTTAACAACGGGTTTAACTAAAAAAAAGTCTGTTTTTCCTTTGGTGGACAATATATTACTAACTATCCTTCACGTTCATCCATCACACACATATCACTTCATTCAAAAAAGCGCATGGTGGAAAATACTGTCTTTTGCGAATATAGTGTGTCACTAGGTAGATGCACAATTGGATTTATTTAAAAAGTTAAAAAAATAATGATGACGCATCGCCTTCTGCTAAACATAAGAGGAAAATGTGCGTGTAAAAAAGGCCAAGGGTTGGGGAAAGCATATGGAAATGGCCCCTATAATTTCGGGTTCCTCATGCTTCCCCTGATTCCGGGCCTTGTATTGCCCGGTCATAGGGGAAGAAATACTTAGTAGAATCACTAACTCGGACCCGGGTATCTTTCCCTCTAATTACAGGTACCCTGGAATGAGGCCCAGTGTGTTTTTTTGGAAGCCTGTTCCCCTGCAAACAGATTCTTGAAATTTTAACTCACCTGTTGTGTGATAAAGTAGGGGCATATTATCAAGCACGGTTTTAAAATTATCGCCGCTTTAGTGGCAGAAAACTGCTGCTAAAGCGACAATAATGGGCTTGACAATATGCCGCAGAGAATTCCAATAGAAGCCCATATTGACACCAGAACATGAGCTTCTATGGGAATTCTCACGGGCATATTATCAAGCCCATTACCACCGCTTTAGCGGAGTTTTCTACCGCTAAAGCGGCGATAATTTTAACGCCGTTTCTTGATAATATGCCCCAATATTCGCTACCTTTCTCCGAAAAAATACGGCTTCATTCTTGCTTTAATGTCTATATTTGTCAATGTCAAACATTTGTCAATATCAAACATTTTAATAATGCGCACAAATAATCAAAAGGTCTCAGGGCACTAGCAGCCAAGACAGAGAGACAGACAGTGACTGAAGTACTCAGATACCTAACTTTATTGAGAAAAAAAGCCAAGTCTTCAGCTTTCTTCAGAAATGTAGATGGTCCGTTATGGATAGCAGCTCCAATGAAAGTTTATTCCAGAGCAGAGGAGCTAAGTATGAAAAGGATCGGCCACCATTGTGGACTGTTCGAATACGTGGTTGAGCAAGAAGAAATCTAGTACTTGACCGAAGAGAACGTCCAGGTACATACCATTGGAGTTTTTTTGCCAGATATTGTGGACCAGTTCCATTCATTATCTTATGTGTAACACTTAAGATTTTAAAACGTCCTCTTTGGCGGACCGAGAGGCAGTGCAGGGTTTTAAGAGTCGGAGCAGAAGGAGTACAGGAAGGAAGATTTAGAACAAGTCTGCAGCCGTATTTGTGCACGATCATCATACTTGTAGTGCACTCTGACCTTAAAAATTTATTGGAAAACACAATTTCTGTTCAATGTACATCTCTTATAAATTACCCAATTAATTGCAAGCTTGATTTACGTTTTTTTTGTTGCAAACTCTACAGTTTGAACTTTCCTGATTTATTTTTTAATGTGGCAATTCTTGTGTAATGTTTTGATTTTGTCAAATATATCTTACAAACCAGGACAGAATAGCCAAACTGAGCTTTTGATTTATCAAATAGTTCCACAAAATCATTTTTGACCAACTGTTAAGTTTAAAACAATTGTGATGGGAACATCCAGGACTTCGTAAATAGCGCTCATAATATTTTCTCAGCATATTAACGATCTACATAGTGCCAACACTTCATATAGTAACAGAATTGAGTGGATCGATAACTTGGAGCCTGTTCCATTGACTATGCCTGGCTGATATGGTGCGGAAAGCTTTTACAGTGTCAAGCTGAGTAATAACTTTGCACCTCTGCTGAAAGCACATGGTCTGTTCTTTTTTTATGGAACTGATTCAAATATAATGCATTGGGTCAATTACTGGCCAAAGAATTTTGTAATGCCATTGTAGCCATCTGCTTTATAATGCAATAAGACTTACTGAAAATTATCTTAATGTTTCCAGCAAAGACAGATGGAGCTAAGCCAATGTTTCAGAGATTTGTACCTGCTGCAGCCAGGATATGTGTGCTTCAACCAAGATGTCCCTGTAGCGTATATGTGCATGGACCTTGGCATGAGTGAAAGTGCATTTTACCCAGTGGGCCTGCGGTTAAAAGACTCTGAGACTCATTTACAAGCCCTGTGCACCACTGGAATGTCACACTTTCTGATGTTCGGGTGGTGCACAGGGTTTAGGCATATCTACAAGGCCACATAAAGCCACTCTCTGTGGCTTCTCATGGTCTTGTTGATATGGAGTGAGGCAACACAGCGCATGTCGCTGTATTGCCTCACACTATGATGGGGAGGTGAGCCATGGCTGTTACAGATATTTCCATGTAACACCGATGACATTTAATATATTCCCTGATTTACAACAAGCTGTAAACCTTGGAATGCGTCAAAAGCCCAAGCCTCCCCAAAGGTGGCATAGGGGAGGCACAACGAGGAGGAATACAATTATTCATTTTTTGCTCTTTCTATTTGTGCTGCATTCTGTAGCACACGTAGAAAGAGGATATTGCCTTCATTGATTTTTCTTGTGCAGGAATGTTTCTCTTTCTGCACAAAAACAATCATTCTTATAACTCAGACACCCGTGCTTCTTGGTGCAAGGGTGCCTGCGTTGGCGCATGGCAGCCACTTGAGTGCCAGCGCTGGGGAAAGAGCACAGGGATTCTCCGTAATAGATATGGGTTATTCCCGCCCTTTTCTTTTGCTGCAGGGCAGCACAGCAGGAAGGCTTGCAGCGCTGCCTCACTGTAAAATATTGTACAGGAGGCCCTGGACTTCACAGACTATGGGGATTATTTACAAGCCCCTTTCACCGCTGGTGCGCTAATTTTCATAAGAATAAAACTGACACACCGGTGGCGCAAGGACCTGTAAAGAAGCCCATTTGTGTACAATGTGGAACTTTTAATACATTCATCCCCATGGAAATAACCCAAAAGGGAAATCCTGTGAGCAAACGGTGGAATGGCTGCCACAAAAGGAGTTTTAGGTTGTGGCACACGTGGCTTCCCTGAACATCGGGTTGGTTAATGACTGTGGCAAAACCCCAATGAAAAGATAATTACTTCTGGGGAAAGTCGGCATGCTTGATTCGTAATGTTTCAATTGACATGATCAATTATTATACAAGAGAACATTTTTGCATTCATTGCAACCAACCTATATTAACGCTTGAAGTTCATGTAAAGAACTGGTGGTATCCGGTGGAAGGTCATTCAATGATACAATATAATCTCAGTGACAAATGGTTGATTTAACTCCTTACGTCTTGAAACGTCCTACACTAATGTTGTAAAGCTGGGCTAAGAAAGTGAATGAAGGCTGGACCATATATATCTATTAATGATGAGAATGAGACGGGCACTCTGAACATATGAACCATCCTTTTCGTGGAAGAACAGGTGAAAGGAGGAAAAAAGGAGATGCATCTATTTAAAAGGCAGTGGGGGGCAACGAACAAGTTGGAGAGAGAAAAAGAAACAGCAGAAATAAAGGGGAACAAGGTGATATGGTTTTAGAATATGGGAAAATGATACAAATAGGTGAAATGTACATCACCGAGACAAAGAAACAAACAAATAAGGAGAGCAGCGATAATTGTTGACAGGCTCACTGACAGATATATTGGCAGGTAGATGGAACAGACCCATAGATTGAAATGCATGAATTAGTGGCAACCGTATTATCGCATTACCTGACATTTCTGTAAGTGAAAGCAGTTCTTCATTCAGTGTGCTTCTTCATTGATTCCTTATTTATTACTTATCAAGTTCAGTTGTGTGGTGGATAGATAAGTGGTTGAATATGAGAATGAGTCAATGGATGGATAAATGAGTGAGTAACTGCATTGTATGAAAGGATGCATGTATGAATGGTTGAATAAGTGCGAAGATTGGGCTACCTTTGATTGATGAAAGTGTGCGGGAGTGAAGTAGCAAGTGATTAGAAATGGTGTAAGAGTTACAGGGACCATCTAGATCTGGTGGTGATTGGCATAAACATCAATAAAACCCTAGATAAGTGAATTTGCAATGGGAATCAGAACAGCATGTCACCGCTTTGTCGAACTCATAGAGGACATCAGAAAAACGTTTGGATGAGGGGAAATTGGTCATACCCCTAATTTACACATCAGAAACTTGTCTGGTGTGGTCCAGAATGTCTACACTTAGCTTATAATTAGTTAATTAATTAATGCTTAACACCTGTCAGAGGCAATCAGATAGACTGGCAGACCAGTGACATTCTCAATCAGTACATATTTGTACAGTGCTGCTATTCAACCATGCAGCTATTCAGATGCTAGGTTGCTGAGCTCAGTCGAAAAGCTAGGTCTAAAGTCTCTTCCTGTATTCCGCCAGATAGGGTGATGTTCAGAGGTGGAGGGTAAGGCTATTACAGGACGTGGGGGTGAGGTAGGAGAAGGGACAGGATCCACTGAGGTTTCAGTGGATGTGCGGTGTCTGTGTGAGGGTGAGGGAGGCAGAGCGAATGTCTCTGGAGGGTTCTTGGAAGTTCAGGTGATGGTTGATGTATGCTGATACTTGGTTATGGAGGGATTTGTAGGCTTGTCAACAGCTTGAATTAGCATCTTTTCTGGACGTGGAGCCATTTAAGGTTCCTGAGGTGGTGTTGTTATGGGTCTGTTTGGGCAGGATGAGGATGAGTCTGGCCGCTGAATTGTGTATCGTCTGGAGTCTCCTCATGATTTGGGTGGTGGTACCTGCATACAGTGCGTTGCCATAATCCAGGTGACTGGAGACTAGGGCTTGAGTGGTGGGTTTTTGTGCCAAAAAGGAGCCACCTGAAGATTCTTTGTAGCATGCGAAGAGGGTGGAAGCAGGTGAATGTGACTGCGTTGGTGTGTTGTTTCATGGTGAGTTTGCTGTCCAGGATGATGCTGAGGTTGTGGGCGTGGCCTGTTGGTGTGGTAGTGGGGCCCAGCTTGGCTGGCCAGCAGGTGTTGGTCTAAGGGCAGGCGGTGTTCCCAAGGATCAGCACTTCGGTCTGGTCTGTTTGAGCTTTAGACAGTTGGTCTTCATCTTATCGGTGACATTCTTCCTGCAGTTGTGAAAGTTGGTTGTATATTATACAATAAGAACACAGAGTAACTGAGGTATTTTTAACCACAATGTGTTTTCTGAAGGGTATACCTCAAAAAATATATTAGATGATATTAGAAAAAATATAGATATATTTTCAACATCAAAAGATATAATTTATCTTAAAAACATGTGAGTGTTACACAGGACACATATGATATGCAAAAGATGATACATGATTTGGTGAGCTCTAAGCCATATCATGTATTTGATTGGAATAAAACTAAGCTCTTTGTTTAATCAAAATAATGAGAATAATAATAGCAATCACATTATGGGGGGTATCACTTTAGATAAACAGGCCTATTGGCTTTTTCAAGGGTTAACCATATTATCGGAACAACAAACCAGCATAATTTTGTGGGTAAATTCAATGATCTATATTAACTATGGAAAAATGCAATTATTAATGTCAATAAAGCATATCACCCTTCAACCGTAATCACTGTCACTATCATTAATACAATGAATCATTTACAAATGACCATACCATGTGCTTGTGTGTTGTTTATATACTTTCACATTATATCCAGTACTGTGATAAAATAAGAAAAAACACTCCTAGAGGACACCACTTTCAAACCATATAAATTGTACTGTGAGTCTCACTACATGTGTGTCACCCATGTTAATCACATGGTAAATGGACTGCGCGTGTTCACCGCCAGTGTCTGCCTTTTAAGATAAGGCCGCTGCAACACAGGTATAATAAGGGACCCTTGGCTGGTTACACATGAACACATGTGATGGTTGCGAGTGTGAAACTACTGTTGTGCACAGCCCAGTAACTGCACACAGATAGCCTGATGCAGAGGGGACTCTACAGGATTAGGTACTGACCTAGTGTAGGCCTTATAATTAGGGCTCCCGGTTTTATGGTATTTATTTTTTGGCCATTTCCGTCTGTATTTATCCATATTTATGTTTTGGCTATTTTATCTGTATTTATCCATATTTATGTTGTGTTTTTCGTATAAATGAAGTTGTAAAACTGTACATTTCCACATCTATTTAACTGATAGACGCGCACCTCTTACTTTGATGTCTGCCATGTTTTAGCTATTTAAGCTGCCAAATATTACATAACCATACATCTATTGATAAATACTAGCATTATACTATACATTTCTTATTTAAAGAAATGTCATCCTGTTTTTAATTAACCATGCTATTCATCTGCTCAGCTGCTGGCCTATAATTCATGAAAGACAGCATGTAGAGTCACTTAAAAGAAGCACAATTTTCTGTATTTATCCACTTTTAAAAATAAATACAGACAGAAAGCACATTGTTATCCGTCTGTATTTATCTGTAAAAATCCGTAAAAACGGAAAACAGGGAGCCCTACTTATAATGTTAGTGTACTCTCATGGGGAAATTTATTGTAGTTTACTGTTTTGTCTGCAGTGACAATTTATTATACACATAGGAGGACACTGCCTTGGAATGCAGTTTCGCTTCCCTTTGACCTATAAAGTCCAGTAACATATCAAAATGGGGTGGAACATGTGCACCAAACTCAAATCTGTGAGTTCCAAGAAGGTATCTGTACATGTGATGGGTCATACAAAAGTGTCATTTTCTTTCGCTCAGCTCACTATCAGAGCCCAGGCCTTTTGTTACCCTGTTGGGCCAAGTTAATTACATTTCTCTCTAGCAGCAGGACCAAAAGCTACTTCACACAAAAGGATCAATTAACTGTGCATCCCACAGCTCCTGAGAGGGAAAGTGTGGGATAAAAATCTAGATTTGTTAATTACTTGCCACACTTCACCAGGGCTAGAGACATTCCAAGACCACAGAACAAAGGAGGAAGCCCACACAACTGAATCCAAGCACAGATGAGGGCTCCTTTTTGACCCTTTGATGGGAAAGGCCCTGTCAGTGATTTCAGTGCGGGGCAGCGCGATACCGCAATAGCAGATGTGACCAGTGACAGTTGAATGACACCATCTTGTACTGTTTCAGCATACAGTGCAGTCGGGTGGGGGCAGGGGTGGAGAGGTAATGTGGCACCCCAGTATTGGCCAGGGGTGCCTGTTTTATAGGACCTGCCACCCCTCCTTGAATCTCTTGCACAAAGGAGAGAAAGGGCTGTTGGTGCTGCTTGTGCTTTTCGCTGCTGGACCCTGAGAAAGCAATAGCGATGGACACCTGACAGGAGAAACCCCTTGATTCCTAAAAGGAATAGGCACTCTGCCCCCCAGGACCAGTGGATTTCTTTAAGAGCCAGTGAGGCTGCCCCCCTTAGAACCACTGAGGACCAGTTGGGGAGAAAATCTGGACTTCTGCAACAAGAGACAATGACCTGAAGGAGAGCTGATAAAGGGAGCCAGTTGAACCAGTACCCTGGATGCTACACCAAGGAGTAACATCAATGTGATGTCATTGTCATCTAAGGTTTTTTCATACTGCCTTAAGTATATATTTGTAAATGAATGCACAGTATATGTCTGTGTGATAAATGTTCTTTTCATTTTCTATAGAAAAATCACCAACTAGACAATCATTTATTGAGTGGTATTATTGTGTGCCAGCGAATGATTATTACTAGCCCACACAACCTCTCCTTATTAGGCCTTGGACTACTCTGCTTCCCAACCCTGAGAGTCAATTGCTACAATGGGGTGCTTGGTTCCCAGGAAGGGGAAATTGTGGACCTATTACTTGAACAGGCATCTCATTTGCAAAACTAATAATTCAATTTCCTCCAAACACCACTTGCAAATTAAAGTGGTTTCTATCTGTCACAGTGCCACTTGTGTGCAGATAACAGGTTTATTAAGCATTGCTCAACCAACCCGCATATATATATGTTAATAAGTTAATATATGCTGCAAGAAAACTGCTCATAGCTTCTTATACCGACTGTCCACAGTCAGCTAACGTCTTATTAAAAGGTGGGCATTGGAGTTTATAGCTGATATTCAATTTACATGGAGCATCACAGCGAGCGAAATTTCATTTTGGAACCTTACGCTCTTGCAGAGATTGAAAAACTCAGGACTAAAAACAAGAAACTATGGGCTTTTTTGTGCTGTTTCATTCTTTTATGCATTTCTGGACTGCAGCTAGTAATGTTAAATCTAACTCCCTAAACACAAAACGGCAGAAAATGCACTGTGAAAACTGCATAAGAACCATATTTCCAGTCTGTACTAAAGTATTGACCGCCTCAATAATGTACACTCTATAAACATGTAGTACAGCATGGTCACCCAAAACAACACAAAGAGCAATTTTCTTTAACCCTTTATTTCCGCCGTGCTGCGGCCGTTTAGCGAAGTGGGCGGGGCCGTGTCAGCCAATAGATGTGCTCAGCACTACGGAGGTAGTGCTCGCGGTGGCCGTTGGCCGACGAACGCACGCAATGGGTTAAAAATCAGATTTTAAATACATAGGGCCAGAGTCTCTGATTCTTAATTGCTACCACTGCTTTGTTATGCGTCGCAGCTGGCATGTGAGACTACCTATGCCACAATAGCATCTGTACTCGTCCTGGAAGGTGTCACTTATGGCACAAAAACATATTTTAGGGTTACGTTAGAGTCAGGAATACATATACTTAAATGCTTTTCAATGACAAGAAACAGTACTATAACTTGAGATTAGAGTCAACAAGAATACACAACCACATGCAGTCCTCAATTGTAAGAGTCAGTATTCAATGAAAATTATCAGCAAACTATATGGGACATGTAAAAAGAAATGTATTACATAAAAACAATTGTGATTAAAAACATTTTGTGTTCAAATAAAATTTACAGTCATATATAATACATTACACAAGAAAAAAAAAGTTGACGCTGCGTTTCTGTGAGTTGTTAAATATTCACCTTCTTCAGGACAGTTTTCTAAGATAGGAAATTGCTAAGATTCAATTTCCCTAAGCTTTGGCGAAGGTATAGTGTTAACGTGAAGTTAGGGGTTTGTTGATATCCCTCTTCGTGCTCGAATTTTATAGAAACAAATATGCCAACCCTCGATCTATGGGTCATTAGTCATTCATGGGTTCATTGGTGCCACCGAGGTAATGTTATTCTAAAGTTAAAAACAATATATGACAGCAGATGTGCAGTACTTGGAGGCATTAGTTTCAAACCATAGTCATCCGCCAATTTCTCATAAGTCCCGGTGATGAGCTGATAGTGCTGCTGTAATGTTCACGCAACAAATACATTTAAAAACCTTTTAAAAATACTCAGGCCTCCCTGCGGCAACGAACAGCTTTCGGGTCAAGCTATACCCTGTCCCTTCTCTTAGTACAAGGGTATCTGCCCTGTTTTTCTCACCATAAGATGCTACAGAAACACTGGGATCACAGCATTAGGAGACCTGACCAGTTAGGTCCTCACTATGATGGGCCCATTACCAGGCGTTACCAGGACCAGCCAAATTACAAATTTGGATTTTGCTCTAAGATGTTTGCCGAAATCTTTGCGTACAAGACCAAGTCAAACATGCGGGTATTGGTGGTGAAACACCGATTTCCACATGCTACTCCCCAAAATCGTAATTCCCATAGCATTCCCACTATAGAATTTATCAAGACTGCTGATGACAATAATGCTGAATGGCCAAAAAGAACAATTGATGGATAGAATGCAGAAAAATATCATACATTTATCCTAGTACAGAGATATGGGCCTAAATCAATCGTTTTTTGCTCCCTATACAATTCCAGTTTGAGCCCAGCCATATGCAAATCAGTTTTTACCCTGCGCCCAATGGGAACAGTCCAGCCCGAAAAGCCAGGCTAAGTCTTCCCTGGACTTTAAACAAGCATCCTAGGACCGGTTTTGGGGTTTAGCCCCTCATCAGACAGGACAGCTTGACTCCAGTGGCATGTAGAGCACGGGACCCACGTCTGGGCATACCCGTCCCACTTGAAGTGACAAATGCAAAAAGAACAATTGATGGACAGAAAATGCTAAGGCTGTGAACTAAAATGATTAATGTGGGGCACTTCCAATGGAGGCCTTCTTGTCTAGCTGGCAATGCTGTTTTATTGACCTGCTAGGTGATACCTGTTGATTAAGGGAAATCGTTCTTTTCATTCTTCAGATACAATCCTATAGGCTTCATGAAGGTGCAGGATAGACATAACTACAAGTTGACTGAAAGTATTTCTAATGGTGCAAATTCCCACCGTAAGGGAGAGGCCTTTCAAAACGGCAGGCCGGCCTTTAGTGGGGTGGCAGTTGCAGGGCCCCCTCACCCTGAAGTCTTCGTGGCTAGTAAGCCTGGGCAAAATTTGCCCTGATGAAAGCATGTGGACCTGTCCCATAACACACACCAGGAAAAATGCACGGCCGACTCATCCATTATCTTGGCACAGCATGAGGAGTCTGAACAGAACGAATAAGGGCTAAACAATTCAAGGGCTTTCAGATGGGTGCCAGAGTTGCTTCTGACGACCTTGGATGAATTAGCAAGAATATAGGCAAGCTTTTAAAACACCACAAACATTCATGCATCCTATTAATGCAGTAAAAACAAATGAAGTACCAATTATTAAATCACAGCCCCGATAATTTACGTCTACAATAAATTGGACACCCAAGTAGGCCAGTAAGTTATGCATGCAGCTTGCTACATGACACAGTAACTACATATTTCATACTATTGGAAAAAGGCCTATCATGCCGGGATCTTGCCTGCTTCTCGGATGCAGTTTTCAAATATTGATGTCATACTGGAACGGGTTGATATTAGTGACCTTCTGGGTTGTAGTTTAATATTTTATTTACTGCAAACTCTGAAATACTTTCTCCTGACAAGTGAGGCCGGGAGAGTACCCAGCGGCCTGTGATGGCATTTTGCAATAAGGAATGTGAAGTCTCAGAACTTCCAGTTCATTGAAAGTGGCAATAATTGGAGCATTACCCTGTGTGCACTGCACAGAAGAAGCGCCTCCCTCAAAAACGTGCTCTCAGTTAAATCATTCGTAGTATAAGATCTCCAATGTATTTTTTTTATATTGGATACATTATTTCCCCCCATGTGTTTCTCTCTCCACAAATTGTCTTAAGTGTTTTTTTTTCTCCAGAAATTGTAGTGCCTTAGCAAGTGTTAGTAAGGGCCGATATTTATTCTCTTCCTATCGAATTGAGTACTGATAATAAAATGAAACGTATGTTGACGATATTTTGTTAAGCTTCACTAAGAGGCAAAGAAAAATGTTTTAACTTATGTGATTTCAGTTTCCATTGTGCACAAGGGGCAATTTAAAATATTGTAGAAAATGTAGTCAAATAGGGCATTTTCCAAACAAGTTAACATTAGCATTTTGAATTCAGTGCACATGACTACCATTTGAATAACAAAACATGTCACCCGGCTCCAAATGTATTTGACTACTCAAATGGGAAGTAGGAATAAAATAAGAGTTACAGGGAGAGATGTACAACCCTTCCAATTTGCGAGTCACAAATTGCGTCGTTTTGCGACTTGCAAATTGGAATTTACAACAGTGTCTCAGACACTATTGGTGATTCCTAATGGGGTCACCAATTGCCTGCCTCATTAATATTCATGAGGCAGGTGCAATTTGCTACCCCATTGGGAATGGCTAGCACTCCCAGGGAAGGTGGCATGTTTTTTTAAATAAAAGCAGCTTTTTTTAAATGCAGCCCATATTCCTTGGGACCACGGCCTGCCCTTAAAAAATATTTTCAATGCCAGTCGCAAAGGGGAAGGGGTCTCCTGTGGACCCCTCCCCATTTGCGAGTGGCTTACCACCCGTTTCAAATGGGTGGTAAAATGTGAGTGTTTTGCGCTGCAATTGTGGGTGCAAAATAATCTTACATTGAAGTGCGAGTCGCTATTAGGAAGGGACGCCCATTGCAGACCCCTTTCTAATAGCGAGTTGCAAACCCTATTTTGGGAGTCAGTAATAGGTTACCAACTTTCAAAATATGGTTTGTAAATAGAGCAGATCTATTTTGCGGTCACAAACTGGCTGATTTCCAGTTTGCGACCGCATAAAATGGTTGTATATCTGTCCCATAATAATTTGGTCATAGGATACCTTTTGAGTATTGATGATGTGAAACCATTGCCTAAAAAATTCTAGAGACATATTTATCAATTTTTCACGCAACACAGCTGTGCTGTGTGAAAGGCAGATGGCTTGAATGCACCCAATTTAACGGGTATGCAGTGCATTCCTGCTCTCTACCTGGGCCTGCGCACAATGTGCTGCATCTTTGCACCATGGTGCAAGGGTGTCTGCTTTGTAGGCAGGATGGTTTGTGTGCAGTGAGGAACACCTTCCTGCACAAAAACAATCCTTAGAGACATTTTCCTCTTTATGTGTGTGCTACAGAATACAGTACATGTCAAAAGAGGAAAAAAGGAGGAAGAATAAACATATTTCTCCTCGTCACGCCTCCCCTGGAGAGGCAAAGTATTTTTATACATTTCCAGGTCTACAACTAATGGTAAATCAGGGAATGCACCAAAAACCAGGGGTGGCTGCGTGGGGTCACCCACGCTCCATTCATGTAACGCCACCCTATGGAAGATCAATTTGCACTGCCTTGCCATAGTCCACATTTATCAAGCCATGCAGGGCCACGCAAAATGGCCTTGCATGGCTTGGTAAATATCATTTAAGGTTTTGTATCACCCTTTTGCCCACTTTTACGTTGCCCAAGGGCGACACAAACTGATAATAAATATGGGCCTTAATGACCCAAATATTAGACTGAGGCATAGCTTTCCTGCATGAAAACACCCTGACACATTTCAATGTAGATCAAACAAGCCCTAACCTTGCAACTGCCCAGAAAACCAGCACAACTGGACCCTGCTGCTGACCTCTGTCAGAGTGAGTCCTAAGCCCCAGGTGCTTTCCTCTGATCCTGTACCCTTTGCTGGTGTTAGAGTGCACTCCTACTGACCCCAATCTGCAACTTAGAAACTTTTTACCAACTTTTTGTCTAGAGAACTGTTAGAGACCAGGATAAAATGCTGCCATAGCTGGCCGGCCTCAGGTGTTTTAAAAAGAAAAACATTGTGCATTTGATATCAAGAGCAGAACAGTCAAACAAAACCACCTTGTCATAACACCAGCAAATGCTCCTTCACTTTCAACTACATCCTTCTTGCATTAACAACGGAGCACATTACTGAGCATTTGTCTTTGGAATGCAGCATGCTGCTCTCGACACTCATCCAGTCTCCAGTGTAAAGATCCACCTATCCATCCTTGTGACCTATGTATGTGGGTCAAGGAATGCCTTGTTGCTTCCTACATTGTCTCCGGATTGTAAGGTATTGTTGGAGGCAACCACCGGATTTATACACTGCCTGTTCAGCCAGTGAGCTGTAGTTCATCTCTCTCAACCATTTTCCTGGAAACACACCTGGGATAGCCAGTTTGGGATCCCACTCTATCAGGATGCTGATCACTGATTCAGCCGCGGCTCATGCAGGTAAAAGTGGTGGGGACGGGTGGGGGGGGATTTTGACAGATGACGAGGGAAAATGTATTATTTATTTAATTTCCCCTCATCGTCTGTTGAAATCCCCCCCACCCAGACCCACTGCCCCTCCGCTCTTACCTGCACGAGCCACGGCTGCACTGATTCAAGTTTACAAAATATCAAGTCCCAGCGGGGGCAGTCAGGACCACTGCCAAAACCCATTTTCCACTGCCTCACTGTGGCATGGAATATCCTATGAAAATACTTAAATTGGATCAATCTCAATCGAGCTGGGATCACTAGCTCATGGGACACCATTTTAGCCTCCATCCACTCCTTTTCCTCCAGAGGCTCCAGATCTGGTTCCTACTGCTCTCTAAGTCTGTTCAGCAGTTCAGGAATGTAGCACACCTGGGACGTGTATAAGCTGTAGATGCCTTTCCCTTCCCTAGCTGTCATCATGAGCCTGGCTTCCAGAGGGCTATACTCTGGGAGCGCCTTGGCACCCAGCTTCTATGTTTTAAAAGCGTGCTGAAGTTGTATAAAAAATTGTGATTTATGCAAGTCATATTTGGCTGTTAGTTGTACATGTGACGTCGTGTGATCAGACAGCCAGACTTCACCTAATTTGGAAATTCCTATCATATCCCATTTTTGGAAGGTATAGATCCCTGTTGATTCGGAAAGCCAGTTGCCCGACCATAATGGTATCTCCTTGATGAGCACTCCAGGCCATCCAATCCACCTTCCTGCTACTCTCTAACAATGAATAGAAGAAGCCATGAGCTCTGGAAGGGTTGGGGGAAGTTGAAATTCATTCAGTTGGCCGCAGCTTGCTGGTTTTCCTGTGGAAGGAGATCTGACTTCCACAAAAGATTTAAGTCCAAATGTAGAGTGCTTCATCGGAACCACTAGCAAGCAGCAGCCCTTGTACTTTGAGGCCTTCCTGGGCACATACTATGGACTTCTTCCACTCCGAGCCATCCTGCCCTTGTGAATGGTGTGTTGCTTAAATGTGAGGTCCCAGTGTTGTCAAGCCCCATTATGGATCCAGCTTGAAGCATGCCCTGCTGAAGACTCAACAATGGAGACTTTCTCTCTGTAAAAGTATCTGAGTCAGATAGTGAACTTTTTCCTGGGATGAACCTGGTCAAAGTATCCGACCCGCACTTTATCACACTCGACCTTAACCTTTCACTTTGACCCGTCCAGTGTTACCAAATTATCATGGTTGACGCTTTCTGCCTTTTGATGCTATTTTGATTTCAAAGTTTAAAAGTTCATATTTCCTTTTCAACTTATTGGATTTTTGTTGCTTTGGTGTCATTTTATTTATTAAAGTTTACGCATTTTTTCCAATTTGTTTTGGGAATTTTCTTGTATTGATTTTTCACTTCAATATTGTTTGAGTTATGCATAAACACATGTACTCCAAGTTAAGCCTGACTGCTTTGTGCCAGGCTACCAGAGGGTTAAGCACAGGTTTATATAGTGGTTCGCCTTGACAAGGATTGTGATTGTTATTTGAGGTTGGTTCTCCCTCTAATTTCTTACAGCAGACATTTTTATACGGTTGGCAAAAACCACATCTTGAAATGCTACCCCAAGCAACTGCCAGTGGTTAGACTGTTTTCAAGCATTCCTCCAACCTTTTTTTGTGATTGTGGAAAGTTGACAGCTACATTGGAAAGGGTGGGGTGATGTCAAGACTTGTAAATAATGTACTCTTAGTTGCGATGTGAAACTTGAACATTGCTGCAAAGTTATTAGGAATTCAATGTACTATAGTTATAACAAGGCTCGTGGGGACAGAGCAATATTGAACAAAGCAGCAGGAATCTACACCTTAATATAAACATGCTTTTTAGACAGGCTTGTATGACTTCAGCTGGTACAGCTACTTGGACTGAAACTGTAATTTGATCTTTGCAACCATGCACTGCTAATAGAAAGGTGATGGTATTCTTCAGGTAATTCAAAGTTACCTCTGATACTTGAGAACTATCAGTTCTAGGTGCTTGGCAGGCCCAGTCAAGTATCTGCTCGATTTCACCACCAACTAGTATGTCTAGATCATTACTATAAACGCCAAAAGCTGAAGGCATTGTTCAACCAAGGGGTGGTAACAGATTCTTATTGAGCCCATGGATCACTCACAAATTTGCCAGGTTTCCAAATTTCCAGTCAATATCACCTGGAAGCCACCTATTGCAAAAAAAGATGGGTAGGCCACGATGCAAAACCTTTGTAGCTTCTAGGGACGCAGCTCCAAACAACTGCCCTACAATTTAAGACTGTACACCACCTGTGATAAGCTTCATATTGGGGTTAATCCGTACATAAGGAGAGTTATGACAATGTATTTTTCCTTAATTGCATACACACATTGTCATGCAGCTCTTTTGAAAGGGGAGAAACAATATCCACTTTTAAAAGTGCCTCTGCCAAGGTACAACCATCAGGATCATTATGGACTCTAATCATAGAACGCATTGCTGCCAAGGATAGTAAGTATTTGCAGTACTACTAAGACTAGTGACAGGGGAATTTTTCCATTGAAATGTCTCTTCAATATTATGCTGCAATAAAAAACTAAAATACGAATCTTAAAAACAGCTACAAGCAATAAAAGCAGTAAATAATCTAAAACTCACATGAGGATTACATCACACTATCAGAATCAACCAGAGCGAAAAATAGTCTAGGCCTTTGTTTTGCACACTAGCTAGCATTTCACACCTGATCAAACAAGCTGCATATCAGAATTTGGAAACGGCCACAGCCACAATTGAGGAAGTATCGCTTATACAAATTCTACATGCTTCTTCCCTTGTTGATAGATTAGAGGCTTTACACATAGGCACAATCCACTTAGATTTGGTTTTGCATAACGAAGGCAGTAGAACAAGACGTGCTCGTCACTTTCCCATGGGTTTTTACTATGGAAACAACAGCCAGATCGCTGGTCAGACCTCCTCCAACTAACAGGTAAAGCCAGTAGCGGCTCCTCGAGGGAGTGCTGAGAGGCGGTGGGGCAGGTGAGGGGCAGGGTGGGGGGACAGTAAACTCCGGCATGCGGCCAAAATGGAGTTAAGTAAATTATTAAAACAATTTACATTGCGCACACTGCTAAGCCAACTCGGCGATGCAGTGCGCGCAATGTAAATTGTTTTATTAATTTATTTATTTACTTAACCCCGCTTTTACTGTTCTATTAAACGCCTGGTACTCTGCTCTGTATACCTCATGACTCTAGTGTCTCCTCCTTTTAGGGCTTGTAGGATGTTCAGCTTTAGCCTTTTACACTCATCATTAAATCAGACCTTGGCAGTTTTAGACATCTTCAGCCTCCTTCGTTAAGACACCATTCAGCTTTGAAAATACCAGATGGTGTTCGACAAGGATTTCTTACCCCAGTTGTCACCCATGGTCGAAGCAAAAATGGAATTAAAGGCCCAAAGTCCCTCGGGTAATGAGGTGACTACTTTCCATCTCAAATTTCTCCTGTTGTTTGTGGCTGCAAGCCACCTATGGGCATTGTCTGAGGGTTCAGGACATTAGAGGGTATTTGGAATCTCCACGCTTTAGTGACAAAGGATCATGATCGATCTCTCCTCTGTCTATTACAACCATGTCTTCCAGTTTAGGTTACAATCTTACAACCAAGAAAATGCAATCAACTGTACTGCAATAGGTACCTCCTCTGAAAGTTGGGGCACGCAATTTATCTGAGGGGGTGCAACCATTTCATGGCTGAATGCCATAAGTGGTGGTAAGATCAAAAACCTGCAGTGCTGCTTTCGAGGACACCCTTTTTTAGATGCATTAGATCCTGTATACCCCATGTCAGGTTCTCTTCTCTAGACAGGTCATTAGAAAGGCTGTTCAGCCCAAAGGTTAGGTTGGAATCCCCTTCTACAAACATGGCGGGTTGCTACGGTTCAATATTTGCAACAATTTCGATTCTTATCTAAAGGAACAACTCTAGTTGTAGATGTTGACAATCAAATAAGGGTGAAGGATGCTCCCTCAAAAAATCAATAACTGGGCATTGGGAGAGTCCTAATATAGGAGCATACGTGAATAGGCCAAAGTGGTTCTAACTAAGGTTAGTAGCCCACCATAGGGGCTCCCAGCACTAGATTTAGTCGCTGGGATATTATAGCTTCTGCAGCTACCGCTATTCACTTGCTCCAGGTCCTAGGTTTCCTGGAATAGGGAAATATTGTGGCCATCAACAAAAGTACCCCAGTTAGGATCCTCTAATTTACCTCGAATACCTGCAATGTTCCAGCTTAGCAGGTGGGTCTTCGGTAATGGGACAGGCAGGTGGAGCAAATCTGAGGGCAGGCTGGTAGGGTAGGGGCGGTAATGGACAGTCTAACCCCATCTTAGTCAAAGGATCTATGGTGCCAGTAGCACCCAGGTGGGCTCCATGTGCAGGATCTAAGGGCCCTATGCTACCTGTGCTGGGGCTATCACTTAGACTTTTTAGGTACACCGTCTCATTGTCGGGAGGGGCTCTTCAGCCTGGGGTGAGTCAATCAATCTCAGTTAGTGGCGAGGGAGATCTTACTGGACCAAAGTTTCTCAGCTGGGCTGGGCCAATTCCCCACATGCAGCTTTGCTGTCACTCCACAAGCTGCCAAGCCTGGCCACCACTTTCCTTCAAGTGGTGAAAGAAGAAGCCTAATGGCAGAAGTGAAATATTCGATCCTTTCAGGTTTTGGCAAGGGTAATGGGTGAATAGGTGCTGGACAATGGATTGATCCCTAAAATTTATGACTAAACAATCGCCCATGTGGAGTTTGGGGAGGGCCCTGCCCAAGTGACTCTCCTAACTATCAGCATGTGCCATGCATCTCTATATGAGAGGCCTGCGTCGGTACACAACCAATGCAATGTTTTGTTTACTCTTCTCCCTATGCTACGCAGGTAACATTGGACAGGATGACAACATACGGGCAGGCAGCCGGGGGCAAATTCAAAGTATCAGGAACATGCCTCTTCAGTGGGATCCTGCTTAGATATGGTGCCTCTCTGACCCCTCCACCCGTCTTCCTGACTCCCACCGCTACCCTAGCTGGACAGAGTCCTGTCCCGCTTCACACTCCTTTGGAGAGTTAGCCTTGGGGGAAGTGGGGGTTATGGAGGGTCAGACATTGCTCGATTCGTAGTTATCACCCCCTTCAAACTCATGATTTCTGTCTCAATTGCACCCATCTGATAGTAGGTGGGCACCAGGCTCTCCTTAAAGATCGCTGCAAGTCTGTCACACACGTCCTGAGAACCATCACTTGAGCGCCCACCCACATCTGGGACAGTGGACACAGTATCTTTCCTTTAGAGTTTGTGGCTGCCCTTTTCCTTTTTCCCCTTGCTCCTTTGGCTACAAACGGACTCTCCTGGGCGAGTGCAAGGCTCCCAGGGTGAGACAGATCCTCCTCCAGGTCTTCCAATCGAGCAATACGCACATTACTGGTAGATCATAACTCAGTTCTCACTGTGACTCTGCGAGTTTCAGCTCCAGGTGCCACCTGCGGGTCAGGACTCAGTAAAGCCCTGGGCTTTGGGAGGATATACCCGGCTCGCGTCAGAGAGAGACGACCTTGCACCAGGTCAATTTCCTTGCTCACTAACCCCACTGCACTCTGGATGAAACCATTTAGAGAAGGCAACACAATGGCAAAGACTAATCCAAAAATAAAATCATTCCAAAGATAGTTTGAGTTGAACACGTAATTATATTTCCTAACATGTACTTACAAATAAATGTAATAATTTGCACTCTGTGCGCAAGCTTTCTAATATTTTGATTTCAGAGACCTCATCCTTTAACACCTCGGATGCATATTTTATTTTGCAGCCAAGGAACGGTGTCGCTGTGTTTACAGATAAAATCAAGAGCTAGGAAACGGTTTTGACATCCCGCTTCGGAGGAGCAGAGGAATAGTACATGCTGCTTGAGTGCATTGTATAAAAAATGATGTTTAGCAAACCGGATTCTCGGACTGCTTCAGTGATATCGGATACATAGAACAGGTGCCTAATGTGTTAGTGCACTGCAGCATGCCACTATGACATGTTTGCAAATCACTGAAGTGCCATACCTGCATCTGAAAATATTCAGATTACGAAACCCTCCTCCCTTTCTTGTCATCCACACGCACTGGTACAACCAGCATGTACCATTATCAATTTATTTAGCATACCGCGACAGAATGCTGCAAGAATGCACACATTACATGAATGCAGTCATCATTTTAAATATTTAGATACGAGTTGCTCAGAGTATCCCACAGTGATTTAAATGTTAGCTCCGATAGAATGTGTAGCACACCAAAGCAGAATACATGCAATCTATCTATCAAACTAGCTTTCTCTGTCTATCTATCTATCTTCACATTCAGATATATATATATAGAAATATCATATCAACAGATACATAGATCATACCATGCTACTTTTTTTCACATGCAGCTAGAACTAAATCACATGTGGTTAAACCGGTTGGGTAAGGTAAACTCTCACACTCGAGGCTATTTGAGTATGAGTTGAAGGATCATGTTGCATTTAGTATCCCTGAGGCATTTCCATATTACTAACAGGGCGGCAGATGCTTGTGCATGTGCTTCTGCGGCAGAATCCTCTCCCAGAAAAGCCCCAAATATCCTGCGCACTATGATACAGCCTTATTCACCATCGCACAATCTGAGATCCTCAAAGGCCACTTTAGCACTAGCCCCCTGGGGCTTTAGGCCCAGATTTGGGGCTTGGTCTTTCTCCTTTCTGTCTGGAATTCGCTCAGCTGGGAGCAGAATCTTCTCAAACGAAGTTTAGGAATAAACTTAAAACCTGTTTTTTTAGCTCCTTTTAGCTCCTCGTAGTAGGTGCTATTTTTTAAATCTAAATTCTTCTGTTTCTGCGGCTTAGAAAGGTCATGGTTTCAGTGCAGGGACGCACTGTATAGTGTAACCAGGCCCTCTACAAATCTTGTAATATTATCGTTTATCCCCTTCTGTAATATGGATCACACCTGTGCTATATGCGCCCCAGTCACATTTCCTCATTTGCAGGAACGTGGTCCCATGCACATACAGGAACACTTTTCCTCTGCAACTGAGCCATGTTATAGACCAGCTGCAAAGTCAAATGAGCTGTCTGGAAAAGCACAAACCATGCCTCACAAACAGGCGTCACAAAGTGCATCCCACATGAATGAACTTTGAAAGGTGGACCCCCATGCACCTCTCCAGTCATTGGCTGCAGGAGGGATGAGTCACTTACTGCACCCATTTTAAAAGAGACTCTCTGCCCTACTTTTAAAGGTTATTACCTGCATAGTGAATGGCAGGCAGGCGGCTTATGCAGCCGGCCTGTCTTTTCACTGGTGTGCTGAGCCCAGGGCAGGTGTGATTTCTCAGCAGCTCTGCAGACAGAGCATTTACCGTAATAGTGCACAAGACCCTGTCTGTCTGAGCCCACAGCACCCAGTTGCTCAGAGTGGAGTAGTGCATCCTCTACACAATACGGCCCCATTTGATTTTCAGTGTAAGTGCTTGATGTGATGCAGTGCATAGTGGTCTCCTTGTCCTAAGCTAGTTAGGCCTTGCTATGATAACAAGTTAGTATTTCACCTTTACACAATACTGATGAATAAATATATGCCATCCATTTTAAATCTGCTCACATGATCTGGAAGCCATTCTCCTATCCATCAGGACCTCTGCAACACGGCTTCTATTGCGCAATACTACATCACAATGCGCTACTCGTCCGCAACCTAGCTACCTCTCCTGCCACTCCTTGACTTTGAACCTGCAGAGTCTGCGGCTTCTTGAAATAGACATGGCCCATAAACAATGTTTTATTGGAGATGGTTATTTTTATTAGCGGCCACTGGTCAAATCTTACAACTTAAAAACTTGTTGCATTATTTGAGCGTGAAATAGCTCAGAGGGTGGGTTTCTATAGTGATCAAGAAAGGCTGACTCGGAAGACATGAATGGAAACCCAACATGAATCAGTGAAGAAGAGCTGGAAACCCTATAAACGACTCGGGAAGAAATGCGTTTTGGATTCTGCAGTGTCGATCCAGAGCAGGGATGCGCATGCTCACATGTGCAAATGTTAGATTGCTTGGAGGCATGTCTGGGAGTTTCAAAATTTGACAGGGACAGAGGGGAAGCCGCTTAAATAGACCTGGCGGGAGTTATACACGGGACACCTTCTCTCTGCTGGAAAAGACGAATGTGCTGTGCATATAGCTTATGTTAAGCTTTGGATGCCAGAGTAGCAGGACCCCCAGCAAACTGTTATACCTCGTATCCGATCAAGGCAGACCCTATATAGACATGCCTCTAAACTGCCGACGGAAATCCAATGTTCCTAACATGTGAAGAGAATAGTCAAATTTCCATCAAATTGATTAAAAGAAACAGGGAGGTAATTTGCCCTGATTAATAACTCGATTAATTTTTTTTTTAACAGAGGCATTATGTCTTGAGACATGGCATTTTAGGAATCCCATTGTTATTGAAGCAGTGTGGGCGGGACACTAAATGAGCGTGTACATAGGATAATACTACGTGGACTAAGAAGGGCACTTATTGTCTTGCCGTAGTCTGTTGCCATGAAAGGGAGAGCACATGGAACAAACAGCTGTGGGCATTTTCAGTAGTGAATAGGAGATAGATGGCAATGGCCATTATTAAGAAATGCGTCATAAAGAGGCATTAGACTGACACTGAGAGGCTCCTGGAATCCTGGAGCTGGCAGGAAGGCTCAAGCACAAGATAAAGATGTAAGGTGTAGTAAACAGAAGCTGGAAGCAGTAATTAGCACTTATATCCGTTTAATAAGTGGAGTGGTAAACAGAGTAACTCCTCGCCAGCTGACCAACCGCTAACTGGCATTGTTACCATTCTAAGAGTGGAACTGGAATACAAGCATACATTCTAGAGGTAAGAATGGAGTTACACATACAAGAGAATACATTTACAACATAAGGCTTGAATTCCAATGCCATTTACGGCCCGAAACCAACATAAAGAGAGGAAAATCACTCCGTTACCACTTGACAGATATTCACAAAAAAAGCAAATGCCATGGGTACATCTTTTATTATTGAGTAATTTTATACTACAACTGCATACAATTATGCAGTATGAAATACCATTCAAGAGAATGGTAGTCGGAAGTTCAATATAAGTTTTGCCTTGAAAGTTTGTGAACATAAAACAACTTGCACGCTAGTAAGCATTCACATACACCACTTCTACCTCTTTCAACCCTGAAACGGTTAGGGGTTTTCTCCAGCGAAAGGTTGTAGTGACCCCCATTCCAGGGTTGAAAGTGGAATTTGGGGGCGAGTGGTAGAAGGGGTTTCCTAATGTTAAAAAAGGTTTCCCCAAGAGGCAAAAAAAAAACCCATCTTTGTGCAATTGCTCATCAGACTGTCTTTCCACAATGTGGTATTGTATAATTAGGCAAAAAATAATACGTTCACTCCCCAATGTATCTGGAAACCTGCAACTGAGACAGTTTTCCCAGGCATGGCACTGCTGAGATTGAAGATGTGGAAAATCTGTACCAGTGAGAAATGTGTTTGAAATGGAGGTCTCTAGTTGGCAGAGGTTTGCACTCTTCCCAAATTGGGACCCTTATTCTAGTCAGGGTAAGGGAGTCACACAGCTAAGATAACCTCTAATCACCCCAATTCCTGTTACTTTGAGACACACCTATCAAGGTAAATCTGGAATCCCAAGCTGAATCCTGATTTTACTCAACTGGTGCTAGATTATCTGGCATTATGGGAGACCGACCATTGCTTTCCCCCTCAATCAACTGTCCAGTTTCTCAGCATGTGTTTTATGGGAAACGGCACCATATATCACGGTAACATATAAGAGAACGTTTTTCCAGGGCTTGTGCAATATAATGGTGAGCAAATGTGAAAGCACAAGTATCAAGTATTTATTTGTATTTTTGTTTATATACAACAATGCCCTTTTCAAACAGGCTCATATAAAATACAATACTCATATTTTTGTCGACCAGAGTGTACTTTATCTAGAGAAGGATTATGGATAAATATCTTCTAAGTGGACAGATTTTTGGCACGTGAAAATATTTTATGAATCTGTCTCTTTAGTTCAATTTGGCATATCCCTTTTCACTGAACCACTGTGGTGGCAGCCAGGCTTTTGACTGGTGGGAAACCTTCCGTATTTCGCCAAGACACATCTTGGAGACAATGGTACATGAAAAGAAAAGTAGGGCATGGCCCATGCTTTTTCTTATCTTCGGAAAGTGTCAATTCTCCAACTTGCAAGCACCAATTAAAAAATGTAAGGATATTTATGACCAACTGCATAGTACCCCAAAGCCTGGCTCACTACTAATGGTTTTGAAATGTACACTGTATGCACAGGTTCTTACATTCGCCAGTTTTATGATAAAGGTAATGCACACACTGTTCACAAATATTCCTTATTAAACAAACAAATAAAACAAAAGACTCCTTCTTTCATAGGTTCTGGTCTTAATTGAGATGGAGACATCAATACATATCATGCATGGGTGCAGATAATGCACCGAAAACCCATACTTCTGCCATATTGTATGACGTGGCAGGGGGATCAAGATGGGCAACCCCTTCAAGGCTACAGGGTGGAGAGAAAATGGAAAGGTACCTTTTCAAAGATGAAACCAAGGGTGTCCCCAAGAACCCCAAGATTTCCAGGATGACGGGTCATACAAACCTACCTCAAATCATTGGGAACCTTGCAGACAAAAGAAAGAGGATGGACATTTTCATCCTAGAAAGGGTCCCTGGTTATGATATGTATTACCCCCATCTAAATAATTTACAACCAATAAAAATTCTGGCACCATCAGCAATTCCCAACTAGCCACTGAAAATCTTCTTCATAATGTTTAATTGTACATGCCACGACTGATCTCAAGTTATTACACACCAAATAATCACAGTAAATCTTTCAAAATATGCTTCTGAATTGTTCTACATCCCCTATGATATACTTACATTTGTAAATGTCATTAAAGGTAATTGTTTCTGACACATACAAAAACTGGTCTATGCATTCGTGCTTCACCCAGATTTAAATAGTGCATCCTGAATGTAGCCTCTATGCTCTATTATAAAAAAGAATTGGGCACAGTGATTTTGGAGCATTTTGTATTCTCAATCAAGATATCTGACTATGATATAAATAATGTTGAGTAGTAAAATAGCACAACAGTCCTAAATTACGTGCAACAATTTTGCCTTGGTTTTGTCAGAGAGGAGTACTTGGTTGCTCAACAATAATTTGAGTGGCACACAGACTAGGGGCTGGTAGCAGTGGTATCCATCCAGCAAGGGAAAACAGCAGAGAAAATATGTGTGAATGCAGGTCTCTCCGTTTGTTAAATAGGTGGTTTGTACAGTGTACATGTAACTATGTAAACAGCCAGTCCAAAGCAGTTCATATTACACTTCCATATTTGACAAAGACTTTTGTTATCTAAGATTTAAATTCAGTATGTGTTTAATTGGGCAAAAAGAAACGTGTTCACTCTTCCTGAAGCCAGCAGGATTAGTTCAATAATCTTGTAACAGTATTTGTAATTCTATAACGTTAATTGAATTTTTATTTCGTTTACTGTTGGTGTCTAAAGACACGCCAAATGTTAATATATTGGAACAAAGTTGACAACATTATTGTTTAGTTGATTCAAGTCAAATTGTTTGTGAGACTTCAAGAGGTCTGGCACACTGACGATGACAGTACTACCTTTATAGACAAAAACACGTTCTACATAATGAAAATTCACGTCGCTTATATTTAATTCATTATGCCAACTGATAAAAAGGGACTGACCTTTCAGAGCACTTTTGTAAAAAAGAACATTCTAAGCGCATAACAATGCCGAGACAATTTTAGGTGTGTGCTGCGTGTCCTCAATCCTCAAAAACGTATTTGTTCTGAAAATAAAGAACCCCTTTTTATGTTAGGATTTTGACACTAGGGTTGCTAGAATTTTGATCCCCCCATCCCCATTATAGTTCAGAATACCCCAAAAATGTAGTTGTTCGAATAACATTTTTTATGTCTTTTCTTCAAATGACATTCCTGAAAATGCATGTACAGAAAATATAATCTTCCTTCCTTTATGAAACAAGTAGAAATAAAAACATAAGAATTGCTTTACCACTTTTGTAACATCATGAGTGCGGCCTTATTTGTTTGTACATGTTTGCACTTAGTTACTCAAAAAAACACAGCTCACGCTTGCCCATTATCAATAAAATGAAATGCTGAAAAACCCTTCTGAACTGAGCACAAGCTAAGGTACAAAATTTGAAGCTTTTATGAAAGGCATTACAAAATTACAGATTGCAAAGCATGAAAAGGTTGCAATTTTCTCTGCGAAGTGATTGCCAAATAGAAACCAAAAGGTCAGTAGCAATTCACTCCGGGAAATCAAGATTCACACACTAAGTGATACTGCAGATGCTTGGCTGTCACTTGCTATACAATGTGTTTTAATTAAATCATGGGCCTTACTGAGGGAGTTGAGCAGTCATATCGAAGATATTCTGACATAATGGCAAGATATGCATTCGCTCCTCTCAGTCAAGTCATTACATTAGCCTGCCGATTAGATCAGGAGAGTGGCATTTAAATTATAGCAGTGGTTCTGTAGAGTGGACAATTATGCCAAGCTACAGATGACAGAGACTGCCAAAAGGTACTATGCTTATAGTATTTGCAGTTTTTTGTCCTCTATCTAAAACTGGCAAGTTCTCAGTAATTACAGTACATCCACAGCACAGAACGTCTGACACCGCAACTTCATAGTATCAATTAGAATGCTATATATTTATTTTTTAGAAAATCCATTCATGGAAAAAGTGCAGATAATTGCCTTATGGATGCAAACTATTAGTAAGGACTTTGCCTGATTTTCATTTATTAAGAAACTGATATTCACTGACAAAAAATGTCAAGCTTATATCAGACCACCAATAGTGGTAACTGAGCATTGTCCTAGTAGACTTCTTGCATCCCAACACTATATTAAACAAAACCCATATTGTTTTCCCTGAAACCTATATTTGCTGAGTCATTGATACTTTACTCTCCTACTCTCCAGCATCCTTCCCTTCCCCAATAGCCTTGTTTACTACCTCGTGTATCCTAGGGTAAACAAAGCTTTGACTACATCCGTTCTTTCAAAAAGTTGCAAAAAACGATGTAGTGACACAAAATCGTGCGCATCACCGATGTGGAAGACAAAGTAGTTCATAATGCGATGCCTGCACCCAAATTACAAGTACATTTCTGAGGCTGGGGAAGACATACCCGGAATATATTAACACTAGTACATCCATTTGCATTGTCATGTATCCAGACTGAAACTTATCACCACGCAGATGTGCACCAAGATATTTCCTTCAACAAAGACACATGAAGCAGTGAATGACTAATTATACAAAAATTCTCAAATGAGTTCCTACTAGTTAAAATACCTGCTTTATTGCTGCTCAGCTTAAGATGTTGGTGACCCTAGTGAAGATGGAGAAGCAGTGAGTTTTTGGGGCGCTAAATGTAGGACTAGACTGTAGGCTTAATTTGACTTTTTAGTGGTGATAGTGGCAATAGTCAACAATATGAACAGAAGATGACATTATCACATTTACAAGGAAGATTGAACCAGGAATGAACTAAGTTTGCATAATTTCAGAAGAAGAACTTTCTTGAGCGCATCACATCAACGAGATGCCAAATACCATGTCCAATCAGACAAGCAGCTACCTCATTCTGGAAGCTGCTCCACTGCTATTGCACCAGCACAGCCTTGGGGTGGTTTGCTCAAGCTGCAGGTAGCACAGATCACAGGTAGCACCAGTGGGGTATCACCATGCACTGGATAATCAGACTAAGGGGCATATTTATGAGGGTCTTGCATAATAATTGCACCACACAAATTGGTATATGCCTGACACAAAGCTCCAAGTCATATTTATGAAGCCATGCAAAGCCACCTTGAATGGCTTTGAATGGCTTCACAAATATGGAGTAATGTAACGCAGCGCAAATCGCTGCATTGCTTTACTCTGCACAAGGGAGGCATGCCAAGGGCATTGCAGTGGGTTTTCCCATGCAACTCCCATGGTTTTTGATGCATCCTTATACTTACAAGGACTTGTAAACGTGGAATTCTGTCAAAATCTTACTCCTTCCAGGGGGAGGTTTAATGCTGAGAAATATCTTTATTTCTTCCTTGTTTTTTTCTCTTTCAATGCGTGCTGCATTCTGCAACACACGTAGAAAGGGGAGAACACCGCTATGGATTGTTTTTATAGAGGAAAGTGCCACTTCCTCCACAAAAACAATCCTGCCAACAACACATGCACTCTTGCACCACAGTGCAAGGGTGCCTGGGTTGGTTTTAGGCTGCTGAAACTGCACCAGCCGAGAGAGGAAGAACAGGAACACATCGTATTGGATAAATACAGTATATTCCTGCCCTTTCCCTGTGGTGCAGGGCAGCGCAGCAAGGACATTTATATGTATTAAAAAGAAAAGTTTAGGCCTCGCATAAGGTTTATTTTGCTAGGTTGAATTGTCAGTTTTAATACTGTACTGCAGGCTGCAATGGCGTAATGAGTACCGCAAGCCCACTAGCATCATTCAATTTACTGGTCTTCGTTATATGTAGTACTATATACTAAGGATTTTTAAGTAAAATGAATATGCCAATTTGGTCTGAGCCAAATGTGTCATGATTTATGGAGAGAGTTGGAGCACTGTGCCATGGTTAGCAGTGGTAAAGTGCACACAGTCCTAATACCAACAAAAATGAAATTCAGAAAACAAGGGGGCAAAGGCAAAAAGTTTGCAGAAGACCACACCAAGGATGACAGGACTAAAACCAATGAATGCTTGATAACAGCTTTGGACAACATTTACAGTTAGAGAATTGTGGTAAATCTGGCTTTATAACCAAGTAGCCATGAAGTGAAGATGGTATAGGACCATTGTAAGAAAACCAATGTGCCTACGATAATGTTTGTCACCTAAGAAAAGTGAAGATCTCTGTCCTGCTAAGCAAGAGCTGAAAAATGGAATGGAAAATAAAGAGAGCACCCAAATGTCTTTAAAGAGGAATCGATGCAGATTATGATTATCAACAATAGTTTAAAGATTTTCTTCCAGTTAGTAGAGATTAAATTACGAAATGCTCCAAATTCTACATTACGTCAGCCCAAAAAGCATCAAAGTTTGGGCCAGCTTCAGAGCTGACTAGTACAAAAGCCAACATTTTTAAGTTGAGCCATTTACGACTTATCATACAAAATTAGAAATTGAAATCAATGAAGAGAAAATCATCAAGACCATAAATAATTTGATATTTCCACACCCTCAGAACAGGATAGTCAATTAACCGTTTGAAAGCACCAGCAACATGGTGGGCATCCACCATAAACATACAATTTGAAAATGTAATAAAGACAGGCCACATTCATGATCTCTAGAAAGGGCCAATAATTATTACCATTTGAAAAAGAGACCAAGACAAGAATTTGGCAAGTGCCACCTACTGTCAATGCTGCAAATGTTCTGTGTTAGCAGTGGGACAACAGCAAGGTGGCCTGGTTCTGAGTGGGATATCACACCCCTTCCATGCCATGCACTCCGAACCCAGAACATAGTAAGTGAGGGTTTTTTGACACTTTAAATTTTGTGAAAGGGTACTTCCATACCTTGCTATGATGGGGCTTTTTAAATGGATTCCAGTATTAGTGCTTGTTAGAAATGGGGTCTCCAGTTGGCCGAGGTATGTGCCATGTCCAAGTAAGAACCATTACTGTAGTAAGGATAAGTCAGATACACAACCTAATTAATGTGTGCTCACCATCTGGTAGCTTGATACAGAGCAGTTAGGCTTAACTCAAAGGCAATGTGAAAAGTTTTTGTGCATACTTTAATCACAGCAACTCTATGAAAACACCACAAAAAGACTCCTCACTAGTTTAGAACAATAGAGAATATTTATCTGATTAGCAGTGGTAAAGTGCCCAGAATCCTAAAGCCAGCAAATATGAAATCAGTAAAACAAGAGGACAGGAGGCAACAAAATGTCAGGGTAAACCATGCCAAGGTTGTCTGGTCTCACAGTGCTTATGAAAAGTCATACATTTATTTCTAGATGGAAGAGAAATCACAAAAATGTACATAATCAACATCGGATGACAACATGTTTATGTACTGCACTGACCACAATCATGGTATTGACAATATCAATACCCATGGCCCAGTTGTAGTGAGTTTGCTCAATTTTGCATTTACCACTCCACAACATGTGTAATTCAATAAAATAAACCTCTTTGATCAGGAACATTCAGGGAATTAATCATTTATCAAAACGCCATAACATGTATGCTTACCTATGCCTCAGCAAAGATGACTTTGTCCTTTTCCAAGAAACACAACTGTCCACATGGAAAGGGAACAAGGTACACAGAGAATTGGCAGTAATTTGCAAGCAGTATTTTTACAACCGGTGTAGAATTTCGGTACCAATATGTCAGTTCACAAAATCATGAATCTGTTCAAGTCACAATACTACCTGCTACATGAAGATTAATGTGATAGTCCTAAATAGTAACTCAGTCCAGTTGGTGGCCATCGCAGCGATGGTGGGCTGCTAAGGTCAGCATACCTTTCAATTAAGTAAGCTTTTGTTTTATTGCAGTCTGTTTTAAAGGCCACGGATTTTGAGAATTTTTCAAATTAAGCCAAATTCAAACTAGGCTTTCGGCTTTGACAGTCATTAATCAATTGATTATGCTTCATATGCTGTACTGTCCAAAACTCACTGAAGGAAATTGTTGTAAAACTAAACTTTTTCTACAACGTACATTATCAGTGTTTTTAATACCTACTCTTGGGTCTAGAAAATAGATATTCGATAAGTTTAATTCTAGCTGAATTCTTTCAAATACTAAAGCTGCTCTCTTGGTGGAGGACCCTGCAGTACATCCTAGTTTGCTTGCTGAACAAACGAGCCTTAGAATGAAATACCCATTTCAAATGTGATTAGTTTCTTGCGTTAGAGAAAAGGAGTGGGAATGCAAAATTCAAAAGCTGTAAGCCACAGCTATCCATTAATTAAGACTGAGAATGCTCACAGTATGAATAATAGAAACTGTTGAAAAGATATTCGATTTTGAAGCTTTCCAGGTATTTTTTTCAGTCGTAGGGCAGTAAGTTAGCTAACCCCTTTTAGTATTAATTAGAGGTTTTGGAAACTGTGGCAGCACTAGATTGGGTGGGCTTCCAACAAACAACAGAATTCCTCAGGTCCTGTTGTAACCACATGCACAAGCAAGATAAGCTGAGATGTAAATCTTGAAGAAAAGAAAAGAACAACCTCATCTATTTTACCCCTGTTAGGAGCTATGGGGTTTTCAAATTCTACTGAATTGTACTTTTTGGGTTGATTTGTCTCTTTCCAAATATGGTGCCACCAGCTCATTGAGTCTCTTCCTGGACCAAATGGGAGAGAACCTATGGTGCACCTAGTGCGGAGCTGCTGGGTTGACTCCTATTAGGAGTGGTCATCATAGGCTCCTGTCCCTACACTCTAGTACTCAAGAATATACTGTGAGATTGCTGGCAGGAGATAGCTGGCACTAAAAGTTGTCTAGTGTTGTAGACTTATGGACCACCTTTGTGGAGTTGCCAGACCCCAGATAACAACCAAAGCTGGGAAGAACAGTAGGATCTGAGTCTTTCCAGAGACCTTCCAGAAGAACTGCTGTTTCCAGGAGGAGGAAGAGTTAGCTCAGGGGGCGTGAAGGATGGAAAACATCAACCAAAGTGTGGGATTGAGCAGAAGGGGCAGTGCTTAGTGATCGCCCTAAGCTGTGGCATCCCCAATCGACCGTGGTCCACAGGGCATATTACTAACATCCTTAGTGGAAAATGCGTCATATCTCATGCAAATCTGTGCAGTAGATAACCGTGATATCATCTGCTTAACTTGCTTCCTATGTGTAGCTTTGATTCCCCAGGTGTCCTAACGATGCAGGTATTCCTCGCATTGTAAAAGTGCATGCACAACCATGCACTTTCAAATTGGAGCCCTTTGAAGTGGGCTGCAAATAATGTTTTTCACAATCACGCATTCCCCATATATGCTCCCCATTTGAAGATGTACCCTATTTTGGAGTTTGGGAAAGGAATGTGGATCTTCATCTGTCTGGCAGCCATTGTAATTTAAAAGGTTGTGCCAGGCCAGACCAACACTGCACTAGATCCTTATCCCCGACCAGATTGCACTGGAATACTACCTGCTCCCCCATCCCACACCCCTGTGGCCTGACAGCTGTCAAAGGAGGATGATGCAACCTCCTGGATTTCCATGATCATGGGCAGTGAAAGTGAATGGGAATGCTTACCCTGGGGAGTAAGGAAAGAAACGAACATCAATAAATATGGCCACATGTGCTGGTGCTTCTCATGAAAATACAAGGGCAGCTGTTTTCTAAGAAATAAATATTCAGCATGGGGAAAACAAGTACTATGATTGCTACGCAAAAATTAACAAAATGAGACATGCAGAAGGTTTGTTAATCTTTCAGTGAAACATTTAGGTTTCTCAAATATTGCTAGCTCTCGCTACTGAGAGTTCAGATACAAATAGCTATATCTGGCCAGAGATTGTATAATCCTCTCTCGAAAGACTCTATGGTGTTCTCTATTGTTAAAGCCTGTAGACATTGTTTTGATGGTGAAAATCAAATATTAGAGACATGAGGCCTTGACAAGTTTCTTGTTGTTACTCGATATTAAACTCTGTAGCAGGTATTTTATATGATGGGATCTCATTGATTGCTGTAGTATGAACATGTTTGGTGGAAGTTTCCACTCTGACAAATCCTTTGGGTTTATGATTTTTGCTCTGGTAACGTTTCTGACACTTTTGTGCATATCCCTTAGCTGTGTGTAGATTAAAGTACATTTAATTTCTAAAGTAAAAGCACTGTTTAGCTATTGATTTACTAGGTATTATTAGGGACTATTGTTGAGTTTTCAGGGCCTGATACACAAAGGGTATTTGCACTCGTGGTGGGGGCCCGCAGTTGTGGAGGAGTCTCTGCACTCCTGTTGTAGAATCTCCACAATGAGAAATCTCATTGCGGAGATTCCGCTTGAGTGTGGAGAATCCCCTAAAAGTGTGGGGCCTCTGCTACGAGTGCAGAGGCCCTTTGTCATCAGTCAATCATGCTGTATTTGTAGAGCATGACTTCATATCTGTGAGGGTATTCAGGCACTGGGCCGTGGTTTTCAGTCAAAGAGCCAGGTCTTGAGCTTTTTCCTGAAGTCTATCAGTAAAGGTGATGTTCAGAAGTGTTTTTAGAGGGCATTTCAGGACTTGGCCGCGAGGTGGAAGAAGGAGCATCCTCCAGTGCAGCAGCAGCAGATCCGTGGTGTCTGTGCGGGGGAGAGCTGGGCAGAGTGGAAGTCCTTGGAAGGTTGGTGGAAGTTCAAGCGGTGGTTCACGTATGCAAATCCTAGGTTGTTAAGGGATTTGAAGGTGTGGGTCAGGAGTTTGAAAAGGCATCTTTTCTGGATGGTTAGCAGGGGAGGTCTCTCAGGTGCTGGGTGATGTGGGTCCTTTTGGGCAGGCTGTGGGTCAGTCTGGCTGCTGGATTCTGTATCATTCAAAGTCTTCTCATGAGTTCGCTGGTGGTGCCTGTACAGAGTGTGTTGCTGTAGGTCAGACTGCTGGTGATGAGGGCCAGCGTCACTGGTTTCCTGGTGCTGGTGAAGAGCCATTTGAAGATTCTGCAGAGCAAGAGGAGACTTTTCATGGTAAGTTTTCTGTCCAGAATGATCCTGAGGTTGCAGGCATGGTCTTTTGGTGTTGGGGTAGTTTCGAGATCCTTTGGCCACCAGGAGTGATTCTAGAGGGTGGTGCAGATGCCAAAAATCAGCACCTCGGTCTTATCCATATTAAGCCTAAGGCAGTTATCCTTCATCCATGCTGAGATGTTCTTCATACAGTAGGGGAACTTAGATTTTGTGGTGGGGTCAGCTGAGAGTGGGAGGGCGAGCTGCATGGGATGGTGATGTCGTGGGTCCTGACAATCACTGCTAGCTATGTCATGTAGATGTTAAAGAGGGTTGGACTAAAGGACGAATTTTGAGGTATGCTGTAGATGGTGTGCTTGGGTTGTGAGGTGAAGGGAGGGAGGCCGATTCTCTGGGTGTGCTCCGTAAGGAATGAAGCCATCCATCTAGGAGCATCCACTTTGATTCCAATCTGTTGTAAATGTTTGATGGGAGTGTGACGGGAGATGGTGTTAAAGGCTGTGGAGAGGTCAAGGAGGATCTGGGCAGCTGAATCTCCTGTGTCGAGTAGGGTGCGGATGTCATCTGTCGCAGTGTTGTGTACTGTCTCGGTGTTGTAATTGTCTCTTAATCCTGATTGGTAGGGGTCCAGCAGGTTGTTTCTCTCCAGGTGTTTGATGAGTTGGGGGTTGATGGTTTTCTCCAGGACATTGACAGGAAATGGGAGAAGTGAGATGGGGTATTTAGTTCTGGAGATTGCTGAGGTGTGCAGAGGGTTTCTTAAGGAGGGGTCTGACCTCTGAGTGTTTCCAGGCATTGGGTAAAGGTGGCAGTGGTGTTGGAGGCGAGAGAAAGATTGATGAGAGGCAACACACAAAATCTGTAAGTTACAGTGCACACAAAGCAAAGTTCATTCCGCAGACGTTGTGAGTTTAGTTGTAAATCTTTTTTTTCAGATTGCCCTTTGTACACATGTAGAAAACAGCCAACGCGTTTCACTCTACACAAGGGCATCTTCAGGGCAAAGGTAGAGTGGCCAGATTCATGTATCAGATTGTAAAATCCATCAGTAGGTGTTATTGTGAAATGTCCCAGTTTAATGGACTTCCACAAATGAGGCCTAAAATCATAAATGCGTACCCAAGTGTCCTCGGTCCAATAAGAATCTACATCGTCCATGATGGCGAAGAGCTAGGTCGTAAAGGAATTGTTAAGCCTCCAGTGTAATCAGGCAGAGTACTAGTATCATTCCGCGTGTTATCATTCTGCTGCTGCCGGACACGTCTTCCAAATAAACACACTAAATGATACTAGTACTCTGCCTGATTACACTGGAGGCTTAACAATTCCTTTACGACCTAGCTCTTTGCCATCGTGGATGAGGTGCTTGGGTACGCATTAATGATTTCAGGCTTCATGTGTGGACAGAACGTCCACTAAACTGGGACATTTTGCAATAGCACCTACTGATGGATTTTACAATCTGATACATGAATCTGGCCACTTTACCTTTGCTCTGAAGAAGCCCTGTGTAGGGTGAAACACGTTGGCTGTTTTCTACATGTGTACAAAGGACTATCTGAAAATAAAGATTTACAACTAAACTCACGGCATCTGAGGAATGAACTTTGCTTTGTTTGCACTGTAACTTACTGATTTTGTGTGTTGCCTCTTATCAATCTTTCTCTCGAATTTAATTGTGGTCATGTGGCAGCTTGCCATTTGACAAAGGAGTTGAACGCGCACAAGCAAGCTGTAGAGTATCAAAAGGTTGTAGCGTGCCACAGAGGTATCATTTTCTGATCATGGGAGTGTTGGTAATAACTGCATATGATGCGTTCTCTGAACTTACAGAACGTCCCTCCTGGCGCAGCTGCGAGAATCGCGTGAGCGATATTCAGAATGTGATTCCAATGTAAATCAGCAGTTTGAAAATGGTGATGTGAGTTATTTCAAATCTTTATTCATTCCATAAAGATGAATAAACTTCTTTTTTGCTATAGAAGTCATCATTTGCAATATGCCAATAAAGTTAAAGCATGATCCCAATGCATTTCGGGCTTAACATTAGCCCTTCATCAGGGGTAATCTAAACGCAAAAAATGAAGTATAATAAATGAGGAGATCCGTCATCTTGAGATGAACTCTAATCGAGTTGTGGTGTGTATAATCATGCAGAGGTGCTAAAAACAGCTAATCTAAGAGTGTGAAAAAATTAATGAAAAAGGTTTGGGAGGAGTGCCACGTTATTTAACGAAAGTGCTAAAGATAACTCATGCCGCGTTATTTAACGAAGGTGCTAAAGATAACTCATGGACGTGTAAAATAAAGTTAATATTAAAAAGGTGTGCTGCAAAGAAGGAGTCGTGCATCGATTTCAAAACGTTGATATATCCTTATCAGCCGGGCGATTTTTATATGCAATAACGTGGTAATCAATAATGCAAGTGTCAACGCTTACGAACTTGTTCACAAACGGCTTATCTATAAAGGTAGACGCTGTTAATGTGAGCAACGTTATCTGTTAAAATGAGTGCGGCCGTGCCTAATTGAACGCAAACGTGTGCCTTTAGTCGAATAGTGAGTCAAGTCCCGCGATCGGGCGTGCGCTTACTGTTTTCGTACAGTTGGTTGGAATGAAATATTTCTCTCGTCTCTCGTGTCCCGAGGAGGATGTTGTTAGCGTGAACGTTGTTATGCGACTGTGAGCGTGGTGGTTCATAAAGGGTGCAAGACATTGTTAACGGACTATAGTTGTGGCTAAACAAAGACAGAGGGCTATTACGTGTAAAACATGAAGACCATGTGATGTCATAATGAAATGATACAAAAAGGTGAAAAAAATAAAGTGAAAAAAATCAATGGTGAGTGCAATTGTAAATCACCATGATAATTCAAACAAACGATCATAAAAGTTTATAAGGTAACAAGCAAATGATGAGAGTTCAAAGGTAACAAGCGAATTCCATTAGGTCATTGAGTCTCTTCAGTTTCATCGATTCAAGGCGGTCAATCCAATAATTCTCTTGTTGTAAGAGATCCTTATTGTTATTCATTCCTTCTTTTTTCTCTATGATTTCAAGAACAGTAAACTTCAGTTGTAAAATGTTATGCTGATGATCAATGATGGTTTCTAATTTTTTGTGCGAATACTGCTCTTGTGCTCGTTGATTCACGTTTTAATTTTCTTTTCAGTTTTGCCCACAAAGATTAGGCCACAGGGGCATTTGAACAAATAGATTACGTTGATGGTGTCACAAGTTGCATTAACGTGCAGTTTGATGGGAGTCCCTCTCATGGGGTATGTTATTGAACTGCCTTTGATGATGTTATTGCAGTTATTGCAATTGTAGCAGGGGATTGTCCCCTTGTATGGCCCTTTTGGTTGGTTGTCATGAGAGGTTGATTTGATGAGCTCCTGTAAATTTTTTCCTCTGGTGTAAGCAAACCTTGGTGGATCCTGAAAAATGCCTTTGAAATCAGATTCTAATGTTAGGATAGACCAGTGAGATTTAATGCTCTGTTTATGATGGTAACTCATGGTGGAGTATTTAGATACCATTACCATGCAAGCCTGTTTGTTTCTGGTTGATGGTTGCAATAATTCACATCTTGATTTGCTGATCACCTTGGTATTTGCTTGTTGTAATATCTTGTTGGGGTATCCACGTTCTTGAAATCGTTCTAACATGTTGTCTGTTTGCATTTGTAGATCAGTGGATTCCGATACAATTCTCTTCACTCTCAGTAATTGCGAGAACGGTAGATGATTTTTGAGTGAAGGTTGATGAAAGCTTTGATAATGCAAGATGTTGATCCTATCTGTCTATTTCCTGAACATTGTAGTTACTAGATGGTTGCCATGTTTAATCAGTAGTACGTCGAGGTATGCAATGGTGGCCTGATCAAAGTCGAATGAAAACTGAATGCGGTTGTTAATAGTATTCAAGTCATTCAATGCTGAGGTCAAAGAAGTCTGTGTGCCTTTCCATAAGATGAAAATATTGTCAATGTACCGTAAAAATAACAAGGCATGTTTTTTCCAAATATCAAGGCTCAGGATGTGTTTGTTTTCGAATACATTCATGAAGATATTCGCATACGATGGGGATACACAGTCACCCATCGAAGTGCCCGTGAGTTGTAAATAGTATTCATCATTCCACCTAAAATAACTCTGGTATAAAGTAAAGGTTAACAACTCCATGAGAAATGTTTGGAAATCCTGATCAAGTTGTGATTGTAAGAGTGTCTGCTCGATGGCTTCTATGCCCAAGTTGTGCGGTATTGACGTGTAGAGGGATTTGACATCGATCTTACACATCCAGACTTCTTCGTTATCAGGCAGTTGTATCTATTGTATTTTGTTCAAAAAGTCTGTGGTGTCTCTGACATATGTGCTTGTTTTTATCACAAATTGTTGTAGGTATGCATCTAAAAATGTCCCCACGGGCTCATGGATGCTTCCTCGGGTGGATACGATAGGACAGAAAGGTGGGTTTCTGTGATCCTTATGAATTTTAGGCAACATGTATAGGGTCACATTCTGAATATCGCTCATGTGATTCTCGCAGCTGCGCCAGGAGGGACGTTCTCTAAGTTCAGAGAATGCATCATATGCAGCTTGCCATTTGAGGCGTACAATACGAGTTCAAATTACTTTTTTTGTGACTAGTCTAGGTAGTGCAGTTGCCGTTTCACCCTGCTGCCCTCTGCCTTTTGTAAACTTATTTTAGTGGTGTTGGAGGCATTGAGGATGGTCATGAGCTTGTGGCTCATCTCCCTGCTTCCGAGGTTGCAGAGTCTATGGGGGCAAGGGTCGGAGGGTGCTCCTGAGTGGATGAAGTTCATTTGTGTTACAGGCCCTCAGTGTGTAGCCAACTATACTTCCCTGAGTCAGCTTTGGGTTGCTCTGCCTCACTCTCCTGAGAGGGAAGTGCTAAAAGGTGTACCTGGACATCAGAGGCAAACAGCTCCTATTGACAAAAATGGAGCCCAATAATTTTCGATTGCTTTCTGTGAGCCAGCTCTCTCACAGTCACCATTTGTATTCCAGCCTCCTTTATTTTATCTTCATATCTCTTAACATTTGACAGAACCATTTACTCATAGTCTTGCAAGAGGACTGCATTTACATTTTGGTTGTAAGCCAATCTATTCAAAGTATTAGAAATCTCCATATTGATACTGAGGTCTGTCAGGCATGCCTCCTGGCTTGTGCAGAGTGAAGTAAATTCAAAATCCTTTTTTGAAAACTTTGCTTCTGTTGGTTGAAAGGATGCAACAGAATTTACACAACACAGTTGCAGCAGATTGTGGTGTGTGGGCACTTTGTTGGTATATCAAAATAATTTAACATAATTGTTAGAAATGGGATTTCTGGTTGGCTCGGGCTTGCGCCAAAGTCAGGCAGAAACCACCACTCTAGTCAGGGCAAGGAAGTTACACGCCAAAGATAACCCCTGCTAGCAGTCCCAAGTGGCGGTTCCTCCTAGCCTCCAGCAGCAGCAGCCCCCTCCGGTCAGGATCCAAAAGCAGAACAGTTTCTGTGGGGACACAGCCCCATTTTTATACAGCAAACCCCTTTGTTCTGGGTTCAGGGTGAGGGGGAAAACCAGTCGCAGCTGGTTGGGGAGCACCCTTGATGTGCTCAGCCCCTCACTCTATTCATTGGCAGGGCTAGGGTCGTCAGTCGCACCACAGGGGGCGGGGCCAGCATTGTGTGTGGAAAACCCTGTCCTATTCAGGACCCAGGTGTACTCCTCCCACCCATCTAGCTGCTGATCTCCCCATTCACCACTGGGTGACTCATCCTGACTCTGGGGAAGCCCTAGCCCGTCACATGACATGACCAGCCAATCACGTGACAGACACACTGCACACAGAAGTGCCCACCTCTAGAAGTGGCACTTCCACACTAGGTACACGCACGCCGCACACATCATCGCGCAGCATTCACTCCCACGAGTCCGCACATACCAAACTCGGGCCTGCACACCCCACGTATCAGGAACTACTAGGGACACATACAATCCCCATGCATTCCTATGGGAGGGCAGGCCTATCTCACCACATGCACTCAGAGTACGCACGCACTTTACCCTGGGACACAGGGAAAGTGCGCAGAAACCAAAAAATCACCACACCAAGTCACCAGTAAAAAGCAAAAAAAGTTCAGGGGTGAACCTGCCAGAAGGGCCAAGTCCAACAATATTGTAAACCTGTTGCCTATCATGGATGGACCATAACCCTTTTGCGGCCCTTCGGGGCTTCATAATTTCTCTTAGCATGTTGCATGGTGCAATTCTTTGTTATTTGAATGAGAATGACTTTCTAAACTTGACTGAATATAGTAGAACTCCTCTCAAACTTAGAACAAAAAGCAATAATGAGAACAAGGAAATGTTACATTTTCACTTACTTGTCACATGCTCATAAGGTTTTGTGGTTGGAAGGGTTTAGGGTAGCGCAGTGGTGTTTGGGTAGTGTAGGGGGTCATGCTAGGGGTAGTGTTTTAGGGTTTAGGGTAGCACAGTGGCATTTGTGTAGAGAAGGGGTCATGCTGGGGTAGTGTTTTAGGGTTTAGGGTAGTGCAGTGGCATTTGTGTAGAGAAGGGGGTCATGCTGGGGTAGTGTTTTAGGGTTTAGGGTAGCACAGTGGTGTTTGGTTAGAGTAGGGGGTTGTGCTGAGGGTAGTGTTTTAGGGTTTAGGGTAGCGCAGTGTTGTTTGGGTAATGTAGGGGGTCATGCTGGGGGTGGAGTTTTAGGGTTTAGGGTAGTACAGTGGTGTTTGGGTAATGTAGGGGGTCGTGCTGGGGGTGGTGTTTTAGGGTTTAGGGTAGCGCAGTGGTGTTTGGGTAGTGCAGGGGGGCGTGCTGGGGGTGGTGTTTTAGGGTTTAGGGTAGCGCAGTGGTGTTTGGGTAGTGCAGGGGGGCGTGCTGGAGGTGATGTTTTAGGGTTTTGGGTAGCGCAGTGATGTTTGAGTAGTGTAGGGGGTCATGGTTGGGGTAATGTTTTGGGGTTTTGGGTAGCACAGTGGTGTTTGGGTAGTGTAGGGTGTCATGCTGGTGGTAGTGTTTTAAGGTTTAGGGTAGCACATTGGTGTTTGGGTAGTGTAGGGGGTTGTGCTGGGGGTAGTGTTTTAGGGTTTAGGGTAGCACAGTGGTGTTTGGGTAGTGTAGGGGGTCATGCTGGGGGTAGTGTTTTAGGGTTTAGGATAGCGCAGTGGTGTTTGGGTAGTGTAGGGGGTCATACTGGTGGTAGTGTTTAAGGATTTAGGCTAGTGCAGTGGTGTTTGGGTAGCATAGGAGGTCATGCTGGGGGTAGAGTTTTAGGGTTTAGGGTAGTGCAGTGGTGTTTGTGTAGTGTGGGGGGTCATGCTGGGGGTAGATTTAGAGTTTAGGGTAGTGCAGTGGTGTTTGTGTAGTGTAGGGGTCGTGCTGGGGTAGTGTTTTAGGGTTTAGGGTAGTGCAGTGGTGTGTGGGTAGTGTAGGGGGTCATACTGGTGGTAGTGTTTTAGGGTTTAGGGTAGTGCAGTGGTGTTTGGGTAGCATAGAGGGTCATGCTGGGGGTAGAGTTTTAGGGTTTAGGGTAGTGCAGTGGTGTTTGTGTAGTGTAGGGGATCATGCTGGGGGTAGATTTAGGGTTTAGGGTAGTGCAGTGGTTTTTGTGTAGTGCAGGGGGTTGGGCTGGGGGTAGATTTAGGGTTTAGGGTAGTGCAGTTGGGTTTGGGTAGTGTAGGGGGTCATGCTGGGGGTAGTGTTTTAGGGTTTAGGGTAGTGCTGTGGTGTTTGGGTAGTGTAGGGGATTGTTGTGCTGGGGGTAGTGTTTTAGGGTTTAGGGTAGTGCAGTAATATTTGGGTAGTGTAGGAGGTCATGCTGGGGTATTGTTTTAGTGTTTAGGGTAGTGCAGTGGTGTTTGTGTAGAGGGCAGCGCATGTGCTGCAACGCTAGGCGAGACCTAAAAAGCATTGCACCAAGTTGGCTGCCAACACTTCCTGGATTGAAGTGTTGGCAGCCAATTAGAGCCAAGCTTATGCTTGTGTAGTTAGGTCCCACCCAGATATATAAAGATATTTTTCCTTTAATATCTCAAAAACCAAGCACTACCTTTTTGCCAAATTTAGTGTAATTCCGTTCAGCAGTTCGAGCTGTAGCCGTGTCTAAAGTTTCCTATGGGAAATGCATTTTTCAACCTCTTTTTAAAAAAAATTCTCAGGAACTACTGAACGGATTTACACCATTTAACAAAAAGGTCTTTTTCTGAACCAAGGGCTACCTTTTTGCCAAATTCGGTGTAATTCCGTTCAGCAGTATGAGCTGTAGCCGCGTCCAAAGTTGCCTATGGAAAATAACATGGAAAAAACACGTTTTGGGACCACCCTTTTTTCTCAGCCCCTGCTTGGCAAATCACGGCAAAACTTTCAGGATAGGAGCTGACCGGAGCGGGCCATAAGTTTTGAAAATATCGCGAAGATTCGTCTACCGGCGCCAAAGTTATTGGGAAAACAAAAAAAGCTTTTCCACTGGAAACTAGGTCTTAACTATAACTATCTACTGGTGACCGCCTGTAGATAATACTGGAGACCGCCAGTAAATAAAACATATAGTGTAGGGGGTCATGCTTGGGGTAGTGTTTTAGGGTTTAGGGTACTGCAGTGGTGTTTGGGTAGTGTAGTTGGTCGTGCTGGTGGTAGATTTAGGGTATAGGGCAGTGCAGTGGTGTTCGGGTAGTGTAGGGGGTCGTTGCTGGGGGTAGTGTTTTAGGGTTTAGGGCAGCGCAGTGGTGTTTGGGTAGTGTAGGGGGTCATGCTGGGGGTAGTGTTTTAGGGTTTAGGGTAGCGCAGTGGTGTTTGGGTACTGTAGGGGGTCATGCTGGGGTAGTGTTTTAGTTTAGTGCAGTGATGTTTGGGTAGTGTAGGGGGTCATGCTGGGGGTAGTGTATTAGGGTTTAGGTAGTGCAGTGGTGTTTGTGTAGTGTAGGGGGTCATGCTGGGGGTAGTGATTTAGAGTTTAGGGTAGAGCATTGGTGTTTGGGTAGTGTAGGGGTTGTGCTGAGTGTAGATTTAGGCTTTAGGTTGTGCAATAATGTTTGTGTATTGTAGGGGGTCATGCTGGGGGTAGTGTTTTATGGTTTAGGGTAGTGCAGTATTGTTCGTGTAGTGTAGGGGGTCATGTTGGGGGTAGTGTTTTAGGGTTTAGGGTAGTGGAGTGGTGTTTGTGTAGTGTAGGGGGTAGTGTTTTAGGCATTAGGGTAGTGCAGTGGTGTTTGTGTAGTGTAGGGGGTCATGCTGGAGGTAGTGTTTTAGGGTTTAGGGTAAAGTAGTGGTGGTTGTGTAGGGGGTAGTGTTTTAGGGTTTAGGGTAGTGTAGTGGTGTATGTGTAGTATCGGGGGTCATGCTGGGTGTAGTGTGTTAGATTTTAGGGTAGTGCAGTGGTGTTTTTGTAGTGTAGGGGTTCGTGTTTTAGGGTTTAGGGTAGTGCAGTTGTGTTTGGGTTGTGCAGGGGTCATGTTTTAGGGTTTAGGGTAGTGCAGTGGTGTTTGGGTAGTGTAGGGGGTTGTGCTGGTGGTAGTGTTTTAGGGTTTAGGGTAGTACAGTGGTGTGTTTGTAGTGTAGGGGGTAGTGTTTTAGGGTTTAAGGTAGTGCAGTGGTGTTTGTGTAGTGTAGGGGGTCATGCTGGGGGTAGTGTTTTAGGGTTTGGCGTAGTGCGGTGGTGTTTGTGTAGTATAGGGGGTTGTGTTTTAGGGTTTAGGGTAGTGCAGTTGTATTTGGGTAGTGAAGGGGGTCATGCTGGGGATAGTGTTTTAGGGTTTAGGGTAGTCTAGTGATGTTTGGGTAGTGTAGGGGGTCATGCTGGTGGTAGTGTGTTAGGGTTTAGGGTAGTGCAGTGGTGTTTGGTTAGTGTAGGGGGTCATGTTGGGGGTAGTGTTTTAGGGTTAAGGGTAGTGCAGTGGTGTTTGGGTAGTGTAGGGGATTGTCGTTCTGGGGGTAGTGTTTTAGGGGTTAGGGTAGTGCAGTAATGTCTGGGTAGTGTATGGGGTCGTGCTGGGGGTAGTGTTGTAGTGTTTTAGGGTTTAGGGTAGAGCGGTGGTGTTTGGGTAGTGTAGGGGGTGGTGCTGGGGGTGGTGTTTTGGGTAGCGCAGTGGTGTTTGGGTAGTGTAGGGTGTCGTGTTGGTGGTAGTGTTTTAGGGTTTAGGGTAGCGCAGTGGTGTTTGGGTAGTGTATGGGGTCGTTCTGGGGGTAATGTTGTAGTGTTTTAGGGTTTAGGGTAGAGCAGTGGTGTTTGAGTAGTGTAGGGGGTGGTGCTGGGGGTAGTGTTTTAGGGTTTAGGGTAGCGCCGTGGTGTTTGGGTACTGTAGGGGGTCATGCTGGGGTAGTGTTTTAGTTTAGTGCAGTGATGTTTGGGTAGTGTAGGGGGTCATGCTGGGGGTAGTGTATTAGGGTTTAGGTAGTGCAGTGGTGTTTGTGTAGTGTAGGGGGTCATGCTGGGGGTAGTGATTTAGGGTTTAGGGTAGAGCATTGGTGTTTGGGTAGTGTAGGGGTTGTGCTGAGTGTAGATTTAGGCTTTAGGTTGTGCAATAGTGTTTGTGTATTGTAGGGGGTCATGCTGGGGGTAGTGTTTTATGGTTTAGGGTAGTGCAGTATTGTTCGTGTAGTGTAGGGGGTCGTGTTGGGGGTAGTGTTTTAGGGTTTAGAGTAGTGGAGTTGTGTTTGTGTAGTGTAGGGGTAGTGTTTTAGGCATTAGGGTAGTGCAGTGGTGTTTGTGTAGTGTAGGGGGTCATGCTGGAGGTAGTGTTTTAGGGTTTAGGGTAAAGCAGTGGTGGTTGTGTAGGGGGTAGTGTTTTAGGGTTTAACATAGTGTAGTGGTGTATGTGTAGTATCGGGAGTCATGCTGGGGGTAGTGTGTTAGATTTTAGGGTAGTGCAGTGGTGTTTTTGTAGTGTAGGGGTTCGTGTTTTAGGGTTTAGGGTAGTGCAGTTGTGTTTGGGTTGTGCAGGGGGTTGTGCTGGTGGTAGTGTTTTAGGGTTTAGGGTAGTGCAGTGGTGTGTTTGTAGTGTAGGGGGTAGTGTTTTAGGGTTTAAGGTAGTGCAGTGGTGTTTGTGTAGTGTAGGGGTTCATGCTGGGGGTAGTGTATTAGGGTTTGGCGTAGTGCGGTGGTGTTTGTGTAGTATAGGGGGTCGTGTTTTAGGGTTTAGGGTAGTGCAGTTGTGTTTGGGTAGTGAAGGGGGTCATGCTGGGGATAGTGTTTTAGGGTTTAGGGTAGTCTAGTGATGTTTGGGTAGTGTAGGGGTCGTGCTGGTGGTAGTCCTTTAGGGATTATGGTAGTGCAGTGGTGTTTGTGTAGTGTAGGGGGTCATGCTGGTGGTAGGTTTAGGGTTTAGGTAGTCCAGTTGTTTTGGATGGATGGATCTTTTCTCTTACTGATGCGGCTTGCCTGGCAATGGTGTAGTCTTGGTACCTGTGTGAATTATGTCTTCCCCCCTCAACTTTTCCAGCTGGTTGATTTAGCGCCAAGATGCTCCTTGGAGTGGTAGCCGCGCGGTATAAATTCACCTTTACATTACATTACATTACATTACATTACATTACATTTTGGGGTAGAGTAGGGGGTCATGCTGGTGGTAGTGTGTTAAGGTTTAGGGTAGTGCAGTGGTGTTTGGTTAGTGTAGGGGGTCATGTTGGGGGTAGTGTTTTAGGGTTTAGGGTAGTGCAGTGGTGTTTGGGTAGTGTAGGGGATTGTCGTTCTGGGGGTAGTGTTTTAGGGTTTAGGGTAGTGCAGTAATGTCCGGGTAGTGTAGGGGGTCATGCTGGGGTATTTTTTTAGTGTTTAGGGTAGTGCAGTGGTGTTTGTGTAGTGAGCAACGCATGCGCTGCGTCGCTAGGCGAGACCTAAAAAGCATTGCACCAAGATGGCTGCCAACACTTCCTGGATTGAAGTGTTGGCAGCCAATTAGAGCCAAGCTTGTGCTTGTGTAGTTAGGTCCCTCCCAGATATATAAAGATATTTTTCCTTTAATATCTCAAAAACTACTGAACGGATTTACACCATTTAAAAAAACGGACGCTTTCTGAACCAAGCACTACCTTTTTGCCAAATTTGGTGTAATTCCGTTCAGCAGTTCGAGCTGTAGCCGTGTCTAAAATTTCCCATGGGAAATGCATTTTTCGATCTCTTTTTTTTTAATCTCTCAGGAACTACTGAACGGATTTACACCACTTAACAAAAAGGTCTCTTTCTGAACCAAGCACTACCCTTTTGCCAAATTTGGTGTAATCCCGTTCAGCAGTTCGAGCTGTAGCCGTGTCTAAAATTTCCTATGGGAAATGCATTTTTCGACATCTCGTTTTTTTAATTTCTCAGGAATTACTGAACGGATTTACACTATTTAACAAAAAGGTCTCTTTCTGAACCAAGTGCTACCTTTTTGCCAAATTTAGTGTAATTCCGTTCAGCAGTTCGAGCTGTAGCGATGTCTTAAGTTTCCTATGGAAAATAACATGGAAAATACATGTTTCGGGACCCCCCTTTTTTCTCAGCCCCTGCTTGGCAAATCACTTCAAAACTTTCAGGATAGGAGCTGACCAGAGCGGGTCATAAGTTTTGAAAATTTCGGGAAGATTTGTCAACCGGCGCCAAAGTTATTGGGAAAACGAAAAAACGCTTTTCCTATGGAATCTAGGTCCAAACTATAACTATCAAATGACATCACTGATCACATCATCCATGTGATAATTTGATGCATCTTATCACACCCTAATATAACCTTTGATACACCCACTCTAAATTACAGACTGCTGTTCTCAAAACCATGGACACTGCAACACCAATAACTACATACTCACTCACTGATTCTTAGGTTTACACACACATCCACCCACTCACCCGTACAGTCACTCATACTTATGGTCACTGAGTACAGACCTATCATATGCACTCATACACCTATATAGACACTCACACACTGCCACTCATCCATAGAGGTACTCACACACCTAGTCAGTCATCCAAATAATTATTCACACTGCCATTTACTCACCTATACAGTTATAAACACACCAGCTCACTTACTCATACAAATACTAGCACATTCTTACGCTCTTATACAATCACTGATACAAGCACACACTCATCCATACAGCCACTCTCACAATCACACACTCTCACTTATAGTCATTTATATACTCCAACACACATATATACTGCCTTTCACATATGTAGTTACTCACACATGTACTGTAGTGTAGTTCCTATATCCCTGATAGGCTCTGTGCATTGGAATAACATACACTATAGATTTGACATAGGAATGAGGTCAGTATGTCTCTATTGAGTACATTAAACTTAATTACTTGTGTGTGCCAGCTAATGCAGAGGTCACTAGAAACTTCTCGAATAAACAAGAAGGGATTTGTTTCTGACAACCGCATAAACATGACAACTTTGTTTCCCTTAGTGTCGGAACAATCTCAGAACCGTGGAAACAATAGATAACAGTTTCACTCAGTCAGTCGTGCATGCTTCGTTTCTACAGAGTTGCATAGAAATAGAGAGACGGGCGTTTCAATAAAAAGGGTTTATTGAACAGTCTTATTTCTCGTGCAAGAGATATGAACTGCTACAATTGTAAGACAGGCTGCGAAGTACAATATGTAAAGAGTTAGCAGTAAGATAAAATAATACTGCAATAGCATGGTTTGTAGCTATGACATATATTCATAAAATACATACATAAATAAAACAGGCTAAAATGGGAATACTCATCTGATGCTTCTAAATTGTTCTACCCCAGTGTTCCTAACCTAAGTGTAGTACGAGGTAAGAAGTAGGTGCTGTTGTCTAAAGTAAAGCTAGCTATAGTTTTGCCAAGAGTTGCCAAAAGTTTCTCTAAGTTCTAGTATTGCTCCATACCTTAGAATGTGCGAGGTTGGAATCTCTTTCCGGGACTCGATATCTAACACCCCGCATGGGGAGTCAGAAACACTGGAGCTGGATTCTCTGCAAAGAGGATGACAGCGTCTGGTCAGTGCATCAGGCTGGAACTCGATCTCCTTACGAACTTGCCGTGGCGAACCGCAAGTAGTCAGTCGAGCCGGAACCGTGGATTGCCAGGGCAAGTGCAGGTATATTTCTACCTTGAAGGAGTTTAGGAATGCCTGTATTGACGTAAAAGTCGGGCATCAGAACGTCATGAATGAACCCCTAAGGAATAGATGTTCATGCATAATAATGAGTTCTTGGAGAAATCAATATCCAAGCAAGGGAAATTCCTAAAGGCTTAAGAGTCTGGTTTTCCAAGAACTCTTTGGGACGTGGATGGACGGATGTAGGAGACCATGCCTGTATTTGGTTAGCATGGACAATGCCTAAATAAGGGCTGGATTTTCTATGCCTAAATAAGGGCAATCTGAATTATGCCGATATAAGGGCACAAATTGGGAAACCTATATACAGAATCTAAAGCTACACACAACAGTACCACTGAGCTATACATTCACTCACTAACACACCCATACACACTCACCCACCCTTACAGTCCATCACAGATGCACTCTTGAAACCATGCACCCAGTGAATCACCCACTCACACATCTATCACAGAGTCACACACACCCCACCCACACAAACACTCAGGCACCCATACAGATCCTCAAACAACCAATCAATAACACATTTAGACACTCATGTAGCTATTCACAAACCCATGCAGCTGCTTACACACCAACAGACAGACGAATACAGACATTCACACAGTTTAGTCACTAACCCATGCATTCACTAAGATACGTTTAATCACTCACTTATAGAGTCAGTCATGCACCTACTAAATCATCCATTTAGACACTTATACACCCACTCATTCTTCAATACGCCTTTCCCTATAGATATTAAACATATTTAAAATTAACAGAAACACACAGTCACTGGATGATGTCATGAGTGATGTCATTTGAGATGTCATGAGTGATGTCATGAGTGATGTCAATGACCATGTCATGAGTGATGTAATATGTGACGTCATCAGCAGTGCATTGCGGGGGCGCGAGTTATAGTTAGCTGAACTAACTATAATGGAGGAATTTCTCTGGCTTTGTACGAGTGAAATGTCCAGCTAACTATAACTTTCCCTAAAACCTATGTTTTTTTCTGTGAATATATATACATATATATATATATATACATCCAATCGCCAAAGGACATATATTATCTACTGGCGGTCGCCAGTAGATAGTTATAGTTAGGACCACGTTTCCATAGGAAATCCGCAACATTCTATTTGGAATAACTTTGGCGCCGGTCGTCGAATCCTCGCGAAATTTTCAAAATAGGTGGGGCGCTATGCTCCGCTCCTACCCTGAAAGTCTCGGGGGGATTCGTCAAGCGGGGGCTGAGAAAAAAGGGGGGTCCCAAAACGCGTTTTTCCCATGCATTTTTCCATAGGACCTTTAGACACAGCTACAGCCCGAACGGCTGAACAGAATTACTTGAAATTTGGCAGAGAGGTAGCCATAAGGTCAAGGAAGTGCCTTTTGCAGGTCTGGTGTAAATCTGTTCAGTATTTCCTGAGAAAATAGCATTTAAAAGCATATATATATGTGGGCGGAGCCTAACCACACATCTCATCCTGAGATCTGATTGGCTGTCAGCACTTCATCCAAGAAGTGTTGGCAGCCATCTTGGGACCAATATACATGATAGCACCTCATTAAAAAGCATTGCAGTTAATAGAAGGTTTTAAGACTTTAGTTACATTATAAATCATTTGTTGATGGTACCATACTCATTTTAGGAATTGTGGTATGTTCTAAGGTGATTTCATCATGTGAAAAAGCCTTCTGCTGGGATATCATGATTGAGAGAAAAATATTTTCTCATGCTTTTACCACAGAGGTTTGGAAGGTGATCTATAAGCTAAACTGAGAGCTTATTTTCTGTAAATTCACATTATCTTTCTCAGTCATGTGAGAATGAAGTCTGACATTCTCAGTAAAACATGTACATCCAACAAGGGCAGAGACTGTCAGTTGATTCCTTTGTGTTCTACTGCAGCTTCCCAGAGTGTTCCAAAGAACTACTAGAGCGCTAACAGACCTACTTATGATAAACGTATGGCACACCTGAAGCCATCTTGCTTGGATTAAAGTGATAACTCTTAAAACATTTAATTTAAAAAGGAACAAAATGAGGGGGTTCATTTTTCCATAAAAAGTATGATTAGTGCTGCAGAAAGAAAAATTAGGGCACATTTTGAGTGACTTCTCAAATCCTCTTCTATTTCATTAAACAATTCTGACATGCAGACTGAAACATGCACTTTCAATACCAGCAGCAGTTTTCCCTGGTGAGCAGTAGCTTTACTACAGTGATCTAATGAGCAAAAAGAGTGCTAACATTCTGAATTTATGGCAAATGTGTGACACATCTGAATGCCTTCTTGATGGAATCAAAGTAAAAAACTGAAAGTATTTCCTACTGAGGAGACTGCAGTAAATGAGGAAATTAGGAAACTTCATAACAAATAAGTCTCCCAAGATGGCCACCAGAGACAAAAGAGCCCAAATGTAGCCCAAATATCACCCAGATGTAGCCCAAGTATAGCCCAATGACAGAATGTCCCAGAATGTTCTTAAAAACAACTAGAGCGCTTACTGTCTTCATTATGACAAAAGTATGGCACACCTGAAGCCATCTTGATTGGAATAAACTGGTAACACTTAAAACATTTAATTTAAAAAGGAACACAATGAGGGGGTTCATTTTGCCATAGAAATTATGATTAATGCTGAAGAAAGAAAATGAGGGCACATTTTGAGTGACTTCTCAAATCCTCTTCTATTTCATTAAAAAATTCTGACATGCAGACTGAAACATGCACTTTTAATACCAGGAGCAGACTTCCATGGTGAATAGTAGTTTTACTACAGTGATCTAATGAGCAACTAGAGTGCTAACATTCAGAATTTAGAACAAATTCATTTTGGTTGTAGACATGGGGAGACTAAGTGATTTGACCAGAATCACAGAATGTCGAGCTGAAGCAGAAACTTCTACCTGGTTCCCCAGTTGCAAAGTCTGCAGTTCTGGAAGTAACACCACATCCTCTCCCCTAAGTGCAACATTTAATCAAGTGGTCAACTGGATAAAAAAACATAAAGATAACAAATAATTTAAAAGTGCTTTGTCGCTATTTGAAAACTCAGAAAATATGTCCTTATTTTAGTCTTTTAGAGCACTAACCATAATTTTGATGCCAATAAGACCCTCTCATATATGTAATTTCTAAAGGAAATGCTCTAGGTATTACAGTTTTGATTACATCAAGATGATGTCAGGCGTTCCACACTTTTGTAATAAATATAGAATGTTAGCAATCTAGTTGTTCATTAGGATACTGTTGAGAGGCAGAGGCCAGGGGCACGGACTCTGAAAATTGAAGGCAGGTAGGAGGGTGCAAAGGCAACAATTTAACCACACTAAGCAGGCAGGAAGGGCCGTGGAAGCACAACAGACTATGGAGGGCAGTGGAAAGGGGGGCAGGGGCAACAAACCAACAATACAGGACTTGCAAGAGAGGCTGTTGAAGGGAAGATCTATTACGGGTCAAGGAAGCTAGGGGCGGTCCCCAGAGCCCCGGGAGCCACCACAGAACTGAGCAGGAGAGTGAGTCAGGGACAAAAGGGGCACCTTAATTTGAGCCGGGGTGCCTAGGAACGCTTGCTCCAAAAATGAAGAAAACAGACATATGAGACATGGAATTGGAGGCAGAATACAATGGCAGTTTAATGAGAAGATGCAACTTCAAAGAAACCGCAGAATAGAGACATAAAGTACAAAATACAGAATCCAGATAATCATACAGCTGTCATGATATTCTCTGTATCTCAATTAATGTACTGACAGAGAGAGAGAGAAAATACATCTATAAATGCATCATGAGAAACAAGTTACACCAAGGAAAATGTTACCTAGGAACACTCACGTTTACTCTTAGAGCAAGCATTCCTGCAATTACAATACAAAATCTTTTAAATGCAAAAGTAAAGAGAACAATGGTTAAACATAACATGACATTTCATATAGGTAAAATAGAATAAGATACTTCAAGCAAAGCAGAGCAAGACATTTTAAGCAAAGGAAGACAAGAGCTCCCAGCTCTTGGGGAAAACCTGCACAGCCTGTTAACCTACATACAGACGGCGAGGTAGTCCGTCGATATCTGTGGGTGCTCCCTTTTTATATCATTTTTTGGGCTCCTTTGCACGCTACATCTACCTACGTATGCTACCCAAAAGCTTCGTCTGCAGATTTTACCTGACATTTCGTCATTTACCCACTTAATGCTGACAATGGACTGGGTGAAAAGGTCAGTCTCTCAGGCCAATCGCTTATCGTAAGTTCCATAGAGCAAGCAGAAAATAATGGGTATTGTACGGGAATTCAATATATTCATGTATAAAATCTCCTCAGTTCTCCTAACTTGACGCTCTGCGGTTGCCACTTCCTTAAAAGCGGGAAACCTGCCCAGGAAGCAAGTACCAGTCCAGGATGCAGCCTACTGTATGTCGACAGCTTCAGGGGGATGTTGAACTTTGATACCGAGCACGGAGCACTCGGGTAGGGTGGGGGCTACTAGTTTGGAGCAGAAGGCCTCGCAGACCTGCCTTCAGACTGCTATACACTAAAATTGCAGAGCTATGGTCAATTTAACAAAGAGGCCTACATATTGAACAGAAGGGCCTACACAGGGGTTTTATGCTGGCTGAGTGGTAAGGATGTCTCAGGATAATTATATAGCAACACAGGACCCGCTGGTCAATTTAATACGGCCTACAAATGCGGCTGGCAGGGCAAGGACAAGGGTCTCATACTTCAGGTGTGGACAGAACGGGCCAGGGGCCCCCTGTGATACAAAATCTACCCTCCTTCAAGGCTGTGGCAATGTAATAGACCATTGTGGGCAGAAGGAAGAGGCAATGGTAGTACAACCATACATGCCAACAGACCCGATTCAGCCAGGAAACGTCCAATGTTTTTAAGCTCAAATGGGCTTTATTTAATCTGTCTCCTGTCTACAATATCCTCTTTTTCAATGTAACTCAAAGGGGAAAATCAATACCTCAGTTTTTTTTCAAAATCTCCCTCTTACCAAGTTCAAAATGTTCGCAAGTATGGTACATTGGATCATGGAAGGAAATGGGATAGGGACATGGACTTGGATAACAGAGGACAGGAGGGACATGGAGAGGTGCACCAAAATGACCCTGCAGGGCAGGCATCAGGGTTTGCAGCAGCACAATACACCACACAGGGCATGCAGGACGGGAGTGCAGCACAACAATCCATAGAAAGCAAGAGGGAGGGGACAGGACCATGCACATGGACAACAGAGAACAGAGGGGCAAGAGGCAATGGTAGCTAGCTGACCATAATGGACAGACAGGAGAGAAAGCTGCAGCGTAACAGACCATAAAGGGCAGGAGGGACGGATCAGGGGCATTACAATGGAACAGACAAGCCAGGAGGGAGGGAGTAGGGGTCTGCGCATGTAAACAGAGGGCTGGGGGCAAGGGGGCAGGGCAGGAGCAGCAAGATAGCCAGGGAGGTCAGGCAGGATGGGCACTAGAAGCAAGACACACCATGAAGAGCAACAGTGAGACTGTGATGGCATACACACAGGCCATGGAGGGAAGGTGGGAGGGGGTCAGGGGCAGCTAACTGACCACACAGGGAAGGTGGGAGGGGCCATGGCAGCACAGAAGACTATGCATGGCAAGTGGGAGGGTTAGTGGCAGCACAATGGCTGTGATGGGCAAGAAGGAGGGTGCAAGGGCATGCACAAAGGACGATGGAGGATAGAAGGGAGGGTCAGGACCTGTGCACAGACAAGAAAGATCAGGGGAAGGGGCCTCACAACAGACCACACGGGGCAGGCAGGAGGAGCAGTTGCAGCACAACAGACCAGGGAGGGCAGAAGGGTGTGGCAGTACAATGGACCATGTAGGACAGGAGGAAGAGGATAGGGGCATGGCATGTGGACAGGCAGGGTGGAGGTGGCAGGGACAGGTTACAGTCATCTGACAATGCTAGGCAGGTGGGAGGGGAGTGGCAGCTCAACAGAACACTCAGAGTAGATAGGAGTGGCAGGTCCATGGAACATGGTGGGCAAAAAGGATGGAGCAGGGGCATGCACAAAGACATCGGAGGGCAGGGGGAGGAGAATAGGGGCAGCAAGCTAAGCACAGAGTTTAAGCAGGAGGTCAATGATGGGGCATAGAATTGGGCAATGGAGGGCAGGAGGAGTGGACTGGTACATCATACTAAATTGAGGGCAGTGGCAGCACATCAGACCATGCATGGCAGGAGGGAGGAGGCTAGTCCATGGATTCACACAACAGAGGATAGGGAGGAGGGGGATGGGGCAGCAAGCTAACTGTTCAGAGAAGGCGGGTATTAGGAACTTTATTGTTTTTAAAACATTGTGTCTGTGCGAACTACTTAAAATATGAACAAGTATGCAGCATAATCTCACTTTTATTCAGGAAGAAGAGGACGTTTGTGACTGTGACTCCGGGCTCACTTGGCAGAAACACCCCCTGACCCTCCACCCCCTATCGCAAAATGTAATGCCCGTGAAAAGGGTAGGTGAACACAGTGTTATATATAACATAGTCCTGAGAGCACGATTGAAAATGAAAACTGGATATAGTGTATGGTATAAACTATGCACCAAAAAGTGTGATATAAGATGAACCGGGCGTGAAATATAATATGCAATACATTGTGCGCAATGACAGATTCATTGGAGAGCACGAGATAGCACTAGCGCGTGCTATGCGATATGCGCCTTGGAGTGTAAAATGCACAGGGCAGTGTTGTGTAACCTAACTAGTCTCTAAAGTTGTAATATAAAATATGTGCTGGGGAGTGTAACGTTGCATAGGCACTGTGACAAAGATATGGATCCCAGATTGTAATATGTATGGCATAGCACTGTGCGTTATAACATAGGCATCGAGGAAGGCACGTTAGATGGGGCAATATAACCTGTGCGAAGACAAGTGTGGCATGACATATTCACAGGGTGGTGTTACAGTGCACATGGGCTAGAGAGTGTCATAGCATATGCACTAGCTAGTGGAATACAACACAGAGGTGTGTGGCACTCAGCAGGCAATGGTGGGTGTAACACAGCATTGGGCTCTGTCAGCAGCGTGCTGTGACTCTCAAGTGATGTTCGTCCCCTTTCCAGAAAGTAAAATAAAAAGTATTACACATCCGGCAGTGGATGTGTGTTTTATTAACTGTGAGGGGGGTTTCTTGCATAGTTTGTCGAATTTTTGTCGAATCCCCTTTGAATGGCTTGGTGTGCATGTGTATTAAATGTGCCCGACAATAGCTACCCATGTTTGTATAAATAAACGACAAGGGTGTCTACCGGGATTTGGCACGGTAGGGCATCAGACATGTCAGAGCTTCACTAGTGGTATAAATACATTCTACGTGGATTCATTGCATGCATAGTCGCCTTTTAATGAATATCACGCAAATCGTCATGGTGATAGGTACGTACGGTTTGTCCAGCATGTCCTAGGTGTGTCTATAAATATATATTTTTTTAAAATAATAAAAAACAGTGGCCGGGCCTGGGGATTGGGGTCAAAAAAATATAATTAGGAGACATGCCCTGGGGGATGGGGTCATCAGGGCCAATAAATTAGAATAAGAAGGGGAACCACACAGCCCCCCTTCTTAAAAAATTAAAATAAATAAAAGACTGGCATCGTGCCGGAGGCCATGCCCCCTCCGTGCAGCACTCTGCAAACGCGCCCCCAACAGGCATCTCCAGTATGCGCCAGGGAGCTGCGCTGCAGACAGGTGTTCTGAGGCCAAGCCCCTTTTTACACCTCTCTGCAACGCAGCTCTGTGGCGCTTACTGGAGGTACCTAGTGGTCTAGTTTGACCCTAGGGACCCTTAGGATTCAAGGGGACTTAATCTCTCAACTTGGAACAGCCACAGGGCGCGTTTACACAGTGGTGAAGGGAGGGGACGGGGCCTGAGGTGACGTGTGCAAACACGCACTATGGCACGTTTTAAATTGGGGATATAATTTCCCTTCAATACTGAGGGCCCCTGGGGGCTAACTAGCCCACCAAGTGCTTCCAGTAAGCGCCACTGAGCTGCATTGCAGAGAGGTGGTCCAGGCCGTGCCACTTTTTACACCTCTCTGCAACGCAGCTCTGTGGCACTTACTGGAGGTACCTAGTGGGCTAGTTGGACCCTAGGGACCCTCAGGATTCAAATGAACTTAATCTCCCAACTAAAAACGGACACAGGGCGTGTTTACACAGTGGTGAAGGGAGGGGACGGGGCCTGAGTTAACATGTGCAAAAATGCCCTGTGGCCTGTTTTAAGAGGTAGTTTTAATCCTCATGTCCTATTATATACTAGGGGCTTACAGAGGAGGTCATGCTAATCACAGGGGGACCCCAACGCATAATGTTCCCTAGTGTATGTAGGTGTTTTCACTGTATTCTAAGTGCCTTTTAACATAGCACTGGCTCTAGGACTGGTTAGTCAGACTCAGTTACCACCAGTATCCGTCTGAAAAAGTTGAGGGTACAGGATGATTTTGCAACAAGGCTTCTTTCTGCTCTTCTTTTTGTTCTTTCTGCACGTTATCCTTCTTCCTGCACTTATCTTCGTATTTGAGGACTTCTGTTGCTTCTTTCTGCACTTCTTTTGTTTCTTTCTGTGCATTGTTTCTTCTTTCTTCACATGTCCTATCTCTGTAGGCATAGTTAGAAATTAGCATTTAAAAAACCTTTGAAATTCACAGAAAAAAACATAGGTTTCAGGCACGTTATAGTTAGGAATTAGCATTTAAAAAACCTCAGAAATTCACTGAAAAAACCATAGGTTTCAGGGGTGTTATAGTTAGCTGGACTTTTCACTTGTACAAAACCCTTGAAATTCCCCCGTTATAGTTAGTTCAGCTAACTATAACTCGCGCGCCCGCAATGCACTGCTGATGACGTCACATATTACATCACTCATGACATGGTCAGTGACATCACTGATGACATCTCAAATGACATCACTGATGACATCATCCTTGTGATAGAGTGGCAGACCTCCTCTCACCCTAATATAACCTTTGATACACACATTCAAGAATAGAGACTAAATAAAATTTTCAAAACAATGGACATACCAATACCAGTTACAACAACCTCTTCAGTAATTCTAAGATCCACATACACATCCACTCATTCACCAACAGTCCTATACAGTCACTCATGCATGTACTCCCTCATCATATGTACTCATACACCTATACATCCTGTTACACAATACCACTCATCCATAGAGTTACTCACACACATAGTCACTCATACTAATAAAGAATCAAACATACATTTACTTGAATATACAGTTATACACACACCACCACACTTACTTCTACGGAAACTTACACATACTTAGTCTTTTAAACAATCACTTATAGAAACACATACTTATTCATACAGGAACTCTTTCAATCTCTCACTCTCACATATACTCACATATATACACCAATAGTCACATATACTAGTTTAAAACATATGTAGTTACTCATAAAGACACTATTGAGACAGTCATTCACTCACTAACACACCCATACACACACTCATCCACACATACAGTCCTGCACACATGCTGTGTTCAACACATACAAACAGTGAGTCACTCATTCATGCACCTATGCACTACGTAATACCCCCCCACCGAACCATGCAGACACTCAGACTGATACTCAAAAAAACAACTAATAACCTATATAGACACCCATGTAGCTACTCACCAACCCATGCAGCCACTTATACACAAAGAGAGAGACTGATACAGATATTTACATATTTAAACATTACTCACTAAGCCGTGTAATCACTATGATACACTTAATCAGTCAGTTACACAATCAATTTTTCAAAAACAAATCATCCATTTAGACACTTATATACCCATTTATTCTTCCATCGACCTTGAGATAAAACATATTTCATTTTCAGAAAAACACACATTCACTGGATGATGTCATCAGTGATGTCATGAGTGATGTCACTGACCATGTCATGAGTGATGTAATATGTGACGTCATCAGCAGTGCATTGCGGGCGCGCGAGTTATAGTTAGCTGAACTAACTATAACGGGGGAATTTCAAGGGTTTTGTACAAGTGAAAAGTCCAGCTAACTATAACACCCCTGAAACCTATGGTTTTTTCAGTGAATATATATATACACACACACACACCCATACATATGTGTACATATGTATTTTTATTATTAACTAGAAAAGATCTAAAATATCAATAATAAATTAATAAATATTATATTATGATAAAGCTATATATATTTTGTTCATAAAAAACAAAGGTTAAGGATAAGTTATAGTTAGGAAAACTTAATTTCTTCTCTGTAAGCAAAGCCAACAAAATCTACACAAACACTAGAAATTCTACCTTCAAATTGCTATAAGTCAAGCACCTCCATACATGGTCTTGTCACATCAATTGCCACAATACATTAGCTATAACTCGCTCCTTTGACAAGCAGTAGTTAAACCTTTGCATGTTACATAAGTTATAGCTAGTGAAATCATAGGATTGCTAACAACACTTGACATCTGAAATCACAGGATTTGTCAGAATACATTTCATGGTAGAGTGGTGAGTATAGTTAATATGATGTGACAAGTGAGGTGATAAGTTTGTGTACAGAGGTGTTTGACTTATTGATATTCAAGTTGGTGTGTAAATTATAAATGTGAGTTATAGCTATGACTCATAGTAAAATGAAAGTGGTACAAAAATGATACATTTAAGTTATAAATTTAGCTTTAGAATTTCTAATATTTGTGTAGTTGTAGTTGGTTTTGTATACAAAGAAGAAATGAAGATTTCATAACTATAGCCTATCCTTAATGTTGGACCCAGTGGTTTCTAGCTGGCTGGTATGCACCGAAGCAGACAGAATCCACCATCCTAGATATGATGAGTACGATACACTTGTCAGATAAGCTGTGCTCACCCTTTGGTAGCCTGGCACAGAGCACTCAGGCTTATCCTCAGGGTCAAAGTGTAAAGTATTGGCACAGCACTACCCTCGCAACACACTCAGTACACTGCAAAAAGACTCCTAACCGTAGGTATAAAACACTGGTCTTTGTATTACACACACATTGAAATCAAAACAACATACACATTGGATATATGCTTTATAATTGTCGAACTTTCCCATTATCAGCAGAACAGCATGAACATATATGCACCGTCATAGGAATTCATATGCTCCATTATCCACTCAACCTCAAAAGTGACATAAACCCTTGTGCATACTTCCCCGATGTATTCACGATCCAGGATATCCCTCCCGCGTCAAAACAACAGAACATGTATGCAAACTTGTTCAGAGGTAGTCCACTTTCCTGCTATCACATTAGCATCAAACACAACATTCCCAAATATTGCATACCCCATGCAGCTTATAAATATCAAGAAATCACAGGTTTTAACTATGTCTCATGAACCAGCCCCGCAGCAGCTAAAAGTACACCAGCCAAAGATACACGTTACACCTGCTCGAGACACTTTGATTACGTCGTTGGGACCACCTAAAGCTGAAGGAAGCAGTTACTTGGTTTCACCCATCCAGATTAGGCCATCAAGGCACACAGCGGCACATTCACGAGTGAGGGATCACTATCCCCCTTGTAAGTAATAGACTGTGACACCAGAAGCTGGTGCACTTCCAAGTTGGAGAAATGTTTCCCCCCAGGCAGAGGTGTGAGCTGCTGTTGCTCCAGGCAGCCAGCTATGGGTGCACACAAGGCACAATGAGACCACTCAGGTCCAGTTACGATCGGTAACAGCTGGAAGGGAATGGTGGGGGGATGTGGTGAGGGGGGTTAAAAAAAAGAAAAGAATAAAGAAACTTACCGGCTAGTTCTGCCGGTCCCCAGCTGCCACCTTTCTGCCATACAGGAACCAGGAAGCTGTCACCCAGGCTCCCAGCCAATCACAACACTGCAGTGCAGCGTTGTGATTGATCTAAGCACTGTGGTTCGGTGCTCAGATGAGGATTGGGAGCCTGGGCTTGTTTTCTACCCAGCCTGTAATGCAGCCTGGGTGGAGAACAAGCAAAGTGTGCACGTAAGTTTGACCAGTGCAAAGGGCCTGGCCAAACCTATATGCGCACTTAAGGTGAAGCCACCACTACTCCATGTGACAGGGGAGCCCAGCCCCACCCCACCTCTTTAACTGCAAGCTCAAAACAAAAAATAAAATGTTAATAACTGAGCACTATTATCATTTTCTTTTTTTGTTTTGAGCTTGCAGTTGAAGCTGTGAGGCGACATTCCTTCGCCTTAGAAAAGGAGCTGCAACTAGTCACAATGTCACCAGTAAAAGGGGACTGAGGCCATAGATATCAGGCACTGTTGTCCTTCTGATCTGGAGGTTGGAGACAGTCCAGGCTTCCAGCTCTGGTCCCGCGCACTCAGCAAACATCCCCCATCACCCCTCAGACAGAACACAGTAGGAAATGTAAGCTCGCACAGGTTTCCTTTACAAGCTCGGGTGCCTTGGACTCAGCCAACTTCTGCAGCACTCCTCGAACACCTCATGTTACACCACCCTAGGTGGGCCACTGATCTTTGGAAGCACATTGTTCTTCACAGTGTGATTACTGCATAGATCAGGACATTCCTTGTCGCAAACAACAATAACTTCTTCCCGTTTCCTTCGCACCCTGCACGGTCCTTGCAATCTCGTGGAAACGTGGAGATCCTTTCTGTCCCTGGGATCTTGTGAACAAGAGGCCAACCAACCATCCCTTGGGGAGTGCTTAGGGCCCGGGCCACAACAGGAGGTGATTGACTGCAGCACAACAACATCTAGGCAAAAATCCTTCATGTGATAGTCCACTTCCTGGACCACAACAAGCCTCGAGCCGCCACAAGTCTGTGGATAATACTGCTGCAGTCCCTCCTGCCCCAATGATTTCTCTTGCTGTTGTCCCATTGTTGAACCAGTGTAGAATGGTTCCAATCCCAAAAGCATCTCTACACTCCTGAGGACAGAACACCATTAGTTATACCAACAATGGCCTTTGAAGATGAGATCAGTTCAAAAAGCCACTTTGAAATGCAGAGGCCCCCTCAAAATGTAATCCTTTCTGCCATCCTACCCTGAGAGACTATATCAATATCTTTAGTGGGGTCAGGACCACCCTGTCCCTTGGAATGCAGGTGCCAATTCCATCCCCTCTTATCTGTCCCAGGAAGCCCCTCAGAGTCAGAGGAATGCACAGATGTAGCTGTCCACCCAGCACTTAGATGTAGATTGGAGACAGGCTGACAAGCACACAGAGAGCCACGAGCATAGTAAAAAACCAACTTTCCCGAATTGGCATTTCCACATTAGTAATGTCAAATCCACTCTCGCTACCAGCAATGACTTGCATTACTAATCCATAGCTACTAAACACCATACTACTACTCTTCTGCACATATGAAAAAGAGCTCAATAGCCTTTCTACAGATCCCTCATGTTAATCAATGTGAGAAGCAGGCCTCACAGTACTGAACAGACCATCTAGTGTTATTCACTACTAGGGCATGCAGTACACACATGCACATGCCCTACCTCTTCCCTACACCGCACCCTGCCCCCAGGGAGTACTCAGATGTAGCGAGAGACATGGAGAATGTTGCTTTTGAAATCCAAGCAGAGAAACAGTAGCCTGCACACACAGGCCCCCAATGGCACACTTGTGATATGTTTGGAGAGCTACCTCTTTGGGGGGCACAACAAGTGCTGCAGGCCCATGGAGTAGCATTTGAAATACATGCCCTAGGTATATGTCTTAACATTGAGTGAGGGACTGACATCTAACTCAAATCAGCCAGTCATGTATACACCAATCACAAGTATGCAGATGACAAGCACAGAGCTTTGCCACTGAATGGCAATGTCAAAGCACTCAACGTCCTAAGGCTAGCACGTAGATCAGTGGAAAACCAGGAGGGACATAAGCAAAAAGTCAAAGGAAAACACTCTAAAAATGGCAATTTTCAACAATTAACCTTTTCTTTTTTCATAGACTTGTAATGGTTTTTAGACTTTCAATTGTTTTTGTACAGTTTACTGTTGTCGAGTGGAGTGGCATTAAGTGGAGAATGGGACAGTACAGTGGGTTGTGAAGTGTACTGTCATTCAGTATAGTGTCGTAGAGTGGAGAAGAGTAGAGTGGTATGAGGTACACTGGAGTGGCATTGACTGGAGTGGCATAGAGCGGAGTGGCATTGAGTGGAGTGGCATAGACTGGGGTATCGTACAGTGTATCCTCATACAGTGAAATAGGTTATACTGGAATGGCGTACACTTCAGTTGCACACAGTGGAGTGTTGTAGAGTGGAGTGGCATACAGTGGGATAGACTAGAGTGGAGTGGCATAGAGTGAGGTGGTGTACAGTGGAGTTGTGTAAAGTTGAATAGTGTAGACTGGACTGGTGAAGAGCCGAATGGCATATAATGGAGTAGCATATAGCAGAATTGCATACACTGCAGTGTTGTAGAGTGGAGTGACGTAAAGTGGGGTGGTGTAGAGTGGAATAGCGTAGAGTGCAGAGGCATACAGTAGAGTAGAATACAGTGGAATAGCATACACTGAAGTACTGTCCAGATGAGTAGTGAATAGTGAAATAATGTTGAGTTTAATCGTGTTCAGTCTAGTGACATACACTAGAGTGCCAAAAAGTGGAGCGGCGTAGAGTACAGCACCATACAGTACAATAGCTTAGACTGTAGAAGTGTAAAGTGTAGTGACAGTCAATTGAGCTTTGTGTAGTGTAGTGGCGTAGAATGGAGGGTTGTATAGTGCAAAAGCATACACTGGATTGTGGTAGAGGGGAGTTGCTGTTACTGCAGTTGAGTATATTTATGAATCACTAACATTATTTGGTTTGCTTCCAAAGAGTTTGAGCTGTCATGCAGTCAAAAATAGGTTTCCAAATGAATCATTTTATGTATGTTCATTTAATTCATGTATAGTAGAATAGACAAATGCATCTATTTGCCTTTAAATTGCCAATTTCTCACTCTGTACATTCCCAGTCGACTACCTATATGAATCAATTAATCAATCAGTGCTTGTTAAGCATGGCTACTCACCCGTGAGGGTCACAAGGCTCTTGGGGAGGAGGGTTGCAGGTCCAACTAGGTGCTGTAGTTGATTTCAAGAGCCTGGTCTTGAGCTCCTTCCTGAATTGCGTCAAGTACGGGGAGAGCATGAGGTGAAGAAGCATGGTGTTCCAGGATTTGATGACAAGGTAGGAAAAGGATCTTCCTCCGGTCCTCGTCTCGCAGATCTGAGGGACAGGGGCGAGGGCCATTTGGGCAGAGCAGAAGTGTCTGGTGGGTGCGTGAAATGAGAGGCCGTGGTTCAGGTATGCAGGTCCGGCATTGTGGAGGGCTTTGTAAGTGCGTGTGAGGAGTTTGAAGGTGATTCCTTTGTTGACTGGGAGCCAGTGGAGTTCGTGAAGGTGACTGGAGATGTGGCTGCGGTGGAGGAGGTTGAGGACCAATCTGGCAGTGGTGTTCTGCACTTCCTGAAGTTTTCTGAGGAGTTTCTGGATGGTACCTGCGTAGAATGCATTGCCGCAGTCAAGTCTGCTGCTGATCAGTGCACGGGTGACTGTCTTACTGACCTCCATGGGGATCCATATGAAGGTTTTGCGAAGCAGACGAAGAGTGGAAGGATGATGAGTTGACGGCGTTAATCTGGTGGTTCATGGTGAGCGAGGAGTCCTGTATGCTGCAGAGGATTTGAGTGTGGTCAGTGAGTGTGTGGGAGTTCCTAACTTGGAAGGCCACCAGGAGTCGTACCAAACAAAGGTGTTGGACCCCAGGATGAAGCCTTCAGTCTTGTCCAAGTTGAGCTTAAGGCAGCTGTCTCTCATCCAGGTGGCTAAGACCTTCATCCCGTTGCTAAAGTTGTTTCTGGCGGTAGTGGGCTCGTTGGTAAGGGAGAGAACCTTCTGAGTGTCATCAGAGTAGGAAACAATGTTGAGTCCGTGGCTCCTGATGATGGCTGCTGTTCTCCCTGGATGAGGAGGGAGCTAATGTCATCAGTGGCGCAGAGGAGGTTGGTCTCAGTGCTGTGGTTGCTTCAGAATGTAGATTGAGCAGAGTTCAGGATATAATAATAAATGTAACATTAACGTGAGCAAGAGACCTACAACAGGAAAACATCCATAAAAGAGTGTAGTGAGGTGATAATGAAATATTGTATGTGGCCTGGCATAATGCAGGATAACAAGTGAGAGACAGCAATACAAAGAGGCAAGAAGGAATAGACGCATGCGACAGGGAAAGGTACAGCAAGGATAATGTGTTAGGTTTTGTGTTTGACTGATAGAGATAATATGTGAATACAAATATTAGAGTTTGGAAAAAGGTATTCAGTACTTGTTGTGAATCTATGATTGTGTATTCGCCTATGAGAATGGAAACTAGATTTTATGTTACTTCTGTGCTTATGTAGACGGTTGCCAATCGCTATTCAGCCAGTTTTCTGTTTCTCCAGATGTATATGACTCACTCCTTTATGTGTCGGTGATGTACACTAGAAAGAGTCATTGCATAAAGTAATGTGTACATATGATGGGACATAGTGTAGATTGAAGTAGACAAATGTGCTTTCCAGCCTGTTTTATCTCCTAAACTACACAAAATGTGACTTTATAACCTTGGGTGAGACTAGTACGATAGTGAATGCACAAGTCTGCTCTTACTCTTTTCATATATTGTCTTTTATATTTTTTGAGGCACACTGTGGTTCTACTCTTAATATAGACTTATAGTACATCTGATCTTTATAAGCGCATCTTCCAAACATCTTGTATCCCATACATTTCCCAGCTCTGGTGAGTTTAGGCTCTGAACGTCATTGTAGACAATAAATAATAATACATGGAAACATTATTCTTCCTGAAATCGTGCAATTTAATATACGAATACTAACATACATAGGATATTTTCTGTTTCGTTATCAGAGGGGTTTCAAAGCACTATCTAAGTTTTAGCAGAGAGGTGCATTAGAGGTTTGGTTTTGCAGTCTGAGGACGCTTTAACTATGCTTACTAAAATATCACTATTCAATGTACAATGTAAGCTGCATTACGGTGGTCAGTTTTTCTGTCACGCATACAGGGATATATAATAATATTGAAACTGAAGAATCTCGTATTTGATCGAGTGCATTTTGCAACATCATTTCAAGTACAGTTTGTACTTTATGGCAGATTCCTTTTTACAATTTGTTATGCACATTTTAAATAATAAATGCCATACGGAAGTCACTAATTTAACAGTTCTTGAAATTGATTACATGATAAAAAAAATGCAGTGCACAACGACACAACATAGTAAACTGCTTTAGCAGTTAAATCTGGGTGAAAGCAACCATCTGGGCTGCATGAAAGTCATAAGAATTAATCCACTATAAATAAACCGGGGTTTGGATGGTAGAGATACTATCTACTAAAAAAAATTCTCCTCATACCTAACACTTCCTACGTGCCATCCCAAGTTCTTTCGCACATTCGATTGAAAATAATGTCTTCCTTCCTTTTCTGTGCTTGCTGCACAAATAAGGATTCCCAGTGGTGAGAAAAGTATGTTTGCTCCACGAAAGAATTTCTCGTCCAGGTTATCAACTGAGAAGCTAGACAAAGGGCCTGATTTATAATTTGGCAGACAGGTTAGTATGTCACAAACTTGACCGATGTCCTTTCAGCTTTATTACAAGTCCATTATACCCTATGGCACTTGTAATAATAAATTGGACTGAATATCTGTCACGTTTGTAACATGTCCTCCAAATTTCAAATCGGCCCGCAAAGTTTTCACTGAAATATCCTTGTGCGCTCTTTTATAGAAAGAATCAAGCTCAACATGTACTCCAAAAGATGGGTTTGTAGTGTAAGGATCTTCATTGCAAAAAGGCGATTTGTGACTGCATTTATAGTCTCTAACAAAGTGCCAGCATATGTGAAATTAATGGCACACAAAGGGGGCTATTCACAAAAGCATTTGGATTTTGCAAAGTAGTACTCCTGGGCCGTAAAATGTTCAGAGCTCACTTTCCCTGTTTGCACCAACGCGGGCCGGGCACAAAGAAAGTGCACCCTACTATACTGAATGCGATCTCTGGGCAACCATAAATGTGCACCTGCCCTGGGGGCAGCCCATTCAGGTGAAAAACGGAGCAGCTGTTTAAAAGCTGCTCCGTGTATCACTGTGCAGGCATCAACCCGCCTGTGCTTTCAAGATGGGAGAGAGATGCCATTACAGGCAGGTAAAGTGAGTGACTGCATCTACCTGCAGATGGGTGTCTGAAGGGTCCATGGGGCCCCTTCCCCCCCCTCCAGAGGACTATCATCAGGGGGCACACTGACAGGGCACTACCTTTTTGTAATGTACATTCAGTACGCCTACTAACAGCTTCTATGCCCTAGCGCACACATCTTTAATACAACGCGAGGGCAGAGACAAAGAGATTCCCTCATTTGCTTGGGGTGCTGAATGCCCTCTTTAGATAACATTGGGGCTGCATTTGTATCAGAGCTATCAGTATTTCAGAAGGGGCTGCACAAGCATTTGCTGACCCTTTTGTAATACCAAAGGGCCCTAGGGGCACACAAAGCAGGCACACATGCCCGTTGTGCCCCCAGGGTGCTTTGTGTAATGTGGCCCTTGCAGTACTCTTTTACATACTCACACAAGCCTTTATCAATCATCCCCAAAAATTTGAAAATGAGAAGTAAATGGGAATAATCATTGAATATTCATTTATAATTAGTGCAATTAGAAAGGACTATCCAATCTTTGAATTTATCACTAAAAAGGTGAGAAACATTTCAGGGCTGATTCACAAAAGAAAGTAAGAATATGTAAAAGAGCACTTTTTCTTGTTCGCATAAATGCTTTTGCTAATCATGCACCTATATGTGTAAATTTGTTTAAAATCCCTGAACCTAGAAGATCACTTCACCTGTCTCCTGTGACACTTTTTCTCTCAACATGTTTCCCTCATCCAAAAATCGCCTTGAAGCCAAAGTTGCATTGATTGTGAAATGTTCAAGATTGGGGGCATTTCATCACCGTTCTTGTGCTCTAGATAACAATTTAGTTCCAATATCATTCATTCTTTTTCAAAGTGACATGTACAACTATGTTCTCCCTGAGTTACAATATTCTCCTCTTTATTGAATATCAAGTTATTTTAAGCCCTAACAATATTGTCATGTAGCATCTAATATTGTTAATCATAATCATTTATTATCAGTAGCAACAAATGCTCATTTGCAAAGGTAGAGTTCCATGAAAAAATAGAGTCATTACCAAAAGATGTTGGATGATTGTACTTTCAAAGTGTTCATTCTTTGGGAAAATCCCAAAACATCCAAGAGGAATTTAAAACTAGCCACTTTGGACCAATGTGTTTGAATACATTTACTTAGAAATTCACTATTATCTGATTTGTTTTAAAATACTCCTCGGAGGTGGTATTAGCATGTCCTTTAACCCCTTCAGCGCGGCGCGGATTTCCGCGCCACGCTGAAGGTTCCGTGCGCGGGCGGGGCCATGACGGAACGGTTCCGTCATGCGCACAGCGCAACCAACGTGCATAACGGAACCGCTCCATCATGCGCGTCGAAGGGGTTAAACTGTATTTGAATCCATTTCACTCCACTCAAGCAAATTGACTCATTCCATTTGAAAAAATACACCATTTTAAATTAAGGTGTTTAAAATGTTTCTTCTAGGCAGACCCCCAGACCAAATGTTTTTGTTTTATTTGAAACATATGACCATAGGACCAGTGTGGAGGGTAATTTCTGCATAACAATTGAGGCCTGCAACTTGCCGCCTGTTGTAGCTGTCCGTGAAACCGTTCCCTTTGGACCATCGTGGAAGATGACCTCTATTTTGACAATGAACCATTTTTTTTTTTAATATTCACTATATTAATGAAGAAGTTCCTGCAAACAATGTTTGACATTTCCTTCACAGGCAATGCACCTGGTAAACATGTAGAGAGCCAGATGTGCTTCAAAATTCATCACTGGATTAAGCATGTCTGAAAATGTTTCTTGGGAGGAATTCTCCCTTGGATCAATATATTTTGCATTATCTTTATCCAGAAGATGTTAATGACAGAAGATTTTTTTTGTTTTGAATTTAACTTTCCTTGGTTGAAATGTTGAATTTTGTTGACATCACTGTGGCCATTATTCAAAACACTGATCGTATGTTGACCTCTTAGTGCGAGTTTGGGAATACCCATGTTCTAGAAAAGTGTCAAAGATTGAATGTGGTTATCAATCCATATTCTATGTTGGCTTATGCAAACTTATGAGTAATGTATGTCAATGATTATTTGATAGGAATTACAATTTCAAAAGAACGCTTTGCTCGTTAGCATCATTCATCATTTAATCCTAGTAATGGTAATATTTTAATAATTTTGGATAACTGCCCTTCAACTGAATCTAAATTTACCTTTTAACACAGAAACCTTAAAAACGAAAAATAGTTTTAATGCTGTGGTATTTTTATGATTAGGTCTGTACGGCATGCAATTAAAACAGAATTCAATTTGGATTTGTATATTATTTTTTATTTTCAAATTAGGGAGACTGATCTTATTTGTTAATTTAAAAATTACTGAACTACCATCACATAACAGCAACTGTTAAGTTGTTAAAATTGTAGTGTTTCCTACAAACACTCTTTACAAATTCATGATAGGTCTCTATGTATGAGTCTTCTTTTAATTAATAATGCACATTTCAATAGATATGATTCTATAGAAAAGTCATCAGCATTCTGTTCCAGATGGCTGCTCACTCAATTATTATGTATTTTAGTATACATTACACTGAAAGTAGTTATTTCCACCATTCAGTTTATGAAAGAATCCAAGAAGTAAGTTCCTGTGTTGGAATGCCCTGCGCAAAACAACAATGTTAACATAAGCATCACTTTTTGGATACTATTGTTGCATAAACTGAGACTCTTGCTCGGTTGTACAAGGTTTTTTTTCACACCCACATGTGACATGAGTGTACTTAATCCAATACACCAGCACTGATTGTGAAAGGCAGGTTATTTTAGCCCTGCAGAACCCCGTCCAATTTATAAATGAGGTGGTGTCAATGCTGTTTGGTTACTAACAGGGAGCAGTGGTAATGCAAACAAGCATTCATTAATGATTTACACACTCAAGATCAATAGAAACAAAATCTGTATTTTAACATATTTTTTTTTTAAAATAGTTATTTGAAAATGCCAGGATCTAGTGCGCATAATATTGGTAACCTCACAGAAGATAATAAAAAGCAGCTCAGCTTTTCAAGAACAGCGACAACAGGGAAAACATGTAACATCACAATTTATAGCTCTTACACCCTCATTGTTCTATTTGCAAGTGCTATGCTAGTTCTGGAATATGAATAAATAATAAGCATGAGTTTTGGAGGTGGTGCGCATACCTGGACAACAGGGTTTGTTGTCTGTTTTGAATAGCTATTTCGTACACAAGGCCATGAGCTAGGATATTGTGTTTAAGAGAAAACGCAATCCTGGCATCAGTTTGTGGAGGCAGAATGGAATGCTTTGCAGAGCCTCAAGGTATTTCTTGAGGCTTCTTTGGCCAAGTTGCAATCGGGTGCCATGCTCATCTGGATCTACGATCCTCGTCTGCAACTTGGGTGAAGTTTCTCTCATAGTTAAAGAGTCAAGTGTCAGTCCTTATATACTGAATCTTTCCAGAGATTGGATTTTCTGTCATACGTTGAGGAATGTCTGACATAGATTATGTGCATCCCAGATGTTTCCTTAAGGACATATAAGGTGAGAGGACATCAATTCAGACCACACTATTTTGACTATGGATGTTATATAACCTTGGAAAAGTCACATCTACCAGACTCATTTTGCACTGAGGGTTTTGTTGATGTCTATGTCTGAATTACTTGACACTTTCACAGTTCTTGGAAAGATAGGCAAAGCCAACATCTCCATTAAAGGCAGACATGTTGATGATTCTGCATAATTTGAGATAAAATGGCAACTTCTGTTGTCAAAGATGGCAGCCTCCATTACCTAGTAAGGAATCGTGGTCAAAGATACACAAGCTAGACACGCTAACTAAAATGGGACCTATAGCTAAAATGGAACCTGTCCTTTATGTGTTTCAGAGCCTAAAACTAAAGAAACCTACAAGCAAGTGATTAAAATATTAGAATTATGGAGATAAACAGGCATAACATTAATGACATTACTGTATTAGTTCTTAAGCTAAATAGTTACCAAATTATCACTGACTGTGTCTTTAATTAATTTTGATTATCAGAGATATTTTGTATACATTTACAGAATAAAACACGTCAGAAATGTGCATTTGATCAGATAGCAATTTCTCACTTCTGACATGTTCAATAAAACATGTCTTCAAACTGAAATGAAAAAGGGGTCCTGAACTGGAAGACACGATCCGACCAACATGAGCAGTGGGAGGCAAAATACGAGTACTTTATTCAAGTGTGCTGTAATACATGTAGTACACAGCCCTTGATGTAGCACTAAAATAGCAAAAATCAGATCATGAGACAGCAGAAACCTTAAAATGTGGAGACTATAATTGAATAGCAACTTTGAAGTGAGCAGTTCCATTTAGCAAAGACAGGAACACATTCTAAACCTTTTTCTTAATGCAACCCATATACGACCTTGTGCTAACTTGTAGATAAAAAGAGATTTTCTTAAAGAGAGCGGCATTTTATTCTGTATGGATTATTTTCAATGGCCTTCAATATTCCTCTTCAGAAAATACCTTTTGATCTTGGTTTAAAAGGGAAGCTAAAATCTCTTTGATGACTAAGTCATTGCTAACAAAGCTTTGACTTTTTTGGCAACAGGCTTTCTGATGAGAGGCTTCACAACAGAGGTTTTGTATTATTTAGCCAAAATAGAACTGTCAGATGTCAGGAATGTTTTAGCACACTGAAGCTTGAACACCAATCTGTGCTTACAGTTTAACTTGAATATAATGCAAGAATAATTCATCTCTAATCTACCTTTGTGTTATACTATCTTCAGACAGAGGCCAGAAATTGGATGGCAAAGATGGCAATGGTTTTCCTGCTGAGCAGCAAAGTATATCACTTCATTGTACAAAATACTCCGAACAGTATTGTCCTTAAATTCATTTTTCCCTATTTTAGTAGACCCTATTAGGATCCCAGATGAGCACAGAAAAATTAACAGTATTGTATTTGTTGTACTTCATACATTTCATATGTTCTGACATTAACCTGGACACACACTCTTCTAAACATCCAGCCAGGCATAGCCAAGTACACCCTGCAACAGTGGCATGATGATGATGCCAACTTATGCAATAAAATTATATTCATACTATGATTGCAGTGGTCAATTCCTTGTTAAGCCATGTATGTGTATGTGAGTGTGTGTGTGCATTAGAGACTAATTTGTAGGGCAACATTGTCAAACAAATGCTACCAAGAGTGACGTATGCTCACCATAACTGGATGAGGGATTTAACACAAGAGTGAAGGCACAAGCATAAGAGAATAATATCCATATGACCACTTAAAAACATATATTTTGTTCAGCGAGTCAAGATACAGGTCAAATAAATTTGACTATATGTAGAGAATGTGTTCAATGAGGACCTAATTTACTACAACCATAATTTCTTATACTTTTCTTTTGGATAACACTACACATATACCAGGCAGAAAAAAGAAAGCACATATTACTTCATAAAATTGTTACATTAAAAGAGCATTGTAGCTGCCAAGACGACACATGGTCATAAGGGCAAATCCATATATAGTGGCTCTATCCATTTAGAACAGCTTTTGTCTGTGGGGGCTCCAGCTGATCTCCATAAGCCACATTTAACAACAATTTTTGCTCTTCTTGAAAATGCCTCAAACTAAAAAATACTTTTCATCATTTGCATTGTGGTTTGTGCATTGGTTGCACATCTATTTATTCATATGGTGAGTGATCTAATAAACTACTCATTTTAAGGAAACTGGTGCTGGCTATTAGATTTACAACACAGCATATCAAATTGAATTGTAATATATAAAGTACTGCTATGACCTCAATGTTCTCCTGGCCAACCAAAACCCTCAACTATAGCTCAAGCACTGGGACACATTATTGCAGGAAATAGCAAGATCTTTGGCTTTTCCTGAAACTCTTGGCATGTTCTAAGCGAGAAAGGTACATTGTTCCAGAATTGTACTGCTTTAGCTGAAAAGTATAACTTTCTTAAATTTTGGAAAGCAAAGAAGACTTGCTGCTGAAGACCACAAAACTCTGAAAGGCACACAGAATTTACATTTTCTTTGAAGACAGCGAGGGCCCACCATATAAAATGACCTAAGTGTAATGCACATTGATTTCTAAGACTCCTTTTAGGATCACGGAGCGAAAGTAAAGCAGCTAAGGCCTGAGATGTAGAGGACAATTGGGACACTGCTAAGACTAATTTGCATGTGGCCACCTAGACTCTCAACACAGTCTTAAGTAAATAATCAACTGCACCCAAGAATAAGCCATTGCAATAATTGAGATGGCTCAAAATGGCTTTCTGTACTACTAACGAATGAGCTACCATTAGGAGCCCAAATAAGGAGATAGGGCAGGGTTTCATGAAACAATCTTATTAAGTCAAGCAAGTAGATGATAACTTGTTAACATGTCTTTGAGAGGGAGAGATCACTGTCTAAATGAGCCCCCAGGTTATCATGAGGCAATCAGTGGTGCCGCACCATTAGACAAAGGGCAGAATTTGGATGGTAAGATGGCAGTAGTTTTTCTACAGCAGCAAATTACATTTCAAAGCATTGTTACTAAGCCATGCTGAAATATCCTTCAGACAGTTGTGGAATGAGTCCAACACTGCTTGTTGGGTGTGATCTAGTGTCAAAATGATAGGAGTATCATCAGCATAGTTTATGAAATTAAATATTGGATTGTATACCGAATTGCATGACCAAAAATGTGTAAAATTATACAAAAGTATCAGCATGACATTTATACTTAGTGAAAATAGAGCTGACAATGCAAAATATTTACTTATGGCATGCTTCATTTCAGAGACCTGGTTAGTGTTTCATCAAGTCTGTAAATCTATACTTGCTTTTCAATTTTTGTGTTAGGTGAAAATGAAATCACATTATTCTGGCTCTTTTTCCTTTTTTTGAATAAACCAATATGCTTAGACACTCTTGTTAGTGTGGCAACAGCTAGCGGGTGGGAGTGACTCCTGGCACTTGCCTAACCAATGGTGGTAAAAGTTCAGAGGAACCACCCTGTCCACTTTTTCATCACTTCCTCTTTGCTCTATTAAAAACAAAAACACAGTGCACCTTACACCTAAACTCCAAGATAGATAAGCCCTTGTCCACTTGTGCAGAGCCTGTGTACACACCCATAAATGTGGCTGGAGTAATTAGCAGCCTCCACCTCTGTGGTCACTCAAAATCATTTCTGGCGGTAGCTTTCCTCTCATTGGTTCAGGTGCCAGCCCCACAAGAGGGGTAACTTTGCAGGTTTGCAGGTGTCGCCAGACATTTACTTGTAACAAGGCAGAAACATTTGAAGTGAAATTAATTTCCTGGGTTTTCTGGATTTTCAGGGAGTAGTCACATTTTGCATGGTATATGTTCCGCCCCCACTCACCAGATACCAGGTACTGCAGGAACGAAGATAGACCGATTCCTCACCCTGTGCCTTTTCCACTGATGCCCATAGAAGTAAAGACACAAGTAGGAAAGCGCACCAGGGGAAGGTAGGTAAACAAGAAAAAAATGATATGTAGACTTCCACTCCTAGACTACTCTCCCTAGGAAACTGGTAGGACCCATCCATAAAAGCCAAGCATCTAAAATAGAGAACAGGAAAACAGTGAAGTTCAATGACTTTAGCAAGTAAAGAAAAAACTTTGTGTTATAGCACCAGACATTACATTGTGTAAATATTGCTTCGTTTAGCTCACCCTTCCTTTGACACTGCGCAGTCCAATGTAAGCACTAATGTGATACACAGATTCCAGTCCCAGAAGTGCAAAAGCACAATACTTGCAATAAAATTAATGTCTGAGCCGACTGATAGTCTCAGAGATATATTGCGGATAAAAAAGCCTAAAAGGCAAACAACGGAAACTCCTGTATTCATGAAAACAAGGGATCCCTTTAATGAAAACAAAATGAAAAAAAGAGGCTCACAGAGTTCCGTAAAAAGCATGTAAACACAAAACGAGCCCAATAGGATACCAATCCTCAGGGTACTCCTAGTTCCAAAACAGCAAAAAGGAGAAGGCAATGGCCCTGAGAAGCACACAGATCCAAAATCCAAAAGAGAGGGCAGATATCCAGACAAGATTGCCAAAGACCTCTGTTATTGGAGGGAGAAAGCAATGGACATCGCCGACGGATTCAAAGGAACCAACGCAAAGAGGCAAGCATGATAACCGGAACATTGGTGGCGAAGTCCTTCCGGGGCAGAAATCAGGTAAGAAACCAAGCGATGACGAAAGGGGAGGGTGGCGTCTAAATACTCACCGACCGCTCAAGGAACTCATCTGCAGCTGTGCACCACATACCCCAGAGACAGGATTTAAAGGTAAAGCGCACTGACATACCAGACTATAGAGAAAATAAACCACTAAGGAAACCTATAAGAAGAAAGGAAAATAAGACCGTTCCCCATGATCACTATCTAACTACGGGACATGTCAGTATTCATAAATGCAACTTGATTCCAAGTTGCCACAGTGTGCAGTGATGCCTCTCCAAGCCATATTGTTCAGCAATTATTTATTTCAGTGCATAGGTGCTGCAGAAACACACACACATTACTGGATCTTAATCGCATATCAATTACTTTCTTTAGTTTGAATGTTTTATATAGTCTTTCTCCCATATCTTTTACTCAGTGCTCCAGGATTCATTGTCCATAAATGGTCTATGATTCATAAACTTGCATGTAAAAAAGTTATATCATCATCCAAAAAGCTGAATGAACATTTTAGCATATCTTTCTGCTGTTTTGGAAGATAATTCATTGTGTTTAAGCCGACACGTTGACCGCGGTATTGGTTGCATATCCAGTTCATCTTTGAATTTCAGTGTATGTTTGTAGTCTTTCTCCCATTCCAATTGCATTTTTTTCTGGGATTCATTAGCCCATTTATACTATTGACAGAAGTAACTTCAATCATCAAGAAAGTTAAGTAAAACATCGTTCATCTTTCATCATTGCTTTGGAAAAAATATCATATAAATATATCAATGTTTCAGCTCATTTCATCAAGCACATTCCCCTTTATGATGCCTTCTAGTGGATTATAAAATCAACAGGAATCATAGCAGTCAGTAACCCTGAGTCAAAGTTGAAGATTGAGATATTAATTAAAGATGTTAAGGTGGAACATGAGAAATTGGAAAAAGAGATACTGGAACTGAAAAAGGGAATGAAGAAAGAGGAAAAATAGAAGCAGGTCTCAGATGTAAGAAAATAAATTGAATACCATTTCCAACAAGACGAGGCACCTGTAAAGTTAAGAAAACAACGTTTTTTTCTGGATAAAAATAATTATATGAATGGACAAATGTACACATTTGCGAAAAGATATGAATCACTACTTAAATGATAATTGTTTCATTGAGTGATGCATGGGAGTGTGAAAATCTCCAAAGCAGATACTGAAGAAGGTCCTTCAACAAGTAACATTATTAAATTTACCTTTTTACACAAAATGCACCGGGTATATCTGGCCAGGAACCATCCATATGAAGAGGTCAATGACAAACAAGAGGAATAAGCCAGGCAGGGTAGCAATAACAGAAAATGGGGACTTCCAATGGAACATTGTATGGGAAAAAAACGAACCACAACAGAAAGAATTCAAGATGGCCAACATGAATCTATCAGAGTGATCTTTCCAGTGAGGAGGGAATATCATAGATAGCTTAATATTATATGAATATGGCTATAACATATTTATGATGATAATCTAGAACAAAGATACCACTTTGACTTTACTATGATGTGTAAGGAGGTAGTGGCCAAATCCTAGTACTACATTGACCTTAGTATACAGTTGATGGATAGTAATAGGTGAGGTGGTTGTGTGCATAATCATTAGCAGGAACAGTTGGTGTAAGGACAGGGGTGTTCAGATGCATATGCTACAAGTACAGCACAACATGATGACATTATGACTGTATAATGAGAAAAGATGTTGTCAACAATATTATCACTTATTCAATTATGTCCTTAGGATACGGTCCCTCATGAGAGGCTCTTGTATAGACTTGCTAACATCGGCCTGGGGGAGTCCGTCCTAACATGGATGTCCTCCTTCTTGGAAAACATATCTCAGGACATCTGGCTCCCCCTTCTCTTTCCCTGTACTGACCATGAATGTGGGTGTCCCTCAGGGCTCCATTCTCAGTCCAACACTTTTTAACATATATCTATCTCCCCTTGCACTTCTGGTAGAGGAAGAGGGCGCTAAAATTGTCTCCTACACAGATGACACTCAGCTGATTTTTACATGCGAAATAGTAATCAACTTTGACGGGGCAATGATTAGGTCTTGCCTCACAAATGTTTTGAATTTGCTTAAGATAAATCAGCTAAAGTGTAACCCTGACAAAACTAAAGTTGTTTTCTTTGGAAAACCGGAAACGCTTGACTGGAACTCTTGGTGGCGAAAAGATCTGCCGTCCACGGCAAAGGAGAAAGTAAAAAACTTAGGAATTGTCATAGACAACGCACTTTCCATGCCCTCTCAGATCCAAAATCTAACTGGTCTTGCTTTGGTATACTCTGCATGTTAAGAAAATTCCTGCCGCTGCTACCGCTTGACAGCAGAAAGATTGTCGTACAGGCTCTAGTGACGTCAAAACTTGACTATGTCAACAGTTTGTAAATCGGTCTTCCCAAATCTATTATCCAGTGCCTACAAGTGGTACAAAACGTGGCGGCCAGAGCCATCTTGAGGTCTAAACCCAGATCAAGTATGACCCTCATTTTAAAGTCTCTACATTGTCTACGCATAAAGGAATGGATTGACTTCAAAGCGAGGATCATCTTCTTTAAAGCTTTCCATGGCTTAGGTGCTGGCTCTTTGAATAAGCACGTAAATGGCTACATTCCAGCTAGATCCCTAAGATCTACTAATGCCAACCTGGCCATCATGCCCAAAATACGCCGTGCCTTCACGGGAGGTAGATCTTTCAGCTTTCTAGGCTCAAAGTTATGGAGCAGCCTCCCTGAGCATCTGAGACTAACCACAGACCTACTATCCTTCAGGAAGAACCTGAAAACTTGGCTTTTTAATAACTAATTGGTCTTTTTTCTCACGTTCCTTTCCGCTGTCATGTACCAGGACACTCCAGTCTGAGTAGCTGTGTGCTATATCAAATACACTATTTTATTTTATTTCATTTCATACATGAATATTGTGATCACAAGCTCACATACGCAAAGTGGCACGGCTGGAATTTCACTCAGTACCTATTTGATATTTACTTTTGGAAATGGTTGGAGCTAATTACGTGACACAAGTTGTATGTGTTGTGCACTTTTGCAATGCTTTCATAACACTGTTACTCTGATGTCAATCTCAAGTATTATGTTATGTTATGTGAATTCATAGAGTAGCTAAACACTTGTGAGGATATCCAGGTGCTGAGTAGGGTAGACCTGAGGGGGGAGGAGTAGATCATGCCTGTGTCATCTGGAAGAGCCATGTCTTGAGATTCTTTTGGAAGTCCATGAGGAAGGGGGAGGTTCTGAGGTGATTCAGGAGGTTGTTCCAGGTCTTGCTGCAAGCGTGGGCTGTTAAATTGCATTATGTCTTGTACTGTACATACCAAATACCACCACCCACAATTTTCCCAATGTCAATTTCAGCTGGTGAATCCTGTCAATGATTCCCAGCGGCAACCTTATAACACCCTGTAAATAATGAGACCTGTGGACTTTTGTTTGGTAAGCGCCAACATCTGCATGTTCTGCCCTATTTTAATGCAAATGATACCCTTAGATACTTATTTATCATATTCATTTGAGCAATTAGGACCAATGTTGGTTATAGAACTAACTAAATCATAGCTTTTTACTCTAACTTTGAAACACAGCACAATAGCACACATTCTGCACAATAATTTGAATCATACATGAGCAAGTGATGTTAATGAAATGCCAATACGAAGATTGGGCATCCGTGTGATTCACCATGGCAACCATCTGTGTACTGATGAGAGAAAAGTGTTTGTTTCCACATCACTGATTTGTCAGATATGCTTTATTCAACATGAAGTGATGTAAAATGTTTTGATGTGGTACATGTAGTACCAGTAATACTACAGAGGAGTCAATGTACAGAACTCTAAAGTTAATTTGCATTTTCATCTGTGTAGTCCTGCATTTGAAAATCTACAAACTAGAATGCTAATAAAAATGTACTTTGCTATTCTATGTGAGCCTGGCACAGGAAAGCTGAAGGACTTGTTTTCTTTTCTTACATAGGCTTAACTATTTTCTAAACCTCCGTGCAGCTAGCCTTTAGAGAGCATCTTGAAACATGAACCCTCCCAATAAGAATTATCGTAACTTGCCATTGCATTCAAAAGATGATAACAGGGTAATATTACATACTAAATCTAATTAACTATATAATGTTCTTTCATGCTGTCGCCTTCTCAGACAATATAGGCCCTACATCCTGTACTAGATATGTTCACCTGCCTCTAGATTTTGCAACAACATTTACACCTAAGCATGAACACAACCACAGACCAGTTAAGGCAAGTAGGTGTTTGCTAAGCATGGTCTGGTGGCTTAGTGGACTAATGCATCCACTTTAAGGGCCTGCATTCGACCACATGGTCACAGGTTCAAATTCCAGCGGCTCCACTTAGCCTTTCTTCCTTCTGAGGCTGATAAAATGGGTACCGTTGAGTAACAATAACTATCTATAATAAAGCTCAAAGATACCTTTTGTGCGAACCTGCACTTTACAAATACATGTTATGTTATTTACACAGAATGAACTGGATCACCATTCCACAAACACCTTTGCCAAGACCACTAGTGATAATTGTCCTTGATTACGGAGGCTGCTGGGCATTGCAAGAGAATGTCAGTGCAGTGTAGACATAAGAATGGAGGTGCAAGGACCACCATGCTAATGTCAATGTTCTTGTCCATATGCCTGGTGAGACATCTGTCAGAAATAGCAAAAGGTGGAGATCCCATGGCCCTTGGCAATACCAGGTCCTTGGGGTCACACAGTAGATTGGTAGCCAAATGGATTCACTTTCCTGCAGTGTGCAAACACCACTGACAGAGGGAAATTCAGGAAATAACTGAACCCGCACCTGGACCTCTGAAGAGAATCCGTGGAATTTCCCAATTTTGTGAAATTCTTGGCACCCCAGATGAGATCATTCTTGCGGCTACCTATATCTCACCCAACTTTGTGGCCAACTGAATTCCCAGAGATTACCACAAGTAATGGAGATGCACATCAGGATGGAGAACAATCCCTGGGGGTTACCTGCGCACTCAGGGTGCAGGGGGAAAGAAGAGGGAGAATGCATGGATCTACTATTTGCTAGTGTGTCATACTCCATTATCGCTACAACACAATGTTTATACCAGGCTATGTAAAAAGTGAGTGATGAGTACAGCTAGCCATTCCTTACATGGCAAGAGTTTGGATGGCTGCTGTTGGTGGCAAGGCAGGTATATCAGAATCTCATTGCCACTGCCCTCACCTCTGCCACAACCTTTAAACTGTGTCAGGGTGGCAAGTGAAAATACTTCAGAGGAGTACCATCTCTATCTGCGAAGGTATACATTGAGGTCTTAAATGCCACATTAGTCATAAACGTTAGCCTTCTTAATATGAGTTTGTCAATGATTGCGTCTTTAATGGTGCTATTCATGATGACTCAATCTGCCAATCTAAGGTGTGTGTATTAAGAAAGAAATTAGCTAAGTGCAAATATTCAACTGCAGCAAATGCAAAGCTTAACTTATAAGCCACACATTTTGCAAGGAAACATTTACCATTCCAAGTAGGCTTTCACCATAAGCATATAAGTTAAACTAAAAATAGCATATGGAGTTTTCCAGCATACTGTTGACCACCATATTGCCCATATGCACAAGTTTGTGTGTTGAATGGAATGAACTGCGTAGTGAAAAATTGGTGTCTTAACCTGTGATGCTAGGTCTGGTGCATAAGGAGGTTTAATAAGTGTTTATTGCTTTACGTTTGACAGTCAGGCCAGATCAAAGAAAATATGCGAGGTCGTGTGTGGATCAGCACAACTTATAAGAGTGCATTTAAAAAAAGAGAATATATAGATAGACACAGCAAAATGGGGAGTAAAAGTCAAAAAGTGTCATAAAAGGTATGCAGTATAACTAGGGTTAAATTAAAGAAATAATTAAATCAGGCATAATCCCCAGGTGTTGTAGAATACCTGGACATACCCTTTCAGAAAGTCAGTTGGGGTTAATATATTTGAATTGCATACATTCAGACAATCTCTGCAGAGGTGGTGTTAAATCAAGGCCAGTGTGGTTCTAAGTCACAGTGATGCAGGTTTGCAGACATTTTCATATCTGACTATCCAGGTTGAGGAAGTCAAACCATACAATGAGAAGGAGCTGGAGTGGCAACTGACCCTGTTGGTCTAATCACTGTATCCTGCTCATCAAGGTGAATGTAAAGCCAGATGCCATTTGAGCCAATACTTGGTCTGGTTCATCAGCTCAAGTTAGCTCAACCTGCTACTCCAAGTTGTTAATGAAATTGGTGCAGCTACACTTTACAGCCAGTCTTAGAACTAGGCTCAGATCTTTCCCAAGACTAGCTGCTTTAATTGGCCGTAGCTCTATATTGATTATCTTCAGTGTTGGTTCTACTGGACCCCATCAAATGTATGCAAGTTTCTGTGGCCAGTTATCCCTTTGGATCCGGGACATTTGTAGTTTATCAATCTACAACTGCTTGAATCAGGGCTCTTTGGTCCCTAGTTTTCCTGGGAACTGGTTCTCTCATTTCAGGACAACTTCTGAACATGGAGTGTCATATTGAGGTAAGGATCATTGTCTTCAAACACACACCTGTCAGGTATTTGAAAACATTTCTTTACCAAATAGGGAGGAGATACCTTCTTCTGAGGTCAACCAAATCCAAATGCAAGTAGGCCATTCATGACTCTTTTTTTTTTAAAGCAGCAAACCATTGGTTGATGATCATAAGCAAATATGTTACATGTTCCAATGTAACATACTTCCACTTCACACAGATATGAGTGTTTCAGGCAAAACTAAACAGGATTTATTTTGGTGTTGATATATTATATAAAACATGATATTAATTGTGTTTTTATTTATTTTTCAGGGCCATATGTTCAGCAGTAAAAGCATTCCAATGTTCTTACTTTTACTCCCTTTAGATGTGTAGGTAGCAATTTGTTTAGATGTGTACCTCCATACCCATGTCCAACTTGTTCTTATGATTTACTCCAGAGATCTAGCTTATCCCTGAGTTTGATAAATCATTATGCAGAGGTGCTGGTTGATTAGGTGGGAGCAGTGACATTTGAAACAGTAGTGGGATAAAAACATGCAGACTTACCTTATTATTAAATCTGTGCAAAGTGTTCATTATCTGAATAGTTGTGTTCTTCAAATAAAGAAAGATTTGTAGTTTTCTATTGTTGTATCTGAACTTATCAAGGACAGGATACCATGCCTGCCCACCCTGCCCTGAGTCACTTAGGTATTTGTCAAGCCTAACTGTCTAGCACTGTTCTTTGTGCCAATATCCTATGTTTATTCACCAATTTACAATTTATATGCCAGAACGATAGCTCCAAGAAGTTCAATATGGCTTGCTTTCAGATTATAGTTTGAAATATAAACTTAATCAGGCCTTTCATTATCCCATAGTAGCCTCTCTCTGTTTGATTCTCTTTATTCATCTTACTTTCTCAAACCTGCATTCTCGTGAAAACCGCAGACTCGATTTTCTATTACCTTGATTAGCTAGTTTTTTTTCTTGATTCGGCTCTTTGTAAAGTGCTCAGTTGTGGATATCAGTTAGGGCAGCATAGGCAGCATACAGATCCGTTAAGCAGCCCTGGCATCGCAGGAAGCATGCACATTGATGCAAGTAGTGTCAGTGTTGTCTTTAGTGTTATTGACAAAGTGTTTTGGAACCGCACAATCATTAGTTATTTCTTGACAATCTTTTGATTGTGACAGTAATATGTCTCTGTATTTTTATTTGTATCTTTATCGGGGTGCTATTCTGTTCTTTCTAGCACCTACTACCAAAAGGTGCCAAACGCCACAACCCAATGGTTAGATAAGCAAAAATTATAACAATTGAAAGAAATATGCAGCACACCCTTAAATTAATCAGGACAGTTTCTATTGAAGTATCGAGCAATCCAATGGCTTATTTGATACCAAGCCAATAATCACACATTTGTTGGTGAACAATAATACATTTTCAGATTCTTCAATACTACTCAAAAAAGCAGTCTCCACATCTCTGGTTTGTCTTCACAAATGTATTTATTTTTATTTTTCTTTGATGGTACATCCAAAACAGAACTGCCAACACGTGTTTCATCTCCCCTTAGACTTTGTCAAGGCTGTAATACAAGATATATGCTTCATTTGTAGTTTACCAAATTAGAGAAATATATTCAAAGGAGAAGAGTCTGAAAAACCATCTAACACATACCACCTAAACATAGTTAAATGTACTTTACATAGTACAATTCTTTTCTGTTTCATTGACCATTTCAAATCACATTTAAAAAAAGGAAGAAAACAAATGTCCTCCAAAATCTTATAAATATTAAAGATATATGCATCCTCAAGATCTGAACAAACAAGGACATATTCATTTTTTGTCCCTACAAATTATAAAGATTAAAGAAAGAGACCAAAGAGTCCGACAATATTCAAGTGTATAAAGAGCTAAAAAGCCCGAAAGAAACACCACAAAAGAATACTAGAAGAATAAGTAGACACCCAAAGTATGTCATGAAAAAGAAATCCACTCATAGGACACACTCTATATTGACCTTATAGTTTTCTAAACTTTAATCCGATGCCAAAAGTGCCCAAAATTTGCAGTGAATAAATGGTAGCTCACCTACCAAAAAAACAAACGTTTTCTGACCAAACAATGCATTCCCTCGGGCAATTGTGAAAATGTGCTCACATTATCGCCAGAGTATTCCTCACAAATCTATATGATAAAAGGAGAGTCAAAAATCAGAACACAATCAAACCTATTATATCTTGCATGTTATTTTTATTGTCAAATAATATTATTATCTTCGATTAACTACAACCTCCTATAAGTTTTTCCTATTCATTTTTTTTCCCAAACTCGTACCTAATTCCACTATTTATGTATATGTAAGTCAAGAAGAAAAAAGACTTCAAAAAGCCTCCGTATAATGATTTTAAACATAACGCGATAACAGTTACATCCATACGGAAACACACCTTGTACAACTCGCACACCTATTATTATTTCATAATTTTCAAAGATTCTTTGTTGTAAGTCAGGTCAGTAAACCTGTCGTACAGATCTTATCATTACCACTTGAGCATACCCTGCTATTAGCGGACAAATCTCACCTTGAAAATATATTTGAAGAATCAAGTTAAGCTCCGACCAACAATTTAGTCAACCTTGATAAGTTTCATTCTACAAAAAAAGAAAAGGAAAAGTATAATGGGATATTTTCTTTAACTCGACAGGAGTTCGTCCCAGCCAAAGCCCGCCATATGCGTAAACCCGCACGTTCCAAATATTGAAAAGCTTACCGAGAATGTAATCAACAGCGTCTGTGTTCTGTTACGTGCTCATTATTCTGTGTATGAGCAGACGCTTGAATCTCCCGCATTTACGTGAAAAAGACCGTAAGCGATGTGCGTCTTCGGTCACATGGCATGTCATGTGACCATACATTGGGAAACTGATTTCTTCACCTAATGGCAAAAAACACACTCCATTTTGGATGTGTTTATTTCGTTATAGCATCGCTTGAACCTCCTGCATTTACGTAAACAAACCATACGCGATGTGTGTCTTCAGTCACATGACATGTAATGTGACCATACATTAGAACATTATGTACGTTTCTTCACCTAATGGCTAAAAACACACGCCATTTTGGATGTGTTTATTTCGTAATAGCGTCATCTTATATTTCATCCTAAGATTTCTATACCTAATTACTTATCAGATGACCAATACTATTACTGAAATATTTCTTTCTCAATTGACCCTGACTATTTGGATCATTTGAATTGGTCGAGCGCGATGTCCACATAACATGTCTTATGATTATATACTATAGTGGCATGTTTCCATCAGCCATTGAAAATAGGGTTGTTTACACAGATTTTGTAATCTTTCTAATCTTCTCACTTGTTAGTCTAAAACTATATCATTAGCTAATTTTATTTGTTTTCATTAAAACTACAATTAAAACATACTCCCTTATTTTCTATTTCTCTTGTGTGAGCCTTTCATATGAGGGAAACTAGTAAAAAGGATAGATTGCGAAGAGATATAAGGAGTAGTTGAAATCATTATACTTGTTTAAAAAAGAGAGAGAATAATTCATAAAAAACTGCTTTTCTTCATAGTGATTCGCATATACAGATTTTGTTGAGTCTAAAGTTATATGGATATAGGTCTATCTTACATTTTTAGCGTCAGTTTCTAGAGCATAGACAAGATGTTCTTCCATAAAACATTCATTCCATATGCTTAGTCTGCTATTATTGATTACAAATGAATACGCTAAGACATTGTATTCAATAAGAATTTTTGAAGATTTAGTCTTGTAGGAATACATGCAGTTCCCTGTCAATATTTATTCCCTGGTCAACAGCCCTCAATTTAATTAACCACCTAGATTCCAGTTTCCGTAGGGCCAATGTACGATTCCCTCCCCTTGGGTCTGCCTCTACTACAGCTATTCCATCAAACTTGATGTTAAGTATTTTTGAGGATTGATGTACACTGTTGTAGTGGGCAGCTAAGGAATAATTACTATTGTTATTTTTAATTGCCCTAATGTGTTCCTGAACACGCTCTTTTAAAGGACGAATTGTACTTCGAATGTAGATTAGGCCACATTGGCAATTTGGTATTGCAATTCATGAATTGATTAATTCGATGAGTTTGTCCTGTGTTGTAACTGATTTTTTTTTTATTTTGTCCATGGCAAATTGGCATATGTGCACATTGTGCATTTGTAAAAGCCCGCCGCCTTTCTCGGTAACCAATTCTTAGTTTGCCCTACTATACTGTTTTTAGGTATCGAGGGACTAAGGATGTTTTTGAGCATCCTACCCCTATTGTGAACTTTTCGTAGTTTCACAGCGATATATTTTTTTAAGCTGGAATCCAATTTAAGCAAGTGGCAATATTTGTGCAGTATTCTGTAAATGTCGTGACTTTGTGTATTTTATGATGTTGTTAGTGCAATCCTATCTTTATTTTTATCTCTTTTTTTGTTTGTCTTCAGAAGATCTGCACATCTGACGTTCTTGATCTTGTTCTGTGCTTTGTCTAAAGTCTGACTGTCATATCCGCGGATGAGAAAACAATTTCTCATCTTTGTAAGATCTTCCTGAAATATCATGTCATCACCACAGTTTTTTCTCAGTCTTGTCATTTCGCCGCATGGAATGCCTCTCAATTGTGTAGCAGGATATGCACTTTGGGCATGCAATAGCGCATTACAGGCTGTCGGTTTCCGATACATTTTAAACTCCAGGTTATTTCCTTGGACATTCAGAGTTATGTCCAGGAAATCTATTTGATGTTTATCACTATTGTGAGTAAAAGTCAAGTTATAGTCATTTGTGTTCACATATTTAATGAAGTCAGTTAGGGAGTTCTCATTGCCCCCCCATATCATGAAAATATCATCTATAAAGCGTCCCCAATAGATGATCGAACCCGTCAAAGTATGGGGGCACTCTTTCCATAGATGAAGTTCCTCAAAAAAACCCTTGTAAATGTGTGCGAACGATGGTGAAAATTTCGCTCCCATTGCCAGACGGGATGCCTGTCTGAACCATCCTCCATTATGCTGGAAAAAGTTGTTATCCAAGGCCAAACGAGTAAACTCTAAAATCATTTGGGTGTGCTCATAGAGCGTTGCATTGCGTTTAGATAGAAAGTATGTTAATGCCTCCATGCCCCATGATTGTGGAATACAGGTATATAGAGCACAAACATCTAGTGTGACCAGCATAAAATCGACACAGCAAGATAGATCTTCCAGTTCATTTAATAAGTCCTTGGTATCTTCTATAAAGGATGGTAAACCCCATACTATTGGTTTTAGATAGATATCTATATATTCAGAGATTTTTTCTGTAGGTGCACCTATTCCTGAGATAATTGGTCTCCCAGGTGGTGTAGTCAGATTTGTATGTATCTTCGGTAGAATGTATATACATGCTGCTCGTGGTGTTAAATTCAGCATGTATCTATATTCCATATCTGATAATGGGCCAGAGTGGAGGTAAAAACCTAAAGTAATTTCAATAAGTGTTGTTAACTCTCTCATCGGATTATATGAAACTTTAATATATATTTCACTCTCAGTCAGTTGTGTGTCCATCTCTTTGGTGTACATTTCCAAGTCCATCAAGACAATGTTGCCCCCCTTATCTGCTTCTTTTATTGCTATATCTGTGTATCCTGTGAGTTTCCCCAGTGCAGCTCTTTCCATTTGATTTAAATTGTCCTTAAAACCTTTCTGTTTTTTCCAGTCTATATAGATCTTCTGTAACAGCTCTGTAAAAACAGTCTATCATGTTGTCCATAGGTAATATAGGTGTGAACCTGTATTGAAGAATCTGAAAATGTATTATTGTTCACCAACAAATGTGTGATTATTGGCTTGGTATCAAATACGCCATTGGATTGCTCTATACTTCAATTGAAACTGTCCTGATTAATTTAAGGGTGTGCTGCATATTTCTTTCAATTGTTATAATATTTCTATAGTGATTTGCTGTCTCCATTATTTTCTATGAGAGTGTGTTGCAGTACCATTGATTGGTCTTGTGTGGTGCCAGACTTACTCTAATGCAGTGCTGAAGTACATTTACTACTGTTTTCTGACCTTTTTGGCTGTACTAACTTTAGAAGTGGAGTTTCTGAATAGCAATGAGCTTACTATTTTTTTTAGTGGGATTTTGTGTTAAGTATTTTCCATTTCCCATTCATTCTTCTATTCCTCTCACGTTCAGTACAAAAATGTATGCCTTTGTGTTAGAAGATCTCTACGGTCAGGAAGGAGATCTCTGCACAGAAAAACCAGGTAAGACAGAGGCAGGGACCTCTGCAGAGGTTTCTGAATCATTTTTTGTAGTATGTGAGTAGTACTATTGGAGTTCTACTAAACCTGTGTACTACAAAGTGCAATTTGTGTATAGGCCCCATCATGTAGGTGGGTAATGTTTGCTGATAATGTTGGAGGGGATCACATTCATACTTAGTACTCTTTGTGTAAACTAACTGGGTCCACTCAATATCATTTTTACAGTGACCATTTCACAGTTAAGCTCTCTGCACATATTACCAGTGATTTTCTGTGGCTCTTTCTGCCACCTGCCCCCCCCATCAGAGGAAATACATTTACAATTCACACAAGCATGTATATGTATTTACATAAAAACAAAACCGATAATCCTCTTATCTGTGATGCTGCTTGCATAAAAGTATTCTACTTTGAATTAATGGGGGAATTTTCATTCAAATAGATTCATCTCATGTACATATAATAGTTTTATGTCCACTGAAGGGTAAAACGAAATAGGTTTTGCCTGTAGAAAATTATTTCTTCATTTCTTTTGAATCTGCAATATAATATTAATATCCTGGAAGAATATACCATGTATTCAATGCTGTTCATTTGAAATACAAATTATACCAGACACGACTCGATACAAATAAGCAAAGGGAGATGCATGTTTATTGTGTAAGTAAACCACTAGTAACCCTCATACGATTTCTTATAATAGCATAAATGCAAGACTCTTCAGTTGCCCTAATCAAAGAGCTAAATGCAAGTGTAAGCAGGTATTTTTAACATACCCATTAATAAGCCCTTTGTGTTGTCAGCTGATCGGACCATCTGTCGAGGCTAGCTGCTGCTGTCAACATAATGAGACGAATTTTCATTCATTTACTGATTTTTTACAATTTTTTAACAATTTTAAAATTTATGTCAGATATAACTTTGCAGAGACTCCATTTTGCTTTACAGGTTTGCAGTGGAGGTAACCAAAAAGTATACTGAATTGTTCCACAGTAACAACGTTGAGTCTTGTAAAAGACCTGCACACTTTTGCAAGTAACAACAGTATAGGCCCGTCCCCTGCGGGAGGGCTGGAAAAGTGAGTCGAGGAGGTGTGGAGGGGAGGTTTGGGGACAAAAAAATAAATTAAAAAATGTACCTGAACCCCGCCAACGCCACCTGCCACATTGCGCTCTTCCTTCTTCTGGGCACTGGCTTCTATACTGCACTGTGGCATGCAGCATCATGATTGGCCTGAGCACTGGCAACTTGCACTCCCAGGCAGACTGGGAGCCTGTGCCTGCTCTCTCTAGCACCAGCAACGCAGCTGGGGCTAGAGAGAGCTTCACTGCGCATGAGGATTGGGTCGGCCTGAGACAGCCGGCAAACCCTCATTCGCAATGAAGGGAGTGCGCTACCTCTCCTCCACCAGTATTGTCATTCCCCTGGACCTGCCCCCAAGACTCATTAGAGTTCTGTGGGCAGGTCCAGGGGATTAAAATAAATAATAATAAAACTGGTTTAAAAACCATCTTATTATTGTTTTATTTGAGGGTAGTGGCAGGAGGACGGCACTCCTCAGTTCTAATGGAGGGACCTCTGCTATGTAACAACGTGTACAGATTCTAGACAGGATGTAGATTATTATTCAATCAATCAGGCGTTTGTTAAGCATGACTACTCACCCGTAAGGGTCTCAAGGTGCTGGGGGGGTTAGCAGGCTCCAGTCCATCAAGGGGGGGAGTCAGTCGAAGAGCCAGTTTTTGAGGTTTCTTGCGAAGATGGGGAGCGATGTTGTCTGTCTTAGGTGGAGCGGCAGGGTGTTCCAGGCTCGGGCTACGAGGAAGGAGAAGGAGCAGCCTCCCGATCTGGTCTTTCTGGTGCGGGGGACCACAGAGTAGGAGAGCTGGACTGATTGTAGGGTCCTCTGGGGTGCGTGGAATTTGAGTCAGCTGTTCAGGTATGCTGGTCCGGTGTCGTGGAGGGCCTTGTGGGTGAGCATCTTGAAGGTTGCTCTAGCTTCGATGGGGATCCAGTGGAGTGTGCGCAGGTGCTGGGAGATGTGGCAGTGTCTTGGCCGGTCAAGGATCAGTCTTGCAGTGGCATTCTGGATGTTCTGTAGCTTGCGGGTGAGGTTTTTGTTTATTCCGGCATAGAGTGCGTTGCCGTAGTTGAGTCTGCTGGTGACCAGGGTGTGAGTGAGGGTCTTTCTGTGTTCGAGGGGGATCCATTTGAAGGTCTTACATAGGAGGCGGAGGGTGTGGAAGCTGGAGGACGAGACAGAGTTGATTTGGCGGTCCATTTTGAGTCCAGGATGATTCCCAGGTTGCATGCGTGGTCTGTGGGGGTGGGCGGGCAGGCTTCTGAGGGTGGGGGGCCACCAGGTGTTGTTCCATGCGTCGGGGTTTGGGCCCATGATGAGTACTTCTGTTTTGTTGGTATTTAGTTGTAGGCAGCTGTTTTTCATCCATTTAGCGATGGCTTCCATGCCTTCTCAAAAATTGTGTCTGGCGGTATTGGGTTCGTTGGATAGGGAGAGGATGAGTTGGGTGTTATTTATTATATGATGTCTTTTATGATCCTGTTACATTTATTTTTGTGTTTTTAATGAATTGTAACTTTGTGATACTTGTGTCTTTTATGAATTTGAACTTTCGAATAAAGACTATGATGATGTAAAAAGAGTTGGGTGTTGTCTGCTCATGACACAATGTTGAGTCTGTAGGTTCTGACGATGGGGGCGAGTGGAGTCATGTAGACATTGAAGAGTGTAGGGCTGAGTGAGGACCCCTGGGGGACTCCGCAGGTGGTAGGTGTAGGGGAGAGGAAGGAGCAGATCCAGTTGAGGGCCTTGTCTTGGATCCCTGCATTGTGGAGTCTGCGTATCAGGGTGCAGTGAGAGACTGTGTTGAACGCCGCTGAGAGGTCGAGGAGGATTAGGGCTACTGTTTCTCCTTTGTCCAGTAGGGTGCGGATGACGTCTGTTGCAGCGAGGAGGGCGGTTTCTGTACTGTGTTTTTTTCTGAAGCCGGATTGGGAGGAGTTGAGGATGTTGTGCTCTTCGATGAATGTGGCGAGTTGGCTGTTGATGGCTTTCTCAATGACTTTCGTTGGGAACGGGTGCAGGAAGATGGGTCTGTAGTTTCTGAGGTTGGTAGGGTCCGCCGAGGGTTTCTTCAGGAGGGGGTTGACCTCGGCGTGTTTCCAGTCATCGGGAAACGTGGCGGTTGCCAGGGAGCAGTTGATGGTGTGGCAGAGCATGGGTGCGATGTTGTCAACGGCTCTATTGAAAATGTGGTGGGGGACAGGGGTCCATGGGGGCCCTGGAGTGGATTGACTTCATCGTCTTCAGTGTGTCTTCGGTGGTGAGGGCTGTCCAGTTGTCGATCTCTGGCTTCAGGGTGTCGGGGGTGGATGGTGAGGGTTCAGTGTGTTGGTTGTCTTCGTCGAAGTTGTCGTAGATGGTCTTGATTTTGTGGTGGAGAAAGGTGCTGAGTTTGTCGCAGTGGTCTTGTGAGGGAAGGAGGTCTGTGGACTCGCTGGTGGGTTGGGCAAACTCCTTGAGGATGTTGAAGAGTTCTGTGCTGTTTTGTGCGTGAGTGGAGATTCTGTCTTCAATCGCTTTTTTCCTAGTTTTTCTGATGAAATGGTGGTGGTCGTTGGTGGCGGCTCTGAAGTTGTTGTAGGCTTCTGTGTATTTGGTGTTCCTCAAGCCTTTTCGAGGCGGTGGCAAGTGCGTCTGGACTCTCGAAGTTCGGCGGTAAACAATCTGGCTTTCTTGGCGTGGGTGTTGTTTTTTTCTTGAGGGGGGCTATGGTGTTGGTGCTGTCGGAGATCCATCTGTGCAGGGTTCGGGCTGCGGTGTTCGGGTCGTTGTTGTCCGCGATGGTTGGGGTGGAGTTGCTGAGTGATGAGGTTAGCTGGTCGTCGGTGATTCTGGTCCAGTTTCTTCATGGGAGCAGGTGTCTGTGGATGGTGGGTTTTCTGAGGGTGAAGTGGACGCATCGATGGTCAGTCCTTGGGAGTTCGGTGGTGTGGCTGCAGGTGATGGAGTTACCTGTTCTGAAGAGGGGGCGAGGGTGTGTCCTGCTGGGTGCGTGGGTTCAGTGATGATCTGGTGGAGTCCAATGTTGTGGAGGTTGTCCAGGAGGGATGTGGTTCTTGGGTCCTGTTGGTTGTCGAGGTGGAAGTTGAGGTCTCCCAGTAGGGTATAGTTGGTGGTTGCAATGGCATGCGGAAGATGATGTCCATGATGGAGTTGGCAAAAAGTCAGCGGGGTCCAGGGGGTCAGTAGATGAGGGTTCCTCGGTGGTGGGAGGGCTGGCCAGTATCTTGAAGTGAAGGTTTTCCATCAGGTCTGTGGGCTCGTAAGGGAGTGTGCTCAGGCAGAGGTTGGATTTGTGGACGATGGCGATTCCTCCTCCCGGGCAGGAACGGCGGACCTTCCTGGAGATCATGTATCCTTGGGGAATGGCGATGGTGATATCTGGTCCCGAGTTGGTGTTGGTCCATGTTTCGGTGAAGAGCGCTACGTCCGGGGTGGTGCTGTCGAGGAGGTCCCAGATTTCGGTGGCGTGTTTGTGGAGGGATCAGACGTTGAGGAGGAGGCATTGCAGGATCTTCAGTTGGGTTGTGGTTTTGCGGGCGGGTTGCGCCGGGTCCGTGGTCTTGGCGGTGCTGCAGGTGTGCCGGCAGCAGTGACAGCTGAAGGGTCCATGGGTGTCGGCTCGTGATGCTAGCTTGCAGTTGTTGTTGCATCCTGGGTTGAGAGCGTGGAGTGCCGCTGGGTCGTCGCGTTGGTGTTGAGGAGGTCCAGGGTTCCTGGCACTGGTCGCGGTTGGGTCGCGGACGGGTGCAGACAGCCGCAGCGGACGCCATTAACAAGGGGTCGGGGAGGGCTGGACAGCTGGGAGACGGGAGCGGGGAAGGGAGCTGGATTGGGCCGGCCACATTGGTCATGCTGGGGGGGAGGGGACGCGGGGGGTAGCAGCAGCAGGGAAAAACAGGCAGAAATTGCAAAAAGAGAGGAAAGAGTGAAAATGAGGCAGTGAAAGGTGCAAGAAAAGTGGGGGAAAGACACAGAAGGAGAGTGAGAGGGGAAGATTAAATCAGTGAAAAATGATTGAAAACAGAGGAAAGACACATGGGGGAGTGAAAGTGGGAGATTGAAATCAGTAAAAAACAAGTGAAAACGGAGGAAAGACACAGAGGGGGAGTGAAAGAGGAAGATTTAAATCAGTAAAAAACGGGTGAAAACGGAGGAGAGACACAGAGGGGCTGTGAAAGGGGGAGATTGAAATCAGTCAAAAACGAGAGAAAACGGAGGAAAGACACAGAAGGAGAGTAAAAGGGGGAGATTGAAATCAGTGAAAAACAAGTGAAAACGGAGAGAGAGAAAGGAGACAGAGGTCCAATAGACCACCAGCAATGAGGTGCAGGTAAAACCTGCGGGTGGAGGAGGGCTTCGCACACCAGCACTCGAGAGTGCAGGGGCTCAGGGGAAGGCCTCTCTTGATGGTGGTGCTGCGAGGGAGGTGAGCAATTTCACTGACTATGAGTATAACAATGGATAGTCCTTTCTTGTCCAGCCTGCAGCCCACTCTGTCATCTCTTATCTACTAAATTGTGGAAGAAGCTGCCCTAGAGCTGCTAGCCGTTCCTGATGGTAAATAGATTACTGTAGAGCTTTGTCACCAAATAATATGTAAATTAAAAAATATTATTTTACTTCTTAAGCATTGAAAACAGTTGTAATGCAATATTTAATAGTCCAATAAATCAGAATGATAAAGATTTCAAACTGCTGGAGGAAAGGAAATATAATACATTTAGGGATCCTCTTTGAGTGGGTTGGAAAACCGTATAATGCACCTCCTCCTCAGAAATAATGATGCACATGTAACCTACAGGACACACATATTACCTCATAACTTTTTGTGGAACAACATGCGGACATCTGTGTTTCAATGCAATTTCACATTCTCCTGGTTTTCACCCAACGACCTAGGGAAAAATTCCACACTCTTATTGCCGACCTCATTGAAATTGCTTGTGAGCATATATTTAGGCCCTTACTGCTGCATCAATTGTGCTCCTTCAGTTGTCAAATTATATCAATTGGATTTATGAACACCTTTAGTGGCAAAGGAATGGTATGCTTTATAGTGACATTGAAGAACTTAAAATACAAATAGCTTTGTGCTGGTGTGTACAGTATGCCACTACCAGTCAGTCTAATGCAAGTACTAAACTAAATGACTAGCCAATAAAAATGGTTCTGAAGTGTACTTTACTATATACTGCAAATAAAATGCACAATAGGTTTTAGGAGTCATGCATTCAGTGGTTAGGAGCTGCTACATAAGGAAACCCCGACTCTGCAGCATTACAATTCGCAATTGCATTGATAAGCTACATGCAATAGCCCATGTTCAAAATCTTTCAGTCTAAGGTATTCCAACAACCATATTAGAAATTCTTAAGAAAAAGTGAATGTTAAAAAAAGACAGACCATCACAGGTTATGCAATTGCAGCACTGGTGAATGGGTACTGTTTTTGTGTTCCAGATCCATCATAGTCTGATAAATCTTATCCAAAATGCTTTCACCATCTATCATGTAAGCCAGAAACACCTGGACAAACATCATGTTAAAAAGATTAACTTGTTTATGATAAAAGTGTTCTTTTTTGTACTGTGTCTGTAGCCAGAAAATGATGTACTGCGTTTGAAGCCTAAATGTTTGTTTCCTTAGGTAAGGAGCTTTTACACTGGCAACCATATTTTCTATCTACAAGGAGCATTTTTACGCAAATTTCTATTTACTAACATCGGTAGACCAGGATTTGCATGAAAAATGTATGCCTTTTGAGGCAGATGGAACAGTTTTCTAAATCTTTTTACCTTCACACACACAAACTTATATAATCATGTGCTTGACATCCTTTACATCCTTCAACTAAGGAGCAAGCATGTGTGCTTTGAAGCAAGGCAGCCTAAAGTGCACCAGAGATAGCAGAGGGAAAAATAGCACGGTATGTCAGTAGCTGTGTGAATTCATTGTAAAATCCGTGCCTTAGTCTTGTTTCTGGAAGTCAGCATTCTCCAACATGACAAAGTACAATGCTGAAGCCAGGAAGGACCACTCAATGTCAGATTCAACATAACAAGAAGGGTATCTTTTATGGCAACATGACTAAGGAAGGATGGTAGATTCATTTTATATTATTAGTGGTTTTATAAAGCGCTAATCATCCATGACAGTAACCAGGTGCTTTGTAGCAGGCATTTGAGACCAGCCATGGGGGCTCACTTGAAAAGCCAAGTCTTCAGCTTCTTGCGAAATTCAAGAAGATATGAGAAGCCTCTGATATGTTGTGGGAGGTCGTTCCAGGCTTTAGGGGTCAGGTGCAAGAAGGCACAGCTCCCTGCTTTGCTTTGTGTATGTGAGGGGTTTGTGCTAGTGAGAGACTGGCAGAGCGGAGTTGTCTGGAAGGCTGGTGGAAGTGAATGCAGCTGTCCAGATAGGTAGCGTCAGTGTTGTGGAGAGCTTTGTAGGTGTGAGTGAGAAGTTTAAAGAGTGCACGTTTGTGTAGCTGGAGCCAGTGGAGTTCCCTAAGGGATGATGTGGGCTCAGTGTGGGAGGTTGAGGAAGATGTATTGGACAGTCTGCAGTCTTCCTGTGAGATGGTTGGTAATACCTGCGTACAGTGTGGTTTTATAGTCTAGTCTGCTGGTGATGATGGCTTGGGTGATTGTTTCCTGTGTGTTAGGAGTCCTAACTTTACTACTCCTAAACTGAGAAAAATCCTAACTTTAAAACTTTCGGTATTCGCAGAAGGCATTTAGGAGTCCTAAAGTTAGGAGTCCTAACTTTACTACTCCTAAACTGAGAAAAATCCTAACTTTAAGACTTTCGGTATTCGCAGAAGGCATTTAGGAGTCCTAAGGTTAGGAGTCCTAACTTTAGTACTCCTAAACTGAGAAAAATCCTGACTTTAAGACTTTCGGTATTCACATAAGGCATTTAGGAGTCCTAACTACTACTCCTAAACTGAGAAAATTCCTAACTTTAAGACTTTTGGTATTCACAGAAGGCATTTAGGAGTCCTAAAGTGAATATCAAAATGAGTAAGTGCCTTCTGTAAATACCAAAATGAGTAAGTGCCTTCTGTGAATACCAAAATGGTAGTAAGTTTAGGATTTTATCTTAAGTTAGTTCTGTGAATCGGGCCCTCAACAATTTTTGCTTAGCAGTCTGTGTCTGTTGTGTTGCCAATTGCCCACATCACCACAATCTTTTGTGGCACTTCCTCTTCCTGGAGTATTCTACCACCAGGGCCTTCTTTGTCTGGTGAAGTGTTCCCAGATCTAGAGATGTTCTTAGGAGCTCTTGGCTGAGGTGCCAGTTTTATCCTGTTCACTATCTACTGAAATTGTACCACCCAATCCTAACTATTTCCTCACAATCTACCTACTCTCTCTTTCAGCACTTTCCGTTTACCTTACGGTAAATTTAAAAGGAACCATTTTTCAAAATGACTGAATCGTTTTGCCACTAGGTAGTTCTTATGCCACTCCCCTATTTAAATGAGCTCTTCTCCCACCTTAGAGGGTATAAATTGGTTCTTTCCTCCAATGTGACTGGAACTTTGGTAATTAAGTGGTTCGATTAAATTAATAGAAGAGAACCTCCCTGGCATCTCCAAGTTAAAAGAGGTAGAGCTAATGCTGCCCTTTGCTCTTCTACCTGTTCCTCACAATTCCCAGATAGCTAGTCCCTAATAAATGGTCAGCAGCTAACAGCTCTCTGTCCTTATTGGGCTCAGATGCCAGATAGTGTCTTTGGAGCCAGAGTAGTTAACTCTCTCAGCCGAGGATGTGTATTCCATATCTGGGGTCATGATGAATGGTAAGAGTGGTTTTAAGGAATTTCTGGCCCAGGAAGCTTTTAGTGCCTTTAGTTTTACACTTATGTTATTAAAAATCTGATTTCACCATTAAGTCTGGTTTTAACAATTAAAAAATACTTTCGAAGAACTTTGCTAGCATATTGTATGGGGAAGATAAGGGAATAAATATTTTAATCACATCAAAGCCCGCATTATGGAAATTGTAGTTGAACCTACACATTGGAATAGGTTGTAGGGTTTTAGTCACTTTTTAAAAGTAGAGTTTAACACTTTTCCATATATTAGGCACTTATATACTATATTTTTCTCCTCAGAAACACATTCTAGCTTGTAGAAATACTTACTAGCTAACCCAAGCTGGGCTAGAGCCATTGTGCAATCCTCGTTCTGAGAAGGCTTGGTCCCTGAACCATTCAAAAGTGCATAGGTTTTACCATTACTTAAAACCCCATGACTGGACCACAATGTACCATGTTATAGACCAGTCTCTCAAATACCTTTTCTCAGCAAATTTATGGAAACTGCAGTATTTCAACAGCTGTCCTAATGTGTTACCAAAAACAACGTGCTCCATGCAGAGCAGATGTTCTTTCATGCAGACCACAGCACCGACTATGCCTACGTCATTAATATTGCTTGATTTAACTGTGGCTTTTGGCACAGTTAATCACTCAATTTTCCTCACCAGACTTACTCATATTGGCCTGTGGGACACAGCTTTGGGTTGACTTAAGGATGTTTTACCCGTAAGATCCTTTTTAATTGGCACATATTGAATCTTCTTCCAGGTGTCGCCCAAAGTTTCATACTTTCATGACTCCTTTTTAACTTTTATTTAATTTTTTCTCACACCAGATTGAGTTTTTTGGTCACAAACTCTTTCTCTATGCTGACGACCAAGGCTTTGTTACATTTGCTTAGCTTTTTAGTCAGTGTGCATCCATTGATAAATTCCACACATCTTGAGTTAAATGGTTTCAAAACAGAGATTCTTTCACCATCTATGCCTACTATTTTCTAGTCTTCTAGCCTGGGCTCTCCTCCATCACCATGCAAAAAATCTAGACATCAAAATCAATGCCACGCTAATTCAAAAAGAACAAGTGGCAGCTGTAGTTAAGTCTTTACTGTTGCAGTTACACTGCCTGATACAAATGCTTTACCAATTTACCTCATCCCCAACACTTGCTGTTATTCTATTTACTTAGAACTATTAGCAACACTTACTGAGAAATTGTTGTTTTTAAATTTGTAGCTGAACTAGCCAGCCATGTCCAGTGCAGGTTCTATATCTCTCAAATTCTGACCTAAATGTACTGGCAGTGAAGGAGGCAATTTTTTCTAAGTCTCTCTGCCTGGTCCATGAGGTGATTTAGTTTTAGTAGCTCTCCCCCAGTCCCTGATTTGAGCTCAATTTTCCTACCCATAACCTTGAAATCATCTTCTCATTAAATTTGAATGATTCCCAAGTTCCAACAAAGACAGTAGGAGGATGGACCTTTTCGGCTCTAGCTGCCCAAAGCTGTAACTTGCTCCGAGATTCACTCAAGTATGAATCCGACATCATGAAATTTAATTGGAGGCTTAAGATATGGCTCTTTCAGAGGAAGCTTAAGATATGGCTATTTCCCTGTGTCTATCATTGTCTACTGCAGCTGTAGCATGAATTTGTTTATGACCTGTTTAGCACCAACATACTGCAGTGGGTGATAGATAAGCTCTAAAACAAATATAAACAAAAATCCTTTCTTAAGCGTTTATAAGGTACACTTTAGAGGTGACTACATGCCGTAAGCCTTTCACCTTGATGTGTTACTGCAGTGCTTTTAAACTGCAGCCCACCCAGAGCACAGTGGTGCCAAGGACAGACATATTTTTGTCATATATATGGGTGGTATACATTTAAATCACTGCCATTTTTTAATTTTCTGTCTCATCTGCTGTAACCTTACAGCAAAGTAAAATAGGCCAATTGAGTGAAACCACTTTTACCAATACTATTTTAGGGCCAGAACACATGGACTGTGGCATTAATTAGCAGTGTCACAGTGCACAGAGCCCTGATACCGACCAAAATAGAGCTCAGAAATAAGTGAAACTCCTGGAGTTACTATACAGGAATTTAGACACCGATATATGCTTGCATTAACGATATTTTGCAACACATTTTGACCACAGAGTCATTTTGAAAGTAGGAAGAATGTAGATGTTTCACATACAATCAAGCAGTAAGTTCTACAAACATTTTTGGATACTTTTTCTTCTACACCCACATTAGAGATAGGAGTGTCTGCTGAGGTTTTTCATCCTGTAAATGCACTTAATTCTTCCCTTAACAGAAATTAAGTTGCATGGGTTTTGGGTATGAATGTTCTGATAAGAAATATGTATATACAAAATCTTGACAGTTTGAGGGTATTCATCTACATTTCAGGAAAACCCACCCAGAAAAATCCAAGAATGCCACCCTAATCGTAAAATTATAATGGGTCTGTGCCACCAAACTGACTGAATTTCTTAAAAAAAATATTCCCTTTTTGAGGATAAAAATCTGGAAACCGGGTTTTGTGAATCATGATTGAGAATTTACCCTTACATTTGCCTTTCTTGGTTGTTTGCCTTAGTAGAACTTAAGTGGGCACAAACATTGAAGAACCAATCACGGGCCAGACCTTGTGAAAACGCTCAGTCAGGCTGAAGCGGTGGGTTCCGGCCCAGATTCATGGGCTTGGACCACCATCATCATTTTTCTAAAGCAGAGAAGGCTCCAAACCCTACCTGGGTCATACAGACCCATTAGACTTATGAATAGTGATGGAAAGATATTTTCAAAGGTATTAGCCGCACAGCTAAGCCTTATTATTGGCAAAGTGATATCCCCTCTGCAGCATAGTTTCATAACAGGCAGAGGCACTACTGATCATATACGAAGGGTCGTAACTAAGCCTGGGCAAAGCACTACGCTACGCTCGCGTAGTTTGCGAAGTTCGCGCTACTTCGCACTACGCGAATTGTACGTAGCACAGTGCGAACACGCGTAGCGTAGTGTTGCGTAGTGCTGCGGTCATTTTTTGCTTGCTCGCGGTCCTCAACGTCAAGTTGGCGACCGCGAGCAAGCAAAATGACATCCGGGCGAGACTTTTTCCTTGTTCGCGATCAGCAACATCAAGTTGGCGATCGCGAGCATGGAAAATAAACCTCCCGGCGAGATTCCCAACGCGAGGAGGTCAGGTTTCTCATTGCGAGTGGTCACGTATGCTCGCGACCGCTCGCGATGAGAAACTACCAGTTCACGTTGAGAAAGCTGCCGCTCGAGTAAAAATCTACTCGAGCAGCAGAAAACTACAGCTCGCACTGTGCAAGATGCAATTTTCAATGATTGCACAGTGCCGGTTGCTTGTCCGCACTGTGCAATCATTGAAAACGACATCTGGCACAGTGCGAACAAGGTACTACTAAGTTTGCGAAGTGCTACGCGTAGCTCGCGTAGTGCGAACTGCACTTTGCGTAGCTTCGCGAAGTGCTACTTCGCGAACTACGCCCAGGGTTAGTCGTAACACTGCTTGATGCAGCATAAACCTCTGGAGACTCTATGGCACTGCTATTACTTGATGTAGAGAAGGCGTTCGATAGGGTCTACTGGGAATACCTTTGGCCCATTCTTAAGTGGTTCGGCGTCAGAAAGGGTTTTGTTGACGCAATCTGGGTCATGTATCTGGCCCTTGCTGCTCAGCTCTGCTTAAATGGCGGACATAAAGAAGCACTCTTGATTACAAGGGGGACATGACAAGGCTGTCCTTGCTCCCCTCTTCTCTTCACGTGCTATATAGATCCCCTGCTCCGGAGGATCGACGCTAACAGGAATATTAGATGAATGTGCTTTCAAGGCCGTGAAACCAAAATCCTGAGTTATGCTGATGAGGTGAGGTAAATTTTATTTGCATGATTAATAAAAATCTTACAATTACTACATTCTTAGAGAAAACACACCAATTTAAAATACAGACCAAAAAATGTTAAAATTTCTTAAAGACTAAAATAGTTTTTTTAAATAAACATAAACACAAATTATAGACATTACATCAGACCGTCATCTTTCCAGGACTTAATATAAATAGTGTCAATTAATATTTCTATAATTTATGTGTGATATCATAAAAATAGTCCTAAATTTTGTCCTTAAGTATTTTAGACTTCCAGACTTCCTGTGGGCAACTCACGGGTATCTAACTTCTTTTTCACAAGTATTTAAAATTTAGTAAAATTGGCGTTCATTTTAATATCCGTTGGTCTAAAACAAACTACCATGGCATGTCTGCAGGTACGGACACCTCTGTCAATGAAGCAGTTTTACAAATATCGTTTTCTTTCCGCCATCATTACTACACATATACAAACAAAATGCAAAATACTTTCGTCCCATAGTTATGTTAATGACCTGGCTGTTGGAACATCTGATCCCCAATCAGCGCTTGCGGAAATTGAGACGGAGGCCCAGCTCTTTGGGAGGATTTCAGGATACTCAATCAGCAGAAATTGCAGATAGCTATGAATAGTTTGGTAGATCTGGAAGACCCCCGGGTGACGCAGAGAGCTACCTATTTTGAGATGAATAATACATCAGCGTTGGAGCAAATTGTGGAACTAAACTTAAGACCAGTCATTTATAAAGAAATATTTTGATAGGATTAAGAACCTTCACCTATCTATTGTCAGTCGGTGTAATACAATCAAAATGATTTTGTTTAGCCGAAATCCTGTACCTCTTTAGGTCTATACCTTTGGAATTTGAAAAGTATTGCTTCAGGGGTTGGAAGATATGTTTAACTGGTTTATCAGGGCTTCCGGGAAGACGAGGAGAGCACTGAGGTTTCTGACACTCACAAGAGAGAGAGGGGGATGGGCAGTGCCAGATCTCAGATTGTATCACTTGGCCACAACTCTACAGCATATGCAGGGCCTTGTGGGTGGGATCTCAGTAGACCGTTGGAGTAGGATGGGATCACCAGATGTCTATGAGTTATTATCAGGAGATGAGGCTCAAAACTGGTTCCTGAAATATAATGAACCTAGCTATTATAAGAGAGCTAGATTCAAAACTTTATCAGCCACATTTCAGGTATGGATGGCTTTTAGAAGGTAAATAGGGCTTGGTATGATGAATTTTTACACTCCGCTTTTTAGGATCCTGGCACCTCCAAAGATTTTTCATGATACAGCTATGTCATGCTGGGAGGGTCTGGGAATCCTGGGGATTGGGGACCAAATGGATGTGGATGGAACTCAGTCATTTAATGATGTTCAAGCTAACTGTGGAGTTGATAGGAAAAATGTTTTTAAGTACTTGCAAATACGAAGCTTCCTATCGAAGAGAAAAGGGAGACCAACGGGATTTAACAAAGACCCTATCATGGAGGTGGTTAGGGATGACGAGGAGTGCACCATCAGTCATATATATGAGGGGCTGACTCAACTGAAGTAGGACAATCTCAAGAAACAGACGGAGAAATGGAAACAAAATCTAGGCACACATCGTGGCTTCTTCTTAGCTTCTTTGGAGTTAGGGAATACTATCTTGTGCTCGGACGGATTCCAAGCACAGCACTACAAAACGTTTTTTCACGATACCATAAGATAGCTCAATGGGGGGGTCAAGCAGAGGTCAACTGTCCCCGATGTAGTTGTACAGAAGCAGATGAAATACATATGTTCTCAACATGCCCCCTCCTAGAAACTCTGAAAAGGGATATAGAAACGTTTTTACATGAATCCCTGAAAATAAAAGCAATCTTAACTCCAGAATAAATGGTGCAAGGGGTCAGCAGTGATGTTCTGCCTAGGGAACATCAATACTTTTTGTTTCTAGCTATGGCAGTGGTTAGAATCTGTATATTCTTGGCGTGGTTGGATCCATTTGCCCCAATATTTCAGCAAAGGCTTGGGAGCTTGTTGTCAATTTTTTATCTTGAAAAGGGTGTGTGTGAAAGGAAGGGCCAGAGGGCTTGGAAAGTAGGTAAATGTATTTGGGCCCCGCTGTACAGTGGAAAAAAAGATTGAGCGATAGGTCACAGCTGATCATTTAATTCATATTAAGTATGATAAATGATATCACTTGTTGCTTTTTAAACTGATGGTATCTGAGCTCCCAAGGTTTCACTTTATAATATTGGATTGTATTTATTATTTGTATAGGCTGAATCTCCTTATGGTTTACATTTGTATATTCTATTTATATGATGGTGATAAATGAAAAAATATTTTCAAAAAAATAAAATAAGACCAGTCACTAAATGTATGTTTTTTTTAATTTCTGTGCATACGTCTTTAAAGTTCACAAGGCATTAGCTGTTATGGTACTCTCAAGAGTTTCTGGGTTCTCTGTAGGCCTGGGCCAAAATTCCGTTCCGTTCACGGAAATTGCGATAATTTGGCATTTTCGCGTTCCGCGGAAAGCGCAAAAATGTCAAAATTTCCGCATTCCGCAGCTTAGCGATAATTTGTTTCTTGCTCGCGCTGTAAAATAATACATTCTCGCGTGCGCGCGATCGCCTTACCTGAATCCCCGAGATGTTGGATTGTTGGTAGCCATTTGCACTGTCTTGCGACAGTTCGCGCCCGCAGTAACGTCATGCGTCGCACGATCACGTCTTTCTTCTCGTTGTCATGCACCATGAGACAAGTGAAAACAAGATGGCCGCGCCTGCGAGCAACCGTAAGGGTAAGTTGGCGAGCCGCGACCACGCAGAAAATACCGCGAACGGGCAGGAAAAAAACTTCCACATCTTCGCGATATGTCCGCGTGTTTGCGGAGATTTTTTACATTTTTGTGATAATTTGCGAAAGTGAATTTCGCAAATTCCGCCCACCCCTAGTTCTCTGGTGACAAACTGTTCTTAAATTTTTCTGAATTCTCAAGGGGTAGCGCCCTAATTGCTTTTCTATATATTTGACGACACCAGCTTTTGAGTATTCTAAAACATTCTGGGAAGGATTGCGGAAACAGATTGGGAGTGGAAGAGGTATTTATTTGCATGCCTTGCTTGGGTCCTACAGAAATGTATTATTGTGGGTGCTAAGTTAACAATTACACGTTACAGTGGCCTATTCCGAATTTTGCCTTAGCATTTGACCACATGCAAAAGAAGGATTGCGTTTTAAGGTGTGCCTGCACCATATTACAGGGCAGGTGCATAGGCCTAATGGTTGAAGAGGAATCACTTTGAGTTATGTCATACCATACACTGATGAAGCCATGTTAAAAGTGTCTGCTTTGTTCCACTGCCTCTCATAAGAGGGCTACTTTATCAACCTCTGCTTTTTGAGAACGTGTGATGCGAAAGGCTGTCACAGATATGCTGATTAGAGAAGCATAGCCGTGACAGTGCGAAAAGTATATCCATATGCGGCTCCCATGTTCACTATGGTATTATTCCTCACTGATGAGGCTTACATATTAGGGCAAGACCGTGGCTGATTTGCAAAAGGCTGGTGTCACTTAAGAGTAGGATAATGGGCAAAAAAACGATGGACTGGAAGAGGGCCAAGTAATTACCAGTTGCTGAGATAAACCCCAAAATTAAACTCCTCCGCTTTTGTTTTCTTACTTCCAAATAGAGGTCACAATATTTGCGCCAGAAAGTTACAGTGTGGCAGGGGCTGCGCTCACTATGTTTATGGATGGGCACTGGACACCTTCCCCAGGAGGGTGCACATACAAATTAATACCAGAGACAATGCAGATAGCACGGGCACAACACCGATAGTGAGCTTTGAGCGTCCGCTGAAAAGAGGGAGCAGGGTTTCTCACATGGTCAGTTCAGGTCTGCTCTGTTTGTCTTTTAATTTTCAAAAGTATTGCGTGCGCAGTAAACTGCTTATCTGCATATTGCATACTTTGCGAGAAACGTGCAATCCAAGTCATGCACTTCAAATGAATACATGGCTCAACTTTCTTAGTGCAAATGTCCGTTTTTCTGCAAACTGAAATGCCATTAATAGTCTGTTTCAAATCTGCAGTTAAGGGCTCTTGATTTTAGCAATTAATTGTTCTTCGGTTCTTTTTCAAGAATGTCACTGCATTTTAATCATAAAGATTCAATGACGTTTTAAATGCTGCCAAACTCACTTTACTCGCGTGGAAAAACTGGTAGCTAAGCGACTGAACACCATTTTCTAAACGTAAATGATCTTTAGTGACATTACACTCAAGTGTTCAAGAGGAATATTTACCTCAGCACATAGAACACGCTCTGAAATGAGGATTAATATGCCTTCAACTGCAGAGGAAAACGCTAACAAGTCACTGACCAAATGGCCATAGGCTGCAGCGAGGTGCCTCTCCATTTTCACTCGACTTCCCCAGGTGTTATATTTGCCTGAAAACGCACATTTGGGGGTATTTTGTCCCCTTACAGAATTCTGCGTGTGCTCGTTTCAACGTTTGCCATGCTGAGAAGGCACAGTGTCACAACGGGGGGTGCTTTTAAATTGGCAAATGCAAAGGAATAAACCAGTCTTCCGATAACGAAAGAAAAAACTTTTGCTTGCCGTGCACTTGTTTTTTCACACTACATCCCCAGGCTCAATGAGAAGGGAAAACTGCAGGGCGCCTCTGCTTCATTTATTATCAGGAGTCGGGCCGAGGATGGGGTGGTTTTGCTCTGTACCTTGCTGAACCTTACCTGTCAAATGTATGTAATTTATGCCTAGTTTAAACCTATTTTAAATACACATCTCTGAAAGTGGCAATTTTGCTGTTCATGACTGAAGAAAGCCACAGTGGCCATATGTATGAATTGCATTAAAGTATGCTGATTTGAAGGACGTGGAATCTCATTACATTCATATTTCCTCAATGGTGTCTCTTCCGTTGTTATAGAAACCAATGCAGTAATATTCCCCTTCTACTCTGATAGCAAACCAGAGGCATGGCGAAAAAAAAATGCCGCCATGAAGCCCTGTTAGGCAAGATACTGTGTTATGTTAGTGAACGAGGACTGGGTGCAGCATTGAATCATCGCTTAAAAATATACATTTAAAACTCTACATGGAAAGCTCACATACATTGGTATATTCTGGAATTTAGTTCTGAAATGAAAATTGGGGTGTCTCAACCAAATATTGTACAGTGCTGCAATCATAAATAGGTTTGTTAGGTTGATGTAAAATGGGAGATGTATGTACCAGGCCATCTGTTCTGGAAAGGAAATATATAGCAAGAACTATGCGTATATAAAATGTAAATTATTTTTGGTCCATACAAGAGTACGCTGCCATCACAAACTTCAATTCTGCCCAAGGGCTTCCAGGTTGATATGTGGAACCATTAACTCCTTTCAACACTACATGGCTAGGGTAAATGCCAATCAGTGACATACCTATTGCTAGATTTACTTCGAAGGTAGATTTTCCTGTACGACAGTTGCTTAGTGATAACAGCGGTTATGTGTATGTTGCTGCAGGAAGTAGAAAGCGATGCTTCAATCAAACAAGTAGTTTACACATCTTAAGCATTTACACGTGCTGCAGTCTGGCCCACAAGCATATCAAACTGCCACGCAAGTATTCCAGGTACGGATGATTGCTGCTGTCTTCACATCTCTGTCACACCTTGCCATACGCATTCATAACCGGAAGAAAGTCTGACAACCAAAGGCACACGCTTTGAGAACATTGCGATTCAAGCACAGACTTGCATCATGCCTTTCACCTGTCAGTCTTAAGGTGGTTTTTCCCAAACCTTTTGCCTTCCTGCTCCACTTTTTCTGTTCTTGTTTTTGCTGGCATTAGGACTTTGCACACTTTAGCACTGCTTACCAGTCCTAAGGTGCATATGCGAACTCCTTAAAACATTGTAATATTGGCTTATCCCCAATTGGCATATTTTATCTACTTGTAATTCCCTGGTTATGTGGTACTACATGTACCCAGGGCCAGTAACATAAATGCTTCTAGTGGGCCTGTAGCACTGGTTGTGCCACCCATTTAGGTAGTTCTTTAAACATGTCTCAGGGCTGCAATTGCAGAGTCTGTGTGCACAGTTTTCAACTGGCATTTCGACCTGGCTTCATACATATAAGTCACTCCTAGGGTAGACCATGGACAGCCCAGAGGGCAGGGTGCTATGTATTAAAAAAAAGTAGGATATGTACTTTTAGGTTTTACATATCTTGGTAGGGAAAGAAATCTCAAATTCATTTTTCACGACTGCAAGGGCTATCTCTTCAATAGCATAACATTGAAGTTGCCTTATTATATTTTTGTAAGTGTTATTTCCAAATAGGAAGGGATATCCAATTGAAGTTTAGTGTCTCTGGAATTACATTCTTAAATTCTAACTTATAGTGAAGTTGAATATTCAATTGCTACTATGAAAAATGCCGCTTTTAGAAGTTTGTATAAAATAACCAGTATCAACACCTAATGGATACTAAGTTGACGATCTACAGCCTGTTATTTCCCCCTTTTTTTCTATTTATTTCAAATTTAAGCACAAGCACCGTTCCACTCATTACACCTTTCCCTTTGAGCAACCTACTCAAATCTCCAAATAAAATGTGGTAATGTCTTTACCAAATATTTATGCATTGAGAAATGAAAAAGTAAATATTCTCTGACCAAACAGAATGTGGGCGTGTTCTCTCTTTTTCTATGTCAGGGTGCTAACCACAGATTAATTCATGATCATTATTGTATTGATTACCAGCTGTTGATTATTTAGCCAGCACCTACAAAAAAGTTTAGCCTTACTTTTTGCGTTGTTACTTAATTAGGTCTAGGACTATTTGTTTTTCATAGCATACTATACCCAGGTCCTGTGATTATTTTTGGGTTTCCCCATTAGTTTGTGCTGACTTTTAGAAAGTTGCAATTTTTCTGCCTTATCTACTTAGTACTTATTGCCTGTCTCTGGTCACATGACTGGGTGTAGGTGACAGTTGGGCATTGTATATTCCTCCTAGACTGCCACCGCAATAGGTAGCTTAGGTGTGCCTTGAATGGTCATCACTGGAATGAAGGGAGAAGGGATCTGGATACATCCCAACTTGCACTTCAATAAGCTGTGCCCTGACTCCACACAAAGGGCTGCATACCCCCCTGAAGTTAGTCTGGAGCCAAGACAGGGAAGGTAGCTTGTCTGGGGACCTCAAAGGGAAACCTCTAGAAGCTTCTCCCCCACTTTAAAGGCATAGCCGGGTATAAATACTGGATGTCAGAGACCATCAGTTCAGTACACTTCTGGACCTGTGGATACTCTACAAGAAAGGAGTGCTGTGCTGCCGAAGGACCGCCACTCTGCTGGACTCCTGCTTTGCTGTGCTGATCTTCTGCCTGGTGCCCTCTTGCCTGTGTGAAGAGGACTGGACCTGCATCTCTTGAACCCAGAACCAAGAGTGACTCCAACAGCTAGTTGGCTGACCTTCTGATCTGAAGCTTCAGGTACGTACCAGACTTCCAACAACCTTGCATCTGCACATTGACTCTGCCATCTGTGAGACTACCCTGCCAAGGGGTGCACCCTAGTCCTGGACCCTTGGAAGTGGGATTAAGGGGCTTTGCCAGCCTGTGGGGATAAAGATGAACAGAGGCATCTCCTTTGTTGTGCGGCACAGCCCCGAGCAGAACTGACACATCTATGTTGTTGCATGGATTGGACCTTTCGTAAAGACTTGCATCACTGCTATGACCCGCATTGCCTTTGGAACCAACACTCCATGTCGTATCCTCAACAAAGGCCCTCGCATCCCTCATTAATGGCAGCCTCAACAATGATTCCAGATTCTGCATCACAGCTCTTTGGCACTGACGCATCGCCCCAACAGCGCGCGCCATCAGCGACTCTGGGCTTTGCATCGCAAGCCCTGTCAGCAGGATCCTCCATAGTGGCTTCTTTAGGAAGGTGATCTCCTCCTACCAAATGGATGTATTGTCGCAGCTCCAGGCATCATCGCACCAACTCAGGGAGCAACTCAGCTCAGGCTGTCAAAGGCTGACAATCAGAAGAGGCTGCTAAACAGATTCTGTAGGTAACTTAAGGATAGCACGTTCTAAAGCCACTTTCCTGCAATAGTTATATTAAACTCGACCTTGGCAAGTTGTTCTGTTGAATGTAACTATTAATTTGATACATTGAATGATATGACCAGCTAGCTCCAATCCAAAGTTAGACTTTATTAAATGTAGTCAAGTTCTCCCATGATAGCCTATGGTGCTTGAAGCACTACCATAGGAAAAAGGACTGTGGCTGTTTTTCCCTACCAGGGCATATAAAACAGTTTTTATCCTGTCCCTGCTTTTTATATGTATGCACCCTACCCGTGGGGCACCAAAGACAGAATCTAGGGGTGGCTTATTAAAAGGTTTTTGGACTTTGGAAGGGCTGTTGATTCCAAAGTCGAGATTGGACATATTATTATTTTAAACCCAGGCAGGCCTGGCTTTACAAAAATATCAAACACCTCAGCAGTGCACAATTAAATGTATTAAGGGCATTGGGGTCTCTAAACTTACGTCCACTACCATACGCTGGGGACTAACAGGTAGGTTGGCATTACCAATTAGAATTATACCAATTAACATATGCCTTTAAAGGATAGAGCACTGGCCATGGGCCTGGTTAGCAGAGACCAGGGCACATTCCGAGGAAGAAATCACTAGCATCAGTGCAAAAACAGGAGGTGATCAAAGCAAAAAGGATGACTTTTCCTCACACAGACGTACATTTTTACTGATAAAATTAAATTGCTCACAAATGATAATGCATGAAAATCAGGTCTGGTGACTAGGACTGAGTGACTGCACATTTATTGCAAAACATAGGTGTATAATTAAATGCACAATGTGTATAGGTAAAGAATGTTCAGGTGGTGCTGTCGTGCTGATCATCAAGTCACCATAGGTGCTAATTAAACACACCCTGACAGGTATGTTTACAATATCCAAGGAGAAAACAAGCATTTAAGCACACACTAGTCCCAGTATTTTAGAGCCCAACTCGTATTGAGTATAAAGGCTGTTGGAAATACATAAATCCAATCCATTGAAGTTTACGTTCTTCTTTTACTTAACAATCAAAATCACAGGTAAATAAATCCAAAACACTGCAGCCGACACGTGTTTCGTCCTCCTGGACTTTTTCAAGGCTAAAGGACAAAGAAACACCTGTGAGTTAGTAACAGTCCTCAACTCCAGTCTGTTTCCATAAAGGATAGGAAAATAGTATGTGGGTGGGACCTTGATAAGTCCACTAGTTTCCGATTCCCGGAACAGTCCCAACGCCGTGTGACACGTGATGGAGACATTCTGGGAAAGGGCTAGTTTCAGAGCAAAATATGAGAAAAAAATTAAGAAAAATAATGCTCAATGTGAACATAAAAGAAATGATCCACTGATAGTGTTTCTTTTCTCAACTAGTAAACAACTACATAGCAATATGGATATTTCCCTCAAACTGTGCAAAATATATATACATTTTTTTTAATATTCCAAAAACAAAATGCTAATCTTATAGAGACAGGTCACCTTATATAATCTTTCAAATAGACAGGGTCATTAGTGTATCTGCAAGACCATATCCTAGTTCCACCCTCACACTTCAGTTCTTAAACACTCAAGACTCCCTCCCAAGGCACCCTTCCTTTGTACAGTACTACCACGTTCAAATTCCATATGCGATGATTTTCAGTCTTTACTGCATTTGTGAACATCTATTTATGCCCTTTACAGGTTAAGAGAGTTTAATACCTCCCGCTTTACTCATTGGTTTCCTTACCATGACCTAATCGCCAACTCTCACTTTACAGATTTCCTCTTATCATAATTTTGCTTGTGCGCTTGCCCTTTCTTCTTTCTTAACTTCCATTCTTCATTCTCATCCATTGTGTATGACTTTCCCTCTAAGTCACTGACACACCTTAGTTCCATAAGTGTACTTGTTGTCTGCCTTGAAACATTTCCAATTGAGTCTTCCTTGTTAGAGTGCAGAGTAAGTCTGTATGCCTCAACTCTCTTGCAAACCTCCTCCTTCCGCACCTAACCATGTTCCTTGGCCATATGTATAGTCTCCTTCAGCACTCAGTTAAAGCACTCTACCATTCCATTAGTTTTGGGTGGTATAATGCACAACTCTTTTGTTTTATCCCATACTTTCCCAAGAATATTTCCATTTGTTTAGACACCAATTGCACACCATTGTCTGTAATCAATACCTCGGTTATGCCCTCCCTGCCAAACACGTCTTTCAAAAACTTCACTAGATGCTTGGTCTCCACACCTCTTGTGAAGAAAACTTCAGGTCATCTTGAGCACATGTTTATTTAAACCACTAAGAAGGTTTCACAACCTTTGCCATGTACTGGACCAAGAATATTCATTGCAACTTTCTCCCATGGGCCAGTAGGAAGTGGCAGTGGGTTGTGCTCTTGGTTTCATGGTATTTTCCCTTAAAGCACACTACACACATTATCTAAGTATTCTTTCCACTTAGAGAGCCATTCCTAGCCAATCCTTTTCATCCTCATCATCATCAAACTCAAAGACTCTCCCTGCCGACTTCTTCACTTTACATACAGCAGCAAAATGCCCTTTTTTCTTTTACAAAATTTGCATGTTGCCATGAAAGCCAGCTATTTTGAAGTTGCCCATATGTCCCACCTTCCCACATCTAAACCATTTCCCTAGAAACACAGTACTTTTCTCAACTTTCTAATAGTTTCCCTTTACCTATTTTTTAATTGCGTTACTCCCAATCGAAATTCCACTGTCCTTGGCTCCCTCCATCTTTGTCATTTCTACACACTTATTAGAGTGCTTAAATTTTTTGGCACTAATAAAACTTCATCAAGATTAGGATAACCCTTTGGCCACAGTTCCCCACAGGCTCTTTCAATGTTGCATCCAAGCATAAATTGATCCCTAATTCTCTATTCTAAAAGAGCTACAGATGGTCAAGAGGAAGCTAATCTTCCTAAATATGTCACATAATTTTCTACTGATCCCCCTTCCTTTTCATTCTTTTTAACAAAATGGTACCTTTCCAAAATTGTGCTAACTTTCAGTAAACTGTACTTCTCTAGCTTTGGTATACACATTTTATATTCATCTAGGTCTATCGCATAATCATCTGTAACCTCTGGTACAATGTAGCAATAACTCAATTTTTCTCTCTGAACTTAAAGATGTGCTACACACCCCATCATACCTTTTGAAACCTTTCTTCCACTTTTGCCAGTTTATCGGCGGTGTCCCAGGATTTGTGAGAGAAGAAAAGTGTTTGGAATTAGAGAAACGTAAAAATGATGGAATCATTGAAAAAGTTCAAGTAACTGAATTATTGGCATCTGTGGTAACAGCTAGAAAGGCCTATGGGTGTTTATGTTTGTGTGCTAGTGACAAGGATGGAATCAAGTGGAAAAGTCTCAACAATTTGAAATTGCACAAATAATGTTTATACTGGCAAGCTCATTGGGAATGTTGAGTTACTGAAACTTGACATCAGGTCCTATGAGTATGGGGGAAATGCAGTCATGTTTCCAGTCAGACAGCCACCTGTTACACGATGAGTCTCTCTCAGAGCCATTGACAAAATATTAATGAGAGCAGCACCCTTCAAAAATAAAACAGCATCCTTCAAAAGTAACAGCCATTGACTTCAAAATGCTAAATTGAGCACCACCACATACAGTATAAATATGCAGGGAAATAGTTCACCCAGCACCACCAGATTTACAGCTTAATCTTTTAACAACACTATGATCTGCCTCCTTCTTTTGGAATCAGTCTAAATCAAGCTTGACATCCAGCTGGGCTTCCTGAACAAAGTAGTAGAAAAACACAAATCTCCTATCATGTGTTATAATGAAGAGGACCTGGTGAGCATCCTTGGCTTAAATTGTTTCATGAAATTTCAGATTGCTGAGACCTTTCCACCTGATCCCATCCTTGTTGCCAGTGTAACAAGGTGCTTTGGTAGAGAAAAAACAAGAAGTCATGAAGATTAGGAGATGTTTATTCTTTACATGAAAAGGTTCCATCCAACCATTCCAACTGCTGTCCAGCCTCTCTCCTTCAACCGGCTCCCAGCCACCAACATTCAATTACATAGTGGCCCACTGATGTTTCCACACTATGAGCCCAAGTTACCATATATATTACAAGTGTCTTGATTTGTTTTGATCCTATTAAAACATTTTCTTCCATGACATTCCAGAATTTGATCATATTAAGATCTTTGTTTCCATCACATTCCAGAATTACGAAAAATGTGCTTCATTTCTGATTTCCAAACTGCTGAATGAGTACATTTACAGGCCTTTAAATTTTATTTGGTGTTCAAAAAATAACATCGTACATCCTGTCCAGTCACACTCTCTGTAACCCAGCAAGATTGTCACATAATTCACTTTACTTTTCTTTCTCTGACTGGAAAGTGAGGGAAGTTTGTAAACACCAACCCCATGTAAAAAAGGAAGTAGCCATTTGTCACAAGACTAAACCAGACATTTGACCTCTATCATTGAAGCACAGCAAATGCAACAATAGAAATACAAAATTTAAAGGCATCTTTATTTATTGCTTGGATTTTCATGACCCACCAAAAATCAGTTTGTGACCCACCAATGGGTAACAAACTCACAGTTTGGGAACCACTGTTATAGATCATTTTCACAGAAAGGAGGTATATTTGGAGAACATTTGGTAAATCAGATAGCAAATCAGGGCTTTTCTTTGATGGACTGTAAAACTACTGTTAGAAAGGGTGTCTCTAGTTGGCAGTGATATGCACCCTGTCCAAGTAGGGATCATTCCTGCTAGTCAGGGTAAGGGAGTAACATGCCCAAGACAAACCCTGTTCATCCCCTTGGTACCTTGGCATGAGCAATCAGGCCTATCCCAGAGGCAATGTGTAAAGCATTTGTACATAAAAAAAGTAACTCAGTGAAAACACTACAAATGGACACCACACCAGTTAAGAAAAATAGCCAATCTTCATTGAAACCAAACAAGACCAAAACGACAAAAATCCAACATACATAAGACAAGATATTACTTTATAACGGTTTAAGCAACTTGGTCCATAGAACTCTAATGATGCGTTGATTTTAGCACAAAGTTCCATGGATGCATCAAAATCAGAGATTTTAAACAGTCACAGAGGAGGTGTCGGAAAACGCAAGCAATGTGCCAATTCTTGAGTGCCATGGAAATGGAGGCATTCGTTCTGCTGCACGCAGGAGAAGTGATGCATGGATTCCTTACTGCGAGGAGAAGCGATGCTTCCAAGTCTGAAAGTGGCTCCTTACTGTGGGGTGATGCACTAGAAACCTGGCACCCAGGAGCGATGTGTGGAAAATCCAGATGTGCTTGGGTCGATGCGGCGGTGGCAAAACAGGTGCTGAATCGATTCTTCCAGCCACGATCAGGTGATGCACCGATTCCTTCAGCCGCACAGCAGGGCCTCCGTTGGAGTCGGATCAGAGGTCTCTGACGTCTGAAACATGGTGTTCTAGACTCAGGCTGCGGTGGTTCTTCCAGGCACGAACAGGTGCTGCATCGGTTTTTCGGCCACACCGCGGCGATGCATTGGTTTTTTTAACTGCACGTCAAGCTTGCGGTGGGAAAAACAGCACTGAGGGGTGATATGGGGATTTTCAGCTCATGAAGCAGCAAAACCACCTCCAAAGGCCCAGAACTGGAGTTGGCACCACTTGGCAGACATCCCAGCTGCAGATTAAGTCTTTGATGGCCCTGAGACTTCCAACAGGAGGCAAGCTCACAGAAGCCCTTGGAGAACCTTGATAAGCAAGATAAGAGAGTACAATCCAGTCCTTCCTCTGCCCGAGACAGAAACAGCAAGCAGCAGGCCAGCACAACACAGCAACAGCAGAGAAGCAGTTCTCCTCCTAAAAGCTTTTCCAGTTATTCTTCTTGGCTGAATCTCCTCTTGATGTAGAAGTGTTCTAAAAATGTGGGGTTACAGGTCCTATATTTATACCCCTTTCAGCCTTTGAAGTAGGCATACCTTTATAGGAGAGCCTTTGCAGTGCACATCCTGCCTTGCCCTGACCTAGCTCCAGACACACAATGGAGGGGTGGAGACAGGATTGCGAGAGGACAGACACAGCCCTATTCAGTTATCAGTGACAACTCCTCTCATCACACTAGCTCAGGAATGCCCATCAGCCTGGTGATGAACAATCAGGATATGCATGGCACACCTTAGCTCCCTTTGTGCAACTGTCTAGAGTGAATGTACAAATAGCCCATCTGTCTGTCTAAACCAGACGTGGATTCCAGAGGCAGGCAGAGGCACAGGATTGCAGACCAAAAAAATCTGCACTTTCTAAATGTGGCATTTTCAAACACTCAATTTAATAACCACCTTTACAAAAAGATGTGTTTTTAAAGCCTAAGCTTAGGGAACCCAAGCTTCAAATCTCTATCTATTCTCAATTGAAATGTACACTTGTAAGTTGTTATAAGGTATCTCCTATGATAACCTATGGGAGAGATAATACTTACAATAGTGAAAAACGAAATTGGCAGTATTTTTCTATAAGGACATGTAAAACATACCAGCGCATATCCTACCTTTCACATATACTGCACCCTGCCCATGGGGCTCCATTGAGCCTACCTTACGAGTGCCTTACATGTAATAAAAGGGAAGGTTTGGGCTTGAAAATGGGTGCACTTGCAAGGTCGACATGGTAGTTTGAAACTGCAGTGGCAGGCCTGAGACAGGTTTACAAGTCTACTTATGTTGGTGGCACAATCAGTGCTGCAGGCCCATGGATCACTGACATAATATCAATTACCAAAATATTCTCATACACAAATATCGACACATAAATATTGATGTCAAAAATATTGACATCCTATCTTTATAATGTAAAGTACAAAAATATGAAAAAATATATATCAATGTACAAAATATCGTTTATTTTGAATATATATATAAAAAATAATGTTAAATTTACTTTAAAAAAATATTTAGATGTAATGAACATTTTAACAAATATAATAAATACATTTAATTTAAAACATTTAAACTTTCATATATAAAATATAATATATGTATATATACTTTAAAACAATTAATAAACTAATAATTGTAATTTATTTTAAAATGTTATAATTATATCAAATTGTACAACTAAATATATATATACATACACCGATGACATAAAATCCAATAAAAAAATATATATAATAAATTAAAATATTTAATAATTTTTAAACTTACATTTTGCACTCTATTGAGTGCAAAAGTAGAGAAAGTATTGGATGGCAGAGGGGTAAAAATTACTATTCCCACTCCAGTGAGTGCAACAGTAGGGAAAGTGTTGGATAGCGGAGGGGAAAAATTACTATTCCCACTCCTGTGAATGCAACAGTAGGGAAAGTGTTGGATAGAGGATAGGTACAAATTACAATTCCCACTCCAGTGAGTGCAACAGTAGGGAAAGTGCTGGATAGCGGAGGGGAAAACATTACTACTCCCACTCCAGTGAGTGGAACAGTAGGGAAAGTGCTGGATAGCGGAGGGTAAAAATTACTATTCCCACTCCAGTGAGTGCAACAGTAGGGAAAGTGTTGGATAGCGGAGGCAGTGGTGGTTGGTGACATTTGAAAGTGGTGGGTGTAAAATTATTGTCGTTCTGCACTGCGGTGAGCGATCGTAGTGAGCGAGCCTGAACAACCTTCAGGGGTTTCGGGGTGGTTCTCCCACCGAGAAGATTTTGAAAAAAGAGTTTAAGAATGGTGCATTTTCAATCAAATTTGAGGACGCAGGAAGGTTAATAAAGCAATACAATTGAATTATTTATAAATTAAGAAAGTGCCAATTTTTATGAACTATGGAGGACAATCTTTGCGTATGCTGATGTTATCATTTGCCCATATTAACTTTTGAACACACTGATATACTTGTAGTGGTTTTAACTATACAATCAATACATTAATTGACTGTGCAACTAATGAAATGCTGCGTAGAAGAGTTTAGTTGCACATTTGAACTGGTTTCTAATTATGTCTATTTGTTGCAACGGGATTAACATTTCCCAAGTTTTACCAGCCTGGACTTAAGACCGATTTCAAAAAAGCCCATTTGCCCAATTTGCAACTGGCTGACTAGGATTTCCAAGGAACAGACTAGTATCAGCTCAATCTTTATCACCAAGGCTGAATAATATGAAACACTAAGAGGCAAAGTCTCAACCAGTAATTGTTATTCTATAATATTTATGGACAGTTTACTCAGCCACGGTATTTTATCTTGCCAGATCACTAGTGTGAAATATAAAAAACATTTGCTCATGCAATGCAATCAAAAACACTCATAGGGAGCACGGAGGATGATGCCCAGAACCGGTATCTTCATATTTGTTTTTTGTTGTGATGTTTCTCCTTTTGTCAAGTGGGTTCTGCTGACTAGATGTGGCACTTGAGATTTGGAAATTTAAATTTTTTGTCCAGCCAAAACAGCGTATATTATTCAGGGTAAATAAAAAAAAACTTAAAACGTGACACATGTGTAAGCACGTCCAAGGTACAATGAAATACACAGGACTTTCCCCAATAACTAAAACATATATGTACAAACACCGATATAACGGCAAAAGGAACTAGTAGAAACCATTTGCAAGTGCACAACTCAAATTTCGGCCAGGTTTCTCACCAAGAGTGACTTGTGCTGCGATACACCATTCACTCTTGGTGCCACAGTGTCAAATTACCATCTGCATGCCATGCAACCGAAGTGGGTAACCCTACTACGTTAGCCAATATGGTCTGTTGTGTAAACTGCTCCACTGCCCTATGCAAACAGTAATGTGATCGCAAGAGTCTGACAACTCATTTGTCCCCACTTCCTAATTACTTTTGTGCCAATATCTTGCTTAACAAAGAGAAAACATATGCTTTGTTGAATACAAATCATACTTTCCCACTTTGACCTTCGACACTCTCATGCCACTCCATTAATCACGCTACATTGCATTTTTAGCAGTCACTACTAATGCCTTCACTATTTATTTCTCTTAGATCATCGAGTTTGTTTCCCATGTTCCAGTTTTTGTTTCATAGACGTTTGCTCACCACCAGTATCCATAATGGGGCGGCCCAATAACACCTCCCTCTCACAAAGCAAGTACCCAGAAAGAAAGTAAAAGTCAAGTAACACCGTAAATGCCCACTGGTACCCATAAAAAGCAATCATGTCCTCTCAGGCTTAGAGGAAGTTAAGAACTACCTGTGTCACATTAAGATGAATCCTAATAAGAATAGGCGTTCACATTCTCACCGCCTCCCCCACCGCAGTGGCGGAAGAAAAGCCCATTTATCTGTCTTTTGTGTCACCTGCACTCTCATACACAAGCACTACCGAAACGCGTCTCCCAAAAAATATTTCATTTCCATAGCAAGTCAATAAGACAGCCATAAGAAACACATATTGTCAAAATATCACGTGCAAAATAATATTCACGTATCAGGCGTATTTGCAGAACGCAAGCTCATCGCGGAGGAGTCCCTTTGTGCTATTGAAAAACAGTCACAGCTCGCAATTCGCGGGGGGTAGTACGGGTGTTACCACGAGGGGGGGTTACGTGGGGGTTACCGCAGGGGGTGAAATTAGAAAAAAACTGTAAAACTTACCCAGTTCTGCCTCTGCTCCTGGGCCGTTCCGGAACAGGAACAGGCATGCTCCCTGCCCTCCTGTAGCCAATCTCAATGCTGTAATGGCAGCGTTGTGATTGATGAGGGGTCCCGGGCAGCACCCAGCCGGGCACCAGGTAGGGAGGCCATTTTCTTTATGTAGGCTGCATGCTGTACCGCTTTGTTCGCCATAAGTTGGCAGGGTATGCTCAGACGTGAGTCCCTGGCTGAAGACTGCTGAAATGCCAGAAACCGGTCTAGGAAGCTTGTTTCCGGTCCAGGGAAGGCATGGCATGGCAGTTCGGGCTGGACTGTTCCCATGAGGCACAGGGTCAGACTGATTTGCATATGGCCATGTCTGAACTGGGGTGGCAGAGTGGGCTAAAGAACGGTGATGGATCAAACCCAGATCTGTTGACTGGGTGTGAGTGTTTGATTGGTTCTGATGTTCCGTCCATCACCACCCCCTTTTGTACCGCTTTGTTCGCCATAAGTTGGCAGGGTATGCTCAGACGCGAGTCCCTTGCTCACTTTGCCACTGGATTCAAGCAAGCCTGGCTGAAGACGGCTGAAATGCCAGAAACCGGTCCTAGGAAGCTTGTTTCCGGTCCAGGGAAGGCATGGCTTGGCAGTTCGGGCTGGACTGTTCCCATGAGGCACAGGGTCAGACTGATTTGCATATGGCCATGTCTGAACTGGGCTGGTAGAGTGAGCTAAAGAACGGTGATGGATGAAACCCAGATCTGTTGACTGGGTGTGAGTGTTTGATTGGTTCTGATGCTCCGTCCATCACCACCCCCTTTTGTACCGCTTTGTTCGCCATAAGTTGGCAGGGTATGCTCAGACGTAAGTCCCTTGCTCACTTTGCCACTGGATTCAAGCAAGCCTGGCTGAAGACGGCTGAAATGCCAGAAACAGGTCCTAGGAAGCTTGTTTCTGGTCCAGGGAAGGCATGGCTTGGCAGTTTGGGCTGGACTGTTCCCATGAGGCACAGGGTCAGACTGATTTGCATATGGCCATGTCTGAACTGGGGTGGCAGAGTGGGCTAAAGAACGGTGATGGATCAAACCCAGATCTGTTGACTGGGTGTGAGTGTTTGATTGGTTCTGATGCTCCGTCCATCACCACCCCCTTTTGTACCGCTTTGATGGGGTATCGTGGCATTTCCTAGAACAGTGCATGCGGACCTTCAACCTGGGAAACTCTTTCACACAGAAAGTTATGGTACTATACGAAAAGCCCACGGCTCGAATTGTGGTCAATGGGGCTGTCTCAGAGCCCTTCACCTTGCAAAGACGGACAAGGCAAGGTTGCCCCCTGTCCCCCTCGCTATTCCTACTAGCACTAGAGCCTCTGATTAAGGACATCGAGACCAATGAAGAGATGAAAGGGGTCACCATCAATGAGATCACAATCCAACTAGCAGCATACGTGGATGACATCCTCGTTGTCACGGAAAGCCCTAAATCTTCTATCACGGCCCTCATGGAATCCATAGATAAGTATTCGGCCCACTCCGGCTATAAATTTATCAAAGACAAGTCTGAATGCAAACCACTCAACATACACACTACTAAAGACATATTGGGGGATTTGGGTCCCGCCTGGCAAATCAGTTTCGTAAAATACCTGGGCATATACTTTGGGAATGACCTTAAAAACACACTGAAACAAAATGAAAAAATAATGCTGGACAAAATAAAGAAGCTGTTGGAGGGCTGGTCACCGAAATTCATTACGTGGTGGGGGAGGATTGAGACGGCAAAAATGATGGTTACCCCAATGGTCAACTACCTGGCAAATATGTTCCCTCTAATACTCACTGACGACTTCCATCGCAAAATAGATAAGATGCTGAATAACTTCATCTGGCGAGACAAAAAAGCAAGGATAAGCCTTAAAAAATTAAGATTGGGGAAAAAACTGGGGGGATTAAACCTGGCGGATTTTAAAACCTTCCAAACGGCCTTTTTGGCAAAACAGGATAGCTACTGGATTCTACCCGACCAGGAGTACACACCAGCTTGGCTGAGACTAGAGAGAGCTATACTAAACAACCTTGAACCATTAGCCCTACTAACAGCCAATAAACATAAACTGGTAGTAAACCCAATACTCAAAAACACCAGAAGCACCCTACTGAAGGTAGACCAGAAGATGGAACACAGCATAAATAACTCGAGATGGGAATCACTATGGGCAAACAATAAGATAAAATATAAAGGCAAACCGCTCTCTATGGATACGTGGAGTAGAACAGGGATTTCCCACCCTATTCAACTCGAAGAGGGAGGGAATCCCACCACTTTCAGGATGCTTAAAACCAAGCACAACTTACCAGACATAGAGCTTTATAATTTCCTAAAAATCAAAACTGCACTGTCCAAAGCGAGACTTTCCGTGACCAAGCCGTCAATCATCAATATTTGACCAACCTCAACAAAATAGGCCACCAGGTCTCACACATCTATAGACTCCTACGGTCCAGCACATCCAAACTTAACGAAAAGACACGTAAATACTGGGAGTCGCAGCTAGGAGATACACTGAGCGAGAAAGAAACCCAGGTACTAGCTCAGACAAAGTTCTGGATGCTACACAAACTACACTGGACCCCAGCACGCCTGGCGAACCTAGGTTTGAACACCAATGACCAGTGCTGGAATTTTAATAACGGAAGGGGGGATCTGGCCCATCTCATATATCACTATCCCAAAGTCACATCATACTGGGAGAAGATCTTTGCCTTTTTAAACGACATGTTAGGATGTACCCTTAAAACGGAGTTTGCCACCCTGGTAACGGCCTCGGTTAGGACAGAGGCAATTTCACAACAAGACAGCGACTTACTTGATCTCCTACTAACAGCAGGTGTAAAAATGGTTCTCAATAAATGGAAAAACACCTCCAAGGCAACGTTTAAGGGTTGGCTCAATTGGGTGACGTACCTTAGAGGTGCAGATACGGTGGCCCTACGAGACTCACCGTGGAAACAGCCCTCCAGGAAAATGTGGGCATCCCTGGACAAGTACTTAGACCCCTATGACCCACCTTGAAGGTGCCTAGTATAACGACCCTGATACCAAACTTTTTAGACAATGGCGAGCAGGCTTCTCTCTCTCTCCGCTCTGGTCCCGTCTTCCCTGTCCCTATCTGTGCTTCCTGTGACCCTTACGAGAACAGAGGATGGGGGGCAGCCAAAAAAATAAGGAAACAAAAAACTGTACCTCAACTAGCACAGCTAACGTGAGCTGCCCTGTAACATCATGCGATATAAAGTGCATGTTTTATGTTTTATGTTATATGTATCTGTTTTTATGTTTTTATGTTATATGGCTTTTGTATATGACAAAATATCAATAAAATTCTATTGAAATTAAAAAAAAGAAATGTTGCCCTTTTTTCTTACTCAGGCACTGATTTCTGTCACGTCGCTAAACTCTGCAGTAAGGCATATTCTTTCCTACAATGAGCTATTTGACAACAATCCTATGGGGCTTTGCTTCCAATGAACCTAATGCTATAAACCTATTTTAACAAGAAAGCGAATGCTGTCAAATTGTATCAATAAAAATGAATACAAAATAGTGAAAGCAACAAATGAAGTTGTTGCATTTATAGATATCCTGAGGGGCATATTAAAATATCTCATTAATCCAAGCTACAGGATCAACTGCATTTCTTTAAAAAATATGGCGAAACATTGTAAAGTCATGAAAGCCATCTGAAATAAATATCGGATGGATCAATGCTTGACATTACTTGACTATCCAGAGCAAAGTGCGTTTTACATTTTAGGTCTTAAAACAATAATGGCCACAGGCTATTCTTTACTAAACAGTAATGCACATGATTTTCTTTGACCAAAGAATATTAATACATTTGAGGCGGATGTTATAAAGGTTTAACTTTGACACTGTGATGTGTTTATCTCAATCTGTTGTCTATCTGTTCCTATTGAGCAGAATTAAAATAAAACTTTCTGACGTAGAAATGTAGAATGCTTCCCACATGAAAATAAACATTTATGTTGGAAAATGTCTCAAACACTAATGTAAGCAAAATGTCAAAGCCGATAGACTTCGTGTTTCTAGGATGAAAGGCAGCAGGAACTCATTTGACATAAATCATTTTTAATAGAGGTATATCCCAGGAGTGACGAATCATGGTAATACAGTTGCTTTTGCAATATCCAGTATTCTTGAGAGCAATGACCGTAGGGAAGGGCACTAAATAATTTATAATAATTAGAAGTAAGGTGCAAAATACAGTCGCCAGTTGTATCCCAAAAGTAGGAGATCCCCAATAGAGTAAGTGGAGTGGCATCAACTGTAACTCAAAAAAGGGGCATTGTTTAATTCAGCTCCCCTTTTTCAAGTTATCAGTAATAGCAGTAATAGCAGTAATAGCGGCAGGCACAAAGCAATAGGTCCTGGTGAGTAACTAATGGTGAGAGATTCAGCAGCCAGATCCTAGTTCACTTGCACAAGCTCCAAAGGACAACAGTAGTCAAGATGTTCAGTGAACGGTCAAAGAGTTTAAAATAGTATAATGAAACATAAATCCAATATGATGGTTCGGTATGGTGTTACTGATTGAATACAAGTGTAATTAATTTATTTAAATTATATTAACAAATGGCATAATTAATGATGATGTTAAACATAGCTGAAATTTGGAAACTGTTTTCCACGAAAAAATAATGTGCTGCATTGTTGGTAGGGTGTTGTGAGCAGGTGGTGGTGCAGTTGTTCTCAAGTGTTTCTCTATTACTCTGCAAACAATCTAGCACTGTATTGTATTGTACAGTGTGGTTTAATATGGCACATTTTTGGTACACCGAAGTGCTGAAGTGCTTTGTGGACGGGTAACGTGCTATTTATTCCTTGAGACACCTACAGAACTAGACATATTTGTGAGCATATTGAGAAATACTTGGTCATGATGTTTAACTTTCAGATGTTACATCGTTTAAAATCATTTTTCATGCAACTTCTCATCTGATGTGTTATTTAGAGATCCACAAACTCTTATGCAATCTGTCATGGAATGTGTTGGCAAGTTGTTATGTAATCGGTCATGCATGGCGCATTAAGATGATTGCGCCTGCGGTTGTGAAACTATCATCCAAGCTCTCATGAAGCAGCCAAGCAAATGTCTATCATCTGGAAGATGCTACCATTAATGTAATATATGAACTTAACCAAGGAGGGCTGGAAACCCAGCCCAGTCCGATGTCCTAGGCTATCAGGAAATACTATGTGTAGTCAAACCAGAAGTGACTGGGGAGTTACATATGATGGTATTGTTAAAACACCCAGGGGCCAGATTTACGGCCATTCCGTTTTACCGGTCGCAAATTGTGACTCGCAAAATGGAATATACTAATGTGTCTCAGACACATTTAGCGATTTCCGATTGGGCTCGCAAATGACCTGCCTCATCAAAATTCAAAAGGCAGGTTGCAATTTGTGACCCATTCAGAATAGGCTACAATCACAAGGTCGGTGGCCTATCAGCCCACCATGTCTATCTATGTTTTTAAATGAAACAACTTTTTTTAAGACAGCCTATTTTCCTTGAAGGAAAAGAGTATGCGTTTAAAAGAAAAAAACGAAAATACTGTCCACTGCTTGCTCGTAAAAAATATTTTTGCACAAATTCACAAAGAGGAAGGGGACCCCTTCCCGTTTGCTACTGGCTAACCACCTACTTGAAGCAGGTGGTAAATTGCGATTGTTTTGCAACCACACTTGCTGTTGCAAAACAATCATACATCCCCCTGCGACTCGCTATAAGGCAGGGATGCCCTTTTCATGCCCCTTCCTAATAGCAACCCGCAAACCCTAATTTGTGAGTCGGTAATAGGTTGCTGACTCGCAAAATAGAGTTTGTACATACTACAACCCTTTTTTTAGCTGTCGCAAACAGCCCAATTTTCTGTTTACGACCGCTAAAAAACTGTTGTATATCTGGCCCCAGGAGCCTTATGTGGAGTAATACGAGGAGCTACAGAAGAACCACCCATTGATTTAGAAACTCAGCTGTATTATATAGAGTCTCTCCGGGAATGGCAATAAAGCAACAGAGGAACAATCCATTGATGGCTCTTTTAAGCTACAAAAGTGTATTATTCAGTATCTACCTATGAGGGCCATATGAACAAAAACAGAAGTAATCCATTGATGGAACTGTTAAATAACCAAAGTGTATTATATGGCATCATACAATGAGATCCAGGTCCAGACCTTGGTGGTATGGCTAAACTGTTAGGGACAATCTACGTAGAGGTGGAGGAGTGGATGGGGGTTGTATTCAATGATGATTTGAAGGATCTCATTTATATTGGATAGACGCTGGAGGGGGTACGGGATGAAATGTCAGACAAAATATCCAAGGATGAAGTGGCACAACAATGAAAATGGTCAGAATATTTGCACCTATCCAAACGCTCTTTTAAGAAATGGGTAAAACATGGGGTTATTGGTTGAGATGGGTGGAAATCCCACTCAGGCAACAACCATAGGTCCTTGTCAGGATGAACCACAAAAGTCACGTCACCAAATTAAACTGTTATTAATTCTCTGGTAGGATGGAACAAAGCATTCAAGGTTAATTTTGAGGAAATGTGTTCTTTAGTAAGCTTTAAGCTTGATCCAAACATTCAAGATTAAAGCTTACTGAAATACAGGTCACGAAGTGCACCATATATATATATCTGTGAGCAAGGGAAACGCGTCAGATTTGCAGCTCTGTAACAAATAAACTTACCAGTGCCTGATCTTTGGGATTCATGTTGTCTCTGTTCGCCGGCGAGGAAGTGCGGAGACGACTTGTTTTGGTTTATATATATATATATATATATATATATATATATATATTCGCCAACAGCTTCCTTCTCAGGAGACCAATTAGTACGCACTCACAGGATTCTTTGTTACCCCACTTTCCTTTATTTATTCAATAGCATCCAGTTCCAAGGAAATACCAACGCGTTTCACTATCAACAGATAACCGTGATCAAGTTATCTGGTGATAGCGAAACGCATTGGTATTTCCTTGGAACTGAATGCTATTGAATAAATAAAGGAAACTGGGGTAACAAAGAATCCTGTGAGTGCGTACTAAATGGTCTCCTGAGAAGGAAGCTGTTGGCGAATGAATTACGGCATGGCTCTGCTGCAGTTTCGCACCGAGTAAAGTATCGCCAGGGGTCCATAAAACTGAGCCGAGCTGTGGATATATATATATATATATATTACCTACTGGCGGTCGCCAGTAGGTAGTTATAGTTAGGACCCCTTTTCCATAGGAAAACCTCAACATTCTATTTTGAATAACTTTGGCGCCGGTCGATGAATCCTCGCGAATTTCTCAAAATAGGTGGGGCGCTACGCTCCGCTCCTACCCTGAAAGTCTCGGGGGGATTCGTCAAGCGGGGGCTGAGATAAAAGGGGGGTCCCAAAACGCGTTTTTCCCATGCATTTTTCCATAGGACCTTTAGAACGAGCTACAGCCCGAACGGCTGAACAGAATTACTAGAAATTTGGCAGAGAGGTAGTCCCTAGGTCAAGGAAGTGCCTTTTGTAGGTTTGGTGTAAATCTGTTCAGTAGATTCTGAGAAAATAGCCTTTAAATCAATATATATATCTGAGCCCGCTTACGGTACGCTTACCGTACGCTTACCGTAAGCGTACGGTGGCGTGCGCGAGCGCAATTCTGATTGGCTCTTAGATCTTAGTAAACATTCGAATCGGCCGAAACCAGGAAGCGGCGTCCGCCATTTTGTCTCTCGCATTGAGAGTTATTTCTCAAACTTGATGCCCAAAAACATGTTACGGGGCATTTTTGACAACTCCCTCCCACACAGTCATGTTGAGGGAGTCCCCAAACATCCCCCAAGAGCAAAAACGGTTTTATTTTTTTTTCGGCAATTTCGCCGAGTACGCTTACCGTACGCTTACCGTAAGCGTACGGTAAAAAAAAAAAAAAAAAAAAAAAACACTATCCACACTTACCCCACCCCCTGTGCTTTTGGTGGCCGGAGGCCACCAAATGTACAGGGCTTATTAATAGGTAAAAAAAACTAAATTTTGGCAACATGAAATTATAAAATCGAAATAAAAAAAACACTATCCACATTGACCCCACCCCCTGTGCTTTTGGTGGCCGAAGGCCACCAAATGTACAGGGCTTATTAAAGTTGATAAAAACCGTGCACGGAACGAACTGCGTTAAGTGGGCGCGCACGCCTCGAATGGCGTAAAGTAACTTAGCATTTAAAAAACCAACAAATTCACTGAAAAAACCATAGGTTTCACACACGTTATAGTTAGGAATTAGCATTTAAAAAACCTTGCAAATTCACTGAAAAAACCATAGGTTTCACACATGTTATAGTTAGCGGAAATTTTACTGATAAAAAACCAGTGAAATTGCCCCGTTATAGTTAGTGCTGGCAACTATAACTCACGCGACCGCAATCTTCTGCTGATGACATATGTGTCTTTATGAAAAAAAAATATTTGTAATATATGTATAGCTAAAAATGTATGGAAGAAGACATGGGCAAATAAGTGTCTAAATACAGTATTAGCATCAGCAGAGGATTGCGGTCGCGTGAGTTATAGTTGCCAGCACTAACTATAACGGGGCAATTTCACTGGTTTTTTATCAGTAAAATTTCCGCTAACTATAACATGTGTGAAACCTATGGTTTTTTCAGTGAATATATATATATATATATATATATATATATATATATATATATATATATATATTCACTTAAAAAACCATAGGTTTCACACATGTTATAGTTAGCTGGACATTTCACTCGTAAAAAACCATTGAAATTCCCTCGTTATAGTGAGTTCAGATAACTATAACTCGCGCACCCGCATTCCACTGCTGATGACGTCACATATTACATCACTCATGACATGGTCAGTGACATCACTCATGACATCACTGATGACATCATACTTGTGATAGAGTGGCGGTCGCGCTAGTTATAGTTATCTGAACTAACTATAACGGGGGAATTTCAATGGTTTTTTGCGAGTGAAATGTCCAGCTAACTATAACATGTGTGAAACCTATGGTTTTTTAAGTGAATATATATATATATATATATATATATATATATATATATATATATATATATATACATCTCCTCCAATTCTGCTTCCCAGTTAAGGCTGCTTCCTTGTGGCACCTGCCCCAGATAGTACAGACACGGACCGAATTCTTTGTGCAAATGTTTATTAGCTTCTTCGCATGCTAGTCGCCATAACGTTTCGGCTTCACTTGAGCCTTGTTCACATGACAACATGAAACTTCAAAATACTTCCTTAAATAGGAAACAAGGTACTTTGCACGTGATACTAGAGAAAACGGCATGGACATAGAAGACAGACTAGAAAAGATGGATCCCCATATGAATAACATCGTATTCAATAAATATGCCTTGTGAATTGCCATGCTAAAATCATAATACAATTTAGAAATGGGGAGATAACTTCATAATAAACATGTAGGGGTTTGTACTATATAAACAAAATCAAACAATTGTTTATGTTTTAAATAAACATTGATAAAGACAGTGGCCATAAAAAATTGCTGCATCCTATAGTGGTGCACCATGGATATTTGAATATTCAAGTACCTATTAAAATATCAGTTAAATACTTATACGGCCAAACGACTCCTTAACGTGTATTAACCCATCAAATGTCTGTCCTGTTTTTTAATTACGGGATGAATCCCAATAAAGTCCATGTCTTGCCACAAATAACCTTTTTTCATGCTACAGATCCCTGTAGCTGTGCAAAATATGCGAGGGAGTATACTAAAGTGCAAAAGTGCCAATAAATAGTCATATTGCCCAACAGTTCGATAAACATTCAATACTCATAAAAACAATTGTGTTAAAAATATGTAAACAACATTTGTAATTTTCAAAGTGCGAAAGTGCATAGAAAGTGCAAAGTAAGTAGAGATCGGCTGACTGAGCCCAGTCATGTACACCAGTTAAGATTTCCTTAAAAATTCCTGAAATGAAATAATCACTAAAGTAGCTAATAAGCTACTGTCATTAATATATTCGAAGATGGTAAACCTATGGAAGGACATGATATAAGCATGACCGGATACTGATTTAAAACAATGTATAGTATCCATAGGAGAGGGTTTTAACCCAAAACAATGCAAGTATTCATGGGGTGTCATTATATTCAAGACTTTCCTACATTTTCACCTAGTACTTGTGTAATTTGGATGTATAAAAACATCAAACTCATCAAAGACATCATAAACAGTATATCTGATAAAATGTATCTGTTATAAAACAATAAATAGTACACAAATTGGTTAAAATTATTATCCCAAAATAATAAAAACCATTAGTAAAATCGATTGTATAAAAGGCTCAATTGGTGAATATACCCAAAACTGATGTGTTTACTTCTTGTGTCAAGTACTACCCCACATGGAATATGCAGAAAATGCGGAATGTGCTCCTAACCTAGGATGGTGTGTAAATCCTCAGTGACGTTGATTCCACCCGGGAATTTGGAATCAAGTTGGAGTATGTATTTTGTTTCCAACTGTCTTAACATGGCTTCCCTGTTTCCTCCACGTCTGCTAGCCGGTACTGAATCGATAACAAAGAACGTCAATTCCTTGTTATTGCTGTGATGTATCTCCTTGAAGTGGCGAGCAACTGGGTAGGTATTGTCCTGGTTTACAATTGCCCTTAGATGCTGTAGGATTCGTTTGTGTACCTCTAGTTTGGTACTACCTACATATCTAAGTGCACACGGACATTGGAGCACATATACAGCATATTCCGTTTTGCATGTTAAAAGCTTCTCTATTTTATGTTTTCTGTCACTAAAACCATCTTCATAGTGTTTGGTGTTAACCCCATGTGTACATGCCTTGCATATTTTGCATTTGTAAAAACCACCATTAGTTTGGAGCCAACTAGTTTTCTCCATAATGTCAGGGTTAGTATTTACTAGACAGTCCCTCATGGAGAGTGCTCGACTGAAAGGTTAAAGTTGCTCTACGAGGTAGTGTTGGGCCTAAAACAGTGTCACTTGTTAAAATGGGCCAATTGCAGTTGAAAATACGAGACAGTTCACGATGCTGTCTATTGTACCCAGTTATAATTCGAAATTCTTTCTGTAGTTTAGAAACTTCTTGGGTTACTAAATTACTGCTGATCGTATTGTCATATTTTTTCAGTAATTCCTGTCTAGTTTTTAATCGGGATTTCTTAATGGCTCTATCAATTGTTTCTTCTGAGTATCCCCTTTGAAGAAATCTGTTTTTACTGGAGACTTGGGCCACATTTAATTCAGCGTCATTGCTACATACCCGGCGCAGACGTAGCATCTCACCATACGGGATACTGGTGATTAGATGTTGTGGATGGGCACTTGCCACATGTAAAATAGTGTTTCCAGCTGTTTCTTTTCTGAATAATTTTGTTTCAATGGAACCATTAGAAATGTACACCTCTGTGTCTAAAAATGTGACATTAGACTGGCTCATAGTGACTTTAAAACTAAGATTGAAATTGTTAATATTTATGGTCCTAACAAATTCCTCGGCTGCCTCCTTACTACCCTCCCTGTATATATATATATATATATATATATATATGTTCCACTAGAGATTTTGAACACGACTACAGCCTGAACCACTAGACGGAATTAACCCAAATTTGGCAGAAAGCTAGCTCTTGTTTCAGAAAGTGTGCTTTTTGTAATTTTGTGTTAATCTGTTAAGTTTTAGAGATATTAACTGAAACTAAATTTGTACTTCTAGGGATGTGGATCCTCCACTGTTCCGACAGTCCCCATTGGGAAACAGCATTTACTACGCTGCTATTACCACACAGGTAGGTACCAACGCGGTCATTACAATGACCACGTTGGTACCACGCCTGGCTTTACATCGCAAGTCATTTCTACGACTTGCGCTAGGTGGCATGCAACATCAGGGAATGTGTTGGATTTTAAATCCAACACCTTCCCTGCTGTTGCGCTAACTGGAGAAGGAATAGTAATTTATAATAGTCCAGCGCACCACCTAGCGAAAGTCGTAAAAACAAATTGCGATGTAAAGCCACACATGGTAACAATGCGGTCGTTGTAACGACTGCGTTGTAACCTACTGCGCGGTAATAGCACACTTTGTAACGTGCTATATTCGTCCCAGTGCAAAAATCTGATTGGCTGCCAACACTTCAACCAGGAAGTGTTGGCAACCATTTTGGAACTCAACCTCAGCCAAGTTCCCAAACAAACATAAAAATAAAGAAAAGGGGTAGGAACGAACTACCGGCAGATATCAGACACCCCCCCTCACTGAACACCTTCAGGATGATGCTCAAGACCTGGCTCTTTGGCTCAATTGAGCTGCACACCACCCCCCCCTCAGCACCTTGAGACCATCACGGGTGAGTAGCACGCTTGCAATCCCCCTGATTAATTGATTGATTGATAGAAATACCCTGACCCCCTATCCCTGGTCCTGGTGTCCCCCAGGGTCCCCACCAGGGCAAAAAAAGCATATTGTTTTCTTTTGTGCTGCAAAATCACAGAGCTCTGCAAGCCTCCATAGGCCTCTTATGGCCCCGGAGACTGCCACCTCCACAGAGTTTGATTGAAAAAATATAGCCCCCTTCCTTAACCACTCTTGGCCTCGGGGACCACTACCTGTCTGAGGCAGGCCCTACAAGAACAAAGGAACGGGCCATCTGCCCCCTCTCCTAGAGCCATTGAGGGCATTAGGGACAGCCACCCCCCAAGGGCCAGCTCCCTATTTCCTGGGGTGGCCACCCAAGGACATAACTGTTTGCTCTCGCTTGGTGGGAGCTTTGACAGCTCCCACCAAGCAAAAGCAAACAGTAAGTCTGCTCCCAGCAGGCAGTAGCAGGAAAACTGTTCCTGTCCACTGGAAGCAGACTTTTGTTTTCCTGCCCAATATAAAGCAGGCCTGAAAGCAGATGGAAGGATTGCTCCTGCATGCAGGGAGAAGCATTCTGGCTGCTCCTTACATTCAGGAGGAATGCCAGCTCAAAGTGGGAGCTGGGGAGCTGGGGAGCTGGCAAGGTACATGTGGTCAGTCACCACTGTAGCTGACCTGAGTGGGCTCCAGGGCATCCAGTAGCAAGAGCGCAGGCTCTGGGAAGGGAGGGCATATGGAAGCCTTCCCCCTCCAATAAATGGACAGGCCCTGGGGAATGGAGTCCCCGGGGCCAAAGTAAGCCTGGGGAGACGGGCTGCATGGCCCCCTTCCCCAATAATTCTTTGTCCAGCCCCAGGGGATGTGGCCTCCGGGGCCAAAATCGGCCCAGGCAGTGGGGTTGCACTACTCCCCTCCACACCTATAAAAGACTTCCTGGGTTTGACTAAGACAAAGCAAGTGTATTTTCTCTGCAATTCCACATTGAAAGCTGATCTGAAATGCTTTGTGGAGGTGAATGCATCGTTGATCTATTGGAGCACAATCTGTCAGGACTATGACGAGTGGATTCTTTCTTGTCCATTCCTGGTGAGAGCAGAGTCTATGGTTCTCCCTTTAAATTACTATGCACATTTAAATGTCCAAATCAGTTGGAAGCTTCACCTGTTTGGCCTTACCCACCTTAGTAGTATGCAAAGGTCTTCTTACCTTTTGCCAGGATGATGGACAGCTTATCAAAAGGCTCTCCAGCATGTATCCGCCGATTTTAGTAATGTATTCTTGATGCAGAGGAATATGAGCACATCTCCACCAAAGAAAGAAGTACTTACTTCATGTAGCTAAGAAGAAGGTTCCTTGTTTGGTGGGGATTCACCTCTTTGTACTCTTGTTGTCTTCATGATTCATGTTATCACAAATGTCTAGATAAAGATGCACAAGAAACAATCACATTAACAAAACATGCACAAGGTCATTGGTGACATTTCCTCATGTTCCATTACGTAGCTGTAGTGTACAATACATACTGGATATTTACCCAAGGAGGTAGCACTTACTAAATAACCAGTAGAAAGTACTTCACTTGGGTAGATATTTTGTGCAAAACTGTGGACTCTTGTAGGATAAAGGGCAGGTGGCCCAGTCACTAATCCAGCTACTGACACACCCACACAGATACTTTGACACCCACTCATATATTCAGACACTCACACACCCACTGACAGACCCACTCAGACACTGGTACACCCACTCATAGACCTGTTCTGACACTCATGTACACACTTACAGAACCACTCATACTCTCTCACACCCACACACAGACCTAATCAAAAACTCACACACTGATTCACAGAGACTCACACACCCACTCACAGACCCATTCAGAGACTCATGTATCCACTCACAGACCCACTCAGACACTCAAGAACTTACTCACACTTACTCATAGACTGACTGACACACTCATGAAGGTACTCACAAACCCACCCAGACACTCTGACACCCACTAACAGACCCACTTAGACACTCACTCATACACCCAGTGAGACACTGATGCACCGATTCCCGGACCCACTAAGACACTCGAATACCCATTGAGCAGCAGCAGCCAATGCAGGTAAGAGCAATGGGGCTGGTGGGGGGGACTTCGACAGACGACGATGAGAAAAAAATTATTTATTTATTTTTCCCTTGTGATTTTCTGTTAAATCCCCCCAACCCGGCCCCCACTGCTTCTACCTGCACATGCTTCTGCCATTGAGACACTCATGCCTTAACACACCCACTGACACACTCATGCACTCACTCACAAACACAATCTCAAAGGTTATAGTTACAAAATAAAATTTAAAAATTCTTAGAAATTTGCTAAATACACAAAAGGTTACAGAGACGTTATAGTTAGGAAATAACATTGAAAAACATAGAAATTCACTAAACAAAACCAAAGGTCCTAGGGACATTAAAGTAAGTAAATAACATTAAAAAACCTTAGAAATTAGCTGAAAAAAACAAAGGTTACATGAACATTATAGTTAGGAAATTAGAATTTTAAAAACCTTAAAAATTCACAGAAAATATAAAGGTTACAGGGATGTAATAGTTAGGGTCACATTTCACTCATACAAAACCAGTGAAATTCAGCAGTTATAGTTACCTGAGCTAACTATGAATAGCGCCCCTGCAATGCACTGCTTATGACCTCACATGGTACATCACTCATGACCTGGTCACTGACATCACTGATGACATCCCCGATGAAATCTCAATTGACATGTCGTGCAATGGGATACTGTTTATGAAGGCTTTGCATCCTGAAAATGTTCCTGCACCAGTTTCTTTACTGGGTGGATGGTACTTCGCAAATTAATATTTTTGCCTGGGCAAATTAGAGCATACACACAAAAATCTGAATGGCAGTTGAGGAATTTGTCAATAGATTTTATAGTGATAATGGGAAAAAGTAGATCTTAGCATTCTGGCTGTACATATGACACTTGATTTTCCACAAGAGCAACAATATGATAGATTTGATAGATATACTATTCCTACTCCAATTTATGCAACAGTATGGAAAGCTTAGGACTTCGGGGGGTGGGGTAAGATTTACTATTCCTACTCCAGTCTGTGCAACCGTAGGAAAGCACTGGACTTCGGAATGTTAAGATTTACTATTCCCACTCCAATCTATGCAACACTGGGGAAAGCATTGTTCTTTGCAAGGGTAAGATTTATTCTTTTCGCTGTAATCAGTGCAACAGCAGGGAAAGAGCTGGACTTCAGAGGGGTTACATTTATTATTCCCACACAATTTAAAGCAACAGTAGAGAAAGGACTTCACTTTCATACACATTACAGATTTGAATAACCCTATTAATTTAGCACAAATATAACATTAATTGACACAAAACAAATATAAAAAATAAAACAAAAATACACAATTTACATGATTATTAAGCAATTTAATAAAATATTATTTATTTATTACTTAATTAACATCCCACAATATATCCCTAAAGACCTTACAACATACACTTAAAATATAACAAAAATAATTAGGTATAACACAATGTATGTAAGTGACAATCAATAAACTAATTTCGTGCCAATTAATAATGATTTATTGATTATTTATTAATTAATTAACGTCCCACCATATACCCCTACAAAACTAGCAAGGTGCAACTCAAATATAAGTAAAATAAATTTGTATTACATAATGTACACACATAATTATCAATGAAATAATGAATAATAATAAATAAGTGATCGTTATTACTTTATAAACTTCTCACCCTATATCCCTACTGACTCAAGAGCCCACTCCTAAAATATAACCCATTTAAAATAATTATCAATGAAATAATTAACAATAAGTTAGGAATCAATTGTTAAATAATTATTTCCTAATTAATTTCCAACACATTACTCCTACAAACCCAGCAGTCCACACATACAATTCAACTAAACATAATTTTTACACAATGTACACATTAGTAATTAATTACATTATTAATAATACATTATTTTTTAAGTAATTATCACCTAATTAACTTCCTTCCACTGTGAGAGCACGGGTGGGCATTACCTCTCGGCCCCAACTGTTCCAGCTGGGTTCTTGTCCTGAGGAAATCTGAGGCCGGGCAGTGTCGGCTGTACCTCCTCTGCACCTACGTTATCATCAGATGCAGGGGCAGTCAATAGTGAGGATGGCTGCTTTCCTGATGGAGGGGCCATCACATGAGGTCTTCACACCGGGAGATGGTGCCACGGAAGGCACTTTTCTCCCCCGTGCATGTTAGAGTCCACTGGTGGGCAGGACCCCCCGGAGGGAGTCCAATGGCTGCCAGCAAAGCAAGGGGCGTGCTACAGGGATCCAAAGATTGGTGCTCACCATGCACCAGTATGCACAGAAAAAGGCAGGAGTGAGCTCTTATTCCCATTTGTACAGAAGACTGAGCACACGACTCGTGCTCAAGTAACTCCCATGTGCTAACAATTGATGCAAGGGAACTTGCCACATATAGTGCTTGGTAGGCACCAAGCGCTCCTCACACTTATGGAATACCAAAATGAACAACATCATACTGGCTGGCCAGAATAAATGAAGGGGGAAGCTCTCCCCCACTGGCTGTACTGAAAGGTACAGTGTTCCTCTCACATTTTTCTTTAAAATAAAAGGGTGAAGAACAGTCCAGTCCTTCTCCTGCTCCAGACAGGAACAGCAGCTGCAGACAGTCCCACCCCACACACATCAGGGGCAGCGCTCCTCACACAGTTCTTCCACTCTCCTTCCAGGCAGGTTGCTTTTAGAACCAGCTGGGATCTTTGCTGAAGAATTTGATTTTCTTGAGAAAGCCACTAGAAGGCAAGCACACACAAGCCCTTGGAAATTCTTTGCAAGCAGGATAATACCACAACAAGGCAAAAAGAGGCAGTCCTTTTCCTCCACCACAGACATAAGCAGCAACTGCAGGCCAATCCACCCCTCACACTGAAAAGGCAGCACTCCTCACACAGTTGTTCCACTCTTCTCCTTGGCAGGGTCCTCTTGTTTCTTGAAGTAATCTGAAGTCCTGGGGTTTAAGGTCCCAAACCCATTTTGTCATTGTTCTCTTTGTGGCAAGGGTCTCTGAACTCAGTCCAAACCAGTTCTGTCCTCCCTGGTCCTGCATGACCACAGGGGAGTAGACAGCATTGTGAAAAGGAGACACAGCCTATTCAGATGCTAGCCAAACTCTTCCCACTACTCTGAATGCAGATCAGGTCTAGTCAGCCCAGGGATGAATCACCCAGGCAAGGCAGGACACACCTCAACCCCCTTTGTGACTGTCTAAAGTGAATGGACATCCCAACCTCCTATCATTCCAAAACCAGATGCTGAATACACAAACAGTCAGAGGCACACAGAATGATAAAGCAAGAAAATGCCTACTTTCTACTTTCGGTTGACACGGACTTCCCATCGCTCCACTGAGACTCCTACGAGCTCGTTTTTGAACACGGACAGCCATTGCAGCTGCCGCCCGGACCCTATACCAGACGCGCAAAAATTCAATGCGCGAACAACGATTGTTCCCTTAAGCCCATCCCCTTGCTCAGTGATCGCCGCTGCTAACTCCCGCAATCCACGCGGACGTTCCCGCTGATACCCAGATTGGAACTCCCCTCTAGAGCCCATCAGTAACTTCTAGGAGCCTCCGACCGCTCCCCGCGTCTCCACTTTGACGCATCATGACTATATGCATTCGCCGAATCTAGGTTTTGCATTTATACCAGGCAATTGTTTGTAAACTCTTTAGTCCTGATGATGATCCCACTATACTAGGAGCTAGGGATCGAAACGTCACATCGACTTTCTATAACAGTTCCACATTGTATCCATTGTGAAAATGTATTGTGGATGCTGTTGGCCAGAGCTTACTTTGCACTTTACAGCGGACCAAAAACAGGGTGAGAAAAATAGGAGGCAAAAGGCAAACGTTTTGGGGATAAACCTGCAAAAAGGGTCAGGTTCAACCTATGGTAAAGTCCAGTTTTAATTTCCAACTTTGAAAAATCTATTTTTAGAAAGTTGGCATTTTCCTGCCTTAGCCATTTGGTGCCATTTGGTCTCTAGGTCACATGACTGGGTGTAGTTGAGAGTTGACCTTTGTATATTCCTCTTAGACAGCCACACACAAAAGGGAGGTTAGGTGTGCCTGGATGGGGTATCAATGATAAGATGGGAGGAAGGTGCTGGGACAGCCCGACATACACTTGAATAGGCTGTGCTCTGCTTGCACACAAAGGGTTGCATATCTCCTGTAGTTAGTGTGGAGCCAGGGCAGGGAAGACAGGGTCCCTGTGCTCTTTGAAGGCATGCATCTAGAAGCTTCTCACCACTTAAAAGGCACAGCTGGGCATAAATATTGGACGTCAGACACCAACTCTTCAGTGCACTCCTGGACCTGTGGATACTCTACCAGGAAGAAAGACTGTTGTGCTGCTGAAAGGCCTGCCACTCTGCTGGACCTCTGCTCTGAAGGACTGTTGCCCTGCTGTGCTGGCCTGCTGCCCTCTTGCCTGGGGGAGAAGGACAGGACCTGTATCAGTTGAACCCGGGAGCCCAAATTGACTTCAAGGGTTAGTTGGCTGGCCTCTTAACTTGAGCCTCAGGTACAGAACATTGAACCCAGCACCTGAACTCTGCCATTAGTGAGTCTACCTTGCCAAGTGGGGCAACCACAGTCCTGGGCCCTTGGAAGAGAGCCAAAGGTGCTTTCCTAACCTCTATGAATCTAGCGGAACCGAGGCATCTTCTCTGCTGTGTGGCGCCACCTCGAGTAGGACTGACACATTGCCGATTCTGTGTGGGTCGGAACTGTCGCAAGACCCCCTCCTCAGCTTTACCGTTGGGTGATGCATCCACAGCATTGGCCAGTGCATCCCTCATTGATTGGCAGCCTCAACGACTATGCCAGACTCTGCATCACAACTTTGTAGATCTTCAGAACTGACGCATTGTCCAGACTGCGCATCATATCCTTTTATTATTTATTATTATCATAATTTGTTAGGCACTAACACCAACGGGATCCACAAGGCCAATGCAGGACCTCACATTGTAGGATTGTAGCACCTTGGAACTGACTCCTCGCTTTTATTGTGTGACACATCTTCGACATGGATCCTTGCACCAATCCACAAACCAGGATTGAAGGTACTTTGTTCAGTGGACCTACCTGGGTCTCCGTAGCCAACCCATGGTCCATCGCTGTCAACCTGAACTTGTGAGTTTGTCTCAGTGCAGCAAGACCAGATATCCTCAGTTGGCACTTTGTGCTTTTTAGTGCTATTTTCACACTAATGTTTAAAATTGCATATCTCCGGTTCCACTGATTGGAATTTTGTCATTTCGGTCTTTTTTTATTTAGTAGAAAATAACTCTAATTTTCTGACTTGGTGTGGGGTCCTTTTTGTGTGGTGTTTTCACTTTATTAATGTTTTGAAGTGTTGCACAAATTCTTTACAAATTGCCTCTAGGTTAATCCTGACTGCTCTGTGCCAAGCTACCAGAAGGTTGAAAACATGTTAATTTAGGGTTGTCTTGTTGTTCACTCTGACAAGGATTGAATTTACGTTAAAAGAGTTCATATCATCAGAACACGTGTGAATTACAAATTATGCATTTTGAATAAATGTAGGTAAAGGCAGTCCTTGAAAAGAATCCTGGACATCATTTTGAGGAAATCAAAAAAGTAGCAGGGTAGACACAAAATACTTAAGCTACTTTTGAATGAAAGCACATTAAAATCCATATCTTGATATTTCCTTCATCTCATCCAATGTGGATGAAGTTTGGATTCATAATATAGGTGTTCTGCATTCAGACACCCCTAGAGATTTGCTTTTGGGGAATCTGTTGAGGAAACTGACAAGCAGTAGGGTGTACCAGGCTCTTGGAATTGTTTAGGTTTAGGTTGAGTTGTGTAATGTACTTTCAAAATCTTCATTTTTACAAGAGCATTATAACCAATGACACTTGTAATAAGGAAAACAGAGTAACCTCTCCATCAAACTCTACATCAGGCCCAAAGTCTTTACAAAATAAAGTTTGCAAAATCTATCGCATAGAGGTGAAATTTTTTTTGGTGAGATCCCAGATTTTCTTCTTCTGTCACGAAGCTAGCCTAAGACAGTCCTGCTTTTCATCACTGGACACGGTCGCTGCCGGCAATAGTCACCATGGATAGACTGATTTGCTGAAAACCCTAAATTCTCCAGACCATCCAATGGAGATTAAACTAGAGGCCCTGGAACAATAGGGCCTACAAGGTGTGATGTGGTAGACACTGCCTGGGAGATACTTTACCCTACGTAACCTAATAGGTACAATGATGAACAGTATAACACAGGACAGGGCCCCTGACCATTAGTAAGAAAGTATTTCACTTAATATTTTTAATTTATAGTGTTTGCCCTATAAAATGGATATTTACCTTCAAAATGTGGATTTAGTGCATTCATATATTGGCCACAAGCCTTCTTCAAAACTCAACATATTGGTGAACATTCAACTACATTTGAGTCACTAACTTTCCCATATTATTTGAGGACCATGGATTTTTTCTGTGAAACACAGGTCTGGTCAATATATGCCTTAATCCTAGGAAAGTACCCAAAACAATATTCTTACCAATCAGAATGAAAGAGAGTTCTGCATCCCCATTACAGAGAAAGTGGCAGAAAAGTTAGTATGATAGGAAGATACCATATTTCATTTTGTAGCTGTGGGGATATGTGGAGCAGAAGACTGTTGTATGTTGGAGGGGGTACAATAGGAAGTGAAAGCAGATTATTGTAAAGAACCAATAAATTTATATTCTGTGTCAAACACAATCAGGGAGAAAGATAGAGTGTGCAACTGGAGGGGTAAACAAATCTAGACAGTGGTGAACAAAACAGGATATAGGACAAGAGGATGGTGCGTGTAATAGGGAGAGCTGGGTTGCAGTAGCTCAAGGAAGGATGCAGGATCTGTAGGAATAGCGCGTGGCATTGAGCATCAGCATAGGTCACTGTATAGCCCCACTGAAAGCAAGCACTGGAAGACAAAAACTAGAACCAATGGCATGGACAGGAAAAAGATCAGAACAAAAGACAAGATTAAGGGCTTTGTTATGAGTTCAGCTGCCCATTGGACTGCTGAATCCATGGTGGAGGTGCGGTGGCAGTAGGGGATTGCCACACCAGTGGTCCGACTGCTGTATTATGAGTACGGCTGTCAGGCCATTGTGGGACAACCGCATGTCAGGGATCCGTGATCCCTGACGGTGACGTAGTGGTGCACGGCCGCATTATGCTTGCTGGTGCTGCTGCAGCACCGCCAAGCAAATTACGAGTTTCCTCACTGCAACCCTATCCACTGTAGTGAGCCAACCATTGAAAGGGTGGTGGTGAGGATACTCTGGGAGTCCTTACAGAGCCCCCTTCTGCCGATGTGCAGGTGGATGCATGCAAAGGGGCACAGGTTGTGTCCCCTGTATGTGTGCACCCCCAGTGGCTGCACTGAACGAAATGCACAACATTGTGCATTTCAGTCCATGCAGGAATGAGCTTTGCCGCTCTCATTGTGGTGCCTTTTTTAAAGGCACTGCCGTGGGAACCCCTAAGGACTGTCCGCCAGACCATGAGGAAACTTGCAGGCAGCTGGCAGCCCTGTTTGGCAGTGTGGGAGCAGGGCGGTGGGGTGGCGGCCTGCTTCCACACCGCCAAACTCGTAATCAGGCCCTAAGAACTTGACAGTAGCATTGTGTTGTATCGGAGCAAGTGGATTAGTACATGAAGCAAAATAATTCCTGTGAAGTAGAGGATCACTGGGATGAAAGTTAGTGGTGGACTGAAAGGTGTCACACTCAGCACAGAGAGTGGGTACTGTTTTAGCTGTTCTAATGGAGAAAGACTGGAAAGTTGTAGAGACTTTCATATTTGTGGTGGTCATATGCATACTGCTCATTGCCAGTTCTATGCTTAGAGACAACATTGACCTGAGGAGATTGAAAGTATAACATTTGTAGACTTCTGACATCTACATTAATTTTTTCACAGAAAAACTTTTGGGAATTTAGTAGAACATGTGAAAATGTTCTGGATAATTTGCACTTCTGAAAGTGCATATGCAAATGTGTATTCCAGCTAAGTGCCAATCAACAATCTCAGCCAGAACGGTGCCAGTAACTGCTCCAACAGAGTTATGAGTATGAGAGGTAACCCTAACTCCCCCACTAGTAACCCTGGTGGTGGGAGGGTTTCAGAGATAGTGAGGATTACAATTGGAACCCTGAGATCCCATTAGAACTGTGAAATTACCAGGAAAAACGATATATTACACAACTCATGACATGTCAAATGACATCAATGATGACATCTCAAACAACACCACTGATGAAATAACTGATAACACAATAGTTGTTCACATCATAGAGTTAATGTGTGTACACATGTGGATATATAACAAGGACATTGCATATAATCCTTTCAGTTAATTGTAATTGTGCATGTTAGAAGATATATGGTGCACCAAACACTAAAGTTAGGGAAGGAAGTAATGCTCTAAGTTAAATTATTTAAAGGCTGAGCACACCTGGTATGGGATCTAGAATTATACTTGAAAGTAGGTTGTGTCTCAAAGCCTACTTCAAAAAACAGTGAAAAAGTATAGAGCTGCTGTATTTAGCCACATGCCCATCTTAAATAGATGCAATCCAGTGATATACACAAACTCTATGTAATGAGAACATTTATATGGTATGAATGTTTATTTCCATACATTTGCAGAAGATGTTGATGCATTGCAGATTGTAAACTGGTGTTTTAAGCACGGCTCTAAGGTTGTATGCCATTGTGCCCACCTCATGAACGTGTGATGTGTATTTTACAAAATTATAGAGGGTTGCCCATAGAACCTTGGAAAAGGTGCCTTTTCAGTGGCAAATGTATACTTTTCAGCCTAAAATTGTGGGTTAAGTGAAGTCTTTAAGTGGGCGATCCCACTAAGGTGAATAGAAAATGTCCATCGATGTAGCATGTTAAATTACCTCAAGTCCACAAACCCTATAAGAGGGTGGCACAATGACTGTATGATGTCATCAGTGATGCCATCAATAATATTATTTGAGATGTAATCAGTAATATCTTCAATATTATCATTAAGCATTTCATTAGAGATATAGTCTGTGAGGACATAAGCAGCATGTGACAGTGGAGCATTTAGGTGTATTTTAACACATTAACATGAAGTTTTCTAACATAAAATAAGATCTTTCTACCATACCTAACTATAAAGTCACTTTAACTTTTCGTTTTTTCCAGTGAATTCCTGGTGCTTTTTCATGATATTCAATTAACTTTCCAGGTGAGCACAGCTTTTAGCCAAGTCCTGTGCCATACCCCATGAAGGCGGCAATCCTCCCAATGACCCCCACAACACATACATATTTAAAACATTTTAATTTGTTTTGTGAAACTGTCAGCAGTTTTCACCAGTAGAAGGGCTGATGCGACAGATCAGCCACATGAGTCACTAAGGACTGGGCCATTGGAATTGAATTACAAGAAATCCCAGAGTTCCATCATTGGATAATCCACACAACAGAATCCAAATAAGAGGAGATTGAAGTACAATTCATGAAGGTTTATTTAATAATTCAATGATTACAGAATGCAAAAGGCAAATGATTATTCAATTAATTTCCAAATACTCAAAATGCAAATTAATCAGTAAAAGCTTGGACAATGGAAGTTGAACACTATCTTATTTAATATAGAAATATATAAAATGCCACATAAATGGCTTTTCTGTGCTGAGCCAATCCAAAACTACATTTTAAACAGTTTTCTCCCTAAATGTAAAAACAGTTAAATACAAAGAGACTTACACTTAAGTATAAAAGAAAGGGGACATTTCGTTTTAGATTTCCAGTTAAATTATAAGGTCTACACAGGCCATACCATTTATTCCTAAAACCTTTAAGCTAAAAGGCCATTAAGTTGCTACGTCTATACCTTTTGATTCAAGGCACTAAAATGAAAATGACCGTGAGTTTAAAGGCTCTTCATGGCATGTTTTAATCCAATGGATCTATGTAGCAACGTACAGTGTGTTGTTAGCTCGTCCACTTATTACCTTAATTAGTTTAGCTTATTTTAAATGCATTGCTCATCAACTTATTCCTATTGCAATAATTTAAAAATTATTCAACAGATAAAAATAAAACAGTAGGCAAGTGATTCAGCCCTACAGAAACAGAATCTAACAGAAAAATTAATCACGAGCTATGCGCAATCATTATGAACAGTGGCGCAAATTCCTAAAGCTAAATTAAACTATTTAAATTGCCAATTGTTTTACACAAAGGAGCCAGTTCATTTAATACAGAAACTGTCTCATCCTAGAATTTTTCAAAGCAGCTCACTAATTGTGGATTTTGAAACTATAAACAGCATAAAATAGTTTCGCTACATTGCATTTTCTTAAGCACAAACAATGTAAGTGGGTTGTTAACATACACCTGCATAGAATGTCTAGTGCCTGGTATATGCAAACAAGGGGGCATATTTATGAGAGCCTTACATCATGCCTGCACCACACAAAGTTTTACATGTGTGGCACAAGGCTCTGAGTCAGATTTATGAAGCCACGCAAAGCCACTTTGCGAGGCTTTAAGTGACTTCCTAAATCTTGAGTGAGACAACGCAGCACTGTGTTGCCTTACTCAACGCAAGGAAAGCATTTCATGGGCATTGTTTTGGGTGTTCCCATGTAAGACCCATGGATTCTGACGCTTCCTCAGATTTACAAGAACATGTAAAGCGGGGATGCACCCAAAAATAATTCCTCCAGAGGCGAGGCATAACGAGGATAAACAACTTTATTTCTCCTCGTTTTTTCCTCTTTCTATATGTGCTGTATTCTGTAGCACACATAGAAAGAGGAAAACGCCACTCAGGATTGTTTTTGTGCAGGAAGCTTCCCCTTTCTGCACAAAAAAATCTTGCCAACAACATAGGCACCCTTGCAGGGGGAAAGGACAGGACTGCACCATATTGAATAAATACGGTGCATTCCTGCCCTTTCACATTAACGTACGGCAGTGCAGCAAGGTTAGTTGCTGTGCTGCCTTATGCCAAAACCCTATAAATGAGGCTCTAAGTGATCTAGCATTTCCAAATGAAATTAACACAACTTCCAATTTTTTTTATCGGTAGAGCTGTCCTAATCTGCCCTTGCGGAAAGCAAATTGAAAAAAGATCTAATATTCTTGATTTTAAAACACAAATGTAGTAGTAACGATAGATAATTTTGCTCCAGATTCATTGAATAAGTGTTCAAAGCCATCCAAGTGTGCTTATTTCTTTTAACAGTTCAAACTCCTCCCACAAGATATCCTACTAGTTTGTATTTTTTAATTCCATAAATAATTTTAGTTATTTTGAGACATAGTTTGTATTTGTAAATATTTTTAAACTCCATTGAGGATACTGCTAAATTCCATCCATCTGCCATCTCAAGGTTTTGCAAAGAGTTTTCTAAGTTTGATTTCCAATGTGTCATATAATTTGAGTCTGTAAAAAGAGCTATCAGGAGTTATTCAAATCTTGAAACGATTATTGATGACATTTTATTCCAAGGCTTGTTCCTGTGTAAATAATAAAAAAGCAAGGCATACATGGGCCTATTCTGTGGCATTTAATATACCAAAAGTAACTGACAGCAGCTACATTGAACAACATCAGCCCATCTTGTCAGTTTATATATAAATATATCAAGTCATATATTAAAGTGGGTATCAGCTTTGGACTCAATGCCTGCAGAATTGGATAAAGTGAAAGACAACATAGATTTTTGATCAAATTTAAAAAAAAGCCCTACTTAATGATATGGCCTTTAACGTCACAGAATCCAGATAATGAAAATGCTCACCCTTTCTCTAAACAGACTCCCTATGTGTTTATATGGTTTTACCTAATCCACTGGTAAGTTGTTTATATAATAACTTGTATTGTTTTTGCTTATGCCCAAAAAGATTTTTTTTTTAAATCAAAAGCGATTGTAAGTTTATGAGTCGCGCCCTACTGGATCAAAGCTAAAACTACCATTTGTAGGCCACCTCACTTTTTGTCCAACAGGACTGTATCGTCCACATATTAATGCAAGGTTAGTAGTTACTGCTGGAGGATTTATATTCAAATCAAATCAAATCAAATAAACGTTATTCGGTTTTACAGATATAAAACCATAAAAGGTAAAAAACACATCCAAATTACATCAAAATACATAGTTCCATAGACTGACAAATCGAATTTACACATGGTTAAAATACATAGCACATCCTCCCAGGACGATCTCTAATAATAAAAATACAAGGTTCAGGTACCGATGATATCCCCCTCCAGTCAACAATTTCCATTAAAAATGATCCCAACCCTCAAAACATACATATCATCAATGTGGTCTAAAATCTATATCCTAAAAGACTACTGGTCAAGACATGCCCTGGACTTCATCGTGGATTTCAAATAGCCAACAATAAAAAAAAGTACAATCATCCTTCAGCAGTTGGAGGTACAGGAGAGCTGGACGAGCCTGCTTAAAATTCATTTTCTTTAAAATGGGTGCCAGGAAATATTTCCGGGGAACCTCATAAAATTTACAAAAAAAATAAAATGTAGCAAATCCTGTGGAGACTCTCCGTCGCAGCCAAGGATGCTAACAACTGGTCTCTACTGCTTCCTCTGGGACTCTGAGAAAAGCAAGCAGGAGGTGGAAAAGACCCAGGTGAAACCTGGGCAATATAAACCGTTCATAAATGGATAAAAACCCCAAGAGGTAATGCTTGGCTAATGGAGTTGTCTTTAGCAATACAAATTTGCGGAAACTAGGTTTCCGCAATTCTATCTCTTCCCTTTCCAATTTCCTTAAACTGTAGAAGGATTCCCTGGTTGTCCTGACATCCTTTTTTGTAATTATTTCAGGATTAGTGAATAGGTCAGCCCGCCAGAGCTTTTCAAAGTTACTCTTTATATATCTCAGCCAGGGTATGCTGAGTGCGTTATCAAGGGACATACACTCCTTTAAAATCAGCTGGCTTAGTGTTAATTCCTTGTTCAGCCAGCTGTTTAACCAAAACGTAAGGGGACAAAGTGCCAAAGTTTCACTTAAATAGGGCACTCCCAGTTTCTCGTGTACCACCATGTTAGACTTACCACAAGGAACGCCCAACAGGCGCTTTAAGAATGTATTTTCAGCCACCTGCAAAACATCTGTGGGGACATGCCCCCATATTTCTACACTCTTTTCTTGGTAGACTTTCAGCAGGGAGGCGAAGGGTCTATTTCCTAGTTTAGAGGCGTAGTTGAAAATGGCCACATTCACCCGAGCCAGGTACCCCTTTTTCAATTGTTTTAGGGGCCCCCGTCGCATTTGATCGTCCAGTATGACCCCCAGGTAAGAAAAAACATCTGTGCAGGGAACTTTAGCAAGGCCTACTCTAAATTGAAAGGTTTTTTTCTGGCGTGGCACCACCTGCATTATATATGATTTAGAGTTGTTAATAGATATATCTTGTTCCAACATAAAGTTGGAAAAAGCGTCAGGCAGGGTTTGAAGGCCCTTAGCAGTCGTCTATATAAGAACTGCGTCATCCGCATATAGTAAGACGGGAAGACCTTGTCGCTCTGCATGCGGATAATCTACCTCTGTAGCTACTAAAACTCTATCTAGGTCATTTATGTAAAGGTTAAACAAGAATGGGGCTGGATACATCCTTGGCGTACACCCCTCTTTATATTGAAGTTCCGTGACACGTGAAGGTCCTGCGAAAATCTAACATTAGCCTTAGTTGCACTATTAAGGTCCTCTAGGAAGTTGACGATGTTACTTTCGACCCCAATGTCCTTCATGGACTGCCACAATTTTGCCCTATTCACGCGATCAAACGAGGAGGACAAGTCCATGAAGGCTAGGTAGATGGTGACAGAGCGTGCAACCATGTATTTGCTAAGTAACATGGTTAAGTTAAGGCATTGGGCCACAGTTGACCGGCCTGGTCGGAACCCAAACATCCGAGATTATATCATGTTCCTCTGCCCAGGTGGACAATCTCTCCAGTAATACTCGGCCCACCACCTTAACGACCGAGTCCAGCAGTGAGATCGGCCTATAGCAATGTGTGCTGTTATGATCCCCCTTTTTAAAAACGGGTACTATGGTCGAGGTGGCCCAGGATTTATATTCATTTTCTCTAAGGCTGTTGCTAAATCAACTATATATTATATATATATTTTCCATATAGGACTATTTCAGTTTCACAAGATAATCATCCAGCACTCCAAGGGAAATTAGGTCACTCTGTCACTTTATTGTTGGATGAAATCACATGAACACGTTTCAGCAGTCTCACCCTGCCTTGTTCACGATGCCTGAGCGCCATTACATTTTCATTAAAATACTGAAAGGCAGTGAACAACATTAACAAGGGACTTAACTCACAGCATTCACTCAATGCTCTACTTCTTGCACAGCGGCCGCCATTTTGGAACATGTTTGTTTTGAACCAGAATTCATTCATGCAGCCTATCCAATTTGTCATCCCTCATTCTTAAACCTTTTTATATAGGAATAAATGTTTGAATAATGACATCAAAATGATACATTCGTAATTTAAATAATCCAACAATTTGGATTTTTGTAATCAGCAGAAACCTTGATTTCTTGCATCTCTTATCCAATATTTTTTGTTGATTACATTTTAAATTTACCTCATAGTGCAAGATTCCAATTAAAGTGCAAGTGCAAAAGGTTTATAAAAACTTAATTCAGACAATTTACTTGGCCAGTGCCTATTTCATAAAGTGCAATTCTTGGCAATAAAGTGCTAGTGCTTTAGTGCAAATAAATTAGTTCTCCTGACTGAAATTTATACAATCATCTTCGGAAATTCAGCTCTTTCTAAAGTGCAAGTGCTTTATAAATATATTTGTTCCATAACCCTCACAGGGAAAGAAGCTTTCATATATTTAAAAACTATTATATTGCACATAAGGAAATGTGAACAATATCCAAAATAAACAAAATTTCCAATGGTAATTATCATCTGAAATATTTTAAAGTGCTAGTGCTTTGGTAAACTAGATATAATTAAAATAGTTACCATTTACTCCATCAACCTTGGATACTTAAATACAGTACAAGGGTTACTAAAAGTGCAAGTGCTAGTTTGGTATATTATTTTTCTATAAACACAGATTACGGTTTAAAAAAACTAAAATCTATAAAAAAAAGAATTCTATTAGAAAAATATATTACATATACCTCTTTCCTTTTTTCCAACAAACTATACGTCAAAAACGTTTTTCTCATTCCTAAGAGTCTTCTCGAACCCTGGTACTGTTCACTAGACCAAGAATAATTTTAAAAACCTTAATTTATATCATATTAGTTAGTTGTGTTTTACGTCTCCTGTATTCCAAAAGTCATTCACAAATATTAAGAATTAAAAGCAAAAATGAGATTAATGATCTTTACTATGTGAAGATTTCTTCTTATTCCCTTTTCTCCATCTTTTCTCTTAATCCAGGCAAGTAAAAAGATGCTCATCTACTTTTAACCCATGAGGTTCCTTGCTGTTGAACTCAAGTATAAAATAATGTTCTAGTTTCCTGAGCTCTTTTTGCCTATCCCCCCCTCTTCTTCTTCTGGAGATTACTGCTATACAGGTATACTGCAAGCTCAAGGGATTACTTTGGTGATGGGTTTCAAAATGCCTTGCAATCAGATAAGTCCTATCCTGATTTACAATCGTTCTCTTGTGTTGCAGAATTCGTTTATATACAGGCAAGGTTGTACTTCCTATATACATTTTGGAACAAGGACACTGTAATAGATAGACAACAAAACTTGATCTACAGGTCAGGAAACTTCCGATGGTAATTGTTTTATTAAAAAATGTCCTAAAGTTAGTGTGATTCATGCCATGTTGGAACGCCTTGCATTTAGGACACTTTTTAAAACCTGGTTTCTGTTGTAACCATCTGAGGGCACCTCCTCTCCTTTCCTGATATTCACTTTTAACAATCAAGTCTTTTAATGATTTCGATTTCCTATAGGTAATGTCTGGATGTTTTTTCACTTTTGATCCCAGAACTGGGTCATCTTTTATCAGATGCCAATGTCTATTTAAAATAGATCTGCTCTCTTTATGTTTGACATCAAATGTCGTTATGAATCTAGAATTCTCCTGATCTTTGTGTTCTTTCCTATAATTTTTCCTCTGTTGTGTTCTAAATGGTTCAACCAAGATTTTTTGTCTTTCTAGATTCCTAGCCTTGGTGGCTGCCCCTTTTATAACATCAGGCAGATATATATATACATATATATATATATACATAGGTAGTATTGTAATATAACACAGTTATGTGTCCCCTTATTATATTGGTGTTGTTGAAACCAATGAAAGTGGCATATAGCAATGAACCTCTTCGTGTCACATTACGATTGATTATTATTGACAAGGTGGTCAAATTGTCTTCAAAGCTGCAATGGGCTTAAAATTCTCTTTGGAAACATGAAAGTAAACTAAAGTCTTTTACTAAAGTTTCACCATGTAATACTGCCTTGAAAAAACATTTTTCTTCAACGTCCAATTGTGATAATAATCAGTCATTTAAAAGATGAGTGTGAAACGTTTTTGTGAACTGGAAATAAAGTAGAGTCCCCCCAAGTATCTGGAACGTGACAAGATAAAAGGCAAATTAACCCCTTCGATGCTGCGCAGATTCCGCCGCTGTGCTGGCGGAATCTTGCGCGGGCGGGGTCATGACGGAATGGTTCCGTCATGAGCACAGCTCAACCGTGGGTCATGACGGAACCATTCCGTCATGAGCACCGAAGGGGTTAAAGACTGGTAAGACATGTGTCCCGTACATTAAAGTTCTCATACAATATTGATACTTGATGCCATTTGGGCATGGGACAAAATGGTATCTGAACCTCAAGATTATGTGAAAGGTTAGTCCATTCCATTACCAAGAGCATTTGGCAGTGACAGCTAAAACCATGATTGTGGCTACACTGGATCACTGTAATTTTCTTTGTATTTTAAATATGAAATTCTGATTGGTTCAGTTACAGATAATTGAACAAAAGCGCTGACAGGCTATTTAACAAAGATCCCAAAAGGATATCCATGACTGTCCTTTGCCATTGCAACAACTTACAATTAATTCCTATAAGAAATTGGGTAACAGGTCGAGCATGAGTTAAACCCTCCTCAAGCAGCAACCACAATCCTTGTCTGGGTGAATTTACGAGCACACCCCAAATTAACCTGTCCTCAACCCTCTAGTAGATTGGCACTAGAGCAGTCAGGCTTAACTTAGAGACAATATGTACAGTATTTACACATGATAAACCCCCCAAAACCCCAAATCCAATCCGAAAAAATTGAGATAGGCAATTTTAAAGATTTAAACGAAAATAGTGCTAAAAAGCACAAAGTGTCATCTGTGGATATCTGGTTGTACCTGGCTGGGACAAAGTAAAAGTTCAGGCTGACTGTGATTGAGTGAGGGCCGGCTACAGGGACCCATTGAAGTCTGCTGAACAAAAGTATCTTGCATCCTGGTTGCGGGGTGATGAAGAGTCCCGTGTCGAGGATGTGTTGTGAAGCTGTGATTCCTAGGGGCTGCAAAGCTGCAATGGGAGGTTCTGCATTGTCGTCCAGGATGCTGCAAAAGAGGGGCTTGGGATTTGAAGTCCTGCGTTAAGATGCATCCCCCTCATCCTGGTAGGCTGAGGGCAGGAATGAGAAGTCCTACACTGGGGAAGGTTCCACCCATTGTTCGCGATGTTGAGTTTGAATGGGTAATGTTTTGCTCAGTGGTTCCAAAGTGTCAGTTCTGCTGTGACCACAGTTGGGCTGGCAGAGTGCCTTAAGGCCCACTTGTCAGGGTCCAGGACTGGGGTGGTTCCACTTACAAGGACAGGACTCACAGCTGGCAGAGTCCAGGTGCAGGGATTAAGATGGAGGAAACCTGTTATATATCTGGGGCTTCTGATCAGGAGGCCAGCCAAATAGCCCTTGGAGTCACTCCTTGGTTCAAGATGAAGGTCCTGTCCTTCTCACTATAGCAGCAGGGCAGCAGGTTACCACAGCAGGGGAACAGTCCTTCGAGTAAACAGTTCATCGGAGTGTCAGTCCTCTCAGCAGCACAGTAGTTCTTCTTCCTGGCAGAGTTATGTTATGATATAAGCACTTATTGAGCACATTGCTACCAATAGGCTTCCCAGCACTGATAGTACCGCACATAATACTTATCAGGGGGGATCCTATTACTGGGATAAGTTTTGAAAAAGTCAGGACTTGAGCCTCTTCCTGAAGGGAAGCAGCCAGTTTACAAAGTGGGGAGAGAAGAGGGGAGGGCATTCCACAGTGAAACCACTCTATATGAGAAGGATCGTCCTCCCTCTCTCTCCCTCCTAATGCGAGGGATGATCGCTAGATGGGCACTGGAGAGATGCAGTGTTCTACTAGAGAGATAAAAAGAAAGCAAGTGCTGAGAGATCGCATGGCCATCACCCCATAAGGCCTTGTGGGCAATGCAGTGAGACTTGAACCTGATTTTCTTGTCCACCTCCAGCCAATGGAGGGAGTTCAAGATCTTCCACAGGTCCAGAAGTGTATTGAAGAGAGGGTGTGAGGGTCCGAGTTTTATACATGGTGCCTTCTTTGATGTTGGGGAAGTTTCTAGAGGCTTCTTTTTGTAGAGCTTGGAATTTCCCGACTTTCCTGCCGTCTCCAAGCTGGCTGCAGAGACAGTGCAGTGGTGACACGCCGCCTATTCCGTAGCAAGTGGGGCTGTGCCCAGCACCTTCCCCAACCTTCCAGCAGGTGGCCTATTCAGGTACACCTAATCCCTCACATTGTATTACTGTCTGGGAGGAATTCAAAATACCTGACTGCCAACTACATCCAGTCATGTGTCACAGGGGAGGCTGCAGGCACTACAAAACAGAAAAATGACAACTTTCTAAAAGTGGGATTTTCAAAATTATAATTTTAAATCTGACTTTATCATCAAAGAGGCCTTTTAATTACAATTTAATAGATACCAAACACAAAAAGCATATTTTCCCCAATCAAAGGTTAGCACGTATCAAATGAAGTAAGGCAACTCAACGTTATCTTATAGGACAGGTAGTCTTCACAGTAGTGAAACATGAATTTAGGATATATTTCACTACCAGGACATTTAAAACGTTTAAATGCATGCCCAACCTTTTAATTGCAATGCACCCTGCCCTTTGTGATAGGTAGGGCCTACCTTAGGGGTGACCTATATGCAATAAAAGGGGGGTTTATGACTTGGCAAGGGGGGTGAGAGTGCCAATTTGAATTTGCAGTTTAAAACTGCATGCAGGCTGCAATCGCTGACCTGAGCCGTGTTTCATGGGGCTACCTAAGTAGGTGGTACAAAACGTACTGCAGGCCCCCTGGTAGCAGTTCATTTTCAGGCCCTGGGTACATGGTATACTACTCTACAAGGGGCTTATAAGTAATTCAAATATGGCAATTAAATATGTCAATGTGGTGTAAGACAATCTTACCATATTTAAAGAAGAGAGCACAGCACTTAATCGCTTGTTAGCAGTGTCAAAGTGCACAGAGACCTAAGGCCAACAAAAAAGAATTCACAAATAAGTAGAGGGTAAACGTGAAGTGTTTGCGAGTGGCCTTGCAGAGAGAGCCAGGTCCAACAATTCCAAATAGCTTTAAAGCATTAAAGCTACTCAGTCTTCGGAGTTCAATTGTGTCTAATATCCAAGCTTAAAATGTTTTTAGCTGTTCTTAAAGTGAACATCAGAGAAGACACGCAGCCAATGGAGCAAACAGTTTATCATAACTGCTAACTAAAACCGCAAACTGAGTGCCTTTCAGTGGGAAATAAAATATGTTTTTTCCAAAACATTCCTGCAATTTATTTTTTCTGTTCAACTTCTTCTTCTTCTTCTTCTTAGAACTAGGGGAGTGTCAAGTAGGGCATTTAACATTTTATAAATGTGAGAAATTTACTATTTTATGTTATTACCACCATTTTGTGTGGACTGATGCATCTGGAGCTTCCATGCTCTTGACACAAAAGCTTGCCTACATTTACTTCGTCTATACTGTTTGTCAATCCAAACCCATCTAGATTATCCTCCAGTTTAACTCTGTAAGGTGTTTCCTACAATAACCAACAACAGCACAATTCTTCCCTGCATTCTCTTGCACAAGTAATTAGATATTTTGGCCTATTCTATACTTATATAGGCATGTTTTGTCCAGTATACCACCAACATGACTGCAACATTTCGGCATTCATGTTTTACGTATATTATTACACTATAAATGAAATTGAGGTATTTAATATATTCTGGGAAGGAAAAGACATATTATAAATCCATGTCTTAATTTGTTACTCCATTATATAAAAAGATTTACATATTCCATTATAACCTTTGAAGTATGTAATCTGGAAAAAGTTGGAAATCTGTGAAAAGTTTTTGGGTCCCCAATTTTAACATGTATTGACAATGTAATTACACGCCAATGACTTCTTAATTCTCAAAATTAAAATAAATTGAAACTGTAATTAGAGTGCCAAAGGTCTGTGGAGAGGAAACTGCAATTTTATTTCAAATATTTAACAGGTATTTGCAAATGCCGTTTTTAAAGAATTTCAATCTAAGGAAACCCTTGATTCCACCATTGCTAAGCAAAGGACCAGAATAGAGTGGTGTAATTGGTGTCGTGTGAGAAAGAGTAGGTAGACTTAATGGTAATTGGTTCAAGCAAGTACAGAGACTCGATTCACAGGAAATATTGAAACCTGAATATTACTTTGCAGAGTTTTGGAAAAATGCATAATGCGCCTGCAGACCTGCCAGGTCTACAGAGTCTCTGTATGCAGGTGAAGAATAGGCATTAAAGTGTTCCCACTAATGTATTAAACTGATATTTTACGTTTATATCAATTGCACATATTTGCTTTCAACTTAATGGCTTGCACTCAACATGTGGTGTAGTGGGCTATGGTCAGGTTAGCGAAGCCTAATGAGGTTTATGTCTTTATTTTGCCGGCAGTAATTAAGCAGAAATGTATCATACATGTGCCCGTTGAATATATTAAAAAGTAATATGTAACCTCAACTTCCACCTAAGGTAACTTTTCACATGGAAATTAATGTCCAGTGTCAATTTAGTCATTCAGTTCTAGATTCTAAATGACTCTGAAAAAAGCACTCATTCAGAGTGGTTCATTATTTGTTTCAGAAATACTGTGCCCGGTAAATGGCTATAGTTTGTGATGCAGCTTTTACGAGGTGTGAAAATAAGTCTCAATTCAGCCACCGAGGCATGAGGTGTCCTGTCAAACTGTCTGATTCTTCCCACACAGCGCTGTGAAACTCGGAATATTTGATCTTTTCCCAGCTCCATTTCCATCAGGCTTTACCTATTGACACTTAGTGGAGCTACAAGTGCAGAATCTTCGCACCGCTTGTAACCTCAGTTGGGATGCAAAGCAAACAAGAGTTTGCACCCGAGTTGAAGGCCACAAATGCAAGTATTCTGTTTTCAGCGATGTTAGGGTGAGTTTGCAACTAGTGGTGGCGCCTCGAGGGAGTGCTGTGGGGCAGTGAGGCAGGGCAGGGGAAGGGCAGGGTGGGGGTAGTAAACTCCGGCATTCGGCCAAACGGAGTTAAGTAAATAAATAAATAAGTAAAACGATTTATATTGTGCGCGCTGCATGGCCGATTTGGCTTTGCAGGGCGCAATGTAAATTGTTGTATTTATTTATTTATTTACTAAACTCCGGCCGTATGCCGGAGTTTACTACGCCCCCCCCCTCCACCCTGCGCCTCCCCCGCCCCGCCCCACCGCCCACGAGCACTCCCTCGAGGAGCCCACTGTTTGCAACCATACGTGTCTCATGAGAACGAAGGCGCATTCACTTTAATCTCTATTAAAGGATGTTCCTCTATTTTATTGATTACGCTCTTTTTTTTGTCTTTCCGAGTATAGGGCATCAATCATTCATCAAGCGAGTTTTATATGTTTTTAAAAGAAGGACAATAATACATCTGTCATCAATATCCTATATGACATTTATCATACTCCTCAATGTATGTACAGTAGAATAAGCAACATATATATTTTTTTTTAACCATTTTTGTATTAGCATTTGATATAAAGGACATGTACGCATGTACAAATATAGCATATCTCCAATGTGTCTTCCTGGTGCGGGCAGCCATCGCATGGTACATATCGGTTCACTGTAATGTTTGTACATAGGTGATACAAGGTTAACGTATATGGTCTATGTTACACGCATAATTACAATACAACATACATGTTAACAGAGACAGTCATGCTCTTAAACCACCAGGTATTTGTCCATGGGTGCTTAATTAGGAACACAGCTATACTTCAGTCATGGCGCGTTAATTCATGGTTCTATGGCCTATTTTTTTTATTTAGGCAAATCAATACTGAACTGTCGGCAGCTCTTAGCGGTTGCGGGACATTTTAACATTATTACATCGTTCCCCCTATGTTGTAAAATGTTAAGACATTAAGACTTTGCGAGAGACCCGTGCATGTACCATGCCTCCCGGTCCCCTCCCACAGGTGTGGCCCCGCTGATTCTGGGCTTGGGGGGGGGCAATGCTGTGACGGTCTACATGGAAAAGTCAGCGCCAGGCCACAGGGAACCAACTCAGCCAGCACATAAGCTGGCAAGGGATCCACAGTTGTCTCTGTTGTGCCCCACCTGGGATCTGCACTGGTGAAACGCGAGTGGGGTATGTGGCTCTGTTTCAAGTCTTTCCACCCCCTTCCTGCCGATCCATCTATTCATCTATATTTTATTCTAAGATATTTTGACAGAGATCACAGACATTTGGGAAAACTATGCTTATTTCTATCTGGACACCTCACTGCGAAACGACTAACTCTGACACAGTGTGCTATAAACGTTTGATATGTGCTTCACTTCATTTGGGGCACAAGCACCTAGATGAACAATGGAAAAACTGGTTTTATACCTCAAATATGCTATGGCTAGGCAGACAGCCGTAGATAATTTCATTTCAAGCTAAAAGATCAAAAGCCAAAATTTGCACAGTTGACATGAAAAAGTGGGGGAAAATTCCAATGCGGCGCATTTCTGTCTTGTTTCACTGGCGCCATTTTGGCAGCCTAGGGCCAATGCAGGCACCCTTGCACCATGGTGAAAGGGTGCCTGTGTTGTAGGCAGGATTGTTTTTGTGTGGAAAGGGGCACCAAAACAACCCTCAGAGGCTTTTTCCTCTTTCTATGCAAAACGCAGCACTCATAAATGGACAAAAAATGTGGAGGAATAAACATATTTCTCCTCTTTATGCCTCTCCTTGGGGAGATATATCTTTTTGGTGCTTGTAAATCTGGGAATGGGTCAAAAATCATGGGAGTTGCGTGGGAAAGCCCACCACAATGCCAATGGAATGCACATCCCCTGCGCAGAGTAAGGCAACGCAGCAATTTATGCTGCACTGATTTACGCCAGATTTTTGAAGCCATTCAAAGCCATGCGAAGTGGTTTTGAGTGGCTTCATGAATCTGACTTAGAGGCTTCATGAAAACGTGACGCAATTATCTCATAAATAAATATGCCCCATGGTCTGTGTTGTGCCTGCACAATACTCATGTTCTCTACTGCTTAATTTTCATCTGTTGAAAAAATTGAGACGCTCATGAGCATATCTACAATTACTTATGTTCAATTTGTACCTGTTTTACAAGCAAAAAGCAGGTTCGGGAAAATACGATTTGAGATGACTACGTGAGCAATTTCCACGGAACAATATTTATCATGCCAAGCACGAAATAAACTTCCATTGAGTATATTAGCATCTTATTAATGGTAAAGAAGTAAGGAATTAAATACAGGCATGATTTAAGTGATGGAATACTGTCATTTGCTAATTGTGACCAACCAAATTCAAGAAATCTATGTTAATGTTTAGTTTTCCCCCCAGAAAGTGCATTAATGCAGTGAATAGTGAAAACAGAGAAAACTAGACTGCATTACAGCAATTTGAATTTCAGCTTTCAGCTTTTTATTTTACTGGAAGCAGGTGCTGTATATGTAGTTGCAGGCCCACTGCTGTACATGCTGAACATAATCAAGCACTGGCAAAGCCAGTAAATAGTGCCATGGTTTCAGAACTTTTTGGTATGCTAACGTTTGGTTCAATTGGCAAAAAGAAAGAAATAATCCAGAGCATTTAACAGTGGGATACAATGCACGTGCATAAATGGACGGCTATCTTTGAATATTTTTTTGCTAAAAGATTAAGTGGTGGATGGTGACATTTGAAAGTGGGGGTCTTAAAAGTTTTGAATGAGTGGTTGATCGGCATCCAAGTGCTTCAGTGTGTTGGAAGACTGGGGTCAGTATCTATAATGTAGTACTTTATTCCGAATTGTGACTGGAGGAAATAACATTCCTGTAATTGTGTGTGCACTAGAGCAACATGGGCACACAAATGGAAGGCTCCTGCAGGCAAGGGACATAGCCCAGCATCCTCTGCTACTAAACGCTCATTTTCAATCTCCATGGGGCCAGACACATTATTCCAACATGCCGGGGCATCTAAATCTACACCGAAAATATATTAGAGAGAGGCTCAGAGAGACTGCCTTGGGTGTTGGCTGGTCGGGAAGGGGGCAGCGAGGCATGGGTCTTGTGCTTGTCCCTCCTGCAGCCACTGTCAATATGGGACCTGAGCATGGCCCACTGTTACCATGCTGAGAGGTGTCTGGTCCTGCATCTTCAGCGCTGGACATTCCCTGAGGCCCTCAGCTGGTCATCAGCCAGTCCTTCCACTCTGCTTGGCTATTGGCGGGAGGCCCAATAGGGGATAATTTGTAGATCCTGCTCCCCACTCTTGTAGGCCTGCCAACGAACCCCATAGGGGGGCTGGTAGGTGCTAACTCCCCTTTGGCCTGGAGTAGCTGCATGGTGGGACCGGCTGAAGGTGAAACCTGTAACAGCTCATCGGAAGGAAGACGGAACAGCCCTGGATCTGCATGTGCCCCACTTCGGCCTCTGATGGTCCGGGGTGAAGGTGGGACCCGTCATGGCTGGGAATCCTAGGTGTATGAGTCACCTTACAGAGTAGTCGAGAGTGGCATGATGGGTGGGTGGGGGGATCGCTTGGAGGGGTTGCGTGTGGTGGGGTAGGGGGGAGGAGGGAGGGGTTTAAAAAAATAAAATAAAACTTAACTTCCCCCGGGTCCTGCGTTTTCCTGCCTCTGCAGCTCTCCTCAGACAGGAAGCTGCCACCCACAGGCAGCCTCCCTTCCCTCCACCAAACACAATGCTGCAATGGCAGCGTTGTGATTGGTTGCGGTGCAGACACAGAGCGCCCCAGCCAGGAGCCTAATCTGAGGCCCTTTTCTCTATGTAGGCTGCATACAGCCTACATAGGGAAAACGGAGAGTGTGCATGACTGCTTTGGTCGGCCCCAGGATGACCAAAGCAGCCAGGGCCCACACCATTGGGCAAGCCACTCCCCCCTGCCCTCGAGCAGGACCGCCTGCCCACAACCAGGCACTTCTGCTTTCTCGCAGTGCGAGAAGCAGAAACATAAAATGGTAGTTTTATCATTTTATGTTTCAGCTTCTCGCACTGCGAGAAAGCAGTGGGGCGACGCCCCTACACTGCTATGGAAGAGCCACCACTGAAAAGGTTCCTGGATGGTTTCGGATGCGTGAAATGCACACACAAAAGTCATATTCCACCAGCAGCTCTGTAGATTTTTGTAAACATAAATATACTATTCCATAATGTCTGACAGACATTTTAGAACAGTAATGAAGAAAAAAGTATGCCCTCATACTGTGTAATGGAAAAAAGCTTGGTTGCAGTGTGCAGCCATCGGATAGCACCAAAAATAGTTTAAACATTTAAAAAGTGTATGTGGGAATCAGTGGACACGAGGGAAAACGGATGGCGCAGCTGCAGTGTGCAGCTTCTGAGTTGTCACATATTTAATAATAATAAAAAAATATATATTTAAATGAAAAAATAAAACAATTACTTGGTGTGGATGAGCAGGGAAGCAACAAGCGAAGGGGGCAGGGATTTGTGGTGCAAGGAGAGAAGGAGAGAAATGCCACGTGCTTCTATAGAATCCTAAAACATAAAATAACAAGCATTTGCAATGCAATAGGTCTCGCATTTGCGAGAGTTTAAGTTATTGGCATTGTAAATGACAATGCCGTTTATTTATATGTTTTGATAATTAATACATGAATAAAAGGCAATGTCATGTACAATGACAATAGCTCAAACTATTGTAAATGCGAGACCTATGCAAAGAAGCGGTTGCCAATGTCCAGGGCTGCTTAGAAAGTGAAAGCGCGCATGGCACACTGAATGTTGCAGGAATGCATGTCGTGCCTGCAGTAGGAGAAACTACATTAAGAAAAAAGTGCTTACAGACTACCAAAAAGTCTCACCGTGTAACAACAAAAGTAAAAGGGCCAGTCCTCATGGGAGGTAGTAAGGCGGGACTAACAAGCCTATTAATGAATCAGAAGCCAGCATTTACAAAGAACGGTGACACAAGCCAATGACAAATATGGGTGGGGCTTCTATTCCATACTCCAATACAGCATGGCTCACAGTGCAGCGCATGCACTGGCCAGGATCGAACTAAAAATGTTGTTCCCTTGGGTCAACAATGTAAGGACAAATGGTAAAGAAGGTTTGTTCCAGTTGTGGTACGAAAACAAGAAGAAAAGAGACATGAAAGTTATCTAAACATGAGCAACGTGCTGTATGTGCTGTCTTGTTCACAATAGGTCTTCAACACTTGACAGCTAAAGTTGTCTGTTGTTGAAGACAGTGATTTAAAAAAATATTGTTGAGGGAACACGAGAGAGAGACATTGTTGGAAAAAATGACCCTGTGGTCTCAAGGGATGGACAGCAAATCCAAGCAGTGGCAAAATAGTAACATGAGATCCAATAGCTGAAAGGAGATGACATAAGCCCACTCTCTCTTTCAATTTCTTATTGTACTTTTTAAAGTATTCAAGACATGAAATCCCCTAGCCAACCGAAGCTGCCCATAGTGAGAGACTCGTCTTGTCTTACAGTGGACTACCAGGTGAACAGTGATTCGAATAGCAGCAACTACTATTTGATTCTAGCAAAGAAACTGCTAAAGATGCTTTCTGAAGTACACAGAGCAACCATAAACAGGTCGATTACAGGATTTAGGCTAGATTATTGGAATGTTTTGTTTATAGATATTTCAAAGAAATTGCCAACGGATTGCAAAAAGTTCAAAATGCTATTGATACGAAACTTGTTAGAATAAAGGGATGGCAACACATCACATTCTGTTTTAGGCAACCTTGATTGGTTTGCAGTTACCTCCAAATATTGTTCTAAATTGCGACCCTAGTGCATTGAGCCATATGGTCATAACTATTCATAAACAGTCTTCTTTGCTTCATTCCAAATAAGACTTTGAGATCAACACAACAGGACTCTTAACACAAGTCTATTTTTTTTTAAATGTCGCCAAAGGAGGCTGAATTGCAAGTAGTAGTAAAGCCGAGATTTTGAAATTCTACCCTTGGTTTTAAGGAATGAGGAATTTCTGTTAACTTGACGAAAACGATTTAAACCCTATTTATTACTTAAAGGAGATGTGCACCCAACGCTGTGCCCCATATGGTGGCTCTTCACCATTTTCCACATGACAACATATCAATTGTTTTTACCTCTACGTAAGTGATAACTATAACAGAGACAATTCTAACAGTCTATTTGACACATTTGGCCGTGCAGCGTCTGGCATATATGGGGAGGTGGGAGGGAGGAGCAACTGGGAGGTGCGATCAGCGAATGGGCAGTGGGCAGTCAGGGAGGTGGGGCCACAGGGTTCACAGCGGCGGAGGAGACGAGGGTACAGAAAGCAAAATGGGGCACCAAAGGGGTAAAACAGTGGCACAAAAGCCAATATCGGGGCACAGAAAAGGGGGGAAACAGTGGCACAGAAGGCAAATGGGGGTGCAAAAAGGGGGAAAACAGTGGCACAAAAATCAATATCGGGGCACAGAGAGGGGGAAAACAGTGGCACAGAAGGCAAATGGGGGCGCAAAAAGGGGGGAAAATCAATGGCACAGAAGGCGAAAACAGCAGGGCACAGAAGTGGAGGAGGTACACTTACCGTGGGAACTTTAGCAGCGGCAGCTGGGGCAGAGGCACACAGGCGGAGCGACCTACCAGGAGGGTCAGGGGTCGCTCTCCTCACCACGCAGCATCTGGCATATATGGGGAGGTGGGAGGGAGGAGTAGCTGGGAGGCGGGAAGCAGGATCAGCAAATGGGCAGTGGGCTGTCAGGGGGGCGGGGCCGCAGGGTGCACAGCAGTGGAGGAGACGAGGGTACAGAAAGCAAAATGGGGCACCAAAGGGGGAAAACAGTGGCACAAAAGTCAATATCGGGGCACAGAAAAGGGGGGAAACAGTGGCACAGAAGGCAAATGGGGGTGCAAAAAGGGGGAAAACAGTGGCACAAAAATCAATATTGAGGCACAGAGAGGGGGAAAACAGTGGCAAAGAAGGCAAATGGGGGCGCAAAAAGGAGGGAAAATCAATGGCACAGGAGGTGAAAACAGCGGGGCACAGAAGTGGAGGAGGTACACTTACCGCGGGAACTTTAGCAGCGGCAGCTGGGGCAGAGGCACACAGGCGGAGCTGTGCGGAGGGGGAGCGACCTACCAGGAGGGTCAGGGGACGCTCTCCTCACCGTGCAGCGTCCGGCATATATGGGGAGGTGGGAGGGAGGAGCAGCTGGGAGGCAGTGGGCAGTCAGGGGGGCGGGGCCACAGGGTGCACAGCGGCAGAAGAGACGAGGGTACAGAAAGCAAAATGGGGCACCAAAAAGGGAAAACAGTGGCACAAAAGTCAATATCGGGGCACAGAAAAGGGGGGAAACAGTGGCACAGAAGTCAAATGGGGGTGCAAAAAGGGGGAAAACAGTGGCACAAAAATCAATATCGGGGCACAGTAAGGGGGGGAAACAGTGGCACAGAAGGCAAATGGGGGCACAAAAGGGGGGAAAAACAATGGCACAAAAACCAATATCGGGGTAGAGAGAGGTGGGGAAACAGTGGCACAGAAGGCAAATGGGGACGCAAAAAGGGGGGAAAAACATTGGCACAGGAGGCGAAAACAGCGGTGCACAGAAGCGGAGGAGGTACACTTACGGCGGGAACATTAGCAGCGGCAGCAGGCGGAGCTGTGAGGAGGGGAAGCGACCTACCAGACTCACTTGGATTCCAGTGCACACAATAACTGGACAATCCTCACAAAAGGTTCAGGCTGCAAAAAGCACACGCACACAGCGTCGCTGATCCTTGCTAGGACTCCAGGTGCCCACGATCAATGGGCACTGCTTACGGGGGTCTCAGGCTGCAACAAGCACACGCACACAGTGCCGCTGAGACTCTCCTGGAAACATTTGTGTTCCTGAGTTTCGGAAACAGGGTGCCAGCTCACCTCGGGCCCTTGGGGATAAGTTACTTCAGGACACAGCCCAGCAAAGTCCTTTCAAGCAGTGGGAACACAGCACATAGCAAAGTCCCTTCAGCCTTTCCTTGGTTAAAACAGCAAACTGCAGGCCAGCCCCAGAACACACAGCAAGGGTCAGTCCTTTCCTTCAGTCTACTCAGTTGTTTCTTCCTTGGCAAAGGTTTCTCTTGACCATGAAGTAGCTCAGTCTTGTTCAATCTTGATCAAGCCATTCTTCAGAGTTCAGGGGCTTCAGCTTTCATAGTTATACCCTTCAATGGCTTTGAAGTCTTTGTGTTCAGGGGGCACTGACCCCTGTTCAAAACAATTCTGGGTGCCTCCCTGCCAGTGACACCTTCTTCTTTTGATTAGTGGGGGTCTGGATTCTCAACCACTCAGCAGGAGATGGGACAATTGTTTCTTGGCAGCAACCCAGGCCTCTTCACCTCCAGGGGTTACTCCTCCCCCTACTCTCCAGATGCAGGACAGCCTGTAGCTGTCTCACCTCCTACCCTTGTCAAGACATTCCCCAGATCTTATTGCCTTCAAATCCAGACAGTCTATCCACAACCAGACAGAGACACACAGAAATGTTAGAGCAAAAAAAGCAGCCACTTCTAAAAGTGTGGCTTATAAACACACAATGCAAAAACCACCTTTATAGAAAGATGTGTTATTACACTGTGAGCTCAGGCATACTAAACTTCACCTTTCCATCTTAAGCCTTTAGTAAGATAGGTTGGAAAACATATTACACAGCCTTCCCGTTCTATCCTAGAAATGGCAGGTCTCACAATATATATAAAAATACAAAGGTTAAAGTAACACTGGAGTTTGGTGTAATGTTCTTTAAAAATGAAATGTTTTAAACTCTAATAACCACAGAAATTCACCAGTTATAGTTATCTCAGGTAAATAACTATAACTCACACCCCCGCCATGCACAGTTTGATATCACACTGGGGGTGGGGTCCCCCTGCCTGAGATTTGCCCGGGGAGTGAGGTCACATGCCCCCTTCCCCGGGCCTAGGGAGTCAGGGCATACCTACCGCACCCCTTATATTTTTTAAACCGTTTTAATACTATTTAGCAACACTGATCGGCAACAGACATTAGACACATGGTGCATCTGAATGCGCACCCTAGATACACCACACACAGTGGTGGTGCTATCTGACACCTGGCACTGATATCTGCTGTACATTTAACACAATCAAAATTGAGTTTTCACAATCTGGTCTGCTTTACATCTGGCATTTTGCGAGAGTGCCTCGAGCCATCATATATTACTATGCTGTTCCCTCTTCCCTCCTTGGTGCCATCAAGCATGATAGGCACATTTGTGTAGTGCCCTAAAGGCTTCTGAGGTGCTTTGTTGCCCGAACATCATTTCCTTTGTACCTCACTGATGTGAGAGACAAATATTTTCTTTTTTCTGCTTCAAGCAATTAAGATGTGCATATAAAAAAGTTGCAATGGTATAAATGCAAGATTATAGTTAGTTTCAATTACTATGAGTGAATTATTTGTAATTCTCAGAATTGGTCAATCATGAATGACAGCCCTGCTCTTAACATACCAACCAAAATGAGCTACTTGAGTCAGGAATGTATTCTGGTGAAGCCTCTGTTTGCTGTTTTGTGAAGAAAGGATGTTTAGCTGCAGGATACTCTTATTCGAATGAGGTAAGATTGATTTGGTTAGACGGACTACAAGAGACATCTAAGAGTACTGAATAAGCAATTATTTGCAATATGCAATAATATATATGCCAGGCTGCATCTCAGTGGACCATGATCCATACATGGCAGTCAATGTACTCACCAATTGCAAGAACGCAAGTAAACCCTAACTGATGGCATGGCACCCAATGAGGTAGAAATGATTCAGGAGTTGTTACTGGTCGATAAAATGAGGGTGTGAACTAGATGTTTGCTGCTATGCCACTCCTCTTTGGGTGGGGAGAGGTCAGTTTGCATTTCATTGGGAAGGCCATGAACGGGCAACTAAATAGTAAATACATTATTATTTCGAAGTTATAATGATTCAAATTAAAAGCTGCATTTGCCATTATTGCTTTGGATTGAGTTGTGAAAGTGACATGTGTGCCAACACTCCCGATTTAGGATTTTAGGCAAAACTCCCACTCATATGTAAGTTAATTGAAAAATTAAATGTTCCTGATCTCTGTGACTAACTCTCTCTTCTAGTTTTCCCTAATAGTGGCATGCATAAATGAGGATGAGAAGGACAGTAAATATGTTTCACTTAATGTTAAGTTGCATGTTTGTTCATAGAGTGCAGAATAACGACACTAAGTATGCAGGATGCAAAGATCTGCTAAAAACTTGAGGGCATATTTATTAGCTGGTTTGCATCACGTTTCCACCATGCAATGTGCTACATGTGCGACACAAACCTTAAATGTGATTTATGAAGCCACACAAGGCAACTTGGCTCGGGCTTCAGTGGCTCCATAAATCTGGAGTTAAGCAATGCAGCTCTAATCACTGCGCTACCTTACTCTGCCCAAGGGAGGCTTTCCATGGGCGTTGCGTGGGTGTTCCCAAACAACTCTCTTGGTTTTTAACATATTCCCAGATTTACCACAAATGGTTAATCTGAAAATGCACCAAAAAGATATGATTTTCCAGGAGATGCATAACAAAGAGAAATATATTAATTTTTCCTCGATACTTCCTCTTTCTGTGTGTGCTGCATTCTGCAGCACACATAGATAGAGGAATATGCCCGTGAGGATTGTTTTTGTGCAGGAGGATGCCCCTTACTGCACAAAAACTATCCTGCATACAATGAAGGCACCCTTGCTCTATGGTGTAAGGCGCCAGTGCAAGTGACAAGTCAAGAATGAACCATAATCATATAAATATGGCACATTCCTGCCTTTCCCTGTCATACCATGCAGCACAGCAAGGTGACTTACTGCAGTGCTCTGCCTCACAATCTCATAAATATGCCCCTATGTACTTGGTAAAACTCATCAGAAAAAAAACAGTAGAGAGGAGACCCACAGAGTACACAGAGTAAAGGATATAGGTCAGTACAGATCAAAGACCTATTTCTAGAGATTTTTGCAAAATATTAGTACGGAGGGATTTATGCACAGTAGTTTCAGGATCTTTTGCAGCTATCAATATTTTTCTGTTACAAAATTCGGTTGCTTTCATTTTAAGAACCTCCAGCATGTCAAGGATGGCAGACCATATAAAATGCTGCTGGGAGTGGAGGATCCAAAGACTCAATAAATTGGACTAATGTGGGCCCCAAGGATAGAGCCAGACGTCTGCCACACCTTTGACTTGTATTCTAGTTGAAATCTATGCCATTGTTTGATTGGAGTGTCAAGATAAATTGAGTTGATGTAATCCAATCATGATTTTGTGGGGAAATCAGTGTGAATAAACAGTTGGATTCTCATGAGGGGATGAAGATTCTGTGCCTTATTTGGAGTTTAACTGATGCAATGCTCCATATTGGGCATATTAGACGTTTTGTAGGCTAAAACACATTTGTTATACACTGGACATCCGCCATGTTTGTGATGGAGTATCCCATCCACCAAACTCTAATAAAGGCTTCTTACTCGATTTTCTTGAGAAAGATCAGCATCTATGTAGACAGCCTAATTGCAAAAGTATTTTGTTAATATCTTGTGCAAGAACCATCTTTTCAGGCCGTAAGTTAGGATTCCTCCTGGTGAAGTTGTTTTTGATGATGAGCTCTTTTAGGGTGACTAAGCATCATGGAGTAGGTGGACATCATCCACTGCAAAGGAGCTAGTGAATTTATCAAAGCGGAACAATCACAAAATTCTTTGGACTTCCTTTGGAAAAATCAGCTGAGTATCTTCCATATAAATATAAAGCTATGGCCCGGCTCTATGGAGTGACTTAGCAGTGGGAAGCATATGTATGTTACAAGGAAACAGTGAGATCATTGATCTCTGATGGACACCATAACTGACCTTCTCAGGTTCAGTACTGGTGGTAGTCGAAAGAGTCTCTATTGGCCACTTCAAAACAACAGAGACAGTGACGCTGACTTCTTTAGGTCTGGAAAGGAGAGCATGTTGATATATGGTACAGAAAACAACACCAATGTTGAAAAAGACCCATGCCCCATCAATCTGCACACAATATCTAACACAGATGTAACCATAAAGTTTGTATTACTGTCAGGATTTGAACCACTTTGGAAAACAGCAGTCAGTTCTCATGCAAAAAATATTGCATTCAGGTGATATCTACCTTCTCCAGACGTTTGCCCATACAGGGAAGAAAGGATACTGCAATGGTTTTATCTTATTTTATTTTGAAAGTTTTATATAGCGAGAACATGATCACCGAGGGTATCAGAGCGCTATGCAGATTATGCATCTCGAAGGGTATAAGCAAACAAAGCAGATTAAACAAAGCAACAAATTCAAAGTCTAAAATTAGATAACATTCTCATAAGGGTAAAACAGACACAACAGAATCAACAGCGCAGCAAGATCACAGTCTAGAATTGTCCGAGATACTCGGGAACCAGATGGCTGGGCCAGAGTCAACCGGTATTGACACAGAACCAGATGAAGGGGCCAGGCTAAGGCAGAAATTTCTTAATCAGGAACCCTTTGACTTCTTTTTTGTAGAAGACAGTGGAAGGGTTCACCCTGACTTCGAGGGGGAAGGGAGTTCCAGATCCTCAGAGCCAACCCTGAGAAGGCTTGGTAATAGGTATTTGTTTTCTTGAATTGTTGTTGTTTTAGCAAAAGTGTGCTGGTGCTTCTGGAGGCTCTAGAACCACAGGAGAGCTGCAGTTTCCGCACGAGGTACAGCGGGGTCTTGACGTAGATGGCTTTGTGAGCCATGCATGCAATTTTTAACTGTATCCAATTCAGGTCCCGCAAGTCCGGAGAAATGTGTTGGTATTTTTTTGTGCCAGTTAAGAGCCTAGAAGCGGACTTGAGGATAGCCCTAAGAGGAGCCATCCACAATCTAGGCAGGCCGCAAAGTGTTGTGCTACCATAGTCTGGCTTTGAGATCACTAATGCTTGTACAGCAACCTTTAGGTCATGAGCAGGGAGAAAGGGTTTGAGTTTCCTAAGTAGGCTGAGTTGGAAGTTCCCTCCTTTGTGAGGGAACTGATGTGCTCTGCATGTTCCGGCATTTGTCAAGAATGATACCCAGAGAAGTCCACGAGGTGGGGTCTACAGTTAAGAGCAGGCAGCTGATTCAACCATTGTTCCATGACAAGGGATTGGTTGTGGGGTGAGATCAGATGGAATTCCATTTTAAGAGCATTTAGCTTCAGGTGATTACGTGTCAACTAGCTTTGTGTTTCCAGCAGGACTGAGTTGAGGGACTGAATGTATTCGGGGAGGTGATCTTCATGTATAGTTGGGTATCGTCCGCATGCATATGATAATGAATGCTGGATGATTTTAGAATTTCTCTTTGGCTCCATGAACAGGTTAAAGAGCGTGGGGGACAGTGCTGAACCTTGGGGAACCCCCAAGGTGACCGGTGCAAGATGGGACAAGGATTGGTTTACCTAGAAGCTTTGGGATCTGTTATGAAGAAACAAAGAGAACCAGTTTAAAACCGGCCCAGGCAGCCCCATCCTGTGTTCCAGGAGGTCAATTAGGTGATCATGTTTGACAGTATTAAATGCTGACGAAAGGTCAAGAAGGATCAATAGGCACGACTCATTGTGATCCAGCATTCTAAGCGCATCATCCACGATGTGCGTTAGCACCGACTCTGTACTATGACCTGATCGGAAACCAGATTGGCATTGGTCCAGGTGATGGAATTGGTTGATGTGATGACAAAGTTGGGCAAGCACACATTTCTCCAGGAGTTTTGCTAAGGTGGGGATGTTAGTGATTGGGCGAAAGTTAAGAAGGTCCGTGGGATCTGCATTTGGTTTCTTTATGATCGGGGAAACTTGACCTGATTCAAGGCAATCCGGAATAACACCTTGCATAAGAGAAGCATTGACGATCGTCGTCCAGACTGTTAGTAAGGAGGATCTCACTATCGTGAACAGGTTCAATGGCAGAGGGTCATTGTAGTGATTGGAAGGTTACAAAGTCAACAGCATTTTGCGTGTAATGGATTCATCCAAGGTTTGAAACATACTCCAAGATGCATTGTCTTTGGCGAGGAAGGGCTGTGAAGGGTCAGTGATATTTGACTCTGAGGGGCGTAGTGTGTTCAGCGGACCGCTCGAGAGATGATCACGGGCCGAGCATCATTCTTTCTCAATGTTAATAGTCTTATCAGTGAAGAAAACAGCTAATTCTTTACAGTTAGGCAGTGTCACTTGACCCGGAGACAAGAGGACTTGATGAGTTCGAACAGTTTTTTTGGATTTTTTTTGCTTTATCCAGTTGAGTTCTGAAGAAGGTGGCCTTCGAGCATCTGATGCGTTTATTGTATATGCTTCACAAGGATCTCACGTGACAAAGATGTTCAAGGGAGGGATGCAATCGCCACTTCCTTTCTGCAAGTCTTAAATTTCCATTTTAAATTATTATTTGGAGAGTTTAGAGGACACTCTTTTAAGCTGAAGTGGTTCCACTGAGTCAAGAACATTAGCCATTGCGTGGTTATAGTGGGCCGTCAGGTCATGGACATCTGACATGTTCATCGGGGGAGGCAAGATGCTATCACAGAGCGCCGTTGGGTCTTGTGAGTTGATGTTCCATAAACATCTTTTTAACTGTGTTGGGTTCTTAGGTTGGGATCTGCTTGCTCTTACCAATTCAAGGACAAGGAAGGTGATGCAACAGTGGTCTGTCCAGTCACATGGGAGGATCGACTCCAGGGGAAAGAGTTGGGCTTACCAATGACAAGATCTAGCGTGGCTCCTTTGAAATGCGTAAGTCTGTCACATATTTGGATAAAGTTAAGGTCAGGTAGGAAGGATTTAACCATCACATCGTTTATATCATTCCAGTGGAGGTTGAAATCTCCCAGCAAGATCGGAGTGCCCTGGAAATCCGCGTTGGCTGAAACAATGTCCATGATCTGTTCTGTGAAGGGAAGGTTGTCGCGAGGGGGGTGATAAAATGTGTGCAGTTTGCATGAGTGATTATTGCCCGCAGGTACTTCAATGCATAGGGGTTCACAAGAGGGCAGATGGTTGGCATGAATGACTTTCACTATTAGATTTCAACGATGTAAGCATGCAATGCCTCCCCCTTGACCACTAGTTCTGTCAAACCTAATGATATCAAAGTTGGGAGGCATTAAAAGGTCCAGTATGGGAGCGGGTGAGTCCTTTAGCCAGGTGTCCGTCAACATTACAAGGTCAAGATCTTGGACAAGGATGATATTGCAATATCCGCAGTGTGTTTAACAGCCGATCTGCAGTTTAGGAGTGCGCATTTGAGACTAACGGGTGTGTCCGTTGGTGGGGGTAGAGTGGTGGTGACTATCATGAAGTTGTTCTGATTTAAAGTTCTTGTGTTTAGCCTAGGTTCCCTGAAGGGATCAGTGGGGATTGATTCAATTAGATGCCAGTTTGATGGGGTGGAGGGAAGTGCCAGATCATATGAAAGTAGGAGAGAGTGAATATCACTATCAGACAGGGAGGCTCTACATCTGGAGGGGCAAGAGGGGTCATTAGGGTGTGGAGGGGAGGCCCAACTATGGGGTGTGTAGGTGGTGTGGGTTGCGGTTCACTGACAGATCCTCAGTGATGTGTGATAGGCTACGAATATCTGCATTAAGTTGTTGTAGGCAGCGTTCAATCTCGTTAAATCTGGCTTCCAATGAAGGGTGCAAATGGAGATGTGAGGCTAGGTCCCGGGGACCCTGCAGCTGAGGATAGCTAGTCAGGGAAGGGACAAGTAGCTAGGGTTGGGAAGAATTTGCGTTGTCGCGTTACGCAAAGTTCAGCGAAACGGTGAAAAATCTCCACGAGCAATGCAGAATTCCGCGAGCACGCAGCATTGCTTGTTCCACCCCATTCGCGATGAGTTTTTCCTGTTCGGGGACTCTGTTTGCGTGCTAAGGTAGAAATATCTTGCGAACTTACCCATGCATTCGCCAATTTGCACAGACATCTTGTTTCACTTGTCCTGCCTGCTCGCGATGCGTGTTTCCTGTTTGCGACTACGGATGTCCGATGGTGCGTCGAATTATGTGTTTCTCGATCGCACACTCTCGTGGGATCGCGCGTCCGGCTACCAAAATCTTGTGGCGCAAGCGAACGGATAGGAAACTCACCGGTGAATGCGGGGATCCCGGTAAGTCGCTACCGTGTGCAAACACTCATTTTAAAAAGCGCAAACAAGGAGAAAGTTCTGCTACGCCACAGATCGTGGGATTTTCGGCAATTCCGCGTTCTACGTGGAACTCGGAATTGCCAAAATTCAGCAAATTCCGTGAGCGGAGCGGAATTTACCATCCAGGCCTACAAGTAGGGCAGGTGGTGAGTGAATGGGCCCCGGGGCAGGGGATTCTGGGAAATGGAACTGCTTGCTTGGAGGGATATGTTGGATAGAGGAGGAGGGGACGGACAGCAGGTGACCCTTGCCAGCCTGTTGGACCAGGTTGGGATTGCAGGTTGGTCTGGGGGAAGGGATCCTGGGGTGAATCCGGGCAGTGTTGTGAACAGTGGAGCTAGGGGAGTTAGAACCAGCTAACCATGTGGGAGGGAGCATGTAGATTCTCGTGATGACTGTGCTGTCGTGGCTTGTTCACTACAGGCAGTGTGGTGGTATTGTTATTCTGAATAGAGGTAGCTAGAGGGGGCTATTTGGAGCAGATGTATGGTTAGAGGCTGGTGGTGATGAGGCGGGAGATAGAATTTGCACGGTCTGGGGAACCATTGCGGGGCCAGCCTCTCCAAAGGGAGCGACACTGAAGTTAGCGACTGTCTTCATGATGATGGGGAAAAAGTTGTCAAACAACATTAGATTGAGGTCAGAGGTTTGGATAAGTGTGGTTCCGTTTTTGTAAAGTGAGAGGGTGGCTTCAGCTCTGTAGGCTGTTGCCCTAATTGCTTGCACTAAGTGGGGTGTTCTTTAGTATAAAGTTTATAATTCCGAATTTCCAGACACTAGGAACACATCTATTTTAAAGGGGAAGTTTTAAAAGTACAGGAGTTCAGAAGTCATATCACCTACAAGCATATTAAGGATCTTGGTCAGTTGTTGGTGGGAGAGTTCAGATGAAGGCTACTTTGAATAACAGAACAGCATTCTTCTTATAAGATGGGCTGGAATTGGCCAAGAACTCAGAATGAACCATGCTTCTCTAGTTGTAAGATATATTGAGTGTTAGTGGTACGATGTCTGGGGCTATCTGAAACACATTTTCTAATATAAAAGTAGGAGAGATCATTACACAGCTTTGTTGTATGATTAAAGGATGCTTATGTCGTCCATGGAGATTGCAGTTCTGTTATAATTCTAAAAAGCTCCTTTGACAAGTTTGAAGCTTTACAAGTTTAGGCTGTGAAGATGGTAGTATTATCCTTTTTTACCTGTGGGTTGTAAGTAGCCAGCTGTCCTATAAGCTGTTCTTTTAAATTCAGAGCATAGGACTGTCTCCATTTTCTTTAATGTGACTAAGGGCCTTATTATGACTACGGCGGTCCATACGAGCATTGTAGCCATGGTGGTGATGCGTGTACCGCTGTACTGGCGGTCCGACTGCCCCATTATGACTTAGGCAGTTGGACCACATTGACACCACCACAGCTGCCAGGGTTCAGACAACCCTAACCGTGTTGCGGTGGTCTTGAGGCTGCAGTATGCTTGGCAAGGCCGCTGCAGCCAGCCAAGCATATTACAACTTTTCTCTCCACTATAGTTTTCATGGTGGTGAGTCTGAAATGAAAAGTGTGGCAGAGAGAAAACAAATGGGGCCATACATGGCCCCCTGTTGCCTCTACACCCGTGGATGCATGCAGGGGGGCACATGGTTTGATCCTGCTGTCTGCATTCACCCTCAGTTGCAGCACGGCAAGGACTTGACAGTCCATGCACTGCAGGACCCTGCAATGGTGTTCCCATTGCGGTGCCTGTTATGTCTCCTTTATGAGCCTTTAAACAGTCACTGCAATGGGCCAGCCACCGCAGGACCGTCTGATCTGGATTATGGTCGGAATTTGACACACCGTCAGATTTGGCTTTGATGGAGGTGCAAGCAGGGCGCTGGCATGGAGGTCACTCCAATCGATCAATCAATCAGATATTTGTATAATGCACTACATACCTGCGAGGGTCTCAAGATGCTGGGGGGTAGGGGGGCTGCTACTGATCGAACATCCAGGTCTTGAGTGTTCTCCTGAAGGGCAGCAGGTCTTGGGTCTGTCGTAGGCTCAGTGGGAGGGTGTTCTATATTTTGGCGACGAGGTGGGAGAAGGATCTCCCGCCGGTGGTAGTTCTTCGGATGCGCGGAACGGTGGCTAGTGAGAGGTCGGCGGAGCGTAGCTGGCGGTTGGGGATGTAGAAGGAGAGACAGCTGTTGAGGTAGGCAGGGCCGGTCTTGTGGAATGCCTTGTGTGCATGGATGAGGAGCTTGAAGGATATCCTCTTGTTGACGTGGAGCCAGGGCAGGTTTCTCAGGTGGGGGGTGATGTGGCTGTGGCGTGCTACGTCGAGGATTAGTCGTGCCGAGGCATTTTGGATGTGTTGCAGTCATTTGATGAGCTTGGTCTGGGCTACCGCGTAGAGGGCGTTTCCGTCTCCTGCACTGCCAAAGTCATAATAAGGCCCTATGCGTGTAATTTATGCTGATCAACTTGAACATAAATAAGCCATGCTGATTGCCACTATGGATATTTGCTTTGATGCAATTATGCATAGACGAAGTTGAATCAAATAGATTCGCAGGTTGGCCTTAAATTCTTCAGGTAAGACCAAAGGGTGTGTTTCTCTTTGATTCAGTTGTTGTGGTTAAGTAAATATCTGAGGTCTGATTAGAGTCATGATGTCCTGATTAAATTCTTCCAGTTTCTATCTCTTAGAGATATTTGATTTGATTTTGCACTGATTGGTCTAGGAGCTGCAAGTAAAATGGAAAGCCCGAGGTATCCGAATAGAATATAGAGGACGTTATCATGGGAGAGAGTTGGCAATGATATTTTTCAACTTTAACTCAAATACATAGTGTTCCTTGTTTTGTCACAGAAATGAGATGTCTAACTATGAAAGCCATCTCTGCTTCTACCTTTCTGTATAAATGAAGCGCTTCATACAGTGTTTGTTGAGCTCATACTCAGCGAGCATAGGAGCACACTCACCAGTCTGACACAACTCTGTCACACACAAGAAGTCTAGGGCCTGATTTATTGTGTGATGTTTGGGTTACTCTTCACAAACATGATGGATATCTTGTCCACCTTACTAGAAGTGTATTATATCCTATGGTACTTGTAATAAGCAGCAGTGGCCAGCACAGTTAAGCATGGTGGAGGGGGCAGGGCACGGCAGGGGGGTAAGTCGACAAACAATGGAATAGGTGTTATTCATTTATTTAATTATAGCTATTCCGTTGTCTGGTGACTTACCCCTCTCCCACCCCACCCCACCGCGCCCCGACTCACCGTGTTTACCTGTGCCGGCAGCCGCTAATAATAAGGTGGGTGGATATCAGTCACATTTGTGATGGAATAACTTATCTCAACAACAAAGAGAGGGTGAGGGAAAATCACTCTTATTCCCCCTGGTAAATTTAGTAAACAACGAAAGAGTGAATAAGAAAGAAAAAGAACAACAGCGTGGGCAAAAACCAAAAGGATTTGTTAAAAGAACCCTCACTCACCAACCTAGTTGGTGACATGCTTCATCATCGGGTTTCCACCAAGAAGGCCGAGTGCCTCCCTGGTGTGCTGCGACGCCTGAATTACAGCGGAGTTGGTTTTTGATGGGAAGGTGGATATGAATTTTAAAAGGTTAATGGTTTTAACCCACAACTGATTTAATCAAGGCAAACCAAAAACCATTAAAAACAGGTGAAACGGACTAGAACTGGTTGGTTAGGATAACCAAAGCTCGTTCGATTTAAATCAGTGAGAAAGAAAAGTGGTCAACATGTTTCAGCTTGTCATGCCCAGTTGGCTAAGCATACTTCAGGACCAGGTGGAAAACCACGGCGGTATGCGCACGCTAAGGCGCACCCTAACCAGTGGAATTCAAGAGGTAAAACTTACGGTTCTACCGAAAAGCCTTCTTGCTATTCCAGGGCTCATAAATTTCGTATGCAATGTACGACTAACATCTTGGGTCCGAGAGGGGGGGGTAGTGAGCTATAGTATTTCCATGCTCGCACACTCCCGCAATGGACCTGGATCAGTCCTGCTCGGCCCGGATGCATCCACCTTCCCATCAAAAACCAGCTCCGCTGTAATTCAGGCGTCGCAGCACACCAGGGAGGCACTCGGCCTCCTAGGTAGGAACCCGATGATGAAGCATGTCACCAACTAGGTTGGTGAGTGAGGGTTCTTTTAACAAATCCTTTTGGTTTTTGCCCACGCTGTTGTTCTTTTTCTTTCTTATTCACTCTTTCGTTGTTTACTAAAAAGGAATAACTTATCTGCCATACTCTGTCAGATCAGCGTTATGCAGGATGCAAAGTTCTACTATTTTATTAATTTCCCGTACGTTACGCAAAAGCCCCCAAACTTCTGTCTTGCTTGAAAAATGTCATTCTTTCCCGTACATTCAACACAATCAGATTGTCTAAGCAACATCGACTAGAACAAGTTAGAAAATCTATTAACTGAAAAGTCAAGAATGGGCGTAGGAAATGAACATCTGCACATCGCATCTGAGACCCACAGTGTATAATTAAGGGTACCAGGGCCTTTGCCCCAGAAGATGACTGCCATTAATTCAGGAGAAGGCAGTGTATACACCACAGGCAACCGGCTCCATAAAACCCCCAAAAATACACCAAAAGTGTATATTTGCTGGTTTTCATTTAAGTGGAAAAAAATGAAGGCTACAGAAAAATACATCTTATGCTTACAGATGCCACAAGCTAGATGGCCCCACCAAAAGGCAGCGCTTCAGATGTGCTTGCTAACTTACCTTCCCAGGAGACAGAACAGAATATTTGCCGCTAGTGGGTTTCGATTGATATGGCTTACATTTTTAACCCTGACATCCACTGTTATTTTAGAGATTAAATGTCAATATGTCGCATTTTTTTTTTATGTTGTAGCTCCGATTAAACTATGGTTGGTGACTTTGAGGGAAATTGTGTTTGCATGTGAACATAACATGTATATCCTTTTACTTACTCTGTTTAAGTACTGCAAACGACCAGTTGTAACAAAGACGCTGGCAACATTTTTAACAAAATGTATGGCATGGTGATTTTAACCATGCATTCATCGAGTGCTCGAGAAATTATTTATAGCTTTAGTTGTACAAAGAGAATTTTGTCCCACATTGTGAACGTTCATAAAAGTGTTTTAATAAAAGGGGCCAAAAGTGGATAATGTTGCAAAGACGACAAGCTTCTCCATTTTCTGCTACACACAAAACTACCCTTGTGACTGCAGTACTCGACTGCAGCCTCAAAGGTGTCCACCCACACCCTGCTGTATTTCAATCTCCGTCTATTATGAGTCAATTCATGCTCCATCATTCTTATTCCTCACTTAGAAAATCTCCCCTAGCAACAGTGTTTCTAAAATTAATTTGTTTTTCAGAAAATGGCATGAAAGTGTTTTGCTAGTAGGAGGCGTGTTGGATAACGAGACTGGGTTACAGTTATTTGAGTGATTTTTTATGTATATTTATTATTTCAAAAGGGTTCATGGCAAAGTTTCAGAGCAATAGTGGGAAGGCCGCAGACCCCTCACATTTGAGCTCACACAGTGGATTTTATTTCTCTTCCGGAAATGTTAAGGTCAACAGATCAGGTGAAGCTGTCTGCTCTGCAGAGGCAGAATTGCTGCAGAAAATAGTTGCTCATCTTTTGTAGGTCTTGGACAAGAGATCTTGTACAAATGTTATCCTGGTACTATGCCACGAGCACATTATGTGACAATGACGTTAACAAATTTGGCCCTCGGCCTGATTCACAAAATTATTTGTGCGTGTAATTCGTATTTAAATGGGGAAAAGGTATTTTTATGAGTGCAAATATCTTTTGTGTTTAAAAGAAGTCAGTTTAGCACTCATAATCCGGAATACTCACACTAATTGAAGTAAACAGCCTCCTGTAGATCGGAGTGGGGTTTCTTGAATGTCAGTCGCAGTTTGTGAAGAACCACTAATATACATATTTTTTTAGTATTCAAAAAACACTCACTGACCGCTTCCAGACCTGGAAATGGTTGGAGATTCATTCCCTTCACGTGCAGGCATATGCCTTTACATGTTAACGGGAGAAAACAACCCCAATATATACTTGGGTTTCAATTAAAGGGGTTTTTGTTAATGTGAAAAATATACTCCCTCTTGAGAAAAGAAAAAGTTACCGACTGTGTTTTTGCTTGTTTTGTTTAAAAAAAAATTCTAATATGATATTTTTGCATGTGAAAAAGGAATTCAGAAAACAATTTTTAGGATCACACCTCGAAATCTGATGCAGTTTTTCAGACAAAACCTAGAATATTTTTTTTTAATTATAGTTGGGCCTCAGTCCTACAGGTGCAATTTTCCACTTACGTACTTAAGACAAGAAGGTAGGCTGAATAGTGACGGTAAGCAGAGGTAAGGAATTTGATCTTTGCAAGTGCTTAAATCTTAACATAAGATGTGTATGTGTAATAGGAGCACATGGCAATACATTTTCAACTATCAGCTGTGGCATAGACCAAATGTGGCATAATACTTTACATATTCAGGTTCGACGCATACTATCCACATCTATTAATTATTAGTAACGAAAGAACATATTATAATTGCTTGATTTGACAGTGTAGAAGCCTACTAAAATCACAATCAGTCTGTCTGCCAGACTGCCTGTCTGTTTACCTATCTGTCTATCTGTTCTTATAACTCGGGTGAGACTCCATGTTTCAGGGTCCATATAGGAAATTTGGCTCAACCAAGTACATTTAACTAATTGAACCCACCATTTTTTCACATTTTGAAAGCTCTGGTATTTGACCACTCTAGTGATGTGAAACTAACCTATGGAGTCTCATCAACTGCAATGCTCCATTCAAATTGGTTTGTTCTGCAACCTCCAACTCCCACCTATTAGTATAAAATCGGCTGCATGTTGGTAGTTAGGGAAGAGACTGGTAGATGTTAGCAATGGTAACACACATTCCCCTTTGAAGGCTCAGCCTATCATCTGCATACTGGTGGACCTGTGGTGATAAGACACATTCTGAATTTGACTTGCGGGCTCAAAGCATGGTGTTGCTGGGTCGCCCTAACTCATCAGGGTTCAAAAAGAATAAATATTTTTTGGTAAACTGCAGAATATAATGTATGTACAGAAATCAAGCATTTTATGGTAAAGGGAACCTGTGAAGTTGTGTGAACATGGCACTTTACAGCCCTTTTTGTGTGGCCTGGTTATTGGGAGCAATACTGCTTCTGTCAATATAGACAATTAGAATGAATTACTTTTGATGCTGAGGAATAGTGCATGACCATGGGAGAAGTGTTGCACCAAATTCTTGCCTGTGCCACTAACCACTTCTGCTGAGGGTTATCATGCATCTGCTCGGAAGCTTGAACACATGCACATGTACTGGATCAAGGGCCATGGGTTAAGCAGCAGCCCACACGGTGCACATGAGAACCAAGCATTTTTAGGGAAACCAAGCAATCTTCCCAGGTGGAGCCAGTGATAAAGTGAGTGTGGCTGTCATCAGATAACAGAAACCCTCCAGGAAAGGGTTCATAATGTGAATGGGTTGATAATGTTCTATCTGGTAGCAGGACCATGATAAACAGTAGGGACAGATTGATATGTTAAACCCAGTACACTGAATGTTTTAATTGTGAAAAGTAAAATGTGACAGCCATAAGGTCTCTCAATATATCTTATGTAAGGATACCCTGCCCCCCAAGCCCTGGATCAAAAACAAAATATATATACATATTGATTTATAGAAGGAGGCATGCATTGGCCCCACCTTCGTAAGCTGATTATGGACACGGGGACCCCATTTTGCAGGGCCGCTGTATTGAACAAAGTGAGGGGCGTGTACTCCTACCCAAGCTTCTAAAAGACCAAAGGACCTCATCCCATGGGGCTAACACAAGTATTAAAAGGGGAGGAGTCATGGAGCCCACATCATCGAGCCTCTAAATGCCACAGGGAACCCATCCCCCAGGGCTGATGCATATATTTTTTAGGGGAGGATGAGTGCGACTCCCCCTGCCCAAGTCTCCTAAGCCTCAAGAACCCCAAGCCCCTGAGTTACACTGCCCCCTCCCCTAACCTTGATAGGTCACAGGGGCACCATTCCCCAGGTCTAGCTAAATCACTATGTCCCGGGAGCCCAACCACGGGGCACAGTTTCTCTACCCGCAAGAGCGCGGGCAGGGAAAACTTGTCTGCTAACAACCTGCAGAACCTGTAAAAATTCTCCTGCCAGCCAGGAGCAAACATTTGTTTACCTGCTTGCACTCTTGCAGGTAGAGAAACTCAGATTGCTTCGTCCTGGCGGGAGCATTGAAAAATATCCATGCTCACTAGGTGGGAGCAATGCTGGCTCCCTCTGCACCCAATACTGGGGCATGTGGGGAACTAGTGGGCCACAGGAGTCCTGGGGCTCCCCCGCAGCCCTAAACTTTGTTTTTTGTGGGTGCCCTGGCGGGCACCGGGTCACCGATCTAAGGCCCTGGAGGGTGGGGTCCGCGGGCCCAGTAATGACTCCAGAGTGGGGCCACATGCCCCCACCCTTGAAAAGACAACAGGCCAAAGATTCTTAAGCCTCAAACCTTGATTTAAAACGAAACACCTTGGAAATCAGTGGGGAATTATGTCTGTGTAGCTCAGTTCCAGCCCTAAATGCCTTCAAGTTTTTTTCAGAGCTCATCTCATGTCAAATATAATGTTGAAAGGCTAATAAAGAATTGCAACAGAGGATGCCCAGTAATTCTACTTTTGCAAAGACGATTTTTGAAAAATAAATGTGTATCTCTGCCTAAGACTTGGTAGACTTTTAAATTTTTTCTGGCAAGATTCAACATCCCAATGTTGTCATAATAGGAACTTCCCCAACCAGCAGCTACTTAAGGAAAGGAGTGAACAAACCTCATCTGGGTCTTCAAGTAAAATGAAAGGGGGCATCTAAAGCAGATCCTCTAGTAAGAGACTCAGAGCCACACCCCAGAGGGAAGATGTTTACAGTATACCAGACACCTAGAAACCATCTTCTCGCTCTTTCCAGAGGTACAAAAAGGAAGGAGAAGGAAGTCAAAGGGCAGGCATCGATTTGTGTATGTTTACATTAAAAGAAGATATTGTTTGAGCCTTCCTTTGAAGCTGACTCTTCCCAAACCACATTTAAAAGAATGTTTTCCAGAGGGAGAGGTCTACATTGGAATACATTTCCCACTGTAGTAGCAATCAAGGGATGTACCTCATCATAATATCTATTTGGTAGGTTTCGATAGCTTAGCAGCTGAGATAACCTACTGTAATTTCGAAAGTAAAAATAAAAAATCCTAAAATAGTGCCTCCTATGGATGTCTTTGCCCTAGGTCAGTGCAATGTGTAAATGAAAGCTGGGAAAGGTCCTCCATGGAAGCTTTGCAAGGAGCTATTCAAGGCTCTCTACTAATCAATGCAGCATTATCGCTATATCTTAGGGTACCCATCTTCGGAAAACCAGAACACTGCCCTTAACTTGGAAAAGTTATGGGGAAGAGATCAGCTTGTTACCTCAGGGAGGACTGGGGAATAGGACTCTGCTTTGTCTTCAACCAAAACTCTGGAACTTTTTCCCAAATGGTCAGGGGATTGGCCTTCTGTGGACTAGAGAGAAAATAGAGGTCAAGGCAGCTTCTTGGAAGAAAAAATTAGCAAGTCTAGTTGACTTTTGCCTTATAAAATAAGGATAGAGAAACGTAACTGTTTAATCTGTAGTTTGAATCTTGCAGAAGATGTTCTGAAGGTTTAGGAGCAAATACAAAGAACAGGAGGAACTTTTTCATGTTGTAGAAAAGATGGGATTTTTTTTTACCTCAGATTAAACAAGGTGCTGTGGCTACCCCATTAAGGGAAAAACCTCAATCAGCACAATTTCCTGGTTCTTTCCTATGGGAGTTTTTGAGGTTCCTGCCAGACTATGACAATCGGTATATCACCTACGGAAGTCTGCCAAACACAGCTCCCAGCTTTTGTTCGTTGGAGGATTTTGACTATCAGAAAGAGATTATACATAAATCATTACATTTGTATTCATTTCAGCAAGTTGGTTTGGAAATGTTATTTGTTTCTTTTATTGACTTTACTCTGAAGCACTTTACATGTATGATAGAACCCTGACCCATTGAGCAGCAGGTACTAAGGGAATGCTCACACTTCCCTAATAAAACCTCCTTTTTACTTCTTGTGTACTGGATCACTGAGCTCTGTGGAATTTCATCACTACTTTTGTCCACTATAAATAATAATTTAGCTTCCCACAATAGAAACATAGATATATTTTAGTAACCCACCCTATTGTAATGGATTTTTGAAGTGACAAATGCACCATTTATCATGCTTTAAAAACAACTGTGACCATTACATTTCTAATTCCCAGAAAGGAAATGCTTTTGTTAGTTGTAAATTTGACACTCATTTGTTATGATATTTTGGCACAGGTAACAATTGCATTGGTCTACTTTGTCATCTTAGTCAGGCCTTGAAAAATCGAACGTTTTTTCCAGACCTGCAAGTCTAGTCACTAGAATATTCTACTCTACTTAACTGTAATGCTCTTGATCCATAAACTGGTTTCTAATTGTGCGATCCTGAGCAAATATTTTATTCTAAAGAACCACCTTTTTCTTCATTATTTCAGCATGTCTGCAGTACAAAATTCATGTTTGTTTTATTTAATATACTAAACATTTGCTCCATGAATAATAAGAATCTAGTTCACATGTAGGGTACACATGACCCCTGACTTGCCTCTTAGTTCACTAACAGTATTGTCATCAGGGCGGGGCAGGTTCATGTTTAAAAACCTTCACTTTTAATAAATATATTACTAAAACATGATATGGTGGCACACTGTCATTTACAGTTAGAATATTTTCCAATGAAATGGGCGTAAATTGCCCAGTGACATGCAGTTTTGCTGCTAAAACCATATAGCATGCAAATGATAATATTTGGAAATCGGATTTCGGCAAACATTTTTCATTTCTACATCACCAAGTGAAGTTTTGTGATATTTTTTGATACTAGTAAAATCTTTGTTTCTATCACACTTCTGAATTTAAAAAGTGTTTTACTAATTGCTGATGTAATTGTAAATATTTCTACTGTTCATTTACAAGCTAGTTTAATGTTGTATCTTACAAAAAAACTGACATCCTACAGTCTTTTGTTTCACAGTTCTTCCAACCCAACACGGTTATCAGACAGTTCACTCTTCTAACTTTGCAGTCAGAGAAAGAAAAGCAAACACCAATCTCCTGGATAAAATAAGCCTCAATTTGCAAAAAGACATGAGCTGCCAATTGACCTCTGTCTTGGTGCACAACAAATGTGGCAAGTTAAAAACAAGTTTAAAGAATCATTATTGCTCATTCACTTTCTGGATGTACATAACACCTGTTCTTTGGCAGCCCCTCTCTTGACAGATCCAGTAGGCCATATAAGCTGCTCTCCCTGATAAAATCTGACTCACCATTGTAGGTGGATGAGTAAATTTTTATAGACCTGTTATTGCTACATAAATATTGGCATTTCGCATAGTTGTGAAGGAGACGCCACGCACATTGATTTACTCTGCTAGGCACTTTTCAGCTTGATTTATAGGCTGACTGACTTAACCTGTAAGGTTTAGACTTGCACAAATTCCTCTTTAGTGTGCACTTGTTTTCTTATCTTTAGTTGCTTTTCTATTCTTTTGTTGAGATCATTATTTTTATGAAGATAATTTATGTTTGATTTGTTACTTTGACCTGTTAAGACAGCTAACTGAAAATTAAACTGAGATACTATATATTTCGGAGTTTTATATAGTGCGAATTCAACCCAAAGGCATCAGAGTGCTTTTCATGAGTACCAGTTGCATTACAGACAGACACATTCATTTTAGTTAGGCACGGGAAGATTAAGTGATTTTCCCAGAATCACAGGATGTTTAGCACCCTTGCCGAGACTTGAACCAGGTTTCCCAGCTTCGAGGTCGATTGCCCTAGCTGCTAGGCCACATCCTCTCCCTCATACAGAACTTTCAGAATTGAATCTGACTTTTAGAAAGTTGTCATTTTCTTGTCCTAACCATTTGGTGCCAGCAGCCAGTCCCTGGAACACATGACTATATGTAGCTGGCAATTGGTCCTTGTGTATTGCTCCCAGAAAGTGAGACAAAGGGAAGATAGGCATTGGCAGGATACGCCACTCTGACTCAACAAGGGAATAGAGCTGTCACCTACCACATTTGCACATCAAAAAGGCCATGCTAGAACACACTCGCAAAGTGTTTGATACTAGTCTTTTGTGTCCTCAGACAAGCAGGGTGGAGGGGATGCCTGACACCTCAGGAGTGTGGAAAACTTAAGAGCCTTCTCCTACTTCAAAGTGGGCACAAGGTATAAATAATGGACCATCAGACCCAACTCTTCAGTACACATCTGGAGCCGGGGAAGCCTCGGAGGAAGGACTGCTGTGCTGCTTTGCTGAGAGAACTGCCACTCTGCTGCCCTGCTGCCCAAATGCTTGAGTGAGAAGGACAGGACCGGCATCTTGGACACAGCACCACCAGAGTGACTCCAAGTGCTAGTTGGCTAGCCTCTTCATCAGGTCCTTAAGGCAGAATAGGCTCCAACAACATTGACTCCAGCACCTGGACTCTACCCACTGTGCGTCCTACCATCCCAAGTTAGGCCACCTTAGCCCTTGATTGTTGGAAGTGTACCTGAAGGTGCTCTGCCAGTCCAGCTGCATTCCCAGCAGAACCGATGCAGTGCATTACCTGGCTAGACTCTGCATCATAACTGCTGCCCACTGCATTCCCGACACAGGACCTTGTCTCACAGCACACAGCCCTCGAAACCGCTGCTTTGTGATGCATCTTGACACAACAACCTTTTTTCGCCATGGTAGCTCACAGAACTGCTGCTGCACAACAGATCTCTATGCAAGGACCTTATATCACCAATGCAGTTTTCGGGAACAGCCCCTGAGTGGTGTATCTCTATGCAAGAACCTCACATTTCCTCTGCTGCATGACGCATCCTCGACGCAGAATTCTCCATCACTCCTTAACCAGGATTTAGGGTACTTAGTTCAGTGAGCTTAACTTGGTCCCTGTAGCCGGCCCACCCTCTATCATGGTTGGCCTGAATCTGTAACCTTGTCCATGTTTAGCGGAACCAGATAATCACAATTGGCGCTTTGTGCTTTTTGATGCAATTTTCACTTACATTTTTAATATTGCATATCTCCAGTTCTACTGATTGGATAGGTATTGTTTTGGTTTTCCATTATTTATTACATTTTACTCTATTTTTGTAAATTGGTGTGAGATTTTTGTTTTGTTGTGTTTCAGTTTATTAGTGTTTCAATTGTTGCATAACTGCTTTAAACATTACCTCTTTGTTAAGCCTGACAGCTCTGTGCCAAGCAACCAAAGGGTTGAGCATAATATAATTTGGGGTATGCTTGTGACTTCGCAATGACAAGGATTGTGGTTCCTGTCTGAGTAGGGTTTTCGCCCCCTCAACCAGTAACCCAAATTCTTAAATTTTTTCTGAGATTACTTTAGCTAATGATTTTAAATCACTTTTGTATGAATATATAAAATTTCTACGTGATTTACTTCAGAGACCTGGGGGCATATGTATCAAACGATTTTGGATTCGCAAACGCTGCGATTCGCAAAAAAACAGCGTTTGCGAATACAAAATCGCAAAATGAGATGTATTTGCCATTTTCGCATCGCATTATTAAGAAATCGCTAATTTTGCGATTTCTTAATTTTGCGTAAGCATTTAAGGAATCGCAAATTGCGATTCCTTAAATGCTATGTAACACGCACCCAAGTTGTGCGATTTCTCCTTAAGAAATCGCAAATTACCACCAACTTCAAGTTGGTGGTAATTTGCGATTCCTTTGAAAAATGCACCTTTTTGCATTTTTCAAAGTGCCATGTGGCGCACATACATGCCCTTAGGGCATGTATGTGCGCCATATGCGCACACATGCTAATTTCAGGGGTGCATCAGGGTGTCATCATTACACCCTTGCACGTTTGAAATTATTCTCAATTTGCGATTCGCAAATTGCGATTCGCAATTTGAGAAAGACTTCCCATTCATTGCTATGGGCCTCCTGGCCCATAGGAATGAATGGGAAGGTATTCCTTAATTGCGATTTTAAGAATTCGCAAAATATGTGCGAATTTTTAAATACATCCCATTTTGCAATTCTCAAATAGCGATTCTCAAAAAATCGCTATTTGAGAATCGCAAATGGAGATTTTGATACATATGCCCCCTGATCTTTCTTTTTCCTGCTACAACAAAGGAAAATTATAAAACATTGTATTGCAAATCAAAATAAAATAATCAGGTTCGACTGTTTTGAAACATCTGTAAACTCGAGTACTAGACTCGTTTCAGTGTAAACATAAACGTTTCTCTTTCCAGCACATTTTTTTGGTGGTGCTGCGTTGTTTTATATCCAATGAGACACTCTTTGTCTATTAACCACTGCTCCCTATTTATTCAGACCACAACATTTCACACCCCTACCTGTATTTTATGCATTGAGGAACTGATACATAAGAGCAGAATGCACTTATGTGATTATCACAAACCTGTGTGTTCAAAGTTACTATACGTACAACGACACTCCCATATCTAATGTGCAACAGGCCCTGGTAAAAGTAAGGGAAATGAGTTCCAATTTCTCCCAGCTGAAAAACAAAAGACAAACCTAACTGGGGTGCAGAAGAAGCCGCTCAGACCCCTGCGCCCCAGTAGCTGGTACACTACTAACAGATAAGCCACGGATGTTGAGGTCCTGGTACTCAAAGGGGACATTTAGGCCACCGCTAGTGCTGCACGGCCTGGTGAAGCTCCGTTACCATTCTAAACTAGAGCAGGTGACACTTGCTCATTTTTTTGACCTGTGCTATCGGTACATCAGACTCAGGAGCCTGCTCGTGCCGGAAGGCCACATGGGTTCTTGCAAAGTGTCATTAAAGGCGTATCCATTGACATGCTTTAAAGAGTCTGCCTCATTCCATTTTAGATTGTCGGTTTGCACATTTTTTTTTTAATGTATGTCTGGGCCGAAGCCTGCAAAGCAGGCGCCGGGAATACTTATTTCCGGAGTGCAGTGCGACTTCCATGCACTCCTCGCTCTAATCCGGGGGAGCAGCGGCTTTGCTGCCTTCGCATTCTCAGTCCTGTGCCTAGTTGTCTAATAATCATGAAGACACGTTTTGTATTTGTATACCCAGTTAAATTCTTTTGCACATGCAAGCTGTTTTTTTTCTCCAAATTACCCATCCCTAAAATGCATTTGTTCCTCCGCGTTACTCGCGTATAATAAATAAAAGATTCCTCCCTAAAGGACAGATTGTTCTATTGCCTTAGTAGCACATTGTTTGCAAGTTTCATTGTGGTGATGCTTGCCATCACACTATTTGGAAACCCTTTCAGGACTCTTTAAACGAGACAACCATATAACTATTTTTGGAGGTAGGCAATTGTAGCTCGTAAAGAGTTACTCGTGTTCTTTAAATAGAAGCTATACCGAACTTAAGTTAGAAAGAGTTTTAATGTATTTAATCAATGGTGAATCATTTTATGAATGATGTTTTTGGCAGCGTTTTCAAAGCATTGTAAAAAGTGCTTCCTAAAATTGTCTTGGCAGATTTGTGTAAGTCTTTTTCATAAAAAAGTGATTGACTGTAATCAAGAGCGTTGGCTCAAATGCACTATAAAGCTGGATGGGGGACTAAACTCAACTACTGGCAAGGCTCAAGTTTATTTGATGTACATGCAGGTGTTAGCATCCACAGCACCACAGGCTGCAGTACCATAACAAGACACACATGGTGCTATGCAAGTTTGGATATAAATATTTATGGTGATTTTATTAATAGTGAAATGAATGCCATCACTCATAACTAAAATAGGTGTCATGCACATGGCAACATTATTTTAAAATAGTTACTCGTGCCTTTAACCCCTTCGCTGCGGCGGAAATTCCGCCGCAGCGCTGGGGGTGCGGGGGGGCAGTGCGGTGGCCCGGTGCTCATGACGGAGCCACGCCGTCATGAGCCACGGTTGGGCTGTGCTCATGACGGAGTGGTTCCGTCATGACTCCGCCCACAGCGCTAATCGCCCGCACAGGCGGGGAATTAGCGCCGCGTGGGCGGCGCGGCCACCAACGGCCGCAGCATGACGGAACCACTCCGTCATGAGCACACGGTAACCGTGGCTCATGACGGCGTGGTTCCGTCATGAGCACGGAAGGAGTTCAACCCTTCTCTCATAATAACAACAATAATAATATTATGAAGAAGTAAAAAAATATATAGAATACTATTAACATTCAGTCCAAAATGCATGTTTATAACTCACAAATAAATATTTATTACCGCATCAGCAACATCAAAGTGGAAATACGGCTAGCTCTGTGCTTTTAATTAGTGGGATGAAGCCACCCCTGAAGTTCCAACTCATCAAACATGTCTTTACTTTATTGCTTATGTTCAGCTACTTTTCGGATATGAAGCAGCCCTATCAGTAGCTGAAAAATAGGCCAAAGCCTACATTTGTAATTCCCTCTGGGAATACATTCATGCAGGCCCTAATAAGCTTTTCAGTGGCCTAAAGACAAATAATTTAAGGAGTAGCGCTTATCTAATTGCATATTGGGAGAACGATATTATTTGCAGCCGTTATATCTTTGAACACAACACTTTGTATAAAGACAAAATATAAAAAAACAAGCGAGTAAACAATCAAAAGTTCGTTCTATGTTGCATCTTTATTTTCCAAGTGTTTGCGATTTGAACTCCTTTTCCACTTATTCTGGGAAGCCCCCTATCTCACCCTAGAATTCTTCCATTTAAAACAGCTTATCTTTTGTTTATGGTAGCTGCTGTAGGTACGATTCATAAGCAAAATTTGGAGGTCCATCATAGGGTTTCACAGTTATAATTATGTGTTCCCTGAGCCTTTATCTATGCCCTTCGGTTTGAAAGAATATCATTTGTGTATACAGGTAGTGAAATTACTTTTGAAAGGCTAGCTAGTAAGAGACCATTTTTTAGTAGGGTGACTTGTTCCTGTTTGTTGTTTACCTATTGAAAAGACCATGTGGTCGATGAAACAGACAGGCAGACGGACAGACAGACAGGGTCGGTAAAAGTGGCATTCCTACACTGCACTACCCATATGGGTCGCATTTATTAAAATAAAAATATTTGGCCTGCTTTGAAGAAATTATACAAAACTTCCCTAAATTCTTTTCATTGATGAAGGTGAAACATTGAAAGGTTTTTCATAATGATTCATCAAAAGAGCCTAAAATTGCAAAGGGATCTTAATTGTGAAAATTCCAATGGTAATTTCCATAGGATGATTTCTGTTGCCCATATAACTGAAACTGCTGAACCAGTTTTTACAAAACCTAATCAGGTGAAGGGACTTACCTTGCTGAAAATCTGTTTTACAGTATGAATGAATGAATGAATATAAATTTTATAAAGCGCGAACTTAGCCCAGGGGCGTCAAGGAGCTGATACGAGTATTAGAAAAAAAGAAAAAAAGTTAGAGGTTCAATGAGAAAAATTACATGGATATATAGCTTGACAGTTGGTCTCTATCTTGGATTTGCCAAGTCTATCAATCAAAGTTGAAAACTAAAAGAATATGATTGGACATCGCAAACATTTTTTGCTTAGTCCAAAACAGATTTGCAGATATTCTGAGTATCAGGGAATACTAGCAATCTTACAAAAATATTTGTTGACACAGCCATTATGAGATGACAGATACTGTTGTCAAGTATTTTACGAACTGCACCATCCTTTGCAGGATTAATAGATACATGTCAGGAATATAATTCTTAATTTGGTAGATGGATGCTCCTGCCAATTTAATAAATCCTCTTTGATAAGGTTAAAACAAAGTTCTTAGGGGATCTTTGCTTAACCTTTGGGCGCTGTGGCACAATCAGCTATCCCCAGAGAATGCATGTTAAGTTTAAGGAGTACCAATAATTTTAAAGTAAAGAACACAACATAATTTTGGGCCTGATGTATGAAAAAACATAGGGGGATATTCTCAAAGGAGTGGCGGAGAGAGGGATTAGCCTTCGTGGCTTAACGCTTCTCTCGGCCACTTCGGAAAAGCAAGGCTGCACCATATTCACAAGGACATGGTGCAGCCTTGCTTTTCCCTCTGCGATGGTAATAAGTTTCACAGCTTAGTGCCAACACAGGCACCCTTGCACCAGAGTGCAAGGGTGTCTGCAAGCAGGGAGGTTTGTTTATTTACAGAAGGTTGTCCCTTCCTGCACATAAACGAACCTAAAATGCCAGTTTGTAACTTACATGTGTGCTGCTTCATGCAGCACACATGTAAGTTACAAAACTGCATTTTTGAAAAAAGGGTTGTTTATGTACAGGAATGCTCAACTTCCTGTACATGAACAAACCATTGCATTTTGCATTTTCCATGTATGCTGCAGAAGGCACCACACATGGAAAATGTAAAAACGAGGAGAAATAAATAATTTCTCCTCGTATCGCCGACTTAAGACCAGGGTTTTCCTGGTCTTACGTTTGGTGTTAGCTCCTATTTACTCTGCCCTTGTGAATAGGGGACCGTGTAAATATCAATGGGTGTTGCGGTGGAACGCCCACCACAACACCCACTGCCTGCATGCCCCTTTCACGCAAAATCCAGCGTGAAAGGGGGCCTATTCACAAGGCAGCGTCACTGCCTTGTGAATAAGACGAGGCCCCTATCGCCACCACAACGTCACTGAAAGTGTCACTAATAGTGGCAAACTGGTTAGCAACCACTAAATAGGGTGTTTGTGATTTTCAAAGACTCTAAAAATTTCGTTTTTAAAGTAGCACACTGCACGGAATATTTAACAATTCTTTATATTTATGATTAACAATTCTTTATATTTATGACAGAATATACCGAATCGCTACATGCAATTACCAAATAGCAAATCACAATTTCAAAGCATTCACTTATAGATTTTTTTTTAGAGCATAGCATTTTACATATACAAAATAAGAATTGTAAACAGGTGGCAATCAGGTGAAAAGTATAAAATAGGGCCTAAAATGCATTGCAATCATTCGTAATGGCTGCAGTCTATGATATAATGAGGAGGATATGGATTTTTGGAGCAGAGGAGGAGGCAGAGAGAGAACATTTTCAGACAGAGGGTGAGCCTCTTTTGAATGAACAGACAAAATGTATGTAGGTATAGGTTTACCAAACTGGTTATAATAATTTTCATTAAAATCTAAATAATGATTTGGACTCTGTACTAAGCAGACCCACGCAACATAGGGGTGCTATTCCTTCACAAGTTCAGGTGTTGTGTAGCTTACCCCTTTAGGTAGCTGTTACTTAATTGCCACAATTGGCTATCTCATATATTCTGAAACTTCCCTGTTAATTTTTAGGTTACAGCACATATTCATCAAAACTACGGATCTGGTCTAGATGCTTTGGGCACTTTGCCACTGATGTGCAGTGCCAAGGTGCAAGTGCTCCCTTTGTAAATTGTTGTTATGGATTAGTGATTCCATGATTGGCTGTTTGATTTACTTGTCAGACCCTAGTACAGTGCACTATGTGTGCCCAGGACCTGTAAATCAAATGCTGCTGGTGGGCTTGCAGCACTGATTGTGCCACCCACAGAAGCAGCTTGTAAAATGTGGCTCAGGCCTGCCATTGCAGAACCTGTGTGCAGTCTGGGACTACCATGGCGACTTGGCAAGTGCACACACTTGCCAGTCCCTAAACCTTCCCTTTTCTACATGTTAGTCACCCCTAAGGTAGGCCCAAGGTACCCCTATGGTCAGGGTACATTGTATGCCCTGATGTGTGTGGCAGGTCCTGATAGTGAAATACAGACAATTTTGTTTTTCATAATTGCAAGGCTATCTGTTTCCATAGGCCAGAATGGGGAGTTTGTTTATAAATTCTTATAAACCTAACTGACCCCAGGAACAAGATTGGGATTTAACGTTTAGTATGCCAGAACTCAGAATGTTTAATATGCATCTTTTAGTGAGGGTGATTTATACATTCTGTGTTTGAAAATACCACTTTTAGAAAGTAGGCATTTTCTTGCCTAACCATCCAGTGTGCCTCTGCTACGCTTGTGTATTGCATTTCTGGCTTTTGGATGACATGGGGCTGGAGAAGGGTGTGGCTCCAGAAGTCTGATGAGTCAGGGCTGAGCTGAATAGACCTGGGTTGCATTTGGAGTGGTGGGAGGAGTCGCATCTTCACCTGAAAAGGGCTGTGCCTGTCTTCCACAATGATGGCTCCGCCCCCCATGGTGTGTCTGAAGCCAGGGCTCACACTGATAAAGGAGGCTGTTGTGCACTTGCAAAGAGCCCCACAAAACTGGTTTTGGATGAGGACAGACACTCTCTGCCTTCAGAGAACAAAGGATTTTGATGTATATAAAGAGGGGCCCAGACCCCAGACTTGTAGATCACTTCTGGGAAATCAAGAGAAAACCTTTGCCAAGGAGAAGAGCCAGAGAAGTTGAGGTGGAATATTGCCCCTGTGCTGTTTGCTGTCTGGGGTTGGCCTGCAGAGGCTGCTTGCTGCCAAGGAAAGGAGAAGAAGGACTCTGCTGTTTGCTTTGTCACCTGCTTGAGGAAAAGATCTCCAAGGGCTTGAAACTGAGCTTGCCTCCTGTTCTAAAGTCTGAGGGACACAAATACTTCACCACCAGCTCCCCTGAATTCTCTTGCTGGGAATTCCAACCTGCAAAGAGGTGTCTGCTGCTGTTTGGGACCTCTGGAAACTGTGTGTCGCTGGGAGCTGGGAAATCAACGTAACCCCGAAGAAGCGTGTCACATCCGCCCTGGTTTCCCAACGCATCGCCAAAGAAACCGTTGCAGCACCTGCTGCAGCTCGAGAAATCACCGCCGCCGCACCGATCCCTACACAAGCCTGCTGTGCGGCTGCATGAAGACACGTATTGTACTGGATCGATGCATTGCATTGAGGCGCCAAAGACTGTTGCAATGTTTGGGGTCCGCATTAAGAAACAGATGCATCAACTCCCCACACAGTAAGGAAATGACGCATCACCTCCCCTGCGCCACAGTAAGGAACAGACGCATCACCTCCCCTGAGTGTGAGGAACAGACACATCCCCTTCCCTGCGGCCATTTTGTTTGCTTTGCGTGACGCATCTAAGATACTTTTGACAAAAGTGTTGCATTTACAAGTTGCATTGAACTAACTATTTCTACCATTTGAAAGTCATATTTTTATTACTGTATTGTGGATTTTTGTCGTTTGGTCTTGTTTTGGTTTAGATAAAGTTTACTTATTTTTCTAAACTGGTGTGGTGTCCATTTGTAGTGTTTTCACTGTGTTACTGTATGTGTTCACAAATGCTTTACACACTGCCTCTGAGATAAGCCTATCTGCTTGCACCAAGCTACCTAAGGGGGTGAGCAGGGGTTATTTTAGGATTGTATCCCCCTTACCCTGACTAGAAGCAAGGGCCCCTTTTTGGACAAAGGTACCAACCAATGCCAACTAGAGACCCCCAATTCTAATATTAGGGATATTGGATGGTAAGGTTATTTTTAGGGTTGAGGAGTAGGTAAGGGCATTGGGTGGTAAGGGTATATTTTGGGTTTAGAGGTGGCTGAGTTTAGGGTTTGGGGTCAATAAGGACACATATTTATATTCATATATAAATAGACACACATATACATCCCCCGGGGCCAGGCCTCTATATATTATTTTAATGAAAGGGGCTAGGCCAATTTTGGTCCCGGGACCCCATCCCTCAAGGCAAGGTTTTTTTTCAATTTCTTTAAAGGGAGGAAGGCTTAGTGCCTGCCCCCTCCTGGGCTATTTGCGGCCCTGGGGACCCCATCACGGGGGGCCAGACCATCTCATTGGGGAGCCTGAAGGCCCCTGCGGTTCCAGCCATTTCCCCACCTCCGGTGGGAGCTAGCATTGCTTTTTACACACAGAGAGCTGCTGACATGCTGCTCCCTGTGTGTAAAAATGTTCCCGGTTTCTGAAACCAGAGCACTTGTTTGCTATTGCGTGTGTAATTTCTTTTCTCTCCACCTCGTCCTGTGGCTTCTGATAATCATGCTGCTATGAGTATCTTTATTTATCTATATGAAGAGAAGTTCTGTTTCTGCTCTGCGGCTAATAGTGAATCTACTTCCTTAAATGGGTTAGGTCATCACTCACTGCTGGAGGAACAGTCACAATTTTGCGATTCATTTTGACTCACAAGTTCCGTTAGGTATTTAAAAATACTGAATACTAACAAATTGCTAAATGAATATAGGAAATGTATGTAAATCATGTTTAGTAATTCCTGTTTGGCAAGGTATTATTTGTCATGATTCATGAAATGCTAGCTATACTTTTTTCACATCAGGTCCAAAGTTCTCAAACCAGTTTTGAAAAATAGAGATAAATTTCAAGAAAAAACAACACCAAGACTATTAAAATATGTTAAGGGGAACCAGAAATATGAAAAGTGTCAAGAAAATGTATAGTTTCCATTGAACCTCTTGTCATTGACAGGAAGCGAGGCACAATTTCATGCGGACCATGAAGGAGCATAAGTCAGCTATACTAGCAAGTCTTCCTGATAAAGGATTTTACCTTTTGACCTAATCTCCGAAATGCAGTCAAAATCTTTTGTGAGGTCAAGGTGCAAGAGTTTGACTAGAGAAGACGTTCAAAATGAGATATGTTATCATCAAGCTCACATGGAAACCATTAGTTTTGGAGCGCGGCAAAACAGATTTTGTAACCTATGAGGTCACTTTCTGGCAAGGTATGCCACTTCTCTCTGGTCCAGGATTTTAGCTTTGGACAAAGTCACTTTTTTGGATGCCAAAATGCTCTCTCTGTGCCAGGTTGGAAGTTATATCCTTGCAGGTCTCTACAGGGACAGATATTTTTACCACTACATCCCTTTGAACAAGTTTTCAGCATGGCACAAAAGCTCCAAACTGGTAAAACTTGGTTTATCTGTATGCTTAGGAGACAACCTTCTGGGGCGAGCATCCTGAAGAAAAGATTTGCAAAGTCCTACTTTTGCCCATCTGCTGGGTAAGTTTCTTTTAGTCAGTCTTACAGCCCCTAGATCCTACAATGGGCTCCAGGTCTCACGCCATTCACTTCTCTCCATAGTGATTCAGACACCCTTGAGTCTTTGAAGGAGCTGTCATCTTTCAGTAGGAGTCATGAGTATTTTTCCAGAAGGTCATTCTTATTCAGGTGGAGTCATCTCAGGTCCAGGAATGTTGAGGAGGTGGCTATTTCTACATAGCAAATAGACTTTTCCTTGCCATGTGTTACTATGGACATTTAAACTACAGCCCAGGCAGAGTACTAATGTGCTCCTGGCAATAGTATACTTTTGTCATATGTGATTGGTGTGATTACTCATTTAACCCACATATGAAATGTATCCTTCCAGGCCATGGGTGCATTTTAGGCACTATTTACAATGGGCTCAGAGGGACCTTAAATAGGCCAACAAATGATTTACAATGTAGAGCTCATATTGAGGAGAAACATAGGTGCTTCACTACTGTTTAGAAGTGGTAGAGAGCACTGAGCCCTAAATCTAGTAAACTCAGGCATGCAAAAATTGGGGAATTCTGACAAAATTGGGGTCATGGTTTGCAATCCACACATGGATTAATGGATTATGTAAGCTGATGCTTAAAGTTAGATTCATTGTTGCATATTTGTTTGGCTGCAACTCCTGCAACAAAGAAATAACATTCCAAATACAACTACTGGTGGTTTGATCATTCATGTACCAAGGTATCTAAACTCTTAAGGGAGGACCTTCACAGATCTCCCAAGTATCTTACAGCCATTAAGTACCTATGCAAGAAATATATGTAGGGTTTAGCAGCTAGGAAGAGGGCACTACAGTAGGAGGCCTGGTTAAACTTGGCCCAGGCCTCCAAGACAAAGTACTCAGTATTATTTTGGCACATAGTGAATTCCCCTTTCCTAAAAGAAGATTCACTGCCTGAACTCACTTCGTTTGTCTCCTGCAATCCATGAGTCACACATTTGATGGCTATCTTTGACACTCAATTTTGGATAACCTCATGAGCAGGGGACAAGGGGGTGCTTCATAAGCCCCAAGTTCCACTCCATATCACTTTGGAGGAGGTCTTTCTGGCTATAAATATGAGTGTGAGAGGGAAAACACTTGGTCCAGATAGGGTACAAGTGGATGTGCTTAAAGCTGGGGTCTTATCTTGACTAGGGTACTCAATGCAGCTATTGAGTGTTCGATTCCTACTTCATGGGCCATTCCGATCATAGTCCAGATTTTTAAGAAGGGAAATAAGTCTGACTTGAAATTTTACCGGCCTATTTCCCTCCTAGACTCTTCAGCCAAACTGATGGTAAAGGTCTTGTTGCAGATACTGGAGGATTGGATTGAGAGTAATTCAATCATATCAGAGGCACAATTTGGGTTTCGGAAAGTTTCAGAGGACAGTGGTGCAATGTGTACACCTGGGTTTGCTCATAGGGAAGTAAACCAAAGCTAAGATTGTGTCCCTTAATTCATGTTTTCCTGACCTAAGTAGGGCCTTTGACCTGGTTGACCATTCGATACTTTGGTCCACCCTGACCTCTCAGGGGGCTCCAAGGCCTATAACCAATTTCCTAGCATGCCTACATGAAAGTCTATCTGCCACGGTGCGGTGTGGCCACAATGGAGAATTTTTCCCTTTATTTAAGATCAAGAGGGGAATTAGACTGGGATGTGTGTTGGCACCATTCTTGTTTTCACTATTTTATAACAATGTGGATGGCTGATGCACCTATTGTTAGTGGCCGCTCGGTTCAAATCGTATTGTACAACAACAATGCTGTCCTTCTGTCAAGGCGGTACAAAAGGGGGTGGTGATGGACGGAGCATCAGAACCAATCAAACACTCACACCCAGTCAACAGATCTGAGTTTGATCCATCACCGTTCTTTAGCCCACTCTGCCACCTCAGTTCAGACATGGCCATATGCAAATCAGTCTGACCCTGTGCCTCATGGGAACAGTCCAGCCCGAACTGCCAAGCCATGCCTTCCCTGGACCGGAAACAAGCTTCCTAGGACCGGTTTCTGGCATTTCAGCCGTCTTCAGCCAGGCTTGCTTGAATCCAGTGGCAAAGTGAGCAAGGGACTCACGTCTGAGCATACCCTGCCAACTTATGGCGAACAAAGCGGTACAAAAGGGGGTGGTGATGGACGGAGCATCAGAACCAATCAAACACTCACACCCAGTCAACAGATCTGAGTTTGATCCATCACCGTTCTTTAGCCCACTCTGCCACCTCAGTTCAGACATGGCCATATGCAAATCAGTCTGACCCTGTGCCTCATGGGAACAGTCCAGCCCGAACTGCCAAGCCATGCCTTCCCTGGACCGGAAACAAGCTTCCTAGGACCGGTTTCTGGCATTTCAGCCGTCTTCAGCCAGGCTTGCTTGAATCCAGTGGCAAAGTGAGCAAGGGACTCACGTCTGAGCATACCCTGCCAACTTATGGCGAACAAAGCGGTACAAAAGGGGGTGGTGATGGACGGAGCATCAGAACCAATCAAACACTCACACCCAGTCAACAGATCTGAGTTTGATCCATCACCGTTCTTTAGCCCACTCTGCCACCTCAGTTCAGACATGGCCATATGCAAATCAGTCTGACCCTGTGCCTCATGGGAACAGTCCAGCCCGAACTGCCAAGCCATGCCTTCCCTGGACCGGAAACAAGCTTCCTAGGACCGGTTTCTGGCATTTCAGCCGTCTTCAGCCAGGCTTGCTTGAATCCAGTGGCAAAGTGAGCAAGGGACTCACGTCTGAGCATACCCTGCCAACTTATTGCGAACAAAGCGGTACAAAAGGGGGTGGTGATGGACGGAGCATCAGAACCAATCAAACACTCACACCCAGTCAACAGATCTGAGTTTGATCCATCACCGTTCTTTAGCCCACTCTGCCACCTCAGTTCAGACATGGCCATATGCAAATCAGTCTGACCCTGTGCCTCATGGGAACAGTCCAGCCCGAACTGCCAAGCCATGCCTTCCCTGGACCGGAAACAAGCTTCCTAGGACCGGTTTCTGGCATTTCAGCCGTCTTCAGCCAGGCTTGCTTGAATCCAGTGGCAAAGTGAGCAAGGGACTCACGTCTGAGCATACCCTGCCAACTTATGGCGAACAAAGCGGTACAAAAGGGGGTGGTGATGGACGGAGCATCAGAACCAATCAAACACTCACACCCAGTCAACAGATCTGAGTTTGATCCATCACCGTTCTTTAGCCCACTCTGCCACCTCAGTTCAGACATGGCCATATGCAAATCAGTCTGACCCTGTGCCTCATGGGAACAGTCCAGCCCGAACTGCCAAGCCATGCCTTCCCTGGACCGGAAACAAGCATCCTAGGACCGGTTTCTGGCATTTCAGCCGTCTTCAGCCAGGCTTGCTTGAATCCAGTGGCAAAGTGAGCAAGGGACTCACGTCTGAGCATACCCTGCCAACTTATGGCGAACAAAGCGGTACAAAAGGGGGTGGTGATGGACGGAGCATCAGAACCAATCAGACACTCACACCCAGTCAACAGATCTGAGTTTGATCCATCACCGTTCTTTAGCCCACTCTGCCACCTCAGTTCAGACATGGCCATATGCAAATCAGTCTGACCCTGTGCCTCATGGGAACAGTCCAGCCCGAACTGCCAAGCCATGCCTTCCCTGGACCGGAAACAAGCTTCCTAGGACCGGTTTCTGGCATTTCAGCCGTCTTCAGCCAGGCTTGCTTGAATCCAGTGGCAAAGTGAGCAAGGGACTCACGTCTGAGCATACCCTGCCAACTTATGGCGAACAAAGCGGTACAAAAGGGGGTGGTGATGGACGGAGCATCAGAACCAATCAAACACTCACACCCAGTCAACAGATCTGAGTTTGATCCATCACCGTTCTTTAGCCCACTCTGCCACCTCAGTTCAGACATGGCCATATGCAAATCAGTCTGACCCTGTGCCTCATGGGAACAGTCCAGCCCGAACTGCCAAGCCATGCCTTCCCTGGACCGGAAACAAGCTTCCTAGGACCGGTTTCTGGCATTTCAGCCGTCTTCAGCCAGGCTTGCTTGAATCCAGTGGCAAAGTGAGCAAGGGACTCACGTCTGAGCATACCCTGCCAACTTATGGCGAACAAAGCGGTACAAAAGGGGGTGGTGATGGACGGAGCATCAGAACCAATCAAACACTCACACCCAGTCAACAGATCTGAGTTTGATCCATCACCGTTCTTTAGCCCACTCTGCCACCTCAGTTCAGACATGGCCATATGCAAATCAGTCTGACCCTGTGCCTCATGGGAACAGTCCAGCCCGAACTGCCAAGCCATGCCTTCCCTGGACCGGAAACAAGCTTCCTAGGACCGGTTTCTGGCATTTCAGCCGTCTTCAGCCAGGCTTGCTTGAATCCAGTGGCAAAGTGAGCAAGGGACTCACGTCTGAGCATACCCTGCCAACTTATGGCGAACAAAGCGGTACAAAAGGGGGTGGTGATGGACGGAGCATCAGAACCAATCAAACACTCACACCCAGTCAACAGATCTGAGTTTGATCCATCACCGTTCTTTAGCCCACTCTGCCACCTCAGTTCAGACATGGCCATATGCAAATCAGTCTGACCCTGTGCCTCATGGGAACAGTCCAGCCCGAACTGCCAAGCCATGCCTTCCCTGGACCGGAAACAAGCTTCCTAGGACCGGTTTCTGGCATTTCAGCCGTCTTCAGCCAGGCTTGCTTGAATCCAGTGGCAAAGTGAGCAAGGGACTCACGTCTGAGCATACCCTGCCAACTTATGGCGAACAAAGCGGTACAAAAGGGGGTGGTGATGGACGGAGCATCAGAACCAATCAAACACTCACACCCAGTCAACAGATCTGAGTTTGATCCATCACCGTTCTTTAGCCCACTCTGCCACCTCAGTTCAGACATGGCCATATGCAAATCAGTCTGACCCTGTGCCTCATGGGAACAGTCCAGCCCGAACTGCCAAGCCATGCCTTCCCTGGACCGGAAACAAGCTTCCTAGGACCGGTTTCTGGCATTTCAGCCGTCTTCAGCCAGGCTTGCTTGAATCCAGTGGCAAAGTGAGCAAGGGACTCACGTCTGAGCATACCCTGCCAACTTATGGCGAACAAAGCGGTACAAAAGGGGGTGGTGATGGACGGAGCATCAGAACCAATCAAACACTCACACCCAGTCAACAGATCTGAGTTTGATCCATCACCGTTCTTTAGCCCACTCTGCCACCTCAGTTCAGACATGGCCATATGCAAATCAGTCTGACCCTGTGCCTCATGGGAACAGTCCAGCCCGAACTGCCAAGCCATGCCTTCCCTGGACCGGAAACAAGCTTCCTAGGACCGGTTTCTGGCATTTCAGCCGTCTTCAGCCAGGCTTGCTTGAATCCAGTGGCAAAGTGAGCAAGGGACTCACGTCTGAGCATACCCTGCCAACTTATGGCGAACAAAGTGGTACAAAAGGGGGTGGTGATGGACGGAGCATCAGAACCAATCAAACACTCACACCCAGTCAACAGATCTGAGTTTGATCCATCACCGTTCTTTAGCCCACTCTGCCACCTCAGTTCAGACATGGCCATATGCAAATCAGTCTGACCCTGTGCCTCATGGGAACAGTCCAGCCCGAACTGCCAAGCCATGCCTTCCCTGGACCGGAAACAAGCTTCCTAGGACCGGTTTCTGGCATTTCAGCCGTCTTCAGCCAGGCTTGCTTGAATCCAGTGGCAAAGTGAGCAAGGGACTCACGTCTGAGCATACCCTGCCAACTTATGGCGAACAAAGCGGTACAAAAGGGGGTGGTGATGGACGGAGCATCAGAACCAATCAAACACTCACACCCAGTCAACAGATCTGAGTTTGATCCATCACCGTTCTTTAGCCCACTCTGCCACCTCAGTTGACTTGGTAAGAGTATTCTGCATCATTCAGAAACTCTGTCCATCACCACCCCCTTTTTCCCAAATCGATTTTATCCACACTCAGTGTGGGAGGGTATGCTCAGACGTGAGTCCCTTGCTCATTGCACCATCAGGATTCAGGCAAGCCGGGCCGACGAAGGCTGTGATGCCAGAAACCGGTCCCCGGAAGCTTGTTTCCTTCCCAGTATAAGAATTGGCTTGGTAGTTTGGTTTGCCCTGTTCCCATCATGCACTGGGACAGGTACAGACTAATTTGCATGTAGCCAGGTTCTGAGCTGGGATGGTGCAGTGAGCTAAAAAACGGTGATGGATTAAAACCATGATCTCTTGACTTGGTAAGAGTATTCTGCATCATTCAGAAACTCTGTCCATCACCACCCCCTTTTTCCCAAATCGATTTTGTCCACACTCAGTGTGGGAGGGTATGCTCAGACGTGAGTCCCTTGCTCATTGCACCATCAGGATTCAGGCAAGCCGGGCCGACGAAGGCTGTGATGCCAGAAACCGGTCCCCGGAAGCTTGTTTCCTTCCCAGTATAAGAATTGGCTTGGTAGTTTGGTTTGCCCTGTTCCCATCATGCACTGGGACAGGTACAGACTAATTTGCATGTAGCCAGGTTCTGAGCTGGGATGGTGCAGTGAGCTAAAAAACGGTGATGGATTAAAACCATGATCTCTTGACTTGGTAAGAGTATTCTGCATCATTCAGAAACTCTGTCCATCACCACCCCCTTTTTCCCAAATCGATTTTATCCACACTCAGTGTGGGAGGGTATGCTCAGACGTGAGTCCCTTGCTCATTGCACAATCAGGATTCAGGCAAGCCGGGCCGACGAAGGCTGTGATGCCAGAAACCGGTCCCCGGAAGCTTGTTTCCTTCCCAGTATAAGAATTGGCTTGGTAGTTTGGTTTGCCCTGTTCCCATCATGCACTGGGACAGGTACAGACTAATTTGCATGTAGCCAGGTTCTGAGCTGGGATGGTGCAGTGAGCTAAAAAACGGTGATGGATTAAAACCATGATCTCTTGACTTGGTAAGAGTATTCTGCATCATTCAGAAACTCTGTCCATCACCACCCCCTTTTTCCCAAATCGTCCTTCTGTCAAGGACGCCTGTCAGCCTACAAAAGTGTACGCACACCTTTGGGAATCTTATGGTAGCCAGTAAAATGAAGATTAACAAGGCAAGCATTTTCACACTGGTCTGTGCGAAATAGGAGCAGAAGTGTTGGACCTTCTATATCGAGGGCTCACCGATTGTAAGCGTTACCACCTTTTGTTATTTAGTGATTTTATTCACCAATCATAGATCTTGGCTGAAACAGATTCTCAATACTCAGCTGAAAAGGAGCTGAATACATGAGGGAGTAGTAGTCAGGTTCTCCCATAAAATTGGCAGCCATCCAGTTTAAGAAATTGTTGAAATACATAAAGTGAGAAGTTTATCAAACTCTACCTATGGGGGTGGCACATCTAGAAAAACCCTTCAGAAGGAGGAGACCTGTTTTCTAAAGCATCTGTTGTTTGTACTGGGATCTGCTTCATCCTATATAGTTCATGGGATGCATGTTTTGGAGGACACACTAGCACTCAAACCCTTGCTACTTTGGCAAAAACAGAGACTAGTTTTACGAAGGCCATTATCTTAGATTGCCTAGCCCTAGACCCCTTAATTATTATTTCCTGGCTGTGATATATCAATGAATCTTTTAATCAATTGTTTAACTTATTTGTCTTAAGTGATATCGGAAGTAACCTTTCTATTGAGAAGAGTGTAATTAAGGTTTCCGTTATGAATCACAGACTGGAACTCAGAATGTGTGAAGAATCTATGAAGCACGCAGCTGCCTCACATATATAATGATTTGCATGAGGGTTGCCAATTCTACTTCATCTGGGTAACTAACATACATCATCGCTTTGTTTTAACAATATTGTGGTTGGGCAGTGTCCATCATCTGGTTGCCTTCCTGGACATGAAAAAATGCCCAACTGCTACGACTCCTTGCCCTTGTGATGGCGTATTGACACAAAGCACACAGCACTTTATTTTATTTTATGGCTTTTACAAGGGGTTGAGGAGACGCTACTTAAGACCATTTTTTAGTGCACAAAATGTTAGAGATTATAAAGCTGCTATATGCTACATATTTACACTTGAGAATCCTTTTGTATGTTTTAATACCACACTGTACATATGGGGAGCTATACATCTTAAGAAAAATATTGTACTGTAGTGAAGTTTAATCGGGGTATCTTACTTGTTTTTATACTTTTTAACCTAAAGCTTTTTAAATATACCCTTTATTTATTGATGTGTTTTTATAAACTTTTATGCCCATCGTAAATGTGCCGAATAAGGATTTTGAATAGAACCATTAGTAAGGTAGATGATGTGGATTTGGTGAATGGCCTTTATGTAATACTTGCATTCATGCATAAGTAGCACATCTAGTCCTGTTTTTGACTTTGTATACTAATACTTGTGGGTATCGGTGAAATATCCCAGCAGAATATACAATTATTAGACTCCAAATAAAAATTAAAAAGGTTCAATAAGCAATGCACAGTTGACATGGTATAACTTTAGATATCACCATAATATTTTCTCTACATGGAGCCAAGCTCAATGTTGTTCAAATTGGCCTTTCATATCAGCACCAATTTTCATCTAAATTCAAATGAAAGCACTGAAAATCCATAATAAGTTGACCCTGTCGATGGAAACTCAATAGCTTTTTTACTGGTTTAGTAACATCCTAGCAGTGGTCAGTCTCATACAAACTATTAAATGTATACAGCATAAGTCAAAAGATGTACACTGCAGCTAAAACCTACACATTTGTGTGGGGTCTCTTCCGTATCATGTCTAAATGAAGAAATTCTTTAATAAACTTGAAATGTCCAATTTCTATAGTTGTAAATTCCTCCCAATTAAATTCACATCAGTTAATTAATATATAAAAATAACCTTAACAAGCAGAGCCTCTCCTTAGCTTCAAATCATTAGTGCCCATTAAATAGTGTTTCTGAGAAAAAGACACACTGATGTGTTGGATTTCTTAACATCCGGTATAAAATATTTTGCTAAATCCTTTGCAGTTTTGGCCAAGAACACTCTTCATTATCCAATGATTGATTTTCTTTCAAAATCCTTGGATAAGCATCTCCCCTTAAAATTGTGAATCTCTACAGATTTGGCCAACATTAGTATTTAACTGTGCTTTCAAAAACCCAATATATTTGAGGAAAAACCTCAGCATTGTACATCTGCATGTAGATCATATCTAGTTCTGACTACTATTACTAGCCATGGGTGGTGTTAGAAAGTCATTTTTTGCCCTAATCACCACCATTTTTTGCTTGGTACTGGTTGTATCTGATTCTAACTGCACCATGGGCTCTGCTTACCAGGCTCATGGCCAGTGCTCTGATTTTAAGAATATACAAATTAGGTGTAATTATAATTGGTACAGACAGCCTAGATGTAAGTCCCTAATATATAATAGAGCATGTAAGTTTTGAGGCCCAGTAAACTTAATGCACTTAAGTGTGCACTACTGTGGTGCCTGTTGTCATTTGAAAGGCAGCACTGCCTTTCAGGCTACCTTTACCTTACATTTACATGCAATTTTGACTATGGATTTTAAGGTACTTCCAATGTCCCAATCTACCTTAGGTATCCTTGGGTAAGGGTGCCTTCTAGCTATAAGCAGGGACATTATAAAATATGTTTTATGAGCCCTGGTGAGAAAAATACTGCCAATTTCTTTTTCTCCATTATAATAAATGGCTACATGGGCTAACATCCAAATATTTAATTCATGTATAAATATTGTCAGGAGCCACCTAAAAATGTACTTCAATGTATCTAATGAATAGTTAAGATGAATTCAACAACTTGACACTGTTAGATTTACAATAACTTTTACAGTCAATAAGTTATTATACTTTCTTTTCTGTGACCCAAAATCCATATTTCCAGCTGCCTTCTCCTGATTGGCTAGCATTTCCCAGGCTTAGCCAGAGCTGCTTGGTGAGGTGTGAGGTGTCCTGTCAGAGCAGACCATGGGTTTTTTGCGGGTGGAGAACCTTAGCCGCAGAAGACAAAAGGCAGGAACAGGGTGGGGAAGCCAAACTGGTCTTCAATGGGAGAATGACAGTCTGGGCCAATCACAGGCTGACCTCCACTTCCTTCACTAAGCCACTCAGGAGCCTCAGTATTTAGATTAATCAAGAGGTGTTGTAATGAAATTTAGACACACTAGTGGGTTGGCTTTGCCAGCTCTAACCGTAAAGGAGAAACTTTCTCCATTTTGGATTTTGAGAGAATAGTGCTTTCTGGGACTAGAATATGCCACACTTTGGAGGAAGTGGACTATACCTGAGTGGCACCCTGCATCCCATTGGTCAGGGGTGCCCATCTGCTTGATGCCCAGAAACTGTGAATACATATGGGAGAGCTGCATAGCTCCTCAGTACTGCTGCCTGAATCTACAAGGAGAAGTATTGTCCTGCTGGAATCTGGATCTGCACCCCAAGGACTGCACTCTGAAGGACTGCACCTGCTGCACAATCGGGTACAACAGCTCTACAGACTTTGCTTTGCTTCAAGAAGGATTAGAAGTGGACTCCTTGCAAGTTACAGGTTAACAGATCCCACTTGCATCATTTCCACCAAGAGTCCCCATCCTGGAGTGAGTCTGGTGGACATTTAAGGATATGTCCAGGTGTGTTGAGGGAATTTTATTCCAGACATTCTAAGGACCATCTAGGACATTCCAGACCCTTGGAGTGGTCTTTTGGACACTTTGAATCCTCAAGGAGTCCTTCTCGAAGAAGATCCAGAAGTTTGGTGAAGTTTGGGAACTTTTTGTCGAAAAGCTCCATTAGGTGACCGACTCAACGTCGAGATTCAAGCCAGATATCTTCAACCGCGACCAGGCCTGGATTTCAGGTCTGTCCCGCTGAAAGTTCCAGAGATCCAGACTTGCAAGATTTGACTGTGTCCTCATGGAACAGCAATCCGACGATGTCCCATCAAAATCAGCCTGCTGGAGGAGAACCACTCTATGTCGAGAGAACAATCCTCCGGAAAAAATTCTAAGTCCGAAGATACAATTTTGACCGAGGCACCCCACTTAGTGTATCTGACCAGGGCTCCATCGTAGTCAGCCTCATACTTTGACTTTTTCCCGGTCAAGGATGACCAGAGGTTTCAAAGTGACACTATATGCTTTTAGGCGTTTATTCTTTAAAAATGTGTATCTCAGGTTCCCTACATTGGAGTTCTGTTGTTTGGTATCTATTTGTTCATACAACTATAATCTATTTTAATTAATTGGATTTGGGTTTTATTATGTGTTGTGTCTTACTTATTTTAATTTTTGGGCGTTTTTAAATTATTTACATACCTGTGTCCTAAGTTAAGCCTGCCTGCTCATTGCCAGCTACCAAGAATTGAGCAAGGGAATAATTTATTGAGACCCTAATTGAACCTTTTATTGTGTTTGTGGCCTTATTACTAGTGGTAAGTGACTACTTATCACAACTAATAATCCACTTTCAAACAAGTGCTTTCGAGTTTTTCCAGACATTTTCTGAAAATTCCTTGGAGGAGAAGCTCCTAAATATCTACACAAATTCTATTTTTATTACTATTCAGTTTTGACCCATTGTGCTGGCACTGTGCCTTAAAGTTAATCGTTTGCCGGAAGCATACCATAAATATTCTTTTGCAGAGATCATCCAAACTTTATGTCATATTCAACTAACAATACTTTTCTACTGTCTTTTCAATATTACATCAGTAATTCTCTGCACTCTGTTCTTTCGGGGAATCCCAAAACCTGCAAAATTGGGAATTATATAATGGATCTGGACAAAAAACACACTTGTGCCAGGTAACCAATATTTGTCTGTATACCAAATAGTTAAATATTATTGATTATGTCCTGACTGTTTTCACATCTTACAGGATTTCAAATAAAAATAAATTCTCAAATACAATATTATATGACATTGAATACGTACGTGTAAAAGAATGGTTTCAGTGTTTGAATACTTCCTAAAATATTTACGAAATGATAATCACAAACTTAGAGAGCAGACTTTTTTTTTTTACACTTCCTTCGTGCCTCTATTGCAATCAATGTTTCGTTTTTTTTTGGTAATCAATATTGCATGATTGCTGCAGGCGCACTGCAGTTCTTAAATAATATATCAATTTCACATCCTAAATAAAACATTACTAAACAGGGATACAGATGTGGTATTTTTTCCATAATTCAGAGATTGGTAATTCCAAGGTGTGGGAATACCATGCTATTATGAGTTGTACCCAGAGAATTCGGCAATTGTCATGGAATGTCTGGGGTGAAAAACACTGAGAATGTGGTTTTATCACATTTGTTTTAAATACTTTTCCGCTTGTGACTCCCGTTGCGAGGTGAGTCGAGATTTACAGGCCAGTCAGAATGATGGGCGAAGATGAAGATCATTTGCCCTAGTATCAAAAATGGCTGCATAGATTAATGCTCTGTATGATCAATGGGAAAAAGCATGTGGAACATTTTTTTAAAGATGTTATATCTAGCCATGCAATATTAAAGATCCCCGAGGAAGAGTGTCCTGTCCAAATAAGCATGTTTTTTTTTCTTCTGCTTTTAGAATTGTATGATGCATGTATGTATGCCTTATTGTTTCTCACCTATTCTTGAAAACACATCTATGCAAGGAGGACACATCAACAAAGGCATTTATTTCCTACAAACACTTCTGGTTTTCAGTGCCTTGCCTAAAATATTAGGTAGTTGTTACTGTTATATCCGGTGTCTCTTAGTTCCTTGCTGCTCAGGGTGTGTCAGAGTGATGCAATAGAATGTTCATGAGAGCATGGTTTGGATGAGTGGTCAGTTGGAATGAGTGGGGCTGAGCAGCAGGGGGCAGTTCCCAGTACCATCTTCCCTGAAACTGAAAGTATACATAATCTAAACTACTGGCTACTGGCCTGACTACCTACGAGGATCTAACTTTGTTTACAAAAGTGACAAAGATTTTGCAAAGAACCACACATAAAGAGCTAAGAAATAACACAAGAAACTAAAAGAAGATTGCCAGAGTCTGAAAAAAGCCTGAAAATAAGCCTGAGCACCGCCTTGGATGCCAAACAACAGACAGCCTTAACATTGTACGTTTTGGGCTTTGGACATTGTGTGGCTTAAAACCTGCCAACCGTCAGTCAGCCTACAGAAATTGCATTTGCCATATGCTGCTTGAAGATAGACAGCTTAAAAAAGTTTGACATGTGTGACCTGGTGTTCAAAACCTGCCAACTAACAGAGAGACTACTGAAATGTTGTTGGACCTATGGCACTTTAAGACAGACTGCCTACAGAATCAGCATTTTGGGCGTCTATCTTTAATGTCTGGAAGTCAAAGATGCCTGCAGCCAGTTTCTGTTTACAAACAGTACAGAAAGTTGGGAAAGACTTGATCAGTGAGTGGCTTTAAGTGCATACATGTGTATATATTGGGTGTTATCTTGCAGGAGACAAATAAATATATACTATGTAGGCTTTATGTGTGTTCTATCTTTACAACAAACTTCAAATCAAGAAAGGTAATGATTCAGGCAATGAGACATAATCTTATATCAACCGCCTTTAGAATTCTAGGAATGAAATGTTTCTTGTTATGTGATCCTATGTGACCTGATTTTATTTTACTACAGAAGGAACGGAATAATTAATGTAATGTAATGTGATTTTTCCTTGTGATTTAGGATTGGTTGCTTACATGTACAGAAGGTGTGAATGTGTATTGTCTTTCATTTGGTTCCAATCGTTTTTATTGTTCCTCTTGAAGGAAGGAGTTGTGTTATATCCTGTGTCTCCTAGTTCCTTACTGCTCAACCTGTGTGAGTGTGATGCAATAGAATGTGTAAGAGTGCATGGTTTGGATGAGTGGTCAGTTGGATTGTGTGGGGCTCAGCAGCAGGATGCAGTTCCCGGTGGGGTTGTAACATTTTACCTTTAACTGAATAAACCTACATAATCTACACTACTGGCTACTGGACTGATTACCTACAAAGACCTAACATTGTTTACAAAAGTTACTTTTCTTATCCTGATCAACAATGATTGACTACCTTACATAGTGCTCACTTTGTTTTACCAGTCAGTACAACAGACTTGCCTGATGTTGCAAGCAGATCAACTTCGAATATGTGATTCCATCAGCATGAGCTCTGTCTTTGTGCTGCTATTGAAAGGCCCATTTAAAAAATACATTTAGTCTGTCTCCTTGCATGGTGGGAGGTGACAGGGTAAAGGCTTGATGGCAGGCCTCCTCATGACGGACTTTAGTCAAAACTTTAAGAACCGGAATCTTTGCCCACCCTTGGACCTCATGATTGGAAATATGACAATCAACTATTTTTGACAGAGGCAGAGATCATTTTAGAAAACAATTTGCACCATGTAGACCTGGTTATACTTCTGCTCTTCTGCTTGGTGAATATTTGGGTGGGAAGCAAATGTAATTCTGCCAGTTTCAAGGAGCCGAGCAGCAGATTGCATTTAAATGCTTGCCACACCCTTTACACCACCATAGTCAGAATGTGTGTACCAGAGCCTTGTTAAAAGGGATGGAAAGATAGAATGCATGCGCAACAGAGGTGGAATTACCATCAAACTCCCTGTTGTTAAGAATACATTTTCCGAATGAAATGCTAACACCGTAATTTACACGTCAGGAGAGTTTCACTTTTTCTGAATGATGAAATGGCAGAGAAGATAAGTGAAATTCAAGTCAATTGCACGTTAAAATAACTGAGTTGTAACTAAATGTAACTGCATCGACCATAATCAGAGGGGCCGGGGCAAGATGTGAAAGTGCTTACCACACCTGTGAAATGTGACTGAGGGCTCCTTCTCAGTAGGGTGGAAGTCAGTTGCTTCAGTGAGACAAACCAAGCTTCAGTCGGTATTTTACCAAGTTAATAAATAAGCCGCATGTAAGCAGGAGATTCCCACTACTGACTGATCAATGATTTGTGAATACATTCAACTGCATCTAAATTAATGCAATGCAAGATGAAAGCTACAACATGTGAAAGTGCGAAAGTGCAAAGTACACCTGTGCTTTACTACATTTAATAGAGTTTGCTCAGCCTCCTCTTCAGAATGTAGCAGCAGCTAGTCGGAGGTGGCTAAATCACTTGTATCAAAGTCTTAATAGAAGATATTGGTTGCTTTGGAACAGATTTTAAGGAAAGCACTCAAAGAGCTTACATTATTTATTGGAATTTAGGTCCTGCGCAGACTTCTCAGAACACTTCTAGGAATACTGCTTTAAGATATATCCTCAGTTACAGCTTGATGGAACATGTTTCTGTATTAGAGCATCGCTAGGACTTGCATCGATGCGTGAAATATAAAATTGGGGGCCGGTTGTTTTTGAAGTTAGTAGTGACGTTCCTGTAAGGAGCAAAAGTTGTAGTTTATCAGGCACTGCTGTTGATTTGTGCACTGTATCTACTAGTTTAGGTGTTGTTAATATTTGTTTAGTCAGGTGTGTAACATTTCCATTGGTGGGAATAGTCTAAAGGCATGTTTGATATATGTTCACAATATGGATTGAAAAAAAGTAACACAGCTATTCAGTGTAAAATCTACATGTAGTAGTAGATAGAATATTAAGTATGCAAACATGGTACTCTGTTCACTGATACTACTTCTAGAGATTAGGGCTAGCATTGGCAGCTATGATAGTTTTAGCTGGACGGATGCACAATCATTTTGGGCCCGATTCACAGAACTAACTTAAGACAAAATCCTAAACTTACTACCATTTTGGTATTCACAGAAGGCACTTACTCATTTTGGTATTCACAGAAGGCACTTACTCATTTCGGTATTCACAGAAGTTAGGACTCCTAACTTTAGGACTCCTAAATGCCTTCTGTGAATACCGAAAGTCTTAAAATTAGGATTTTTCTTAATTTAGTAGTCCTAAATTTAGACTTAGGACTACTAAATTGAGAAAAATCCTAATTTTAAGACTTTCGGTATTCACAGAAGGCATTTAGGAGTCCTAAAGTTAGGAGTCCTAACTATACTACTACTAAACTGAGAACAATCCTAATTTTAAGACTTTCGGTATTCACAGAAGGCATTTAGGAGTCCTAAAGTTAGGAGTCCTAACTTCTGTGAATACCGAAATGAGTAAGTGCCTTCTGTGAATACCAAAATGAGTAAAGGCCATATGTATCAAAGGGTTTTACCCATTCTGTGTCTATGGGAAAACGTGTTCATACATATGGCCCTAAGTGCCTTCTGTGAATACCAAAATGGTAGTAAGTTTAGGATTTTGTCTTAAGTTAGTTCTGTGAATCGGGCCCAATGTGTTTTGCGAATTTCCATATTTTGCCGTGCATGAAAATCGACAAATGGAACTAGACCTATGTGGAATGAATGACTATGGGGCATATTATCAAGCCTGGCGATAAAATTATTGTCGCTTTAGCAGCAGAAAACTGCAGCTAAATCGGCGATAATGGGCTTGATAATATGCTCTATGGAATTCCAATTGAAGCCCATGTTAAATGTGAAGGACGTCTAACATGGGCTTCAATTGGAATTCCATAGAGCATATTATCAAGCCCATTATCGCCGATTTAGCGACAGTTTTCTGCCGCTAAAGCGGCGATAATTTTATCGCCAGGCTTGATAATATGCCCCTTTGTTTGCTTGAAGTGTACCTCAATATCTAATCTCACACTTTCCATCCATCACACGCATGGCTCAAGTGGCTTCTCTGGGTCTTGCTCCGGTTGTACCTCAACAGTTTTTCAACATTGTCCTGAGTCTACTTCTTCCACCTTTAAACCTGTAATTTTTTCACTCACAATTGTAAGGATACCTACACCTTCAAATCTCATAGTATTAGCACCTTGATTCACCATTATCACTCGCCACCATTTTACTTTTCCATTCACTAATTCACACTCATTACCACTACATTATTTGCTCTTCCTGGTGCCCTACAACTGGCTGCTTCATTTGTCATCCAAATAGCCACTTCTTGCTGCCAGCGTGCTACTGTACGTTTCTGCTGCTGTCTTGAGCGGAGTAGTGACAGCATTTGTAATACATGGCTGTGCCCCATTACTATGATGCATGCATGTGACTGATGCAGCATAAACACAGCTGCAAGCATGGTAACACTTTACAAGACAGGGGCCTTAAAGTGGGTGGTGCGGAGAAGATGAGCAGGGAAGAATTTAAAACAAAATACAGTCATCTTTTTGCGCTTATCTAACCCAATACTTTTCTCCATATCAACTTATATATGGCACGCATACCGTCCCTTCCGTTTCCCCTCAACATTTTATTCCTGGACTATAATGAAGGCTGTTGGACTTGGCCCTTCTGGCGGGTTCACCCCCAAAACTTTTTGCAATTATCCTAGCTTTTTCCCTATGTTGTGTAAGTGGTTTTAGGCCTCTAGGCGCTTTTACACTGTGTCCCAGTGAAAAGTGCGTGCGCTCTGGGTTACAGTTAGTGAGACTGACCTGCCCTCCCATAGGAATGCATGGGGAATGTATGTGTCCATGGTAGTTCCTGGTGTGTGGGGAGTGCAGGGTCGAGTTTGGTATGTGCGAACTCGTGAGATTGAATGCTGCGCGATGATGTGTGCGGCGTTAGTGTGTCTAGTGTAGAAGTGCCACTTCTAGAAGCTGGCACGTCTGTGGAATAAATGTGAAGTGACTGTCTGGCGTGTGATTGGCTGGTGTGCCTGGCTCCAGGAGTCAGGATGGGTCTGCCCCAGTGGTGAGTGGAGAGATCTGCATGTTGATGAGTGGGAGGAATACACCTGGGACCTCAATAGGGCTGGGCTTTCCCCACACAATGCTGGCTCCGCCCCCTGTGGTGCGACTGATGACCCTGGCCTGTTCTGTGAATAGGGAGAGGGGTGAACAAAACAAAGTGCTCAGGAACCAGTTGCATCTGGTTCGCCCCTTCCCTGCACCTTGAGACCAAGGAAACCTGTGTATAAAAAGGGGCTGTGACCCCATATAAGTGGTTCTGCTCTGCTGATCCTAACGGGAGGGGCCTGCTGTGGCCGCTGGGTGCCTGGAGGACCGACACTGGGGACTGCCTCCCTGCCTGGAGGGCCCTGTGAGCTGGCCCCTGGGCCCAGCCCTTGCCCCCTGCCTTCTGAGGGACTTTTTCCTGGGCTTGGAGCTTTGCCCTGAAGCGCGCTTTCCCTAAAACTAAAGAGGGCTGGGGATTCTGCCCTGGCACGTGGAGAAGCGCTCCTGTTCTTTATTTGCAGTGCGGGGCTGCTGTCTGGCCCACCCCGCATTTTTTTTCGCCATTCGCGGGTGCCCACCCCGCATTGCCGCCGTTGAGGATTTATTACCAATCGCGAGTGCCTACCCCGCTTTGTATGCGTAAGAAAGAGGGAGCCCACCCCTCATTGCCGCTTTGGAGGAAAAGAAATTCACCGCTGCAGCCCGAGATTCAAATAGACTGCTGCGTCGGAGCAGCCAACAGGAAGACAGGCGGGACTGCCCGGGACTGCCTGGTTGGGGGCGGGCCACCCGGAAGCTGTGCGGGCCACCCAATCACAGCGCGGCCTAGGGAAAGGTCCCGGAAGTGCTGCATGCCCAAGCGGGGCTCTCGTGAGGAGGAGAGAGCCCCGCCGCAACCGGAGACGTCGGAGCAGCGTGTGCTCCATGCCAGCCGCCCACACTGCCGGAAGCGGAAGCAGGCCTGCCGGGATCACTGGCGAAGAAGGGAGCCCAGGAGCAGCGCGTGGAGTGTCCCGGTGAGTGTGGGGGCAGACCGGGTGCATTTTGAGTGCCCACAAGGCACAGTGGTGGCAGTGCCTGTGTCCTTCAGCGGCCCCACAGGAGGGCGGGCCGCTGAAACTTGGGGCCGCAATTGTTGTTCTAGAGTCCCCGAGTGGAGCTACACCGTGGGGGCAAGTTGTACTTCAGAGTCCCAAGGTGGGGCTCAGGAGGACCCAGTAGTGCCGTTGCCCATTTCTACATCAGCTGCACCGCCAGTTAGTGGCAGCTGCAACATAGGCACAATTTGTTGTAAAGAGTCCCAGAGGGGGACTCAGGGCACAGTTGGTGCCAGAGCTTCTGCCTTGAGCGGCCCGGCCAGCCAGAGGGCCGCTCCAACATTGGCCTTTGATTCTAGGGTCCCAGTGGGGGACTCACAGGGCACAGTGGTGTCCGGGCAGTCTTCAGCTGCTCTGTGAGCACGTAGGCAGCTGCAACACTTGGGGGCATAGTTGACCATCAGAACCCCGTGTGGCTCCACACTACTGGGGGACATGTTTGGTTTTAGAGCCTAGGTGGCTCCAACGTTTTGGCATATTGTTCAAGGGCCATTGAGAGCCCATGCCTCATATTTAACTTCCACAGCTGCGCAGCAGTTAGTGCCAGCTGCAGCGTTTAGGCCCTGTTCTTGTCCCCAGCTGCCCAGCAAGTAGCGGGCAGCTGCTGCGTTTAGGTTCTGGCGCAACCTGGACCCTAATGTGATTGAAGTACTATTGTGTTTTAATGCTTTGGGTGCTAGGAAATGTACAGTGTGTAGTATGTTTTGCGCACCCTGTGTTTTATACCTCTAGATATGGTTTTTGCATAGGAGGTTGTTTTACCTGTTTAAGTTGATGTTAGGGAGATTATACTTCCCTGTGTGCTGTACGCCCCTAGTGTAATTATACTTAGGAGGTAGGGTCTAATGCGTTAGACTGGGGAGAGATTGCCTAATGTGTTTATGCCCCTGTGATGTATACAAGATAGGTTTTATACCTGATTCTATTGTGATAATGCTGAGGTCATTATTGCGCCAGTAGTTACTGGTTGTGTTCTACAGTTATATTTTGTGTTACAGTTGGTATATGTTCTACATTTACAATTGGTGATTTGTGCTAATTCTGACAGTGGTCCATGTGGCCCTGTCTTGTGTAAATAGTTCCCTGTAAAATTCTACCCAGTGCCAGCTGGCACAGTGTAAATTATGGGATTATGATCTCATGTGTTTATTATAATACAAAGGCTATTTTCATATATATCCTTGTGTGGAGTTCCTTTTGTGGTGGGCCTAGGGTATTGTTGCTGTGTGCGCGCGCAAACGCTTTACACATTGCCTCCGGGATAAGCCTGACTGCTCGTGCCAAGCTACCAAGGGGGTGAGTAGGGGTTATCTTTGGCGTGTAACTTCCTTGCCCTGACTAGAGTGGTGGTTTCTGCCTGGCTTTGGCGCAAGCCCTAGCCAACCAGAAATCCCATTTCTAACAAAGGCAAAATCAGTTGTATTCCGGTTGCCACAAAGTCATATAAATTAGACAAGGATTTCAAAGTGTCAGAGTTGGTCAATAAGTGTAATCTGAACAATAGTTTGGACTTTCCCCATCTCGTTCAGTGTTCTTTTACCAGTTTCTCTTTATGATCCTAGAAACAATTTAAAAAAATATATATTTTAAAACTATTTACAATTAGTTACAATAGTTTGGAAATTATTTCATATCAACTGAGATGCAGCTCCCTGAAACTCTTTAAAAATGGCAATCAATATTTCATAAATTCGGTGTAATTTGACAGAGTTCTTTTGAAAGTGTTTCCATTTTACTGCAAAATTGCAGAAACCGTTTGTAGTATTCACTGACTTTTAATTAGGTGTCTTGGGAAATTTTGAACATGCAAAAGAGAAGTGAGATGTTAAATGAAGATTGTGGGTGGGAAAATACTAGCTAAAACGTTATGCAGTTTCCATGTACAAGACCATGAGCTGCTATATCATAGGTCATTAACAAAATAGCTCGTATTCATTTATTTCACGAGCAGGCCACGCATTCCATTACAGAATTGATATGCAAATAATTATTATGCTATTACTGAAGTAATTCTTACGTCATAGATCCAGGAATGTATCAAAATGGATGCTGGTTATGTACAGATGGACATCGATAACAGAGTGAATATGATTGAAGGGTATATGTTATGGAAGAAGTTTCAAATGTGTTTCTATTGCGAACCAATAGCCTAATTTACAGATCGGCAGGCGGTTATTCTGTCGCAAAATGCCGTATATACCCTCTGACTCATTACAAGGGCCACAGGCTATAATGCACTTGTCATAAGGCAGATGGGAAATCTATCCAAAGGCGTAGGAGATACTACATTTCTGGGAGATATGGCTGGGAACCCAGTCAGCTTTGGAGATAGTCAAGCTGGGGTCTGGTTTCACTCCAAAGACAATTCACAAGCCGAACAATCAGAAGCTGTAAATCAGACAACAAATACCATGAAAAATATGATGATTGTTTTGAAAAAATATATTTTTTTGACTATTCTCAGTGTCTTAATTAAGTACATGTATGATGTTACTGAATTCAGTAACATTAATTGAAACTAATATTTTTTTTATTAAAAAGCAAACTATCAATAATGCCCCCATGTACTGATGCTGTTGCCACAAGTTACCCAAACTGTGTTTGCTGTCTCTTGTCCTCAATTTATATTGCCTATATTATTATTAAAAGTGAAGAAAGATGAATTATATTGTTTATATGTAAGTAAGGTTTTTGTAGAACATGCAATAAATTACTCTCATGTGCTCTCAGAATGGATGGCTAGGGAAGAAGGTATATAGCAAAATAAAGTGATGGGCTGTAAATCACCCAAATTTGGTCAAGTGGGAAGCTAGAATTTGTGTCCATGATTTCACATTTTACAGTGCAGATACTGGAGAGTTACATGCTTCTTTCTTTTGTTTAATACCTAAGGTGAGTGCATTGTGTTCAGTTACTTAATTTGTGTTATTCAATTAGTGCTAGTATATGGTGTTCAGCAAATACACTTATTACACCTTAAATAAAACTGACATTATACACACATACGTTAATGTAAATTGTCATGAGATTTAAAGGAGTGCTTTTATGTTTGAAATGTTTCCAAGGACACTGACGATCAAACACTGAATCGTAACTTGCCTTTCTAAAATGAAATCATGCTGCAGAAGTAAACTCTGTGGGGAACCTGAGAGCTCTTTGTTTTTTGATAATTATTTAATTGTGATCACTGACCTGTTGAGCCTCTCCAAAAAGTGTTTTCTTCTCAAGTCTGCTGGGCCAGAAGTAACATTAAGAGAAAATAGAATGTTGTGTCTTCTTTTGATCCGCTGGTGATCTGGCTTGATTATCAGACTGATTCAAGGAGATGCTCAAAATCTTAATAACCACAATTAAAAAGGCAACACAACAAAGAGGTTATAGAGACCCTACAGAGTTTGCTCCTCGGGTCACCGTGCTGCAAGGATACTTGTGTAATGTGCAGCATGGATTCAGGGAGATGGTTTGCCACAGTTTAAATTCCACTTAAAAACCTAAGGGAATATTTTTCCCTGCATCCCCCCAACTCCAAAATCTGTGGAAGAAATATTCCCACTGACCCCATGGTTCCTAAGCCCATGTATCCATCACATTGTGACAGTTATCCACTTGTGAAACTCTAATCCAGACCAAATGTTTAAATCATTTTTATTTTGGAAAATATATCAAAGAATGTTACTAGAATTATCCTAACCCCCATGCACAACATGTGTATCATTTTAAAACACCTAACCTGTACGGGTCAATACACAAATCTATTTGAACTTGTAAGTTTAGCCGGCACAAATATATAGGTTCCGATTATGATCCGGTAAAAAAATTCCCCGTACGACTCGTATCCGGTCTTTTTACCGTACGAATCGTACAAGTGCCGTACAAACTGCCAATTACGATTCGCATGGTAAAAAGTCCATACGAATCGCATTGGGAATTATTCCCCACACGTCCTCGGGTCGGAAAATGTGTCCGACACGTCCACGGACGATTTACCGTACAAATGTGAAAAGTGAAGTCCGTCCGCGGAATTACGATCCATCCCGTGCGTCCGATGTTACAACCGTATGGAAAAATCACCGTCCGCACCGAACTCCCATAGCAACCATGGAGACATGTGCCCGCATACGCGCTGACCCCCCCCCAGCCCCCGTACGTACGCGCCGATCCCCCCCAGCCCCCGGACGTCCGAGTCATACCCCCCGTGTATGTACACCCTTGTACGTGTCGAACCCCCCTGTGTATGTACACCCGTGTCCGTGTCGAACCCCCGTGTATGTACACCCGTGTACGTGTCGAACCCCCGTGTATGTACACCCTTGTACGTGTTGAACCCCCCGTGTATGTACACCCGTGTACGTGTCGAACCCCCCGTGTATGTACACCCGTGTACGTGTCGAACCCCCCGTGTCTGTACACCCGTGTACGTGTCAAACCCCCCGTGTATGTACACCCGTGTACGTGTCGAACCCCCCGTGTATGTACACCCGTGTACGTTCGAGTCGTACCCCCACCCGTGTATGTACGGTACGCACCGTACATACACGGGTGGGGGTACGACTCGAACGTACATGGGTGTACATACACGGGGGGTTCAACACGTACACGGGTGTACATACACGGGGGGTTCGACACGTACAAGGGTGTACATACACAGGGGGGTTCGACACGTACACGGGTGTACATACACGGGGGGGTTCGACTCGAACGTACACGGGTGTACATACACGGGGGGGTTCGACACGTACAAGTGTGTACATACACGGGGGGGTCCGACACGTACACGGGTGTACATACACGGGGGGGTAAGACTCGAACGTACACGGGTGTACATACACGGAGGGTTCGACACGTACATGGGTGTACATACACGGGGGGGTTCGACACGTACACGGGTGTACATACACGGGGGATGTACGACTCGAACGTTCACGGGTGTACATACACGGGGGGGTTCGACACGTACAAGGGTGTACATACACAGGGGGGTACGACTCGGACGTACGGGGGCTGGGGGGGTCGGCGCATACGTACGGGGGCTGGGGGGGTCGGCGCGTACGTACGGGGGCTGGGGGGGTCAGCGCGTATGTACGGGGGCTGGGGGGGGTCGGCGCATACGTATGGGGCGGGGGGGTACGGCGCGTACCGGGCCACCTACTCTGGTCGTTTCGCGACGTACTTCGCTTTTCCGGCACTTTTTGGGTGCCGTGAAAATATTGCCGTCCGGACTGCTGTCAGTTCGAATCGTGGTTCCTGGGTCGTGAAACACTGCCTGAACGCGTCCCGACGTCACGTCGCAGCATTCCCGGATCACATTCATATGTATATTTTCGTCGGTCGGTGTTTTTTACGATTCGTACGGAAATGGTGTTTCCGTGCGAATCGTAATTCCATGTTTGTAAAGTTTTACGACCGGGTACGAGTCGGACGGAGAAAACGCTCCGACCGACGGTTCGTACCCGGTTTTTACCGGATCGTAATCGGCACCATGGTGTTTTGTAAACACTTTTGAAATTTACAAAAATTGTTTTTTATACTCATAAATACATTTAATCCCATGAAGAATTTTGCAAGAGTAGAGCCCAAATTTTCAAAATTCTCACATAAAGCAGGCCAGCAACCAGAAATGCTGTGCTGCATTGTGTGACAGGGAGAGAGCAGGACAGCACCATATCTACAGAGAAATGGAACTCTCCTCCCCCCTCCCTAGCACCCAAGCAGAATTTTGCTGTTGAGTACCATGCACACAGCTTTGCACCATGGTGCACGGGTGTGTATATGAGTCAAACATAGGATTTGTACTGGAAGGGAAATCCTTCTAGTTCAAAATACTATGCCTTAACAACTGTTAAAATATATTCTATTTGTATGTGTGCTGTACACATTCAAAGTCAGAAAAGAAAGGAGAAACAAAAAAAATCTCCTTTTAATGCCTATATTTATGTGGCATTCATTTTCTTCCAAAAGACCACTATTGTTAGTAGATAGGATGCTGTATCCAAAACCATGGGTTGTTGCATGGGAACGCCCATGTACCACCCATGGAATGCCCCCTTGATGCTAAGTAATGCAAAGCAATGTTTCACTCTGGTTTGAGTTACTTTCATACTAGTTTCCAGAGCAAAACAAGTTTTGCACTGGAAAGTAAATTATTTAAAAAACATTTTGCACTGGTTTGCATAAAAAAAAGTGACACATACAGCGGAAAATGTACGTAAAAGTGTCCCTAGATCTATACCCAGGGGTGAAGCTTGAGTGCGGAGTAGGCATTACAAACCAAGTATGACCTGAATATTTGTGCTTGCAGAAATGTGCACATTTGTGGGGGTTTTCATATTTCCTTCTTGTCCATGGGGAAGGTATGACATTTTTGCTATATCGTGAAAGGAAAGGAAACACCTAATAGCGTTGAAACTGTAAGGAAAGATACTTTTTCCACAGAAAGAAATATTTCACATGAGTGAAAAACTAATTACATGAAAATGCCATTGCCTAGATGCAATAGACTTTTCCCATGGGCAATTATGTACTGTATAATTGAGTATGCTGAACTGCTTTCCTGTAGTCAGAACTGAAAATTCCCTAAAAGCTTTCCACAACGTCTACCAACATTTTACTGTCATATGACTGCAGATGTAACTCTGGTAAATCTTTATAAATTGAAGATATGAGCAAACTAACATTGATGAGAGGTCAGAATAATCCAAGTGCAAATGGAGTACTTTTCCTAAGATCTCAACATAGAAGATACGACCTAAAATAATTATGTGTGTATTGTTTAACTGAGTAAAATAGAGGAGCAATTTAACAGCATACAAATGATGAGACCATGTTTTATGGTGATTATGTGGACAGGAAGCTGTGAGAAAATGTCCCTATTTGCATGGTCACTCCCATTCATTCCAGACTATGTGCATTGCAGTGGCAGGACCAGTATGGATATAATAAGTTCAGACTTTCCATGGGAAAAGGCATGTTCTTTATTCGTAACTCCTCTATGGAAAGTTGTATGCTGATCTATCAAGCAGGGGACAGGAAGCATGGCCCAAGAGTGTGATTTCTCATTTTAATTCCCTTAGGAAAATTCACTTACTAATACAGAAAAATGGCAGACATTTGGCACAAGGTTAGAACTTTACTCAGAAAGTGTGATTTTTGTAACTTGGTGTAAATCCATTCAGCCGTTTAAAAAAAAATTAGCGTTTAACAAGGGGCTCAGATTAGGCATGAAGCAGTTAACCTTCACAAAAAGTTAGAGATATCTGGAAACTTGGGTACTATGGGATACCAGGGTACTCCTGCGAAATTACAAAGTTTCAAAATAGTTGCTTCTGGTCAGCTTAGGGGCCTTTTACTTCTGTTGGCAATTTCAATACAGCAGAAATGGAGAAGGAGCTACTGTAGTGTAGTGAAATTACCTTACTGGCTGACCGCCACATTGGAGAAAATGTTGCAGCTATCATCATAGGATTGGGGGACACCATCTCTAATTCCTGAGAAATATTTTAATACAGAGCACATAAGGGGGAATATTTAGAACACCCTTGTCCCCAGGATCATCCCGTAGGTAATTTTTTCTGTTATATAAATATTTTTGAATGTGGACATTGTGGTTCTTGCAGACGAATCTGCACACCCAGTGAGACCATCATGTGTGGAACAGTGTTTCCAGCTCGGTACCAAGGTACCAAAAGGTTTAAGAAAAATTAGTTAAAAAGATCTGGTCACAGACTAGACCCTGCGTCACACAGTCGTTGTGCAGGGTATAGGCTGTGCACATTGGGGGTTAGGGGTTGCAGTGATCAATGATGTCATCAATGTCATTTAATATGTCATGAGTGATGTAATATGTGGTTTCATAAGAACTGCATGAAACTGCAAAAGGTACAGTTACTAAACTATAGCTGCTGAATTTCAGCAGGTCTTTCGGTTTGTTAATAATAGTTCATGCCTCATTTCATTTCAATACTCTATAGCTTTGTTGTTGTATATAGCAATGCTGCACTTAATATTTTATTATTATTGTATATGTTATAGTTCTTGAAAAATTACAGCCGTTTATCATCTCGAAATTGTCTCTCTTACATATGCCTGAAGCCTAATTTAAAATTAATACCCAGACTATTAAGATGTTTCTCTACAATTCACATTTACATTTCCCAATGGAAAAAGCAATTTTAAAGGTTGAATTTTCTCAAGTCCATTATTAAAATGTCAGGTTAATAAATAGCACCAATAAGAGCAGAGGAATAATATTGCGCATTTTGGCTTTTTTAAATTAAACTCATGTAAAATCTTTTTAGACGTTCAAAAGCTGAGGCCCCACACAAAATGTGTGCACTGTTCATCCTGCTTTTTAGTTAATATATAACTAAAATAGCTTTTTGGATTTACTAGTCATTAGAAGTAATAATATTTGGGAAAATGTGATGGACATGTTTTTTGTGTGAAATGTGACATTTTGCTTCAAATAGACACGGCAACAATAAAAAGCAAAGACACACGCAAATTGTAATCTATGCATGTGCAGAAAATGTATTCCATAAGTGATTGAATGGTGCTGCCCTGGTTAAGGTCATATCGAAAGACGGGTGTTGGGAGCGAGATTGCAAAAAACTTGCCTATTGTGTTATACAGGTGCACATTGTCCCTGTGCTTACCTGTATGTGGGAGTGCTTGCACAGCTGAATAAAATGACCGGTTAACTCACTACTGCATAATAGTGTGCTGGTGGACAGGCTTGGCCTCGGATGGGAACTGAGGACGTGCATACACAGTTTGTGACCGCACCCACCGTTATTTTGGCCTCCAGGTTTGCCTTTTATGTGATAGTAGTGTTAACTGTCACAAAAGCAGCAACCTTGGCCCCAGCTTCAACACCATGGTATGAAGCTTGACCACCCCATGGCTTCTACAATTTCTAGGCTCAACAATATCACATCCTAAAGTGTCATTCAGGATGGAATGCCATTTGCAGACTAAGCCCTAAGTTCTTCTACATTTTCTAACTCCCTTAGAATTGGCAGTTACATGTTTCCTAATATCAACATTCTAAAACCTAACAAGACATTCCTTAATTGCATAGGCCTTCTCCCCCAACAAATGAGACAGCACCACCTTCCAAAATATGGAGAATTTACAAGTACTAAGCATGCAAAACCTTTTTCTTGCAAAAATATGTGAAGTTCTCTATTTTGTCTTTTACAAATATTACAAAGCGTAAAGTTTTCTGTTAGAAAATGCTCCTTTTTGCATGTCACACCATTTTTTTGCTGAATGTTATTGCTGGGTTTAGACTCTGCACACTGGGGCCCTGTTTACATATGCACAGATCTCTAAAATGTGTAGAAAGCGGCTAATTTCTGATTGGTGTATTTAACTATACTATAAGTCACAATATATTATGCAGAAATGCACCCATTGCATGAAAATGTTAAATGACACCCGTAGACAGAATCACTTATTGTGCCATCCACTACTATGACAAAGGAAACATTAGTTCCGCGTATACCATTGTAGACTGACTGCTGCAGTACAAACATCTACAATGCACCAGTTATAATAACCCTTTCTGACAAGTAAAAGCTACTAATTTAAATATGGTTATGTCATCTCTATGTAAACCTTGTAGCCCACATGGCACACATGGTAGTCTGTATGTATTTAAAAGTGGGTTGTGTAAAAATAAATGTTACCCCTACAATTACAAGGCCTAACAAACTATTTTCACTGTGCAGAACTAGCTGCCTATGTAGAAAATCAGAGTACAGATTTAAACACATACTATATCTCTGGAATGGTAGATCAATTATTAAACTATTATTTTTAATAGTTAATAAAAATCAATTTAATTGTGAAAATGACTTTCAGAAAGTTACCTTTTTTCCTGGTTTAAGTTCCTGGATGCTAATTTCCATTGTCTCTGTAGATTTCCCCAGCCTTTGAACAACCTGAGTGGAGGTGTGAAAGAGCTGGGGAATTCGTGCTAGAAGGCCACAATAGGCTAAACTGATTTGGCAGAGATGAGCTTAGGATTTTATACAAAGTGGGATCTATGACCTGAGTGCCAAATACTACATGCCACATCTATCTGAAGCACATTTAAATGTGAGCAAACAGATTGCCAGGATAATTCTTGTGTATTCCATGTCTGGTTGCCGGAGGACCCTGATTTTGTCCAACCAAATAACTGTGTATGGGGGTACAGTTCCTGCTTTAAAGTGAATTGTAGTCTTAGATGTGGGAGGACACTTGTGATTACTATAGTGCACTCCTTTACTCACCTACAAACTTTAGAGCACACGTTATGTGTGGCCAAAATCTTTCGGCATCTCAAAGTTGCCCTGTTACTTGCCATTTTAGAGCTGTTTTCAAGAACTAGTGAAACTTTGGATTTGAATGCTCCTGGAAACTTTTATCATATTGGTTAGGGTGTGTCTAGGGGTTATCTCCTCCCACTAGCTAGTGACAAGTATAAACGTGGCATCCTAGGGCACCCCTTTTGAACACTGCTGAACATGCAAAAAGATACCAAACAGACTGGTCCTTCTGCACTTGGCATCTGTGACCTGTGAAAAGGACCTTAGGAGGTTGGACTCTCTTCCACTTTACATCCAAGAACAGAAAGGTCCCCAAGGATCATAGGGCTGATCCCCTGGTTGGACACAGTAATTTAAAACTGAAGAGGACATTACTGAGAAGAAATTTAGCTGACTAGAATAAACATTGACTGGACTTTGCTGTTACCCTATGCCTGACAATCTGAGAGCCTGTACGTGCGCCCCCTGAGGTCCCTGTGACCTTGGAAGTGTACTCCTATGGTTGTTGGAAACCAAAACAAGTTTGAGAACTTTAAAAAAACTTTTGGTCTAGAGCTTCAATGGGACTGACCACTGAAAAGTATTTAACTTGCACCCTACAGCATCGGAATAAGTGCCAGATTTTTCCTGAATGTAGAAGAGTTTTACCTCAGATAAATGACAAAGTTCGTTCTCAGATTGGGACTTATGAACTTTTTCAAACTTCTAGACCCTAGAGGGGCCAGTCTATTTGGTACATCCAACCCGCACTCCATTGCTGTCTGCCTAATACTGTGACCATGTTCCAGTCCACTGCGACCATTTACAAAATTGGCACTTTTAGCTTTTTGGTGCTCTTTTCACTTAAATCTAAATAAAAATCATAATTCTGGTTCATTTTGGTGTCATTTTGCTTATCCATTTTTGTCGCTTTCGTAATTTGGAGTGGGATTTTTATTGTGCTATGTTTTTGACTTTTTAACTCTTTTTGTACTTCTAAATTCTTTATATATTTTCTCTAAGCTAAGCCTGTCTGCTCTTTACCACAATCACCAGGATTTGTGCTCAGGTTTACCTATTGAAACCTTTGACTGAGCTTAACAAGATAGTGACTTTATTACTTGTGATGAGCACCCAGGAACCCCTCTAATACACTACAAATGTTGTCTGTGCAAAACAAGATACATTTCTCTGCATTGTGACATCACCTTTGTTCGAATTGAGCTCAGCAAAATAAGATGCATTGAGAATATTTTCTCTGCATCCTTACATGTTATGAAGTTGTTGTATGTACCATACCAAATATAGGACAACATTGACTATGAAAGTGCACGTTTTCCAGATCATTTCCGTGTAAACATGTGTAGCACTGGAGAAGAAATGTGACTCCTTTCAGTGAAGTATATCTTTTGTAGTGCGATTTTCGTAGTGTTAAACATGTATGCAAAATAATTGTTGCAACATAATAGGCGTTTAAGAATATTGCAACTGCAGGAATATTTTGAAAATTCTAATCAGTGACAACATTTTTGCAGAACATACCATATAAATCCTTTCACACAACCACGACTGTGGCTTTAATAGAATATGTTGAAAATGACATTTTGTGGCCAGTGAAGTTTGAATGATTCAATATCTACCCTTTAAACATGAAGAGAATTTAAAAACACAACTGCTAAACCCACATTTTTTTAGAGTAAAGATATGTTCTTAGACAAGTGAAAAGTAAACTTATACAATTAGCATGTGTTATGATTTCAGAAAACCTCCATCATGACATTACAGATGCAGTGCAGCACTAGGTAGTTTTTATGGAAACATTTAGACGCCATGTAGTTTTGCACTCTAGTTTTCACACCTATATTTAGTTCACAGTGAAGAAACATACCTCATTTTAGATGGACGTAAATTATACTACTTTGAGAATTACATTATTGCAGAAAATATATATTTTATGGCATTGCAGCATTTACTTAGCAATCTTACCCAAGTTGAGACCCTGGAGTACTTCAGTGTGATTGGACGTGACAAACAGCTATGCCATTTTTTGTTTATGGTTGGTAGAGTGTGGACTTTTAGTGTGATCTCTATATGGTTTCTCAGATATTTGGACGAGTGCTTCAATCATTTTGCTGCTAATTTGTGTCTTTGCCAGCATAGTTGTGGCTAGATATGGACAAGCCAGCATGCTTGTTAAATCTTTATCTATGCTGACCTGTGTGTATGTTCCAGCATTTCGAAACAGTCATGTCTTTAACATTCACTAGCATTCTTGATGTTAATTAATGATTCTTATTCAGGCCAGGAGAGAGTTTCTTAGCTTGTACTTTAGACAGGGAAAGGAGTAACACCGATGCAACATTTTCTTTAGGGAGAAACTAGGATTGTGGCCAGACTGAGCAGAAACAACCTACTTTGGATATATGTGCCCCATTTGACTTGTAATAAGGTGGTCTGGGCATCAAGGATGGCCCAATTGATCATACAGGCAGCCTTGAGTAAGACATGTTCTGTCCAATTGTAGTTAGTGCACAGTTTTCTGTTCTAGAAATGTGCCTACTCCTGTAAAGGTGTAGACGGTGTCTGGTAACTGGTTTCTGGATTAAGTGGAGTCAAAAAGTAGGACAAAGTGCAACTCCAGGCTACAGTATATTGGAATAATCTTGGTGAAAAAGCACCAGGACTCGAGGTTCTGAAGGGATTCTGAATGTTGAAGCTTATTTTGATTCTACAAATCACCAGACTTGGGAAAATACTCTTTTTAAACAATGTTGTAGTGATATATGCATTTATCCTTGCTTGCCTTGATTATTGCAATGCTGTATATTTAGGGATTCCTGATAAGTCTGTCATGAATCTTTGGCATATCCAAAAGGTATAGCTCAGATTATATATGACATCAGATAATTTGATCCTATCACTTGTAAAATGAGCTACACTGGCTTACTGTGAGCAAAAAAGAATAACAATTAATATATCTCCTTACCTTTATTTTTTTCTCTGACAGTTTGATGCATCTCTTTACACATCATCTTCCAAAAGACTATTTATAATTACCAAATTCAGCTTAAAGGCCTGATTATGATGGTGGCCGGACAGTCATCCGACCGCCATCGCAGTGGGATTGGGACCACCCACCAAGAAGTCAGGGGTCCCACCCACCAAATTATGATGCAACCGCGTGTAGGCGGTCGGAATCATGTATTTTTCCATTGCGCCTTGTTCCGAAATGGGCCGCAGCACAAGCCGCAATGGAAAAAGGGCTGATTTTAAACATCCATGCACTGTATACTCCCAAAGTTTCTTTCCGACAGCCTTTCCATGGTGGTTGGACTGAGCAGACACTGCACCTATTGTATGGAAAACGATCCTTGAGCCATTGGGAAGTGCCGGTCAGTCCCCCTGACCCATGCAGTCCGACCGACCACATCATAATGTGGCAGTCAGACCACTCTTCTGGATGTTGGTCAGACAGCAACTGATGGCCTTTGGATGGTGGTTTGAACAACATCCTAATGAGGCCCTAAGTGTGACTGGGTAGCAGAGCATTCAGACTGCATACCCACAAGGTTTGATATTTACTCCCACTAGAATCAAAGATAGAGACAAATTCTCCAAAATGTAGAACAATTACAGGAATCCTGTATCTTTACCATATAGAGTAGAACTTATATTCTTAAAATGAAATCTTTCAGAACATGGCCTTCATTACAAGTTGGTCAGAATTTGGTATTGGGATTCCAGAAATCAGGAATCACTGTGCCAACTTCCGCCCGCTCTGAACTTTCCCTAGATTGAGGACTAACATGTCGGACCTGGAGATATCAGGGTATTTTCTCAATATAAAAGAAAACTGATGTCATTTTCTGTTACTTTGAGCAAGGAAAGGGTCAACACTGAGTGACAAAAACATAAGGTGAAAGGAGTCCTTTATTATTCAGTCATAAGAAAACATAGTGGGTCATATGACTTAAAACTGAAAATTGTAATAGAAATTTTTCTAGCCATGGTGCCTATCATTTATTCATAAAAATGCCAAATGCCTCAAGAAACACGATACGTTAAACGGTCTGGTGAATGTTTAGCAGACTTTAGAGTGATCTCCCTATTCCGTTACCTTCATGCTCCACCAAGTATGGAAAGACAGCAAACACCACCTCTAACACATTTTTTCCACTGTGACATGTATTAAAGGTTTTCCTTCTACTTCAAATTGCAAAGGAACCCAGTTCAGAGAATATTATCATTGTTCTCTGTGCGTTCACTGCTTCAAACACAGCTTGCAATAATATAAATTAAATAGAAAATATATATTTTTAAAATTTCAATAAATTATAGCAACTATTTAGTCACATGACAGCAGACTTTACGCTGTTCTCCATGATTTTCATTGAAAGCAGCCGTGGCACAGGATGCGGTCTTTGTATTGGTTTCCAGAAGCAGACGTTGAGTTCTAATTTCTTCTGGGCAGTTTTGAATAGCAGTCGTTTTAGAGATATTAATAGCAGCAAAGGACCTGCATAATACATGCAGCAAAGATGCCATTCAAAATCTTCTTAGAACTTCTTTATATTTAGGTCAGTAACGAATTACTTCCATAAAGTTGGTTAAGCAACCAAACCACCCAAGTCAGCTAATGTTCTTGTGCAACATATCTGAGATAGATCATTAATCTCTCTGGGACAAACCGATCACCGTTTCAGCGCCAGCAAGCCTTTGTGTTCATCAGAAATAAATGCATGTGCTGAGATAGCTTTCCTTACCTAGATTTTGAAGCATAAAATGCCATAAATGAAATTTACAACCTTAAATTCCAAGAAATTACCAATAGATGTGTGCCTTAAGAGACCTTCAATTAGGTTGCGATGTCATGTTTAGATATCTTGAAAGACTAAGAGGTTTTGTTTGTGACGTTGTTCTTTTAACAATTCCCTTGTTGGCATCCTTACCTACCTGACTGAAGAAACCTAAGAGCATAATTTCTTAGGCCCGAATCCGAGGAGTTCAGACAAGGGTGAGGTATTTACAACACCACAAGGTGCAGTACTACGAAAGTTTTTTAAACTCAAAAACAAAATTTAAAATAGGTTAATGTTAAATATTACTGTACATAAATGCTGCATGTTTATTTTAAATGCAGGACAAAATACTATTATTCTGATATGGAATTAAATCTTTGGTACAAATATATTAAATTAAACTAAAATTATTTTTCAGAAATTTACATTAAAAATACATTTCCAAGTCAAGTAAAAAAGTTTATAAATCATTAATAATTATTACCAGTGCTGAACAGAATTTATCAAATGCAAACATGTATTTAAATATTTTCTTAACATATTGTTAAATTAAAAAAATATGATTGTATTATTGTATAATGAAATGTATTTATCATATTCACAATTTAAATTTAATGTAAAAGGATTTCCTATTGGGTTTCATTTTAAATTCCTAACTCCATTCTTTTTTATTAAGGGTGTTGTGCTACCAGTGGCTGGCCATTCATTGTGCTGGAATTGCTACTCGTTTTTTTTGTTAGAAGTAACTAAAATTCATACATTTAGTTCAACCCTGTTTTTCAGGGGGTGGAGAGACGTAAGTCCACACTTTTGAGTTATTCACAGTTAGAATTTGTAAATAGCCAAAAGTAAAAAAGTAACACTAAAGTGTAACAGAAATTACACAAATAGGTTTACTCACAAGTGTAATATACCTTTGTGAATAGCTGAATATCCACACATAAATCCATCTTTGATACATTTTGCCATAAAGAATCCACATGATTTTTGTGCTGATTTGTGAATACCCCTGAATCATGCAACACATTGGTAAATATTAGTCACTTATTCCTTCCAGACTTACTTGTGACCTATATTTATATTTCTAAGACTAAAGCATGCTTAATAAGAAATAAAAATACGCAGAATTACATTTTTCTGTTTGTGAGTATAGCTTACTTATGGAAGCTCGGGAGTAGTTCTTGTCTAAGATAAATTTAAGACATAGCTATTGAGAGACAATATTTTGCATTAAAAAAAACTTGTCATGCTGGTTTGTTGGCAAACATGCGGGTGATGAATCAGTTACATGCATTATATTCATAGCTGTTAGAAATGGGGTTTCTGGTTGTCTAGGGTACGTTAACCAGGCAAAACCCACCATTCTAGTCAGGATAAGGAGTAGAAACCCAAGATTACCGCTGTTACCCCCTTGGCAGCTTGGTAGAGTAGTCAGGCTTATCCCAGAGGCAATATGCAAAGCATTTGCACAACACACACACACCATTGACACAATAAATATACCTCAAAAGAGACTCCACACAAGATTATATAAAATATCTCATATATTGTATATAACACAAATACAACAATCACATAAACCAATAATCACTAAGCAGTTGTCATAACATCACAGTTAGTGCAATTAGATAGCGATGTATATGTTGTGCACATCATAAAATCAGCATCACTGTGCTTACAAGGCAAATCCTGAAATAATGCTGATAATGCAAGGTAAAACGGCAGACATTAGAACACATCAGGGTCAGAAATGAAGGTTATATCATACGTAAATCATAGCTGCTGAGTATATTATGCAATGTGAGGAAAAGGAACATACAACACAGCAGCAGGTTATTAATATGAGGTAGTTAGGTATTGAATACAAATATTGGAATGACAATATAAGGTAGGCCATAGCACTCTTAGGCTGCTATTACCTATTATACAGTCATTTTTACAACACGTAGGTTGCAGGAACACTTGCACACCTACTGCCTGAATTACGGTAATTTCGGAAGATCTCAGGGTGTGGCAAAATTCCCGCTGGAAAGCGGGGCCTCCGTCAAGGTTTCACCCTGTCCTGAAAACCAGTGCTCCCACAGTATGTGCAGAACCAGGGAAAGTGGGGGCACACATCCACAATGTCCGATCTAGTGGGGAGACTATGGCTGCACAAATTAATCAAGTCTCGGCCACTTCAATCACTGTGTGATCTCCCTTGGCCTACACTTGAATCCTTGAGGGGGGTTGGACGAACGTGTCGTCTGTATCCAGGCCACTCATAATTGTCAGGTAACACATTGAAGACAGCCATGATGAGAGGCACTGCGGGGCCACTCCTCCATCCTGCAGCACATACGCCTCAAGCTGAAAACCAGTGCTCCCACAGTATGTGCAGAAACAGGGACAGTGGGGTCACACATCCACAATGTCCGATCCAGCGGGGAGACAATGGCTGCAAAAATGAAACAAGTCTCGACCCCTCAAGCAGTGTGGATCTGGGGTAGAGGCAGCGCAGATCAAGGGGAAAGTGCTGATCTAATATCGGATCCCATCACTTGGCCTCTCTTCTAGAACAGTGCAGATCCTGATCACCACTCAATTGCCAGAAACAGCACTCAACATGGGCTGGTTTGTAGGTCACAGGACAAGCCCCCAAGGCCAGGGAGAACACTGGGGGCACAAAGACAGGAAACAGCGGGCAGGCAGGCAGCCCAGCATAGATAGTCTGTTTGCAGAGGGGCACAATAAGCAGATGCTCTAAATGGCGGTTCCTCCTGGCAACACAATAGTTCCTTCTGGCAAAGTGCAGTCTGTAGAGCCAGCAGTGTCTGCTTTCAAGTCCACACAGTGTCTAAAATCATGCGGTCAGGATGCCTGTACTTATACTCAAAATGTCTTTGATCTGCAGGTAACTTCAAACAAACTTTAGATGTGCACAACACCCCCATTTAATCACAGTCCTGGCACCAGACACCCTACAGGGGGGTGGAGAGAGCATTGTGAGTGGACATGCACAGTGCTATTCAGGTGGAGATGACAACTCCTCCCACCACTCTAGATCAGGAAGACCCACCAGGATATGTAGGGCACACCTCAGCTCCCTTCGTTACTGTCTAGAGTGAATGCACAAAACAGGCCCCTGCCGTCTAAACCAGACATTGACTGGAGTCAGGCTACAAAGCACAAAGAGCCAAGAGCACCTAGAAATGCCCACTTCTAAAAGTGCCATTTTTAAAATAGTAATGAAAAATCCACTTTTACCAATAAGTAGGATTGATAAAGATGTAATATCCAGAGCAGATTGAATGTAATACCAGGCACAAAACATTGCTGTAAGCCAAAGTGGAAGAATCCAGCACAAGTCTGTTGAGACCAACCTAACAGCAAAAAGAATGTTATATGAGGTACACAATAATTGGAAAGGACAGAGATTTTACTGAAATAAAACTGGTGCATTGGTAAGTAGATTACTCACTGTCTAGGCTAATATAAGGATCGACATGCAAAAGGACAGGAAATGACACACAGAATATTTAAATGAAATGTTGGTTTTTGGTCCTATGCCGTGAATATAAATGACTTCTAACTGGACTTGGGAAAATATAGCTTCTCACATAAGGCAAGGCCCTTGATTGTGAACACGTGTGTGGCCAACTTGCGAGCAAGATAGCAGCACACTAAGTGAGCTCTGCAGGAACCAGACGTAAAATCTCCCAACTTCCGTGAAGCTCTGATGGTGTGGGGTCCAGTGGTGGTCGCAGGCACTCTTGGTGACCAAATGATTACAATTAGAGCAGCCTAGAGCCCTGCTGAGAAAGAGGGGCCGGCACCAACACAAAGGCCTTGCGGAGGCAGTGGCGCACTCCTTGGAGATGCGGTGTACGAGGCATAGTGAACAGACGGGTACTAGAGCTGCAGAGTTGAGGTGAAGAACTAACCGAAGCGCCAACACTACCTGCCTGGTGGGGAGTGGAGGAGTGCTGGGCTGCTGAAGACAGGAAGTGAGGCTTGGGCCACCCTGTAGTGGTTGCTGAGGCCAAGTCTGAAAGACTCAGGAGACCGCAGCGGGGAGTGGATGCTTTTCTCTCATCCTGGTCTCTTCCCCCTCTCATACCTTCTTCCACTCCAGTCCCCTGCTCTTCCAGCCACAGGGTGGCCACAGGGGTGGAGGTGATGCTTCTTGGCGAGATACACAGCTGAGAGAGGATCTGCAGAGCTGGCAACTGAGCAGAGGTTCCTGCCGAAGTCCGAGAGGTGAGGTGTCCGGTGGCTCCTGGTTTGCAGGTCTGGGAATGAAGCCACACAGGTCTGCTGGTCACCCGTTCTCCCCCCGGGAGGGAGGATTGAACATTGCCAGCCCTTACCGACTGTGCCACCAAGTAGAGGTGGGGCCCATGAGTTTGAAGCAGCACATAGTCCTTGTGGGCTGCCGAGGATTTCAACCTTTAACGTGGAAGGTAGAACAGACCTAACTGGGCCCTGAAGGCCATGTAACTCAGGCACAGCTCTCACCACTCACCCTACCCCCCTGATGAGCCAGACAGGGTGAAGATTGACTAGCCAGGCTGAGTGTTGCCGGGACTGGTGGCCGGCTGGGACTGTCAGCCCCCCTTGGGGGTGAGCGGGTACCACAGAGGGGCCTGCCGGCATTGTGGATTTCTTAGGGCCCCCTGAACTGAGCAGTAGAAGATTAAATGCCATATCAGTGAATAGCCCAGAGGAAGCAGTGGGACAGCCTGCCTGTCTTCTGATTTGTTAAGGCAATGGTCAGAAATCGTGGAGCCAGATCCAAACAATCCAATAAGCTCGACGGGTACACTGTTCTGATGTCCACCCAGAGAGATTCCCCTCTGCATGCAGGGAATTATGCTGGCCCCTCCACTCAGGTCAATGAAGAACCCACACTATGTGAATAATGGCAGCAATAAGGGACCTGAGAATGACATTGGAACCCAAGCTAGATACAGTCACTACAGATGTGAACCCACTGAGAGCAGATGTCAGGAACATTGTGGACAAGGTGAAGACCGCAGAATTTCAAATCAATGGACTCCAGTCCACGAGGAAGCGCTTGAAGGAGCAGGTCTGGGCGCTCACCAAACACAATGCGATACTTACAGTGAAAGTCTCCGTTCAGGAAGGCAGGTCTAGGCAAAATAACATCAGGGTGGTGGGGGTTTAGGAAGGAACTGAAGGGCCTTTTGTGGACATGTTACTAGAAGATCTGATAATTAACACGCTCTGCTCAAAAAGACTTGCTAAATTCTTCACAATAGAGTTAGCACATAGAGCCAAAGGCACCCAACCAAAATTGAATGCCCTGCCACACACGATAACTGCCAGAATATTTAACAATAGGGACTGAGATGCAATTCAGCAGGTAGCTCATGTCCATGGTGACATATGTATCAAAAATGCGACAAATAGATTCTTCACAGACTTCACCTTGCAGGTCCAGAGACGAGCCCTACGTGATAAAGAAATAAAATATATGATGCTCTACCCGGCCAACCTACGGGTCATCAGCGATGGCAAAACATGTCATTTTAATACTCCTGAGGAGGCCTGGGATTGGGTGGAGTTATTGCGTCCTGCTCATCTAAGAGTGACAAGACCTAAGGAAAGTTGAGGTCTGGGGACAGAGACTACACTCCATCCTTCAATCTTCGGATCAGTTAGTGGACATGTGAGAATAATCTTATGGGACTATGCTTATCGATCTGTAGGCTCTAGATAGCATGCAGAGGGATAGATAGCTCACAGGGCCTTGTAGCTTCTTTGAATTCAGATTGCGTGCCTGGAAAGAATTGTTAATATTGCAACAAACTGTGTTGGCATTTTATGGATGTTTCCCAATTGTCATTTAACAATGTAGGAAACTCAAAAATGTATACATTACCCATACAAGCTGTATGATGCAAAATCAATAAAAACATGAATATTAATTAAAAATTACGTGTTCATGCAGAAATCATTAATTCAGTGCCCAAGCCACACTCTGCAGGCCAAGCAGCCCATCACCAAACGAGCTGCTGCATGGCGCAACATATCTGTCTCAGTCATCTTCCTGCTGTAAGCCAAAGGCCCTGGTAACACACCCCTGGGAGACTCGAGCACCAGAAAGAAATGGGCTCTTGTGGTGCAAGGTTCCACGAGCTCATGTCCGAACAGATGGACGCCACAAAGTGCAATAAGAAAACTAGAGGAATATAGCTGTATCCTTTATAATGGAGTCCACTTTCGGGCTTTTAAAAGATTGTAGCAGACTAATGAACCCACACTAGGAGACCCTTCTATAAATAACCTTCCTGTTGCAATAATGTATTCAAGTACTAAATATTAACGTAATCACCGACGTTCATTCTTCTTCTTGGAGGAAAGTTCTTCATCGCATTGCCCAGTTCATTAATAAAGTCTGATATATTAAAATGTTCATGCAGCACCCTGCTCCAATACCTTACTGAACTATCTCAATTGGGTTTATGATGACTTTAATGCACGAAGCTTCAAATCTACGGGCAGAGGACATTAACTCCGAAAAATCGACGCTTCTTTCCACCAACTTTGAGTGTGTATATCGCGCTAATTAAATATACCACAATGTTTAAGCACATTAAAAACATTTAATATTATAAAAAGGTGAATCACATTTTGAAGTGTTATGATTTCAAATCGCAACAACATTAATTAAAATACTTTTAATTCTGCAAAAAAACACATGAAGATAACAAGTTTGTAGAGCACCACCTTAAAAATGTTAATCAGGTATCACTATTTTAACTTTACAAACGATGTTCTTAACCGCTATTATTTGTCCTCTAGAGATGTGTTAACATTGTCAGATACAATTATGTTGTATGCGTGTGTGGAAATAAGGTACGTTATTGTCTGTACGTGCACGTGTTCATAAATGTCTAAGAGTGTGAGTGGAATTTATCATGTTTTCACAAATGTTATTGCGAGATTCATTATGAGCACCACTAATGCATATGACGACGACTTAGTAAATTCACGATCTCATCTGCATCGTACAGGGTTGTGTTAGGTGTTTATCTCATTTAAAGATGTGTCCAAGGCTGGGAAGAGACAGCTGCGTTTATCTCAGCTCCACACATTTTGGTTGCTGTGAACATCATAAAATGGAAAGTGTGAACTCTTATCATCCATCACACCCTTCCAGCTGAGAAGGAAGCCTCCAATGAGGATGACATTTTTAGCTACTGAATGAATCAGAATGAACTGAACAGCTTTCTGATATTTATCCTTTATGGCACGTGACTTTTAGCATTCTTCAACTTTCTGGTTTTCCTGTTAAACAGACCAGATAGAGCCAAATTAGGTTGGTGTGGGTGCATTTAGAGGTTATATGATTTACCCAATAATGTAAAAGAAACCCCAGAGAAGAAATAAATGTCATAACATGGTACACTTACACATTGTTCTCTTTTAAGATGTAGGCTAGATATGCCTCGTTAGAAATTGCCCTTTTATAAACACAGGTTAGACACTGCTTTTTTATACCCTCCTCACATGGCCCACAAACGTGCTGACCTATGGTCGCCTCGTCGCAATCTTTATTGATACAAGTGCTAAACAATGTTTATTGCCACAACCCTCTCAACAGGAGGTTCCTAAACCACCTTAGATTCCCTAATGGTTCCATAAGTTTCTACGTTGTACCTACTTGACATGTGTATTTCATTTATTTCGCATTTTTATATCTCAATCTTATTTTATCAGTCTGATTCCTTTATTCTGTATGTAATGAGCTTGGAATGTACAGATGTATAATTTATATTGCATATTGTGTGTAAGTCACTTCAACTTATTTAGTTTTTGCATCTTCCTCCTATTTTTCCTGACCTGTTTTTGTTGGCTTTAGGACTCTTGGCACTTTACCACTGCAGATCATTGCTAAAGTGCATAAACACTCTGTGTAAATTATGATTATAATTGGTTATCAATGATTGGCATGTTTGATTTACTGGTAAGTCCCAGCATTGGTTGTGCCACCCACCTCAGTAGCCCTGTAAATGTGTCTTAGACCTACCGATGTAGTGTCTGTTTGCACAGTTTGTAACTGCCATGTGGACCTGGTAAGTGCCTGTTAGATCTGGGGGTCTCTAGTTGGCAGGGTAGGTACCACTGTCCAAGTAGGGACCCTTGCTTCTAGTCAGGGAAAGGGGGATACACTGTTAAGATAACCCCTGCTCACCCTCTAGGTAGCTTGGCCTGAGCAGTCTAGGCTATCAAAGGCAATGTGTAAAGTATTTGTACCAACACTCACAGTAACACAGTGAAAACACCACAGATTTACTCCACACCAGTTTTAGAAAAATAATGTATCTTTACTAAAAACTTCACAAGACCAAATACTACAGACAAACCAACATATAATTCAAAAAGGTTACTTTAAAGATAGTTCAGAGTTTGCAGAAAGTACTCCAGGATGTAAAAGTCAGTGTCCTGCACAGTGCGACTCTCAATGCACAAAATGCGACACTTTCGTGCCCAACAGTACCTGTAGTTGCGATAAGGTTCCCAAAAGCTATAACAAGGAAGATGGCAAAGGCGATGCGATGCTCCTGAGATCCTGGGGAGGCTTTGCAGCAGCCCTGCTTCACGCAGCAGAGGTGGGTGCGCCGGCTCCGATCTGTAGGGGGAGGATGCGATGACTTTGGCCTTCGTTGCGTAGGTTTCTTAGGGGGAAGCTTCACGCACAGGTTCGATGCGACACTCTTCGATGTGGTGCGATGCGTGGCGCAGCGTTGCCTTCCGGCGCCGCAACTCTCGATGCGCCACGGAACGGGACTCTGCGTCGACGCACGCAGCGATTGGAGACTTTTCACGCACCGGCAGTGGTGCGGCCCGCAAACTGGTTCTGCGACGACCCTCGCAATGGCAGGAAGCTTCACGCTTCGGGACGATGCTCGACGCACTCGGCGATGCGGAGACCCTGCGTGTTGCGATGGTGCCGCGATGAAATTTTCCACGCACTCTCGTCTTGCGACACGCAATCGGATGATGCGCTGGGTACCAGTCACTCTTGTTCACGCTTCTGCTTCCCAGCTCCCTCAACACAGCAAAACGACCTCCTGAAGCCCCAAGACTGGGCAAGCACTCCAAGGCAGGTCAGAACTCTCTCAGCAGAGTTCCAGGGGAGCTGGTGGTGAAGTCCTTTTGTTCCTGGGACTTCTTAACAGGGAGCCAGCTCTTCTCAGGCCCTTGGAGATCAGAATCAAAAGAAGGGGATACAGCAAAGTCCTTCCCCTCTCCTTGGCAGCAAAGCAAAACAGCAAGCAGGCAGTCTTCTCCTCTTCAGTTTCTTCCAGCTTTCTCCTTGGCAGAGGTTTCTTCTTAGTTCCAAAGTGATCTAAAGTTTTAGGTGTCTGGGGTCCTCTTCTTATACCCCTCCAAGTCTTTGTCTCTTGTGTTTCAGTGGGGGGATTCCCCTGCTCAAACCGGTTCCTGGGTGTGCTCTGCTCTGGAGCACCTGGTTCCTTTCAGAGTGAGGGGCAGGGTCGTTAGACGCTCAGCAGGAGGTGGAGCCTTCTTTGTGCCAGCAGAGGCAGAGTCCTCAGCCTGGCCAGCAGGGGGTGGAGCCAGCTTTGTGTTTGTCAGGGGCAGCCCTATTCAGACCCAGGGACTACTCCTCCCACCCATCTAAAGCAGATCTCCCTATTCACCCTGCTGCTGACTCATCCAGGCTCCTGGAGCCACCTAGCACATCACCTGACACCAGTCAGCCAACCAGCACACAGGCACACAGGAAGGTTAAACAGGAGAATAGCTACTTTCTAAAAAGTGCTATTCTCACACAGTGAATTTAAAAACCATCTTGCTAAAAAGATGTATAATTAAATTCTGAACACAGAGATACCAAACTTGGATTTTCTATCTTGCCCTTATGGGAAGATAGGCATGTAAACAGCCTCCCCCATTCTATCCTATGGGCAAGATAGCCTCTCAGCAGTGAAAAACGAAAATGGCTGTAATTCACTACCAGGGCATGTTACACACCTCAGTACATGCCCTACCTTTCAGATACACTGCACCCAGCCCAGGGGGGTACCTAGGGCCACCATAGGGATGCCTGACATGTACAGAAAGGGAAGGATAAGGCCTGGTCACTGGGTGCACTGGCCAGGTCGACCTGGCAGTCCTGGACTGCACATAGGCACTGCAAGCAGGCCTAAGACATCATTTTAGCGCTACTCCTGTGGGTGGCACAATCAGTGCTGCAGCCCACTAGTAGCATTTGAATCACCAGCCCTGGCACACGCAGTGCACTTTACTAGGGGCTAACAGGTGAAACAAATATCCCAATCATGGGTAACCAATCAACACAATAATTTACCAAGGGAGCACTTGCACTTTGACACTGATCAGCAGTGGCAAAGTGCCCAAAGCATCTAAACCAGCAAAAACGAAATCCAGCATAGCATCAAAAATACAGGAGGTAGAGGCAAAAAGTCAGGGGTAACCACGCCAAAGATGCCAGGTCTAACACGTGTCCCCTCCAGCTGAAAGTGGGGAGAACTACCCACCCTCTTGGGAGTTCTCATCGCTAAGGCGGAAAAACCTGGACAGACCATCAGCGTTGGCGTGTTCTGTACCGGGGCGGTGTTCCACCGTAAAGTCCATCCCCTGTAGGGAAATGGACCACCTCAACAGCTTAGGATTCTCACCCCTCATCTGCATCAACCATCTGAGGGGCCTGTGGTCCGTCTGAACCCGGAAGTGAGTCCCAAACAAGTAGGGCCTCAGCTTCTTCAGCGCCCAGACCACAGCAAAAGCTTCCCTTTCAATCGCACTCCACCTCTGTTCCCTGGGAAGTAGCCTCCTACTAATGAAAGCTACAGGTTGGTCCAAGTCCTCATCATTTAGTTGTGAGAGCACCGCTCCCACTCCATGCTCAGAAGCGTCTGTCTGCACTATGAACTCCTTGGAGAAGTCAGGCGCCTTGAGTACAGGTGCTGTACACATGGCCTCCTTCAGGGCATCAAAAGCTTCTTGGCAGGCACTGGTCCAAATCACTTTCTTCGGTAACTTCTTGGAAGTTAGTTCTGTCAAGGGAGCCACAATGGTGCCATACCCCTTGACAAAACGGCGATAGTACCCGGTGAGTCCTAAGAAGGCTCTCACCGCTGTCTGGGTTTTGGGGGGTTCCCAAGCCCGGATGGTATCTATCTTGGCTTGTAGGGGCGCCACCTGGCCGCTTCCTACCTGGTGTCCCAAATACACCACCGAACCCTGCCCTATCTGGCACTTACTGGCCTTGATAGTGAGGCCTGCACTATGCAGAGCCTTCAACACTGCGCAGAGGTGTTGCAAGTGTTCTTCCCAAGTGGAGCTGAACACAGCGATGTCATCCAGATATGCGGCGCTGAATTGCTCCAGCCCGGACAGTACCTGGTTGACCAGTCTCTGGAATGTGGCAGGGGCGTTCTTCAACCCAAAGGGCATGACACGGAACTGGAAGTGCCCCTCTGGCGTTGAAAACGCAGACCTCTCCTTGGCCCCATCAGTTAAGGCAATCTGCCAGTACCCAGAAGTTAAGTCAAACGTACTGAGGTAGTTGGCAGCTCCCAACCGATCCACGAGCTCATCAGCTCTGGGGATGGGGTGTGCATCAGTCTTCGTGACAGCATTGAGCCCACGGTAGTCCACACAAAACCTAAGTTCTGGAGTGGCACCTGGCGCAGCAGCTTTCGGTACGAGTACCACTGGGCTAGCCCAGGGGCTGCTGGAGGGCTCAATCACCCCTAGCTCCAACATCTTAGAAACCTCCTTCTTGATGCTGGCCCTGACCTTGTCAGCCACCCGGTAAAACTTCTGTTTCACAGGCATGCTATCTCCCGTGTCCACGTTATGGACACACCAGTTGGTGATACCGGGGGTCAGGGAGAACAGAGATGCAAACTGACCCAACACATGGCGACAGTCCCTCTGCTGTTCTGGGGTCAGGGTGGGCGAGAGGACCACTCCATCCACTGACCCATCTTGCTCCCTAGCTGCCAGGAGGTCAGGAAGAGGATCGCTATCCTCCTCCATCCCTGCATCTGTAGCCAGTAGCATTGTTATTTCAGACCTCTCAAAATGGGGTTTGAGGCGGTTCACGTGTAGGACCCTCATGGGGTTCCTGGGAGATCGCAAGTTGACCAGGTAGGTCACCTCACTCTTGCGCTCCACCACCTCATATGGCCCAATCCACTTGTCCTGGAGCGCGCAAGGCTCCATTGGCGCCATCACCCACACCATCTGCCCAGGTTGAAATTCCATCAGAGTGGTATGCTGGTCATACCACCTCTTCATCTCATCCTGGCTGGCTTCCAGGTTCGCCTGAGCGAGGGCCCGGAAGCGCTGTGTCTGGTTGCGGATGGCCAGCACATAGCTGAACACATCCTGAGGGGTTTTCCCCGGGGATTTCTCCCAACCCTCCTTCACCAGACTGAGAGGTCCTCTAACAGGGTGCCCGTACAAAAGCTCAAAGGGACTGAACCCTAGAGACTTTTGTGGTACCTCCCTGTAGGCAAATAATAGGCATGGCAAAAAGACGTCCCACTTCCGTCTCATGGGCTCTGTCAGCCCCATGATCATGCCTTTCAGGGTCCGGTTGAACCTTTCAACCAACCCATTTCCTTGAGGGTGGTAAGGAGTGGTGAACTTATAAGTTACCCCACACTCCTCCCACAGAGACTTCATATACCTGGAGATGAAGTTGGTACCCCGGTCAGATACCACCTCTTTGGGGAAACCCACACGGGAAAAGATCCCCATCAACGCACGGCCCACCACCGGGGCTGTGGTTGTCCTGAGAGGGATAGCCTCCGGGTACCGGGTGGCATGATCCACCAGGACCAGGATGAACCTGTTGCCTAAGGCGGTCCTGGGGTCCAGTGGCCCCACAATATCTATTCCCACCCGCTCGAAAGGGGTGCTCACTACCGGAAAAGGCTGGAGAGGGCCTTTGCATTTTCCTCCAGCCTTGCCACTTGCCTGGCAAGTCTGGCATGATTTACAAAAGGAAGCGACGTCCGTCTTCATCCCGGGCCAGTAAAAGTGGGTGGCAAGCCTTTGTCGGGTCTTGTCCTGCCCGAGATGTCCTGCAAGCGGCACGTCGTGAGCCAGACCCAGTAGGAAGTCTCTGAACCCTGCGTGTACCACCAGGGTACGTGATCCACTCGGCTCAGCAAACCTAGGCTCACTGTACAACAAGTCATTCTCCCAGTAGAGAAAAAAGTTCTTCGGATCAGCACCTGCTGCCTGGTCTGCAGCCTGGTGCCGCAGACCTTCAAGAGTAGGGCATGTCTTCTGCGCACGGCAGAACTCCTCTCTGGAGGGACCACCCTCTTGCTGCCAATGGGTCAGCTCAGGTATGTCTCCCAGCTCAGCGACCTGTTCCCCTGTAGGCTCCAGGGCATCCCCCGTAGGTTCTGCTCCTTCCTGGACCGTGGGAACAGCGGGGGTGGACGCACCACGCCCCCTGCCCTTCCTCTTTCTGGCAGGGACCTGGGCCACTGTTTCAGGCTCCAGGTCTGCTTCACAACCCTGTCTGGCTGCCATGGACCGAGTGGTCACACAGACCCACTCAGGCAAACCCAACATCTCCAAATGAGCCTGGCGTTCCACCTCCTTCCACGGGGAACTCTCCAGGTCATTACCTAGCAGACAGTCAACTGGCATGGATGGACTCACAACAACTTTGAGAGGACCTGAGACCCCCCCCCACTCAAAGGGAACATGTGCTACCTTGCAAAGGCGCACAGAGTTGTCAGCTGACACTACTGGGTGAAGTACGTCTGGAATGATCAGCTCCTCAGGGACCCACTGACACCTGACCGTAGTCACACTGGCTCCAGTGTCCCTGAGAGCCTCCACCCTCCTCCCATTGATGGTCACCCACTGCCTGTACTTCTTAGTGTTATCAGGGACAGGGGTTTCCTGGACCATCTCTGTGTCTCCTAAAGAGACAAGGGACATAACTGCTAAACCCTCCAAATCACTAGAAATTAAATCCCCCCCAAAAGCTACACTAGCTATACCCGGTGTTGGAGCACCAGTGGGTGCCTGGGATTTCTGGGGACACACAGGAGACTTGTGACCCAATTCCTGACAGTGATAACACTTAATGGGACCCTTGTTATCCGACCTGCCCTTAGGGGGCCAGGTTGGTTTGGGTTTGGACTTGGGGGGCTGGGACTGGTTACCCTGGGAACTATTTTGGGGCCCTTGTGAGAACTCCTTTTGGTTACCCTTGTCCCCCCCACTCTTCTGCTGGGGACCCTGCCCACCTTTGGCAACGGTACCCACAATTCCTCTGTGGACCCTGGTACTGGTCCAGCGGTCCGCCTCCTTAGCAAGCTCAATGGGGTCCGTCAACTTGCTATCTAAAAGATGCTGGCGCAGCTCTGGAACACATAGACTACTCAAGTGCTCCCAACTAATTAAATGTAACAACCCCTTATAATCAGTTACCTTGCTGCCCTTCATCCAACCTTCCAGTGCCCGCGAGTACAGATTCACACACTCCATCCAAGTCTCAGACTCTTTCTTCTTGGAATTTCTAAACTGCAGTCTATACTGCTCTGGAGTAAGTCCATACCTGAGACATAGGGCCTCCTTCATATTGGGATAGGTCATGGCACCTGCTAATTCTAAGGGCTCTAGAGCACTCCTCCCAGAAGCCTCAAAATGTTTCCACAGGCCCGCCCCCCAATGCTGTTCAGGCACACCGTTCATTCTTAATGCTATCTCATACGATGTAAACCAGGCATAGATATCTTCACTCCTATTGTAATTCTGTACTAAATCTTTGGGGATATATACTTTACCCCCCTGCACTGGCTGTGCGCTGCCACCATTTGAACCGGACTCCACCTGCTTGGCCTTGATGTCCAGTTCTCTCATGCTCACTTCATGAGCCAGAAGCAATTTCTTCTCCTCCAAGGCACGGGCATTCTTGCTCTCCTCCGCCGCCTTGTCTACTTCTGATTGCTTCATCTTCATTTTCATAATTTCCAATTCATGGTTTCTCACCCTTTGATTCTCCTCCAACTCCTCTGGAGTGAGCCCCCTACTGGAATGGGAGCTGCTAGCCCTTGAGACTGGTCTGCTCACAGGCAGATCTTGGGGAACAAAACCATCCTCTTCATTTGCATCACTTTCCTCTTGGGCCTCCCACCAGGCCTTCAAGACTCTTTGTAGCACATCCTTTCTAGCTCCGCTTTTCACAGGGCAACCAAGGTCTTTGCAGATTTGCCTGAGCTCCTCAGCCTTGTACGAATACAGATCTGCAATGGAAAACTCCAATTCTGCCCTCTCACTTGTTGCCACTTGAGACATGATGCTCTTGAAGAGTTACTCAAAAATAGAATCAAAAATATAGTATGTGGTTGTCTATTGGTCTGCACTCCTAGTGATGTACACCAATTACTGTGGGTCAAGTACAAATACAAGTTCAATCCTCACCGCTGACCACCAATGTTAGATCTGGGGGTCTCTAGTTGGCAGGGTAGGTACCACTGTCCAAGTAGGGACCCTTGCTTCTAGTCAGGGAAAGGGGGATACACTGTTAAGATAACCCCTGCTCACCCTCTAGGTAGCTTGGCCTGAGCAGTCTAGGCTATCAAAGGCAATGTGTAAAGTATTTGTACCAACACTCACAGTAACACAGTGAAAACACCACAGATTTACTCCACACCAGTTTTAGAAAAATAATGTATCTTTACTAAAAACTTCACAAGACCAAATACTACAGACAAACCAACATATAATTCAAAAAGGTTACTTTAAAGATAGTTCAGAGTTTGCAGAAAGTACTCCAGGATGTAAAAGTCAGTGTCCTGCACAGTGCGACTCTCAATGCACAAAATGCGACACTTTCGTGCCCAACAGTACCTGTAGTTGCGATAAGGTTCCCAAAAGCTATAACAAGGAAGATGGCAAAGGCGATGCGATGCTCCTGAGATCCTGGGGAGGCTTTGCAGCAGCCCTGCTTCACGCAGCAGAGGTGGGTGCGCCGGCTCCGATCTGTAGGGTGAGGATGCGATGACTTTGGCCTTCGTTGCGTAGGTTTCTTAGGGGGAAGCTTCACGCACAGGTTCGATGCGACACTCTTCGATGTGGTGCGATGCGTGGTGCAGCGTTGCCTTCCGGCGCCGCAACTCTCGATGCGCCACGGAACGGGACTCTGCGTCGACGCACGCAGCGATTGGAGACTTTTCACGCACCGGCAGTGGTGCGGCCCGCAAACTGGTTCTGCGACGACCCTCGCAATGGCAGGAAGCTTCACGCTTCGGGACGATGCTCGACGCACTCGGCGATGCGGAGACCCTGCGTGTTGCGATGGTGCCGCGATGAAATTTTCCACGCACTCTCGTCTTGCGACACGCAATCGGATGATGCGCTGGGTACCAGTCACTCTTGTTCACGCTTCTGCTTCCCAGCTCCCTCAACACAGCAAAACGACCTCCTGAAGCCCCAAGACTGGGCAAGCACTCCAAGGCAGGTCAGAACTCTCTCAGCAGAGTTCCAGGGGAGCTGGTGGTGAAGTCCTTTTGTTCCTGGGACTTCTTAACAGGGAGCCAGCTCTTCTCAGGCCCTTGGAGATCAGAATCAAAAGAAGGGGACACAGCAAAGTCCTTCCCCTCTCCTTGGCAGCAAAGCAAAACAGCAAGCAGGCAGTCTTCTCCTCTTCAGTTTCTTCCAGCTTTCTCCTTGGCAGAGGTTTCTTCTTAGTTCCAAAGTGATCTAAAGTTTTAGGTGTCTGGGGTCCTCTTCTTATACCCCTCCAAGTCTTTGTCTCTTGTGTTTCAGTGGGGGGATTCCCCTGCTCAAACCGGTTCCTGGGTGTGCTCTGCTCTGGAGCACCTGGTTCCTTTCAGAGTGAGGGGCAGGGTCGTTAGACGCTCAGCAGGAGGTGGAGCCTTCTTTGTGCCAGCAGAGGCAGAGTCCTCAGCCTGGCCAGCAGGGGGTGGAGCCAGCTTTGTGTTTGTCAGGGGCAGCCCTATTCAGACCCAGGGACTACTCCTCCCACCCATCTAAAGCAGATCTCCCTATTCACCCTGCTGCTGACTCATCCAGGCTCCTGGAGCCACCTAGCACATCACCTGACACCAGTCAGCCAACCAGCACACAGGCACACAGGAAGGTTAAACAGGAGAATAGCTACTTTCTAAAAAGTGCTATTCTCACACAGTGAATTTAAAAACCATCTTGCTAAAAAGATGTATAATTAAATTCTGAACACAGAGATACCAAACTTGGATTTTCTATCTTGCCCTTATGGGAAGATAGGCATGTAAACAGCCTCCCCCATTCTATCCTATGGGCAAGATAGCCTCTCAGCAGTGAAAAACGAAAATGGCTGTAATTCACTACCAGGGCATGTTACACACCTCAGTACATGCCCTACCTTTCAGATACACTGCACCCAGCCCAGGGGGGTACCTAGGGCCACCATAGGGATGCCTGACATGTACAGAAAGGGAAGGATAAGGCCTGGTCAGTGGGTGCACTGGCCAGGTCGACCTGGCAGTCCTGGACTGCACATAGGCACTGCAAGCAGGCCTAAGACATCATTTTAGCGCTACTCCTGTGGGTGGCACAATCAGTGCTGCAGCCCACTAGTAGCATTTGAATCACCAGCCCTGGCACACGCAGTGCACTTTACTAGGGGCTAACAGGTGAAACAAATATCCCAATCATGGGTAACCAATCAACACAATAATTTACCAAGGGAGCACTTGCACTTTGACACTGATCAGCAGTGGCAAAGTGCCCAAAGCATCTAAACCAGCAAAAACGAAATCCAGCATAGCATCAAAAATACAGGAGGTAGAGGCAAAAAGTCAGGGGTAACCACGCCAAAGATGCCAGGTCTAACAGTGCCCCTACATGCCAGGCTCTAATCTTTACTTTTCTTACATGTAAGACACCTCTCAGATAGGCCCAAGGTTCCCTCATTGGCAGGGTGTAGTGTATGTGAAAGGTAGGACATATACTGATATGTGTGGCATGTCATGATAGTGAAATACTGCCAATTTTGTTTATTCACTATTGAAAGGTTATCTGTCCCATAGGAAAGCATGGGAACTTTGTAACATCTTGCAAGTATAACTTCCCATTGGGACAAGATAGAGTAATAAAGTTTACACTTTCTGAACTCAGAATTTAATAACACATCTTTCAGTGAAGATAAATTGTGTGTTTGAAAATGTCACTTTTAGAAAGTAGGCATTTTCTTGTTTAACGATGCTGTGTGGCTCTGCCTGCTTGTGGATTGACTGTCTGGTTTTGCAGTGACAGGGGCTGGGGATGTGCATTCATTGTAGACAGCCACTGTGGGGGTTGGTGTGTGCCTGGCCTTCGTGGATGACTCAGAGCTGAGCTAAATAGACATTGGCTGCATTTAAAGTAGTGGGAGGAGTTTTGCTTGCACCTGAATAGGGCCTGTGTCCCTAGCCCAATCTTGTCCCCACCCCCTGTGGTCATACTGCATTAGTAAGGACAGACCTGGTTTGGACTGGGCTCAGAGACCCTTGCACAAGGAGGAACAAAGCCAACATGAGATAGAAGTAGTGGACCTTAAACCCTAGAACTTTAGATCACTTCTGGACTCAAGAGGAACCTTTGCTAAGGAGATGAGCTGGGGAGCTGTGAGGAGGAGTACTGCCCTTTTTGCTGTGTGCTGTGTGGGATTGGCCTGCAATTGCTGCTTCTGCCAAGGAAAGGACAAAGCCTGGAACTTTGCTGAGAAACCTGCTTGAAGAAGAACCTCCAAAGGTTTGTGAATGCTGGTCTACTGTTCTTAAGTCTTAGGGACACAAAGAGTTCAGCCACAGCTCCCCTGAACACTATTGCTGAGAGTTCTGACCTGCCAGGAGGTGCCTGTTCCAGTTTTGGGCCACTGAAGTTTGTTCCTGCTGTTGCGAGCTGGAAGAAACCTAAGAGAAGCAAGAAAAGCAATCTCTGATGCCGTCAGCGATGCCGTTGTGATGCCACGACCTGCACCGAGGCCCATGGCACTGCTCGGGAAGTGCACAACGCACCGCCCGGCCTGCAATGCAGCTCCGACGCCCTTCAACACCTGCAGTTATCAGCTTTCCCAAAGCCAGCGCTCACACCAACTGTGTCATGACCAGCGCCTGCATCCTGTTATTGCGGCACTGATAACTGCTGAGGATGACTCCAGGAACTTGCCGACTTTACATCGCCTCCCTGGAACTGATGTCTCACTGTCGACACATCCAACTTCCCTTGTCCTGGATTCAACATGTCACCTCCTCACGGACACAATGTCTGGCCTCCCCTGTGGCAGCCAGGGAGCCAGCCTTTATCTCACCATCAATGCCTCACCTCCATGACGCCGTACATCATCATAGACTTCATTTCCAAAGTACTTTTTGTGTGGAGGTCTCTGTGACTCCATGCCCGATGCCGTGCATCTCGCAGTCAGCGCCGTACTTTGGATTTATTGCTGTTACAAAGTCGTAATAGCCCCAGGGGGAGAAAATAGTTTTCTACAAGGTTTATTTTGGAGATAACTGTTTTGAAGTGCTATTTTAGTACATGTATGTTGGATTGTTGTGGTTTTGGTCTTGTTGAGTTTAGATAAAGGTACTTTATTTTTCTAAACTGGTGTGGTGTTCATTTGTGGTGTTAGCACTGTATTACTGTGTGTTTCGAGCAAAAATACTTTACACATTGCCTTTGGGTAAGCCTGTCTACTCGTGCGAAGCTACCAAGGGGGTGAGCAGGGGTTATCTAAAGTGTGTATCCCCCTTAGCCTGATTAGAAGTAAGGGTCCCTACTTGAACAAAGGTGCATGCATCTGCCAATTAGAGACCCCCAGTTCTAACATGCATTGACAAAACAAACAAAGGCCAAGGTGTACTAAGAGGCAGGTCACAAATAGTGGTTGGAACATGCAACAAACTGTTAATGACATTTCTCTGATTTTGTAATGCAACCTATGTAGTAACAGGTCACATCATGGAATGTCCAGTTTCAGGGGGTCACAGGATGTCTTATGGTAGAAGAAGAAAAGCACTCTGCGAGCCCCTGTGATTGGCTACAAGAATAGAGATGGTAGCCTGCAATGAAAATGGTGATGAAAAAATGCTTGCAAATATTTGCATGCCTGGAAAATATTCAGGGCATTATCCTAACCCATTGCCTTTTTGCTCAAAATGCCACCTCAGATGCAGGAAAAAACAAATCAGTCAAGTCTGGTCCTGTCTGAATTAGAACAAAAGCAAGCCACGACCAGTTTCAGCAGTTTCAGCCTATTTCAGTCTTTTCAGTAGGGTGCAGTTGGTTTCCAGTGGCATAGTGAGTATTTGACCCACCTCTGGGTATGCACTTGGACACTTATGGAAGTACATCAAACACTCAAAACATGATAGGAGTAAGGCTTGCAAAAACATCTAACCACTAGCGATCGCCTGATAGCATCTTCATATTTTTGGCCACTATGTCACCTCAAATTAGACCGAGACATATGCAAATTCACTCTGGGTTTGCTTGTGGTCCATTCTGGAGGGACCCTTACCCGGCAATTTCTAGAGGGACTGTTCCAGTGTGGAGCAGGGTAAGTACTGTTTTGCATAAGACTGGCCTTTGCCTAGATTTGCACAGTGGGTGAAAAACAATGGGTTGGAATGCTACCCCAAGCGACTTTCAGTGGCTAGACTATCTGCAAACATTCTTCTCATCACCTTTTGTTTGTATTAAGCCTGCAGCAAAAGTAAGACCATCCTCTCTGCATTTGGATTTTTTCTTAAACGAACCAGTGGTGCTTTTTAACAAAAAGTGTTTTGAATTTTGGAAACATTGACTGAAAGCAAGCAGTGGTCCTGTGGACTACTTCCTGCTCCCCTGACATCACTCAACCGAATTCCTAATGCAAGAGCTGTCCAACAGGAAAAGCTTCCCTTTTACAAATGGGTCACCACCTCCTTTGAAGAGATGGCCATTTTTCAATGAACTGCATATGTGGTCACAAAGAAATGGACCATCCCATTAGGATTCATAAGTACCTTTACACCTGCTTTCTAATTGTGATTAGGAACAAAGCAGGAAACCAAATTTGCTATTTGTAAATTCTTCACTGAATTGCAAAAAGAGATTAGTAGATAGTAAAATAAGGCCATTTTGCATTCGAAAACCCTGTGAATTTGAAAATCACAGGGTTAGCATCTGCAAATAGCTTTGTCTATCAACCCCAATGTTGCCTAATAATTACATTTTTACGTTTCTTCTAATTATGATGGGATTTTTTACTTCTTATAGCCAAAACAATCATCCAAAATAGAAATTGATAGCGAGTCGCTGGCATTTCCAAATAATATAGCAGTTTAGCCCACTGCACATGTGGCATACACGCCACTAAAGACTTTCTACTCAGCTTTAATGTCTGATATAGCTGAAAGAAGAAGGACTATATTGGTATTATGAAATTTTATCCATATAGGGTGAAATGTTCCAAACCTTGAGAAAGTGAAAGAAAAATCTTAAAATGTCAGAATTAGTCTATGCCAGTCATTAGTTGTCAAAAGCTATTCTATAGTCTTAAATGGAGTGCACAGCATTCCTATGATCTAACCCTTTTGTAATCAATTGGCAAAATGAGACGCAATAATATATCATATTATTTAAAAATATTTAATGTAATGCAGGATAATTTTGGCTTACCACATTGTGCCCCAAATTTACATGGTCTCGTTAAGGTTATTGAAAAAAAAAATTATAGTAATATTATTGCAAAAACCCCAAAAAATCAACATTTTTGATATTGTATGACTGTGTATAAACAAAGCTCCTTCTATATCACATCCCTTATTGAACAAAATATTTGACAACAACTTGAACTCAACTACAGAGAACTCTGTGTTACCCTGTAGCTCCCATTGTGGGTACCAGTATGTTCACTTATATATTCTGGTGCAGTCTAAGCAAGGATTCCCTGGGCCACCTCAGCTGTTGGCAGTTACTCATAAAGGCAATATTCACTGCCCTTCACTGATGTGTGCAAAAAACAAAACCCAACTACAACACAATAAAAATAATATTCATATTAATAATACTTATTTAAATTATATAATCATTGTTATTATTAATATTAGTAGTAGTGGTAGTCATAGCAGTAGTAGTGGTAGTTGAAGTAGTCGTTGTAGCAGCAGTGCATTTACAATAATGGCTACATATTAATGACCATTCATGCTATACCACCACAATTGAGACATTATTCCACAGTGTTCACAGCCTTTATTTTGTGTAGGTTGAGTATAAAACATTGCATACAATATTGAAATGCATGAACATATGCCTAAATGTCACTCATGCATTGGAAATACAAATCTAATGGTATTCTTTATGAACAAAACATTTACTCTTTAAGAAAATACATGATATGCACATTCTCAAAGTGCCACGAATTAGATGTGCTATATTCTGATTTATTTACTTAAAAAATAGCCAACTTTGGACCTCAATAGAGAAATTGCAAGCAGCCTTAACACATTGGGCACAAATGGAGATTGTACATTCTCATTGATTGTAAATAAGAAACTGAAATAGTCATGAGAGGTCCCTGAATAACATTTCATGTTTGCAATGATTTCTTAGTCCAAGAAAACACATCACTTTGGGGTATATTTCATCTTTACACCTTCATATATTCCTTGGTGTTTTGTGAATAAAAGTGTACACAGTGAACAAAAGGGAACATTAATCATGCAGTGAACACCAGAGAATGCTCTCTTGAGCATCAGAGCAGCAGTCAACTCAAAAAATGAATTACTTTAACTAAGGATGTGGTTAGGGAGCGCTATCAATGCTTCTAACTAATTAAATCAAGGCAGAAGCAAGGGAATCTGAATGACAGAGGGCAGTGTACGTGTGGAACAACTAGGCACGGAGTAAATGGTAGTAAGTACAATTAGCGTTAATCATATCCTAAACAACATAATGTGTACATGTGTAGATGGCAGATGAATGATGAAATGTTCTATAAAACATTTTTCTTACTTACACTTAATAACCTTTGGGACACAAGCTTTGCATGTGGAAATACCATACAGCATTTTGCTAAGTGTAGAATCAGCACATTTTGCAAATTGTTCACATCCAAGCTTTGCTTATATCAATAGTCATAATTTCCCTGCACATTTTATTGAATATAGCAATGTGTTCTACTTCAGAACCCTCTAATGGTTTAAGAAATGTTACTATTAGTCACAATGTCCAGTTGTTTACACAATATTATTAAACTATAGTCGAAGGGAGTTCAAAGGATTAAGGGAATATACACAAAGGTAAATTCTGTCATAAACATATGAGAGTAGGATGCCTTCCTGTAGGTAACTGTGCACTCTACAAATGGATTGTATTGTATTTATGACCAAAATTACCTCACTTACCCTGCCAGGAATTGATAAAGTGATTCCTGACATATGTATGCATATTTACATGTTTGAAGAGCTCCGCAATAAACGAAGAATTCACAGGACCCATACATCCCTCTCATGTATCGGTCCTGCCAGCTTTGTAAGTTTGTGGACACCCCCAAATATGTGTGTTATCAGTATTTGCAATATCTTCTATACTCCCTTCACTTTCCCCTTACCAACCTTCTCTTCCCCTTACCCTTACCAACTTGGAAAAATTGAATTTTACTCTCTCCAAATGCTGGATTCAATTTGTTTGCAGGTTGGTAAGGGAAGTGGATCACTCCCCATTTGTGGTGTAGGTGAAGTAGATTCTATGCAAGGAAAAATATTCCCCCAATGAAGAAAAGAAAAATAAAGTGAGCAATTAGCAGGGGATCCTATTTACATTGTGTGGCATTCTCTGCTGTAAGTTCAAATGCCCTTTCCAGCAATGTACATGGCTGACCCTGGTTCAGATTTGTATGGCTACTTCTGTGAATGCCAGTGAATTCCAGAACATAAAAACATTTGCCTTACCTATTTTATGATGTGTAATGTTCTCCACCCCAACTACAGAGTCTCAGCAGTCATAAACTTACTCTTAACCCATAGCTGCTAATACCAAAACAAGGTTAAATCTATACAAAAGTCTGAAGAAGGCCCTTGGAGTGCAGACTTACTACATTATTTTGTGTCTTCAGCTCCTTTTGAATGTACTTAGCAAGTTCAAAGATAAATCCTGATGGAGTGAGCAGGAAACACTAATACAATAACAATAAGAAAAAATACATTCAGAGAAACAAACATTAATGTCTTGAAAATAAATATACATACAAAATATTCAAAATAATCACTAGAAACCAGTAAAAGATCCCAAGTGAAAATAGGGGACACGATTTCACAAATAAAGGTATATATTTAGCAGCATTTACATTTTAGAGCAGAAGAATAAAGAGACATAATATGTGCACCCCAAAGAAATGTTTTAATTAGATTGATGCTAGTTTTGTCTGGTCAGTTGTGAGAATCTGGATTGGTTACTCGGTGTGAAAGCAAGGAATGAGCTCCCACAAACATTTAGAAACCCAGGACCTGATTTAGAAAAATATTGTGTAATTTCAAAGGTTCAATCAAATAAAAGGACTTTTGCAAACCTTTCTGACTCACAAATAGGGGGAGGTGTGTAAGTGATGTTCCACTTCTACTTTCAAGTCACCAAGGTATGTATCAGTGGTTTGACACCACAATTGTGGCTGCAAACCATTGATTATTTAGTAACATCTAAGTTGGGGTGGTACCTGTTTGCAAAAAGGAAGCTTTTCCCCTTGGACAGCTTCCCGTTTGTAAACCATGCTGACCGGGGTTTGGGGTAGTAGAGAGTGGAATTGGCACCACTGCATTCTTTCTGTGATGTTTATCCAGCATATCAGCATTTTTTTAAATAGCACCTATCCCTATGGTGGACATGTGTTTTTTTATGTTGACTTGCTTGGAATGTGAACTTAGTGACAAATATCATGTTTCTTTCACAGGCCTTCTTACCTGCTTAGGCAGCTGTTCATTGAGAGTCACAACATTGTACCTGCCCCACTAATATTCATGAGGCTGGATATTTTACAACTTCCTTAGTATATACATTATGTGATGTGATTGATCAGTACATCAGTTGCATTTCAAAAGGCTGGGCAGCTCACACAATGGGCACATTTACACCCAATATTTGTGGCCTGACCAATGATACACGAGGCCCCCTTTCTAAGAAGTAAAAAGAAGAAGTACAAAGCATGTTTTGATATGAAACGGAATCCTTCACTGTGACAAGCCTGGATGCTGTAACCAGGTAGGACTCTCCAAGGCCAGATAGTGTTGCCACAAGGTCTCCTAAATCTGTCTTCAGCAAAAAACCTGCTGAACCTGGTTTTCTTTCCTGGTTTGGGTGAGACCTTCCTAATAAGACTCAGCACTTTGTCCCCATCCGTCAAGAAAAAAAACATGACTGCGTCACCTTTTTTCTAAATAATGAGAAAGTTCTTTCTGGTCCCTCAAATCCTCCACAGGATCCAGTCCTCTGTGGTCAGCTAAATACTCTTGGATTCAGGAGTCCTTCAGCTTTTTGTGTCCCTGAAGAAGGCAAATAGAAAGCCCAACTTATAACCCTTGGACAACAGTTCAAGTCCCTTGGCATAGCAGGATTCAGGAATCCTGGCATCCTTAAGTCCTTCAGTGAGTATTCTTTTTCCAGCAGGCAGAAGTCCCAGCTCTATCTATCACTGGTGACAGTTTGTCTCCATTCATCCATTCTCTTTCTCTTCGTTAAGGGGATTATTCAGAGTTTGATGAATAGGGTACGCTGAAAAAAACGTAGCAGAGTCCTGTGTCCAGCAAATGCATGGATCACCTATTCTTTTTGTAGTTGGGAGAACTGCCATGTTTCCAATGGTGGATTCTATCCTGGCTATGATGCTGGAAAACTTTGATCGACAGCCCAAATGACATTAGCCTGTCAATCAACTGAAGTCATGCCACCTATCTTATTAAGGGTGAATCTTCGCACATCAGTTTTTCTGTTCAGTACCACAAGGTAGTTCCCTAGTAGTCTCAAACTGTACAAAAAAAGAAAGGACACGTGCTGGGAGAAATCTCTCAACATGTCCTTTTGCTTTTAAGTAGCAAACTTCTTTTTCTCTTCAAGTGTACTGAACACAAAACCCATTCTTCAAACCTTCAGTGGATTCATCCTGGTAGTGGCTCGGTTGAAGTCGCTGAGATCTTTGCCTGTCTAGGAGGGGGCACTGTAATACCAAGCCTTACTCTGCCAGGGCAGTAAAGAACCTTGTGGAGTGAACTTACCAAATACAGTATAGAAATGAAACAATACATAATCCTATTAGTCACTTTGGTTGGAGAGTGAAACCCTTTAGAGAAAAATAGCTGGAAAATACAGCTAGGCAGGTGTTCTTAAGAATGGATATACTCTCTGCTCCCAAAAATCTAAACTTTTCAGGATCTAGGTATCTTTACTATGCTCATTGCTCTCAGATGTCAATGAGACTGGCTCAAACATTTGCAGTACTAGTGTGGGGGCTGTCCAGAATCAGGCACATATGAGCAAATGTCATAAAAGTGTCTTTGGTGTAATAATACTAGACATCTAAATCCACTAATTATTTTTTAAAAAAACTAACATAATGCAGCAAAGGTTAAGTTTCTAGTCCTTCCGTAAGACAAGTTATGTGACTGTGAGATTTGTATTTAAAGCAGTCTTTTCCAAAAAATAAAAAAGTCTTCTCCACCCTTTGAAGTAATTAACATTTTTGAAACCTGAAGGTGCAGAAACATGTCATTCATGCATTTAGCTTGGATCAGCAGCATCTCTATTAGCGGGGTTACAGTAATCACTATGGAGACAATCAGTGCACAAGTGAATGCAAAAAAAATAAAAAGCACAGGAGCCCCTGCGACTATTACCTATAAGGTGGCCAATCACAGCAAAATTCTGAGTGTTGTGGAAATGTGGATTTTCCTGATCAGTTATGTCCCCTATCTTGGACCCCAACGGTTCTATATGCATGTTACAAGTACATGTATGTTCCCTCTAGTTCCAGTTTCTAAGACGCAAACATATGTGTGTCTACCGTCGACATGTTCTCTGTCAGATCCGCCATCGATGGGCTGGATATTCGATTCCTAAGTATGAAAGGCCACCGACTTTATATGGCTAAGTTACTCCATTTTTACAGTTCAGGCAAGTAGGCCCGATTCTGTCCTCAAAGCCTTTCCCTGCTCTCTGTCTTTGACAGCTTCAGCTTGAGCTCGCATCTGTATCCATGAACTTTGCCCTACTCCCTGTGCAGCTAACGGTGCCTGCCTCGGCCAGTTTTCGCCTGCCTGCCAAGAAGCTGTATTTCACCTTCGAATTATCTATTTTGCTCTTCAGCCGATGCATTCCTGTCTAGTGATTTAGGTAAACATTTCCTTTAGCTCACAAGCAAAGGACTCAGCCTTTCCGTCCTCCTGCAAGTGATTCATAGCCCTGCTGCCATGGAAAGTTTTCTGCCCCTCGCATCTCATATAGACACTTAGGCGTTTGTGCACGCACACAGTCAGTATAGACTAGATTCTGTCCGAGAGTCCTTCCTTGTGGATAACATAGTTCTTTAAACATAGGATGTTAGATATGATTTGGGATTAGGTTGACTTGACCCCCCAGACTTCTCGTCTCCACATGTAGAGCTAAATGTCAAGTCCCCTTCACCCCCTAGTTGCACGTCAATCACACGTCATGCTGCTGCGCGCGCATCTATGCCAAGTATTATCTTATAGATCCACCTATGTCTGATAATCCTAACCAATCATGTTTCTTTTATTCCTTATTACGCCTAGTTTCGATTACGTACCTGTTTTGTCACTTTTCTTATCAAATGTTACGCCTTCTACATTCGTTTCATTGTAATGTACTTATTATAAAAATGCATGTCTGTCAATAAAGTATTGTACTTCACTTCCTGAACCCTCGTGGTGACGGAACCTGAAGGCCGCGACTCGAGTCGGCCATTTTTTGATGGAATAAAGCCCATTTAGAAACTCTTATACCACGGATTCTGCCTCTTGTTATTCTGAGCTATTTTATTTTATTTCAAGATCCCGTATGAAATTCAGTCCGGTAAAGAAGATTTTTGTTTACCACATAATGGCGCCCGAACAGGGACACTTTCTCATCTCACGCGCCGGCGGTGCGTTGCAGGCCCGGTCTCCTGCCACAGCTGGACGGACCATAAACGCGTACCAGCAGGATTTCCTGTAAGCTCCCTCCGGTCAAGCGGGGGCGACTGAGGCTGCGATCAACCCAGACGAGGCGGTGAGAAGTGCGAAGTATCCCGACCAGAACCTAGCTGAGAGAGCAAGATCCGAGGTATACAGAGGCCCACCAGTTATTTCGAAACCCCGATGTCCAGAGGGTCCGCTGTCCGCAGTCATCGAGTCCTGTCCTTTCTCTGAGGCCTTCCGTTTCAAGGAGCTACTCGGTGAGTACCATCGCCGGGGAGGCGTGTTGACGCGCACATAGGTTGTGCCGGTCAAGACGGATTTGGGTACACAAATCCGGTCTGCACTGTTTAGCAGTGTATATGTACTGTTTAGCAGTATATCAAGTATTCCGAAGTATGCAGTTATTGTCAAGAATTCAGCGTGGTGATTAGTTAGGCAGACTGTCATCATTGTCGGTCGTTGTTAAAATGTTTAATGTTTAATGTTTAAAGTGTTCAAATATTGTGGTATGAATGAGTGTTCATTGTTCACTGTTCATTATTGTGTTTTTCGTATTAAGTGAGTTCAAGAGTAAGTATCAGATCAGTTGTCAATATGCCGCTCTTCTCGAAGTTAAGACAGATTACTACCAGAAAAGGGGTGCTTGAAGAAGCAGTTCCTATTCCTCCTAGGGACACTCCAGGGCATTTTATGTACCATAAGCATGGCTTAGATGCCATATTGTTTCTTGATCTATGGGTAGACTATACCAAGGGATTGCCGGAAAGTCAAAGGTGGCCCGTAGCGGGAACCTGGAATGCAGAGTGCATCATGAAAGTGGAGGAAGAGTTATGGAAAAGAAAGGTCAGACAGTCACAGAAAGACGCTGTTGAGTTATGGCGTAAAGAATCTCATAGACGAACAGAAAAAGCACGTAGACAAGAAGAGAGGAGTAAAGAAAGTTCAAATAAAGCTCAAGAAAGTCTATTAATTGAGGAAGGTATCCGAGTGAAATCAGAACAAGTAAATAGACAAAGAAATGCTCTTATGAATGGTATGTATCCCCTTCTAGCCGAAGGACTACCTAAGGCTGCTCCAGAAATGCCAAAAGACTTGCCACCCCCATTATTTCCAATTAAGGTACATCCAAAAGGGCATCCCAGAACCGCAGAAGATGTTTTTCTTTCCTCATATCTAGACGACGCAGCTCCCGAATATGCTAACGCCGCACCACATAGACCGTCTGGTGTAGGGGTTCAACGTCAGGATCAGGTATCTGTCCCCGTGCAACAGCAAGTCCCGACGCAAGCGTCAGCAAGCACATCTGTTTCCGCATCTGTCTCCGCAGTCGATTCTACAGGGGTATCGACACCCATAGTTGCTGTGTCACGTTCAACGAACCCATTCACACCCGACGCCCCAGATGGGGCCACGGGAGGTGCTAGCATTACCTTTACACCACCCAGAATAAATAAACTTGTTTTTCAAGAGTCAGCACATTCACGTACACCTAAATTCGTAAGTGAACGTACGCTTAAGGAACTCCTTGTAAACTGTAGATATGACCCAGTGGTTGGTAAAGAGGACGAAATGGTCCTGGCATCATTACGTATCAGGCGAGCCGCAGAGTATTTAGCAAGGTTACCAGGAATGACTACGCATCTAGATAACATATATCATTTTGTTCAAACAGGACGAGATCCAGGATGTATTAACAGAGCTATGGAATTCCAGAAAGTAGAAATACAGGGGGAACTGTTACGTTTCCTCATAAACTGTGTGATCAGAAATCAAGACCGCCCGGGGGTAGACCCGAATGCAATGCTTATTCTTACAAAATGGAGTCAGAATATATCAGAAGGGAGACACGATAAGCAAAATTGTATAATAGCCATGTGCCGAAAAATCCGTAAAGAAATAGAGCGTATTCATGAAGAGAGATTGGGAACAGACGAGTTTGAGCAAGATGAAATGTCCGAATCAGGGAATTCCGCAAGACAGTCAGAGACCATAGCTTATGTAGGCAGAGGAAGATCCTGTGAAAATACTAGATGTTTTTCTGATCCCATACACTCAGTATGCCCAAATAATAGCAGAACGTATCCGACGCCTATAATAAATCTGAAGTCTCCTGAACATTCGTTTCAAGCCGCAGATAAAATATTACGAGAACGAAGGGGTTACCACTTCCTCGATTCCATGGATGAGCAAGAGTTAGCCAGATCAGCCGTTCACTGGATTGACAGTCCTGAAAAATACGGTGATGAGACCGTAGCACACACGTTTTTTAATCTCAGTACAGATGAACAACGTTTAGCTGGAATCTATATGATTCAGCAACTCCTCATATTATATAAGAGCCAACATGCTGACCCTGGTCCTTTACCTGATATATTAACGGAACTACTCACAAACAGATGGAGAGGTTCTAGTAACAAGCTAATTAAAGAGATATTAGTGTCACGTAAGCAGTATGTCCTTTTTGTAAGTCCGGATTCTCTCTCGCTGCCCCGCAGAGAAAGAGCGCCGTACTATATGGATAGACAAAATCCCCTACGAGAAGTGCACCCAATAAAAGGCGAAGACAATGAGTTTCACCGTGTATTTGTTTACACACCCATATCAAAAATGGAATTATTGGAAATGAAGAAAGTAGTACCTAGTCATGACAAAGACCCAGCGGGTTTCCACCGAGAAATTAAAGACATGTTACTAATGGGAGAGTACACCTTTCCTGATATTATGACGATATTAAAGGTGCTTTTGCCTGCTGGCATTTATGAAAAACTGAAAGAAAAAGAGTGGGAAGTGGGTGACCAAAAGATAGACTGGACAGCATTAGCAGAGGAAGAAAGGGGCCGAACTGCAGGTTCAGGGCTCGGGGATAAAGTTAAACTGTTACCAGGTTTACTAGTACAGGTACTGCCACGTTTATTAACTACAAAAAAGGAAGATTGGGGTGCAATCACAGCCTGCAAACAAAAGCAAGATGAAGACACAAGCGATTATTATGCTCGATTTGAAAAATGTTTTGGTATAAATAGTGGTATAAAAGCAAGTAGTGACTCATATCCACATTTATTTGTGACAAAATTAGTGGAAAATGCATTGCCTCCAGTAAAGAATAGAATATTGAAATTCGAGAGTACCTGGCAAAGTAACACTCCGTCACAAATGCTACAAATGTTACAGTATCATCACAATAGAATTAGGGATGAACAAGAACACGAGCATAGACGCATGAAGGATACAAAAATGAAAATGCTAGTTTCTCAGACAGTACCAGCAGATGGTCACAAAAAGGGTGTGACACATTCTGGTGATTCTGCAGTTCCTGTAAAAGGAAGCTGCAATTACTGTAAACAACTGGGCCATTATGTACACGATTGTCCAGTCCTGAAACGTAATATAGCTACAGGTATTGCAAAGGAGAGACCACGATTAGTTAGACAAGATCAGAATGAACAAGGAGCTATGCAGCATGGACAGTCCATGCCAGTTCAACAACAGTCCATGCCAGCCTCACAGCAACCCATACAGTTTGTGCCAGCTGCACCGCCGTTGCCTGCTACTGCCACACAAACCACAACACGACAAATGTATCAGACTGCACAGTATGAATACCCTGAGTATCAGCGTTACGCATGAACAAGCCTAGAGAGGGAAGTTGACTTACCGCTTATCGAGATTCCTGTAGATCAAGAAGGACCTTATGTACATAGTGAATTATTAGGTCAAGATAGAAAATTCTTACTCGATACAGGGGCAAGTCGAACAACCATAAAACGTAGTGAAGTTCCGGGGGCACCCCTCTCAGGCTCTCAAAATATTTCCCTTGGTTTTTCAGGAAAACCTATTGTTAATGAAGTATCACAGCCTCTACCACTTACGATAGGACCTTTGACACGAACTACAGATTTATTGCTTACTAAATCATGCCCAGAAAATCTGTTAGGAATTAAAACTCTGAAAGCACTAGGAGCCATAATATGTTGTTCTCCGGAAGGAGTAAGGTTGTTTTTACGTGATTTTAAAGGTCACTATGTGTCTAGAGACATGGATCCCCGACTACAGACTTTACCAGTACATCTATGGGCACAAGGCCCTACGGATGTTGGCTGCATGAACATTACACCCTATCGAGTCACCCTGAAAGCAGGAGTGGTACTACCACGAATGCGACAATACAAGTTACCGCATGATGCTGTAGTGGCTTTGCTGAAAATCATTGATGAGCTGATTGTCCAGGGAGTAGTTGTAGAAACAGACTCCAATGTATGTAATTCACCGATAATTCCGATTCTTAAACGAACTGATCCTACTGCCCCACCAGTGTACCGATTGGTTATTGATTTGCGTGAACTAAACAAGTGCATTGTACCACAATTCCCTGTGGTCCCTGATATATCATCATTGTTGACAGCAATTGATTCCGAAGCAACATTCTTTACTGTAATCGATCTCAAGAATGCCTTTTTCAGCGTCCCAATAGATCCGGAAAGCCAATATTTGTTCGGATTCAGTTTAAATGGGCGCAGCTTTAAATTCTCACGCGCTCCCCAAGGATTCACAGAAAGCCCCAGCATCTACAGCCAAGCACTGAAGAGAGAACTTGACAGTATCCACATGCCAGTCAATACTGCACTGCTTCAATATGTCGATGATCTGCTGATCACAGCGAGAAGCGAGCCAGAATGTGAAAAAGCTTCCCTGACAGTTTTACATTTCCTAGCCGACAAGGGGCACAAGGTGTCTCCTTCTAAGCTGCAATTCTGTGTCCAGCGAGTTATTTATCTTGGTCACTCGCTGTCCAAGGAGGGAAGGCAGCTTACACCAGATCGCATCCAGTTAATTGCTAACATGTCAATACCCCAGACACAAAAGGAGGTGCGAGCTTTCATAGGCCTCACTTCATATTGTAGGCAGTGGATCCCTCAGTACGCTTTTCTAGCAAAACCACTCATTCAGTTAACCACACAGGAGGCAGCCACATCGACTGTTCTCCCTTGGACTCAGGAACATACACAAGCTTTTGAAAGCTTAAAGAAAGCTTTATGTCAAGCACCTGTTTTAGCAACACCATGTTATAGCAAACATTTTACACTCTTTGTTACAGAACGCGAAGGTACTGCCTTGTCAGTACTCACTCAGGATCAAGCAGGATCACGCAAGCCATGTGCTTATTTTTCCAGTACATTAGATCCCGTAGCTCAGGCTTTGCCTGCATGTCTGAAATCAGTGGCAGCGACAGCTTTAGCAATCAGACAAAGCGATGCCATAGTATTAGGACATCCATTGACAGTACAAGTACCACATGCAGTAGAGGTTCTTGTGAACCGAACACAAACACAACACTTGACCATAGCAAGACTTACCGGTTATGAATTGACATTGTTTCAACCACACATAGAGATCCGACGGTGTAATACATTGAATCCTGCTACACTATTACCTGTAATTGGAACAGACCCACTAGCTCATGATTGTGTTGAAATCATTGAAATAAAGACGAAACCTAGACAAGACTTGACAGACGTTCCGTTGTTAGATCCAGACCTGACGTTGTATGTAGACGGATCGTGCATGAGAACAAGTACAGGAGATTTAGTGGCCGCGTATGCAGTCACAACAGACACTGAAGTTATTGAGACAAATTGTATAGATACTTTGTCCGCCCAAGCAGCAGAACTTATTGCTCTAACACAAGCCTGTATTCAAGCCACAAATAAGAAAGTTAATGTATACACTGACTCACGTTATGCATTCGGAGTTGTACACGACTTCGGCGTGTTGTGGCGAGAGAGAGGTTATTTAACTTCCCATGGTGCCCACATTCAGCACGGACCCCTCATTCATGCTTTGTTAAACGCAATACATCTACCTACTGCTATATCGATTATGAAATGTAAAGCACACACGAAGGTTACTGATATCATTTCTCAAGGCAATGATTTAGCTGACAGAACAGCTAAACAGACTGCTCAGAATCGCACATTAGACATGACAAAGCCAATAGTTCAGACACTAACACAGTGTATGACAATTAAGGATCCCGCACTTGACGTAATTGATATACAGACACATGCCACAGCAGAAGAAATAAAGAAGTGGACTGAACTAGGAGGGATCCAGACAGATCAAGGATGGATGACGAAGGAGAAATCTGTATGGTTTCTCCCTGATTCCATGGTTCAAGCCATTATAGCTACAGTTCACAGTCCAGCACATTTAGGAGAGAAGGCTATGCTAGACAGCATTCAGCACATTTGGTTCAACAAACATTTACGAGCAGCAGCTAAACAAAAGGTTCGTACCTGTATGATATGTTGTCAGTTTAATCCAGGAAAGAGTGTTCCCGTAGAGCAGGGTGGATTTCAGCCTCCTGACCATCCTTTTGAAGTCCTCCAGATGGATTATATTCAGATGGAACGTTGTCGAGGATTCAAATATGTTCTCGTAGTTGTCTGCGCTCTCTCCCTTTGGACAGAGGCGTATCCCGTATCAGATTACACTGCCCCGACTACTGCCAAGCAGCTAGTTCGAGAATTCTTCCCACGGTACGGTTTACCACGTGTTGTATATTCAGATAACGGCCAGCCTTTCTCATCCGAATTAATGAAACATGTCTCACTTTTGTTGGGATATCAGTGGAAATTCCACTGTGTCCGACACCCCGAGGCAGCAGGTCTCGTGGAACGACATAATCAACTTTTAAAAATCAGACTGTCTAAAATATGTCAGGAGAAAGGTGTGGACTGGATAGTAGCTTTACCAGTTGCGCTATTTTACATGAGGATGGTAGCACACTCTCGAACGGGGCTATCCCCTTATGAGGTGATCTTTGGTAGACCACCGAGTATGTGGGGGACGCCTATACCCCGTAAAATAACTGATGTTGATTGTAATATGCTGACAGATTACCTGGCTTCCTTGATGTCTGCACTACAATCTTGTCGTTCACAGGTAGTCGCAGCTTTTCCCGACAACACCGAGGTGAAACCTCATGATGTAATTCCCGGCGATTATGTTCTCGTCAGGAATTTTGATCGGAAAACCCAACTGGAGCCAAGGTGGAGGCGTCCTAAGTTGGTCCTGCTGACGACCAGAACAGCTGTGAAGATCGAAGGGAGAAAAGGCTGGGTGCATTCCAGCCATATAAAGAAATTTCATGGACTTCCTCCTGACACAAACAGTACTCCCCGTGTGTCTTCCCCCATTGACTCAAAGCTACCTTTGGCTGAGGCCAGTAGCACCGAACTTTACAAGCAGAAACTCAGGTCCAGATCTAAACTGTCGGACGATTTGATTGTTTAAGTCCTCTCCAAGGTGAAGCGGTTGAATCTGTCCCGACATGTATCCCTTAGGTCTGAATCATGTAGAGTCCAGAATCATAATGAAACGACATGCTTATTGTAAATTACTGCGTAACCACTGTATTGTGACTTTATTAATTTTGTTTTTCTTGAGTTTTTTAGTTACTGCAAGTATATTGTTGCATATGTATTATCCTGTTTCTAAACGTGCTTTCAATATAACTGATGAACATTCTTTTAGTGAATTCCCCCCACATGAGTTGTCCTATAGACTTGCGCTGCGCAATAACACATTCATTAGTATGTTACATCATTCCCATCAGACTAGTAATGCCACCAATTGTTGGGTGTGTGGCCGACTCCCTCCCTATCAGAATAACAAAGGAGTTCTGCCTTTCTTTCCACATCCGTTCACACACAATGGCTCCTGTGGAGCATGGTTTAGTTTATTAAATTCCATAGACCCAGACACAGCAGTTTATCAACAACATTGGATATGGGGAAATCTGAATCTAGTTTTATTCAAAGTCTGTCACCCTAATAAGGAGGGTCACCCCAGTAGAACAGGAACTGATTTAGAAAATGAAGTGTATAAATTAGGTAATTTTACGCCTAATCTTATGATTTTGAATGTCAAATCCGAAGTTGAACTAATTCTGCCCACTATGTCAGTATTTCCAGTTAAGGGTGAATTATGTGTGAGAAAAGTTGGTTCCATACACATGGGCCATAGCCAATGCGTTACTACAGTAGAATATAGTGATCAAGGTAAATCTTCATTTAGAGCTTCTCGCCATTCTTACTTTATATGTGGTCAGACTGCATATATGCGTTTGCCTCTAGATTGGGATGGTACCTGTTACATAGCTTTCCTTCTGCCACCTGTTTTTCTAGCTCCCCCTGATTATTATCGAAATGTTCATTTAGTACACAATAGAGAGCGAAGAGATCTCCCAGTTGTCGATTATACTGAGACGGCATGGGACAAGTATGCAGATTTCAATAAAGGTATCTTTCCCTATATAGGTACAATATCAAATAGTAAGCTGATACGTAGACTCACCAAGACTCTTGAAGCTGTAGTAAATGAGACTATAGCCGCCCTAGGCAATCTGACAGAGGAACAATCAGTGATGAGAATTGTTGTTCTCCAGAATCGTCTTGTCCTTGACGTCATCCTGGCCGATAGGGGCGGAGCTTGCAGGGTCATCGGATCCAGCTGCTGCATATTCATACCAGAAAATTCGCCATCTGTATATAAAGCTATAACACGCCTTCATAAGATTGTAAGCCAGATACACGAAAATCCAGGCACTTGGACGTGGTCCGGGTGGTTTTGGAGTGTGATATCAGCCTGGGGATGGAGAGTTCTATCCTTCCTAGGTATTGGCCTTCTTATGCTCTTCAGTTGTTGTTTATGCCTACAATGTGGACCAGCGATTTGTGGTCTGTGTGCCACATCATGCATTCCATATCACAGTTCTCGTTCAAAATGCCGGAAGAAGAAGGAAGAAGAAATGATGCTCCATGAGCAAATCGATGGAATGATGAAGATTGATATCTCTTGAAGGGCAAGTAGGGGACAAGGAGGGAATGTGGAAATGTGGATTTTCCTGATCAGTTATGTCCCCTATCTTGGACCCCAACGGTTCTATATGCATGTTACAAGTACATGTATGTTCCCTCTAGTTCCAGTTTCTAAGACGCAAACATATGTGTGTCTACCGTCGACATGTTCTCTGTCAGATCCGCCATCGATGGGCTGGATATTCGATTCCTAAGTATGAAAGGCCACCGACTTTATATGGCTAAGTTACTCCATTTTTACAGTTCAGGCAAGTAGGCCCGATTCTGTCCTCAAAGCCTTTCCCTGCTCTCTGTCTTTGACAGCTTCAGCTTGAGCTCGCATCTGTATCCATGAACTTTGCCCTACTCCCTGTGCAGCTAACGGTGCCTGCCTCGGCCAGTTTTCGCCTGCCTGCCAAGAAGCTGTATTTCACCTTCGAATTATCTATTTTGCTCTTCAGCCGATGCATTCCTGTCTAGTGATTTAGGTAAACATTTCCTTTAGCTCACAAGCAAAGGACTCAGCCTTTCCGTCCTCCTGCAAGTGATTCATAGCCCTGCTGCCATGGAAAGTTTTCTGCCCCTCGCATCTCATATAGACACTTAGGCGTTTGTGCACGCACACAGTCAGTATAGACTAGATTCTGTCCGAGAGTCCTTCCTTGTGGATAACATAGTTCTTTAAACATAGGATGTTAGATATGATTTGGGATTAGGTTGACTTGACCCCCCAGACTTCTCGTCTCCACATGTAGAGCTAAATGTCAAGTCCCCTTCACCCCCTAGTTGCACGTCAATCACACGTCATGCTGCTGCGCGCGCATCTATGCCAAGTATTATCTTATAGATCCACCTATGTCTGATAATCCTAACCAATCATGTTTCTTTTATTCCTTATTACGCCTAGTTTCGATTACGTACCTGTTTTGTCACTTTTCTTATCAAATGTTACGCCTTCTACATTCGTTTCATTGTAATGTACTTATTATAAAAATGCATGTCTGTCAATAAAGTATTGTACTTCACTTCCTGAACCCTCGTGGTGACGGAACCTGAAGGCCGCGACTCGAGTCGGCCATTTTTTGATGGAATAAAGCCCATTTAGAAACTCTTATACCACGGATTCTGCCTCTTGTTATTCTGAGCTATTTTATTTTATTTCAAGATCCCGTATGAAATTCAGTCCGGTAAAGAAGATTTTTGTTTACCACAGTGTGGCAAGCTCTTGTGCGTGGAGGCCTCCATTGAAGACTCACCTCGTATTGCCACCAATGAGTACCAGGGTATGGGTGACGTGGGTAATGCAGAAGCCAGTGTGTTTCTAGTAGGGTAATTGAGTCCAACAGACAGCATTGTCCCCTATCTGCGAGGAGTGCATTGTCAAAGTATCAGAGCCACTCAGGTTTTTAGCCATGTCTCGTAACAAAAGACAAAGTGCCCCAAGGTATGTCTACCAGGAAGCGAGGGGAAGATACATACTGTAGACAATGGTAGCGAGACCCCACTTGGTCCCCGACGTACAGGATAGCAAAAGAGCAGCTGACCGCAAACATGCTGCACAGATGTGTGAGGTGCAAGGGCTGTGGCTCAATGTGGGTGGGGGAGACCTCTCTTGGCCTCTCTGGGCTGTTCCATGTGTAAACAATGATCATGGTCAACTGCAGGCATGAGCAACCTCACTCTGTATCTTCTCGCTGTGCTGTGTTGAGAACAAAGTACCCACTGCAAAGTCAGCTGCGCTGCTTTCCTCTTGATGGCCACAGGTTCACGGCATCCAGCAGTGTTGGGCCTCCCTCATGGCTACAGTGCACGTCGAGTTAGCACGCCAGTTCGTAAGACGATTCTGACACTTCTTGGCTAGGCAGCTCCTAAATCAGTGAACAATTGCCTGTGTGCTATGAGCATCATGAAGGGGTGGGGCTCGGTACACAATGTTGGTGTGCTGGGAGCCACAACGGGGGGGGGGGCATGTTGATCCCCATAGTACCAATCTTTCTCCTTTTTGTTGCCTATGCTCCGTCTCAAGGAAAACAGCAGTGCTCAACACACATTGCTCATGAAGAGCTCTCCACACATGCTGATGTGAAAATGAAGTGAAAGTATAAAGTGCTCACCATGCGCTAGTTGTAAGGAGAAGCCAGAAGTGTTGCACAGCACTCCCAATACGCTGTCCTTCTGGGAGAACACATGGACCCAAAGGAAGATAGCAGGTAGCAGGCCAGCACATAGGGTAAATAGTTTAATGGTGGTTTCTCTTGAAATTCCTCAGTACTCTGGCAATGTGCAATTAGTAGAGCCAGCATCGGGGAGCAGAAGTCAGCAGGCCAAAAAGCAGAAAAGCAGTCCAGATGAGTCCTTTAAGCAACGCAGCTGTCCTTCTGACCGAGGTTCAATTCCAGATCCAAAGTGTTCTAAAAACATGTGGTCAGAGCCCCTGTTCTTATACTCAAAATTGTCTTTTAAACAGGGGTCACTTCAAAAGTAACCTTAGAGGTGCACAACACTCCCTTTCAACCCCAGCCCTGCCTCCAGAAATCAGTAGGGGCTAAATCAGCTCTTCCTGTGTGGTCGGGACATAGCCGATTCAAAAGTAAAGTGTGAACGACCTCCTCCTCCTAGTCCAGGAAGAAGATCAATATGCAGATGTAAACCCTGTCACGCCCAGCCCTTCCTGTGTGGTGGCTGTCTGGAAAGTATGCACCAAGTGTAGCTGCCACCCTGCGCAGATATGTATTGGAGTCAGCCTGCAAAGCACAAAGGGTCATAAGCACAGAGAAATGACCACTTTCTAAAAGTGGGATTCCTAAAATATTAATGTAAAATCCACCTGCACCAGTAGGCAGGACTCATCACCACTATTCCAAACATGCCAAATATGGTAACGCCACTTCTTTCAGATCAGGAATTGCCATATAAAGGATGTCTCAATGTTAGCCTATGAGAGGAATAGGCCTCACATTAGTGAGAAACCAAAGAAGCTGTTTGCCACTACCAGGACATGCCACACAAAAAGGCACACCTTATTTTTACACAGCACTCTGCCCACAGGGCTACCTAGGGGGAAATGGCCTTTACAGCGCAGACTGAGCCATGTGTGCCATTTCCCAGCAAATGTAGAAATGCTTACCTGAGGTTTTAGGGCTCAGGGCATGGGGAGGGTGTCAGGGTAGTTTTAAGGCCTGGGGCCAGGTTGGGGGGGCATTTTTAGGGGTGGGGTTGGGTTTAGGGCTCAGGGCAGGTGGTTCAGTGTCGTTTTTTTAAAGGGGACAGGATTTAGGGCTCAGGACCAATGGATTCTCATTTTCTCTTAAGGATAATTGTGTCCCATCACTGGATTCATATGAAGACCAGTAACAACTGGAAGTGCTCCAGCTCCACCATACGTGCGGCTTTACAGCACTGTTTAACATTAAGTGAACAGCAGTGCTTTTCGTGGCTGAGCCCTTGACCAGGGGTGGGCGTAGTCTGCCATGTTTCACAACGCGGAACTCCGCGAAGTGACAAAAAAACTCAGCGGAGTTCTGCAAGTGGTGGAGTGCAGTGCGAACTGCCGTTCCTGCTGGTATTGCACAGCGCTCACAATATACTGTCCTTCTGGGAGAACACATGGACACAAAGGAGGATAGCAGGTAGCAGGCCAGCACATAGGGTAAATAGTTTAATGGTGGTTTCTCTTGAAATTCCTCAGTACTCTGGGAATGTGCAATTAGTAGAGCCAGCATCGGGGAGCAGAAGTCAGCAGGCCAAAAAGCAGAAAAGCAGTCCAGATGAGTCCTTTAAGCAGCGCAGCTGTCCTTCTGACCGAGGTTCAATTCCAGATCCAAAGTGTTCTAAAAACATGTGGGCAGAGCCCCTGTTCTTATACTCAAAATTGTCTTTTAAACAGGGGTCACTTCAAAAGTAACCTTAGAGGTGCACAACACTCCCTTTCAACCCCAGCCCTGCCTCCAGAAATCAGTAGGGGCTAAATCAGCCCTTCCTGTGTGGTCGGGACAGAGCCTATTCAAAAGTAAAGTGTGAACGACCTCCTCCTCCTAGTCCAGGAAGAAGATCAAAATGCAGATGTAATCCCTGTCACGCCCAGCCCTTCCTGTGTGGTGGCTGTCTGGAAAGTATGCACCAAGTGTAGCTGCCACCCTGCGCAGATATGTATTGGAGTCAGCCTGCAAAGCACAAAGGGTCATAAGCACAGAGAAATGACCACTTTCTAAAAGTGGGATTCCTAAAATATTAAAGTAAAATCCACCTGCACCAGTAGGCAGGACTCATCACCACTATTCCAAACATGCCAAATATGGTAACGCTACTTCTTTCAGATCAGGAATTGCCATATAAAGGATGTCTCAATGTTAGCCTATGAGAGGAATAGGCCTCACATTAGTGAGAAACCAAAGAAGCTGTTTGCCACTACCAGGACATGCCACACAAAAAGGCACACCTTATTTTTACACAGCACTCTGCCCACAGGGCTACCTAGGGGGAAATGGCCTTTACAGCGCAGACTGAGCCATGTGTGCCATTTCCCAGCAAATGTAGAAATGCTTACCTGAGGTTTTAGGGCTCAGGGCATGGGGAGGGTGTCAGGGTAGTTTTAAGGCCTGGGGCCAGGTTGGGGGGGCATTTTTAGGGGTGGGGTTGGGTTTAGGGCTCAGGGCAGGTGGTTCAGTGTCGTTTTTTTAAAGGGGACAGGATTTAGGGCTCAGGACCAATGGATTCTCATTTTCTCTTAAGGATAATTGTGTCCCATCACTGGATTCATATGAAGACCAGTAACAACTGGAAGTTTTCCAGCTCCACCATACGTGCGGCTTTACAGCACTGTTTAACATTAAGTGAACAGCAGTGCTTTTCGTGGCTGAGCCCTTGACCAGGGGTGGGCGTAGTTCGCGGCGTTTCACAACGAGGAACTCCGCGAAGTGACAAAAAAACTCAGCGGAGTTCTGCAAGTGGTGGAGTGCAGTGCGAACTGCCGTTCCTGCTGGTTTTCCTGCTGCTCGGGTAGAAATTCTACCCGAGCGGCAGCTCGCGCTTGCGAACTTTTCATTCGCTAGTGCGAGCGGGAAAAAAACTCTGTTGCACTAAGCAGAGCGTAGTTTTCTGCACTTTGTGAGCTCTGCGGAGCGCTGAGTGCAGAAAACTCTGCAAACTCACGATGTCTTATTCACCACAGGGCTGCACAGTCACAGTGATGGTTGCGCTACACTAACTGGAGTGTCACTCATGTTCCCTGCTCAAGGCTGCTACACAAGACACATCAGGTAAAGCAGAAAAAGCTTACAACAAATCTGTTGTGTAAGGCACATCAGGGCAATAACTTTGTGTATGCTGAAAAATATTGTATTAATCCTGTTAAGTTGAGGAACTTCTGAATACATAATGACTGTTCAGTGTCTGACCAGTGTTCATTGGTCTATAGTCTATAGTAAACTACCCTATGAATGCTAAACTATGTTTGATTAGATCCGTAAAATAAAGAGAAAGGTATCAGCACTGAGCACGAGACTTCAGTCGAAGTTTCGGAATAAAACATTGTAATGTAATGTAATGTAATGTAAAAATTACTTATAAAGCGCAGCATACACCGGACGGTTTCTTGGCGCTGTTCACTATATTCGGTGGGAGGCAGAGGGGGGTGAGAAAAGCCTATGAATAGGCACTGCGGAAGAGGTGGGTTTTAAGGAGAGACCTAAATTGAAGATGGGAGCAAGAGAGTCTAATTTCCAATGGGAGAGAGTTCCAAAATGAGGGGGCCAGAGAAGAAAATCTGAGACCTCCATGTTTTTTGCGCCTGTATCTGGGTGCCTGGAGGAGTGCTTGGTCCGAGGATCGGAGGTGCCTAGAGGGAACATAGCGATGTAGGAGGGAAGAGATGAAGGAAGGGCCGATGCCGGCCAAAGATTTATGAGTCAGACAGCCAAGTTTGAACTTGCAGCGCTCTGATACAGGAAGCCAGTGAAGGGTTTTGAGCAGGGGGTGGACGTGATGATGTTTAGGTTGATGATAAATTAGGCGAGCTGCCTGGTTTTGTATCAACTGCAATCGTTTGATCTGATATTGAGGGATTCCTACATACAAAGCGTTAGCGTAGTCGATCCGAGAGATGACTAGGGCCAGCAATGCCAGAGTGAGGGCTTCGGTGGTCAGGAAGTGGGCTATTTTTCGGATCTTCCTAAGCTGAAAAAAGCAAGAGGACACAGTGGCATTGACCTGATGTTTCATAGAGAGATCGTGGGAGATGTAAACCCCTAGGCTTTTCACTTTGTCAGCAGGGTGGGGGGGGGGGACAAGTGAGAGGGGCCAGAAGGTGGAGTTCCAAGGGTTGGATGGGCCTCCGACAAGAACAAGCTCCGTCTTGTCGGGATTAAGTTTGAGATGGTGGGCGCCCATCCAATTGCTGATATGGCAGAGGGTGGATTGGAAATTTTGGGCCGCATCGTCAGAGGAGTCAAGGTTGAAGACAAGCTGAATGTCGTCTGCATAATTAAATGCAGAGACATTCCAACCCCGGAGGGAACGGATCAGGGGGGTGAGATACAGGTTAAAAAGAAGTGGTGACAAGGACGAACCCTGTGGAACACCGCAGGTAAGCATCCTCCTGTCAGCCGAAAACTGGGAGAGTCGGACAGATTGGTGGCGGTCCGTCAGAAAGGAACGGACCCAGTTAAGTGCCGTCCCACCGATGCCCGCTTCTTTGACACGGTCGACCAAGATGGTGTGGTCGACCGTGACATTGCGTGGCATAAAGCCATACTATTAGAATGCAGTGTAGAAATATAAGGTATAGAGGTCTAAAACTCTCCTAGATCTCAGTGCAATGTGCTGCATATGATGGCAAGCACTACCTAGTTATACTTTCAAAGACACTACTAAATTATTGCTGTTGAGCCTATTAGAGGCTACCTTCAAACAATACTTTTCTTCACAGGACATCATCGAAATTCCTTCTCCTCAGATGTATGCTTAAAAAATTCGTTGATAACTCTTTCTTGTTGCTTCCACATGTCTTTAGTCAAACTTGAATTTATGCTGCTTTGCCATACAAACAGTAAGCCTGCTCTCTGGCTGTAATTTTTCCCACCCTTGACTCTCTTCACACAGACTTACCAACTTCACTCAAAGGAGCCTTCTTTCCCATCTTGTAGGCTATTGTACCAGGCACCTAGAAAAAAAAGAAAAACACCACATCCAAGAGAACATTCATGTTGAAGGTTAAACATTGCGAAATCTAAGTACTCACGGCCTTTGGTCAAGATAACAAACAAAAATTCAATACACATTATAACTAAATAAGGCTAATACACGTGCAATCGATTTTATAGAGTAAATGTATTTCTCACATATACATGTCTATTGCATAGCAGAGCAAAAACATTTTCTTATCAATGGATATATAAACTATAACTCGTTATTAATAAAAGCATTAGTAACACATAAGTAAAAATGTAATGATTACAGCAGATCATGTGTAACTTTAGGTGCACTTTTCTCTTAAAGATTACATTATAGTTCATGTATACATAAGGCCATAATATACATATTAGGCCTAATCAATGAAAAATAAGTTAGACCGAAGTTTATGCTACTCACCTTACATTCTGTCATCTATTTAAGGACTTAATATCCAGTACTGAACACATATATATCTGTAGATATATATAACAGTTGGCTCTGTATTAATTAATCTTGCCTTTTTTCCGTGAATGTATTCTCTACTCGAGTCTAAAGCGCTTCACTGTCTACAATATGTCGTCCACAGTACAAAATACTCATTTAAATAAATGAACAAATGCTGGAGCTGTTCCTTAGGAAGCTTAAATCACAGGGTAGCTGACAGGTATAGATGAACACAGAAGTTCTAATTACTCTTTCTCCAAATAATATTTGTACACTGCGAAAGCTGGTACCTTCTTTCTTCACTTAGAAAAATATGACCGTAGAGAAACAAGACAAGCCACCTACTTTGGTATTAAGCACACTTAAGGAAAATCTATTTGGGGAGGCTTAAATTAATATTGCTATGAGTAAAAAATACAGGCTACTTTTCTGAAGGATTCTTATTCAAATATGCGCACATTTCTTTAACATCAATTCAATTTGGAGTTGTGATGACAATTGTTTGCATAAGAATACCGCTTCTGTTGTAGCCACATAACACGTTTCTATGCAGAAATGAGTGGGCCTTTGTACTCATCCTATGTAATTCTTCAAATATGCAAATGTTTGCCTGTTTGGAAGTATTTGCGTAGACAGGCATTCAGCCAAGGATTGAAGTGAGTTAATGTGTGTAGCAGTCCTTGCCAATAAAAGTTCAGAAAGGGCAGGAAGGCACTTTGTAAGTTTTCCTATATTCATAAATAATTTAAATTGGATGATTTGAAACATTATACACTACGTTCGTTCTCAGTGATGGAGCATTTAAAAATTAAAAATGTACTCAAATCTTGCTCCTTTATTTACTTTAACTGACAAAAATATACTTTTATTTAACCATGCAGAGTCTGCCAATAAAAATTAAACACTTTCCCCATAAGGCATATATTTTATTTTTTTAGTGATCAGGAATTTGAGATCTCTATGGTTATTTATGGAGAACAGCCTCCAAAAATGCTACAGGTGGTGCATACTACCCTTTCAAGCATTGCTCACAGGGTATGGTTAAAATCCTTGGCCTGTCGGTTCATATCGACTAGGGCCAAAGGCAATGCCCTTAGTGTTGTGAGTCTTTCTGCAGTGCGAACAGGGAATACTCACATGCCAGATTTGATGTGCAGTAATCCTGTCCATAATATTGCATAATACAGCCGCAGCCCATTACTTGTTAGTATTCTACATTCAACAATGCCATATCTGAATTTTAGATAAGGCTTTGGCACAGTAGTGCAGAAGTTGCACTAGCAGCATAACAGCAATATGTCACATGTGGCTGCAGTGTGGACTTATGCATCTCACACAAGTTACTCTAAAACCATGCGCGGCATCAGCACTGCTACTGCAAACTTGACTAGCTGAAGGCAGAGGTGCAGCAACCACAAGTCAATACTAACCATTGGATAAATTTGAAGGTCCATTCATTTCTAACCTTAGCTACAACAAATAGTGATTTCATACTCACATGTCCCAGGCTATAATAGGTAGAAGTAAGGCATGCTAAAGGCAAGGGTGACATGTCTCTGCAGCTTCAGGTTTAAATAAAATAGTAATTACTCCATAGGGTGGAGCTGTCTTTTTTATCTTTTGGAAATGCCTTCTTTATGTATCAAAACTCAGACTCACCCCCCAATTTTATCACATATATCATTTAGTGTCTAGATCGAAGCTGTGTCAGTTGGCCCAAAATAACTGTTTCTGCTGCTATCCTAAATTTAGGAGTAAATGCATCTATTTGCCCAACTCCTCTTCTAGAAATTTTATAAGTGTTAAGTAGAAATATTGCTACACAAGAGTAAAGCGCCAATGGCAGTCAATGGCCATGCTAAAATAGGACCAAACTGCAATTTTAAGCCAACACCGAGTCCTCTCATAGCAAATTTGAAAGTGTTAAGTAGAAATATTGCCAATTACGTAAAGCTATAGTGGCAATCAATGTCCATGCTAAACCAGAACCAAACTGCAATTTCAAGCTGACAGCAACTGAACCCGGTTTAAGTGCACCAACTGAGTTGGTCCCAGCGAAAATCATGAAGTCAGAGAGTTTGAAAAAGTTTCAAATTCCCACTGGTCTGGAGGAAATGTTTTCACAAGTTTCCAAACTTTCTTCTGGCGCCCAAATTATTATAGGACTACACTTCTAAAGTCCCCATGGCCTGGGGGGGGGCACTTAGGGAGCCACAGGGCCACAGCATGGTCCGCTCCAGGTCCAATTGCCACTTAGCAGCTAAATACTTCCAGGAAATGTCACGTGCAGCCTTTTCTCCCCTTCTAGCCACACCGAATGTTGGCCATCCTACCTCTGGAGCACTCCTTTGTCCTTGGTACAAGAGGCAGCATGTCCAGTCCTTCAGGGCTCAGTCACAGACTGCAGGTCCTTTTCTGTTTTTCCACAGGTCCAGAAAGTGTCAGGTAGAAGTACTTTGAGCCACCACATTAATGCCTGGTACCAGCTAGTGGATCAGGGTGACTTCTAGGCACTTAATGCCCAATGGATTAAAAATTATTGGGACCAACCCTACCCAATTGTTCAATAGTTCCCGTTTCCCTTACTGCTATCAGGCCCAAAATGCCCTGTTTGAGGGCATTATTAAAATGGAAAAAGTCTTTAGCCACACTAAGGGCCCAATTTCAATGTAGGATGGCCCTGAGTCCATCCGACATTGATTTAGTACTGGGACCGACCGCCCTCCTGCTGGCGGTCCCAACCCAGCAATTGGGATGCGACCGAACACTGTTCAGTCGCACTCCAATTCTTTAAAATGGGAGCATGCAGTCTGACTGGAATGCATGCTCTCATTCTAAAAAAAGAGGGGAATTTCATCCCTGCACCCCGTGGCAGGCATCTTAAGGTACCTTCCACGGGGTGCTGAGCTCAACAGCGGGGAAGCATAGGTGCCTCCTCGACCTCCAATTGGTGGCCCTGCACCCATTTGTGCCCTGCTTGATGCCTCCAAAATCAACTTCTGACAGCCTATCTGTGTCGGAAAGGCCGGCACAGAAAGGCTGTCTGAATCCAACATTGTAATCCCTCGGGTGGAAAGAGCCACACTTGAGATTACTGGAGGCTTTCCGAATGGCAGACGAGCACTCGGAGCCCGTCGGAAGTGATTCGGAAATACGGTTTAGATTCCTTTCCGACCAACTCCATCCAAATGGGTCGGTCAGAACTAAATCCGAACAGCTGATTACGATGCCATAGGAACTGTACGTACAACAAACACAGAGACATAAGTCTTGTAGTACAAAAAAAGGGTCCTTCAGCTGATAGATAGGAGACACACAAACCCTGCGCTGGAATCCTGTTCTCTCCCTTTCAAGTGAGCCCTAAATGTTACAAGTGGCTCAACACACCTGTTGAGCAGTAACTGACAGTGTATTGTCACAAGATGCCCACACCGCCCACTCCAAACATATCTATTTATTGCAGGTCAGAGAAGCTAGTAGTCTACTGCTGCTGCCTTCACCGTAATATTTAATTGTGAAGGGTGGTAGTGGTGGGAGAACATGCACTAATGTATGTCTTGTTTGTTATGCTGCCTTTGATTTTAGCTGTGAACAAATGCCCCTCACATCAAAAATCTAAGTTATTGTGCTGCATTTTTCAGCAACTACTGCTAAACTTTTTAACCTATAATACCACAAGGGAACCTAGACCGAATTGTGTTTTACTTAAGGGTTGTTCTGCAAAATACCTAAATCTTAGAAGAACATATGTTTTAATACTCTATAAACCCATCTAATACTCCTGTTAGAAAATTTGCTGGGTTTTAGTGCAATGATTATTGAAGGAGAGGAATCCCCATGTCTCGCATTATCTCTGCACCATAATCCGGTGATTATGAGTTCTCTCACCAAAATGGGGAATATCAACACAGATCCTGAATTATTGGTGCTTTTCCCTGATTTGATGGAGAAAAGCACTGAATGTTCTTCCTGCTCCTAGCAGATGGAAAGTGTCAGCAGGAGGTCAAATGGGGATCAAGGAGGGTGAGGTGGTGGAGAGGTGTGTCAGGGCAGCGATAAGGCAGCCTGAGGGGGGTATTGGTGGACAAATATACATTTTCATTTGTAGGGAATAAAGATTAGAAAAATATCCTTACAAGTCTCTGATATTGTAACCTATGGTCAAGGCCGGTAACCTAAATTCATCTTTTGGGACCAATTTTCTAGAAAAATACCTCCTGGCAAACAGAGTGTGTGGCAATCCATGTAAACGGCTGAAGAACCGAATAGCATCAGTACTTTGCACATTTTCTACATGCTCCACCTTTGTTTGAGTGAAGGTAGCAGATCAGCTATTATACTGAGACAGTGAAAAGGCCATGCTGACAAACTCTATTTTATACACCAGATATAGGGTATGGCCTCATGAAGTACAATGTAGTGGGACACCAAGTTCAGTAGGTCTAAAAATTTCTTGATCAACCCATTTTCTCCATCTACAGCCAGTGGCTTTAGGAAAAGCCCAATATCCCTCCCCAAATTGCAATAGCTGTACTCCTGCCTAAGTAAAGTGTTAAAAAAGTATGAAGAGGCTAAAACAAAATACTTCTTACCAAAGTTGAAGATCCATCCATTCACCTTCACCAACAGAAATGTCTGGGTGATATTGGCTGACTAGGCTGCGCATGATTTTGGGACCCGAGTTCCAGAAGGCCTGGTGGGCAATGCACATTACTTTGAAAGAGACTCTTTTTCGTACTGGTAGCCAATGAAGGCTGGTCAGTGCCTCCCTAACTGAGGTTCTACGGGGGATTTGCAGTAAGGTACGGGCCGCGCAGTTCTGTACCAACTGCAGTCTGTTCAAAGTGTATTCTGGGGCACCCAGGTAAAGGGCGTTGTTCGAGTCCAGACGTGACTGTATTATACCCTGTATGACTGTTTGTTTTGCCTCCATTGGGAGCAGGGGGAGAACCTTCTTCAATGTCCGAAGAAGTCCAAAGCAGGTGGCGGAGAGCTTTGTGGCCTGGATGTTAAAAGAGAGATTCCTGTCCAGCCACACCCCTAGGCTTTTGATGTTATCCTTCGGAACCGGGGGGGGGCCTAGACAGGTGGGCCATAATGACTTGAAGAGGGTCGGGTCAGCCGGGCCCAGGAGCATAAGCTCCGTTTTGTCCCCATTGAGTTTTAGCGATGACAGGGTCATCCAGGACTTCACCTCCTCCAGGCATTTTGTTAGACCCCCTGACAGAGGATGTTGGGCTTCCTGCGCTAGAGAGACCACCAGCTGTGTGTCGTCCGCATAGGATATGATCTTAACTCCATACGGACGAACTACCTCAGCCAGTGGTCTCATATAGATATTAAAAAGCGCAGGGCTAAGAGAGGAGCCTTGGGGGACTCCACACTTCAGGGGTATGCTGGAGGAGACTGTTTGTCCGTCAAACACCTGGAACGACCTGTTACTTAGGAAAGATTTTAGCCAGAGCCAGGCCTTGTCCCCGATGCCGACGTTTGACATACGGTTCAGTAAGGTGTTATGATTGACCGTGTCAAACGCCGCGCTAAGATCAAGGAGGACCACTGCCACTGATCCTCCTTGATCAAGGATTCTCCTGGACTCATCGACGACCATAAGGAGTGCGGACTCTGTTCCGTGCTTCGGCCTGAACCCTGTCTGGGTAGGGTCCAACAGCTGATTGTTTTCCAGATAACTAACCAATAGGAGGTTGATGTACTTCTCCGCAATTTTGCTCACCCAGGGGAGTAATGAAATCGGACGGTAGTTGGCAATCCAACACTTTTTGATATTTATCAGTGGCTGCTGACACAGCTGATTGGCCCTTTTAGTGATCAACTTGAATTATGCTGTTCTCAACTAGGTTTTATTATATATTGATAAATCTACTCCTGAATCAGTGGACTGTTTTCAGGAATGTATGTTAGTATAGGTGTCTTAGTTGGCTAATAACTCTTTAAAGTTCAAATCACACAAAACAGAGGTTTTAATCTTTCCTTCCTTTTAATTTTTGGCTTTCACATTTGGGATCGGCTCTTATGCTTACAATAACAATGCAAAATTTAAGTTCTCATTTTAATGATACATTAACTTTATCTGCTCATGTCAACCATGTGTCTACTGACTGTTTGACTTTGATTCACCCTTTGAACAAAACCCTACCACATCTACCTCCACATTATCGCTCTTTAGTGATCCAGGTACTAATTCCCAATTACCTGGACTACTATAATTCCATAATTGAAGAGCCTACAACATTTCAGTGAATCGGGAGACTGGCCTTACAATGGAACAGGGTGTCTCACCTCATGGGCACTAAATGGTCTTCGCTTGCTGCTGATTTCCAAATGGGTAAGCTTTAATTCCCTTTGTTTGGTTCAGGGGGCCCTCCCTGGCAGAGTCCCTCACTATCTCCAAAGCAAGTTTCTCTTCTGATTGCCTTCTTGAAATTTGTGCTCTTCTGATGTCTTTTTGGTTACCATTGCCAAGTTTCGCTCTGCCAAGTTGGATATGATGTCCTTTTCAGTAAAAGCCTCTCAACTCTGGAATATCTTACCACCTGCTCTGAGAAAGCTCAATCAGTTACTGCCATTTCATTAAGATTTGAAGACATGCGTCACAATGGGGCCTATTTATAATGTGCATTTTGTAGTAATACTAAGTAAATCTTCACTTTCACTTGTCCTGCATCTTCTCTGGGAAGATACACGACTTAGTAATAAATGTGGAAGGGACCAGGGGAGTGACTGGAGAAAAAGTAATACTTACTATCTATCAGGAGGGGTTTAGGGAGGTGCAAGGAGGGGTTTAGGAAGGTTTTGGGAGGGGATTAAGGATGGACATGCTCCCACCCAAAAAGAGTAAGTGCTTTGCTAGTCAGAAACTGCACTTCTAAAGTTTTTATAGCCAAAAAGGGACCAGCTCAGAGCTGGAGAAAACAAAGCACCACACAAGGCCAATCACTTGTACTGCAACACCCTCCCATGGAAAATAGTATGGGAAGGGACTTAAAATAATACCCTATAGGAAGTAATGTTAACTTAAAATAAATGATTTAAAATAGTTACAAATATAAATAAACATATTTTACATTTAAAAAATCTAAAAATAATACGTATTTACCATTTAATGATAAAATATAATTAAATTAATTTTAATTAATTCTATGTGTCATTGTTAATAAATATCAATGCATACAAACAAATCAATATTTACTTTAGGTGCGAGTTGATTTTCTAATTTAAACTTCAGAAAAATAATTTAAATTTACATTATTATATTTACTTTAGATAAACATTCAACTTCAAATGTAATTAATAGTGCTATAGCCTTTTTCCCTTTGGTCTATATTTAAAATTAATATATTTAACATACAAATATTTTTACAAATATTTTGGGGTTAAATAAACTTTTTTACTTTTACCTATAATTTGCCATAAGGAAACTCTGCTGTTGGGTCTATATCTCCATATTGTAAGGTACAGGAAAAGCTAAGAAGGTTTATTAACTTGAAAAAATAGTAAAACTTTTTTGTTAAATCTTAATGTAATTTAAATTAATAGATTTAATTTGAATGTAGCGAAATATAAAACATACTGTAGCATTATAGTTTTTATTTGACTATTTAATTAATGTTAGATCTAATAAATTAAATGTAATTATAATTTTGAAGTTTAAATTAAAATGTGCGAGGTGAGAGGTTTGCCACAGGGCCTTTTCTGAGCTAGGCCCTGTGGCAATTCCCCCCTATGCAGTTCAGCACAGCCCCCTGCTCTTTTCAATACATTTAATCTCGGGCCTTTTTAGGTTCCTGAAGGAGGAGCAGAATGCACTCCCTTTTCTTGTTTTTTACCTTTGGTCCAGGGAATGGCATCCCACTTCAAAATAAATACCCATGTGGTGCTCCCAGGACATAGCCACCTCTGGGGCTTCAGAATAAACAAGAGCAGAGCCCCCCCATTTGATGGCTCACCCCAAAACTTTCCTAATACAAACTACTCAAACAGTAGCACTTTTATGGCACGTTTCGTGGACATTCATCAAACGGCACCAAAGGTATTAGCAACTCAAAAAATACATTCCCTATGGAAACACGATTCTAACTTTAACCATGTTCACACAAAAAAAGTTAAAGAAACTTTATAGTTAGGTGAAAACATAATGTTTTAAACTCCATAAACCATGGAAAAACGTAACTATAGCTCACGGCTGAAAAAAAAGTGTTGCTGTCCCTGCCCCTTCTAAGGACATCACCCACATAAAACATATATATATAGCCCTTTCCTGACATTATTGTGCACTTCTTGAAGGAGCAGTGAGTAGCAGTGAATAGTAAATGGGCAGCACTGGCCGCTCATTTATTATTCACTTTATATATTTTTTGTTTTGTTTGTGGGTGTCCACTGGTGCATTTTGATTTTTCTTTTAAGAAAGGGTTGTGGGGGAGCCACAGGGCCCCCGTGCCCCTGCTGGCTCCTGCTCCTGGTGGGCTGCCCCGTTGCCCACCAGAAGATGCCACGACTTCTCCAATAGCTTTTACTTTTTTACTGGGGTGCCCACCTGGGGCATCGCACAGCACGTCCATCATTGGGGGCTTTTGGGGGAGGCCCTGCCAGCTCCCCTGTCTGCAACGATCACAGATGCATTGGGAGCCAGCATTGCTAAAATCCTGTAAGAGCAGTTTTCTTTTGCTCCCATGGGGTTGGAGCAATTCACAGCAATTTCCTGCCCAAGAGCACGGGCAAGAAAATGCTTTGTTCTTTCACCAAATGAGACCAGCTTTGGGAACCAGCCCAGTGGGAGAACCTTGCATTTTCCTGTCCGTACTGGTATGCAGGGAAATAGATGGTATCCCAGGGGTTGAGAACACTGTCACTGAGCCGTCCCCATGGATGGGGTCCCCAGAGTCTTTCCTGGCCTGTGAAGGCAGGCTGCGCAGCTCCCTTCCTCCATGGCCTTTAATGGCCCAAGGAGTGGGGCAAAGGAACCCCCTCACCTTCAATTACTCTACTGGCCCTGGAGGATGGAATCCTCAGGGCGTCTCCAGGCCCATTGAGGGGAGATACACGCCCCCTCCTCTTCAATTAACTTACTGACCCCAGGGTATGTGGTCCCCAGGGCTTTGTGGAGGCTGGAGGAGGGAGGGCATGCACTCATATCCCCCTTAAATTAATGCCAACTTGGCCCTGGCCCACCCACGAGGGTTTATTTTTAAAATCGCAAGAGCCTGTCCTTAGTTTATTTAATTTTGCAATTCAGACAGATTTTTCAGTGTGGAACGCACTACTGGCCTGAAAAAGAAGCGCGAATGGCCAAACAAGCATTTTTCCAAACATTCAAGGAATCTTGCTGAGTTTTTTTGTAACTCTTCAGAAACCTGCAGAGTAAAACTCCTGGAGTTCCGTCTTGACCTTTCTTGACCCCTGCGACCACATCACCCTGTCATTTTATATCTTTTTTAAAAACTTTGTTTTAGGACTCAGGACAGAGACCCGAATTCTAAGATTGCTGCCACCACTTCCTAGTAAAGGTGAAAGCAGCCGATCTGATCTCATCTTGAGATATTTCGGGATCTGCAGAGGCTTAGTATCCCTAGATATACAAAGTATTTGAGCATTTATTGCTCCAAAGCTACTGAACAGGTTTACACTAAAACACAAAAAGCACTGTTTCTAAACAAAGGTCTAGCTTTCTGCTAAATGTGGTGTAAATCTGTTCAGTGGTATAGCCTGTAGCTGTGTCTAAAGTTCCTATGGAAAAATGTATGGGGAAATTGCAGTGTGCATCTCTGCACATGAATACTCATACAAATCATTGTACCTGATCTCCCGCAATCCCTATTAATGACCCAACTTTGTTGAGTGCCTTGGGAGAGTGCAGCTAATGAGTGCCAGCCACCCCGTTAGCACAAAAGCATACAGAGGAGCCATGCCAGAAAACACAGGTGGAATGGGAGTGTGTAGCTGTGTAAGAGATAGAGTTAATTGATATACTTGTATCAAGGACTAAAAGCTGCGAAGGCCTTTAAAGTTTCTTTCATGATTGCCTGAGGAAATGGCAGTTCCTTCCAGTAGCCACAGTACCGCCCTGCACTTAGATGTCTAGTTCTTATTAAGAGGTTCAGAAAGTGAGGAAAAAACCATAAGGGCAGAAAAAAAACTAATTGGCAAGCTTGATAGCTCTTAATTAAAAATCCTTTCTGAATCAGGTGGAGGCAACATATAAGCAAATATCTGCTGGATACACATAATCTGAATGAAATCTAGCTGCAGAAATAGTGGAGCCAAAGTCAGAGACACAAATGGTAACAAATGGCGATGTATATGATGAAAAATAAGGTAAGAAGGCATTGTGTCACATCCATTTGGTATCAATTCCTCCTTATATATGTTTTAAATGCGGAATGAGATTACAGGAAAAAAAGGTCATATAAAAGGGAAGACATGCGTACCTGTTCAGGGGCATGGCATGCTTTCATCAAGAGTCGAACAATCACAAGTTTGACATCTCCTTTCCTTGGGCTTTTCCATACTCTGACTGCTGCCCTTAAGTGTCAATGATCTGTGCAGGGCATGGAGCACCGCTCTGGGTGACTGTGACTGCGGATATGCTTATGTAGTTTGGGCAGCATAAACACCTACCTGTGCACTGCACTCGCTCTCCAGAGACGCACTTCCTCATGACTTGGAAAACAACCAGCACAGACCCCGGGGCACACGTTCATCTTCCAACTGCAGGCTGACTCTTGCACAGATGTAGAAGTGTGTTGGCAAAAGCCTTTAACAATTCCAGTCTATGCAAGTTCATTGCTTAATTAGCCACAACAACTGTGGCCAGCCCTGCAACCAGGCTTAAATATAGCAGTGTAAGTTGTGTTAATTATATAGAGGAACACTAGCAGTGCAAATTCGAAGACAACTGCTGCAGGGGAGAGATATGTGTCTGCATGTAACTGATCCATAAGTATCAGATTGTAAATGTTGAGATCAGGTTTAGTATCATCAAATTGAGAGACAGTGCATGCTCATACACATGTGAATATGATTCTTGCCATCAATATGTGAGAAACAAGTCACCTGAAGCAAGGGTGAAAAGCTGATTTTGGATAAATGGAATTCTGAGATGGTTGCTGCCTAGAAAACATTATTGGGCCCTTCTGACATTGCAACAGTGCACCAGTGAAACAAGGGGCAATGGGGACATTAAAATGGCAGGAAGAGGGAACAGATATAGCTAAATATGAAAATAGAGGAAATGGAGATATGGAGATGAAGACATGGAGACCAAGTACTGCATGGTGATTGACATCACTTGACCATTAGCTCTAGATGCATGAATACGTATTTCCTTGGGAACCCAAGGATGTATAGTATAAAGAAATGTTTGCTGTTGCCTGAGAGTCTACACTGATGTGCCCTCCCAAAGCATGCCGCTTTGATTGTAATAACCTTCTCCCTCAATTACCTTTTCTCAACATTCAACCTCTTTATCAGATCCCCCGCAGTTTGCAACTCCATTCCTAGAGGATTGCCAGGTCAGTGTTGTGTTCCCCCATCTCCAGCTTGGCAGCAGCACACTGGCTGTGGTGCACCATACTGATCATTGGATTATTTTACTATGTAAGCTATGATAACTGCCTTCTCTGTCAAATACTTCTTTTATCTATCAAGTCCAGTTATTTCACTTTTGGTGGAAACACCCAGGGCAAACCAAATAGTGAATTGTAGCTGAGGAGGAACAAGTCTTGGATGGCATATCATCTGCATAGTTTTAGCTCATCACACAATTACATGTTGGCAGCATTTCTGGATCCTGATTTGTATTGTGTACATTTCTATCTGGGTAAATTTGCACACATAGATTTCTGTCTTCTGTCCAAGAGTAGATATACAGGAATGTTTACACATATAGCTCTTCTTGTCATGGATTTATTTTCATTTTTCTTTGTGGCAAACTTTCATTCATATGTACATTCTGATTTGAGATTTATATTATTTGTGATCACTAAACCTTTAATTTGATCAATACTGTGTGAATTAAGTCAGAGTGGAAGACCCTTAAATGGTGTTTTCTTCTCAGACCAATCACAATTTGTGGCATAGCAAGGAAGTGTGTGAACTGAATCCATAAACCTAAAGCACATATACCTCATATTGTAATAATGTATCAATATGTGTATTTAGGCATATACAATATTTGTACAGTAGTATAGTGCTGATTCGCACAAAAATATAAACAAAAATGTCATTAACAACAAAGTGTATCCCCTGCATGTTCTTAAAGCAATGCAGCCATCTTGATATCAGTCGATGGGGATCAGTTAGAGAATTTAAGGGAACAGATAAGATATGAGGTGGAACATAAGGAGAGGCTAATTTACTATCCAACTCTATATCGGCATGATAAAATGTGTGATACTTTTCAGCACATGCTTTTTACTACCCGTTATAGCTCGTAAAATATACTTGACTTAAATATTGATCATTCAACCTTGTTGTATTTATGATTCTATAGTACTTATTATACAAATGTTCACTACTGCACCTTGAGTGCAATTGTGCTACATAATATGTACACATTCATTAATGTGCCATTAGCACAATATATTTATAAGGTGATTAAAAAAATTATGCTGTTATCAGTCTGTGACTTCTTGTCTCTTTAGGAATAACATTGGGTAATTTCACACTGCTCAACAGATGTTGACAGCATCATTTAGACTAATCAACAGCTATTTCTGCAGACAAATTAATACAATACAATATGCTAAAAAGCACTAGACAAATGTTTTTATAGTGTTTTCTTGCATTAGAGTGATATAATATTTCACATTTACTTTAAAATGGGTAGCCAGAACATTGGATCTCATAAGACATACCCAAGGTATCTCATCCTAAAGATTTATAGCACATCATGGTTCAGAATTTGCAGTCTTTTCCAGACAGAGTATGATGTAATTTAGTTTGTCATGTAAAAATAAAAGTAGTGTAAGGAAATTCACGATGTAATCTCTAGTGTACCACTCTAAACCTTAAAAATATTCAGCTATGGAGCTGATTTACAATCCAGTCTGAAACCTGAGCCGGAAATGGCTTGTGGCTGGTCCTGCAGAGATTTCTAAACGTTTGGTTTTATTTACAAATGTTCAATGTTGAAAATCTTTGATCCTTGTAGGATGGCCAACAACCCTTAACTTACATTGTATATGCTATATTTTGAGAAGACAGACACAGCCAATTGTAGAAATTAGGACGTTTATTAGACAGCGTACAATGCCCACTGTCACATCCCAGCTCCTCAGCAACTGTCAGCTTCTTACGCCTCTTGGATTCCAAAACTCTAGAATCCAGCTGTGGAAGCATCCAGTTGCCAGGATTCAAAACTCCCCCCTTCTTTAATTAAATAACAAAAAGTACTAATAGCTGCTAGAATATAATTATTATATGTATACATCTAAATCAATTAAAGAACTTTTAAACTCTTCATAAATAACATACAAAATTTACAAATACAGTAAGTATGTTTTCACCATTTAGGTGCATAATCTAAGTGCATGCATTGCCTTCAAACAGCTTAGGACTTCGCCCACACTCAGGTGTGACGTTCTTCCCTACAGATCTTTGCCTTACTCTCCACTCAACACGTTCATTTCTTAAATCCAGAGCTCTCCTCAGTTAGGAACATTTGGCAAACCTTTCATCACCCTATTACAGACTCTCCTTGGTGTCAACAACTTGGCATAACATTTCATCCCCCTGCTACCCTGACACACCCTTTCATGTACACCATCCTCCAATTTCCTTCCTTTCTTTTCATTCCTTCCATTATATATCTCACCATATAGAGCTTGAAACCTCTCCATCTCCATCTTCCTATTCGACTTCCAAAAATTAAACTGTAGATACCTAGTCTTCACCCTCCTTGCTGGCTCCTTCACAGCTCATGGCACTATCCCTTCAGTTAGGTGAAACTAGGGCTTACCTGTCATTGAGTATGGAGTGGTCCTATGGTTCCACAACACATCTTTAACCTGGCTCCTCCAACAAATTTCAATTATCACTACCAACGGTAGGCTACCTCTCAACATGCAGTTAAAGTGCTTCATTAACCTCTTCCACCTACAATGGTACAATGTGGCCCTTCAATGCTTAGTTCTCCTTTTTTTTAGGAAGAACTCAAACTCTTCCAAAATTAAATTGGGGACCACTATGGGTCAGTATGGAGGGAGGACAACCCTCTCATTAGGACGCATGGTCACAAAAAGCAATCACCTTAGATGCCTTTACTTCATTCAAAAAATGCCACCTCTCAAAAAACAATCTATCATCATCATTGCATACCTTTCACCAATACCCAAACGCTCAAAGAAACCACATATTTCCAGTGCCAAATTTTCCCACCTGCGGATCAAAATCATGTTCAATGCTTGTTGTTCCTTCAACCCCAACAAGGATCTTCCCATTTCCCTCACATAAATCTTTCCCGTCACCTTCCCATCTCGAAATTCCACTTCAGCATGGAAATATCCTAAAACTGGCAATTTGTCCCCACAACATCCTTTGGGTTCCACATCTGGGGAGCACAATTCACACACATTCAATCCTTCCCTGTTTTAATATTTATGTTTTACAGAAGTACGCAGGATGTGTACCCAGGATGTGGAACGCACTCGCTATTGACCTCAGATGCAACCCCTCCTTCTCTTGCTTCAAAAAGGACCTGAAACTCCTTCTCCTCAACCAATACTTTACCGACCAAGTCAACCAACCTGGGCACCAATAACATTATGGACCCCCCCCCCCGCCCTCACTGTGACCTTCAAGGGTGGTGGTTATCTGACTGTTTCAACCACCTGCGTCTTTCTCCCCTCACTGTATACATAAGAATTATGTCTTTGCTTATATCTTTATGCATCCTCATGTCCTGCAATTTTTCTTTTCCTTTGCGTATGTAAAGCGCTCTGATACCCACGGGTCTAGCTAGCGCTATATAAAACTTTATAAATAAATAAATAAATAATAAATAAATAAATATAATTGATAGTAAATAGTGAGCCTGAATCAGCCAAAACATGTACCTCTTTGTCCTTCACCTTTCTTGCACATTTAGGCGAGCAATACTCCTCCTAGTCTCCTTTGGCTGGCCCGTAAACTGTGATTCCTTCACTTCAATCTCTCCCTCATCTTTTGATTACAAGTCCATCTCGTCCCCTGGTACTTCTTGTCCATTCACCAAAGTTACTGTTCTCCTGCACTACAAGTAGTCCACCATCTTGAACATATGAAAGATCTCTGAATCTACATGAAACAGCCAACCTTCTCAGAAATGCTACAAACTACTCAATAGTTTCCACCTGCAACTGTGTGTGTGAAAAAGAACGTGTGCCTTTCTCCCACAATGCTAATCTTCCTGCCGAAATTCTCTTCCAACCCCCTTATTGCAGTTCATTAATCATCATCTTCCTCCACATCAGACCCCTTGTTTATATTTTCCCTTCCATTACAGGTCTAGTCAGAGTCTTGAGAACCTTTCTGCCTTGCAGCCCAAGCAATGTTTCAAAAAGACTAAATTATGTTGGCAATGGAAACAGATCCCCTTATAGCCTCCAAATAGGTCTCAAACGTTCCCAAACCTTCACATCCCACACATGGAAGCCCTGAATCTTGTAAAAAGACTGGAGGTACAGGTGTTGATTGTGTTGCCATGACTGAACACCCAAGATAACACACAAACAAAAATAGTCAGGGCACTGACTAGACTTTATACCTGCATTACTTCAGTAGGTTCTCAAGCTAAAATTCTATGTTGGTACTGGTCAGGTGAGTTTATTGAGATTCACGAAACTACTGGTGTCTAACAACTGTGGATACCAGCAATGTTCCATCTATTAATGCAACATGCAAAACTTTAAAACTGTGTGCATCAGTGACTTTTCTCCACAAGTTGTGCACCTCAGTGACTTTACATAAATATCTGCGTGATTCACGTTGTCCTGGGTGCCACAGAAACAGAACCACTCTATCTCATTGCAGCATTTCTGTCATGAAAGACTGAACAATGACCATCAGATTTGTACACAAATCTTGAAATCTGCATAAAATATAGAAATTTGTGATTGAACTTCCTACCGCATGCAAGATGTGAAAAGTATTAGCAAGTCCATAAACAAACTCCCACTCAATACTTCCTCACCACTGTCTCACAGAAATGTGAATGTTCTCAGCACCATGTATCATTATGAGAAAACATTTTTTAGAGCTTCTGCACACTGCGCAGCCATCCACTTCAGTGTGGGTTTTAAAATAAGTATTTCATACTTTATGTACAACCCTCTGCATTGGCGTAGTTGTGATTCGAAATGCACACATCAGACTGCACCCGACCAGATCCAAAATGGCGACTCAATGCTGTGTTGCTCACGTCACCTTGGTTGCCATCGCTGCACTATGCTAACTGTGTCAGCCACTACACAGCTGCGCCTTGCCAAGCCCTGATACCAAAAGTGTCTTCACTGCTGCGATGCCCTTCACTGTGAACGCCTTGTCTCACACCACCGCTCAAGCCCAAGAGTGCGTATCTCTGAAGATTGGGCTGAAGACTCCCATAGTAATTTACCAGAATAACTTCCTTTGTCTCGTTTCCCTTAGGCCCTAAGCAAAGTGGAACAGCATGCACATCCAGGGATCCTTTGACTACATGAACCTGAGGCCCAAAACGTTCCTCCCATCACAGTGAGTCACGCACCAAAATGCCTTGTGCAGCTTTCAAGTATAACCACTTTGGCCAGCCCTTTATTGTGCTGAATAGTGTCTTGCACACACCAGCCACAGTTTGTATATAAACTCACCCATCTATTCCACTTTGACCATGCCCGCTACCCTCACTGTCAGTGAAATTGCTCTCCCACCCTCGCAGCTCCACCATTAGGTGAGGTTTCCCCCGAGCCCCTGCACTCTCGAGTGTTGGTGTTTGAGGCCCTCTCCACCCGCAGGTTATACCTCGTTCTCGTTCTCTCGCTCTGCTTTTTCTCTCCTGCTCCGTTTTACTTGTTTTTTCACCCTCATTTTTATCTCTCCCTTTTTACTCTACTTCTATCACTTTCCTCCACTTTTTTTGCACTTTTCTGTTTTATTCCTCTTTTATTTCACTCTTTCCCACTTTTTTGCCTGCTTTTCCCCACCGCTGCTGCCCCCGCGGCCCCTCCCATCCAGCACGACCAGCGTGACCGGCCCAAGCCAGTTCCCCTTCCCGCTCCCGCCTCCCAGCTGTCCAGCCCTCTCCGACTCCTACTTAATGGCAGCCGCTGTGTGGCCACGCTGCTGGCGCGCCACTGGCGCGCCAAAGGCAAGTCCATCTGTGACCTTCCGCGACCCGACCGTGACCAGCACCAGGAACCCTGGACCTCCTCACCACCAATGCTATGACCCAGTGGCACTCCACGTACTCAACCCAGGCCGCGACAACAACTGCAAGCAAGCATTACCAGCCAACACCCACGAACCCTACAGCTGTCACCACTGCTGGCACACCTGCAGCACCACCAGGAACACAGACGCAGCGCAACCTGCCCGCAAAAACACACCCGAACCGAAGACCCTGCAATACATCCTCCTCAATGTCCGATCACTCCACAAACACGCCACTGAAATCTGGAACCTCCTCGACAGCACCAACCTGGACGTAGCATTCTTCATGGAAACCTGGATCAACACCACCTCGGGACCGGGCATCGCCATCACCATTCCCCAAGGATACAAGATATCCCAGAAGGACCGCCCCATCCGCCTGGGAGGAGGATTCACCATTGTCCACAAATCCACCCTCCACCTGAACACAGTCCCCGACGAGCCCACAGACCTGATGGAACACCTTCACTTCAAGATACAGGCCAGCCCTACCACCACCACAGGGAACACTCATCTACCGACCCCCTGGACACTGCGGACCATTCACCAACTCTATCACGGACTTCATCTCCCCACAAGCCATCACATCCACCAACTACACCCTACTGGGAGACCTCAGCTTCCATCTCTACAACCAACTAGACCCCAACACCACATCCCTCCTGGACAACCCCCACAACATTGGACTCTGCCAGATTGTGACCACACCCACACACTCAGCAGGACACACCCTCGGCCCCCTCTTCACTACAGGAAACTTCATCACTTTCAGCCACACCACCGAACTCCAGTGGACAGACCATCGATGCATCCACTTCACCTTCAGAACACCCACCATCCATAGCCACCAGCACCTGCTCCCACGGAGAAACTGGACCAAAATCACCGACGACCAGCTTACCTCCTCACTTGGCAACTCTACCCTAACCAACGCTGAAGATTACGACCTCTACACCGCAGCCCGAACTCTTCACAGATGGATCACGGACAGCGCCAACACCATACCTCCTCTCAAGGAGAACAACAAACCACACGCCAAGAAAAGTAGGTGGTTTACCACCATATTTCAAGAGTCCAGGTGCACCTGCCGCCACCTTGAGAAGGCCTGGAGGAACTCCTAATCCACAGAAGCCCACAACAGCTTCAAAGCAGCCACCAACGCCCACCACCAACTCATCAGAAACACGAGGAAAACAGCAATCAAAGACAGAATCTCCACACATGCACACAACAGCAAAGAACTCTTCAACATCATCAAGGAGTTCACCCAACTCACCAGCGAGTCTACTGACATTCCTCCCTCACAAGACCTCTGCAAAAAACTCAGCACCTTCTTCCACCACAAAATCAAGAACATCAATTTTTTTTATTTTTTGCAGAGTTTTATATAGCACAAACTTGATCCGAATCCAATCAGGTATCAGAGCACTGTACATAGCACCAGTTACGTTACATGAGAAATGACAACTTCAATCAAGACAACCAACACACTGAACCATCACCAGCCACCCCGACACCCTGAAGCCAACGATTGACAGCTGGACAGCCCTCACCACCGAAGACACACTGAAGACGATGAAGTCAATTGCGATTATCCTATAAGCATGACCAGAGAATCTGGATTTCATTAAAGACACGGAGAATAACATTATGCATTAATCTTTTAATGCAGTCACAAGCAGCCGCACTACATCATAAAGAAATCAGTTCTAGAATGCAGTGAACAGATGGTATAAAAGGCATGAGGGGCAAACAGACTGCCTCTTTTAAATGAGTCGAAGCAACAAAAGTTCCAAAAGGATGAGATCCAACTTGATCTTGAAAGTGATGAAAACAGGAGTCCGAAGGGAGGAAACGAGTGAGGAGGAATCAAAGATGATGAGAATAATCCATCAGGTGGAGTTATCTGGAAAGAAGGAGGAAAATGTTAAATAGATCATAAACTCAAGCAGTAAAGACAGTATAATCAAATGCATACAATAATAAACATGGCAATAAGTACTCTGTCCAAGGGAGGGACAGGTGGGATAATGTTAGCCTCTGTGTCTTTAATGATATCCAGATTCTCTGGTCATGCTAATAGGAGAATCGCCATTTCATTAGAAGACCAGAGGCTACATTATGCATGTTGGTAGCCTTGAAGGACAACATCAGACATATGCTCGATAGGTTTACAATAGTGATGAGCAAAAGTGGACGCATTGGACCAATCAGCCGCTTTTAGGATATCATACAACTTACCACCAGACCAGAAAGATGTACTGGCCATAGCACCTCTGAGAGAGTGGGCTTGGAATACCAGCAAGGCTCATTGCGGACTTGACCCATCTAGCTATGGAAGAAGAAGCAACTGGTTTAAAGGGTTTAACGAATGAAATAAGGAGTTGATTAGCATCCTGAGGGCGAACATCTATCTTTCTAGAGTCACACTCTTTCATACAGTCTACAACACAGAGTCTTTTGCACAGATCAAAACGAGGATAAAAAATAGAGTCTGACATAGTTTTGGTCCTTCTAAGGATTTCAAACTTAACGCCATACATATCATATGATCTATTAGAAATATCAAGACATTTTACATCAGAAACTCTACGACAAGAAATTAAACATAAGAGAGTTGCAAGTTTAATGGGAAGACATTTTCTATTAAGTGAAGCGTTATCAGGCCAAGATGAAAAAAGGTCTAAAATAGCTTTAACATCTCACAAGGATTGGTATTTAGGTCTAGGAGGTCTTTTCAGTCTAATATTTTTCAGAACTGTACAAATGATAACATTCTTACCTACCGTCTTACCATTGACAAGGGAGTGCTCCGCAGAGATTGCTGATCTATAACAATTAATAGATCTATAGGAAAGGCATTTGTCAAATTGTTCAACAAGAAAATTAACTATATTGACGATACGAGCCTCCACGGGATCCAAGTACCTCTCCATACACCAACAAAACCATTTTCTCCAATTGTTATTGTACCTATAGTGTGTTCCTGGTGCCCAGGATTCTCCGAGGAGAGTGAGAGCTGTTGACGAAAGGCCAGACAATTCGTTGGATTGTCTGACACTTTCCAAGCAAGAAGGTTCAAATTACCTGAAAGAATTAGGTGGTGATCTTCTCTGTCTGCATTTGAAACCAGACCCTTGGCCGCTGGAATTAGGAAGGGAATGTCGCAAGACAATTCCAGGGTGGTCGGGAACCATGCCTGAGAAGGCCAAAAGGGCGTTATCAGGACCAAGAAGCACTGGTCTTGTCTCACCTTCTGCGGAACTCTTTGGATCATGGCAAAGGGAGGGAACGCGTAACCCTGAAGGTGAGACCAGCACTGGAGAAAGGCATTCACCGCAAGAGCGCCCGGGTCCGGCATCCAGCTGAAGTATTTCGGCAACTGGTAAGTCAATCTGCTCGCAAATAAGTCCACATCCAGATGACCCCAAAAGCGAATCAGAGCGTTGGAAACGTTCATATTGAGTTTCCAATCGCTGAAGTCTGAGAGGAATCTCGAGTTCCAATCTGCAGAAAAATTCGAATTTCCCGGGAGGTATTCTGCCTTCAGGAAAGTCTTGTGTTCTAAGCAAAACATCCAGAGCTTCTTGGCTAAATCGGAGAGGTCTGCTGATCTGGTACCGCCAAGGCGGTTGATATAGGAGTCTGCGGAGATGTTGTCCATCTTCAGGATAACGAACCTGCCCTGGAGTGAGTGTTTGAAGCTCAATAGGGCGTATAAGCCTGCCATAAATTCTAAGAAGTTTATATGATGGGAGGACTCCGCAAGAGACCATACACCACCCGTGTTTTGATTGAGGAAGTGAGCACCCCAACTGTGAAGGCTCACGTATGATTCCAGAACAAATTCTGGGTCGAGCCGAAGATTGCTTTGGCATTCCAGGCATCCAAATTCTCCAGCCACCAAGAGAGTTCCGACCTGGCTTCCTGATCTAAGGTTACGAGATCTCCGTACCATAGACCAGACCTGAGGGCTTTCCCTTTTATTCTCTGAAGAGCACGGTAATTCAGAGGTCCTTGAAAGATAGCTTGAATGGAAGAAGAAAGAAGGCCCAGAAGTCTGGCTAACAACTGCAGGGTAAGAGACTCTCGTTTTAGAACAGACCTGATCTCTTTGCGAATTTTGGCAATTTTCTTGGTGGGTAGAAGGAGAAGGCATCTTGAGGTATCTACAGTGAAACCGAGGCGCTTCATGGATTTGGAGGGGGTAAGGATTTAATTTTCCCGGTTTATAATGAAACCAAGACTTTCTATAAGATCCATGGCAGTATTGAGGTCCTTTAGGAGCTGTGAATGGAGTTGGGACATGATGAGGATGTCGTCCAGATAAATAATTAAGCGAATACCCCTTTCTCTCAAAAGAGAGACAATAGTTCTGATAATCTTGGTGAAACACCAAGGGGCAGAGGAAGGACCGAAGGGGAGAGCCTGAAATTGGAAGAGACGGTTGTTCCAGATGAACTGAAGGAAGGGTTGATGATATTGGGCCATAGGGATGGTAAAGTAAGCGTCTTTTAAATCCAGCTTGACCAACCAGTCTCCCTCTAGGAGGAGGTCCCTCAGGAGGTGAATACCCTCCATTTTGAGTGTCTGTAAACTAGGTACTTGTTTACTTCCCGAAGGTTTATGACCGGTCTCCAACCCTTTTCCTTTTTTTGAACGAGGAAAAGAGTGCTGACAAACCTCTTTAGAGACCATGGGACTTCTACCATAGCGCCCTTTTGAAGCATGGAAGCGATCTCCTCTTTGACAATCTTCTGATGGTCCTCCGAAAAGATCAAAGGTTTGAGGGCATGCATTTGAAAATGGAGATCCAGAAAATCTATTCTGAAACCTTTAACGGTCTCCAGAACCCAGGGGTCTTGAGTTAGAGGTTTCCATATATGATAAAAGTATTCAAGTCTGCCCCCTACCTTTGGGGGGGAAGAAGAAGAAGGAAGAGGAGGACTTACTTGGAAGACTGGTGTTGTTGGTTGTTCCACGGGATCTGTAACCTCTGTTCCGTGAACCTCTCCCTCTCTGAGGATAGAGTTGATGGTTGGATGGGTAGAAGCCTCTACCTGTGCCTCTGAATGTTGAGAAGGGCCGTTGGCTGCCACGGCTGGAGGAACGGCCCCTTCTTCCAGTCTGTCCGAAAAGGTTGGTATTAAAAACACGTTTCATATTGGCCTGGGCCTTGTCAAGAGCGGTAAAGGTGGAGACATATTTTCCTATTGATTTAATCGCCAAAGAGAAGGCCCCTGGGGTTCTGAGAGGTTTCTTTTTCAACCAAATCACCCAACTTGGGGTTGATCTTGGTGAGGATGGTTCTCCTCATCTCAATGTTGAGGCTGGAAATGGCATTGCCGAGGAGGACAAGGGCCCTATGGCTCCAACCTCTAATGAGGTTGATGTCAAGAGGGGTGCGAGAGATATGAGACTCTACTGCCAAGTCTAAAATCCTGTTGAGGGGGCCAAGGATGTCGAGGAGGCGATCCTGGCAGCCCTTAAGGGCTCTCTCTAGACCTTTCCTTGGGTCTTTGCCCAATTTAAATAGAAATTTAATTAAGTCAGGGTCAAGGTTGGGAGTGTGACTTGAATTCCTGAGCCATCTTTTAATAAATTGTGCAACGTGGTCCTGAGGGAACCATTTTGAGCTATTGGGGTAGGAGATGTTGAGAGGGGAGAACATTTCCTCTCCCAAGGGGTTGAGGATAGCATATTTAGAGGAGGATGGAGAGTCATCCTCAAGTTGGTTGCTGAAATCAAGGTCTTCATCATCCAAATCGAGGACAAATTCATCGTAAGGGTTCTGGAAAGTTTCCTCCTCTTCAGAGTCAGTGTCTGCATCGTTCTGAGCACTATTGTAGTTTGTGCCGCTAGGGACACCCATCAAATTTGTGCCGCGAGGGAAACCCATTAAAGTTGTGCCGCGAGGGACACCAGTAACATTCGAGGTGCGAGGACCTCCCACAATGTCTGAGGTGCTAAGACCTCCCAAACCAGTTGAGGTGCTAGGACCTCCCATAGTGCTTCTAGAAAGAGGTTCAGAATGTTTAGACTTTTTAGTCTTCTTGCCTTGGGTAACGTATTGAGGATCACAAGTAAGGGGGTCATCAGGGAGCTCATTGTGATCGAAGGCAAGGGGTCACTTTGAGGACATCACCTCTTTAAGGGTGTCTAGCATGCAAAACCTCATTTCCTTCTGAAGGAAGTTTTTAAAAGACTCATTGGTGGGAGCAGGGGAGCTAGCAGTGGCATCATCAGACTCAGAATCAGACATAGTGTTGATTAAAGCAGTTGAAGAGGTCTGCACAGTTTATAAAAATGGGCAAAACTCTTTATAGTATTGAATATTCTGTCTTTCCCCCTTTTTTTATGAAAGGTGTGCAAAAAACTGGGCAAGGAACATTAATTCAGGGAGAAAAAACAGTCTCTAGTGATCTCCGGCAGCAGCTCAGCTGACGAGAGCGATGTAACTGACAGAATCGCTCGAGCTCAACTGCTGCCGGAGAAGTCAGTTAGAGGAAGAGCCGTAGGCAACAGTGGCACGCAGCGTCGTCGTTGCTAAGGGGCACTCATCTGGGTAGACGCGCTCGGAAGCCGGTAGCGAGCGCATTCAAAAAATTTAGGGAAAGTGACGCGCAAAACGAAATCAAGCAAAATGAGCCGTTCGGAAGAGTATGGCAAGCTAATTAGGGGCGGAAAGAGAAAGGGTGTCCGGAGAACACGCGGCGCCCTGGAAAAACGAGTGCGGGCCCGCCCGAGGCAGGGGGACGATTTGGTGAGGAAGGGGAAGGGAAGGGCGGGTAGAAACTCGATAACCATAGATTAGAAATTGAGGGGGAGGAAGGGTGGGAAGAAACCCAGGGAAATGCAAACTTCTTTAAAAGGGTTAAAGTTTTATGTGCAGTACAGTACAAAGAGTCGGATAGGCTGAAAGATCAGGCAATACAGTCTAAGCCTATAAGGTAATACTAAAATTGTTAGAAAGTACAAAACTTTCTGTTCACTGCATTCTAGAACTGTTTTCTTTATGATGTAGTGCGTCTGCTTGTGACTGCATTAAAAGATTATTGCATAATGTAGCCTCCGGTCTTGTAATGAAATCCACTCCTGGGCCCCCACGGAACCCTGCCCCCACCACACCTTCAACAGAGCCACCAACACCATCGCACCCATGCTCTGACACACCATCATCCGCTCCTTAGCGAACACCTCCTTCCCCAACGGATGGAAGTATGCCGAGATCAACCACCTCCTGAAGAAGCCCTCGGCAGACCCCACCAACCTCAAAAGCAACAGACCCATCTTCCTGCTCCCATTCCCAGTGAAAGTCATTGAGAAAGCCATCAACAGCCAACTCACCACCTTCATCGAAGAGCACAACATCCTAGACTCGTCCCAATCTGGCTTCAGAAAAAAACGACAGCACAGAAACCGCCCTCCACGCCGCAACAGACAACATCCGATCCCTACTGGACAGAGGAGAAACAGTAGCGCTCATCCTCCTCGACCTCTCAGCGGCCTTCGACACACTCTCCCACAGCACCCTAATACGCAGACTCCATGACGCAGGGATACCGCCCTCGACTGGATCTGCTCTTTTCTCTCCGGCAAAACGCAATGTGTCAGACACACCAACCACCTGCAGAGTCCCCTTGGGGTCCTCCCTCAGCCAATGCTCTTCAACACCTACATGGCTCCGCTCGCCCCTATCGTCAAAACCTAAGGACTCAACATTGTTTAATACGCAGGCGACACCCAACTCTCTCTCCCTATCCAGCGAACCCAATGCAGCCAAACACAACTTTCAAGAAAGCATGGAAGCTGTCGCCAAATGAATGAAAAGCAGCTGTCTACAAATCAACTCCGATAACACTGAAATACTCATCATGGGCCCACATTCTGATGCCTGGAATGATACCTGGTGGCACCCCGCCCTTGGAAGCCCACCAACCCCCACAAACCACGCACGAAACCTGGACATCATCCTGGACTCCAAGCTCAAAATGGACCGCCAGATCAACTCAGTCGCATCTCCTGCTTCCACACCCTCCATCTCCTATTTAAGAACTTCAAATGGATCTCCCTTGAGCACAGAAAAACCGTCACTCACGCCTTCGTCACCAGCAGGCTCAACTACCGCAATGCACTCTATGCCGGAATAAACAAAAACCTCACCCTCAAGCTACAAAACATCCAGAACACCACAGCAAGACTGATCCTTAACCTGCTAAGACACTGCCACATCTCCCAGCACCTGTGCACACTCCACTGGCTCCCCATCGAGACTAGAATCACCTCCAAGATCCTCAACCACACACACAAAGCCCTCCAAAACACCGAACCAGGATACCAGAACAGCCGACTCAACTTCCATGCACCACAAAGAACCCTACGATCAACCCATTTCTTCTATGCCGTGGTTCCCCACACCAGAAAGACCAGATCGGGAGGCCACTCCTTCTCCTTCCTTGCGGCCAGAGTCTGGAACGCCCTACCGCTCCACCTCAGACAGACAACAGCACTCCTCATATTCACAAGAAACATCAAAACTTGGTTCTTCGACAGACCCCCTCCTAGATGGACTAGAACCTGCTCCTCCCTTCTTCCCCGTGCCTTGCCGTTACGGGTGAGTAGTCGTGCTAAACAAACATGTGATTGATTGATTGATTTTGCGTGCCATAGTACGGTCTCACAGGGTGCCAGGGTTCATACGTCCTTCAGCAGTACACTGACAAGTTCTTGAGTAGATTCCTTAAATTCTTCCCCTCCCCTATGTTCAGGTCCTCAGCATCCCATCCTCATCGTCACTTATGAGATGACCGATGCAGTCAATTGTAGAAAATATGTTTATTAGGCTGCCTACAACGACCCATGTCATATCCCAGTTTCTCAGCAGATGCCAGCTTCCCCTGCTTCAAGGATTCCAACACTCTAGAATCCAGCAGTGAAAGCATCAAGTTGCCACGATACGAAACTCTATGCATGAGAATATAATGTCTTTTTAGGTATGCAATGTGATTTCGCTTTTTTTTTTAATCCAGAAATTTGACCACCTATTTAGCCTTATTTCTTATAATCCTACTTGTCCACTAATAATATAAATTTCCCCCTGCAAAACTCATTTCTAAGCCCCATTGAAAAATGGGGGTGCGCCCTTTCCCTTTTCCACCCACATGTAATCCTGTATTTCACTGTTTGTTTCCAGTACGTATAATACCATGCAACAGTTGTTTGAAAAGACACAAAGGGCATCACATATAGATTGGTGTGTTGGCCTTATTAAAATGTTCCCACCATAATGGTGGTATTTTCTCTAAAAGTGTCCTTGATCAAATATTTGGATTACTTTTAGCAGAAGCAGAAATATTCTGGCACGCAATGTATCCTCACTTCAATTTTTGCCATGATGACTCAAGTAAATAAAGCACTGCACTCAACAGCTGCTCATATTCTGTTTTTCTTGTGCATTCACAGTAACCTTTTACTGAAAATGAGGTGATTCACAGTAAATGTTTACCCCAACTGGCACGTAATTACACAAAGGGGTGTATAGGCATACATTTGGTAATTTTGAGTAACAAACAAAATGTGAAATTCCTGAATTTACATGAATTACACCAATGTGATTTAAATTTCATCCAGGTCTAGTTATGATGGTCCAGATTATATACCAAAGGCAATGTTTATGACCTCACAATATATACAAATTAATACCAACACCTAAATCAAAATAAAAAATAATACATCTATCGGAACTGTCGCATCTCCTTCCACCAACCAAACAGGCACACAAATGAGGAGGACTGGCTTTTTCTTATATCGCTCATTAAGCATAGAATGGTCTCACACTCTACAATAGTGCCTCCTCCTCTCTTCTTGAATTCCACAAGAAACTGAAGATCTAGCTTTTCAATTAAGCAACTTACCATTGGCAGGCCAAGATGCACACAGATGCTCAGTGCCTCTATATCCTCAAGGGTGATATTTCACTTTACAAATACACATACCATGACTTTACAAATAAGCAGAACATACATAATCAATCCAAACAATGATATAGCATTCATAGTCAATTGTTAAAGGAGTAAGAGTTTTGTGATATGTAATCACATCTGTAAGATGACGTACAACATTTATAAAATATAAAAAGACCTACAACAACTCCAGTCAGACTTACAGAGAGTAATACAAATCACCACAAAATTGGCTTGGAACAATTGGCCTAACAGAACTCCTGAAACTAATAGACACAATCACACTCAAACTACTACCTACTACGCATGACTGACAGCATACACCCCAACCAATGGGTCCTGCAACAATCTCGCTACCCCATACGTTAGATGGCATTCTATACCATACCCCAACACCTCCACACGGCCCATCAGACTGAAGGATACACTATCAGGCAGCAAAATTCACTCTCTTCTCCTCACTTGTAAAGTCTACACACCACAGTAACTCGACAATCTGGCTCCTAACCAAACAATTCTCGTGAACCCACATAGAGAACCTAAACCCAACTCTAGAGACGTAAACAAGGCAAACCTTAATCTTGTTACCCTCATACAGACTACCTCTGTGGACGCCAATCCACATCCGAAATGCATACTACTCAATTGTGAATCAGCAATAAAACATGCGGCTGACATTGGTGACCTCATCCTGGCTCACGAGCTTGACCTAGTAATCTTGACTGAAGCATGGTTAAAAACCTTCTCCGCACCAATCCTTGACATATTATTGCCTCCTAGCTAAAATCAGACAGACCCAACAGACCAGGGGAGAGCATTACCTGAATAAACTGAAACAACCTCGCAGAGAATCAATTACAAACCATTGTGCTATCCTCCAATGAATATCTATGCCTAAACATTTCGAGCAACAACAGGCCTCGATGCAAACTGCACATGAACTACCACCCACCAGGAGACAACCTCCCATTCATCGAACAAATTATGAAAATCATCACTACCAACGCGGGACAACACAGCACCCAAATCTCCCTTGGAGATTTCAACCTAGAGTGGACAAACCTCAACCTTATACAAATCTGTGACAGTCCTACACACAACCTGGGTGCAACCTTGGATCTAATCATTGGTATGGCCTATTCCATTCAACTTAAAATCCTTTTCCACTTGTGACTTTGACAGACCGCTGGCGCATCACCTTTCCCATCTCTGAATCGGTTAGGACATACAATGCTCAACTAAAGAAACCCAAACTTTGGAAAAGGAGCACTTGAGACATAAACCATAATGAACTGACATCTTGCCTCCTCCAGTGGACATGTTTGATGTCCATGACCTCTCTGACCACTACAACAACTCCATGACGAACATTCTGGACACAGTTGTGCCCTTGCAGCTAAAAAATGATGTCCACTAAAGGCTCAAATCCATGGTTCAATGGCAGCTTAAATGAATAAAGATGCAAGCTGAATTTGGTTGGAGACTCTCACCATCCCAAAGCACCTGAGAACAAACACATCAGAAACTCTAAAGCACATTTCTTTAGAAACCAACTAGACAAAGCCAGAAACCACCCAAAAAAACTGTTTGAAATTGTCAAATTACAATCTAATAGACAACCCAGCCCTTCCACTATTGGATCCAATCTACAACCAAACTGCGAGGAATTTGCCACCTTATTCCTGTTAAAGATAAAAAAGATTAAAAGTTGCCATCAAAAAGCAACTGAACACATTCTGGTCCCAACTCTAAACAGCCTCATCACTACTATCATAGCTCAGCCCCCACATCAACCAAGACATACCCTCAGCAATAACGCTTCGTGGAACACACTCAAAACTTGTGATGAAAACATCATTCTTAAAATTCTATCAACACTCAAACCGTCAAACAATTTCTGAGATACTTTGCCATCTAACTTCTTCAATAAGATTAAAACATCCATACTCCCACTCTGGACCAAAATAGTGAATGCTTCATTGCTTCAAGGCGCTATACCAGACCGCCTACAATCTGGGCAGCTTACCCATATTCTGAAAGAACCCACAGCAGATCTTGCAGACTCAAATAACCCCAGCCCAATATCCACCATTCCAACTCTGGCAAAGTTACTTGAGAAATGCATCCAAGTCCAATTATGTAAACACACAGAGCAATTCTGACTGATAGACCAATGTCAATCCAGAGTCCGTCCGGACCACAGCACTGAAACAGTCCTTGCTCACATAGTTAATGATGCATTAAAATTGCTAGATCAGAAGGAATGTTGCCTTCTTATCCTTCTAGACCTCTCCTCAGCTTTCGATATGGTCAAACATGACAGTATTCTTGACTTACTTGAACGCTGGATTAGAGTATCTGGGACTGTTCTAAACTGATTTACTTTGTTTCTCCACAATAAAACTCAAAGAATCAAGGTTAACAAGTCCCTGTCCAATACCACTTCAGTCACATTAGGGGTCCCACAGGGTTCCACCCTTTCACCTACTCTCTTTCACCTATTCACGGAGTGTTTAATTGAAATGATCAATTATCCAATACCACATGTACGCAGACAATACCCCACTATACCTAAAAATCTCTTCCCCTGAAGACATCCAATGCCGCAACATAACCTTGCAAAAGATCCAGAACTGACTGACCCATAACCACCTCAGACTAAATGTACCCAAAATCAAATTCCTCTTAATCACCCCACCCAGACAATCCCTCAATATCGAAGAATAGATGAAGCATCTAACAGCCCTTAACTGCCTTCTGCACATTATAGAGTCCACAAGATCTCTGGGAATAATCATTGTCAAGAATCTTAACATGCAGCAACACATCAGTTCAGCCACCAACTTTAAAATAAATGTACTTAGAAAAATAAAGCCCTTCCTCCCAGTTGACAACTTCAAATCAACAGTTAAAGCACTAGTGATCCCCAAGGTGGACTATGGTAGTGAAACCCTTTATGGTTTGCCTAGATCCAAGTTGGCTCTTCTAAGATCATCCCTCACCTCTGCTGAAAGGCTCATCACTGGATCCACAATAAACAACCACATCACTCCTGATCTGAAGCCACTGAACTGGTTCCGATGTGAGACAAGGGTACAGCTGAAAATTGCTTGCATGCGCTATATAGCCCTACCACATCAAAGTACTTATCTGAAAAACTAGAGCTGTCTGGTGGCTGTGGATCACCTAGAGGCTCCAACAAGTTATTGTTGAAACCTGAGACATTTCTAAAAAAACACCTACCACAGAGCTTTCTTAGAAATGACCCAAGAAAACTGGAACTACTTGACCCCTGATATCAGACTGAACCCTTCAACTGCATCATTCAAAAAAGAAGTTATTGTGCTTCTGATGAACCCATTACTTATTTGCGGGCACTGAGATATCACATTGTCTGTTTTTTGCTCGCTTGCTATGTCCTTGTTTATTATTTATTGTCCTTGCCTGTTTTCCTCTATGCACAGTCGGCATATATGTTTGTTGGTTGGTTTTACATGCTTCTGCTTGCCCAACCATTTGTAAAGTGCTCTGATGTCCTCTAGGGTCAAGTTTGCGCTATATTAAACTTATAAATAATTACACAATTGCTTCTTTTTCATTTAGGGTGAGGTCGTGAGCATCAAATTTGGTGTGATAGTTTTGGTTTGCATGCCTGTTGAGTGAGATATGGATTGTGCTGCTAACATGCAATTTTTCAGCTTTAATTCATCACCATAACATACAATTTGTGTGTGTGTCTGTGTGTGTGTATAACCCATGTTGTGAGTACCAGATCTGTCCTCATAGTGGGGGAAAGCCCTGACAGAATCTGGCAAAAATGAACATGTCTCCCTAGTGTTTTTAGAAACATTTAAGTGAGTGTATTAAAAAACTAAAAGAGCAGTTATATTTGCCTCAGCCTGCTTTATAAACTACCCCATTATAAAAGTGGAGTTAGAATACTAAATGTACACTTCATTATAGTCAATATGTGTTGTGTGTGTGTTCACTAGAAAACTGGAGGTTAAGGTGATGTTATAGATAGGTGTTGAAACAACACAGAAAATACCATTTAAACATCAAAAAAACGAATTAAAGCTCCCTAGTCATAGTTCACTGAGCTACCTCTATGTGCACATCCACCATGCACTTCTTATGACCAGAAATATTGCATAATCAATGACATGCTAACTGACATTAATGACATAAATTATGAGATTTAAAGTCACATTTCTGATGACATCATTGATTAAATCTCGGACCACATTGTCGAAGCTACTGCTTCTCAATTTACTTTAAAAAACACTAGATCATATAAAAAAAAAGTAAACCACTCACAATCATATATAGCATATATGCACTGTGTGTGCTTGTGCATGTACAAAATATAAACAATATGAACCTGTAGAAAAGTCTGATTCAGCATTGTAAATTTTATATTGTGCACACTTTAGCTGCCAGTAACCTTTTAAGTGCAAGCAGTACTTCATTTAAAGTAACAGTTTACAGCTTAAATCAAAGACCTGTTGCCAAAATATATGAGAAAAACTAAACCTTCTCCTCACAATACATTATTCACGTTATATGCTAATGTCATGTAGTGCTGCAGACAATTTCTATTTCAAATAAAATTTGTCAGGTTCAGGTAATTATTTCCAGAAGTTCAGTGGATATTTTGAAAAATACATAATGCATGGGCGTCTAACAGACTTGTTAATTTGAAGTATGGTTAGAAGCATTGTTCTAATATGTGCACCCCTCTGCTCATTTCAGGAAAAAGTGTAGTGTAATTTTACAAATTACACAGGATTTTCAATATGGCTGGACTTTATGTGGCTTTTAAAGACTAATGTAAAGTTATTAAGCCACTCACCTAAAATTATTTGATGAGGAATATTTAAAATTAAATGTCAAATAAGGAATTTAAAAGGTACCTCTTTACAAGGTAAATAACGACAAAACACTATTATTAATGGTACTTAAAGTTTAATGAATTGCTGAAGACATTACGTTTCTTACACACCTGAAATAGAGGTAAAAAGAGCATACTATCTACTAAATGTAAGTGATATCACAGATATGCTTTTTGTCCTGAATGTTGCAAAAGGTTATGACCAATAGCTCTACAGAGGTGAAAGAAAATTGAGTCTCAATGCGTTTGTTCAATACCATTTAGTATGAAAAGTGTATATCAAACTGCCTCATTCACTGGCTGATGTAATCAGCAATATCATCATTGATGTCAATGATGCTATTTGAGATGTCATCAATAATTTCATGAGTGATATCATCTAATATTTCATGAATGATGTAATATGTGAAGTTATAAGCAGTGCATGGTAGTTACCTCAGTAAACTATAACTGGTGCATTTCAGCGGTCCATTTTCTCGGCCCCCATTTGATGAAACACAGCAAAACATTTGAAACGGCAGCTGAAGTGAGTGGCAAACTAGTTTTGAACATTTTGTGAAGATTCATTAAAGGCTCCGAAATTATTAAGAAAACAAAAAACTCTTTTCCTATGGTAAGTAGGCCCAGCAATAACTACCAACTGGAGACTGCCAGTAGGTAAAAAATATATCTATATACATACACAGATGAATGTGGACTGTTTTAGAGACATTAGCCAAATGTAAACAATCATGAATTTATACTATGACTTTATCTTCAGTGCTCTTAATGAATTCTTTTTAAACATTTACATACCAATGTCAAATGCAGCCATGTAAGAATTGGTGGGGAGAGAATACATTTTTTAGATCGGCATTTCAAAAGTAACAATTAGTATGTTGTCGACATCTATGATTGTATTTATTAGCACTTGTCACTTTAAGAAAACAGGTTAAAATGGTAGATTGAAGCCGCGGCGCTTGACGTGATGAAGGCCTGGGAGGGCTGAAACGCATCATATATATAGACAAAACCATACATCCATTTGTGTCTGAACTGACCATCTGGCTTTGTGTTCTGCAATATATTTTAAAGGCTACTTTTAATAATGCTACCAGACACATTATGCATTCAGCTGTCAAACACTCACACACTGAGCCACCTACACAGATTCGTATTCTAACGCTCTGCTATAACTCCTGAGTTTACGTTCTGTGCATGATAAAGTTATTAGACTTATCTGCTAATTTAAAAAAAAATGGAACTACAGTATTAGAAGCGGTGCTGTCTCATTGTTTCTTTTATGCAACCTTTTTAGACTCCCTGTTTGTCTTTGCGTATATAATCATTTGAGCAGGATTGTATATATAGAAATGTCCGATGACTAATATGTCAAACAAGCATACATCCTTCTTTGTGGAGCATGAGCTAATTTTTATCATCATATATTTTGTTTTCCTTACTATTGTTTGAGGAAACTTTCTGTGATGACTGCCTAAAAGAATAGAATGCAACTGCAAATTTAAAAAAGCTTTAACAAAGCCAATAGGTCTCACTCTTTTGAACAATATTACCTGATATACAAAGGCCTGGAATGTAACTCAAAATGGAAGCTAAATAGACATCCCCAGGTTGTTGCCTTCACCCCCTGGTTTTGCTGAACTTGTTTTTGTTTGCATTACCCCTGCTAGCCCGTGGTAAGGTGCTAGTGCTTGCCTGATAAAATGAGCCACCGCAGTATTCTTTTGCTTTGGTGTGGCACAAAGCAGAAAAGATGCTGTCATTCAAGACGTGACCGTCCCGTTGGGTGTGGAGACCGAAGTTTACTTCACAATATTAGTGGCGTCGGAAAGTGTGTGTCTGGTGTGGCAGAAGTGATTATATTCCCAGAACAGTGCAGCGAACATCTTGCACAGCTGAGTTCACTTGCAAGCAGACACTGTGGCAGTTGTACATGTATGTCACTCGCAATCAGACACTGTGGCAGCTGTACGTGTACATCAGCGGATCCTGGTAAAGGGCCCCACAGTAAAGGGTGGGTCTGTTCTGCTTTTATGGGAGTTGAAAAGTGGAGTGTACTGTGGGTGCCCTCCTTACAAGGAAAGTCAGTGCACCAGTTTCCGGCACTTGTTTATCAGTGGTGCACATGTCTGCATCACTCGGAATCCCTGGGATCATCATCGCGGAGCTATTTCAGCGTACCTGTTACTCTGTATGAGCTTCACGTGCGGTGCGAACGCCGGTTTTCCCTCACAGTTCCATTCAGCAGGGTTTGTAGATGCATCAATTCACAAGGATCTTACACAAGTAGCATGCACAGTAGTGACATGCACACCAGGTGAGTGTTTGGTGTGCCACAGATCAGGATCAGTGACACGCTCACCTACGTCAATTTACTTTATACTTCACAACATACTTTTTTGCTCATCACTGTAAATTGCGGTGATGCGCACACTATTCTGAACTCTGTGCTTGTATTTCATTTAAGTTACATTTATGGCTAAGTAAGCTCTCAGTTGTGTTGCAGCTTTTTTTTTCTCTCTCTGTTTGGCAACATGTACCCTGTGTAAATCTGGCTGTGCCACATAGCTGTGGGTAGCACTATTATCTGTGCAATATACATGATAGATCTTCCTTGGGATTATGCAATCTGTTAATCTACCGTCACCTTTCTTAGAGTGTCCAGGAAGTCCACAGATTCAGTGGAGGCAGTGGTTTGATACTTTCAAGACTTACCTTGGAGCAATTGGTGCGTCACGTTTCAGGGCTGAAAAGTAAAGTGTCTGCTGCTACATTCCTATGGGATTTGAATGCAGAGAAGTTTTTAAACATCTTCCTGATGTGGTGTTGGGTGACGGGGAGGTGATTGATGAGTACCAGGAAGCAGTTAGAAAGTTAACTGTAAAATTTGATGTCAAGCTTAGTTTAGTCGTGCTAAGACATCATTTCTTTAAAAGTGCACAATCACAGGGTGAAAATGTGGATACATATATAAGTACTTTAAGGAAACTTTGTGCTGAATGTCAATATAGGGAATAGCATGACCAGTTAGTTAGGGACCATTTTATTGCTCACTGTTAGGACAAGCACATTCAACAAAAGCTGCTAACAATGGGAAATCCTGGTCTGGAGGATGTTATTAGGGTTGCAAAAAGTGTTGAATTGGCACAGTTGTCCATCAAAGAACTCAATGTGACATGTTCGCCTAAGGAGTCTGTAAATGCAATTGCAGCTAGCAGAGTATCTCACAAAGACAACAAGGTGCATTAAAAGATCCAATATTTGTTACATGTTTGGTTATGCGCCACATGGAAGAGACAACAGAGCTTGTCCAGCCAGGGATGTGAGTTGTCGTAAATGCGGCAAAATTGGTCACTTTGCAATAGTGTGTCAGTCTGGCCTGGCTAAGCCGGCCAAGGTGTGTTGTGTGATGGAAGACGATTCAGTGAGTGAACATGAACTTGTGAATGATTTGCAAGACATGGATGTGGTTGTTACTGATAGTGAGATTGTCTCTGGGGACCCAATTAATTGTGTGGCTCCTTATGTTGATGTGCTTGTGGGAAGCAAGAGTGTCAATTTATTGGTGGATTTTGGTGCACCAATTTCTATGATCATCTACGAATTATTCAAAAGTAGGCCACTTTTTCCTCCGGACAGAGCGCCTGTGGCCTACGAGGGGAGAAGAATTGAGTTGGAAGGATTCATTGAAGACGCTCTTGAGTTCAGGGGATGTAAGATCCAAGGGAACATTTATGTTGATGTACGAGGTCCGAATATTCTTGGGTGGGACCACCAGGGACATTTCAGTATAGTTTTTGAGACCTGGCACTAGTGACATGCCAACCTCTGTGTGTTTGGAACATGACTTCCCATAGGTGTTTTCTAAGAATCACAGAATTAAGGTAAAGAAAGAGGCTATCCCTATTTAGCATAAGTTTAGATCTGTGTCTTTCAGTCTCAGGGAAGATCTTAAGAAAGAATTAGATAGATTACAAAGTAGTAGCTTATGGTTGAGCCCCTTGATGGTTGCTCGCAAACGCAATGGGGATATGCATTTGTGCATTGATTTAAGAAGTCTGAATAAAGAAATTTGTGTCGATTCCCACCCTCTTCCCAAGATTGGTGATGTTTTGGAGGAATTGAGAGATGATGAGTGGTTCTCTAAGATCTAACTCGCTTCAGCTTACCACCAAGTTGTGTTGGATGATGACTCTCGCCATTACACGGCAGTTAACTCCCCGTTTGGCTCTTCTCAGTTTTGCAGGATGCCCTTCCGCTTGGCATCAGCTGCATCGGTGTTTCAACGCATAATGCAACAGATTCTAAATGGTGTTAAAGGTGTTGTCATCTTTCAGGGTGATGTCCTTATCTTCTTTAAACATTTGCAGGATCATGAGGAATCGTTGAAGGCAGTGCTTCAGATTTTTTAAGATTAGGGGATTGTTGTGAAAAAAGAAAAGAGTGAATTCTTGACGAGAGAAATTGAGTTTTTGTGACATTAAGGGCCATATGTAGGTAATTTCTATTTACCGATTCCTAAATACCGAATTTTACCGATTCGGTATTTAAGAATCGGTAAATAGAATGTAGGTAAAAAACTGGTAAATTTTACCGATTCGGTAATATTCGTTATTACTGATTCGGTATTTACCGAATCGGTAATAAGGCATACCTTCCCATTCATTCCTATGGGCCTGGAGGCCCATAGGAATGAATGGGAAGCCCTTCACTATTACCGATTCTGTAAATACCGAATCGGTAATAGGGGGAGCATATTCATGGGTGGCAGGGTGTCACATTGACACCCTGTTGCACCCCTAAATCGTGCATGTGGCGCACATACATGCCCTAAGGGCATGTATGTCTGCCACATGGCACTTTTAAAAATGCACAAAATTGCTTTTGAAAAGGTATTCGGTATTTACCATCAATTTGTAGTTGGTGGTAAATAACGAATCCTTAAACCAAAAATGCACTCACTTGAGTGCTCCCTACAAAAGATTTAAGGATTCGGTAATTTACCGATTCGGTATTTTACCGATTTCTTAAAATACCGATTCGGTAAATTACTGAATCCTTAAAACCTGCCTCCTACATTAGAAAGGGCTAAATACCGGTCGGTAACTGGAAAATTACCGATTTTCGGCCGTTACCGACCGGTATTTAGCTATCTACTTATGGCCCTTAGTCTCATACAAAGGCGTTAGCCCAAGGCCTGGTCTGGTGAAGGCTGTAGTTGATTGCCCGAGTCATAGGAATAAAGATGAGCTGCAGTCCTTTTTGGAGTTGTTCGAGTTTTATACCAGAGTATGCTATAAAGATGAAGGCTCTGTCGAGCATGTTAAGAGCTAATGTCCCATTTGAATGGAACGATAACTGTCCAGACACGTTCATGTTGGTCAAGTTGGAGATGATTAATGCTAAAACTCTTACTGCCTATGACCCATGTGTACCTTGCACTATAATGGTAGATGCCAGTAATTATGGGTTAGGCACTGTTTTGACTCAGTGTCTGGAGGGAGGAGAAGTGACCATTAGTTATGCATCCAGAGTGTTTTGTGATCCTGAGCTTAATTACACAGTGATCGAAAAAGAGTTGTTGGCATGCTATTGGGTGTGTGAGAAATTCAGGAGTTGTGTTTGGGGCAGACAATTCATGATACAAACAGATCATAGGCCCCTTGTCTACATTCTTGGGGGTTACAGACTTAAGTACGCTACGCCACGCATAGCACGCTTGACTACGAAATAACACCGAATACGATTTCATTGTCAAACACATTCGGGAAAAGATAATGTCAGGGCAGATCTCCTTTCCAGACTTTCTATTCACGAAGAGAAGGGGCTTGATGTGGAGGAAGACAAAGAGGATTGTTTCATTGCATATGTTGATGCTGTGGTAAAGAAAGCGTGTAGCGGGTGTGAGTGGAAGAAGGCAGATATTGAGGATACTGTGCTGTGCAAGGTCAAGGAATATATTGTGAAGGATTGGCCCAGAGAAAGGTGTGTCTCCTTAAGTCCAACCGTATTGTAAAATTGCTGAGGATTTGTCCATTGAAGATGGGGTGATTATGAGAGATGACAGGTGCGTACGTCCTGTTGGAGTTCGCGCTCTACCGGTGGGCTGTGCCCATAATGGGCAATTAGGTCTACAATTACCAAGAGGCGTGTAAGATTACACTACTGGTAGCTTTTCATGGATAGAGACATTGAGTCAGTCGTTAAAGAATGTGTTGTTTGTGCTGGGGCTGAGAAAGGATATCAAGTTGTTACACCTCTGTTACAGCCTATTCCTTTTCCGGAGAAGTCTTGGTTGAAGGTTGGAAAGGATTTGGTGGGACCTCCCAATTTTCTTCCTCACCATTTATGTTTTGCATTTGTGTTGATGGATTACCATAGTAAATGGCCAGAGTTCATTTTTGTGCGCCACCCACTGCGATGAATGCTGTAAAGTTCCTAAAGGAGATTTTTTATAAGAGAAGGGTTCCCAGAAGTGATTGTGTCTGACAATGGTGTGCAATTTTTTTAACCAAGTGATGAGCACGTTTCTGGGTGATTCGGGAATTAAACATTTGAGGAGTTCTGTTTGTCATCCACAAGCCAATGGTTTGGTGGAAAGGATGAATAGGGTGGTTGTTCAAGGCCTCAAGTGGGCAAGGAACAACGGTTATGATGTGGAGGCTGCGGTCAGGTCAATGTTGTGGTTATTTCGCACCACACCACATTCTCTTACCAAAGTTGCACCATTTGTGTCTCTCAGAGACCACATGCCCACTTTCGCTTTACATCCTACCTGGTTACTCAAGACCGTCCATGACAACATTTCCTGCTGGGTGGAGCTAGGGGTCTTGGAGTACAGGGTGGAAGCGGGCCAAGAGAAAATGGGAAATAGGTATGATCTTAAGAATGCTGTGAGACCTGTTCTGCTGTGCCCTGATGACATGGTTCTTGTTAAGAATACAGACTTTGTTAAAAATGGAAGTGCGGTGTATGGTGTTCCTGTGCGTGTCGAGAAAGTATGTGGTGGTGCTGTTATGGTACGTGGTTGGCATTGGTGGAATGCCAGCGAGGTGGTGAAAGTGTCAGGTGTGTCTAACCATTTGGAACACAATCTGAATTTGGCCCTCCCATCTTCTGGTGAACAAAGTTCTCGTGTTGTTCCACGTAGGGCGAGTTGTGTGAAACACATACCCTGGAAGCTAAAATGATGCATGTTCATTTTTCTCTTAGGCGATGTGGGATGTTCTTTGTTTCCTTTTAGTTTCCAGTTTTGTTTGGAGCTTATGTTTTGGCGTGGTGGGGTTTTGTGTTTCTTTGCTTGCTTGGGGAAGACTTTGTTTGTTTAAAGAAGAAAGAGGTAATACGTTGTGGCTATCACAGATTGTCCATTTCAACCTTTGGAATTTCTGTGTAGCTGCCTTAGCTGCTCATGAGCAGGAGAGTTCCTCCTTTGACAGTTGGAGTTCTTCAGTCTTGTGGGGGCAGCGGTGGCTCATTGAACCCTGAATAAACTTAAAGAAGAAAACCACTTATTGTTTCCTGTTTTCTGTGGAGTGCAAAGCACAACAAATTGGCCTACACCTAATTAGCATAATTTACTTTTAAGTTCCTGGTAAATGGTACTACATGTACCCAAGGCCTGTAAATTAAATACTTCTAGTGGGCAGCACCACCCATTATGCCACCAACTTATGTAACAATGAAAAGTATATCTCAAGTCTGCCATTGCAAATTGTGCGCAGTTTTAGACTGCTAACTTAATTTGGCAAAATAATCTCTTTGGCAAGCCAAAATCTTCTTTTTTAATACTTACAAGTCACTTCTAAGGTAGTCCTAAAGGGTCATAGGATGGCTTGCATTGTATTTTAAAAGTAAGACATGTGTTTAAGTTGTACATGTCTTAGCAGTGATAATCTCCCAAAGTAGTTTTTCACTTCTCTAAAATAGACTAACACTGAGTTACTTTATTACCCTTAATAAGTGAGAACACAAGTTTGGGAACAGATATATAAATGCTTTTTTCATTACAATGAATTATAATTTAAAAATCTCTTTAATGATATAATCGGATTTTAAATTACTATTGTGAAAGGCTACTTTTAGAACGTTGGCATTTTTCTGTCCTAAAGCAACTATACTTTTCTATCAGTGTCCAGGGTCACATGACAATGACTGGCTCTCCTCTGGTGTTTTGTTTAGTCCTTCCAAAACTGGGGGAAAAGGAGCCCTTAAAGGGTAGGGTGAGATCTTCCTGACAGGAAGGCTGGAGAGGAGTTGTGCCCTGCCCTGATTACACTTCAAAGGGCGCTGTCTGCGAGAAATGAACAACTGGAGCAGAGACAATAGGTGCCACATCGTACTGTAACTAAAAGTTTCATCTTGCGAGAACCTCAATAGAACCTAGAGGTTAGAATACATCTACTTAAGCGCACTCAAAGGAGGAGGGTGGGTACTGTTTTGTTAAAAGAGGTGTTAAACCAGGCATACTAGAGAGTACCAATACGGTGTAATATGTAATGGTTACGACTTGAACTTGTATTTGTGTATCAGTGCTATCATGAAAACCTAATAAAATCTGGTTGTAAAAAAAGGGCCCTGTCTGCAGCACATACAAAGGAACCTGACACCAAGCCTACAATTGTCTTTGTCACCCTGGACAGGTTGGAGCCAGGAACAGTAAATGGGGATGAACTGACCAGAATCATTTTCTGGGATAGGCCAGACAATTCCTCCACACAAAGGATTGCACTAAGTATAAATTCAGAGCCTCTCGGCAGATCACTCATAAAGTTGTGGAAAATTCAGAAGAAATACTTTCCTGCTATCTGAGGGAGAAAAACCTGACCTGCTTATATTGAACCCATGATCTCCAGAAGTGATTCCAAGGGTCCTTCGGCTGCCCTTCTGGTAGATCTAGAGGGAAACAACAAGAGAACTAGAGGGAAACAACAAGCTTTCAGAGGCCTTGCCTTCCCTCCAGCTGACCAGTACCATTTGGACCTTACCTTTTCCTGTCTGCTGGCCTCTAAGGGGGTGAATCCTGACTTCGAAGTGTACTTCTCCCTGCATAACTGAATTCTTCACCTGATTCGATGACAAGAGATGCAAAGCCTTGCAGAGCCACACGATGCAGAACTAATCGGAAAGCTTCACAGGATCCAAAGTCCAACAGAGCAATGCAGCTCCTGCCTGAAGACCTCCTCAGATCCAACACCAAGTGACATGACGCCCAGCAAAGCCTCAATGCTAAGCGGAAAGCCTCAGTGGGTTCAAAGGTGAGCGGTGCGAAGTCTCACAATGCAATGTCACACATACCCCACATCAAGGGCATAAGGTATGTCTACAAAATGGGCCAAACTCAGCCCTGTACCTGGCCTGGTCTGACTGTGTCCCGTTCCAGCATGACCATATACCCACAGTTGGTGCTTCAGACCATTTAGTATTATTTTTACCTAAATATTTAAAAGCATATAACTCCGGTTCTACAGTTTGGATGTTTACCATTTTGGTGTCAATTTATTCATTAAAATAAATATACCCTACTTTTCTCGATTGGTTTGGGAATGTTCTTGTGCTGTGTTTTCAGTTTATTACTGTTTGGGTGTACATAAACACTTTACACATTGCCTTCAAATTAAGCCTGACTGCTTTTGTGACAAGCTACCAGAGCATTAAGCACAGTTAATTTTGTGACTTTTGTCAGTCACCCTGAAAAGGATTGAGTTTATTATTTGAGTAGACATCCACCCCTCTCAACTAATGGCCCGATTTCTGACAGTTTTTCCACTTTGGTACCTCTTTTTCCTATTGGCTTGTCCATGACAGCTGTAGGATCCCAGACAGTGAACAGTAATATTAACTGGTCTGCTGCCTAGAAGAGATACCAGCTGTCAACGTGCAAGACAGATATCATTTAGCTAACTCCCCAGTTCTACTTTGTGTCCTTCTTAGAAGGGATAATCTGCACTCAAAATACGTAAACATCTGTGATGTGCTTTGGGCTGATCCAAAAGGTGACAGTGAGCCATATCACCAATGCCTATTAAGGGCTCACTCAAATAAGCCAGTGGCTGAAGATAGCTGACCCAAAGCTCTTTTCTGTATGTTATATGCTGTTCTGTATGCATGTTTGGTGTTGTCGAGGTTTTGGGAGCCAGCTAAAACTGTCTCTAGAAAGACCCAAGAGGAGGGTGGTATAATATTGAGCACATATTTAATACTTCCTTCCTGCAAAGCCCACATACTCTAAATAACAACCTCTGATTGTTGGATGAATACCAGTGGCCATATTACTTGCAGCCACATTGGCATAATGGATGTGTGCACCCTTTTTCTGCACCCCCAGGACACGGTGGTATTACTGAGGGGGCCACAGAAGCTTAGCCCATTCTGCAATACAAATTACACCAGAATATCTCCAATACTATGTTAATGAGGTCTCCTCATATTAGCACTGTAACAAGGCCCCATGGTAATGAGGAATACATTTTAGCTCTGCCCCAGCAGTATTGTGGATGTGGGTGCAGAAGCATAAAGACTATCAGGAGTTGCACTGACTGTTTGCCACAGAGATGTAGTGATAGTTCCCCCGAGGCCACCCACCTGTGGACCCCCCAGACATCCCCTTGCAGGTGAGTGCAGTCACTCATTGCAACCATCTGCAAAGGGTTCTTTGCACCCCTTGAAAATGCAGACTTGGTAATGCCTGACCTGTGCATAGTTCAATATCATGATCCTTCTTTCAAGCGCATTGCAATAGGAGGAAAGAGTTATCAGGGAAATGGTGGTCTAAGTCTTTGTTTTTATGTGGCACACCTAGTTAGAGGTGCTCCAGGATGCAAATTGGGACAGTGCAGGCTTACTATCATACGGCCTTCATATGTCAGTTTTAAAAAAAAATCTGGATGACATTCTCTAGCAGCCTTAACAGTGTTTTAGCTACAACTTCAATGTAGGAATGTTTCTCAATTTCAATACAGGCTGGTCCATTCCTAAATAACCTGTCAGAATTCATTGGTGGTCGGGAAGTATTATATTCATGCCCCACAATGCATTGAAGTATTCTATAATCTCAAACATTGTGCTGCTTCAACTGAGGTTGCATGAATATTTCTGTGATTTTCATGCCTCCCTTAACTCCCCGCCCCAAGCAGCAACTTTGTCAAAGCGATGACTCTGAGTACAACATGTCTCCCATTGATATTTTTAAACATTACCTGAGTCCTAGAACTCTTTTTTGCACAAAAATATGTGTTCTTTTGACAGGGACTGTTAGTTGATGAATAAATACTCCCTCAGCATCCATGGCTGTGCTCAGTTGCTAACTCAACATTCTTCTGTTTTTAATTTGTCTCAATTATTTTTTTATATTTAAGTATGCTTTAATAAAAAAGTAATTATACATGCACAATCATAAAATGTCAAACAAGATGTATAATTTCATAAAAAGAAAGAAATATTTAATGTGCAATATATTCATAAAATTACATATCAATAGTTGCAGCTAGAAAGACTATAGACAACAGTAAATATGGTACATAGTAGCATATGATTAAAATATTTGGAAGGAATGAGTATATTTTATTATTTCTGTTGAGAAAAAGAAAAAGCGGGGAAAGTGTAGGGGAAAGAAATACACAAATAATATACATTAAAAAGTGGATAAAGGTCAATTACCATTAGACTCAGGAATAGCATATGCTTAAAAAGGTGGCTCATAAAAAACAGAATAAATGCAATTCAAGGAGGATTGAAAATGTCAAAAATATCAGAAGCTTTATGATCATATTTAGGTAAAAGAGAAGGCAAGGACATCCACAGCAAATTTAATAGCAATTTAGACAGGTGTGGAACTAGCTTTATCTAATCTATGATTATAATAAATCAGTTTAAACCATTTGGCACAGTTAATATCACTGGCATTTTTCCAATTGGATGTGATATTTTGTAAAGCAATAGCAATCAGAAGGTGTACAAATTGGCCTCTAATATTATTACTGACTAGGATGTATCTACCCTACCAAGAAAGAAATGGAACCTGAATATCACATATTTCTGTAATTTTGATCCAAGCCTGCAGCCAAAAGTTTCTTACCTGGTGCATTTAAAAATATATGCATGACATCACTGTTATCTTTATTGCATGGCCTACAACGATTGCCATTAGCCAATTCCATATTATGTAGCAAGGTTGGTGTCTGGAATAGTCTGTTGTGGGAGAACAATAGGGTCTGAGTGGTACTGGCTGAACATGAAGTGGACTGTAATGTAGACCATATTGTGTCCCATGTGGGAATAGGGAAGATCAACTCCCTTTCCTCTCCCATAAAATCTCAATTGATCTAAGATCTAGTAGAACTGCAACCCATTGATCTGTTCTAAATAAATGAAGCTGTAACTGCTGTAATGAAATTATAGCAGGAAGAGAAAAGTGCTATCAGATGTATGTCAGGATGATAAGAAACTGACATATTTTGTTTGATTGTATCCACTAGATTATATTTCACACAAGACGCATCAGAAAGTAATGAATCAATTTTCAGACATTAAATGTATACCATGATGTGCCCAGTCCTGCCAAGAAAGCAATGTATTGTTAAGTTGAATGATCACAATGTACTAAATAGAGGACTATTTGAAAATAGCACATTTTGATGATGAACTTTGTAAAAGGGGTTTTGCCAGTACCACAGAATAATCAACTACAGAAGAAGAAAGAGAGAGGGAGAGAGAGAGAGAGAGAAAGAGAAAGAGAGAGGGACTTCTTTGAAATGTAGGTACATTCTTTAAAATTAAAAGCGTATTAAGGTGTCTTCTAGCTTTTGATAAGTGTTAAGATTTATTGGAGGCACATCTGACAAGAAAATCTAAATTTGTTTAATTATAAACACAGAATGATAATTGTGAAAATTAGGGAAGTTTATATCCCCATTTTGTTTAGGTCATTGTAGTTTGCCCATATATATAAATGATCTTTTTGAATTCCAAAACAATTGGGTAATCACTTGTCTAAGAATTTACAAATATTTTGTGGATGTTTGACAGGGGGCATTGATAAAAACAAAATTGATAGCGGGTAAAACATAATTTAGTGCTATCAAGTCTCCCCATCATTATAGAAAAGAGGTAACCATTTGTGGGTCTTGCATTTAATCTAATCAAGATTAATATTATTATTTAATTTTATAGAATTTGAATATAAAACACCTAAACATTTCCTTTTTTTAGGCTTTCAGGTAAAGCTCATATTTATAAGCATCAGTTTATAACAATAGAGTGATACTACTTGTGAGTATCACGTTTTCATATAAATAATGCAGCAATGGATGTACTGGGGTTAGACATACAAAGCAAAATGTCATCTACATAGGCAGTATACTTAATCTCAACATCTCTGCGTTTATACCCAGTAAAGTTAGCAATCTACAAATCTATTCTGAAAAGGGTTCTAGAGCTAAAATATACAAAAAGGTGAAAAAAGACAGCCTAGTTTGATGCTTCTCCTAAGATCAAATTTTGAAAATTGTTTGCTATTAACCAAGACTGAAGCCTTAGGGGAGCTATATAATAATGCTCTATGTGGTATGATTTTAGTACCAAAACCATGCTGTTACGATGTTTTAAACATAAATCTCAGCTTACGCAATCAAAGATGTTGCTGCATCTAATGATACTGTGCAACTCGATTTAATTAGTGTGATGCACTGGGAACGATATTTCAAAAGGTTCTAGAATTGTTGCTAATATATCTGTCTTTGTTCAAATAAGATTGTTCATGACACACCAAAGAAGGAATACATTATTTAATGCACATGGCTAAACCTTTAGCATATATCTTACAATCTATATTTAATAACATGTCTGTCATTTTTACAATTTGATAAATCTCAATTTGTATTTTGTATCAAGCTTAGCATTGCTTCAAGAAAAGTACATTGAACAGTGCCTTCAGAAGAAGAATTATCAGTAAAAATGTTATTTAGCAATAAAACAATTGTTAAATCTCCATCTATTAGAACAATAAGATTCTGGTAATAGATCTAATTCAACCATCACTGAGGTGCGATCAGAGATCAAACTGGCCCCTTTTTAAAAATATTTAATGAATTGAGTAATATTTTTAGTTAAATAAATATAAATCTATTCTGGATCTTGTTTGATGGACAAGAGAATAAAATGAGTATTTCCTAACGTCTGGGTTGTATAACCTCTAAGCATCAATTAAACCTTTCTGGAACACCCTTTGTGTTCTGTTTAGAATATAGTTAGGTTTTGAGTTCTCACCAATAAAAGGGTACATAAGTTTGTGAGATTGGGAAATGAACATTCATTTGAATGTAATGCATTCTCATAACGTTTTATAAACACCATTAGGACCATAGGCATGGAAAATAGAAAAGAGTACATTGTTTGTTGCATTGTTAATTTTCAGGTCAAGAAATAATCATTTGCCATTGCCATCAGTTTCTTGTTTGATTTCAAAAGAAAAGAAAGCCAATCAGTTGCGCCTATATCGATAAATGAGCAATAACGTTTTGTTGTTTAAAAGGGTTGCAAAGACCGTTAATGTTCCAGGCCATAATACGTAAGGGAGGCATCAAATATGCAGGCATAAAGGAAAGATAAAATATAGATAAAGTGATTGAAACAGATAGGGATTAATATCCATATGCAATGGAAATGGAGAGCAATCAGAATTTGTGAACAAGAAATTGTAGGAAAATTCTGCATGTCAAAGAAAAGGGGATAGGAGAAAAGGACAGAAATAGGGTAATAAAAAATAGTACCACTAGAACTTTAAAGAAAGAATTTGGGAACGTGTTTAAAGAGAAGGCCCCAGCCACATAGAAACTCATAAGAGGGGAGACAAAAATAGAAAATTGAGAGTGGTGAGTCACAGAAAATGAAGACTGACCGAAGTTCAAAACACTACAAAACAGACAAACCTGGCAGGAAGGTATAACAGATCATATGTAAGAAGAGAGAGGTAAATATAGCAATACAGAAGCAGTAACACAAAAAACATTAAGGAAAAATAAATAACACATATCCCAACAAGATGAAAGGGAATGGGATAATGTCTGAAGGAACTGTAACAAAGAGCAACAAGACATAGGGCACATTCATGAGTGACTAATAAAGGTTGACACATGAAATGGGCAATATCAAAAGAAGAACATAATGAGGGCACAACATTTACAAGGAATGTAATGAGACAACAATTATGATAGGAAAGTGAATACACAGATGAACATCATGACATGAACAAGAAACAGCTAAATAATTAGGCCTAAGCAACATTCATAGCTTCTCCTTTCTGCAAAAGCATCACCCAGTTGATCTGGGGTGTTATAAGGAGGCTCAATCAATCCATGCTGAGTATTCATAAGTTTCATTTAAGACCTAAAATATAGGAATTCAATGTTCTGAATTGATGTGAGTCTTGGGATGTTCTAGGGACATAGTTTTTTTGACTGGACCAAATAGTTTGCTTCTGTTGTTTTGCTGCAAGGATGATCTTCATGAGATCAGTTTATTGTAGAAAAAGAACTCTGGTGTGATGTTAAAATTATTTTCTTGCACATACTTGGAGAGCTCTTTGGGTGTGCAGAAAAGGGGAGTCTGACAAGCCAACGATCTTGCGGATATTTGTTTATGAATGAGAGACATATCCAAAACTATCACTTATTCAAGTATGCCATAAACTCTAAACTTGTTCTTTTTTTGCGGTTTGCCTAGCCTTCGGTTTGTTTTTTGAGGAAAACTACCTCTTTGGCCATGAAACGTATCCTAGCTGTGACATCTTGAATATTGCTAATCCGTTGCTCCATGTTGTAGAATCGTGAGTCCAGATTAGACCACTTTTCTTTGAAGGGTGCTGTTAGTTTATATGATTAATGGTTTAACTCTTTCGTAATATCTTCTAAATTTGAGCATAGAGGGTAATTTATCAGGAGATGCTAGATCTTTTCTAAGTCTTTCCACTTGATTCTTTTTTGTAGGAAACCGTGGTTATTTTAGATGATGCAATTGTTTTAAGAACTGCTGCTGTCTGGTTGTTACTTTTAAATGATACAGGTTCAGCAAAGGTGTTTTGCTCCACTGTTGAATTATTTTGTAGCAACTTAAAACAAAAAGAAAATTTGTGTTTTTCAAAACAATGGACAGATTTGATTCTTTCTATCAATTTGAGCAAAATAATATACAAATTAGCTCAGAGGATATTATTCAGGAATCAGCAAAGTATGAACAAAAGCTGATGCTGGTAAAACAGTCTGTGGGAGCCAAAATAAGAAAATGTTATGTAGTGCACTAATCACCAGTGAGGGTGTCCAGGTGCTCCCTAAGGTAGTAAGTGTTGGACTCCCGCAAAGTTATTTGAAAATACAATTGTGCAGGTTCTTGCAGATCTCAATAAGCAATGGGGAGGCTCTGACATTTTGGGGGAAGCTGTTCCAGGCTTTAGAGGAGATGAAGAAAAAGGAGAAAACTCCTGCTCTGCTGCTGTGTATACAGGTACATGTGCAAGTGAGCGTCCTGCCAAATAGAGGTGTTGGGAAGGCTGATGGAAGTGTATGAGGTGGTTTTGGAATGCAGGGCTGATGTTGTATAGTGCTTTATAGTTGTGCATGATGCATTTGAAATGGATGCATTTGTGAATGGGGAGCCTGTGGAGTGCTCTGAGTTTAGGTATGTATGGGAGCAGCTGGGTAGGCTGAGGATGAGTCTTTCTGCTGTCTTCTGGATGGGATGGAGTCTGTTTAGGAGTTGCTTGGTTATGTTGATGTTTCTGTAGTCCAGTCTGCTGATTCTGAGTAGATGTGTGACTGTCTTCCTGGTTTTCTCTAGTGGCCACTTGATGATTTTGTGCAGCATCCACAGGATGTGGAAGCAGTAGCAGGTCACTGAGTTGGCCTGGGCACACATGTCGAGTTTGCCATCTAAACTGATTCGTAGGATTCTGGCCTGGGCAGTGGGGGTGGTCCTAGGTTCATTAGCTACCAAGAGGAGTCTCATGGGAAGGTCTTTTTCCCAAAGATTACACCTGCGGTTTTGTTTCAGTTGAGATTGAGGTAATTGGCTATTATCCATGTGACATCTTTGGACATGCAGGCTGTAAAGGTGGTTATAATCATGGGAGCCTTGTCCATATTAGATGTGTGCACTCTATGTAGGCGATAATCTTAATGCCGTGCAGCCTGACAATGTTTGTTAGCGGAGTCATGTGTTGGCATCATGTAGATGTCGAATAGGGTCAGGCTGAAGGTTGATCTTTGGAGGACTACACAAATGGGTGTTTTGTCTGTCGAAGTGTAGGGTGGGATGAGGACTTTCAGTGTCCTTCCAGTGAGGAAGAAACAGATCCAGTTGAGGGTGGGTCCTTGGATGCCAGCCTTGGGAATTCTTCTGATCAGGGTGGAGTGGGAGATGGTGTTGAAGTCCACTGAGATATCAAGCAGGAAGAGGGCTGCTGTGCATTCTCTGTCGAGGATCATCCTTAAGTGATTAGAGGCAGCGATAAGGGCTGTGTCAGTGCAGTGATTGGGTTTGAAGCCTGAATAGATTATGTCAAGAAAATGGTGTGTTGGCTCAAGTTTAAAATTGTGGCTTAGGCTTAAAGTTATAGTGATCTGGCGATGGATACAATTAGAGGAGTTCTCACTATTCAATTTAAGCTGCTGGTTTTATAACAACTTTGTAACTAGGCTAACACTCACCTATTAAAGACTGCAAGAATCATGTATCAGGAATGATCGAAACCTTTGGGCAGAACATTTAATCTGCAAGTCTCCTTGCAGTTATATTTGTAATAAGTAATTTTTGTCTCTAATAGGTTAAGGCAATTTTTATACATTGGTATGATAAAAGAAAAACACATATAATTATGGATTTGCATTGAGAATAATTTGTTCAATGAAAGGTGGATCTATATGTATTAAGATTATCAAATTGATTGAGCCCCTTTTTTAAAATTAATTTTTAATAAGTGAGCCAGAAAGGTTACTGGCTGCATAGTTTTTGTGTAGAGCAGGTCCAAGACCCCAAATTAACCTTCCTGTTGAAACAGGATCTGGTGTAGGTCCAGGTGGTTTTTGAGTCACTTCCTGATTGCATTTTCCATGATCTTGGCTGGGTATGGTAGTCGGGAAATTGGGTTGTAGTTTGCAAGCTGGGAGAGATCTACCAAAAGTTTCTTGAGTAGTGTGTTGACAGATGCATTTTTCCACACTTCTGGGAAAGCGGCTGTGTTGATAAAGGTGTTTAGGATGCGGGTAAGTGCTACACTGATTGGTGAAACCCCTGAATTGTAGATGTATTGGGGACAAGGGTCATCCGGGGCTCCTGAGTGTATTGTTCTCATAATGTTAGTTATCTCATCCATGGAGATCGATTTCCAAGTGTTCCTGATTTTTAAGATCTTTCTGTGGGTAAACTGGAGGTGAGACTGCCGAGGCTTGGTTGGAAGTTGAAGATGTTATAGATGGTTACAATTTTGTTGCTGAAGAATTATGATAATTTGATGCTGAAGTCTTGGGAGGGGGTAATGCTGTTGGTGATGGATGCTAGCATGGTGAAGTCTTTGATGATCATGAAAACCGCTTTGATACTTTGGCGCTGCATTCTATATACTCAGCTAGTACCTTCTTCCTGGTTTCCCTGATGTGTTGGTGGTAATGTCTTTGGGCTACTTTGAGGATAGTCTTGTCGGTTTGTTTCTGACCGGATCTTCAATTCCAATCCAGTTGTTTACAGTGCAGCTTGGTTGCATGACGTTCCTCTGTGTACCAGATGGCATTTTTCTGGGTTCTTCTATGGTGGTTTTGTTTACAGGGCATGAGGGTGTCAACACATTCAGCGATCCGTGCGTTGAACTGGTTGATATTGTTGGTTAGGTTTCCAGTGGGGTTGGGCCATTTCTGGTGTGGGACAAGTCTGATTCTGTGATATTGTTCTAACTGCTCCTGCCACTGGCCAGACTGGAGGTAATGACTTTTTATGGCAAGAGATGTTGATTTGGAAGTCGACTATGGTGGATTGGTCCACTTGACAGGAGTGGCTGCGGTAACCATAAGCCTGGTGAAGGAGTTGAGGACTGGGTAAAGGGTGTGTCTGGCAGTGTGGTTAGATTCTGTGATGTGTTGTTAGTTTGAGGTTTCCTAGTCTGTCGACTAGTGCAGCTGAGTTAGGGGTCGGTCTGCTCCTGTAGGTGAAAGTGGAGGTCGCATAGGAGAATGTAGACTTTGGAGTCGATGGTTCGGGGGATAAGAAAACCTGCAAAGTTGTTGGTGAAATTTGTTCATGGACTGGGTGGTCGATATACATGGGCTCCGTTTAGGGTGATGTTTGCTGGGATTTACAGTTTAAAATGGAGGTGTACCATAAAGGGGGTTATGTTCTCTGTGCTTGCTGTGCAACAGGTGGTTTCCTTGAAGATTATTGCAATCCATCCTCCAGGTTTGTGTTAGCTGTCTTTTCATACGATCTTCTGTCCTTGCGGTGCTGTCATGGTGAAGTATTGTGTCAACGAGGGGTTAAGCATGTCTCTGTGAAGAAGAAGATGTACAGGGCATCCTAGATCAGGAGGTCCCAGATTTCCATGGCTTGCTTGCTGAGAGAGTGGGTCTTAAAAGATCATGCAAGATGGGTGTGTGCTAGTAGGAGTGCATGGGAGACTAGAATTATTTGGGGAGTGTCTTGGTGGGATTTGGGTGGTGGTTGAGTTAGTGCATGTGAAATGGCAGTATGTGCAGGAGAATGCTCCTTCTGTGTTTTGTGGTGCAATGTGGGACTGGGGTCCGGGGTTGAGCAAATGGAGGAAAGCTACTGTATACTGCTGTGGCAGTTCTATCATGGTTTATGGTGCTAAGTAGGGTCCAGACGGGGTGCCATGCTGTGCGCATCCACTGTACATCCACTCTCTGGCTGACATTAAGTAGGTACTGGGAGGTGCGGAGTGCAGGGAACAGTGGGCTGGGCTTAGTGGGAGCGTAGAAAGGAGCGGGAAGCATGCATGAAGAAGTGGGTAATGAGCAGGGTGAGGAGGGAGGGGGCATGGGAGGCAGGGAGAATCATGAGAAGGGCACAAGTAATAATAATTGGCACGTAGAGATGGTACTAATGAAACAATATGACACAAAAGTTATTAAGTGGCAAAACAGGAAAAAAGGTAAAAGTGGAAAAACAGGTAAGAGGCACAAAGAGGTGGCACAAACTAGACAATATGGCACAAAGGTAAAACAGGAAAGAGGCACAGTGAGATGATGCAAGAAATGTGTAGAAGCAGTAAGAGGAACACAAGGTGCAAAGATAGCACGACGGATGACACCAGAGCTGTGAGAGAAGAGGCAGAATGAGATAAACAAAGCGAGACTAGGAGTGTGAGAGAAAGAGCAAGAGAGCAGGATGTTGAACAAGAGAGAGAGAGCAAAGCAGGAGCCGGGTCCATGAAAGGCCTTGACCGGTCAGAGGAATGGTCACAAGTAAGTCCAGGAGGCTATGCTTAGTAACCTGCATAATGGCAGCTCCTATATTGTGCAACAGGTGTCTTCAGCTGTGTAATACATATCAGGTGCCTCTGCAATGCAGGCTTAAAAGAAACAGTGACTTTATTTTAATTGAAGATTCAAACGTCATAATGGATTTTCAGTCCCCTTTAGCGTTTGGGCACCATTGCAGTAAGAAACAAAATGGTGTCATGAGGAAGTAGTGGTGGAAAACTATATTTCTAGTAAAAAAAAGACCATAAGTAATCTTCCTATGTGGCAACTCTGTTATTGGAGCTTTAGATTGGACAGGCCATCTGGTGCCGATGCAAGCCAAGTCCATCTGTCTCCCTTCTTATACCGGGCTCCGTTCTTTCTCAAATTCTCATGTTCTATTATGCTGGAAAATTCCCACTGACTATCTTTGGTAAAAGTACGTGTGTGTGTGTGTGTGTCTGCGTGTGTGTTATAAATAGATCTCTACAGACGATAGAGACGCCTGCAGAGAGACCTAATACGGCTGTTCAGTAGAGAAAACATAGGATATAGAATCAAAAATAAAATAAAGAATGTCATGTTCCAACTCTAATGTAAATCAATTATCAAAGTGTATATCTATGGTTTGAAGTGACGCATTGAGAGAAACACAGCAGAGATACAGTGATAAGATGTCCTTCTCCAAGCACTGTGAATGTTCCCCATAACCAATTATATCGACCTATGCCATGTTTATTCGTACTGATTTGATAGAGAACCTGATTCAGTTATGCTTGCTGCGAAAACTAACACCTTTATGCAGTTCATCAGAAAGGACCGGCTGCCTAGCTGTTATCATAACAGTTTGGTTATGAAAAAGGATAATGATCTAAAAGTGTTGCATCCAATGTCATGTAAACCACTGGCATGGAGGAGAAAGACTCTGACCTTTAAACAAGTCTCATTTCCCAGCGACACGTGCCAAACTGAGTGAAGGATATATTTGGGATTATATTTGAGGCTAATAAGATGTATTGATTTCTCAGCAGAGAACCTTCAATTACAGCTTCTTTAGAAATCAATGCATATGGTGGTATCAGCATCGAATGTAAGGGTTACCAGCAATATCTTTAATTGAGTATTTGGTATTAGAATGCAGTGAAAAGAGGCCTTTCAGTTGGCTTATTTTTATAACATGACAGAGATAATTCTTTATAGTTGAACCACCTCTAATGGCATTATCTATATTCTGTGCATGTCTGTATTTTTCATTCAAAGCATGATAGCATATGCTGTTTTGTCTTTTTCACTGATCTACATTTAGGTCAGTAAAATCCAAATGGAACACTTTTGGACTATCAGTGTTGTTTAGTACAGTTGCAATATTGGTATTGAGGTTAAAGTAAACAGAGATGCTCAGTGCGACAAATAAATTAATTTGATAAATAAATAAGTGTTGGAAAGTGGGTTATTAGTTGTGGTAAATGTGCATCTACCACTGGCAATAAGGCCACTAGCACAGTGTAGGGCTTGGAACAGCTCTCAATACATTATTCCCATGCTTAATCCTTGGTAGTTTGGCTACAAGCAGTCAGGCTTAACATAAGAGACAGGTATGTAAAGCATTTATAAACACAAATTCAGTAAATAAATAAGAAACAGCACACAATACAAATCCAACACCAATGTAAAATATAGGAAATATATTTGACTTCAAAATGACACCAAATTGAAAAAGATCCAATGTAGGGAACTTGAGTATGATTTTTTAAAGATTTAGCACTTTACTGCAATTGGAAACTTATAGCGCCTCTTAGGACATCTGGATGTGCTAGACCAGAATAACCTCAAAATTTCAGGCCGACCATGATGGAACCCTGCACGGTTATCCCTCGCCTTGGTCAAAGGTTTTACCTACGTACTTATAAACCTTTCCGGAGCTCTTTCTGCCAGAGTACTTCGAAGCTCTTCAACAGTCTGGGCTCGGTGAAGGTTCGCCGGTTTGCTTTCCATGGAGCTCCCAGTCAACCTCTGGAAGTCAGACCTCCAGAGAATTTCAGCCGGAATAACCAGCAGGGCAGGACGGCTCTTGGTTAAAGGTCTCTGGCTTGGCTCTTGTGGTTGAATTGGTCCCCCCTCTGGACAAGGCTTTCTCCTCGTGAGACACTTATCACTACATTAAAGCAGCCTGGCTAATCCTCTTAACTCTGACCAATCACGGGAGATCACAAGAAGGCTGAATTTTTGCTCATTGACAAGAACGTCATATAACTTATTTTCTGTATATTTCAGGATAAATTCAACAATAGCATGCTATTGGATTTATCAATACAATTCTCCTAAGTCTTTGAATGATATTTTTCGGGCATCCTTAGCGATAGTTATGAGTTCATAAACTATTGCAATGTTAACCTAGGTGGCTGGGGATCTACAATCGGGAAAATTAAATGTCCAATTTCTCCAACACCAGGGCCTATAAAACATCTGTTATGAGTCCTTGCTTATAGCAGAGTGCCCCCCACCTGGCCCACAGCTGGGACACCAAGGGAAGACTTTAGGGGTCCTAAATATGCAAAAGTATTGTAGATCCACACTCCACAGTGCTCCTAGCACAAAATTCGATTTTGGTAAGCACTTTACTAGAACGAGGGAAGTCAAATGTGCAATTTCTCTATCCCCTGGGTCCTCCTAATATGTACCTGACTCCCCAGCCCTGAGATACCTAGGGGAGACACTGTGGGTATCTAATAGTAGTTTATCACTTTTTAAGTGCCTCTGTCACCAAAGTCGAGTTTGGGCACAATTTACATATAAAAGCAGTCCTGCAACACAGGGCTACTTTTAAAATAACCTCAGGCTCACAGTAATGCACATATGAAAGTCCAGAAAGGGTTGGTGGTCTCTAAACTGCCATGCCCTATTATATACTAGGGACTTAAAGGTAATTTTAATCCCCCTGCCCTATTATGCAGTAGGGTCTTATAGGGAAGGCCATGTCAATCATAAGAGTACGCTAACCGGTAGTGTATCCTAATGTGTGTGTTTGTTTTCATAGTGTTTTCACCATAGCACTGGACCTGAGCCTGGTTAGGCAGAGTCCAGGAACAGTCAGAGTCAGTTACCGCCAGTACTAATTATAAAAAAATTAGTGTGCATAGGGCACAGGATGACTTTGCATCCATTAGTGATAATGAATCAACAATACTTTAGAAAGAAAACAATAGTAAAGAATAAATCACAGGAAAAAACAATTCCAAAAGATCTTACCCAAAATAAAAATAGTTTAGACACAACACTAGTACTACATATTATAAATCTAAAATATGATATGCACAAATATATGGTAAGTAAGAATTAATCTGCATTGTTAATTGAATTGGTTGCAACTAAACCATTTCTGTTTCCATAATGGATGATCACCACGTGTGGAAGCATCTTTTCATTTTAGAGTAACTGCAATCAAAGTAGTAATGAACAATTTATTACTTGTAATGTGCATTTTGAGAATGACAAAGTACCAGATTTACAAACATCTGGTCATAATTCGAAAATATTTTTGTGACCAGTAGAGAATTTAATGAACTGACCTATGTACTAATAGATCTGACGTCTAATACTGAATCGAAGTGGGCCATCATCTGACCTGCCTCATTAACATTAATGAGCTAGGTCACAAACTGCAACTCACTTGAATTGGTGGCTATCACAGGAATGAATTCCTGTTAGGTCAACAGACAAACATGTATGTGAATTTCTTTTTAAAAAAATACATATTTTCTTTCAAATGCAGCCCATTAATTTGTTTTTAAAAGAATGGGGTTGCATTAAAAAGTTGTTGTTTCTTTGCAAAAACCTTGTTTGAGAGTTGGCAGCGGCCCCTAGTATTACTGCCTTCTCCCCAACATTTGTTGTGTAAACATTAACAAGGTGAAAGGGTCCCCGGGAGGCCCATTCCAATTTGCAAATGATTTACCAGTCTAACATTGGAGTCTGTAACTTTCCGAAGTTTTGCAACCAGGTTACAGTGAAATAACACTGATAATTCCATACTCAAGAGACTGCTTAAACACACCTCCTCCAATTTGCAATTCGATAAGCGGTCGGAATCCTATTTGGGGATTCAGTAAATGTTTACAGACTTTCAAAATACAATTTATACATTCGAAAAAGTATGTTTGTGCGTGCAAACTATAAACCTGAACAATAGTGACCTTAAAATGCTTCATACTTGTGCCATGTAAAGAAAAAAAATTGAAGTCAACTTTTCCCTAAGGAAGAACAATCAAAACACACTCAAATAAAACAAACACGCACATCTTTAGCAGATTTACGGTCATACAAAGTTCATTTGCAAGAAGCCTACTTGAATTTCATTGGGGTCCAGAATATATGTGAAAATGTAATCATTTGATTATGGTAGTAAGATAACTCATGACCGGTTTTCAGCATAAATCACAAGAATTTCTGGGCACCTAGGTCCATCTAAGGTGATTAAGCATTTTCTCGGCAGGTACAATGAGCAAATACAAATTACCGTAACACCTTCACATGGAAATTTGAACAAGAAACAATATTTTAATATGGTGGATTTTGGTCAGATCTAACTTTATCTTTATGGGGCGCATCAGAAACACGGATTGCCCTGTTGTGGAGCTGCCAATGGCTTTTAGAAATGCCATGTGTAGCCACAAAGTCATTATTATGCACACACATAAAAAATATCAGGAGTCACTATTAACACCTAACTTGCGTAGCTGCTTTGGCAGCCAAATTGTTCTTGACACAGTGTTCATTTGGTAGGAAAAATGGAGCAAGACCTCATATTTAAAGAGGATCTAAGGAAAGGAATGCACAGCCAGTAAAACCTTTGTACTTGCAAAAAAAGAGAAACGTTTCTGGAAGACAGGCGTATATCACATAGAGGGGCCGATCGCAATGTCGGTCGGAAAGCCTCTGATTGGCGAATGGAGCCTTTCCAACTGACAACGCGGTTTTCAATTCTGACTACCAAATTAGAACCGAGGTGGTCGGAATTCAAACCGAGCGGTAATTCTGGCCTTATTTTGACGGGCTCAAGAAGCCCATCGGGCAGTCGGAGACCGCACTGTAATCCCAACAGGATGGTGTTTCTGTCGGTTTCCAACAGCTTTTCTGTGCTGGCCTTTCCAACACAGAAAGGCTGTTTGAAAGTGACTTTGGGGGCCCCTGGAAGCACCTGTGATGCCCCCGTGTAAATCCCGGTACAGGGTGCAGGGGTTTTCACGAATTCCCATTTCTCAATGGGAGCTAGTGCTACGGACGGTTTATTAGCTGAAGCACAAGCTCCCATAGAGAAATGGGAGTATGCAATTGTACATTTTGCGGTTGCATTGTCATCTTGTGGTTGGGACCGCCAAGTGGAGGTTGGTAGGTCCCGAATCCGCAACAGTGTACACTGACCAACATCATAATCAGGCCCGAAGTGAGAACTGCATGTGCTAATCATTGCTTAATTTGAGTCAGTGGTTGCCTATGGGGGCCACCAGCACTCACTTTGTGCCACTAATGTTTGTGACACTAATATTTGGGAACTGGCATTTATATTTCCTCATCCAACATTTGCAGGGTGCAAGAGAGGTAAAACGCAAAACTGAAAAAGAATGAGAACGACAAATAAAGAAAAAAAGGCATAAAGGGAGAAAGCAGCAACCTGTAAGAGAGAGATAAGGGGGGCAGCGAGTGTCTGGAAGTCAGAGACAGAGGCCTGAGGTTGATTCCAGACTATACAGCCTTGATATTCTATGTGCGTATGCTGGCCATGGGCTTCTGAGCAAAGCTTTGGGCACCATCAATTATTCTTCAACAAATTAAGCACTAGTACTAAATAATGACAAGAAGGACACATCACATAACCAATCACTGAAAGTAGAAAGTTTAGACTCGTGTTAGTAATTCCTATTTTACCACCGTAGTGTTAAATGGTTGCTTTGCAGAGGAACTTTGGAGGCATGTGCCACTTTTACCTAGAAATACAGCAACATTTGTTGACATATCTCAATGAGACAACAGAACATGTCACTATGACATGTATAAAGCAATATAACAACACAGATGACAACTCATGTCAGTGCCACACAGTGCTGGAAACAGAACACCACCACCCACAAGTGAGGCACCTGAAACAGCAGAGGACAAAGATGCGGATGAATCTGCCCTCGTGGTCAGAAGGAAGCGGTAGCATCCATCTCCCCCATATGGCCTGTTTCTGCTTGGTTCGGCCCTCTGCATCATCAGCTTCCACTGTCCCCCGATGCACTATGCGACACTCACCTTGGACCTCAACATGGACTTATATCAACAAACGAATCTGTGGGTCTATAAAACACAACCGAGAGCCAATGAGAACAAGCTAACAAGTTGAAGAAGCTACCTGAGGTGTAGTGTGACTAAGTATAAGCATTGTGCAGTGTATATAACCAGTGAGATAAAATTGACCACCTAGTGAAAAATAAGTTTATTCAGTATCTGGAGGTGTCAAAAAATAAAGCCAATATCCATGTGCATGAGAAATCTATATGCACATTAATGACAAGAATGGTCAGACCAGAAATTCTAGGAGACCTTATCTTTGTAGATCTATTTCAAAACATCTGTGAAGCTCCTCCTTCTTTTGACACCAGCAAAGGAGTTGTAGCTCCTCAACTGCACTAGGTGCAGTTAAGAGGAGGTCCCACATGATGAAGCTTGCCACTTCGGTGGGTGATGGGACTTATTCCTCCTCATGAGGACTGTTTCTTTGCACTTGTTAGGTTGTTCTCATTGGCTCTCGGTTGTGTTTTATAGACCCACGGATTCATATGTTGATATAATTATAGTGATTAGGGGATTTTTCACGTGCAGGTCTTTAAATTTCCTTTAGACCCCCTTTTGAAAATAATTTTTGGGCCTCAACATGGACTGCCATTACCTGTTTGGCCACCAATGACACAGCTATCAGACTGCAGACTGGACTCCTCCTCTTCTGATGTACTTGTCATTCCCTGAAGGACTTTGACTGGCCCTCCTCGGACTATCAATGTGGCGTGGGGTTTGCTTGGCCCTGTACTGCTCCAGCTACGACACTCCATTTAATTTGCATTAAACATTCATTGTCACACCGATGTGTCATGTCTATAATCTTGCAATTGTGGAGGTATGGATGAATGTAGGGTCAATGATTCCCCCTTAAGTCCATGTTGCTCATGTTTTGGGACTTTGGGTCACAGGGTGACACATTGCCGATTGCGTTCCGGGGGGTGCCAACACTAGAACGGAGACACACGCATTAGTTACTTCCCTTTCCAGCCCAGAATGGAAGCACGCCCAGAGCCTCGGTGTCCTTGTTCACACCCTTACACTGGACTGGCATGCGCCAGGCCAGCCCACTCTGCTTTACGCTCACAGGGGGGATGACAATGCTACATATCCCAGGTATTCCCTGTTGGATCTGCTTCTCACAGGTCTAGCTGTCAGCATGCCACAGCTACTCCCTCATGGCTGGTTCACACCCACACAACACCCATTCAGCACCGGTGTCACAGGACATGCGACCCTGCCAATAAAAAGGGCCTGGTGCATGTGTTGGACGCCATTTCCACTCTGTCACTGGGTTTCTCCATGTGGGTATGCTTTCTGCCTGAGGGCCTCGGGCCCTGCCACAGCACATTGCACAGTACTGGGGGTGACATGATGGCATCCGCACCATGGGACTCAATCATAAAGAGTCCATGGCTTGCAGTGCACCGGGTACACTGTGGCAAGCACAGGCACACCGCCACGGGACAGTGTCTTTCGGTGCACTGAGGTAGGGGCACCGTAAGTGCTGAGCGGGTGTGCAGCCTGCGATGATGCACTATCCATGCGGTCCAGAATGGTGGCATTGCTGTGAGCCCTTCTGGACTGCAGTGTAGGCCTCAGCCAGTGGGCAGTGGCATTGCCTCGCAGTTCACAGAGTGAGTGGCACCTCTAGTGCTGAGCGGGTGTGCAGCCTGCGATGAGGCCGAGTGCGCTGATATGTTCTCTGCAATAGCGAAATCAAGACCCAGAATCAAATGTCTGACATGGTGGCCTGCGGTGCGAGGCTGCATGATGTGAAGGGTGCCATGGTCATGGGCGCCGGGCTTGGTGCTCCCAGAGGCACTTGGTGGGCCCTCTTGGATAACACACCAGTGGCGGAAGGTGAGCAGGGAGGCCTGGTTGCGCAGGGGTGGGTAATCACCGCTGGGCGGGGGAGGGGCTGGGATGCAGCAGCCTGTGTGCGCAGGGGCGGGCAGGCGCAGATGGCATGTGCTACTGTATGGACTCTGCTATTCATGTCTCTGGCAACTATTTCAGATGAGGGACCTGGGGGACTGCAGTGTGTATCGGCACGTGATTGGAGACACACCGGTGGCTGCAGGTGAGCAGTGAGGCCTGTGTCTGCAGTGTCAGAACTCTCTCTCCCTCTCTTTCTCTCCCTCCCTCTCTTTCTCTCTCCCTCTCTCTCTCTTTCTCTCTCTCTCTCTCCCTCTCTTTCCCTCTCCCTCTATCTCTCTCTTTCTCTCTCCCTATCTTTCTCTCTCCCTCTCTCTCTCTTTCGCTCTCTCTCTCTCCCTCTCTTTCCCTCTCCCTCTATCTCTCTATCTCTTTCGCTCTCCCTCTCTCTCCCTCTCTCTCTCTTTCTCTCTCTCTCTCTCTCTTTCTCTCTCCCTCTGTCTCTCTCCCTGTCTTTCTCTCTCCCTCTCTCTCTATTTCTCTCTCTCTCTCCCTCTCTTTTCCTCTCCCTCTGTCTCTCTCATTCTCTCTCCCTCTCTTTCTTTCTCCTCCTCTCCCCCCTCTTTCTCTCTTTTTTGCTCTCTCTGTACTTTGATGGGCGCATGACACACCTTCTTAACTGTATTTATGTCTTGCAGGCTGTGACTTTCAGAATGACCAGGGAAGACCCGCTGTGCCTCTACAAGTTTGTTGTTTTTTGTTTAATCTGCAATAAAGTTTTTATTTGGATTATATGATTTGGTTGTATGATTTCCATTTTTCTGGCTGCACCTGTATGTTAGGTGTTGTGATTGTGCGACTTCAGGGGATTTGTTTGGTTCATGGTTTTGTGATGTTGATGGGCATTCTCTCTGTCCAAAGGGGGGGGACGGGTGGTGGGGTCCGGGGGGTGGTGGCGGTGGGTTTTGTTTTCCCTATTGGGGCTCCAGGCTGCATGTTCAGTTGCTCGGGGGCATCTGTTGTTCTTCATGTTTGGCTATGGGCTGTGCTCCCTTGGCTGCTGCCGGTTGTTGTCCGACTTTACACCAGGTCATAGCAGGTGTTAGTTTCCTGCTGCTAATGCACCTTATCGCCTGTTTTGTTATCTTATCACCAATCTGGCTGGTCGTTGAGAATGTTGTGGAGTGGTGTTGTTGCGGCGTTTTGCATGGGAACGCCTACTCTGCATCTCATTAACAATAGTTCGCAGGGTCATCTGTAGCGATGATTTTTGAGGATTCTATTGCCGGAAAACTGGTGATATAGGCTGTTTGCACCAGCTTGTGAATGGGGTGATAAATTTATTGCGACTTTGGCTGCGATAAAGTGCCGATAACTCGGCAATAGCTTCTTGAGAATATGCCCCACTGTGTGCTGCATACCAGGTTGTCTAGAGTCTAAGTTTCTATCTTTGTATCTGAAAATTTGGTTGGTTTCCAGGTACCTGACAAAATATTTTGAAATTTTGATCAAATTCCTTAATCTACTGAGACTGAAGGGGACTGATCCACAAAATATGCTTTTATTTTTTTAAGAAAAATCAGAAACTTCCACCTCTACGTTAACTTGTAAATTTGAAGCTAATCTCTAAATCACAGTAGACCTAGACATTTAATGCATAACTGCAGCTGTTACACATTTTAATCACTTAAATGCAATTGCCACATTTGATGTCCCTTCTTGCATGCTGAATTGTGATGCAAGAGAGCTTTTTCACTTCCCTGATATTTTGCTTTGTGTTCTCTATACAGAGCCTATCTTTTCACTTGCTCTAAATCCCACAAGCATGTGCGGGTGTTCCTTGCTCAGTTTCCTGTTAACATGCAGTAATATTGCCCTTGACTGTGGTAAATCATGCTCGAAACTATGTATAAATATTAAGTTAATACTGTCAGACTTGTAGGTTTTCCTTTTAAAAACCTGCATACATTCATATGGTATGCTCTAAATGACCCATGTAGTTACACTTCCATCAACATTCCCAGTTAATTAAAAATTAAACAAAATATATACACATACACACACACACACACATATATATATATTACCTACTGGCTATTGCCAGTAGGCAGTTATATTTTGGACCTAGATTCCATAGTAAAGGAGTTTTTGTTTTGCTAATAACTTTAGTGCAGTTTGATAAATCTCCACCAGATTTTTTAAACTAGTGTGCCAGTCAATTCTGCTTGCATCTGGAATGTTTTGGGGTGAATCATCAAGCAAGGCCGAGAAAAAGATGGGCCGCAAAATGCATTTTCCCATGCAATTTCCCACAGAAATAGGGTCAGATAATGAGCAAGCACTGGATAAAATCATTCTTTAGTTAAGATATATCGACAATTTGCTTTTGATATGGAAAGGTATGAAAGAGGATTTTAGGGTATATTTTTACAATTTGAATAGCAACGACCTTGGCTTACAATTCAGCTGTACAGTAAGTGATACCTGGGTTAGTTTCTTAGATGAATTGGTCTACGTCCAAGATAACAAAATTAAATTGAAGCGACCCTATTTAAAAAAGAGACTGCAACTAACAGCAGCTCACATGGAGCAAGCTTACTTGAATCATGAGAAACTGTTTGAATGATCTGGATGAACAGTCCAAGTATAAGTAAGTTGTCAATAGACTCCGCCAAAGTGGCTACAATCAGAGAGATCTAAAAACTAGTCTGAAGAGAATCAATACAAAATCCAGTGTAGAAACTTTATCGCCTAACAAAAAACAAATCTAATACAGTAACAATTCCATTCAACTAAGATTAACCCCTTCACTGCTAGGCCTGTTCCTCCCTGTGCTAAGCCTTTTCTGGCTATTTGGGGTAGTTTGCGCTTAGGCCCCTGTAACCTTTTGACCACATAAGGTATCCACGCAACATTTGCGTCTTCTTCCAACATCATGGGGATCTTAAAGATAGCAGGGTTTGTTGATTCCCCTGTAGGGGACTAAGAAATTAGCAAAAACACAGCTACATTTTGGCTTTTGGGGGAAAAATGGGAAAAAAGTGCTGCAGATGAAAGCGTCTGGTTTCTTCCCTGCAAATGGTATCAACAAGGTTTTGTGGTGTTAAAATCACCATCTTCCCAGACGTTAGAGACTGACAAACCTTTGTCAGACAACCAACATTTTTTTACACAGGTTTGGCATTTTACTGGGACATTGCCTATTTTTGCTATTTTTTGTATTTGTAACCTCCTTCCAGTTAATGGTAGAAATGGGTATGAAAGCAATGGTGGATTCAGGAAAGCTATATATTAAAAAAAATTAGACAAAATTCAGAATTCAGCAAGGGGCTATTTATGTAGATCCTTCAAGGTATTTTTTATAGAAACTAATAGTTGAAAATAGGAAAAATTGAAAATGAGTTAAAAAACAGCCATTTGTGCTAGCATTTTCACCTGTACCTTCTTCACTTCTTCTAAGTATTACAGATGTTTTAAAGCAATATCCCATTACATCCCCTGGACCCTTCTGGTTGTGGGGATATATAGAACTGGTAGGTTCACAAGGAGAATATATGTTCTTACCCCGCATTCCAACACCATGCATACCATCCCAACGCATTTGTAACAACGCAAGTGCTGTTACAACGCGTTACCATCACAACGCATATTTTTACATTGCATATGCCTTTACCATGCATACCATTATAATGCAAAGGCATGCGTGGTAAAGGCATATACTTTGTAAGTATATATATATATATATAATTCACTGAAAAAACCATAGGTTTCACACACGTTATAGTTAGGAATTAGCATTTAGAAAACCTTGCAAATTCACTGAAAAAACCATAGGTTTCACACATGTTATAGTTAGCGGAAATTTTACTGATAAAAAACCAGTGAAATTGCCCCGTTATAGTTAGTGCTGGCAACTATAACTCACGCGACCGCAATCCTCTGCTGATGCTAATACTGTATTTAGACACTTATTTGCCCATGTCTTCTTCCATACATTTTTAGCTATACATATATTACAAATATTTTTTTTTCATAAAGACACATATGTCATCAGCAGAAGATTGCGGTCGCGTGAGTTATAGTACGCGTGAGTACGGTAAGCGTACGGTAAGCGTACTCGGCGAAATTGCCGAAAAAAAAATAAAACCGTTTTTGCTCTTGGGGGATGTTTGGGGACTCCCTCAACATGACTATGTGGGAGGGAGTTGTCAAAACAGCCCGTAACATGTTTTTGGCCATCTTGTTTGATAAACAACACTCAGTGCGAGAGACAAAATGGCGGCCGCCGCTTCCTGGTTTCGGCCGATTCGAATGTTTACTAAGATCTAAGAGCCAATCAGAATCGCGCTCGCGCACGCCACCGTACGCTTACGGTAAGCGTACGGTAAGCGTACCGTAAGCGGGCTCAGATATATATATTGATTTAAAGGCTATTTTCTCAGAATCTACTGAACAGATTTACACCAAACCTACAAAAGGCACTTCCTTGACCTAGGGACTACCTCTCTGCCAAATTTCTAGTAATTCTGTTCAGCCGTTCGGGCTGTAGCTCGTTCTAAAGGTCCTATGGAAAAATGCATGGGAAAAACGCGTTTTGGGACCCCCCTTTTATCTCAGCCCCCGCTTGACGAATCCCCCCGAGACTTTCAGGGTAGGAGCGGAGCGTAGCGCCCCACCTATTTTGAGAAATTCGCGAGGATTCATCGACCGGCGCCAAAGTTATTCAAAATAGAATGTTGAGGTTTTCCTATGGAAAAGGGGTCCTAACTATAACTACCTACTGGCGACCGCCAGTAGGTAATATATATATATATATATATTGCCAGTAGGTAGTTATAGTTAGGACCTTGTTTCTATTCAAAAATAGTTTTTTTCTTTTGCCAATATCTTTGGCGCCGTTTGATGAATTTTCAAAACTAATGGGGCCAACTATTTTTGCGCCCCCGTAATGCACTGCTGATGATGTCACATATTATGTCATTCATGACATGGTCAGTGACATCACTGATGACATCCCAAATGACATCACTGATGACATTATCCAGTGATTGTGTGTTTCTGTAAAGTCATGTTAACGTGAAAGTAATGCAAAGCAGCTCTTTGCGCTGCTTTCCATTACTTAGCGCCAATGGGGCATACTATGGTTGGTACCCTTCCAGTACAAAGTCTATGCTAGACTCATGGAGACACCCATGAAGCATGGTGCAAAGGCGTCTCCGTAGCGCACGCCAGCTGATTTCAGTGCTGGTGCTAGGGAAAGGGGATGAGAGTGCCATATTTTAGAACATTTGTGGCACACTCCTGCTCTCTCCTTCTCACGCAGCGTAGTATTTGTGGCTGCTGCACTGCGCTGCATGAATAAATGGTAAATCTGCCCCAAAGTGTGCCTACCTAAAACAAAAATCTAATACGAAAGCACGTATATTTTATATATATTTGTATGTATCCTTCATAATGCTTTTTCTTGTTGTACTGAGTACAGATACCTAAGCATACGCGGACCTTATTCAACAATAATAAATTAAGGCTATTATCAATGGCATTGCTAGCTGTGAAGAAAAAACATTTTAAAATAAAAGGTGTGTGTGTTGGGGTTCGGCATTGGAGAATAAGTCAGTTCACAATGCCCTTATGTTTCAAGCTAATAATCTAACACGTGGCCATTTGCGGAATTTTTTAATATCAAGGTATTCTATGTAACGCGATTACGCATAACCTTTTATTCCTTAATGACTGGGACACTTGGATGCTGGTTCATACGTCACAATCGCTTAAAAGCCTGACAGACATAAGTAGAAGAGTTTTAACCGAAGAGCCGCTCAAGATACATGCACGAGTGGAATGAAAAACCGGGAGAAAAAAGGGACTGTTATTCTGACTGACACATAGCCGCAAGATATGTCGCATACGAAATTCTCATACACTGAAACCATCTCACTATTCTTCTCACACTCATACTTTGAACTTCAATACTAGCAAGTGGTTGTGCTCTGCATTTAAAGATGGTTTCGCAGAACAATATACATAAATAGTTATATTTATATTTTTAGAAGTTACATTTGTATTGCATACTTCTACTAATTTTCTAATCATGATATTATAGAGATCTGTTGTTATTGTTTGGCCTGGCCCATCATCAGCGTCGCTATGCAGAGACCTGCAGCACCGCTGTCAATCATGCACCACTTTCCACGATGGAAACATCAGCATTTAAGTAGGTCTTGGGTCTATTTTCAAGATCGTAAGTAAATTAATTAAGATCGTAAGTAAATTAATTAAGATACGTTAGTGGGCCGAAATTCACGTGGGAGTTTTAACCTTGATTCTATCTCAAGAAGGAAGTGGAGCAGATCTAATAAAAGTATGCAAAGACTTAAACACTCAAACGCGTTTATTTAATCATTGCTCAACTTTAAAGGTTTGAGTGGGGTTTGAATGCTAATGCACCTCAGTTTAATTTTCCATTTGGTCGGAAATGTGAATATAAAATGTAAAGCTGTCATTTGAAAAGTTGCTTGTGTTAAATTATAAATTATGCATTACATACTTATTACGATATAATGAGGAAAAAAACTCTAGGGTTCTAAAGGACCGTGAAATTGCATACTTTGTTGTGGGGAGGCAGATAGATTTGCAAACATGGAATAAATGTAGCCAACGTTATTTATTTAACATATATTTATTCATTCCTATAAGTATTTTAAAATACACGCCTATGCCAAAAGACGACATATAGGGGCATATTTATAATAACTGACGCATCCCTGCATATCAGCAGGGATGCGCCAGTTATTTTGCGCCCCAGCTCCGCCACCATGGATGCGCCGCATTTATAATGCAGCGCACCATGGGGCAAAAACGGCACAGATGCGTCACGCATCTGTGCCGTAAAAGTGGCGCATTGCTGGAGTTGCGTCGCAAGCGCGACGCAGCTCCAGCAATGCTTTGGGGGACCTATCTGCACAATGCTGCGTCAATCCTTACGCCTGCTTCAAGCAGGCGCAGGGTTTTGACGCAGCATGGACTCAAAAGTGACTGAGTGAAATCTTGTAGATTTCACTCAGCCACTTTTAGGAGGCGTTCCTGCGCCGGAACGCCCCCACCTGCCCTGGAACGCCTACATGGGGCGCAGGGCTTTACAACGTGACACATCTCTCAGATGCGTCACGTTGTAAATACCCCGCGCCATGGCACAGGATTTGCGCCGCTGCTGCGTCACAAAAGTGACGCAACGGCGGCGTAAATGAGGCGCAAGTCAAACATAAATCTGCCCCTATCTTAAGGCATGGATGGGGAAGGCTAGAGGAAAAAGTAATTTAGGGGTAAAACTTAGGAGGAAGGGGTGATCCTTCAATTTATTTTTAAAGGCACTAACGTGGATTTCCTTGTAGAGATGCAACGGACGAGATCTCCTGAAGGAAGAGCCTTGATAGTTCTGATATCTTTCCCTCCCCATCACAGGAAAACCCTAATGCTTCTATACATTACAGTTGTTTGTAGGTTTCATTCACTCCTACAACTAAAAAACCCTATCAAAACAATACACTAAAACCTGTTGTCAACTCTTCAGGCTCCCAAAACTCTTGCAACACCAAATCTACTGCGCTGTGCTCAGCGGAAGCCGGCAGACTAATCTGCCCACGTTTTAACACCACAGCCAAAGGAGGGAGAGCTTTCTCGGTCCTTCTGCCACAACTCTGGAATCAGTTGCCCGGAGAGCTACAGAAAGAACCCAGACTTCTACCTTTTCGAAAAAAACTAAAAACCTTCCTTTTCAGAGAAGCTTTTGACATGGTTGCAAGGCCCTCCAGTACCTGAGGACCTGGTCCGCTCCGCTGATTATGTTTCTTTCTCTGTCAGAGCGCTATGAGACCTGTCGGTATATATGCGCTATACAAGAGTAAATTAACATAACATAACATAACATCTATCAAATTCAATGAGAGAAAATAGGATGTTGGCTGATTGGGTATGAAGCCTGGTCAAGAAACTACCAAACTCCCTTGCAGGGTGAACCACAAAATGTCACAAATTAACCTGTGAGTAAAAAGATCAAAACACCAACTGCAGATTGTTTGAAATGGCCTTTTTACAGGGTTATTCCCAAATTTATTTTGGTTCGTCCTTCTAATTTTCCTGACCTGTTTTGTTGGCTTTAGGACTCTGGGCCCTTTACCACTGCTGATCAGTGCGAAAGTGCATATGCTGTGTCTGTAAATTTGTATTATAATTGGTTATCCATGATTGGCACATTTGATTTACTGGTAAGTCCCTAGTAAAGTGCACAGGAGTGTGCAAGGGCCTGTAAATCAAATGCTACTAGTGGACCTGCAGCACTGATTGTGCCACCCAACTAACTAGTCCTGTAAATATATCTCAGACCTGCTGCTGCAGTGTCTGTGTGCAGTTTTTACTGCAATGTCGACCTTGCAAGTGCACCCACTCGCCAGACGCTAACCTTCCCTTTTCTTACATGTAAGACACCCCTCAGGTAAAACCAAGGTACCCCCATGGGCAGGGTGCAGTGTATGCGAAAGGTATGATATGTACTAGTGTGTGTGATCTGTCCTTATAGTGAAATACTGTCAATTTCGTTTTTTCTCCATTGAAAGGCTATCTGTCCCATAGGGTAACATGGGAGTTACTTTGTAACATCTTACAAGTACAATTGCCATTCAGACAAGATAGAGGAATAAAGTTTAGGGTTTCTGGACTCGGAATATAATAACACATCTTTTAAAAAGATGGTGTTTGAAAAGGCCACTTTTTGAAAGTAGGCGTTTTCTTGTTTAACCATTTTGTGTGCCTCTGCCTGTTTGTGGATTGACTGTCTGATTTTGGAGTCACAGAGGTCGGGGATGGGCATTCACTGCAGACAGCAACTGGGGGGGTTGAGGTGTGCCTGGCCCTTCAAGGATGACTCAGAGCTGAGCTGAATAGACCTTGGCTGCATTTAGACTGGTGGGAGGAATTCACCTTGCCCCTGAATATTGCCTGTCTCCCTTGCACAATGCTGTCTCCACCCCCCGTGGTCATACTGTACTAGTGAGGACAGAACTGGTTTTGACTGAGCACATAAAAGAGCAAATACAAAATGGGGTAGAAGTAGTGGACCTGAAACCCCAGAACTTTAGATCACTTCTGGAATGAAGAGGAACCTTTGCCAAGGAGAAGAGCTGGAGAGCTGTGTTGAGGAGTACTGCCCCTTTGCTGTGTGCTGCGTGGCATTGGCCTGTCGTTGTTGCTTCGGTGAAGGAAAGGAGAAAATCTGGAACTTTGCTGAAAAACCTGCTTGAACAGTCTTCTCCAAGGGCTTGTGTAACACACATCCTCCTGTTCTGAAGTCTCAGGGACACAAAGACTTCACCGTCAGCTTCCCGAACTCTACTGCAGAGAGTTCCGACCTGCGAGGAGGTGCCTGTTCTAGTTTTGGGCCTCTGGAGGTTGTTCTTGCTGTTGGGAGCTGGAAGAAACCTAAGAGAAGCAAGAAAGGCAATCTCTAACGCCATCAGCGATGTCGCCGTAACGCGCCGACCTGCACCAAGGCCAGGGGCACCGATCATGAAGCACCGCCCAGCCTGCACCTCAGCTTCGATGCACTACGACGCCTGCCGACACCTGCAGTTAACGGCATTCCTGATGCCAGCACTCGCACTGACACAGTCATCACCAGCACCTGCATCCTGTTATCACTGCACCGATAACCACCTAGGGTGACTGCACAAACTCTCGGACTTAGCATCGCCTCACCGTGACAGAAGCCACACCGTCGAAGCAACCGATTTCCCCTATCCTGTATTTGACACGTCGCCTCCTGACGGAGACAACGCTGTGCCTCCCCCGTGGCAGCCAGGGAGTTGGCTTTGACCTCAGCACCATCGCCTCGCCTCTACGACTCCATGCATCATCATAGACTTCGTTTTCCAAGGTTCTGTTTGTTTTGGGGTCCTTGTGACTCCATGCACGACGCCGCACACTTTGCGCCGTCCTTTGGATTTATTGCTGTCATTACGTCGTAATAGCCCCAGGTGGTGCTATTTGTTTTCTACAAGCTTTATTTTGGAAATAATAGTTTTGAAGTGCTATTTTCCTACATATATGTTGGATTTTTCCCATTTTGGTCTTGCTGAACTTAGATAAAGATACTTTATTTTTCTAAACTGGTGTGGTGTCTATTTGTGATGTTATCACTGTATTATTGTGTGTTTTGAGTACAAATACTTTACACATTACCTTTGAGATAAGCTTGTCTGTCCGTGCCAAGCTAACAAGGAGGTGAGCAGGGGTTATCCAAAGTGTGTATCTCACTTACCCTGTCCCTACTTGGACAATGGTACCTGCCACTGCCAATTAGGGACCCCCAGTTCGAACACCAGACATCAAGCACTGCTGAAAAATGTTTATATTTTTGATATTGTACCTGAACCAGAAATACTACTTTTATTATTGCTGCTGTTTCTGTTAATTTGTGAGCCAACTACTCTATAGAACTGTTACCGACCTTTTCGCAACAGAGGAACTACAATTGGTTATTGCTTGTTTTCGATCTACTTTATTTTTTAATCACTAGCATTTCAAATGTTATACAACTGAAGGCAGCTGTTCGAAAAGCTCAGCTCATGTGTATGTTTAACTAATTCCTTAATTCATGGCATGTATTTAATGCATCTTGAAGTGTAACTCCTCCCTTGAGGAAACCTATTAAAACATTGTTACAGATTCTTTATACCAAGAAGGATTGTACATTCTTGTTTGTTTCTTTAAGAATGTATTGTGGAGTGTTATCTTAATGAAGATAATATATGAACGATTATTTTAATGGAAATGTCACTAAATAAAAAGGGAATTTGTGTATATTCCAAAAAAAGGCACACTTCCTTGTTGAACCTAACCTTAAGAAACACCTACCTCATTTCTTTAGTACATGATTTGTGAAACGGTCACTTTCTAACTTACGTAGCTCGAGATAAGTAGCCCAGATGAGCAACAACATACTTGATTTTGTACTCTAGGAAAGGTTCAACCGTGAAAAATTTAATGTGTCATAGCTGAAGTATAAATGCTTTAGACTAGAAAAGATATCCCACCTTTATATTCTGTATATTTATACAGCTATGCATTATTGCGTACTTTTCGACATCAAAAAGTTTTGCAAAGTCTAATTAGTACCTTACTTTTGACCACATTAACTCTTTTTTTAAGCATTCAGGAGAGCCTGTAAACTCCCAAATTCTCAGAAGATATAGACCTGTAAGCTTTCATGTTACATGGTTTATCTAGTGAGTGCAATATTCCCAAAGCTGATATTTTCTGTGAACCCTGAAGAAAATTCAATCTACTAACAACACAAAAATGTTATTACTGTAAGAAAAAATAAATCATTATAGACTAAAAAGTCAGAGTTCTCCAATATACATGTCCAGCACACTGAAAGGGAGCCCACAAGCTTAAAAGAATGAGGAGAACATGGTCTCTCTTTTATATAGTTCCCTTCCTACAAGCTTTAATGGTCTGGTAATAAGTAAGTTTTCCACCTTGTAAGATAAGAATACATATTTTTGAAAAAGGTATTGGAAGATAGACAAATATTTATTGTAAACCCATCAAAGAGAAAGAACATGAGGGATGGTGGGAGAGATATAAAGAGGGTAGTGGGGCGGAGAGAAAGAGGCCAGAAAGGAAGAGAGAGGCAGAACAAAGGAAGCAAAATAGAGAGAGAGGGAAAATCAAAGAGTAATATATTCCAAACTGGTCTTCTGGCATTTATTTACAGACAAGTTACTGAATTTGACAGCAGTAGTGTTGGACATTTCCTCCTTTCTTCAGGATTATCCCAGATGCTTTCGTTTTTTCTGCACCTTATTTTTTCCTGACTATAGAACTCTGTGCACTTGATTTCTGCTAAACAGTAGTAAAGTTCTTGTGCTCCTTCTTTCGAAATGATGAAATTGGTGCTCTCCCTATTGGCATATTTAACTCACCTATAAATCCCTAGTATATACTCCCATGGTGTACCAGGGCATATAAGTTAAAATTCACAAGTGGTCTACTGCACCTGTTGTGCTACCCACTAGAGTGACAATGTAAACATGACTGCAGCCCTCCACCAGTAGAAAGGCTTTGCCATTTTTAAAGGCAAATTAGACCTGCCCAAATTTTTTTTTCTTTACAGGACTAAATATTTCTTTTAAATATTTTTAAGTCATCCCCTACGTAGCCCTTATTGCCCATAAGGCAGAGTGCATGGCATTAGTAATGCATTTAAATGTGTAATGGTCAAAGTCCTATAAGTAAAAAAAGCCTTGGATGCTATTTTCTCTGTATCAGGGTTGGCTGCTCTCTAGGAAGGCTCTGAGATGCAATATTTAAAAAAGAAAACAAATACTGTACCTCAGAAATGGGACTAGCAAAATAAATAATGAAATCATGGTTTTAATAGCTATTAAAAACAATTCAATGATAAAGTCAGATTTTTTCTAAATATTACAGAAAAGTAACTTTTTGAAAGTTACCTTTTCCTCGCTTGAAGTCCTTGGAATCTAAATCTGTGTTTTTTCTCTCCCTTTCTGGCCAGCCAGTAATTAACATTCCCCTGTCATAGGGAAATGTTAGCTGGCACTTGGCCAGGGCCTATCATTTGTCCCTCCTCCTCCAACCAGTGATGCCACAATCACAGTGTGCCTCTCTCAACCTTACAGTGTTACAGCCAGTTGTCAGGTTTACATATAACATTCAGAGTGCACTTCAAATGAACAAAATAGAAGGTCAAAACTATTTGTGTATATCCACTGTTTTATTGCAGAAAACTCGGTTTGGTCTACCAGACGTCTGTCACTGAGTTTGCTGGGGGTGCAAGAACTGTATAAAACTGGATTTTAGTGTTATTTGTGTTAAATGGTAGAGGACACTAGCGCTAACACAGTACACTCCCTGCACACACCTCCATCCCCAGAGCCCAGTTTAGTGTGGCTGAAGACTTTGGCCATACTAAAAATGCCCAAAATGGGTTGGGCTAGCTTTGGCAACATTTGTTTCATTGGTTAGGGTGTACAAGGGGTCATTTCCACCCATTAATTTGTGCCAGGCATTGATATGGCATCCCTAGGCACCCACTTCATAACACTCTTGGACCCGAGGCTGTTCAGAAGAGGAAGAAACCTGTCGTCTGAGACCTGAGAGGAGCCCCTGCTAGAGGATCGGAGCTGCTCTCTCTCTTTTACCTAGGACAAAGAAGTGTACTCCATGGCTGATAGGGCTGATCTCCTATTGAAGCTACAGGGACATAGCAAGCTATAAGAGGCCTTTTCTTGCTGATGCCCAGCTGACCAGTTACAACTAGACATAGACTGGATTGTCACGCTGGACTTATCTTGAATCCCTGTGAGCCCTAAATGCTTCCCCTGATGTTGTGCAGGGAGCTTTTAAAGTGCACTTTTTTGCTGGTTTGAGAATTAAAGGCCTAAAGTCAGATGGTAAAATCTTTTGTCCAGTACCCTTGTATTAAAGATACTATTAATCATGGCCAATGTAGCTTTGGCTGAATATTTGGATGAAATCTAAACCCACTGTAGATAGAGCTGCTATTGTTGATTGTCGGTCGCTTGATTTTCCCCATAAAAGATCCTGGCTGGAATCTATTAGATCGGCCTATGAAATTTTAGGTTTTACCCTGGTAAATACAGAAGAAAGAATTCTACCCACAACAACAAAAATTACTAAACATGAACTCAGGTAAAACTTGAAAGGATTCATAAGTGAGATCAAGGAACAGAGAGAAAGTGATAAGAGTTCAGTGGCAGACCATGCCTTCATTTCCTCAAGGCATTGCCTGCAGGTTTATCTTTTGCATATGTTAAATACTCATCAATGTTGTAGTTTAACCTGCTTTCATCTTGGTATAATTCATTTCATGATAGCACTTACTACATCAGGCCAATGATTTAAAGGAAATGGAATATCCCATATGATGGAGTGTCTCCATAAAGCACTTTACATTTAGGGCCAGATGTACGATCTGCAAAATAGCGCCTCGCAAATTGTGACTCATTTGCGACTCGCAATCTGCGAGGCGCTATTTGCCATGTACAACAGTGTGTTTAACACTGTTTGCTATTCCCAATGGGGTCGCAAATTGCGAGGCTCATGAATATTAGTGAGCCTCTCGCAATTTGCGAGCCCATTGTGAATGATAAGCCCTCCCAGGGATGGTGGCCTGCTTGGCTCAGCAGACCACCATGTCTTGGACTGCTTTTAAATAAAGCAGTTTTTTTTTAAAAAATGCAGCCCGTTGAAGGAGAACGGGATGCATTAAAAATAAAAAAATGAAAGTTTTTGTTTCATTCTTTCAGGGCAGGTAGTATGTATGTATGTATGTAAGAACATTTATAGAGCGCACTGTAACCCTGTGGGCATCCTGGCGCTGTGACACCTAAGTTACTGACTAGGGATGCTATAAATCATAATGAGGTGATTATATTCTGGGAAAAAGACAGGTCTTGATTTTTTTACGAAACAGCATTAGGTCCTGTGTCTGTCTCAATTCAAGGTGAGGCTGTTCCAGAGGTGGGCAGCTGCCACTCCAAACGCTCTACCCCCCAAAGTTACTCTCTTTATTTTGGGTATGATCACAAGATTGGCTGATTAGGAGCGGAAGCTACGTGTAGGAACATACCATCCAAACCTCTTTTTTTATCAGTTTGGTTCCCAAGTCCATGTAGAGCCTTGAACACGATACAAAGGGACTTAAACTGTACCCTTTGAGCCACCGGGATCCAGTGCAACTCTGCCAACGCCTGAGATGAAGACGACCAACGTGGCCTCAGATATTTTGGGTACTCCAGTGCAATGCGTTACAATAATCCAGTCGGCTCATGATGACATTCCTGACCACTAAAGCTCTGACCTGAGTTGGTAGTACTGACAGCACCTTCCGTAGTTCTCTAATGAGAGTATAGCAGCTCCCCACCCGCTTGTTGACATGAGACTCTAGGTTCAGGTTATCGTTAAAGCTGACCCCCAGATTTCACACCGTCCACACGGGTACCAAAGGAGCCTCCGTGGGAATAGGCCAGAAGTTTATAGGAAGAACTAGCGGCACTCTACCCACTCCACAATGCAGAATCTCAGTTTTGTCATTATTGAATTGCAGGGAGTTATCTCTCAACCAGTTTATCGTTTTCCACATACAGGCATGGAAATTTTCCAGAGCACCATCAGGGCCACCTTCCATAGACAGAATCAGCTGGGTGTCATCAGCATAATTCACCAACCTAATGTTAAATGACTTGATGATGCCTATCAGCGGCCGCATATAGGCATTGAATAGAATAGGACCCCTGAGGTACTCCATGCTTGATGTCAACAAAGTCCGATTGGAAGGGGGGAGGGCCACTGCCTGCTGTCTATCAGACAGATATGACTGAACTCATCTCAAGGCCATCCCTACCACCCCCATTTTTTCCAGCCTAGCTAGGAGGATCTCATGATTAACCGTATTGAATGCGGCAGACAGGTCCAGCAAGATTAAAATAGCTGATTGTTCCCTGTCTGTACGCATTCGGAGGTCGTCCAAGATGGTTATCAGAGCAGTTTCCATCCCATGACTTTGGCGGAACCCAAATTGCTCCTCCTCCAGCTTGTTGTTAGCCTCCAGGAATTGGGAAAGCGACCTCCTCACCAGGCGCTCCACGATCTTCACTGGGTATGGGAGAAGAGAGATGGGTCTGTAATTTTTGGGGTATTTAGGGTCTGCAGTTGTTTTTTTCAAAAGGGGGGATTGCAATCGCCTGCTTCCAACAAGATGGAACCAACCCGCTACCAAAGGATTGGACGCACAACTGGCAAAGGACCGGAAAGAGTTCAGAACCCAGTTCCCTCCATATTTTATGAGGGAGGGGGTCCATGGGCGAGCCAGATGAAACTTCTGAAGCCACCTTGATAAATTCCTCATCTGAGGGCAGCACAAAGTGGTCCAGGATAGCGTACTGCTTTAATGGCATCGTCCCCCTTTCCCTAACCCCAATAACCTTTGATATCTGTCTGTCCTCCTGCATTATAATGCCTGATGAGTCCTCTATCTTCAGCCCTTCGACAATCTTGCTTATCTTCTCCAGAAAGAAGGAGGCCAACATTCAGGGTTGACCATGTCTTTTACTATTCTAAAGATACTTTTAGTACTGTTAGTTGACTTTAAAATTATATTGGAGATGTATTCTGCTTTGGCCGTAACAATAGCTTTTTCATAAATGGCTATTTTCTCCTTCCAGATAGCTTTTGTATCCTCCGCATATTGCTTCCTCCATTGTCTCTGCATGTTTACAGGCCAACTTATGGTTCCTTAGATTTTCATTGTACCATAAGGCGGATGGTCTTCCCAATAGCCTAATATTTTTTAGAGGAGCAATCTGATCTAGCTTCCTGTTTATACATCCGCAAAGGGCTGTATAGTTCGCGTCCACCTGTTTATTCGGATCAAAAGAGTTCTCTACATGAAAAATGGGAGACTTATTTGCTTTCCTCAATAGTCCCTTCCAGTCCCTCCCCAGAAATCTTCTATCTCCCTTGGGGGCAGGCCTATTCATCCTGGTATATATCACTCTGAATTGAACCAGGTAGTGGTCCGACCAGCCCACGGGCAGAACTTTGTTGATTATGAGGGAGTCTTCCCCAGCAAAGCCTAGATCCAGGGCACTAGACATGCCCTCCATCATGGGTTGGTTGGGTAACCCATTGCAACAGGTTCAAATTAGCACATGATTGAAGGATATTGTTGTAACCTGCATCCATTTTCCCATTAGTCCAAAGATTGAAGTCTCCTAAAATCAATAGTCGCGTATGGGTAATTGCCATATTGTTAAGTACATCAATCAATCCTTGTTGGAATTGTGCTTTGGCCGTAACAATAGCTTTTTCATAAATGGCTATTTTCTCCTTCCAGATAGCTTTTGTATCCTCCGCATATTGCTTCCTCCATTGTCTCAGCATGTTTACAGGCCAACTTATGGCTCCTTAGATTTTCATTGTACCATAAGGCGGATGGTCTTCCCAATAGCCTATTATTTTTTAGAGGAGCAATCTGATCTAGCTTCCTGTTTATACATCCGCAAAGGGCTGTATAGTTCGCGTCCACCTGTTTATTCGGATCAAAAGAGTTCTCTACATGAAAAATGGGAGACTTATTTGCTTTCCTCAATAGTCCCTTCCAGTCCCTCCCCAGAAAGCTTCTATCTCCCTTGGGGGCAGGCCTATTCATCCTGGTATATATCACTCTGAATTGAACCAGGTGGTGGTCCGACCAGCCTACGGGCAGAACTTTGTCGATTATGAGGGAGTCTTCCCCAGCAAAGACTAGATCCAGGGCAATAGACATGCCCTCCATCATGGGTTGGTTGGGTAACCCATTGCAACAGGTTCAAATTAGCACAGGATTGAAGGATATTGTTGTAACCTGCATCCATTTTCCCATTAGTCCAAAGATTGAAGTCTCCTAAAAGCAATAGTCGCGTATGGGTAAGTGCCATATTGTTAAGTACATCAATCAATCCTTGTTGGAATTGTGCTTTGGCCGTAACAATAGCTTTTTCATAAATGGCTATTTTCTCCTTCCAGATAGCTTTTGTATCCTCCGCATATTGCTTCCTCCATTGTCTCTGCATGTTTACAGGCCAACTTATGGCTCCTTAGATTTTCCTTGTACCATAAGGCGGATGGTCTTCCCAATAGCCTAATATTTTTTAGAGGAGCAATCTGATCTAGCTCCCTGTTTATACATCCGCAAAGGGCTGTATAGTTCGCGTCCACCTGTTTATTCGGATCAAAAGAGTTCTCTACATGAAAAATGGGAGACTTATTTGCTTTCCTCAATAGTCCCTTCCAGTCCCTCCCCAGAAAGCTTCTATCTCCCTTGGGGGCAGGCCTATTCATCCTGGTATATATCACTCTGAATTGAACCAGGTGGTGGTCCGACCAGCCCACGGGCAGAACTTTGTCGATTATGAGGGAGTCTTCCCCAGCAAAGACTAGATCCAGGGCACTAGACATGCCCTCCATCATGGGTTGGTTGGGTAACCCATTGCAACAGGTTCAAATTAGCACATGATTGAAGGATATTGTTGTAACCTGCATCCATTTTCCCATTAGTCCAAAGATTGAAGTCTCCTAAAATCAATAGTCGTGTATGGGTAAGTGCCATATTGTTAAGTACATCAATCAATCCTTGTTGGAATTGTCCGCTGACTGCCTCCGGAGGTCTATAGCAGGCCATGCCTGTCAACACATGACCTGCAGGATCTTTTATGGAGAAGCCCAGTATTTCCATGCCCAGCACATCATCGATATCCATTGGTGTAATATCCCACAGCTCCTTGTAGATAACCCCAACCCCTCCACCTCTGTCACTGGGACCACTGCCTGCCCTTACAAAATATTTTTATAGACACTCACAAAGTGGATGAGGACCCCTGGGGACCCCTTCCAAATTGCGACTGCATTACCACCCTCTTGGAGAGGGTGGTAATTTGTGAGTGTTTTGCGAACGCAATTGTGGTCACAAAACATTCATACATTGCTTTGCGGACGCATTAGTAAGGAAACGCCCCTTTCTAATAGCGACTCGCAATTCCTAAATAGCGAGTCGCAAATAAATTGTGACTCACTATTTAGGAATTGTACATGGCCCTGGGCCATTTTGCATGTGCAAATGGGTAGCAAACCCGTTTGCGCATGAAATTTAGGGTCGTACATCTGGCCCCTTAGTCTTTTTTGTAATTGTTACAAATCTCCTAGAGCTTGTTTTTTAAGGCAATTTGAGTTGCATTTTAAAAAGTGCAGACCTGCTCTTTTATATATATATTTTTTTAAATTGATTCCTATCTTCTTTGTTGTGTTAAGCTTTGTAAACTGTGCTGTGAAGATTAGTAAATCCTTACCTGATACGCATTCATATTCTCTTTTTACCGATACTCTGTATTTATTGTTTTATACTATCTTTTATGATTGTGTAATATTAAGCAAAGGAAGAATATGTGAACTTGAACTTGGCCTGAGGGCGACGGAATGTGGAAAACTTATAAGTCACTACACAATCCACTCAAATTGACTTAATTAGGCAGACGAGAAGTTAGTGCCCCTGTCATACACTAATTATTCGGGTAACCCTACCCGGGTAAAAATACTAATGAAAGCCTAATCAACTGCAGGTGCAGTTACAGTCCTCAGAGTTATGGTCTTTTGGTACCTAGTGGGATGGTCCACCAAAACCAGATTAAACCTGCTGCATAAAGAAACTTTAGGCCTGAGGGGCCCAACATTGTCGATGCCCACCCATTCAAAGGGAATGCCATTAACATGCAAGGGAACCAGGGGAGCTGTGGACTTTTCCCCTGCCTTTTCAATGGCCTTGCAAGTGGAACATGACCTACAGAATGCTTCTGAGGCTGTATTACTCAAGGGCAAATAAAAGTGGGTGATCATCCTAGAAATGGTCTTGTCCTGCCCCAGATGTCCTTACAGGGCTATATCATAAGTCAGATCCAGTATGAAAGATCTGAGCACTTGGGAGCACCAACAAATGAGGTTGTCTCAGGCTGAAGGACCATAGGCACATATGAATTAATTCTCCCAATAGATGAGGTTACCTTCAGAGGCGTCACCCACTACCTGGACCTCAGCTTGCTGCCTCAAGCCCTCTAGATTTGGGCACTCTTTCTGAGGGATACAGAATTCCTCCCTGGTCAACATTTCAGGCTCCTGCTCTCCTTAACTACCCTCTTGGGCTGCCATGGACTGCATGGTTAGGCACAACCACTTAGGCAACCCAGGATCTTCAGATTGGACCTGAGCTCCACTTCACTCCACTTTCTGTGCTCCAAATCATTCCCTAGCAGACAATCAACAGGCATGGTAGGACTCACAGCTACTTTTATTGAACCTGGGGCCTTCCACTCAAAGGGAATCAGAGACCCTGGATAGTGCCTCTCACTGCTGTCTGCTACTACAAATTGGTGGAATGTAATAAAAAATAATAATGAGATTTGTAGAGCTCCTGGTTACACAACAATGGTGTGCTCCCACTCTAGGACCTAGATCTAGATGTAGATGGGGAGAGACTTAGGAAAAAGCGCAACCTGAGCGGGTTAGAGCGGGTTGCAAAACAGCCATGTTTTCAATTTACTTCTGAAATCTTTCTCTGAAGGAGACGCTCCCAGAGCATAATGGAGAGAGTTCCACATTCTCGCAGCCAAGAAGGAGAAAGCACAAGCTCCCATCCTGGCTCTCCTAGTCTTTTCAATCTAGAGAGCTGAGCCTCAGATGATCTAAGATCACGACCTGGGAGGTAAGCTTGTACATAGGATGCAGGTAACTAAGGACTTGCTTGTGAGGTATGTGGTGGCAAAAACATAAGCTTTAAACTTCACTCTTTGGGACACAGGGAGCCAGTGTAAATGATTGAGAGTGGCTGATGCTGAGGATCTTTTGGGGAGATTTAGCATCTCTTTGTCACCCAAGGACACTAGGGTAATCTCTGCTCTTTCCCCCATCTTACCTGCCCCCCAGTGTGACAACCCCCTTCCCCATACCCATATCTGTAACACGCATAGCACTTGGGGACAAACATTCCTATCTTCTTTTTCTATGAACCCATTCTTTTCCTAGTCAGGTTGAGGTTGGGTATCCTTCTCAAGTAAACTGTTTTGGGGGCCTTTGGAGAACTCCTTACTATTATTTTTTTCTCCCCCTCTTTCTTCCATTGGGGACACTGACCACCCTTTTGGGGATTTCTCGAGGTGCTTTTTTGGACACTCTGGCACTGACGCAGCGGTCTGCCTGCTTTGCAAGCACCCAGATGTCAGTTAGCTTGCTGTCAATCAAGTGTTGGTGAAGTATGTAGAGGAAATATTGAGCGTGTGCTCTCTCAGAAGTAGGTGATACAGCTCATTGAAATCGCTTACTTTAATGCCCCTCATCCAACCACTCAATGCCTTGCTGTAGTTGTCAATTAAAACCACCCACAACTGGACTGGCAACTTCTGGCTCTTGCTGAACATTATGAGGTATTTCTCCGGAGTGGACCCAAACTTTGTGAGTAAAATGGCCTTCATGGGAGCATATCTCATCTGATACCCGTCCTCTAGTGTAAGAATGGTGTCCCTATCCACTGTAGGCATGTGTTTCCACAAGCTTTCCCCCCAATCTTCAGCTGGGACCCTGTGCTTCATCAGTGCTACATCATAAGCAGAAAACTATTTGTCTATATCATCCTCTAACAAATAGCTAAGCAGCTGGTCTTGGGGTATGTGGACCCTCACCAATCCATGGGACACTTGATTGCTCCCACCATTGGTGCTGCACTCAGCTGCTTGCTTAGCTTTAATGTCCAGCTCCTTCATGCTCACCTTATGAGCCAGAACCAACTGCCTTTCAGCCAAAGTCTTCCCAGCCTCAGCTTTCATCTTCCTAATTCCTGCTTCCTCCCTTCTCTTGACACGACTTTCTTTGCAGCAGCTTCCCCCTTGGCTACCTCCACCTTGAACCTAGCCTGCTGCAACCCAAATTTACTCTCTTCTCTCCTTTCCTCCAGATTGTGGGAGGGGATACCTCTGCTGACTCTGGATCTGGCAGGGGATCTGAGTCCTGTGGGCCCCCTCTCTCCTCTGGGGTTGCCATCCTTTCCCTCCATCTCCTCCTTCAGCTCCTCAGTATCCCTTTTTTTCTTCTCTTGCTCCTGTACTGAGAGCTGTAATTGGGGAGTCTTCTCCAAGGCCCTGAGGGCCTTCTGGTGTGCCTGAGGCTCTTGAATGTTGGACGTACCCATCCCTGCTAAATTCCTGATGAATCCTTTAAGCTCAGCCACCGTGTAGCTCTCCAGGTGGTTGAGCTCAAACTCCATGTTTGCAGGCAGAGTTATTAGTACAGACAGTCCAGTAGAATGGGAGTGAATTTGAAACAGCAGAAGAGGCCAATCAGCGAGAATTTTAAAGCAAGTTGAATTTGATGTCGGATTATTTTTGGGATTTTAGTGTTACACAAATAAGGATCAATGTAGGAAACTGGGTTTTCGATTAAGGGGTTGAAAATCCTTCTCAAGCAACAATAACAACCCTTGTCTGAGTAAATCACATAAGTCACTAAAATTAATCTATGCTTAACCTTCTGTCATCTTGGCCCAAAATCAGTCAGGCTTTACTTAGTGTTAAGTATTTATGCAACAGTCAAACAGTAATTAAGTGAAAACAGAACACAGGAACAATTCCACATAAATTTAGGAACATATAGGCCAGATTGAGATGAGCAAATCTGTTCACCCAGCCATCTTAACTTTGAATTTGTGCTGCAAGTGAAACAGCCAGCGAAAAATACCTATTACCAAGCAATGCTGTGGGTCTCAACACCTTATTTGGTGATGCCACCATGGTTGTTTGGCCTAGTATAGATATGAGATAAGAAGACCCCCAAGAAAACAGTTAAATTACTTAATCATTAAAGTGTTTGACTCGATTGGATAACCTTTTGGTTAAGAAGTCTTCAGCTCTGGCTTGCAAATTAAGTAGGAAGATCTCTTAACTCAAAGCCACCTTGATAAGAGAATGACGAATTGCAGAAGCAATCTTAAGAACTAAAATCTGTAATGGCCACCTAGTTGGAGAGCTCCAGCAGCTATGGCTCATTTTTTGAGCGGGATCATTCATATACTTCCTCCCTTCTCATACGCATTGTGGGGACATGCCACACACATTGTGGCATTGGGGAATGCAGGGTTAATCACTGCTGGACCAGCTTAAAATCATCTAATCTTTTGGTGGCCCGGTTCTACCTTGGAGGCCCTGCGGCAATGAGAGCCATGGGTCAGCTTGAAGCCAAGACCACCCGGGTTTGCTGGTGTCCCCCTGGGCTACCCCTAGGGTTGCTGCTGCCTGCCTTTGGAGCCTCCAGCAAACTGCCCTATCCTTACAGCAGATATGTGAACCGCTGACCTCAGGCTCCTTCTTCTGATGCTGCTTTCCTCCATCAGCTCCCCTTGTGGGCTTCAGCCACTGGACACTCCTTGGCTATTCCGGTGAGTGTGCAAGGGGCCTGACTGCAGGATGTGCCCTTATTCCTCATCACCATCCCAGGGACACTGGGACCGGCACTGCTTCATTTCCTGCCTTGTGCTGAGCATCCCTCACTGTCGCCTGACCTACCTGCAGCAAAAAGTATTTTAACAAGTGGTCCCAATGTCTTGTTGACAGTACTTGGCTACGACCCAGATCTCAACCTACCCGATAAAACGATCAAACTTCTTTACATCGGAATGGCAGTTGCCAGGTCACTTTTACTTCAAAGGTGGCGATCAGATCTAATACCTTCAAAATATGACTGGATCTGGAAAATGGAACAGGTCAAAAGAAGCGAACGAGCATATGCCTTACAAATGGGTGGGCTGAAGAAGTTTAACAAGATTTGGGCGGAATTTTTTTAATGGGAATGCTTAATTTGACAGATTTGGGGGACTCTTAGAAAAGGGTAATAGCACTATATTCCACTTAGAAGGGTCTCTGGGTTTTCAGTGAACCATTTAGGATCAAGTTATATTTTTGACACGTACCGTCATTAGGTTTTGTTTTTAAGAATGGAAGATCTTAGAATATGTTTAAAGTCGAAGGGTCTATGGGGCAATGGATGATACTCTACTGCAATAGGCTTTCTAAGCGTTTGGACTTGAAATGCTTTTGACTTATTAACTGGATGAAATTTTGATTAAGTGTTTATGTAAAAAAAAATATTAACAATTCCAGCGAATCGGATGATATTGATGAATTTTGATGTATGCATTTCAATATTTTGATGTATGATTATTAAGATGCAACATTTTTGTATTGTATGGATTTCAATAAAAAAAAATAAAAAAAAGAGTTCTGTACGCACACGAAGTAATTACACAACTTACAACCATCACTAAAAGTCGTATCACTAAAATACATTCGCACTACAAAACATTAAATGAAAAATTTGCGACACTAAGTAACAAAAACGGAGCCGTCGATGAAATAGTTTCAGTTCAGTAGATGTTCTTTACCATGAAACCATTTTGTTTCTCGACAAAACATGATTGGGGAGGATTGATTTAATACTGGTAGTGTTGTCAAAACTCCTACACTTGTGGTGCTTGATTTTTTCACTTTGCATGTCATTATACAAGATCATCCTTAATAGCTGGTAATTCATAAACACATCATGGCTTTTGAAAGCAATGATTTTACCACAACACTGCAACCAGAAAAGTATACCTATGCATTAGGGTATGGAGGGTGTCATAGCAAGAAATACAAATGAGAAACCATTGCTTACTGTTCCAGCTTAATAAATAAAAATATGCTTCTTTACGATATAGTTACTTTCAATAAAAGGATCAATGTTTTACTAGCCCTGCAGAATCTGCCTTGCCATAATGAAAATATAACAATGTATAGTATTATGATGTAGTTTAAACATATTTGCAGATATCTAATGCTTGTTCATTTGATATATTCATTTGAAAATCTAAATTGTCTTTTATCATTCGTGTGGCATGGAGAAATAGACTGAAATGTCATAGATAAAGACCATTCTACAACAGTGTTGCAAAGACACAGCGCTAATATTTAGCTGGCAGCATAGCCCTACCCTTAAACATAAACATACATTTCCATGATTTTCAGGTAAACTAAAGTAATGCTTCTAGCCTGAGCAGCAGATCTGTAGACATTTCGACATCAGACCTGATTTAAAGTTCAGCGCAGTGGGTTACTCCTGTCACCCGTATTACAAGGGCATTATTTCCTATGGCAATTTTTTATACTGTGGGCTGAGTATTCCTGTCCGCCAAACCTGCATCAGGCCCTAAATTGGTTTCTGATCATGATGTCAGCAGGAAGGTTGGACAACTCTACTGCACCTTCCTATAATAGCATCAATATATGAACTAAACAAAGAAAGAGAACTAAACTGAATACAGCATTCCCCACTCGGCCTGTTGTCTGGTATCAGAAAAAGCAAGTCAGAACATCCTTGTGAAATGTAAATTATTTATGTTGCATGTGAAAGTTGGTCACCTAAAACTGTTGTAAACTGTAAAGCATTTGTCCTTCATACGCCAATGAATATGTCAAGGTAATGGGATGAAGAAGTAACATTGCCACTGTAAAAATAAATCACAACACACATGATATATAGGCACACAAGACCCAGGGCTAAATGGGTTTTAGCCCCCTCCCCCGTTGTGTCTCCTGGCCTGGGCTGCTGCAGATTGAGCTGCCGTGGCATCAGCTGGGCAGTGTCTAGAGTCTTATCGCAGCCACGCCAGAGTTTTTCACAGGTCTTTAAAAGACCATTTACATGCCTTTTGTGAAGTGGTTAATGAGGCTTTGTTTGTATATTTCACGCATTCCAGTACACCCTGGGTCCCCACTCTACCTATTCCCCACATTCTCAGTTATCTTTACTACCACAGTGGGAGAATAGATTTAGTGAAAATGCATCTCACAAATAGGGGTACCACCTTTCCAAAAGAAACATACAGCCATCTGTTGTTTAAAGAGTCTGCAAAGGCATCAGCATCACACTAAATAGGGTTGTAAACAAAATGGAGTGTATTGATTTGTAACATGACTTTTCTGCCTTTGGTTCCTTTAATTATTAGTCATGGATCATTAATGCAGCCCTAGAACACACAGCTCACCCTTCACTAACATGAGCACAGCACTCACCCTGCACTCACACCACACAAATAAGCATAGCACTCACCCTGGAGTCACACCACTCACCCTGCACTTCCTTCTCGCACCCTGCACTCACATGGGCAAACCTCTCAGTCTGCATTCATACAGGCACTCTGTTCATCCTGCCAGTACAGAGACAATTAGTCTGCCCAAACTCATAGAGATACACCATTCACTCTACACTAGCTCCTTTCACCATGCACTCACCAGTCACTCTCACAGATTACCCTTCACTCTCGCTACTCATCCTGCACCACACACAGGCACACCACTCACTCTGCATTTACACCGCTCACACCACCCTGCACTCGCTCCTCTCAATCTGCACACACTCTCACTTCACACTCACATGGGTCCTCCTCTCACATTGTATTCATGCAGCTCACCCGATGCTCACATCAACACATATTTCACCCTACATTCTCACCAGTAACTCTGCACTCACTCACACTATTCACCATCACCCAGCACTTACATGAGTACACCTCTTACTTAGCACATGTAAAAATTACACAACTCTCATGAATATACACATATTTCTACAAAAGGCACTCACAGAATACCTGCTCTTGTCATAGTAATATATGCGTACTTAATTCCATAGGCAACAACGGGGCTACTGAAAGAGGGGAGAGTGAGTTGAGAATGTGGGATGGCCAAGGAGGAAGACTAGGGCCGGGGCATTGGGGTATGTTGCTGGATTGAGGTTCATATGACACCTGCAGTGGATCCATGGAGATATTAGTGAGGGAGGCTGGAGGCCTCAACGTTCTTGGTGTGATGCGGTCTCTTCCAAATCCAGTCATAACCTGGATCTCGGAGCTGGGGATGACAGCTGAAGTTGCTTCATAAGATTTGGCAAGATCACCCACCTCGCTCATGGACACTACGGCGCTTGTTCTTTTGGGTCTCTGAGACTGGTTTTTGAAGGGGGTTGTGTTCCATTGTTTTACATTGTAAGTTGAGTCTCAAAAACTCCAAAATGCAAAGTTTTACTGGATAAAATACATGTTGACAAAGAAGTCAAGCATTTCAGAAGATCAGTTGGATACTGTGACATTATATGTTAAAACATGGATTCATTCATTTCCAATCCGGTAACTGCTTGATCCACACGTGAAACCAAATATTGGCCACATCCAGCTATTTTAAGGAAGTGCACTTTTTTATTCACATCATATTTGTAACAAATATTGACAAGGAAATATATTATTATTTCTAAATAGCATATAGAGAATATAGCAGAAGCAGGAGGGCAAGCTTTTCTAACACAATAAAAGCATATTTATTTATTTATTTATTTATGTAAGAGTTTTCTAAGCGATGCCAGACCCGAAGGTATCAGATCGCTTTACAACATTTGTCAAGTAGTAGTTGAATACAAAGTATAACAGTAGTAAATATATTGATTCGGAAGAGTTCGGTTGAGGAAGAGGTCTTTGAGCTGGCTTTTGAATTTTTTGAAGGATGGGTAAGTCCTGATATGGACTGGGAGGGAGTTTCAAATTTTGGGCGCATTTCTGGAGAAGGAGCGTGATAAGGTTTTTCATTTGCGAGTTTTTTGAGGGATGAGAAGTAGAGTGTTAGTGTTCCTGAGATTCCTTGTCTGTCCCGCTTTGTTGAGTTTGGAGGCCAGGTAGGCAGGTTTGCCAGTGTGCAGAGCTTTGTGTGTGAGACAAGCAGTTCTGAAGCTGGCACGCATTTCGATTGTGAGCAATTTTAACTCTCTGATAGTGGGGGAGATGTGTTCGTATTTCTTTACTCCAGTGACCATTCTGGCTGCTGCATTTAGAGTTGATCTGAGGGGAGCTATGTGAGATTTTGCCATGCCAGTGAGGGTAGCATTCCGTAATACAATCTGGACAGAACCAGGGATTGTGTGGCCTGTTTAAGGTCACTAGGAGGGATGAAGGGTTTTATTTTGTTGAGTAGTTTTAGGTTGAGGAAAGCACTCTTGCGGTGTTCTTGATATGTTTGACCATGTCTAGGTTAGGGCCCAGAGTGATTCCCAAGTGATTTTACGGAGTTGGCTGGGATGAGATTGCAGTTGAGAGCATCAATGGTTTTTAGCCATTCTGTGATTTGGGGGGTCTGCTCTTTTTTAGATATGAGAAGGATTTCCGTTTTATCTTGGGTGAATTTCAGGTGGTTGTGGGATAGCCAGTGTTGGACTTCTTTAGAGTGTCATTAAGTCTTTGAATGTCACCAATGGAAGAAGTTTCTAGGTAGATCTGGGTGTCGTCTGCATAGAGGTGGAAAATAATGTTGGCTTTTTTGAGTATGGTGGTGAGGGGCTCCATGTAGATGTCGAACAGTGAGGGTGAGAGGACTGACCCTTGTGGAACGCCCCTTCTTATTGGGCGTAGGTAAGACGTGAAGTTTTTGATTTGTATTCTTTGGGAGCGGTTCTGCAGAAAGGAGGTAACCCACTGTAGGACCACCTCTTCTGCTCCAACCCTTTCTCAGAGTACATTGATGAGCAATTTGTGGTCTACTGTGTCGAAGGCTGTCGATAGGTCCAGGAGTATGAGTAGACAGCATCGGTCCTTATCGTGTGATTTGTAGACATCAGCTTTGACATTAAGGATCGCTGTCTCTGTGCTGCAACCTTTTCAGAAACCCGCTTGGTGAGGGTCTAGAATGGTATTGCTGCCCATGTGATGGGTAAGTTGAAGGAGAACAAATTGTTCTAGTATTTTGCCTTAGAATGGGACATTGGAGACGGGCCTGAAGTTATTAAGATTGTTTGGGTCAGAGCCCGATTTTTTAGTAATGGTGTGACTTGCCCAATTTTGAGACAGTCTGGCATGATTCTGGCTTTCAGGGAGCTATTTATGATCTTGTCCAGAGCGGGACTAGGGTGAGTTTGAGCTTTTTGGCCAGTTGGGCAGGGATAGAGTCCTCAATGTGTGATGAGGGATTGGAACTGGTAATCATTTGTTTCGGAGATGGGTTGAACGATTTCCAGTTGTTGGGGGGTTCCTGTGTGGATTGTTGTCTTCTTTGCAGGGGGGTGGGCTTTCATTGGCTGGATGTAGGTGGTCATCTAGGGAGAGCTCAATCTTGGTGATTTTATTGTTAAAGAAATTGGCAAAGTTCTCACATAGGTTTTGGAAGCCTGCACTGCGGTTGAGGGGGTCTTGGATGTTTGTTGTCTAATGAGATTAAAGAGTTCTTTGGGACGATTTTTGGCATTGTTTAGTGCACCACAGAAGAAGGAAGTTTTTTCATTTTTAATGTGCTTTATATATTTCTTGCGTTCAGTTTTGAGTTGATCAAGGTGGATTGTGGACAGGTTGTTTCGCTAGAGTCTTTCTGCATCTCTTAGTTGTCTTCTTTCAGAGTTTACATCGGAGTTGAACCACAAGTTCGACGGAATGTTCCTGGCTTTTTTTTGTTTCATGGGAGCTATTTGAACAAGTATGGAAGTCATAGTTGCATTGTAGTGTGAAGTAAGTTCTGTTGTGGAAAGGTCGCATGTGGTAGAGGGAAGGAGTTCGCTTGCCTTTTCATCTAGGTCGGCGAGGGGAATCTGTCTTAGTGGCTGTGTCTTCGTGTGCTATGATGGCATCCAGGATTGAGCCTCTGTTATGGGTTTGCTCTGTGCAGTTTTGGATAAGATTATTATCGCGAAGAAGTTCATTCATGGACTAGATCATAGAGATATCTTCATCATTGCAATGTATGTGGAGGTCGCCTAGTAATATGTTGTTCGAGTCCGAGAGTGAGCAGTGTGTTATCAGGTCAGAATGGTGTTGTCCAAATGACGGAGTGTTGCCTGGCGGATGGTGGAGGAGATGGCAGTATAGCGTTTTGTTGTCAGTCATCTTAATGGTGGAAGTTGGGTATTCAAATGAGTTCAATTCAATTTAAAGGAGTCTGTTTCCGATACAGAGATGTTGCTCTTGTGGATGATTGCAATACCCCCACCTCACCTTTCTGTCTTTATTGATAATAGAGAACCCCGGGGCAAAAGCATGTTGATGATGGGGGGGAGGATTCATTCAACCAGGTTTCTGTGATAAACGTGATGTCTATGTAATGTATGAGGATGATTTCTGCCAGTCCTGTTGCGTATTTGGTAGCAGATCTGCAGATTAGGAGCATGCAGTTAGTCGCCCCCTTGTTGTTGCGTTTCTCCTCTAGTGGATCCATGGGGATATTAGTGAGGGAGGCTGGAGGCCTCAACATTCTTGGTGGGATGCGGTCTCTTCCAAATCCAGTGATAACCTGGATCTCGGAGCTGGGGATGACAGCTGAAGTTGCTTCATAAGATTTGGCAAGATCACCCACCTCACTCATGGACACTATGGCGCTTGTTCTTTTGGGTCTCTGAGACTGGTTTTTAAAGGGGGTTGTGTTCCAGCTGTACCATTGGTCCTTTGGGGGAATTTTGTGTTTAATGTTAGTAGCTGTGGGTGTGGGGAATGGGCGTTGGGTAGGCTCCAGAGGTGAAGTGCAGTTCGATAAGATTATGTTGATACCCTGTATTATTATCTCTAGCTGGTTTTCCATCCTAACAAGTCTCTGAGTTGTATTAATAGAGGAAGGTGTAGGGGAGTTTGGGATCAGGATGTCCTAAGCGGGGCAGTCTATGGATGGAGAGAGCTTGTCAATGGGAGTGCGGCTCACAGTGTTAATGTTGCCTATGTTGTCCCTGAAGATAGTCGTGGGCACGTGGTGTGAAAAATTACCCCATGAATTGAGCGGTAGCTTCTTGAGTTTCGGTGAACGTAGAGAGTTAGGGGCTATTGCCTGCGGGTCATTTTTATTCATTGTTTGATGGGAATAGTATTGTATAGAGGGGGGAGAGTATTGTGTAGAGGGGGGGAAAGGTGGATCCCGGCAGGGCCTGTAGAGTCTGTAGAGTCTCCTCCAGGCTGTACCTCAGGAGTGTTCTGGATGAGAGGTATGTATTGTGCTAATCAGGGAAGGTGGCAGAGGAGGGGAGGTGGCGCCAGAGGTGGATAGGTTGGTAGAGTGTGTCTATGCCTTGGGATTGCTTTGAGAGTTTTCCAGGAGGGTTGATCAGTTAGAGGATGGGGCGTTGTTCTACTGACAGTCATGTAAATGAGTGAAGGCGTTGCGTAGTGTGAGGAAGAGGGTGTAAAATGAGTCAAGGTTGTCATTGTTGGCTTGGATCAGGACTGTGTCATTGCTGTAGATGGTGGGAAAGGTGTTGCCATTGCGCGTAGGGCGGTTTGAGATTAGGAATGTCAATTTGCAGCTGAGAGGGGTGCTAGTTGTTTTGGATATGTGAAGGTGGGTTCTCAGAATGGTGATCCATTTCGCAGGGCTCTGGGTGTGGAAAATGAGATCCATTTTCTGCTGGCCTTTGGAGGAGCAGTGGTATATATTGGCAAATAGTGTTTCCTGGTGTGGTCTTATCAGCCTGTGTTTGAAATGTCATTTTGCTTTTGGTGAGAGATTGGGGGAAGATGATAGAGAAAGAGTTCAGGCCATGGGGTTTCAGGCCGTTCGATGCAGAGGCGCGGAGGGAAGTTAGATTGGCCAGTAACATATTGTCTCTGTTATGTGGGTGGATTGCCACCCAGAGCTCTCCCCAGTCTGTTGGATTTAGAGGGGCAGAGCTCGGAGGTGACAGGGACTAGTTTCCGGGGTTAGGGACTGGTTTCACTTTTGGTGACTTAGTAACAGTTAGAACTATCCCCTTCTCTTTCAAGAAGATGTGTTCAGTGGTCGGGACAATAGCGTGAGTTCCCAGGTCTCATTGATAGGAGAGTTTCTCTCTGTCTCACCACTTCGTTGTACAGCGGGTCCCAAGGAGAGGTCAGGTCATCTAGCACCTTTGTGCTGCGGGTCTGCGGCTGCCGAGAATATGAGGGGATTTACACTAGGGGATTTATACTAAGGAGTGATCCCGGAGCTCTTTTCCCCTTGGTCGTCATCTAGTGACTTTTCCTTAATACAGGCTTCTCTTGTTAATAAAGTTAGTGTGGGGCTCTAGTACATAATTGGGTCACTGGGGAGGTTATGCCATGTAGCACCATTGTGTTGTAGGAGCAATGCCGCCGTGAGGAGGTGTAGATCTGGCCGTCTGCCGCCCTCCATTTGTGTCTTGGTGGGCCGCCATCTTAGGCTCAGGCACCCAAGTTTGCTTTCACTGCATATGAGCACGTCTCCATTTTTTTATAGTAACTTTTGTTATTTTAGATGAGGAGGCATTCTTATTTTTCCTCTAGAATCTGCACAATAGGCAGGAGAAGGTGCATTATGAATCAGAGGCTTACTTTGTAAAGTTATAACCGCCCCTCCTCTTCATTGAGCTCATCCCAGCAGGGTTTACATCGTGGGATGATGCATTATGTGGCAGACGCTTACTTTGCAGAGTTAGATCCACCCCTCGTCATTATTGAGCTCGTCGTAACAGTGTTAGCATCAGGGTTAACTAAACACCCAGTTGGCCGCCATCTTAGGGTCAGGCACTATGTTTCCTTCCACTGCATGCAAGCAGTTCTCCATCTTAGTAACTCTTAGTATCTCTAGAATGGGCATACGATGGAGCATTAGGTGGCCGGCGACTATGCTGTAAAGTTATAGCCGCACCTCTTTGTTTTTGAGATTGTTGCAGCAGGGTTAACTGAACCCGAAGAGCCTCCATTTTAAGGTCAGGCACCTGGGTTTTCTTGTCCTGTGCCTTGCTGCCACCAAGGCTAGCGCGTCGGATGCAGTCGCTCCTAGGATCCTGTGTGTAGATCCTTGTCCCCAGCTTCTCCGTCACACACCGGCGCTGTCTTTAATTTCTGGCTGCCAGCGAAAGATTGAAGTTACGAGCGGGAGGGGCCCTTCATTCCAGCAATCCCAGAGCCACTCGGTGGTCTGTACAGTTCCTCTCTGTGTGAGGGATCGGAGCAGCCTGGTCAGGGCATCCCTCGGTATCATTTAGTGCCCGCTTCTCCTTGGTCTCCAAGCTGTCCCTTGCCATATCCGTCCCGCAGTCAGCTGCCTTCAGGGACTTTTGCGGGTCCAATGTGTGGGATTGACTAATGGAAGTGTGAGTGGCAATGTGTCTGTGTGTGAGTGTGACAGAGCACAAATGTACTAAAGACTGCAAGAGATAAAGTGGGAATGTGTGTGTGTGTAAGTGTATGTGTGTTATGCGTGCAAGGGTGCTGCTGGTCTGGCACACTGGAGGTTATTCTTGCTTAATAGCATATGGATGGGAGGTTTTACCTGTGACAAACTGTAGGCCCTGACATGACTCTATTAAGACACCATCATTGGCTGTGGGGACAAGAACTGCTGTCTGACCAAGAAAGCAGTAGGCCCAGTCATACACATGCCATCACACCTGGCTGAAGGCCCTAATGGATGTACTTAGTTCTTAGCATATGGGTTGGATACACAGCAAAATGTTGGAACTGATATTTGAGGTAGCTCTTGTCATAAAATGTCTTGTACTCATTTTATAGGGAGTGTGAATGGCAAAATGCTGACCCTTGTATACCGGATGGAATTGGTAGAGGTACCCATGACTGGGGCTCAAATATCCATGGTAAATTACTGGCAATGTCATATTGAATGTACTCCTTAGTATCAGAGGCTCACCCATGAAAAATGTATGTAGTGTAGGTAATTTTTGACTTTAGACATTTGAAAAAAATAAGATCTACTCCTACAAAAAGCCAGGCTTCCCTGGTGCACCGTGAAAGTACTGGAATATTTCATGAATACCCTATAAAGATCTGTGACATTTTACCAAATTTGATCCCAAAAGTTTCAAAGAATTCTCAGGTGAGAAGTCTACTCTCCCTTAAATCATGTACAAGAAATCTGTTAAATTGTTTTGCTTGCTAGAATTTGGGGAAAGTATCACACTCCACCACTTACATACATGTTTTTCCTCCTTTAATGGCTATGAGGTTAGCTCTGACCACATTTCTGGAGATGCTTGTCCTGCCCCATTGCTGGGAGCAGGACTGGCTTCAGGGCAGTGCGACCAGTACAGACGTACCTGGTGTTGACTTTGGTGAAAGACTCTGTGTTTAAAAACAGTTTTTCGTTGAAAGCACATGAACTTCCTTATGCATCAGGCAACAATAACAATGTCAAGAAAACTCTGGTGATTAATGTTCCTACTAGTGAGAGTTCATAATTTTGTCTAGTGGCAGTTTTGACTCATCGTAAAGTAGTGCAGAGGATTAATGTGCCTGCTGCAAAGAACGTGTACCATGCAGATTGGAGAACTGAGTGTGAGTGAACTATGAGTAGCACTATAAAATAAAAATGTACGTTAGAGAGAGGCTATGGAGGGATGAGGTGTACTGTTGGAAAGTGGTAGTGAGAGAATTCATGAAGAAGGAAGTTATGGGAAGGAGAGTGCCAAAAACGACTGCTGTAACAACTGACACCAGTGCTTGAGCAAGCCCTGGCTTGGAGCCGTAGTCCCCCACCCCAAGTTCTGGTCTAGTTAAGCCCATGATGATATAGAAATAATTAGAGAAACTAAACACTATAGTAAAAATATGAAGAAAGATCTTGCATGATGTTCAAAAGTCGCATTGAGAATTGCAAAAAACAAAGTCCTAAAACCAATTATGAGTAATGTATTTATTCCATATTTTTAATGTTGGTGAAGGATTTAGGTAGCACCTCCTGAAATCTGCTTTACCTCTTTGCAGAAATATCAAATAGAATTTAATTTTCCTCGAATTTTTTTTGTAGCTGACTAGGTGAAAGGACCTCCAAGTTGCTGAAGTGTCTATCTAATTTTCAACCTACAAAAATATTGTTGAGGTCTTAAGGTCTCCAGTGACGCAGTTTTGTACATGAAGCAGGGGGCATTTTACTGAATATTTCAGGCAGTTCAAGCTATTGATACCACTTTATGACAGTACTAATGTAGTCTGTGTAAGTAAAACTGATTTGTAGCAACAGAATATGAGAAATGAAGGTTGATATTTGTCTTGTCATTTGACAAGTAACACATCTGCAAATGGACTAGGTCCAAAGATTGCAATATTATTAGCCTCTGTGTCTTTAATAAAATCCAGATTTTCTTACCATCAATGTTGGGGAAAATCTACATTATGTACATTGCTTTTTAATACACAGGTAGGCTTACTTACATGCATGTAATTGAAGCAGTTTCAGACACTAGAAAGATGCAAGAGATTTTTCTCCTTCATTAAAACAACTGGATATCGTTATTTAGATGCTTCCCTAGCCAAATGGAATATAAAAATTCAAATATTAAAATTGGTACCTGCACTTGTGAGGGACTGGGAAACTTGGAAAAACTATTCCATTATTGAGTAAAAGGGAGGTGTCTCATCTACCTCTGTACAAACGCTTTTGCTGGTATAGTGAAAGATACTACAGTCCAGATTTCCTATGGCTCCGCACCGGTGCTAGTACAAGGCAAAGTGGAAATGTGCAATTTTAGTAGTACAAATGTTTTCTGGCTTTGTGCATTGCTTTGTATCAAGGGAAATTCCTGGGGAGATCAACACAAACACCCATACGTTTAAAAAATAAGTCAGGCAGGAACCATGATGACGAAGGAGCTCCTGCACCAGGAATCCATCACCATCTCTGACTGCCTTAGTACATTAACCCTGCCAACCACATGAAGTGTGATTTGTAAGCTTCTCATTGTGAAGCCTGTGGGAGGAGAAGCACCCCAGCTCCTGAATTCTTCTGAAGGCCACCGTTGTGGAAAGAGGGAAGAAGGGCTGCAGGCCAGGGAAATTCTTGGTGGTTTACTACTTGGATTGCTCAAAACTTTCAAGGCCAAAGCCAAACTTTAATGCACATCGCTATTGCGAGCAACATGTGGGTTCAGCTCCTAAAACCGGTCAGGTATGCTGAGTGGGAGAAGAGAGGGGGCCCTAACATTCATAAGTGCACTAATCTTGAGATACTACTTGTGTGGAATATTTAGTGTGCTTTGTTTAGTTTGTACGATAAATGCTGCTTTTTATACGTAGTATCAGTATTGGACTGGACAATAACATTATTGGGGTCACTAATGGTATTTTGAGTTAAGAGCTATTGCCTACTTTCAACCTACTTCCTTCAGAGGAGCCTTTGCCTGCTTGGCCCAGGCTACCACTGAGAATCAGGTGTTGAAGGGAAACAGTCATTACAACGTGGTTATGATGACATATGACCATTTCCACAAAGCCATTGCCACGCATGCCTTTACCTATGAATATGCCTCAACCACGCATGCCTTAACAACGAGATTCCTTCTAAAGGCATGAATGATAAAGGCATATGCGTGGTAAAGGTTTAGCCATATGAGTGGTAAAGGCAAGCACAAGTAATACTAACCTCAAATGCAGTCATGGTCCAAAAGTGCTCCTCGCTAAGATGTCTGGTGGAAGACTGCAATTCGGTCCAACGAGTTCCCTAGCAACCGCTTCATCACAGTGAAAATCAGGATCCTGTTGCTGTTAGGAACATGATGGTGTGGCTTTCCACATTGCATGTGTAATGTGCCCCACTTTCAGATGCTATGCTTAATTGCGTGCCAGTACACCAGCCTGTGGGGCCAAGGAGAGCTGGACCGACGAGCACCGGCAAGTGGGAGAGCTGAAAAAGGTAAGCCCTGTGTGGGCAGAAGAAAAGAGTTGCCTATGGAGTTCCTGACATACTTTCAGACAGAAAAGGAGAGAAAAGTGGGCTGAAAGAGAGAGTTGAAAGGTGCTGGTGCTAGCCTATTGCTTTGGACATAGCATTAGGCACATAGGGCGATGTCTGGGTGGAAAGTGCAAAGAAGCTATATATGGCACTAATGACTAAGTAGTGGGCCACCACCTTCACTCTGCGGCAGTTTGTGCTTTGCCTACTTCAATTCTTCAGCATACCCCTGCTGCTACCAGACATGCCAAATTTGGAGCAGATCTATGCCTTTACCTTTACAACGATTTTTTTGTGATAAAGGCATGCATGGGAAAAGGATATGAGTTGTAAAAAAGTTTGTTGTAAATGCCTACTTGGTAATGACACATGCATTATATTGACGGTGTGGTAAAGGCACGCGTAGAAATCGCATGTGTGGTTCCATCATGCAACCGGTGCTGAATGGGTAGTACTTGGCCCAGTTACTCAGGACCCACAGTAGGCGGGGGCTCGTGACAACATGAAAAACCAAGGCCACAATCCCCATGGTTGGCCCAGTAGCTATCGCTTGCCCCATGGCCTTCTTAAAGGGGTTCTGACAGTCTATAGTCCTACTCCTCTATTTAATATATAACACTATATATAGCTCCTACTGCGGGAATATGAATGTGATCTTCCCAAGAACATACACAGGGCCTAACGGTTAATGCCTTTAGAGATCCTCTTTGTCTGATGTATTTTTTTCATAATGTCAATTCATTCATAATAGTACTGGAAGAAAGGTGAGTTTATTAAAACGTGGTCCCTCAGCCTGACACACTGTAAGGCAAATGCCAGTTAACAACCCTGATATTTAATGTATTTGCCAAGGTCTTGTTTAACAGGTATCTTTCCCATCCTTTCTGTTCACTCACCAGAGACATTCTCTTCGGGTGTACAGTTAAACTATAATCTGGCCATCATACTTCTAACCAAATAATATCGAAATCAATAGATTTTATGTGGTGTTTAAAGCAGGCACGTTTTCTTCGTCTATTGATTAATAAAAATTCATGTTATTTGGTTACCAGCTTCTGGTCATTCATTAGCTATCTTCGTCCTAAGTCGTCATGTAGTTGTTGCTGTCGCGTCTTACAATAGTGCATTCCAGGAAGAAACAGAATGTGAGAAAAAGGAAAAAAGATGAAGCATAAATGATGTTGAAGCACAGGAATATACCAACATTTGGAATAAGTTTCGGTTCCCGAAGGAGCCATTTAGGAAATATTGCACTGACAGCTAGTATTCATATGGTTAACTAGAACTGTGGGGCTCATTTATGAGCCCCTGCGTCACTTTTGCGCCACCGGTGCGTCACTTTTTGTGACGCACCAGTGGCGTAAAACATGCGCCATGATGCGCCATATTTACAAAGTGACGCATCTACCTAGATGCGTCACTTTGTAAACCCCTGCACTACATTATACCTGCGTCAGGTATAATGTATGCAGGGTGGGCGTTCCCACGTAAGTAAGCATCGTAGAAGTGACACAGTGAAATCTACGAGATTTCACTGCGCCACTTCTAGGGTGCAGATGCGTCAATATCTTACGCCTGCCTCACAGCAGGCGTAAGACTGACGCAGGCCCTTTCACATGGGGCTTGCCCCATGTGAAAGGACACATTGCTGGAGTTGCGTCACTTTTCTGACACACTCCAGCAATGCGTCACTTTTGCGCCTACAGATACGTCAGAAATACTGACGTATCTGTGACTCCTTGCGACATGATGCGTCATACTGTAAATATGACGCATCATTGAAGTCGTAGGGAGGGCGCAGTGAAAGGTGACGCATCACTGTTTTCACGCAGTGATGCGTCACTTTTCATAAATGAGGCCCTGTGTCTTTATATTGTCTTCCAAAAGGTTAAATAGAATGACCGCGAATATGCTTAAATATGTTATTTGTTTGACATGGAAAATGTGCCACTTTTTTGCCTTTTGTTCGCGCTCGTTTCTTGTCTCACGTTTTAATATATGTTTTCTGTGTACATTTAACCAAAGCCCTCTGATAACGCAGATAAGAGAGACAAAGGGGCTTTCACAGAACAGGGTCAAAGGCACTTATGTATTTATTACATACACTGCTCCAGACAGGCAGTTTAGAGATTATTACAAAGTACCAACATGTCTAGTAGCAATTATTTTAACCATACTAGAGCTATTATAAATCTTTTTTCAGTGCCATTCCTGTGATGATACTACTGCTTCAAGGCAAACAAATTGTACCCATGACATGAGACAAAGACGGATAGCTTTGGCCCTGATGTGTCTAACCCTCTCCCCTCTCTCTCTCTTCACGAGCGTATTTCACTGAATACTGTTAAACAACTGAAAATCATGAAATAGCTCAGCAATGTACGTTTACCGTTGATACATTTTGGAAAAATAGCATTTGCAATGGGGTCCATCCTCCCAAAATGATACATAAGCTATCACATTATTTTTTCACGTCACTCTTTAGACAAAAGTTCTCTAAAATCTTGCAACAACTGATAAGTGTCATAAAAACAAGCCCTAGAAAAATTAATTTTTAAGTCATCTTTCGTGCCATTTAGGGCTGATGTTTAGATCTCTGAGAGCATATGGACGTGACGTTTCGATGAGAAGCACTTAGCCAGCTGTGTGTATGAAGGTTCCAGGGGCTATGTCTAATATATACACTTGCACAGTGCGGGGTATTAGTATACTTTGATAGAGATCTTTCATTGAGGTGGCAAACGCTTTTCCAACTACACGTTTTTATCGGGCAGCAATTGGTGAGATAACTATTTGAGCTCATGTTGTAAATGTGATGGAGACATAAGTTGCATATCATGTACTACTGATATAGATCTAGGTATACATATAATGTTATGCGATGGAGAACCCTTGGCCATCTATATGGAAGCCAAGTTGTGTGAATGATTCTGTAAGGAGTAGTGTTTAATGTGCACTGTTTTAGTGCAAACTATATGTGAAACTAAATATGAAACTGCCACAACATGGCCAAAGCTTGGCCAACGATATGGCTTGAATCATTGTTGCTTCTTCCCTGGTGACAGGCGTTTTGTCTAATGCGGACTGTTGCTATAGTGCAGAGTATGAATATAACGTGAAGTGGATGCACTGCTGCGGTGGCAAATGCTTAACCCTCAGAATGTCATTGTCTGTGAGACATGCTATGCATTTGATGGTGCCTGGGTCGTGCCTGATGTTTACCATAGCATAAGAACATTTGTAGGATTTTACGAAAGTTGTAATTTGAGAGAAAGGCATATAGAAATAAGAGACAGGTGGTAGAGTCTCACACTAAGATCACAAAGCAGTCACTTTTTAGCATCAGGATATTCACAAATATTAAAATAGGTAGTTGCTACGTTAGCTGCCCTCTCACATGAGGAAAACCAGACAATGACAATTGTAGGGAGCTCCTTAGTAAGGTAAGGTAAGGTAACTTATTCACTTGTACATGATTAATTAAAATCTTTACAAAACAACAAAACATTGCAAAAAATTTCTAAAAATTAATTTTGTGCGTTTTCCTAAGTTTACAAATTTACTTAATATCAGGTAATAATTGTCAATAAAAATGTTTCAACGGTCATTAAGCGTCCGGCTTTTATTAGTCCGCACCCAGCGTGCTCTTATGTCTTTTTTCTGCTGATTCAAAAAACTTTACGACCCGACAGTTTAGTTTTGTTTTAGTAGGGTTAAATCACAGTTTGACAGCCTGCCTGCGTGTCCGAGCACCATATAATTTGAAGGAGAGGCGTAATAAATTGTACCTCAAATCCTTTAATTTAGGACAGATGCAGATAACATGGATGATATCTTCCTTGTCAGCTTTGCACAGAAGGCACTGCTGTGGGCATTTTTTTCTCTCCCAGGGTGGCAAGTGCGGATCAGCCGGAATAACTCCAAGGCGTAATTTTAAAAACATTTCTTTCATCTTTAGGTTCATTCCGATATTAAGATATGCCTGTGGTTGCATTCTTCCATAGTCGCTGAGCATGATCCAGGCATGCGCTCTTTTGGTTAACGCCTCCTTGTCCTCAATGGAGAAAATAATTTGTGCTGATTTTTTCATGACTTTTTTGAAAGAAAGGAGGTCTGTTGGAGTGCCCCAAAGTTCTGAAAGTCCCAGGACTTGAAGTGGATCTAATAGATAATCTCTGGCTGAGGATTTGCGATAGGTTGGAGTTTAAAGAACCAGCCTCAGTGCTGCGAATCTTGTGCCAGCTGGTAACATACGTGCTCCGCCTTTCCAGTGTTTGTTTTAGAAGACGTATCTTGGCAGATTAAAGATTGCCCTATATGAGTTAGCTATCACTGTGTCCAGTAATGCTGCGTCCTTCCCTTGAAGGGATTTGCTCCCATATGTGAGAGTTGACTGTAGTTTTGCGCGCAAAACCTGAAGCAGAGGGTGAAGCGACAGGTCGGGAAGTTTGGCTTTTAAGGATTTTATAGCCAGGTGAGTCACGGTTCCCTTACCTCGCAAGGACTCCAATTGGGGTTTAAACAAATTCTTATGGTCCAAGATTACTCCCAAGTATTTATAGGTAGTTATCAAGTCCAGCCCTTCTCCGTTTAAATGGCAGTTGATTTTCCTCTTTTTCCAGTAGTTCACTGCCAATGTTAAAATTTATTTGCAAGGCGTTCCTTTCTGAAAAGGAGTGAGCTATATTTAGAAGGTGTTGGAGGCCAATCGGAGACCGGCTTATCAGCACGAAGTCGTCCGCATATAGCAGATTGGACAGCGGAATTTTCCCTAGTTTCGGTGCATGACATAGGCATTTATCGAGTTCCCTGGCAAAACTGCGAGAAAAAGGTTAATAAAAGTGGAGCTAATACACAACCCTGTTTTAACCCTTTTGTTGTCAGAATAGGGTTGGAGAGGTGTGTTCCTGCTCCTAGTTTGAACTTAATCCAGGTGTTTGAGTGGAGTAATATCAACACATCTAGAGGATGTTTAGGGATTCCCCAGTTATCCATTTTCCGCCAGAGTTTGTTACGATCCACGTGGTCGAATGCGGCAGTTTAATTAATAAATCAGAGGAATAGGGGAGATTTGGTCTCTTTTGCTGCATCCATCAGCAGGATCAGTGCCATGATGTTGGTTGTGGTCCCTTGACCCCGGCAGAAACCAGTTTGATTGATTGGGATTATGGAGTTTTCAGATGCCCATGATGTTAGCTCCTCCAGTATGGTTCCTGCAAAATAATATTAAAATAGGTAGTTGCTACATTTTCTGCCCTCTCGCATGAGGCAAACCAGACAATGAAAATTGTAGGGAGCCCCATAGTAGCGGTTTCCTCAACTGCAATGTCTCTGTGAGTTCTGTACCTGTAGCGGTGATGCCGCATTGCAGGCCATGCTATCTATTTACGTCTTCAATGGACTGAGTGGTAGGTAATGGTGTCCTTCAGTCCACAGACTGTGCAGTCAATAGAAATCCGCTAGAACCAATGTGAAGAGCGTGTCAAAGGGGTTTAATGGGAAATGTATGAGCAAGAAAATATGGGGCAAAAGGCATTTTCATAGTGTTGGGAATAAAAACAATTTTGGAGGTTTGGAAGAAGATTTAAAATGTAAAGGCACAATTTTCAGACTTCAGCCTATGTGACATAATCGTATTTAACCATATGCATACACTTAGAGTTAAATCTGAGATAGAGCATCACATTTTGAACTCTATTATGAATAGGTATATTCATTTACATTTTAGGGTGATAATGAAGTTGCCTATGCTAGCATGGTTTAAAAGAATTAACATAAATGGGAAATTTCTTTTCTTTTCTGCCCTTGACTTAACTTGTCCAGTTCAAAATATTTAATTAAGTTTTTATAAATTGCTTAACAAGAAACAGACAAAAAATATCAGCCAAAGTGTAGTTAACAGTCACAAATGATATCTAATTGTGAGCTAAAGAATGTAATGGAATTTAAATGGGAGATTTCTAGTATGCTATGCCAGTGTTGCGTGGCTAGTGACTCCCGCATTATATAACTATAAAGTAAATTATGCGTTACACACATGTCCAGTTAGCCAGTTATACAAATTGAAGTGTGCCTGGATCAATGGGCTGAAACACTACGAAAAGTCTACGCATTTTTTATTGTAATTCTGATTTTACAATAAATAAATAACACTTTTATATCCTTTCATTGTGGTAACTTGCATGAATGGATAGGTGGATGAATGAATGTGATAAAAAAAGAAAGTGGACACTTGGTGCTGCAGATCATTCAATTTAGAAGTATGATTAACTGTGTGCTACATTTTCTTTCATTGATTTTCCATGCTTTTGAAGAGCACTCCGGGGGCCATGTCACAGAATGTGCACCGGGGTGCAGTGGGCCGCTGAAGCATGTTGGTTTTAAAGACGGGGTCACAGACATTTGTGCGGCCACGTCAGTAATATTGATAGCGCTAGTGCACATGAATGAATTCATGAAATTGATTTGCAATAGAAGAGCAGTCATAAGATGCACCAATCGTGATTAGGTCTACCTGAAGATGTGAGTCTTCAGGAGGCTCCAAAATAGGTACTCTAAGGTGGCCCCTCTAATGTGGTCCGGTAAAAGGATCCAGAGTTTCAGGGCCAAGAAGTAGAAAAAACACCACCTGCTCTGGACTTTTTGATTTTGGGAATGCAGAGCCAGTTGTGGTTGGCAGAACTGGAAGATATCTTTTGGTTTTGTTGCAGATGTACACAGGGCCTTTCAGTTGGGTGGCCTGGAACGTTGATGTCGAGGTGTTGAGTTCTATTCTTTGCTTGACATGGAGCCAATGGTGGCTTTTTAGGCCGTTCCAAATGATTACCTTTTGGGAATCTTCAGCACAAGTCTGCCTGCTGCATTCTGGACTCATTAAAGTCTGTTTCGCAATATTTGAGGTGATCCCAGTAGGAAAACACATTGACACAGTCACTTTTTGAAGTTATTAATTCATGAAGTATCCTTTTTCTGATGTACTCTGGCAAATATTTGAGAGTCTTTCTGAAGATTTTCAGAATAGAGAAACAGACTCCTGTGACGGCATTAATGAAAGGCCTGAAGGTGAGGGCATTGTTGAGCTTGACCCCTAAGATTTTTGCTGTGGTGGATGGGGCTGGGGGAGTCCCATTGTAGAAAGCCTAAGATGGGTCAGATACGGTATAGAAGAGGAGCCGAATATCAAGACTTCGGATTTATTGGATACAAAGGCAGCTGTTTAACATCCAGCCAGCAACTGCTGATAGGCAGCCTTGGAAGTTGTCTGAAATTGAATCATCAAGGTGTTTAAAAGCAAACATTAACTGGGCATCATCGGCGTAGGACACCATGTTAAAAACCCCATTCTACAACTATAACAGCAAGAGGAACCATGTAGATGTTAAAAAGGCACAGGCATTAGGCTGACCCATTTTTAACATCAGAGATGAACTTATGATAGCCAGATGTAAAAGGAGGGAGAGATACAGCTTGCTTGCATTTGGAAAGGAATGATTTTATCCATTTCCACATGGTGCCAACAATTGCTGCTTTTTCTAGTCTTTGTAAAAGTACAGAATGTGACATCGTGTCGAAGGCAGCCCATAAGTCTACAACAACATTACAATGGTATTGATACCGAAGTCAAAGTGAGTTTTCATAAAAGTGCTGCGTCGGTGCTAAATCCGGGCTGAAACCAGATAGTGAGGGATGTAGCACAATATTCATCTAGATAAATTTCACAATCTGGTGACTGTCTGCAGAGTTAAAAATCATCCAGCATGAAGTGAAATTGGTCTATAAGCTAGCAGGACAGGAAGGGTCAAAATTTGTTTTTTTTTAAGAGTGGAAGGACAGTGCCTCCTTCCAACACATAGGGACTGATCCAGATTCAAGAGAGAGGTTGAAAAGAGCATTCATCTCTGAATTCAGTCATAGAGGTGCCCTTTTGACAATGTGAGTTAGGCACAGGTCAAGAGATGAACCAAAGTGAGCTTTTTGGATCAGCCTCTCTGAGTCCTCTAAAGCCAGCTTTTCAAAGGAAGACATTGATCTGTAGGGCATGTGCGAAATTTGTCCAGAAGTGACCAATCCTTTATTCATAGTGTTGGGAAATTTTGAGTAGATTTTAGAAACCTTGTCATGAAAGAAAAACTGACAATCTGTCAACAAACTCCTGGGAGGCAGGTACAAATTGATTTGGAATCAGAGGCTTTATTTAAGTCCTGACAATTTTAAAGAGTGTGCTGGGTTAATTTATGCTTCTTTGATTTATTTAGAAAAAAAGAGAAGTTTTGGCTTTTTCATATTTATTCTAAACTGTTTAAGGGCGATTTAATATCTGAGTTTATCTTCCTCCAGGAAGTTGCATTGCCATTTCCTCGCTAAGGCTTTGCACCTTTGGTGTTTGGCTTTGAAGAAGGCAGACAACATGGCCACTGAAGAAGAGGTCCTTCTTTTTTGCTCATTATCAGAGGTATTATGGATGCAGGCACAAAGTCAGAGAAACCTCAGGAAGTGCACTAAAAGTCTGCCACAAAAGGATAGCACACTGTCAATCTACCCCAGGATAGCAGGAAAGGGAGTCCCATGGATCTCCCATACATTCACTTGCAGGCAGGTGCAGTCCCTCACTGCACCTGCCTGCAAAGTGATCTCAAATCCATCCTCAAAGTTCAGGTGGGTTGCCACACTGAGAGGCTCTGAAGCAGCCGCTCTGTATTTCACTTGAAATTGCTGCCCCAACGAAGCATGAGTTCACGTTTGACCTGAGGGCAGCAAATGTTCTGTAATCAGGTGCATTTTCCATGTTTGCACACAGTGCACCTATTTAAAGGTGCTCCATGGTGCTTACAGGAAAATTGTGCCCTAAGTAAATCAGGGCCAGGATCATCTCAGGCACTTGTCGCTTTTAGTTGCTAAAAAAAAGAATGACCAAGGTGAACTGAAAAGGATCATGTCTAAATGCTTTTTAAAGTGCAGCAATTTAGATTCAAGAATCACAGCCTCAGATGGATTATTTTATGTTTCTCTGTTACTGCTATGGATTTACCTACCTAGCGGTAATGTTTCATGGAATAAGTGAAGATGACATTGCCTTTAGCTGTTGATTGATATTTAAACATATTCCTCAAGTTTAATAGTGTTTAAGGCCATAAGACATTGTGAACTAGAATTGTAAACTTGATTCATGAAAGCCCCTATAACACATATTTCATATTATTTATTTTCTGGAAATTGACTGTATACTTGAATTCTTTGATATGAGCATAAAGAATTACTTTCTCGGCTGTCAGGCATGTATTTGGATCCAAGTTCTTACATGGGTGACTTTGTAAACAGCTGGAAAGACACATCGTATTCACTTACCCCCTATGCATTCACTCATTTAAATCTTTGGACCATGGGATTTTGCTAGGTCTTCCCTGGGCCTAACCCCATTGTTCATGCACATGGCTAAAAGGGTACATGCATGACACAGGTATTTGGTCTCACTAAACTATGCTGATGACACTTTCAGCTTTATTATGTTTTGAACTCAAATGATATTTAGATAAGGTATCATACCCTCTTCGGAGAAAAGGACAACTAGTAGGTGTCTAGCACTCTTCTTTCTAATGAATAATCCTTCTTTAACCAAGGAGTGTTGGGAGTTTAACAATCCGTTCAGAGTATCTCTCATCTACAGGGATATTTACAAAGCACAGCCACACTCTTTTTCCCAAAACTGTAGACACAAACAATGATTTTTATTTTAACAATTATTAGCTACTAATTATGAACAATCATCTAAAACCCTAGGTATCTGTAACCCTTGAGTAACACTAGGTAACCCCACTGTTAAAGTTATTGGTGTCTACTGCACCTTTTACTATGCACTTCCTCAAATGAGTGATTGGGCCTGCAGCACAATGAGTGTCGCTTTTGATGAGGATTGTGTGAGCACAACCCTCTGACACCTTCATTACACTCCCACTCTAACACACACATCTCATCCACTTCTCACCATGATTCCACCTACTCCAACCCTCTTCCTGTGTGCAAATTATCCATTGCATCTATAGAGAAACATAGCTCTCACAGTTCGCCACAGTTGCATAACTCCCTAAAAGTCAGATATAAACTGTAACTGTAGTAATACACCTATGGGTGTCAATGTCTAACATTTTAAAAATACCACACGGTCTGAATCACCATTCAGCTGCTGATATTTTTTAAAGCCAAAGAGAAGGCTAAGAAAGGCATGCAATTTTTCATGTTACAGTATGTGCACCATATGGGTGCACTAGGCACCAATCACTCAAATGTTGGGGATACAATGGTTACATCGCATGGGGTGCAATGGGCACCACTGAAATTAGATGGTGCCACTGTGTGATCAACACATTTATAACAGTTGTCAGACATGAAAAATAATCACTTTATTCCAGTCTGACTGGTGAGGACAAGGTTATGTGGTTCTTAGCCCATGCTGCTTCCAAGCATTTTGCCTTCTTTGTTGCAGAGTTTTTTTCTTTTGAAAGATCTTTTTAATGGAAGATTCATTAGGTTGTAATTGGTTGGGAAACAGTAATGTCAAATAAAGATGGCTGTACCAATTACATGGATGAGCAATCTGTATTGAGCATCACAAATAAACCATTGAGGGGTCAATTGAGCACAATAGTTGGGGTACAATGGGCACAAGTTTATGAAATGAGGAAGGAGATAGTAGGCATGTCACATGAAAATGCAGTGTCCAAATGACCATATAGAACAAGCCAGCAGCAGGCCCCTTTAGAGCTAGAATAAGCCTTGAGCACAGAAACTGGAAGTAAGGTTGGAAGAACATCTTTTTATGTTTACTGGGATTGCAGATTGAGGTCTTAGGCATGGAGACTCATCTTTGACTATATGTTTCCTTCATATTCTGGGAAGAAGTTGAGAGTAGCAGATGGACATCTAGCATGCCTTTAAACAAAACCAGCACAACTAAGTCAATCTGTCAAACATTCCCATAAGCCACATCTCTATATTTACTGCAATTGACTCTTATGCACCTTCAAACAATATCCAAGGTCAACTAATTCTGCAGATCAAAATCAAAGAGATTTAAACACCATCTGCCAACACTTTCAAAGTAAGTCTTGTTGAGCAGAGGAGTCACTTGGTCTAGGAATCCAGTCCTCAGATAAAGAAGAACATGCAATCTGCCATAGTCAGTATGAAATGTTCAAAGAGGGCTTTGTGTCCCCTCTTCTTGGCAATTGTGAGAGGTCCCTGTGAAACAGAACAGAAAATGTCTTTCAGGAAGACAGTGAAGATGTGTTATGTTAAACTGTCTCTCCCCATCATAGGTGGCAAGTAGGTGTTAGTTGAATTAAGCACACAGCCAATCATTTATGAACCACCGCAAAAGAGAAAGTCTATTCTGGTTAAAGATTTGTGTTTCAGGAAATATAACGTTCAATTACAAAATGATGGATTTGAATGTGTTTTTATAGCCAAAGATCCAAAAGAGTATTTGTCAGATGTGCTATTAATTTGGAAGAGAATTCATCTATCAACTCAATTAACCCACTCTGGTTAGTTCAAAACACAGTTCTGAGAATTTCTCTGTTCAACTCCTGGTAGCTATGGTGCAAGCAGCAGGGAATCACTTAGATATACCTGTTTTTTTCTAAGATAGTATTCATTACTGTTCCCCGTTTTATATCTGTTCCATGGTTGGGAGAAAACATTAGTGTGGCAAGCTTTCCCTAATCCCTATTACAACCAAGGAGCAAAAGAAGTGAGACTTATAACTATACTTTGGTAGTTGAAGATATCATAATTGGGTATTGTAGGCCCCTTCTAACCTCTTAGCCCTAATTCTACATCACCTGCTTCTATGATGAAAGCTGTGGCCCACTTGCACTGCTATCGATATTTCAGAGTAAAATCACTGTATGTGTAAAGCTTGTACTGCTGCTGCTATTTGCTGATATATAACATATTGGGCACACTTTACAATAAATTTTTAGAACTGGAGGCAGGGACTTTCACCACTGAATATCATTTGAAGACCAATGTTCTAGAAGATGTATGTGTGTCTGTATATTACCCAGTGGTGATTGTAGCTGTTATAGTTAGGACCACGTTATCATAGGAAATAGATTTGACAAATCCTAGCAAAACTTTCCCAAAAAAAGATCATCCACTGCAGCTTCTGTCTCGAAAGTTTTGGGGTGATTCATCCATGAGGCCAGACAAAAAGGGGGGTCCCAAAACAGCTTTTCCCTTACAATTTTGCATAGGAAAATTAGACACAGCTACTGCCTGAACGGCTGAATGGAATTACACCAGATTTTACAGAAAGCTAGATCTTTACCCAGAAAGTATGATTTTAGTTGGTGTCAATACGTTTGGTAGTGTTTAAGAAATTAAGGTTCATAATTTATGAATATATATTGCAGCAAAAGATCCATGGATCCAACAGATCAAACGATATGATCTGATTGTCTGTCACCACTTCAACAAAGATGAGGGTGCAGCCATTTAAGGATTTTGGGATTCAGTCCCCTTCCAGTAAAAAGGATAGGAAATACATATAAGGGGCACGGTAGGGATACCACGCCCCACCAAGCTTTGCTGGGTGGTCCCAGAGGGAAGACAAATATTTTTTTAATTGTCCCACAGAGCCACACAGGATACAAGGAGGATTTGAAGTCTGTTAAAAACCTTTTGTATAGATCCTTGTAAATCTGATTTGCTCCATGTGACCCCTCTTGACCAATTAAAGACAAGTTCAGAAGAGCCAAAGTCTGATCTGTGTACTTTGTCCTTCTGTAGTTTGAATCAATTTGTTGTTCTTCGAATATAGCAGTGCATCAACCTTAATTAAAAAGACACATATTTCTCACTGTAGTCCGAATACACAGATTTAAAATTGTAATTGTCTACCTCGTGGTGCAGTTCTTTTGTTTGAAGGTGTTAATACAAATTCACTATAAAAAGCAGTTAACTGCATAATGAACCTGTCCAGCTCACCTCCTATGCCGACGACACTCAGCTCATCCTCTCGCTCACTGAACCCCACCCTAACAAAGACCAACTTTCACATCTGTATAAAGAAATCACCACATGAATGAAAGAAAACTGCCCCAAACTCAACACTAACAAAAATTAAGTTCTGATCTTCGGCAGACACCCCCCCACCCCCCTTCAGAATGACTGCTGGTGGCCAGCTAAGCTCAGACTGAGTCCCTAGCCGAAAGACCACTCCTACAACCTCTGTATCATACTGTACAGCACGCTCTCCATGAAACCTCAGGTCAACGCTGTCACCTCAGTCTGCTTCTACACAATCTGAGTGTTCTGCAAAATCTTCAGATGGCTCCACATCAGCACAAGGAAAACTGTGATGCAGGCCCTCATCTCCAGCTGGCTCAACTACGGCAACACACTCTACATCTGCACCACCACCAAACTCATGCAATCCAGAACGCAGCAGCCAAAATGATCCTGAACCTGCCTAAGAGGCCGCTCATCACCCAATACTTGAAAGACCTTCATTGGCTTCCCTCACAGAAGAGATGCCTGTTCATGCTTCTGACCCACGCCTATAAAGCCCTCCAGAACCGAGGATCACATTACATGAACTATCACCTAATCTTACACCGGCTGACCAGAAACCTCTGATCCACACACCTTGCCCTTGCTCAGACACCACACATCTGACGTGCCAGAAGACGCTCCTTCTCCCACCTCGCTGCCAAATCTAGGAACACCTTCCCCCTACACCTCCGCACCTCACCCTCCCTAAAACACTTCAGGAAGGGACTCAAGGCCTCACTCTTCAACTGGTACCAGCAGCACAGGGCTTGCATGCCACCTGGAGTGATTAACTGTGCTTTTCAAAATACTACATGATTGATTGAACTCAGTGAAACATGTGTTTTCATGCCTCGATGCAGATTTTCATTTAAAAAATAATCAGTTGGCTTTCATCAAAACCAATGATGCAGCCTTAATTAAAAACAATAAGCACAAATGTACGATTTACACCATATGATTTTAGGATCTAGGCATTTACTTTGTCACTGGTTGCAGTGTTATGGACCCTAATGTACCCCAATATAGGCCTTGGTAGTTGCACAACCTTTTACCTACATTCATCCTACCCTTATTTTTCATAACGGTTCTGATGCTTACCTTTTACCTAGTTAGATGCTCCATTCATGTTGTGTGGTTTTCTCAGAAAACAAGCCTCAATTATTATGCATGAGGATTCAAAATATCAAAGCAGGATTACCATCTTCTGCATAATAACTCTGTATAAAGGTTTTCACTATCGTCATCCTCGGCCGACATGCCCACAGTAACATGACACATCTAGGTAGAACCCCTGGGGTTGTCATTCAGGCATATACGCACCACATCTTCGCAAGGCAAATCAGAGGATAAGAAACTTTCATGTTGACACGCGGACCCAAGATGCTGAAGTCCCTGCACGCAGACACTCCAGCACGGAGTGGTCTAATATCCCTAGCGGGATGTCCAAACTGAAACCAAGACGGGGTCCTTCGCTCTCTCAAATCAGGTAATGGTAGGTACACTTAGGTGTATCTAGTTAGGGTTTGCATAGTAGAAGTACGCATTATTACTGTCATGCATCTAAATGCCTGCATAAAGCCACTGTTTTAGCACTATGGTAGAATTCTACCTTCTCTTTACTCTATTGGTGCTTATAACCGTATACATCTGTTTTTATCTAATGGTTTATGCAGCACACATATTTTATACTAGAATGATGCTGGTGCAATAAATACTTAGTGAAAACGTCCCCACCGTTTATTTTGTGTATCTCTCCGAGACAAAGTGAGCACAAGTGACTGAGCAAAACGTACTGTACTGTTTCTAAGATCCCTGAGGGGTCAGGTTGTCACGTTTGATAGTTACCAGAAACAATTCGCTCCTTTATAAGAGGGGATCATAGTGGCACTGTGAGTTAGCTGGTCTACATACTAAAATATCCTATGGGGTGTCTGAAATCAGTCTGAACACCAATCCCATAGTTTATGTTGTGCAAATGGGCAGATCCTATGTAGATTTATAGGATCTATATGACATTGCACCACTAACATTGGTTTGGTTCTCATTTAACAGTCAAATCTGAGTAGTTCAGTCGTACTTTCCTAAAGACCCCTACTCATATTTAATCAGAGACGTCTGGAGGGGGAAGGGAAAAAACTGCCACAGCTGATTATGTATACCCTATGTATTGGCTGTAGGTTTATTCAAGCTTGCAGGATACAGATTCCCACAGTGTGCAAAACTCCTATCTCTTTTTCTATAACCTCCAACGATAATGTCTCAGACAGCAAACTCAGCTGCCTATGACAATGCTAGTACTAGTAGGGAGGAAGCTGAGCAGGAACGTGATATAAATATTTCAGAAAATTGCAGAAATTAACTTTCTGCAAAATGAGAACATTTTGTTATCTCAGCATTAGGAGGGACCATAACTTTCATGTCTGAGGAACACAAAACATTTAGGACAGAGGTGTTCTATTCATGGGTTAAATTCCCACCTGCAGATGCACGTACAAATACATTTCATTCTCATATCCAGATAAAATACCAGATGAATACTGACCAATTAATTGTATTGTGTCCAGTCTTACAATGAATGTCTTCACTACTGGTGTCAGCATGGGTTTAAAGATTCAAATGGTTACACCATAAAGCACAAGGTGCCCTGGGAACAAGTGGCAGAGCAGACAAAAAGCTTGCCACAGGCTCATGTGATTCATATGCTGAGTCATCAGCATGATTCCATGCAGGTTGAAGGGAATTCATTCGCTGATGAAGCCGCCAAGACGACAGTGCAAACTGCTGGAGTTGCTGCAAGCACTCATTCTAGCACAAGGATAGACGGACAGATAATGGTAGCTGTCATCATTTCTCTAAAAAACAGCTCAGCCTTGCCAAAAGGTTTTCCACTCAAGTACTCCTACAAGTTAGATGCACAAAATACACTGTATGCTCAAATTCCAGGAGTAGGGCATGAATTAATACCAAATTAATACCAAATATGGATTGCAGATTAGGTTTAATACTAGCTGCATACAAGGGTCTGGGCTCAGCACACACAGGTATTGCTGCAACAGTTTCATTACTGAAATACCATTATTGGGGGCCTTACCAAACAGACCAATGGCTTTGTCCTTAAGTGTGACATCTGTCAGCAGATGAAGGGTTCCATCGTAGCACGGTCACCACAAACACCCCTAATGATATCAGACACACCTCTTGCATGAGTCTATTTGGACCACTGCGTCCCCTTACAATCTGATGAGGCTTACAAATACATCTTGTTAGCAGTAGATTCATGCTATAGATTCCTGAGTGTTTGGCCCCAGTGCCAGGCTGACTCTCAAACTGTTATAAAGGATTTACAAGTTTTTAAAGGGACATACGCAATTGTCACTTTACATTCTGACTGTGGCCCCGCATTTAGCTCTCAGGCTTACAAGCAAGCCATGGGAAGTTTGGTTGTTTGGTTGTTGCATTGTGGTACTCCTCTCCATATCATCCTGAGGGAAATTCAATTGTGGAGAGGAAGAACCAGGACTTAATGCAATACTTAACCGCAAGGGTATTAGGCTCGGGTAGTAGTTGGGTCAAACAACTATATGGGGTACTGAGGGCACTACATAAACTGCTAAGAAGTTCCCTAGGAAGCCGTACTCCATATGAGGTCCTGTTTGAGACAAGAATGCGGGTACCTGACCTCAATTGTGGCAGCCTAGTGGCGGATGAAAAAGCTTTTGACATCAATGATCGTTTGACTGTTTTACAGGAACTCAATGAATTCTGGGCACAACAAAGCAGCGTCCCAAAATAAATGCACTGTCACTGGGGAAGTGAAAGCTGTTATGGCAAGACCTGCCTGGATCCTGAAGACCGGGAACCTGGTCAGAGAAAAGATTGTGGACAAGAAAGAATTTGGCCCATCTTACAGAGCGCCTGTACATATCCTGGCTGTCGAAGGAACAAGAACACTAGTTCTATCGCCTCTTGCTGGCAGAATAGAAAAGAGATTTGTCTCCATTGATCTGATCAAACCACAATACTGAATAGCAGGCTGCGTGGGCTCCTGGGTAGGCGTCAATCTCCTCTCATTACCATACAGGAAGATTGATAACATTTGAGGCTTCAACTATACGAAGTAATGGAGTTACCAACAATGGAATGGAACTCATACCTGTTGAAATTGAACAGCTAAAAAACACAGATGAAACACAGATCTAAACTCAACCTAATACCAACATCTATGTGAATATGTCTTGAAACTAGTCATCTGACAAAACCTACTGAGTTTCCAAAGATAGATCGAACTGTATCTGGCTACTTCAACGATTTGACACCTTTTCTTTGGATCCAAGAGTCACCACCAGATTCTGTTCCCCTTATAGTAAAAATATTTAAACCGAGGCTGAAAAATACTTATTTTGTTTCTCCCTGGCTACAGCTTTGGATGTAAATTGGTCTACTGTTCCGAGTCCTCTGGATGGTAGTGACTGCTCCTGAATGGACATTATCTCCCAGAACACTTTGCAGTACAACATGTGAACTTGGTCCTGAAACCACATACATTATCTCATTTCGTACAAAGAGACCTGACCTTTGTGAACATTACAGCAGTTCCGATTCCTGAAGGAATAGTATGGGATTGGTTTCATATGATATATTTGGTACCACTGAACTTCTGAAAATACCGCATATATTTAAAATTTCTTTGAATGATATCATCACCTCTAATACATTCTTTGATGATTGGGACTTTGAAACTGTGAGTAGTATGCCGTCTGATTTAGAACAGTCTGGTGCATTATATAAAGATGAATTGTATGATGATATATCTGATTTTAATACCAGGGATTGTTACCAACATTAAGGTCACCATTTTTCATGCACAAAGTGAGTATTCCACATAATGTTTTTATATACCATCAACGGGAACATTGCCCGACACCACCAAAAGGTAGTTCACAAACATTTGCAAAAAGTTTGATTATTTTTCTGGGTGTAACACTTCAGACCCGACCTCGTATTATTATAAGGTTGCACCTACATCTGCAAAGAAAAATATGCTCACCAATATGAAACAGATATACTATGCTTCCTTTATTTCCCAGCTGTCTTTACAGGATTTTGACTTTTGAAGGGACACCATAGACACCAAATTTGTCTGGGGGACTAAAGATTGGCAAGTTCAGGGAACAGAGGCCTTATTTAGAGCATGTCTCATACCACAGCAGATTATCTTCTTGAACGATACCATGCAACAGACTTCTAGTCTTAGCCTAGGCAAGATCAAGGACTTGAATACACCTTGGATTCCTTCGCTTTCACACTTTGAGGGATGGCAAAACTATACAGAACATAGTGAGGGTATGTAAGATGACATTATACATGACGTTTCATACAATTCTTAAGACCCCAATTGGAATGGATGGTTAGTTTGGCCTATTGACCCAACTGGGAGTCAGTCAAGATTCAAGGGTACCACCGAGGGGTTTAGTATCCATAGGCCAGACCAACTCTATGTACAACGAGGACATCTGTGGGTGGTGACATCCTACAGTGTTAAGAAGTTATGCCTAGATTGGCTAAGAACCTCAACACTGTCCCAGGTGAAACTACACTTGTCCTTACTTTCAGAGGACATGGATCTAAGGGATTTTTCAATAGTGCCCCGGAAAACAAGTCATAAATGCTACTTATACACAATCTACAACAAAGTATGGAAGATCTCTCAACAGGAAGCTACAGAGGGATTGCGTGAAATTGATAGGGTTAATCTAGAAAAGGCTTTGGCTGTGGTCGACAATGGCATGACCACACTAATATCCAAGATTTATTCACTGGGCAACATTGTGTCTTCTGTAATAGATATAATAAAACAGGACCTGTCCATTCTTCAACATGGGCAATCGCAGTTACGATCCATCCTGCTATTAACCATGGATGCTACAATCATTGCGCTATGGTCATGTGCCCTGGCTATATATCAACAGTACGTTTCTGTTCTCTGCTTACAATCTAACTGAAAGGCAGACAACAATGGCACAAGAAAATGCAAAATATACAATGCTGCACATCAAAAATTGGACCGATTACCTTTCACTGTTGCAGTGTCACCTTCCACAGAATGGTTAATTCAGGGTCATATAACATTGCCAGTGACAGCATTCCAATTTCAATATTGTCTACAGTACCACCAAGTAGGAAGGTGGAAAGTGTTGGGTAGGGAATGCATCCATGAATCTTGGGAAATACCTTACAGATTTGGATGCAGAAATGAGGATACTGAAGTCTTTCTCAGTCCTTCAGACTGTGAGAATTTTGTTAAGTGGGCCTCTAATTTGTTAGGATATTATGCTTCACTAAGCTTGCAACGCTTCGGTTGCAAACCTATCTTGTCACTTGAAAGGATCTCCAGCTGCCAGGATTGATCCGATGTTCAAACAACTCTCGAACAGGAGTTATTTGATGTTGCATGATCAAGCATGTTGTGGGATGCTGCCAGGCATCGTATATCTGGCCACAGTAAGGTAAACAGTTAGTTGTTTTATTCAAGTATTGTTTCCACTGACCCACACAATCAGAGGCGCCGCTATGGCCTTCATTGAATGTTTCCCTTATATGGTTTGATTCTCAGAGCAGACTCAAAGTCATACTTTTACAGAAGTAGGTGGTCATAACCTCAGCTCGAGATACTTCTGATCTCCAGGTTGTAGGTCTACAGCTGAGATACAGGCACTAGTCCGAACTAGCTTCCTGCTCCATTTCAGGGAAATGGTACATTCTATCTTTCACATGTCTGATATGAGTGAGATAGTACACCTATTTAAGAACATAGGTTCTGGGCTATTAAATATTTTTCAGAAGATTTTGGGAGTTATTCTATCTTTGATACACTCCGCATTGGGAAGCATTTTTGGAGGGCTTCCTCTGGTCCTACTACTTGCAGTGAGTAACCTGGTTTTAATTTTCCTGCTACACAAAGGACATTCCAACTTCCAAAGAGATGGAAAAAGCGCTCTTGAAGCGACGTTGCCATGAATACATGGTACTCCATCTGGGCACACCTCGGTTTCGGGAGTTAAGCAAACATTGGTTTCTGTCATTCAGATCATTCAGCATTGACTGTGTCTTGCCTGTACTCCGCTGCTTATTCTGCTGACATGAATGTGTGTTGAGCATCTGTCTACAAGTTCCATTGGTTGCGCCTCCGGGCGTGTAGGTACTGCTGGACCTGTTAAAGGCCCACATAGTGCAGTGTCCTCAGCGTATTCCAATTCTGATGTCGGCATTCCTAGAGCCACCAGCCTGTTGGAATGGACACCAGCTCTGTACTAGGCATCAAGTGCTTCCTCAGCAACGGCTGTGGGAACCGGAGAAGATCACCTTTGTTCCATTGACCTGATCCAAGAGGTGTTCAGGTACCGTTGTCTGCAAAGTCAAGCAGCAGTAATGTTGCGTTTCTACATAGGACACATAAACATTTGACTCTCCGGGTGCCAGGAACAATTCAACCTTTTTCAAAAACAACATAAATTGGAACTCAAAAACATCAATTTTTTTTATTTTTTATGTTTTGCTCTAACTGAGCACTACTGACTATGTAGAGGACTTATAGAGCTTTTTTAACTTTTACATCACTTCTTAACACATGTTTTTAAGATGTTTTTATACTCCTATTTTAGAAATGTCCTTTTTTAAACAGGAATAGTTTAGCATTTGGTACTTTGTCTTCCAGTCAGATGAGGAGTGGGTGTTATGAACCCCCATGTACCCCAATATAGGCCTAGGGAGTTGCATGACTTTTTATTTTCATTTGTCGTACCATTCTTCTACATAACGGTCTAGCGCTGACCTTTTACCAAGTTAGGTGCTTCATAAATGTTGTGTGGTTTTCTCTGAGAACTAGCCTAATTTATTATGCATGAGGATTCTCAGTATCACCGCAGGATTACCATCATCTGCATAATACCTCTGTATAAGAGTCATCACTATAGTCCTCCTCGGCCGCCATGCCCATAGTACCATGACACATCTAGATAGAACCCATGAGGCTACATTTCGAGTACATAAGCACCATATGTTTGCTAGGCAAATCAGAGGAGAAGAAACCTCTATGGTGACACACGATGCTGAAGTCCCTGCACGCAGACACTCCAGCACGCAGTGGTCTAACATCCCTCGCGGGATTTCCAAACAGAGACCAAGATGGGGTCCTTCGCTCTCTCTCATCAGGTAATGGGGTTGGCTCTTTCCTATGGGAATTCTTGGCTATACAACTACATACATGCTAGGTACACTTAGGTATATCTAGTTAGGGTTTGCATAGTAGGAGTATCCATTATTACTGTCATGTATCTATATGCCTACATATATCCACAGTTTTAGCACTACGGTAGAATTCTACCAATTTATTCTATTGGTGCTTATAGCCATATACATCTGTTTCCGTCTAATGGTTGTTGCAGCACACCTATTTTATACTAGAATGACACTGGTTCAATAAATACTTATTGAAAACATCCCCATCATTTATTCTGTTTAACTGAGCATGAGTGTCTGAGCGAAAAGCACTGTACAGAGGGGTCAGGGTTGTCTTGTTCGATAGTTGCCAAAAACTATTCGCTCCTTGGTAAGAGGGGATCATAGTGGCACTGTGAGCTATCTGGTCTACAGACTAACATATTCTCTAGGGGTGTCTGGAATCACTGTAGAAACCAATCCCATAGTTTATGTTGTCTAAATGTGCAAATCCTATATAGATTTATAGGAACTACATGACAGCAGGTCTTAATTTCAGAAACAGTTTTTTCAGAGATATTTATTTCAATCCTTTGATTCATGAGACATTATTTCAATTTTATATCTTTTACATCTTCAAACAATTACTTAAATGCTTTTAATTCGCTCACCCATCACCACTCGTAAACACTATCCATCGCTGCCCACTCACAACCCCTAACCAACATCACTCCCTGCCCCCTAAAACCTCTCACCACACGTAAACTACACACATACTTGAAGCCTAAAAACCCTTTTTATCCCAAAATCCAACATCCCTGAAGCTGTCAGCCAGACGAGCTCCTCAGGATCAACAAGATGCTCAATTGGGTCCACCTCCTGATAAGCCCCAACTGCTGAATGCTATAACAGCACAGACAATTGAGAGGATCAAGCAAGGGAAGGACAGGAAAGGGAAGACTGGGAGGGAGATCTGAAAGACAAAGCCTAGCTTTTGTGCCTGATTTAGATTTCGTCAGACAGGTTACTCCATCACAACTGTGACAAATATCCCACCCGCCAAAATATAAATGCCATAATATCCTAGGACTTATATTTCGGCGGATGGGATATCCATCACCGTTGAGTAAGACGTCGACAAAATCTAATTCAGGCGCTTAGTATGGTGCCACGTGAACATTCGTTTCCAGTATCTCAGATTACCTTACCTGAAAGAGAAAATGGTTGGGGTTAATGTTCTTGTATCTGTCTTGGTGTGTTACCAAAGGTTGAATCTAATCTGGAATGTGTAAACATAACATTCACTGTAAAGTGTAATGTTAAATGATAAAACAGTCAAAACACACAGAGTTCGAGTATTCTGCAAGATAGGTACAGTTCCATTTTGCTATTATCTACTCTGAGAACTTCTATGTCTACTTATGCTATCTAACTACTTGAAATCTGGGCAATTACAAGAATTGGATGAGTTGGGATCACTTATGTAATGTGACTTGCTTCATCAGAAGCCACCTCATCTCTCCCTGGTAGGATGGTACTACTCGGGTTGACTCAACCTCAAGGACAACTGCCTTAAAGGAGTTCTTGGAAAATATTTGTTCTTGCCATTTATCTAGGATCCAGTTTCCTAACTAAAATACCTTGGGATAAACCACAATGATTACTTTATTAGGTGGATTGAGGGTCACATTGTGTTTTGCTCATTCTTTTGACCAGCTCCTCGTCCCTTTCCACTTTGCTCCCGTGATCATATATTTACTGATTTCTGGTGTTAGAGTGTCCTCTTTCCCAACAATCACTTGTTCATTATTTAGAATCGTACTAAATACATGGGAGCATTTTAGAGGTGGCCTATGAAGGTATTTAAGGCCCTTGCATACTCTTTTAGTTTCCTAGCACTCAGTAGTGTCTATTTACCCAAGGACCCCCACAGATGTCATCGCTGAGTCCCTGGGTGTCAGTGCGTTTCTTATCTTTGATTTAACATAGAAAGGTAGGTTGTTTCCTATATTTCACAAATATAATAAACCTAGGGATCCAAAAAGCCCTTATGGATGCCCAAGAGTTTTACTTAGGTTACGTTATAGGCAGAAACATGTTGACACCACAGAGGTACTTGAGGGCTATGGTACCCATCAATGTCCACTGAAAATGCTCTCCTAGTAGTTTTTTACTCATACCAAGGATACCACCTAATACAATAATTCTTGTGGTTTATCCCAAGGTAGTGGAATTTCAAACACACAGATCACCAGGGAATGTGATACTATGGTCAGAGCCTAATATCACCAAGGTGGGTTACCAGAGTCGGCTCACCCATAAGGGCATTGAGGATAAAGCCTCACCACCTGAAGTGTGAGAAAGTAGAATGTTTCTAGAAGTTTATCAAACTGCTCATTCCATAATTCCTATATTCAAATGTGGCAGTAGGGGTGTAGAAGAGTAGTGTACAAATGTTGTAGGTACAAGAATTTGGCACATGTAATTAGTTTGTGCGTATGCTGGTCTTGGTATGTTTATTGGGTGTACATTTGTTTTTATGGTTGTCTGTGGGAGGTTGGGTAGAGGCCTGGTACTTGGAAAGCACAAGTAAATAATGGTGACTGTGATGTATTGTGGGTGTCCTGGCATATTGTATCCCTTATTATGAACCTCACAGATATATTATAGATGGTAGCTTATTGGTGGTATACTGTGACCTTCTTGGCATCCTAGTGTCAACCTCTGGTTTAATGCCCCCCTGGAATATATGGACATATTCCGGCCCTTGCAGTCCACTCCTGACATTATTCGTGGACCATTGTACCATAATTGCAATATACTGCATTTCGCAGCTTTTTGGTGGTCACCCATTACATAACAGTAGTCCTGTGAAAGTGTGGCCACCCTTGGATTATGCTTTGTCACCTGAAAGAGTAGGATAGTACCCCAAGTCAAGCTCAGGTTGAGTTGTGTTTAAATCTCTTCTACATTTACAGAGGATGATATGAAAAGGTATATAGGAGAACAATATTGGATATGACCATTAGAAAATGTGAAAGACATCCTTAGGAAAAATCAAGATGTGTTTGCATTAATAAAGGAGACTGAACTTAGAGTATCCATCTGGCCTTCTGTGTAAAACTTCAGTTAACCAAAACCTTTTTTCTTCTTAGATAGAATTCTTTTGCTTCTAATCATTATGGGGATACTTTTGCTCTACTTTATAGAGCTGTCTAATGGGTATTTAATTTATCTATAGGGACATTTTTGCCCAGCTTTGTCGGATGTTCAGATGCTCTGCCCTATTTCAGCATTCACATGATTAACAACTTTTTAGTTATTTATTCTTTGCCTTATTCTTTACTTTCCTGGATTATATATGTTAACATTTTGTATCAAGAAATGTGTTCTTGCCCTATCTGTTCATTTACTTCAATTTCGTTTTTATAGAACCTCTGTCTCTGCCTTTAAATTACAACATGGTTACTTCTTTTCACTTATAGTCCTAATGATATTGCATCCTCCCCTTTAGCATTCAGGAGCCCGATTTCTGTATGTTTCCTGATATATCCTATTGTATTACAAACAATAACATACTTTCTTTTCGCCTGACACCATTCTAACATGGCTGCTGGTTGTCTGACTTTCTACTAACAAGAATGCATCTGTATCTTAGGCTTTGTGGGTGCTTACAGATGAGATGTCTTCCATTAGTCTAGGTCCTTGATAACGAATGCAGGGCTAAATTCAGAACCCTGGGCAAACACATTTACACTGGATTCAGAACCACGAGTTGTGTGATAATTATCACACCCTCCCAATTCTCAGCTGATAAATTCCATCAGATCAAACCTGCCAAAATATACAGGAGACAAAGCCCTTTAAAAATAAAAACCCAACAGAATTCGGTGTGTAATCCCATTAACTGCTGAGTATTTTTCACTCCAGTGCTGAGCCTGTTTTTGCTAGTTGGGGTAGTTTTCACGTAGGCACCCTAGCTTTCTCTCCATATAGGTATCTACATCAAATGTGTGTCCTTTTTCCAACATCCTGGGAATTTTGAAGTTATCCAGGGTTTGAGAATTGTTTCGGAGGATATTTAGAAAATAGCCAAAATATGGCTACATTTAGAGGTTTTTGGAATGAAAAGGAAAGAAAGTGTTGTGCAAACAAGTGTGTGTTTTTTCTTCTGAAAATTCTGTCAACAAAAGGTTTGCTGTGCTAAAATCCTATCATCCCATCTTTCAGAAACATGCTGAGTTAAATGAAAAAAAGCTATTTTTACCACAGTTTTTGCATTTTTCAAAGAGTTAGCCAATGTTTCCTAACTTTTGTGCTTTCAACCTACTTCTAGTTTGCAGTGGAAAATGGTCTAAAACCCATGGGTGATCATTTAAAGCTATAGATAGTATATGAAATTCTGAGTTTTTCAAGGGGGCATCTGTGTAGAGCCCTCAAGTTTTCCCAAAGGAAACTATTGAAATTAAAACATGTTGAAAATGAGTAGGAAAAAAGCAACTATTTGAGGTAATATTTCCATCTTTAACTTCTTGTCACAATGGCTGATTTACAAAAGCAATATACCATTATGTCCACTTGACTCTTATGGTTGAGGGATATATAGGGTGTACAGAACTGGGTCTACAGTTGACAAGAGGTTTGCACCGTGTCAAAGCAGGAACCACAATCCTACTCAGGGTAAGCTAGATACACACTTTAAATTAGCCTGTGATCACCCTTTGGTAGCTTGGATCAGAGCAGTGAGGCTTAACTCAAGAGGCAATGAATAATGTATTTTTGCAACACACACACACACAGTAACACAATTAAAACACCACAACAAGACTCCATAAAGGTTTAGAACAATATAAAATATTGATCTGAGTAAAATAAGACCAAAATGATAAACTATCCAAGACATAGAAGTCAAGGTTTTAGCCAAACACGATGGAAGGCAGGCAGTTTTTTGGGGTAGTTAGTTTTAATCCAGCTCTTTCCCTGAGTAAACTATTGTAGTTATATTGTACTTTTTGAAATAAAGACTTGAATTTGGGATCCCTAGAAGAAATAAAAAAGCACTCTCATTTTGTAATTAGTGTTTCAAGGGAATTAAGCTGTTCATAAAATGTTTAGTTTTCATGTGCCATAATAGATATAGTAACCCCGCAGATATAAGCATACATGGCATCCCAATTTGTTAGATCAGAGATTTGGTCACAGTTGTTATTCATAAAAAAAAATACAGAGATGGCATTGGAAAGTTCAGTAGATTTGATTTAATTAAGCACAATACCTGTACTCCTTCTCCAGTGAGATGTTACTGAGTGCATACTGTTCAATATAAATGAGAAAGATATCAAGGCATGGTCTGAAATAGAGATTTGTTCAATTTTAGGATTAGCTATCATGTGAGATAGGTGTCTGGAAGTAAGTAGAAAATCAATTCTGGAAACAAGCAGATGGAGTATAAGAGAAAAAAGTGCAATCTTTGGTTGTTGGATTAGCAAGCTTAAAAAATCAGTCAATTTGGTAGATTTAGGGGGTGGAAATTTGAAAGTAGATTGTCTACCAACTAAAGGGTCAGAAATTTGGTTAAAATCACCTACAATGAGGCGAGAAATTACCTAATTCAATAGGTGGGTCATCTTTAGGATTGTATGTTGGTATTCCGCATGCATTTTTCATGTATGCCTTGGGAATGCCGTCATTAGAACGAACGAGTCTTTAGCACGTATTCGTTCTGCATGCAAGTTATAATGACTTGCGTTAAGGGGTGATACATTTTGGAATAGTTTAATTTACTATTCCAACTCTAGTCTGTGCAACAGCAGAGCACGTATTGGACAGACTTTCCACCATTCCACAAATATTCCCTCCCTAAAGCAAGTCATTTTAAAGACTTACGTGCAGAACAAATGCATGCTTAGTAAGAGTTAATTCTGTTGCTGGTGCTATGAAGGCACAGCATGATTGGGGCTTTGTCTTAAAGGAAATTTACCATCTTATACATTTATGAATTGAAGAGTATGCTTATCAAACTTAACTTGGGCATATTCAAATCAACCATAAGCATCATGAAACTGATATAAAAGATGTGCTACAGCTCATTTGGAAAAATGAATAGCAACATAATTTTTTCAACCCAAAGCAGGAGACAAAACAATATTGGTAATGCAACCTCTGACCATAGAGTATAAGGTACGATCGTCTACATGAGTTTCTTGAAGGAAAGATACCTGTAATGGACTTTTTTTAGATATTCTAAAATTATTCTACATTTAACAGGGTGACATATACCTTTACCATTCAAAGAGGAAATAGTAAATTTATGTGGGATAGACCTAGGAGAGTGAAAAATATTACAAAAGAAAGGTGAAATGTATACCAGGTAAGGAGAACGTAGCCCAGGACAATTGGGCAAACATGACAAAACAGAAAAAGCACATAATGGTTCACTTCCAGGATCACACACGAATATGTGATAGAGACAGAGGTGTGAAACAAGATATGTGAAGCTACAGTGCACAGACTTGCACTCTACAAATATCAAGAGAAACTAAATGCAATTGAAACAAACAATCAAGTGAGTTTGCGAGTCCATTATAACAGAATCATTTTGGTCATGTTGGATAATTGAGTCAGAAGGGGATGAAAAAGATTTAGAGATGTCATTCTTCCATGTACACATTGTGGAGGGCTCAAATAGGTCATATTTATACCCAGCATCTGTCAATCTTGGTCACAATTCTGAAAAAATATGACTGGTTGTCACAGTCTCTTTAGCAAAGTCTTGGTGAATAATTACTTTATTGCCTTTTTTTAAAGGCATAGAATTTCATGAGCAGCTTTTCGAGTGGGATGAGATGATGTTGTTGAAGCACATTGAAAATGATTTGACAGTTTTTAAGCTGATGAGGGGACCCTGAGAAGGGATTGTGAGAAGGAATTCGATCAGCCGTTTCAATTTTAAAATGTTCCAGAAAATTGAGCTTGAGAAGTTTAGGAAGGATAGATTCCAAGTACAATCGACAATTTGAACCTTCAACGACCTCAGGAACATTAAATAGGCATAAATTATATTGTTGGATTCTGTTTTCTAGGTCCACTAGAGTTTTAGGCATTGGCGATATTTGTTGGCCAATGGAGTGATGTCACCTGTAGCTCTAGTATTGTCACAAATTTTTATCTCACTCTCTTCATTGAGAGAGAAGCAATATTCCTTAGAATAGGCTTGATATCCGAGCAAATAGAACCAATGTTAGTATGTATAGCTTGTTTTTCCTCCAAAATCTTTGATAGGGTGAGTTCCTGTGCGTCAACCACTTTAGATTTAGTAGGAGATGGAGAAGCTGTTTGTTTACATTTGTTTGAGGATGCAAATGAATATATGGCTTCAATACTGATACAGTTCAGTGGGCATTAGAAGACCAAGTTCTAACATTTCCCAATATGCATGAAGACAGTGGGTACAGAAATCCCTTCCAATCTGCAGAATGAGTGAGCACCAAATGCTTAAATAAATTAAGCATGAATGACTTAACCAATAATATGGAGCAATAGAAGCTTTGGCTCTCTGGTATCTATGTACTGACAGTCACTAAAGCTGTTGAAATATCAGTGTGTAGTCTTCCGTTAAAGCAAAGAGAGCAAAACAGGTAAAAATCTCTTTAAGACGGAGGGCTTAGGAATGAGGAACTGTCACTGTAGACAGTGCAAATGAAGCATTTGGATCTGAGGAGCAGCATCCTGTGAGGAGAAAAGAAGCGACTAGGAAATCACAACCACGTTGCTCAAACCCAGCAAAAAAGACACCAAAACACACCTCCCACAATGTATAGAGGGTTCACTTGCATTAAAAATGCAAAACTTCCCTATATATTCGTCAAGAGATCGTAGGTCGGCAGGGGTGTGGTAGCGATTACAGTGCAGCAGCCATCTTTTTTTGCATGCGCACCACCACCTCTGAGCTATTTCTCCAATTAACTGAACAGATTAAGATGTCCAAGACAACACATGCACACATCATACCCAGAAATAGTTTGTGTTTGGGAAAGCTGATAGAGGGGCTTAATCTTACTACACCAGATGAGACAACTGATGCTCCCAAATTTTGTAACCAAGTTAATTCTCAAAATGTTCACTTCAATTGATAAACGTGGCACCTAGACAGCATAAATGAAGGAGAGAATCCCCATGTTAGAAAAGGCATAAGCTCTTATCAATATTTTTTTCATCCCAGTACTGCTCGTGCTGCTTACATCTACCAACGGTACAGTTGCATGCTCAAATCAGTTCAGTTCAGAAAAACTTTATTTCGGTCTATAGGACCATAAAAGTATACTAACAATAAACAGTACATTACAATTCATGACAGTTTAAAATTGTAAAAATGATAACCAGTCCACTTTGCAAAAATATAGTTACATCACCTAGGTAATTCAGTTAAGAAAGAAGGATCTGCACTGACACATAACTAACTGCAGTAGGCTTGTTAAAATACATGTGCGGGTGAGTGCAAAACAAGAGACAATAATTAGAAAGACAAGCACCTGGTAAGACCCATCAATAGTGGCAATAAGGATACAGTTAGTCTAAATAACATTAACAATTTCATAAGATAGTCATACAATGGCGGTTCATTGTAATTACGTTGTAGCCAGCATCAGAACAAGAAATGTACACATTTTAAAGCTGAACAACTTGATTAGTTTTAAAGTTAAGAGCAATAAAAGGTTTTAAAAATGAGTTAAAAAAGCCCTAGAAAATCGGGGACAATGTGCTATTTGTTGCTGGACAGGCGTATGTAAAAATGTCCAGTGCCTACGCCACATTGAGGACAAGAATCGCAATACAGAAAAAACAATGGGATTACAGGTGTTGTGCTCTGAATACCTCAAAACAGTGTACAAACCTTAGATTCCTGCACAGTGGGACAAGCCAGTGCTTCCTGTCTAGTTTGGAGGCAGGGCAAAAAAAAGAAATGACATGCAGCTCTGACTTTTCCTCCCAATTACAGGCTGGACACTCTTGCCGGGCCACGTTTGACCATTTGCAGGACAAAACACAGAGCAGCAGGGTGCTCAGTCTGAACAGGACATAACATTTTCTTGCCAGGAATGGATAGATGTCATCAGAAACTCATTTCAATGTCAATGTATTTTGACATGCAATACTGGATGCAGAGAAAGAATATCGAGGAAGAAATATCTAATTGCATAAATAATGTGGTAAAAATATCGTGGGTCAGGAATATCAACGGAAAAATCTTCGTGGTCATGAATAGGTAAGTAATATCGATTTAGAAAATATCGAAGTGTTTAATATCATTTATTAAAATATTGCTGTTAAAAATATCGATTTTTTTAATGCTATGTATTTTAGTATTTTTTTTATATGTGTGTGATATTTGTTTTTTTGTAAAACATTTGTTTGTATTTTTATTATATGTGTTAACATTTCAGTAGTTATTATTTTTTTTTACATTTAATTTTGCGTTTTTAGTTCCATAGTGGGTTGTGGGTTTATAGGGGAATAGAGTGGGAAGTAATTTAATTATATAACATTTATTGATTATTCATAGTAAATATATATATATTTTTTTAATTTGCGTTTTTAGGTCCGTAGCAGGATGTGGGTTTATAGGGGAATACGGTGGACAGTAATTTAATTATATAAAAATTTTATTTTCATTTATTAATAGTAATTTTTACCCCTCCGCTATCCAAAACCTTCTCCACGCTGGCACTCATTGGAGTGGGCATAGTAATTTTTACCCCTCCGCTATCCAATACTTTCCCTACCATTGCACTCACAGGAGTGGGAATAGTAATTTTTACCTCTCTGCTATCTAACGCGTTCCCTACTGTTGCACTCTTTGTAGTGGGAATAGTAATTTTTACCCCTTTGCTATCTAGAACTTTCCCTACTGTTGCACTCAGTGGAGTGGGAATAGTAATTTTTAACCCTCCGCTATCCAACATTTTCCTTATTGTTGCACTCATTGCAGTTAGAATACTAAATTTAATTATTTCGCTATCCAACATTTTCTCTACTGTTTAATTAATTTTTGCATGTTTTTTATTTTAATTTATTGATATATGTATATATTTTATTTTGATATCATTTAAAAGTTTAAAAATTATATAAAGATAATAGTTAATAAATTATTTTAAAGTAAATATATGTATATGGATAAATTATTATGTTTGGGTGTTTATATTTTTTTATTTGTTTAAGTTTTATATTTAGTTAAAATGTATATAAAATGTAATTTATTTTGTTAAAGATAATATTAATATTTATTTTATATATTATTTTGTTTTATTTATATTTTTAAATCAATATTTTTACATCTATATTTTTAACTTCGATATTTTTGATTTAATATTTTTATACTTGCCTGTCTAAGTATAGGGAGTCCATATGTTTACAATCTATATATTTGTTCCGATATTTTTACTATCTACGTTTTTACCATCAATATTCGATCAGTGAACCGCAGTACTGGGACTACGGAGCTGCACAATCTGTTAAAACTGAGAAGTAAGATTTTGATATGATTTCAAAAGATATGTTTTTCTCTGTCTGAAGTATGAAATCGTATAATAAACTGCTTTGCTCATGTGGGTTTAGCTCAAGCTAGGCAAGGGATATAAATGTACAAAGAATGCTGCAGAGTTTAGTTCCACCTTTAAAAATAGACATTTTTCGCTATTTTAGTTTTATGTCACCGTAATGATTCTTGTTGCTATTTACGTAACCAAAGCAACTGTTTTGAGTGTTGCCATACGTCTTTTCAGTGGCAGCAAATGCTGCTCCTCACTGCCAATCAAAAGGCAGTGCTGTGCAGTTAACAGAATATTCATTTCCATCTCTTTTAACAACTTATTTGATAGGATTTGTAAGAAATACAGACATTTAGGTTGTGCTGTCATTTTTATCTCACTGATACGTGAAATGCCCCCATCTAAGGTTCCCATTTGTTTATGCCATGAGACACCTTTGAAAAGATCACAGTTAACACAATTTGTATTATTTTGGTCCTGTTGATTCTACAGCCAGGAAAAAACCTGCAATTACAAGTTCAGTCTTACGTTGCTAGAAGCGTATGGTCTATAATTGCAGCTTTAACCTCATATGCCACCTCCTATTTCTTAATTTCAGTGTTTTTGCTAGTGAACATAGACACTGGATCTAACCCCTAGTGAAAAGATGAGAGTGAAAAGTGTGAATCTTCATTTATTTTTATAAACTTTTTACTCAAAGGGGCCGATTCCGATCCGGGTCGGAAAGCACTCTGACCGAGTTGGATCCAGAGTGTTTTCCGACCGAGCCGGACCCCCACAGTCCGACCGAACGAGTACGATGCGCACATATGCTGTCGGACTCGGTTCGGTCGGACTCCCATGAAAGTCAATGGGAGCCAGTTGTACAATGCGTACATGGGCTCCCATTGACTGAATGGGTAAGTCTCGAACAAGTGCACCCCCTACAGTGGGTACGCGTCGGTACCTTCCGCACCGTACATGCGTGTGTTGATGAGACCCATAGTTCTCCCCCTGTGTCCGAGTCGTAGGGCTGTGGGTGTCAAGGGGTCCGACACGGACCTCCGAAGTCTGACTCCGGGAGCTTTGGCGAGCCGGACACTCCGGCTCGCACAGGCTGTCCGACGCGTGCATCGTACTGGCTTGGTTGTAAATCGCATCCATTGCACGCCACGGTTAGCTTCTGACCGAGACATACGGAGCGGTTCAGACCCGGAAACGACTCGGTTGGTGAATCTCACGTAGCTCACATCGTACTTGCTCGCTCATACAGCTGTACGAGTCGGCCGGTAAACACGCGTACGGCTCGTAGTTTTCCAGGCCAGATCGCGTTCAGTGCCCTTTCGACCCGGATTGGAATGGGCCCCAAAGTGTTGGAAATTGTGCATTGAATATCACGAAATCATGACCAAATAAAAATATATACCAATACAGTAAAAGTGTGTACTGGCCCTTATAACTTTTGGGCACTATTCACAAAGCTAAACTAATACATGTAGATTTACACACATGTACATTTATTCTTGGATGTAGGATTAAGCCCTCACTTTTATGCTATTCATTATTTCTAAGAGTAGAATGACACCTAAGTGCAGACCTACATGTCTATATCCCTTCAGTTCAGGGGGTAGAGACATCTAAGAAAGAATTTACGAGTGCAAAGTTGCTAAAAGTAACATTTCACATGTAGGTGGAGATTACCACCACCGGGTCAGAGATGTCGCTATGGAAAAGTATAAAGAAAAATAATACATTCAATTAAATCTTTAAAAAGTGTTACACATATTTTAATGCAAAAATGTAAACTAATGTATGATCATTCTTATTACGCTATAATTAATAAACCTACATATTACAGCTCATTAACTCATCAATCTAAATTCTTTTTGAATAATTATGGAAAGTAAATTGATTTCATTTCTAAATATTATTTTAGTAAATATCACCCTCTCAAGCATTTTAATATTTAACCAATATTTAGTAAATGCCACTAATCGTGATGTGTTTTAATGATTCAATTTATTTTATAAATTCTTTTGTTGAATTTACTTGCTGAAATTATGACATTTTTTTAAATGTTGTTTTTGAAAATTATGGAAATATTTAAAAATAATTAACATATTTATGTTTGATGCTAGACTTACTCTAAGCCTGGGCTGGAGTACATGAATGCCTATTTAGACACCTTTAAGGCTATAGTAGCTTTAGAAGTGTAGTTTGTGAGTAGCAATGGACTTCCTTTTTTTGTAGGTGGGTGTTTGTATTTGTATGTACCTCGTAGAAAACTTTTTTTACCCATCACTAAACCTCTATTTGGGAGTATAGCCCATTTCCAGTTACTTCCTTGATCATATCTATTGTTGAGCATTGCTAATTTATTTTCAGTTTGGTTAACAAATGGTTATACATGCCGGATTTCAGAAAATTAATTTCGATAACAGCAATTGTTCAAAGTGGAAATATGATTAACTGGATTTGTAATGATGAATACGGTGCCATTTGCAAAGATATCTGCTTTTAAATGGCTAATCCTACTACCTAGCCCCTTATTATTGCCTATGAACACCAATTCCCATGGAAAGACCTTAATAGAAATGGAAAATTGCATCTGTAATGGAGAAAACCCCTGATTATTCTCTATAGGAAAGATTATACAAGCCATCAATCATTAGTAAATTTAAATTCTGGCAGATGGCCATATGAATCCAGCTTTTATGTAAATTGATATTATCGGACTCACCTCCATCTTTTCTTTTTTTGTGACGGGAGGTCTAACCTAAGCTATTCTGCCTATTCTGCATTCCGGGAGATGGCCACTTGATTTTCCACACGTACTCCTTTAGTCATCACATTGTGGGAAAATGTCAATTATCTTGAGTCTGTAGATTATTTAGCAAAATCTGTTGACATGGGTTTTGAGAATATAGGCCAATAAGATCCATAATACACAGGATCTTTATTTGATTGTAGAGTAAGTAGGCATGTTGTTTGTTCCTCAAATTCTAGGTTATTAGCCTGTGAAAGGTCTGTGTGCATAAAAACGTTTGCTTCAGTAATGTCTTGTTTCATCCCATATGATGCTCCAAGCAGTCACCTTTATCACTTGTTTACAATGTAGTTAGTTAATGTCTCTCTAGTATTTTTTCTAAAAACAGGATCTCAAAATGCCACATCATTTATCCACCATTAATGTAGCCTTAATAAGGATGCAGGGAAGATAGTTAAAATAAGCATGGTCAGTTGATGCTCCCAGATGACATTTATCTTATGGCAGGGACAGAGTCTGTCAATGATGTGCTAATGCAATGTGTACTCTATGAGAGAGCAGTTTTATGAACATGAAAAAAGAGCACTCTCTCCATGGCCTTTAATCTCCAAACTTCAATGAAGTTAACATCCTGCAACTCGGGTAAATGAGGAAGAGGATTCTTTGAAGTATGCAATGGGTTTGGAATTGGATACAAGCCTTCATTAAAATCCTTCCCAACCAACATGTCTGTTCATGTCAACTTGGCTAGCATTAGAAAAACCTTGGAGTAAAAGCCATTTAGGGTTATGTAGGAAAGTGGATTAATAATTTGAATGGATTAGAGTCCATCACAAGGAATAAGGCAATAAATCAATTGAGATAAAACACAGTTTCAATCATTTAAATCAGGAGTTAATGCCCCAGTAGCCATGGCATAGAGTTTACAGGCCTAAATGAGGAAAATGTGTGAAGTATTTAGAAGTTGCAAAACAATTTAAAAAGACACCATTAAAATCCCACAAATAATTATAAAATTAGCAAATAATTTAATAAGAAAAGTGACATATAAAAAGCCCAAACTGAAAGAAGGGAAACCCAAGATATCTCTTATAAAATATTTAAGGCAAAAACCATCAGGACAAAAATAAATCCCAAAGCAATAGTCACTATTCTTGGTTGAAAAGTCCTAGACACGATTTCAGGCTGACCATGATGGAGCACAGATCAGTCATGCCAAGCTGGTGTGTCCAAGTCAAAGATTTTATGCTCTGACTTAGTCTATGAAATGTAAATCAAACACTTCCAGTGTAGCAAGACTGCAGAGGATATAAGAAGCTCAGGGCAGCAGAAAATCATATTTTGCAATAGATTTTGACCTTCTCTTGGTCAATATTTCTACCTTTTAACTAAGTCTTTGCTACAATGTCCTTCTGACTATCCCGACGTCCTGAAAGTCTAAAAAATGTTTAAGTCCCAATGTTTCAGAGTTTCTAGAGAAGTTCCTTTTAGTTCCTTCTAGGGCCAGGACCTCAGGTGCAGCACATAAGAGCAAGAATTCACTCCAGCATAGGCCACCAGCAGGATCAATTTCAAGTTTAATTGGAACTAGTCAGTTGAGCACTTCAGGAAAATGCCTTTTGTAGCTCATTGAGCCCCAATAGCTCACAAGAGGCTAGTCAATTGGCCCTTGGAGAATGCTTCTTTGGCTTGGGTGCAAGTTAAATCAGGTCCAGTCTTCTTATGTTCATACACATGTCCAAAGAATGTTACAGCAAGTGGGTGGGGGTGATTCCTGGACATTCCCCAATAATGAGAAAAACGTTTGCCAGGGACAACCCTTCCCACTTTTGCAGTAAAAGGTTTTTGCTTTACTGCAAACAATTCTTCAGTATACCACACTGAGGCAAATCCAATATGGTAGAATCGTTCAGTCCCGGAAGGGCGCTTGTTTGTCAGGTATTTGTAAAGGGAACTAACATAACATTTGTATTTGTAAAGTGCATGTTCACCAGAAGGCATCTTGGCTTTCAACAACAGATGTTTAATGTTACCCAACTCAATGGAACTCATTTTATTAGCCTCAGGAGGATGAAAGATTAAGTGAACCCAGTGGGATTTCAACCAGTGAACATGAGGTCAAACACCAGCCCCTATAGGGGCCGTATTAGCCCACTAACCACCAGACCCAGCTTAAATGAGCAGTCCTCTATTCCTATCAAAATGTCCTGGGACCAGCTCACCCTTTTACTGGATTGGAGGCAAACTGAAAACAGAGGGCCTATGGAAGAAAAAGCTTCTCTTCCCCAGGTCTCCCTCAACAGTCAACTATGAACAGGTAGACTTCACACTGGCTACTTTCAAGTTAATAAAACTCCTGAGCCTTCTACAGCTACCCTTCCTGACCTGTTATGTGTCACATACCTCAAACCCAAGCTTTCCTGTGAAAAGGCCTAAGCTATTGTTTCTGCTCTGGCAGCAGTTGTCACACCTCATTAGCAGGAATCACTGACAGGGCCATTTGCCGGGAGGCTACTGCCAAATACCTTACTGTGGCCTGTGGCCTCTGGCAGACAAAGTTGACATTTTTATAATTCACTTTTTCTATATATTTATTAAAAACCATTAGCAGATTTATGATTTTATTCTGATTTCTAGATTTTCTCATAGGGCAGCTGCAGCCTTTTTCAGTGAAAATAGCTTTTGTGGGCTAGTTCCTGTAGCTACAAACCAACTTTAAATTATTGTATGCACCTCTTTAAATAGTAGGCACCCTTCATTTCAGGCTACAAGGCCTACTTAAGAATAACCTGTTTAATATTTATAAGTTGGGTTCTTTTTAGTCAAAAAGGTTATATTGACAGATTCTTCTCTAGGTTTAAAAGTTGCAGGAAACAACCTACACAGGTAGACCAGTGCTAGGCTTCCCTTTTAGCCTAGAGGATGTCAAAACATATGCTTCAGTCCCAGGTGAAATTTAACTTTTCCAACCCATTGGTATATTTCCTGCACCATATATGATGGCCTTACTGGGAACTTGCATATGCCAATTAGGACTCAGCCAGGTTTACCATATTTTAGGGGTCAGGGCACTAGGAAATAGACAGTGGTGCCCCAATGTGCAAATTTAAAAAAACAGCATTACAAGTCCAATACAAAATGTGGGTGACCACAGCGTTTAATTTGAGCCAGTAGTTTCTGGTGCTCTGCACTGGCACTTATGACAGCCCACCAATTGTGGCACTGTTTGTCTAATTTTGATATGAGCACAAAACACAGTGTTTAATAACCTAATAGAAATAAACAACGTGGCCTGCGCCATTCTTATTGCATTGAGTGGCCTGGAATAGTCTGAATTGACACAATTATATGAGTTTGATGGTTACTCATTGTGTTGCTACTATGATTGGCAGCGCTGGCAGGGGCAATGACCGGTACAAGCTGCAGTGGTCTCCTGGGTATGGGTCTGCTAAACTCGCAGAGTTTCACTCCATGGAAATCCGAGGAGTCAAAAACTCAGCGAGATTCAACAATGGATGGAAATATGCGTAGCACTGAACTTTTGCACCAGTAGTGTGAGCATTGTTTCAGTGTATATTGGGCCCCGTTGATTTTCCTTGCCCAGGTCAGCCATGATTCGCATGGTGGACCCAACACATGATGAACTCCTGATGTTATAAATGCAGCAGCCCTGTATTGGAGAGGCCACCTACATAGACTTGACCAGAGGTCAATATGCAGTTACTCCCCTTCTAAGCAACATAGGAGAACCAAAGTTTTACTATAGCTGCTGCCTCTCTGATTTGTGATAGTCCTACAGCTCTGCCAAACCCTAAAGCAGACTCTTATTCTGGAATCAAGGTGCATGTAAATGTTGCGTTAATGCAAAGTTTCACTCTGAAACATCCACTTTAGGTGTAACTGCAAGAGTGGTGCATATAATGCTCTTAATACCCAATATAATTACTACCATGTTAATGTCAACATAAACACAAGAATTCTATTTTACACAGTATGCAGTCCTATGCTAGGTCTTATAAATACTAAAAGTTCTGTGGATTCCATCTGGTGAAATACACTGTCATGGAACTGCATTTACTCCCCAGGTGTTCTTTCACTAGGCTGTAAATTGATGGATAGCATTTCCAAATCTATTATGTTCAGGTGGAGTTCTTTGACACTTTTAGTTGTTGCTCTACAATTGACAGATTCATGCTTCCTAAAATGTTATGTCTGTGCTAGCAGTACCAATCACTCACTTTGCCTGCCTTCCTCATTATAGGTAGCAGAGCTTGCAATGTCTGAAAACAAAAAGAGCAGATGAGAAGCATCAGATTCTGACACGTTCATTACACCTCCATTCAGTACATTTGCTGTTTTGAGGGCAGCTATGTGTGTCTTCATATGTTTCTGTCATTACTTCTTAAAGCGGTAGGGCATGGATCCTCTACTACAGTGTAATTCCAACTCCCATGACATGGTGGCCCTGCCCAAAGAAAGAAAGCAGATATATGAATTTCACATAAGTTATAAAATATAGAAAGACATTTGATTTATAAGCTAGAGCTAAATAATTGACCTCGTTCAGTCATGATTCCAAACTGATGTTTCAACGCTTTAGACACGGGAAGGTAGAAGTCATTGGTCCCTATTCACATAAGTCCAATCTCAAACCTCTGACAAGAGATATTGACTTCCACCTTGCTTGTATTTTATTCATGGAAACCTCAGATCTGGTGACAGATATCTGCACACCAGTAGGTATAGGTTGTAGCAGTAAATGTGGGTGAGACAAGGGAAAGTGGTGGAGAAATGGGGAATAATAACTATAAAACAGGTGGGGTTTAGAAAAGTTAAAGGAATGGGTCAAGGAGGGATATGCCATAATTAAAACAATCCAACAAATAAGTAAGAAAAATGTAATTCATAAAACACACACTTACATTTACTACTTTGGTAAATCTGATAAAACAGGATAAAATTTACTCCATCTCATCCTTGGAGTAAGTCAAGCACCACACGCTGCCAACTACTGGTACTTCAACATCAGTGGAGGCAGGAAATAAAATTAAACATAGAAAAACTTCAAAAATAAATTTCATTAAATAACAATAAAAATAAACCATATTTGAATTATTTCTAATTTTATTATTATATATATTTGAAATTTTAAATATTATTTTAATAAAATACATTGTAAATACTGTCTTTTTTTAAGTACATTTTTAAATAAAATACAGATGTTTCAGTCAACATGGTCACATATTAACAAAATGTGGAGTAGGATAGGGAAAAATAATATTTAGTTTAATTAAAAAATTATTTGAATTTTTTTTTTTTAATTACATTATGTAGAATAAAAATAACCACACAAAAGGAGATATGAGGCATGCTTGCAATTTGTCTAACCACTGGTGATTGCTCAGTGTAGCATTCCAACTCATTGTTCTAATCCTCACCATGCCACCTCAGTTTGGACCCGAACCCGAACTGAAACACAAGAAACTCAGGACAGTTTTCACAATGAATAGGGCTCTTCAGTCTGGTCGTGATTGGTTCCAGTGGCAAAGTGAGCAAGGACACACAATTGGGCATACCTTTTCCAATTGGGAAATTACATCAAAACTACATAAGTTGACAGGAGGAATGCTTGCAATTTTTCTAACCACTAGCTATTACTCAAGGTAGCATCCTAACCCATCATTATTTTGCTCACCATGCCATCTCAGTTTGGACACAGCCAAATGCAAAGCAGCCTTGATACTGCTCCAATAGAAACAGACCAGCCCGTACTGCTGGACCAGGTCCTGCCTGAACAAGAACACAAGCAACCCTAGACCGGTTTCACCCTCATTAGGGCTCATTAGTCAGATATAGCTTGTTTCCAGTGGCACAGTGAGCAAGGGACCAATGTCTGTGCACATGTCAAGAATTTTTAGTTACCGTGTTGTCAGTTGTTATTGTGGTAGCCCTAGGTGAATAGGTGGTAGGGACAATTTGTTTTATGTTTTTTATTTGACAATATCATAATTTTTTCACTATCGTTATTTTATTTAAAATAGATTTTCTTAACATTACGTTTAATTTCTATTGGGAAAGCCATGCCCCTGTGGCGGAGATCTCCACAAACAGCTTGAAGTTACTAAAAGTAATTCTATTTTAAAAGTATTCAGCCTCTGATACATGGGATGGAGATTCATATGTCTAAATCTGGCAGGATATCTCATCACAGAAATGGTAAATTCCATCAATGAGGAGATATCTACCAAGCTGCACCTGTAGAGATCCCCATAAACTTACTTTTGAGGATATTGCCATAAGATACAAGCTATAGATTTCCAAGAATACATTAATGGGAGTCCTTGCATGGCCAAAAATCATAAATCTAGGCTAAACATGGGTATATAACTAGTCATTGCTCTGGTTGGTCCCTCATCATATAAACACATATACAAACATACAGACTGACACACAAACACAATCACACAGATGAGCTGAAATATTTTATGTAGAAATGTGTTTGTTTTGATTTGACTAAGGCTTGGGATACAAGTAAATTTTTCTATTTATAAAAATATCAATATTAGCATAACTACTCATTTCTGTACAATTGTGTCGCACAATTGCTGAAATTTTGCATTAGTTTCACACCTGTGAATGTGCAGAAAATGTCCTCTGATTACAAGGCTCTGTCGCATTCAGGCCATTCAATCAAGTAAAATTCTTTAAATGCATGTTGCGAGATTTATAATGATGAATGAAAATAATTTTTTATTGTTAAGAAAGTAATTTTGTTCTTCGATTTAGTTCCACTAGAAAAGTTCATGTTCTGAGGTATTGGAAATGCTGACACTTAATTACACTAAGTAGGCTATAACATCAATAATGACATCTGAGAGGGCAGCATCGCATTGGGAAATTGTACTGAGATGACCCTAAAAGGCTTCGCTGATGGACATATTATGATACCATAGAAGTTCAATTGGACTCAGATGCTCCTCACTGTTTAAATTTAGTCTATGTTGTAGAGACTAGCTGGCATTGCTGGTCTATTCTATTTCTGTTTTTATTCTTGGCATTTCTAAAGTGCATGGCTACCCAGAATGGGTCTCCAGGCACTAATCAGAAAATACAGGCCGTATCTCATACAGAGATCAGATAAACAGCAATGCTTTTGGTTGTTTTTGGAATCTTAATTCATGATATGTCCTGTGGATTGTGATGGACAAAATGTTCCATAGCATGGAAGCCAGATAAGGAAATGATTGTCCACCACATATTGACTTCTGGATCTTAGGAACTGTGAGTTGACAAGAGGCAGTAGTTCGCCAGGTCCTCTTAGGGGTATAAGGTAGTGTCACGTGCTGTAACAACCTAGGACCCTTGTTATACACAACTCTGTGGGCCAAACAAAGACTGCATGCAGCTGAATTTTGAACAACTTGAATTATTACACTACATATTGAGGGCTTTCAAGATAAAGAGAGTTAACATAGTCCAAACAAGACAGGACTAATGTTTGAACCACAAGACTGCAAAAACTTGAAGGTAAGAACACTAAGATTTTTCTGAGCAGGCTCAGAATCCTAAAACAGGCTAGCAGCTCATTTTGGTGCTTGTGCTTCCAAGGTAAACTGGTTGTCTATCCATACACCCAGGATTTTTACTGTCATTTAAGGCATAGGGTGACTGCATAAAGATTGTGGCCAACACATTGTTGAACTGTTGGAGTTATTGCTGACTACTTACACCTCGGTTATTTCTCCACTGAGCTTTAAATAGCTTCTGCACCTTCCTACAAGCAGGAGTTGAGTTGCACATTGTTTAAGCCTGTGTCATGGGTGAATGAGATGATGATCTGGGTGTCATCGGCATATGACACTATTGACAGGCCATTTGATTTTACAATTTCCAACAAGGGTGCGAACATACAGTTTGAATAGTGGGAGCTTAGAGATGAGCCTTGGGGAACTCCACACTTTAAAGGATAAGAATATGAGCAACACGGCTCCTCATAAACCTGAAAGCTCCTGCAGTCTAAAAAATATACCAACCTTCGCAAGACTATACCAACCACTCCAGCTCCTCCGGTATACACATTTCAACAATGCATGTTTGCGGTCATTTTTAAGGATATATATGTGGAAAGGTTTTTTAAGATTAGTTGTTAAATTTATTTTAATTTTATTTTTACATTGTTCCATGTGCTATTAAACATCGGAAAACTTGTAATTAAACTTTAAGATTTGTTGTTGTATTATTCACTGTAGAGTACAGATATAATGAAAATGTTATTTTCATTTTCAAGGGTATCTTTGGGTATTTATAGGTAAGCTTATTTTTGATAAATTACTGAATTACTATTTTGTTTTCAAAACATAGTTTTAAAGTTTTTATTGCTGTGAAAACAAGAGAATGTTGAGTGTTGTTTTCATTTTTAACTTTGAGGATGCAAAAGTATTTTGAAGGACTAATATTTTCTTCAAAGCTAAATATATAATACATGAAATGCACAAAAAGAAAAAAATACTCTTCACATTCGTCACACATTGACAGAGGGGAACGTTATGCAACTTATGTGATTTTCCTACAAATAATAATAGACTATTTGCTTGACAATCCTGCTAGACAAATACACATCACAAAATTGTCAATGTAAAATATAACACCAATTTACATAGAATGCAATTTTCACTTGAAACATCATTTATAAATTCTCTTTCAATGTTTTGCCAAATATTATCACTGCCTGAGGAGTAAAAAGTTACAATGAGAGCCTGATAGCTTCAATATGTATTCAATAGTCAATGTTCACAAAAATTTGCAAAGATAATGATAATCCCTAATACCCAAATTACAGTTGTATTCGCTCAACAGAAGTGCTGGGCTAAACATTTAACAGCTCTAATGTCATTACAACGTGTAGCCAATGCCTTTCAGTTGTTACCCTATGGTAGTACTTCCTGATAGCAATGTTGCCATGTGGAAAACAGTAATATAAAACAGTAATATAATACAAGAAGGTGAAATTGTAGTATGTGACAAATTCTACATGGTACACATCTTACAGAATCAGATTTGGTTGACTAATTTCTCATTTAAATACCTTGTTTAATTTTAGAACGTTATCATGTGTTTCACAGACTGTTTCATTAAGACTCCTAGAAAGTGGAAAAATAAAAAGAGACTGAAAAAGAGGAAAAAAGGGTGGGGGCATTCTGTCAGTGGATTGATACAAGACAGTGCCAGGATTGTCTTAGATTTCAACTTTACCATGGTATTAAATGCAATCAAAGGTCCCTTGCTGATGTGGTTGTAATCATGATATCAAATTGTCAAAGCTGATCATGGTGGCACATGAAAGCAACAGCATATGACAACATTACCAAGAAACAATAAAAGAACCACTAGATGAATGTTACGATCTAAAATTTGTTAAATAGTTCCCCTGCACCCTACACCCAGGACCACATTGGCTGGCATAACAAAAGAATTCTTGAATAGCAACCACTTTATATCTTGATAGGCTGGCTACAGATGGGTGAATCTACTTCTGAGATATCACAATGTGATGACCATGGGCCAAGCCCCTTTAAATTTCTACGTTTTGTCCAGAGTTAATGATGCCAGGTCCTCTGTATAAATACAATTTATGGATGCTGTTTATTGCTTGTAAGATTATTTTAGCATGGCTGGAAAATTGAGCGTGAAGAGTAGTGTTACAAAGGCTGGGAAACATATAAATTAGGACAGTGAGACAAGCTGGCGACCTGAGCGGACGCTTCTGCAGCTTGGCTCCACCACGAGCGCCAAATATCCTGCCTCTAGCTGCTGAAAGACCTGCCAGTGGCCTGTGAAATTTTTGCGGGACAGGCCCCGGGACCCCGCAAACCATTGCGGCCCTTCCCCCATCGGATCTCTGCTGTGGTCGCACCCGGCCTAGGACGCCGGACCAGCTGTGGGTGGACCCCTCCATACTCACATCAAGCCCGCAGGATCGCGGGTGCAACGGAATCACGACGAAGCGGGCATGGTTCGGCCGAGCGCCCCGCTGCCGCATAGACTCAGAATCGGTCCTCCTGCCTTACTCCAGGATCGAGCCCACACTCGGACCCAGGTAGGCTGTGTATGCCTAATAATCCCCGGAACCCATCAGGCTGTATGCCTTATATTGGCAGTGGCACTCGGAGGTCAGATCTTCATCCGCAACCCCCCCACAGAGGAGGATCGTTTGAACTGCCTCATAGTGGCCTGAGGCTCCATTCCTTGCAAAGCCGATATCATCAGCATGATGATTCTCATGAGTGCAGAGCCTGACCTCATGATGGCGCCCGTGTTTTAGAACTTGGCAAATTTAATGAATAATATGACTGTCTGCAGCTATTTTTTGCTTGGCACTGAATATTGTTGATGCGGTGCCTGTTGATAATAAGGAGCGCTTCCGTATAAGGCCGACTTCATCACCACGGCAATCTTTATGAGAGCAGTGCCTGTCCACAAAATGGCGCCCATGACTCAAAACAGTCCCCTGAGACAGGCCTTTCATCGGGGACAGAGTCTGTGACTGGGAGGTACGTTAGACATTTGCAGCAGCTGCGAACCATCCCTCTGTATACAAAACACCCCTCTGAGCGAGATGACCACTTACCATTCACCACCAGGGTACTTCTCCTATGCCGCCACCAGCGATCTCCACCTCCGACCTCTGGGAGCTCTGGGACCCCGGTTCCTGGTGGAGGCAAGGAGGCTTTAACGGCAGCTGACCTCTGTCGGTAGCGGCATCACTATTAGACCCTTAAGTGCCCAGGGTCCCCCTACCACTGGGATCCTGCTCAAATGCCCAACACTCACTACTGTTGCTGGGAATGGGGAAGATCTTCAGACTTTGGAACTGTCCCTTCCACCTCTCCTCTTAACACTTTTGACTTGGGGGCGAGCAGGAGGATGAGGCGGGAGCTTCCCAGCAACACCGTGACCGGTGCTTTCAGTGGAATTTTGATGATGCCCCCTGGGTGGAAACCTTAACTGTCTGTACTTACAAAGGTGCCCGAGCAACCTTGACCAATGCCCGGTGGAGCTGTCCTATGCAGCTATGGAGGAGTTTGGCTCTGGTTCACCCCTCGGCCGTCACCTACTGAGCCGGACACCGGACATTGTTTTCCTTGCATCCTCGTTGTGTTTCCAACCTGCTTCCCTTACCCCTGTTCACCATTCCCCCTCTACCTTTTCCCTCCGCATAAGACATGTGTAAGCGCTAATAACTCACATTACTGTGTAATCTCATGTTTTTTTCTCCTATGTCTATACTTGGCTATGTGACTACGTAACTGGTAACTTGCGGTTCCTCATCTAAAGCAATCTGATACCTCCGGGTCTAGCCAGTGCTATATAAAACTTTGCAAATAAATAAAAAATAAAAATCAATTATGCACAAAAGCATTCTTTTGTTTTACAATTTTCCAAAAATGTACAGTGGAATGGGGCAGCCATATATTGTTGATTTCACGAATTTTATGCAGAAAGAGTATTTGGAAATACTTAACATTATGAATGTAATCATATTCCAACCATAAAATGATCAACAGCTGCATTGCCCCACCAACAGCAGATGACTATCAAGGGATTTTAAATATTGTTGGTTAGACCTGTCAGTCTTAGGGTAGTCTTCCCCTAAACCTTTTGCCTTCACTTTTCTCATTTGTCTGAATTTGTATTTGTTTTCCTTAGGACTCTGTGCACTTGACCACTACTAACCAGTGCTAAAGTGCTTGTGCTCACTCCCTAAAACATGATAAAAATGGACTTACACCCAGTTGGCATATTTAATGTACTTATAAGTCCCTCCTAATGTGGTATATTATCTACCCGGCCTGCAATCAACAATAGGGCAACCCGGTAACCTGATAGGAGACTGGGTATCTATATCAATATACACAAAATCCCCTGAAGGAAAACCTTTTCAAAATGGCAATTAACAATTTAGTTGTAATATGGATGTGTAATTTTGTAAATCATTGTTACATATGATCTATTATATCCAAAAACATAGAATGAATAACAATAACAAAGGGTTCAGAAATATATTCAAATTACATTTCACTTCTACATGGTAACATTAAGATATTTGCAATACATATAGATGGCAATTTACTGCGCGATTGTAAATCACTCAACAATGTAACCTCCAAAACAAGTTACAAGGAGCAGAAATGTATCACCTAGACATCACAGTTGTCATGATTATAGCATGGACGTTTCTATCGCCCATTGTCACCAAGATCATCTTCAGTATGAAGGTAATTTAAATTACATATATGGATCCTTTTCAAATAATGGGCTTTCAAAATTCTGGATTTAATCTCAAACTGGTCCTTGGATTCCGGTGTCACTTGTATATAATTCCAATGTACCTCACAAAATTGAACAGAGTTTATTTCCCTGGAATCAAAACAGTCTCACAAGAAGACACCTCCGTGAACTTGCAGAAGTGTAAGCACTGATAAAGGTAACCCGTCACATTTCACATAACTTGAGCAATCACTGCAGTTAAGCATTGCGTATAACTTTATTGTCCCTGGAAAAGAATGAAACTGATGCAGGGACAAACCTTCGTGCTGCTAAGTCACAATAAGGGAATTCAGCTGCCCAATTGGTAATGGTCCATTCGATTTTGTGATGTTGCACATTGACATTACATAACAGGGAAGCCCGGATCCAATGGCCCATTTAGGATAAAGTCCAGTATTTTGGAAGCCCAAGACTACTAGAATGACTTCAAGGGCTGGCCGTCTCACTTCCTGATCAGAGCCTCAGGGACAGAACACACCAAATGGAACCCTCAACTGGAACCAGCCAGTATGAGTCCTGGCCCTCCAAGTGATGCCTCTCCAGTCCTGGATCCTTGAAAGTGGTGCTAAAGGTGACCATCCAGACAAAATAAAAAACATGGGACTTTTGGCTTAAAAGTGCTCTGAGAACCAATATGAGAATAGGACACTCCAGCTTGCTGATCCGCCTAAGGTGCATTGTCAGTCAGCCTACGTTCAAATCCTGTTCAGCTGCTCTTCGCTAAAAAGGTATCTGGCCTTGTGTGGCCCTTGTCAGCTACAGCCTGCAGTCCCACTCGAGATTTTTGACTTCCAAAAAGAGGACTAAGACTGAACGTAGAAATCTTCCATGTGACTTTGGCCAGCAGGTGCCTGGTTACAACACCCACTCCTGGGACTTTTCTTGTAGCCTTGCTTGTCTGAACTTTACCTTCTCAAACATTTTTCCACAAACTTTCTTCTAAGTCTGAAGATAAGTGCAGACTGGGCCCAATGCGAACCGTGCTCCATCACTGTCAGCCATTACTTTCAATTTTGATGTGGTCTTGTGTGACTAGTTGTTCAAAATTGGCACATTAATCTTTTAGGCATTAGCTTTCACCTTAAACATTTTTAAATTTCATAATTCTTGTTCTCCTTATTGGACGTTTAACTTTTTGGTGTCAATAACTTATTTAAAATGTGCACTATTTTTCTAAATTGTTGTGGTATTTCTCTTGTGTTGTGTTTTCACTTTATTACTATTTGTGTGCTACATAAATACTTCACACAAGCCTGACGCTGTGGGCGGCAATGTATTGGATTTGATAATTTTTAATGTTGATATTGCTGACTTAGATATGGTGACATAAAAAAATGTTTTTGCCAGTTAGAAGTGGGAAGGTTATATTTCTGCGTATGTTATGGGTGTAAAGTATATCCTCTATTTCTGTGGATTTTTTAGTTCGTAGGTTGACATATTCTGACACCAAAAAAAAATGGCATTCAGTTAATGATTTGAGAAAACAGTTTAGCAACCACAGTAGATAATATTGGTTTAGCATTTTCCTAAACAGATATCTCCATTTCCTTACCTGAACACATTGCACTGAAGGACCCATTTGATAATGTATCTTAGCATGGACCTCCAATAATATTCATATTCCTGAACAGAACCCTCACTCATGTGGTATTTCACTATAGATTTTTGTTGCATCCACCTTTGATGCCCAAGTCAAATCTTTACACATTTTCCTGGGCTATGATTTTAATCCAACTGAATTTCAGTCTTTCATCTAATATTTCAAGTTATTTGTTTTACTCTTCATCATGCAAATATCCTCCATTCAATGACTATTCCCTTCAGTGACTTGGTTCCAGTACGTAGGGGCATTGATTTGTCCCCTACACATAGCTGCCAATGCAGGTGATTGAGACACCCTGTGTAGGAAACATTTGACCAATATCTAAAATGCATTTCCAGACAGGGAGTTAGCATCACCCATTCAAATACAGATACTATGTTTGTAATCGTTTTAGATTGTTCAATAAAAGCTATTTCAATAGTCTTAAAGTATATCTACAACCCACATTTTGGATTATAAAAATCTATTACTTTCAATCCATTTTATGAAATTAAACAATATATTACTTAAACACGTTTACTTTTGCCACGTGTGGATCTTTGTAGACACAGTTAAAACGTGTAAATTGTTTGGTGCTCTCTCCTGGATCTTCTGAGCAATTTACTCTAATGCATTTTTATGTACAGATTACGGAACCAGTATAAAACCCTTGGACCGCGCATCACTCATTCAATTTTAACACAACATCATCAATTTGATTAAAGCCTTTTGTCACCGAGCAGAAATGTCATTCCTCATAAAGCGAGTCGCCCCTCCCCGCTTCCCCATTCTGCTACCCTAAAACACCACTGACAACTTTCTTGGGTGCCTGAAAAGGTCGCAGTTTTATTAGCATGATAACAACTTACACATTTGTATCACATTGATCTTGGTTATGTACATGCTGCATTATTATTGTCCTTGACCCAGTTCTAGCAATCGCCTAGGCGAGGAGGGGACCCTTTTTGCGTTCTGTGCTTCCGGGTCTAGGCTTCAGCTTGCTACCGATTTGGCGGGCCTCCGTTTGGACCTGTCCGGGCTGCAAGTGCCGTCCCGCTCGCCCTGTGCCCTTTCGTGGGCCCTCCACTAGCCCAGAGGTCCCTGCCGGCTGGCATCCCAAGGGCCTTTTCTTGAGCATCTGCTCTATTTTCTTGCGATTGGGTCCTTTGCTTTTGTCTCCTTCTGAGCCCCTGCCGTGAGGCATCCCAAGGGTCATGAGAGAGCATTACCTCTAAACTTTGCTGGTGGCGTGCCGCCCTTTGGCTTGCTCACTGCCCCTGCCGTGCGGCATCCCCAGGGCCCTGTGAGAGCCTCACATCTATCTTCTACTGAGTTCTTCCATCTTTTGTTTGGTAATTTAGTTAGGTTAGCTCCGCTACCCTCCACCGTGCAGCTGCGACGCCCGACTCTTAGGTGTGGGTGGGTGGGTTTCTCCTTTGTTCGTCCTCAGCTCGGGGAGGGGGGGGGTTTGTGGCTCCACTGGCCCCTGCGTCCCTCTTTATCCCCCCCCCGGCCCCTATGCTCGCCCCCTGATTGGGGGGGTGCATGCCCGTGCCCCCCGGGCCAATCCTGGCCGCGTTGGCCTAGTCCCTATGCAAATTCCCGGAGGGGGCTGGGCGGGGGAGGGCCGCCGCCCCCGGATGGCGTTCTGACCCGGGCCTCTAATGGGTCCGGCTTTGCCTACCCGGCCCGGGTTCTAACCCCCTCCAGGTGGCGAGTCGCCCCTCCCCGCTTCCCCATTCTGCTACCCTAAAACACCACTGACAACTTTCTTGGGTGCCTGAAAAGGTCGCAGTTTTATTAGCATGATAACAACTTACACATTTGTATCACATTGATCTTGGTTATGTACATGCTGCATTATTATTGTCCTTGACCCAGTTCTAGCAATCGCCTAGGCGAGGAGGGGACCCTTTTTGCGTTCTGTGCTTCCGGGTCTAGGCTTCAGCTTGCTACCAATTTGGCGGGCCTCCGTTTGGACCTGTCCGGGCTGCAAGTGCCGCCCCGCTCGCCCTGTGCCCTTTCGTGGGCCCTCCCCTCGCCCAGAGGTCCCTGCCGGCTGGCATCCCAAGGGCCTTTTCTTGCGCATCTGCTCTATTTTCTTGCGATTGGGTCCTTTGCTTTTGTCTCCTTCTGAGCCCCTGCCGTGAGGCATCCCAAGGGTCATGAGAGAGCATTACCTCTAAACTTTGCTGGCGGCGTGCCGCCCTTTGGCTTGCTCACTGCCCCTGCCGTGCGGCATCCCCAGGGCCCTGTGAGAGCCTCACATCTATCTTCTACTGAGTTCTTCCCTTTTGTTTGGTAATTTAGTTAGTTTAGCTCCGCCACGCTCCCTATGGTTTCTCGATCAGAGGTAGCTCCCCCCAACCGCCCCCTGCCTCGTCTTACTGTCATAGGAAACCCCTCTGCTCCAGTACCCCTACAATGTTCAGCAGAAACATATCCATTCCCACCCCTGTGAGGTGTACTCCGTCCTCGCTGTGATACCCCGGGGATCTTAGGTTTATGAACCCATGACGGACGAAACCCCAGCCATTGGCCTTGCATACCTTTGCCATAGTAATATTGAGCTTTCTTCTGGACTTTTCCACCGCTCCCACGTCAATTGCCCCCCGCCAAGCGTTCCGCGCTATGATTTCAGAAAAAATTATGTCAGCGGGCCGTACCACGCGTGCCACCGCCGTGAGACCCTTCTGCATGTCTTCTAGGAGTGCCCTCCGCCCCATTGCTGCCAAGTCATTCCCGCCTAGGTGGACCACCACTGCGTCTGGCTTGCTACCCCGCTGCAACGCGTCCCGCACCGTGTGCAGCAGATGTTCCCATTTCATCCCGGGACGCCCCCACCATTCAATGTCGGTGTCCCGTAGCCATATTCCGCCAAAGTCCCGTCTGGCCGCTGCCCACCTCTGCGCCCGCGTGACGTAAGAGTGCCCCACGATCCACACCTTCCTTTGCAAAGCGTTTGGACCTGTAAAAACCGGGGTGGGGGGGGGGTTGGGTGGGGGAGAGGTGCGGGCTTAGTACAGTGTTGGGCGTATGTACCCCTTGATTACCCCCCCACCCATACCCAGCTCTGCCGCCGTGGTGGCCGCCCCAATTCTGAATGAGTGTGACCCATATTCCCGCGCAGGAAGCCCCAGCGTGTCTAGGGCCTTCCTCATTACTGCTATGAACTGAAAGCGGCTGAGGAACGACCCATCCCTGTGTTGAAAAAGCGGCCCCTTCCTCCCTTGGCCGCTCTCTAGATGGCTTTTTAGTAGACAAACTGGGCAGTGCTCTGCGTCCTTTGTGCACTGCAATCTGGTCCATATCCCCTTGCCCGTCTTGTCCGTCTTGGACCTCCGCAGCAGTATGTCCATGTGCCCCTTCTGCATGTCTACCTCCTCTCTATGTATGCATGCCACTCCTGAGTCCACCACTGAAGGAGCTACCACCTCGCTGACTCTATATGCCCCGAAGAATGCTACTGCGAATGCTGCCCGGAATAATGTGATTTCATGTCGCGAGGAGCAGATCCCGGCCAGGGTCCCCAGCATTGCCTGCAGTAATTTGAAGTGTATGGGGCGCCTGGCGTCCCCTGGTGCCCGCTGTAGCCTACCCCAACCTTTCATAGCCATCCGACACTCGAACGCCCTTGTTGGGTCCTCCCGCCCTGCCATCTTTGTGTAATGCGCTATTGCACTTAAATGCGCTTGTGCCCAGGTTTTTGACTTCCCTTCCCGGAAGGCCCAGTCTATGAATCCCAGGATCTCCTTTTTGTGGGCCCATTGTCCCTTCTTTAGCCCTGTCTTGCCCCTAAAAGTCTCCCAGCACTTCCTGTAACGGCTGTTGGTCTTGGGGGCCAGTGCATTGTCCAGCAACCATTTCAACCCGGTTCCACCCATGACCACGCCTCCTCCGGCATCGGGGTCATCCGTCTGTCTGCGCCTGGGGCCAACTTCCTGAACTTCTCTCACTGGAAACGAGAAATAGCATCCGCCGCTAAGTTTTCCACACCCTGAATGTGCCTTGCCCTTAGCGCAATGTTGCCTCGTAATTGGCAGCCCACTAGATTCCGCAGGAGGGTCCCTACAGCTGGGCATTGCGCAGCTCCTGTGTTGATTGCCTGCACCACTGCGTGGTTGTCTGACCATAGCGTGATTTGCCTATTTGCTAGTTGGGGGGCCCAGATGTGGAATGCTACCACTATGGGGAAGAGCTCTAACAGTGATATGTTTGCGGTCAGCCCGGATGCGTGCCATGCTTCCGGCCATTCCCCTGCCGACCACGCCGTCCCTAGGATTGCCCCGAAGCCGTACCCCCCTGCTGCGTCAGTGTAGAGTTCCAACTCGCTAGCCGGGACCCAGGGGGCCCGCCATATTAGGGTGCCGTTGAAATCTGTCAGAAAACCTCTCCCATTGGCCCAGGTCGTCCCTCACTCCCTGTGTGATGCGAACCCTGTGATGCCTCTGTGTTACGCCCCTCGTGAGCCAGGCCAGCCGCCTGGCGAATGGTCGCCCTGCGGGAATTACCCTTAGGGCAAAGTTCAGTTTCCCTAGTAGCTGTTGTATCTCTCCCAGAGTCGCCTTCTTTTGTTGCTTCAACCTCTTTATGTCGCCGAGCATGCCCTCCACTTTCTCGGCTGGCAGCTTGCATGTCCCTGCCACAGAGTCTAGCTCTATCCCCAAGAATGTCAGTTTCGTTGTGGGACCCTCGGTTTTATCCTGAGCTATCGAGATGCCTAGTTCCCGCGTCAATGCCATGAAGTTATTGAGGAGAGTGGCACAGTCCCCCGTGTTCGCCCTCCCCACAAACAAGAAGTCATCCAGGTAGTGGACTCGCCCCCCTCTGGGCGTCCGTTGGCCCAGCTCCCATTCCAAAAAACTGCTGAAAGCCTCGAAATGCGCACAGGAGATCGAGCAGCCCATTGGGAGACACCTGTCATAGTAATAGCCCCCATCCAATTTAAACCCCAACAAATGGTAGCTGTCTGGGTGCACTAGCAACAGTCTGAATGCTGATTCTACATCTGACTTGGCCATTAGGGCCCCCATCCCTTCTTGTCTAACCAGGTCCACCGCGTCGTCAACCGATGCATAGGCCACCGAGCATGCCCCCTGCTCCAACCAATCGTTGACTGATTCCCCCTCCGGGTATGAAAGATGGTGAATCAAGCGGAATTTGCCCGGCTCTTTTTTGGGGACTATACCCAGCGGGGATATTACCATGTCTTTTAGTGGAGGCGCGAGAAAAGGGCCCGCGACCCGGCCCAGCGCGACTTCCTTTGCTACCTTTTGTTTTGCTACCTCGGGGTTGTCCTTGGCTGACTTCAAGTTCCTGCTCTCCCGTGCACCTCTGGGGCCGTTGTATGGGATTGGGAAACCCTGAGTGAACCCCTTCGCTAGTAAATTCCTATCTGCCGTCTTGTGGTACTTGTGTAACAGGTGCAGCAGTCTGCCTGTTTTTATGGGTGTTGGGAGCGCCTGTCCTCCGCCCCCTTCCCCCCTGGCCCCTCCTGACGGGGCCCGCTTTTCATTTCTTTGGGCCCGTCTTTGGTTTCTCTGCCGCTGGCCCTGTGGTTCGCCGGCATCGTATCGAAGGGTGGTTCCCCCCACATGACCCGCAAGCATGCTTGAATTTGCATGCATCCCCCCACCTACACTCGTCTTTGTCGAACTTCCAGCACGCCTTGGTGGATTTGGTGGCTGGTTGGCCCCTCCCTTTGGGATCTTTTCCGTGCCCTTCAAATTGCCCTTACTCCCGTAGGGACGAAAAGTACTCTCTTTTGCACCAACCCCTTCCCTGGCTGCCACCATGTGCTTGGAATAGCCTTCCATGTCTTGGCAGTCCCAGCCTATTGTTGGCCACACCTGCATTTTTTCCCTGAAACCCTCGTCATATTGCAGCCATGCATCCCCTTGAAACTGCTGCTGCGCCTCGTGCACCTTTTGCTCATACAAGATCAGTGATGCTGCAGTCTGTGGGAATTTCTCAATAAAAACACACGCTAGTGTCCTAAAGGCTTTAAGCCAGTTCTCTATACTTCTGTCCACCCTGGGTTTCCTAGGGCCCCTCCTGTCCTTGTCCTTCTTGTCTTGGTTGGTGAGATCTAATCCTGCCTGCCGCACTTCCAGAAGGGAAAATATGTCTATAAATTCCTTCCTCCAAATTCTCTCCTTTATTGGGAGTGGGATAAGGTTGGCCAGTCCCAGTAACCTTGTTGTTGTGGGGGGGTCGCTTGGGGATGGGCGCATGTACTCGCTCGCTGGCTTGCCCTCACCTGCCCCGGTCGTAGCTGAGCCCCCCCCTACCATGGACCCCGTGCACTCCTGTTGCACTGGCTCTGCACTGGTTTCCTCGCCCTGGCTTGCCCGGCTTAGCCCCGTAGGCTCCTTGTCCTCCGTCCTGGCTGCCTGCGCCCCTGTGTTGGCTGTTCCGTCTAAGGCTGGGATCTTTACGGGGCCCCCTGTGCCCCAAGGTGCGTTCCCTGGGAATGGGACCCCTCTTCCTGGCCACTGCCACCATGGTAACCATGGTGGGGGTTGCATAGACCCCTCTGGCCAAGCCTCCCCCTGAAAGTTCAGTCCCCCTTGTCCTGCGCCTGTGTGCCAGGGAGATTGCGCGTGCCACGGCCCCTGTAATGCCATGTCCGCCTGTGGCCCCCTTCTGCTTTGTGGTCCCACACCCCCTTTGCGCCCTTGCGTGCTTTGTGGCAGTCCATGCTTACCCCGGGTGCTCTTCTGCTGTCCTTCCTGGGGGGCCGCCGTGCTGGCTACTGACCCCTCGCCGTCACTGCTCTCGTCCGAATCGGAGCTGGCCGCCTGCTCTGCTGCCGCTGGGGTCTTCCGCCTGGTCGCCTGGGGGGTTCCCCCGTCGCTTGTCCTGGCTTTTTTCCTGCGGGGGGCCGCCGTTTTGGCTGCAGACCCCCCCTTTGGCGCTTTCTTTGTTGGTGGCGGTGCTGGCGAATCCCGGCGTGTCCGTTTCCCTTTCCCAGGGGGCCGTTCCTTGATTTGCTGGTCCACCCAGCTCCGGCCTTTCAAAGCCACCAGAGCCCTTGCCTGCTCCAGCATGTCCTGCAGGTCGTCTTCTGGATCGTTCTCCTTTCGCTTCCTCGGGTCTGTTTTTGGTGTGGCTGTCTTTTCCTGCGTCTCCCTGAAGCGGGCCGGGGGCTGTTTCTTCCTTTCTGTAGCCCCTTTCCTGTTTGCCATCTTTATCCCACTCCTCTGTCCTCGTGCGTGCTTGGTAGCTTGGTTCCGAGGAAATCCCGCAGAAAAAGGGATCCTGTCCCTTTAAGAGGGCGCGCCCCTCGTTAGCGCGCCTCCCCCTGCTGGTCGGAAGCGCCGATGGCGGAGGAGAGGCGGGTAGATCGAGGCTGTCTCCTGTGCGTGCGCCCAACGGCCCTCGGCGGTGCTCGCAACGGCTATCTCCCGGCTGTGTTACCCAGGCACCTGCGGGTCGCTGTGTCCTTCCCCGTAACGCCGCGGTCGCAACTTGCTCCTCCGGGTTCCTGCTGCTTGGCGCCGATTAGTACGGCGGTACCTGGTCGCAGGATCTTTGTTCCTTCGCGCCTTCCGGCCAAAGGCGAAGGCGGCGCTGTGAAGGTGGTGCTGCGCTGGAGATTCACTGCCGGTGCCCCCCTGGTCTTCCGCCGCTTGTGATCCCTCAGTCACCGCTGAGGACGCCGTCCCTTGGCAAGTTCTTCGACGCGCTGGTGTTTTGGCGCCAACTCGCCAATGGTCGCCGCTGGTCGCCGCTGATCGCCTCCGGGTAAGCCCACGTTTCTCCTTTGTTCGTCCTCAGCTCGGGGAGGGGGGGTTTGTGGCTCCACTGGCCCCTGCGTCCCTCTTTATCCCCCCCCCGGCCCCTATGCTCGCCCCCTGATTGGGGGGGTGCATGCCCATGCCCCCCGGGCCAATCCTGGCCGCGTTGGCCTAGTCCCTATGCAAATTCCCAGAGGGGGTTGGGCGGGGGAGGGCCGCCGCCCCCGGATGGCGTTCTGACCCGGGCCTCTAATGGGTCCGGCTTTGCCTACCCGGCCCGGGTTCTTATTGAGGCATAGATTATTCTTCCAAATGATTGTGAATGCAGAGGTGGGGGAATGTGAGGGATGGCCAACGTCCATTGCTGCATTTGCGGAATACCCGCTTAGTAGCACCAGTTCCCTAATGCGATTAGAGCTGCTTTGTTAATAAATGTGGTCATCATACGAATGGACAATGGGAGGGCATGCAGCAGACCCCGGAAAATCTTGATGCCAGCATGGGACACTGCAAATTGATGTCACCGACTTTGAGGTGCTAGGAGCTATATTTACTCTTTTGCAACCACTGATATATTTCACTATGATCTGATTCACATTGGGGTGAGACGGGGGGCTTCATCCCCTCTTCATTTGGAAACAAGAGGTGTACATTGTGAGTCACAGAGGCATTCCATGTTGCAAATAATTAAAGCTACTTCCAAAATTTAATTACAATTGACTTTAGTAATTAAATCATATCTACAGCATCGCTCGCACGTTCTTTTGCCAGTATGGCATTCCCATGTATTACCCAATTATAGAAATCCACCAAGCCATCATCTAGAAGTTAGGTTGTTGTTGTAGTTAACATTTTTCTCTGACAGGGAGACCAGTGAATTGCACTTATTTTTACAAGGAAGATTTTCGTCATATCACAGGAGGGATTTGCATTCTCTAGATAAAACGTAGGGCATCTGCCTATAAAAAGTGATCTATTTCACTAAGATCGTGATTTTTTGTCGTCGTATAATTAACCGTTTTGTAATCACACCCTTCATTTATAAAATGCAGTTGATAATTATGAAACGTAAAAAGACGAAACCAATTTCAAGTGTAACGTGTCTTTGTAGTTTTAAAAATTGCCATGCAAGTTCCTCTTTGGACAGTACGGCCTGAGATGGAGGGTTTGTTCTTTCAAACATAAGAAGAGCAATAAAACAGGCGACGCTTTCTCAATGTTTCAATAGAACTTGCTTGCTAAGGAGATTTATTTATGGGAGTCTAAATGAATGTTGATTAAATGCCACAATTAGCATAGAGATGGGAATGTGAAGTTCTGTGTACTGAATATAAAGTTGTGAATCATGAAACATAAATAGTAGAAATCAAATTTAATCACCAAACCTATTAAGAAACAACGCTTGCTTTTGAGATTAAAACTTGCTGCTTAGCACTTTGGCTCTCGTTATCAGGTGTCCTTTTCCACAGCACCTCCGCCATTGCAATAAGGGTTTGCTTTTAAGATGCTTCAAGTGAGGCGATATCATTGAATTGTGGTTTTTCTCAACTGATCAGTGATCATCTTTGTCATTTAAGTTGCTTGTTGCCGACGTTTTAACACATGTACACATTTCAAACGCGCGCATGAGTTAAAGAGAGCGATGTGATGAATGAGTTTATGGAACAAAAACAATGACACTAGAACATAGGCAAGAATAGCTGTTTACATGGCACACACTGGGGTGTCAACTTCCACTTGACAGTATTTATGTACTACTGGTTGGGACTGGATTGATGAGGTATCTGAAAAATGGGTGGTGTTAAAGTAGTGTCCGACATACACTAATGTGTAATAGTCACCAAGGACCCGAGCCATATTCTAGATCGATGGAATATGAGTGATTGATTCACTACAATAGCAATCAGGACATCTAAAACATCAATCCTGGCCTCAATGCAATCTCCTCCCTCGTAGCCCCTCCTTCAGACACAGTCCCCACATTCCCTCTAAGAATGTGTCTTGTGCCTACCTCACTGTTACTAAAAACCTTATGCTCATAGAGGTCTGTGTTGGTTTGTGGATAGTTCCACTCTCAAAAATCCTAATCTAGCCCAACCTAATATAGCAGAACAAGGGATGTGGAAAGCTTTCATATTTTCCGGACATAATTTAAAAAATGAACACTTCTGAAGGACAGCAAAGTTTCTCCCAAACTTCCACAGGCGATGATTACCTGCAGCTACATGTCATGTGCAGATGGGAATGGGGCATCTGGATACAGGAAAATTTGATGCATAACTATAACTGTGTGCCTTAGAGATCGAGGGCCAAATTCCGAGACTTGTGTCGCCCTTGCGTCACACAATAGGGCACAAGAGAGATGCAAATCTTAAATTAGATTTATCAAGCCGATCAAGGCCACATTGTGTGACCTTGTGTGACTGAGTAAAGCAATGCAGCACAAATTTCTACATTAAGTTACTCTGCCCCAGGTAGGCATTCCATAGGTGGATGTGTAGGTGTTCCCACGTATTGACCCATTAATTCCCTGATTTACCATTACTTGTGGACCTGGGAATGCTTCAACATGGTACGACTACCCAGGTGAACATAGCAAGGAGAAATATATATATTTCCCCTCGTTACTTAGGAAAAGGACTATCATGATTGTTTTTGTGAAGAAAGAGTTCCCTTCCTGCACAAAAACTATCCTGCTTACAACGCAGGCATCCTTGCACCATGGTATAAGGGTGAATGCGTTGGCAATAGGCTGCACATTGTGAGCCAATGCAGGGAAAAGACAGAAATGTGCCATATCATGTTAGATATGATGCATTCTTACCCTTTACCTAGCACGCACCACAGCAAGGTGACTTGTTGCAGTGCATGATTGTTTAATACATATGCCTCCAAATGTGCTGCTGGGAAGAGCAGTTTAATTGCTATTACACAGGCTGTTCTAGACATTATTAAAAAGGCCACCACTCAGTAACCAAGTACCTTAACCATACACACTTAGGGCTATTCACAAAGGTAACTTACACTTGTGAGTAAGTTGCACAAGTAAGTTTATAATAATGCTTTTGACTAACTTTACTACTTTTGGTTAGCCGCAAGGTGGGTATAGTTGCTCAAAAGTGTAGACATACATATCTGTACTCCAGGAAACAGGGAATTGAACCAAATTTATTAGTGTAAGTTACTACTGCCAAAATGAAACAGTAGTAAGTCCAGCACCAGACATGGCCTACCACTGATACTGCAGCACTTCCCATAGAAAATAATGGAGGTAGAGACTTAAAATTGAAAATAGTGTTACATTAAAATAAATTATTTATCATAGTTAACAATAGAAATACATATTGTTTAATTTTTTTTTTTAAATAAAAAAAATACATACTTATGATTTAAATATAAACTATATTACCACCACATTATGGATAAAAAAGAATGTAACAATACATTTGAATAAATATAATTACATTACTTAAATGAATTCCCTTCATTACAATTGCTTATTATTAGTACGTAATCAAACTTTTTTGCTTTATTTTTTATACTCCCAACAATTGTTTTATTTAATTCAACATATTTAATTTAATTAAGGATTTAATTCATATTTGAGTTAATAACGCTGTAGCATTTTTTGTTTCATATATAAAAAATATAGCTTTCTATATAAAAAAATGCTACAGCATTATTAACTCAAATATATCTATCTATCTATCTATCTATCTATCTATCTATCTATCTATCTATCTATCTATCTATCTATCTATCTATCTATCTATCTATCTATCTATCTATCTATCTATCTATCTATCTATCTATCTATCTATCTATTACCTACTGGCGGTCGCCAGTAGGTAGTTATAGTTAGGACCACGTTTCCATAGGAAATCCGCAACATTCTATTTTGAATAACTTTGGCGCCGGTCGACGAATCCTCGCAAATTTTTCAAAATAGGTGGGGCGCTACGCTGAAAGTCTCGGGGGGATTCGTCAAGCGGGGGCTGAGCTAAAAGGGGGGTCCCAAAACGCGTTTTTCCCATGCATTTTTCCATAGGACCTTTAGACAGGGCTACAGCCCGAACGGCTGAACAGAATTACTAGAAATTTGGCAGAGAGGTAGTCCTCAGGTCAAGGAAGTGCCTTTTGTAGGTTTGGTGTAAATCTGTTCAGTAGATTCTGAGAAAATAGCCTTTAAATCAATATATATATCTGAGCCAGCTTACGGTGCGCTTACGGTACGCTTACCGTACGCGTACGGTGGCGTGCGCGAGCGCAATTCTGATTGGCTCTTAGATCTAAGTAAACATTCGAATCGGCCGAAACCAGGAAGCGGCGGCCGCCATTTTCTCTCTCGCACTGAGAGTGATTTTTAAAATATAAAGCCCAAAAACATGTAAAGGGGCTGTTTAGACAGCTCCCACACACATAGCCATGTTGAGGGAGTCCCCAAAGATCCCCCAAGGCCAAAAACTGAATTTTTTTTTTTCAGTAATTTCGCCGATTACGCTTACCGTACACGTACGGTAAAAAATTAAAAAAAAAAAAAATTTATCCACACTCTCTCCACCCCGTGTGCAATTGGTGCCCGAAGGGCACCAATTGTGCATAGCTTATTACACCTGAGATAAACTAAAATATTTAAAAAAAAAATAATAAAACAAAAAAATTATCCACACTCTCTCCACCCCGTGTGCAAATGGTGCCCGAAGGGCACCATTTGTGCATGGCTTCTAAAATATACAAAAAATTCAAATATTACCTTTCAAAACGAAGTGCATCATATGTCCTCCATGCGCGCACGGCACTAACTGCGTAAAGTGGGCGCGCGGTGCGCGAAGCGCACCGCGTGCTCACTGTGCGCGCACGGTGCGCGAAGCGCACCGTGCGCGCACGGAACGAACTGCGTTAAGTGGGCGCGCACGCCACGAATGGCGTAAAGTAACTTAGCATTTAAAAAACCGTACAAATTCACTGAAAAAACCATAGGTTTCACACACGTTATAGTTAGGAATTAGCATTTAAAAAACCTTGCAAATTCACTGAAAAAACCATAGGTTTCACACATGTTATAGTTAGCGGAAATTTTACTGATAAAAAACCAACGAAATTCCCCCGTTATAGTTAGTGCAGGCAACTATAACTCACGCGACCGCAATCTTCTGCTGATGACATATGTGTCTTTATGAAAAAAAAATATTTGTAATATATGTATAGCTAAAAATGTATGGAAGAAGACATGGGCAAATAAGTGTCTAAATACAGTATTAGCATCAGCAGAGGATTGCGGTCGCGTGAGTTATAGTTGCCTGCACTAACTATAACGGGGGAATTTCATTGGTTTTTTATCAGTAAAATTTCCGCTAACTATAACATGTGTGAAACCTATGGTTTTTTCAGTGAATATAGATATAGATATATATAGATATATACACACACATATTTTTTTTACAATAATATTACAACATAGAACTATTTTTAAATACTTTATTCTTCCCCATACTTTACCATAGAGAGATCTCTGCACTGACATTGCAGTCTCCCTATTGTAAAGTATAGGGGGAAAGGCAATAAGTTATTTAAGTCAAAATAAATTTGTATTAGGGGTGGGTATAACTTTCATAGGTCTGCGAGATTACATATGATGTACATGAGAAGAGTAATTCTGCAGTTGACACTATTTCTTAGCACAAAAATGCCCCCTCTCACTTAAAATGAAAGCAAGAATGCATTTTGTGCTAAGAAATAGCGCTAAATGCAACAGAATATGAATAGTTGGCAGCTGCTCTCTAAATGTGCTCTTGGAGTAGGATTTACCATGAATTTACTATTGGCATTTAGTGCTATCTTTTTAGTGCAAAATGCACCCTCATGTACGAACTGGACTGAGAAACAGCGCCAAATGCAGCATAACACGAATAGTGTGCACAAGAGGCCACTCTCACTCACTTAAAATGCTCGCACAGTAGTATCCCCTCTCCAAATAACTCCTATTTAGCAAGCAGGAGTAATAAAGTCATTATTAGTAATCTCGCATTTTTCTTAGAAATTACTTCAATTTCTCTGGTGTAAATTGAAATTCTTCCCAGACCTAAATCTGTTGTCTGTCCCAGGGAATGAGATATGTGTGGTTTACTCAGAATTCCCACTCTAAGGGGCTACAAGAACACTAGACACCAATCAACTGATCCAACAGGTTGGATCCAGACCTGTCATGGCATCAGGCTGCACCCCTCCACACTGTGAGATAGTTCAGTCTGGCTGGACCCTGGAGACACAGTGGGGGGATACCCCAATTTCTCTTCCCCAGCAGAGTTGAAAGCCCACTAGGACACTTATTTGTCTTAATGAAGTGGGAAGCCTTCTCTTCCAGTAGCGGGCCACTTGCACTCTCCGCACGGAAAACACTGCTTTCTGCTCCCAAGTGGGCAAATTGGGAGGGAGTGTTCCCCCAATCTGCCCAGGCCAAGAATAATATGGATTTTAACGGATTAGCATTGGGTTGCCCATATTCCCATGGACAGTCTTTCTGCCTCCCTGGTGGAGCAGACTGGAGGAATATTGTCAATTATTGTTTTTCGAGTGTTTTACTATAACAAGGTTTCTGTTGTTGTGACATTCACAAGAAAGTGTTTTATCCTTTGACAACTTTTCATACCATGTCCATAAAATTCAGAATAAAAAAATCCGAACATAAAGACCAATAAGAAAAACACAACTATTATATTAGCTGCTTTTGCAAGGAGAGTGCAATAAACTAAGTTAGAAAAAGGCATTCATTGGAAAGTAACTTTTAATGTGCTCCTTAAGGTAGTTAATTTTGCATTTTTTACTCTGACATTGCTTAAACGCAGTGTGGGATTCTGTCAATGAAAGCACAGCAACTATTTTTCTCTCCCGGTATGTGCTGGAAACTCCACGTGGCTGAAATAGAATTTAAATTACAGCAGTAAACATGTTTCCCTATCATAAGATTAAAAAAAACGGAATAGATCACAATTTTCCATATCTTTGGGTGAAGTTACATCTACTGCCTGATTTAAAGCGTTTTTGTAGTGACATACTTATATTTTCAAAGCATATGTCATGCAGACTCATTCATTTTTGCAATAACAAGCGATGACATTCTTGCGCCTTAGTTCTTGCGCTTTAGTATTGTAATAAATGATATTTAGCTTAAGGTTTAGGGAAAGAACATTCCTTTACTTTAATTATTAACTTAAAAATAAATTGCCGCCAAAATTGATAAATATTTTTCTGGACCACAGTATTTTCTGAATATAATAGATATGTCAGCAAACCCTTGTTAGTAACAACCAATTATCGTGCAAACAAAATAAAATATGCGGATCACTTTGTGTGGACAGCACCAGTGGTGCGGAGGAGGGGGGCGAGCTCCTATCCCCCCCCTGCACTGTGTCCCTGGCCTGAGAGCTCCTGACGGGGATCCGAAACATGGGGGCCCCCTCATGAACTTTGTACAGAGACCCCTCAAGTTTCGTTATGCCACTGTATATACTATATAGGAGAATATTCCGCAAAAATGTAAACTTCTTAATGAAAAGCTTGAGAGCTATAGCATTATTTTATATTTAAATTTGCAGTCATTTATATGAATTTATATGAAATTGATGATTTAAAAACTGCTATGGAAGAATAATTATCACAATTTGTATGTCTTCTTTGGATTTAGGGATGTGGCTAGGGATAAATCACAGTTTACAGGCTTAAGTGTTACTTTGATTAATGTGGTATAAAAGCCAGTGATATGTAATATGTCTAATTAACATGTTGTCTAGATATGTATCCAATGACATTGAAGGGAGCTGGAATTAGAAGAAAATGACAGACGTGTATTATTTACGAAGTAGTAATAGGAAAGGCACACTGAGCGTTCAGTTTGCTTGTGTGCATGGTGGGATGCATAACCTGAAAATGTCAAGTTCATTAGCAGAATTGATGATGTTCATAAAGTAGCACCAGGTAAAAATGTAAAGACACAAAACATGTGACCACAATGAGGAATTTCTGTGCAGCTTTCAGAAATGTTCCTTGCAAATTTCGAAATATAATGCAACTGGTTTAATGTTAAAACACAGATGAATAGTTTCACAAAGCAGCAATCATATTTTACATAGAACTAATTTACAAAGTAACTTAAATGGGTTTCCATCGCTGCTGCCAATATTATTGTAGGGAGATAGTGCAAAGCAGTTCTGGTCAATGGCAGATCAAAGTAAAATGATATCCCCAATGACTGCACAATGTTTTGTACACCATAGCATCTTTGTCTGCAATGTCACAGGGTCCCACTATTCTGTCAAGATAAAGCATTAATCTAAGCATTTGCTATTGACGACGTATGACATTGTGTAGATAATGAACTTGAATTACAGCAAGGCAGTCTCAGCCTGACATACTTTAAGGGGTACAATGAGTACATTGTGCGCAATAACTTGGGTAACTGTTTAATCTGTTCTTTGATACACTTACACCTGGCATATCATTATTCAAATATTGGTAATTTGTCCATGACAAAGTAATCATCTATTGACCTACCGTGCCATCTCCAGGCACCAGTGCTATTAACTACTGGCAGCTCAGAAGATGAGAGGTAAATCTCTAGGTGCCTTTTAGAAGATCGGTGGTGAGAGCCTTTCATTCAAAAATAACAAATGTATACACAAATATACATTTATATTAAGAACCCACAGCAGCTGGCTAAATGCCTATATTACATGTTGGACACAGAGGGTCCATCAAGAAATGCAGAATTATTATAGGAATTACCAGGGGAATCACTAATCGGGGTCTCACTTCCCGGATAATGGATTCCTCTCTTTGGTCTGGATTTTCTCCAGGAGGATGCTTTAGGTGGTATTCTGTAGATTTTATCATTTGGGTAAACATGGCAGATGTGAAAAATGTCTTCACCATCCTCATCTTGACTTAGGTCCTTGTTACGAGTGGCCTCTTAATTCCAATGGGGAGGGTGACAGCAGTTAGGCAGTTATTCCTGCTTAAACTGGTTTCCTTGGAGTTAAGAGGTCATTCGTAAGGAATGCCTAAGTAGAGATAAGACAAACCAGGGCAAATCATTATTATAACTAGCTAATTTGTGAACTCTTAACACAGTTTTGAGTATTTCTCCAGAGAAACTATTAACATAATAGTGCTTACAGAATGACTAATTTAGAATGAAACCGACTCTACAAACATTGAACCTGCCACATGCTAGCCCATAGTAGGTGGCCATGCTCATTCCATAGTCTATAGGTCATCAACTAAACTGTAGAATTATTAGAAGTGCTATTAAGAAAGGCAAGTGCTATTGCCATTATTCTGGAAGCCATATGGTTTCAGAAGCCCAGCGTTTTTATCAGGGCACAACCACTGCCTAAGTAACAGCCTCATAACATTGGACCCAAGCAGAACCTTTTCTGTATATGTTTCACATTTTTTCAATGCCAAAATTAGCTACTTTCCAACATCATTTATGAAGTTCACGTGGTTGTTAGCTACTCTCCAATACAGAACAAGGCTTTGAGTCGATCAAAGTTAATCGATCAATGATATATATAGGTAAACAAAAATACAGTGCTTCTTTCTTCTTAGTTTTACTTTTATTTCCAATCTATAAACTTGTTACAACACCCAAAGTCAATATTAGTTTTGTGTCCTGGGCTTTTGCAAGCCTTTAAGAAACAATGTACATTCTTATTTCAACATTTTTGTATTATATTCTAGTTAAGAAATCTATTCGAATAAAAAAATGGTGCGTGGACGTCAGGACCATACTGTAATCCTAGTTAATAAATACAATTTTGTGAATATTTAAAAAATTTAATTACAGAATTCAAATTTACTTATGAGGTATTTGATTGTCTGCGTAACACCATGTAACAGAATTCATAGGCAGGCTACATCCCATCAGTATTTAGTGGTAAATTAAACTAATAGACCCCATTATTTAATGTCAAGGCACAAATATAATTTTTGTATGATGTTTGATTTTTCAAACATGTGTGATGACTAACATAATGTCCTTATGCAAAACCAATCCGTAAGAAACACAAGTGTGCTAAGAGTAATGAAGTGTTAGTCTTGATGCAGACCTAATAATCAAGGCAAAATTTTACTCTCCTCATTTATAGGTTACTATTTCAGTTACAATGGTCTGTGATTTTCTACATTCACTATAGACTGTGAAGTGAATCCAGAAATAAAAATGGGGAGTACAAGTGATTAGTGCGCTGATGTGAAGATGCAGTACGTTCTGATGAAACTTGTATGTAGTCAAAACTGCCGTATGTAAGCAGCTAACATATTGTGCTTACCCATATCCTTTGGGTATAGTTGTTCTCCTGCTGAAAAGATCAGAAAATAAATGTGGGCTTGGGTTCACTAAAGCTAATTTTGTTTGTTATTTAGCAGGATATTCGAACGGAAAACTTATCATTTATGAAGTGAGAAAGTGCCCCTTTTTCGTGGTCACTCCTATTTTTCTGCAGACATTTATATCTGCTGTTCTTACAATGTGCACTGGGGTGATGCCGTCCATTTCACTACTCAATGTATGTGTTTTGACCCCTACAACATGAAAAACTGGATCATCTATGATATGCATAGTATACTCTCTTGCAATGCCATAGTATATGGTGTAGAATCTACATCCGTGGCTTTGAAAGTTAAATGTCTCCTGTGGACTACAGCACTTATTGTGCCATCCATTAATGTGACAAGGAACACATGGCTTCAGCTTGAGTCACCCAGTGGTTATCTAGCATAGAGAGGACTTCGGCGGCTACAGTCTGCACCCTTCCACAGCCGTAAGATTTTAACTTCAATTTCAGAGACGAAGCCCCAAGTTGGAATCAACCCAGATGCATCTGCTTGGAATATCCGACCAGCACTCCTTCATGATCCGCCTGAAATCATATCCTAGGTCACCATCACTCTAGCAACTACTTATTGATGCTTTACTTTTTCTTAGCTCTTACGTTTAAAAATTCATATCTCTAGTTACTCTTATTCAATTTTTGCTCTGGTGGTGTCATTTTATTATATATATTTCTCTATTTCTTCTTAATTGGAGTGTGATTTTATTGTTTTGAGTTTTCATGCTTTGGTACTTCGAAATGCTTTACAAACTTTTGCTAAGTTACACCAGTCTGCTCTGTCATAGCTACCAGGAGTTGAACTCAGGTTTAAATTACTAAAACCTTTGCCTGGACCTAACAGGTTTGTGACATTATTACTTGTGGTGGATGTAAGAAATTGGGTTACTGGTTGAGGGGGATGAGCCCCTACTCAAGCAGGAACCACAATTCTTGTTCTGGTGAATTCACAAGCACACCCCAATTTAATATGTGCGCAACCAGGTGGTAGCTTGCCAAAGAGCAGTTTTTAAATATTTCAGTTAAAATGATGCCAAGATAAGCACAAAGGGCTGACAGTGGCTATCTGGTTGCACTGGGCTGTCAGAAGTTCAGGCTGACTGCGATGAAATGCAGGTAAGCTACCAGGACCTATTTATTCCCACTGAATAAGTGTACCTTAATCCAGGTTATGGAGCATTGCAAGGTCCCGCATCAAGGATGTGTCACGCAGACGAGGTGATGTATCAGTTCTGAGGAGCTAAAATGCTGAAATGAGACATCCCGTATAATCAGGGAAGCTTTGCGCAGTGCCAGGTCTGATGTGGGCTGCGAGGGTGATGCAGATTCCTTGCATTGATTCTGCTCGGGATTGCATTGCATAGCAGAGGACATGCGTTGGTTCTGCTGGATCCACAGATGGGCTGGCAGAGCAGATTTAGGCCCAATTCCAAGGGCTCAGAATGGGGGTAGCACCACTTGGCTGGGTAGGACTCACAGATGGTACAGGTGCTGGGTTCAAGGTTGTTGGAGCCTTCTGTCCCTGAGGCCCCAGTCAGGGAGCCAACTAACTAGTCCTTGTAGTCACTCTGGGGTATTGGGTTAAACAGATACATGTCCAGTCATTCTCACCCAGGCTGGAGGGCAGCAGACAGAAGGTCAGCATAACAGGGCACCAGTCATTCACAACAGCAGTCCAGCAGAGTGGCAGTCTTTCCAGCAGCAAAGCAGTCCTTCATTGCATAGTAGCCACAGATCAAGAGGTGTACCGAAGAGTTGATGTCTGAGGTCCAATATTTGAAGTGGGAGAAGATTTTAGAGGTTTCCGTTTGATATGCACAGGCTTCCTGCCTTCCCTGTCCTGTCTCCAGACTACCGATAGGGGGTATACACCCATTTGTGCAGAAACAGGAAACAGCTATTGGGCTATTATTGTAAATTTGCTTTAAAATGGGACAGCATATAGGAATAGTGTATTCACATGATCTACTCATTTGTAGTCATGAAGTTAGCACACGGTGTTTGCTGGTGCTAATGAACTTTATTTGCTGCATTTGTAATTCAATTATGCCACTTTACTCTAATAGCAAAACTGTGGCTATTTATTTGCTACACATTTAATTATTAACACCTCCTGACCAGTTCTTTACAATGCCATAGTTAAATTGTTATGTCCCATCCATGGATGTTTTTATACTTCCAAGAAGAACTACACTAAATGACACTAGAGAGCACTGTGAGATGTTAGTACGTTTTTGCGCAATGACAGCTCCATAGTCTGAAATGGAAATGAGAGACTTGAAAATGAAGATTTCTTAAGCCACTATTAATAATTTGTGATTCCTTTGTGTCAGTTTGCTGTAGGAAGGAGAAGGAAATAACTCTCCCAGGTATTTGTGAAAGAGCGTCCCCCAACTCAACCATACTATCTTGATCTTGCTGCCAAGATGCTGCAGAACTAAGAATGAATTATGGATATGGCTATGGTTGCAAACCAGTCCAGACTAGAGAACAAAGTTCCCTGAACTGCAGTCAAAGGTTCTACATAAAATTATAAGTAGCATGCTGGAAGAGTTTAAGGAATAGATGGACTTTTTGCAATTGTATTTTGTCTGAAAAATCTGCTGTGGCTACTCTTTGGAAAAGTGTTTTATTGGAATGTTATATAATAACACTATAAACTAGATCATAGAGGAATTGAGGTAAATAATTGGGGACATTATTCATTTAGCAGTGTAGAAATGGTTGAGTAATTTTCTATCTTAGGAGGAAAGCATCTCCAGCTGGATTACATGTTTTTTAATATGTAAATTGAAAACATTACAATAGGATTTACATTTAAATTAAGTACAATACAGAAATGATGTTGGGTAATGGCTTAAAAGCATGCCAAATCTCCAGTTAGCTTTTGATGATTACTGGAAAAACATGTTTGTGATGGACCAACATTCATATTTAAAATGATGTTTATTTATGTAACATACATAATATCAATGTAATAATTGCATCAATTAGACATTCAAGTAATTAAGGACCTAACTTATAGTTTGGAGAACATGATACTCAATCAAAATATGATGGATATTTGGTCCTCCATATGACAAGTGCCACCGGTTATAAAGCACTATTAATATGGTGTATAGGACACCTGTCATATTTGTGATAGAGCATCTCACTCTCCAAAATATTAATAAGACCAATTTGTAATGCTAAAATAGCAAATAAAGAAAATGTTGTGAAAGACCAAGATGATTAATTTGCTTTTTGTTTTGTTCTTTGCCCAGGTCACACTTGCGGCGGTCTAGTGCAGGGTCCAAATGGTACAGTTGAAAGCCCCGGATTTCCTCATGGGTATCCAAATTATGCAAACTGCACATGGATTATCATCACGGGTGAGCGCAACAGGATACAGTTGTCATTCCACACATTCGCTCTCGAGGAGGATTTTGATATTTTATCAATATACGATGGTCAGCCCCAGCAAGGGAATCTCAAAGTGAGGTAAGAAAGCTACAGATGTGTAAATTTTCTTTACTTATTTAACTTTGCTGACAAGTTTACATTTAAAAAAAACTACTGTATTTGCTGGTTGGTTAAATTGATTGATTGATTGAAGCTTTATTTCGATATAAAAACATATCATAAAAGCAATACATTACATCAATAGAAAAAAAACAGTTTAACAAAGCACAGTATAAAAGCCTACAGAATCAACAGTGGCATTTAAAAAAAAAGTAAAATGGTAGCCAAATTTTAAGAGCCAGTACAGGCCGAAGCACATTACTGTATCAACTGTTTCTTTGCAGTTCTTATCCTCCAAGCCCAGCCCAGAAATTTAGCCATACAGCAGGCAAAAAAGGGACGGGCATCTGAACGCAATATGCGTAAGGCTTCCAAATGTGATCTTGTGCCCAGACTCCTACATAGGGGCTTCAACCATCTCAACCTAGGCACAGCATAAGCATGGCACTCAAACAACAGATGAGCTATGGACTCAACCCTTGAGTCACAGAAGGGGCAATAAGGTATAGTTTGAAATGGAGGTTTCCAGGTGGAAGTTAACAATCCTAAGGGAAGTTCACCCACCCTAAATTTAAAGTACAATGCTCTGTCGCCCGAGTTATGGATTAAGACCAGATAAGGTTCTCTAAAGGGGAGTTCCTTAACTAGCAGGAACTGGGCAACAGATTTACAATGTTTAGGGTTGCACAATCTCTCGTTATCCACCCAAAACCAATAAGCCTTCTTTAGCATTTGTTTTGAAGGTGTTGTTCTGTTGACCCAAGCGTCTCCTAAACCCAACTCATAAAGAAGTCGCTTAACCTCCCTGAGCCAGGTTACCTTATGCCAGCCTGATAGGGATAAGAGTTCGCTTAGGGCATCTGCATAGCTACTCAGTTCAGGGACGTTCCATATCCTGGCCCATAATAAAAGGGGGCGTAGCCTAGCTTGCTCGCAAATTGGGCGTGTACCTGCATCTAGCAAGAGGGGGATTGTAGGGGTACTGTGGGGTAACTTCATAAGATCTTTATGGAAGTTGTTTTCGAGGTGGGTTAAGATGTCGACTCTCTGTATGCCCCACAATTCCGCGCCGTACAATGCTGCACTCACCACCCTTGCCCTGTAAATGTCTAGTAGTGCCCCAATAGGTTTTAAGGATGAGGCACGATGTTTTTGAGCAGGGCCCCTGCAACCCTCTTATGGGTCAGAAACACCTTTTGGTGGTGCCCCTTCCAACTCATATTGTCACAGAGTCGAATGCCTAGGTAGTCAAATTCTTTGACTTTTTCGAGTGGAACAGAGTCTAAAACAGGAGGGACAACAGATTTCCAGGGGGGGTTAAGAACAAGGAATTTGGTCTTGCTTATATTTATGGACAGGCCCTTGATGTCACAGAAGGCCTTGAAACTAGACAGCAACTTTTGGATACCTGCTGGTGATTTTGAAATTAGGAGGGTATCATCCGCAAATAGGAGCGTAGGAACTTTCCTGCCAGCCAGGGATGGTGCATCTGACGGGTGTTGAAGCAGATGCTCCACCACTCCGTTAACATAGAGAGAAAACAGAGTGGGGGCAAGCACACACCCCTGGCGGACGCCCCTATCTACGGGAATACGAGATGTTTTTTCCCCCTGGGTACCCCATCTAATCTGAGCAAAGTTGCTTTCATGAAACTTTATGAGCAAAGCCAACAAGTAAGGGGGTATGCCCAACCTATCGAGGACATTCCACAATTGGACTCGTGGGACCAGGTCGAAGGCAGTTCGCAAGTCTATAAAGACTAGATACAAGCTGCCCCCACCCAGCACAACCACTTTCCAATATATCATTAGAAGGCGAAATGTCTGCTCGATGGTGCCTATCCCTGTTCTAAAACCTGCCTGGAAATCTGACAGAACCTGGTTTTCTTCGGCCCACTGCAAGATCCTACCTAGTACCACTTTGCCCGCAACCTTTTGTGTTGAGTCAAGCAGACTAATAGGGCGATAGTTAGCTGGGTCGTCCCGGCAGCCTTTCTTAAAAATAGGGACGACCTCAGCGCCCCTCCATGAGTCAGGGAGAGAACCTCCCAGCAGAGCCTCATTCAAGAGTGAGGCAATTAGTCTACTCCACAGTGATGGGTATTTCTTCAACAGGTCACCCGGAATTCCATCAGGACCTGCAGCCTTATTAGATACAATACAGCTGATTGCCCTTTCAACTTCCTCAGTGCTGAAGGGGCAGTCGTTAAATGAAATCTCGGCTGGAAAACTGGCAAGAAGACCCATGCTAAGTTGGGGAGCCCCCCGTGGAACAGAATACAGTTTGGAAAAGTGGGCAAACCAGACATCACCAGGGATATTACAGGTAAACTGAAGATCAAGAGGTTTGTCCCTGGCTCTCAACAGATCCCAAAACCCCTTGGAATCTTTCCTGATACTTGCCTCCACTAGATCCCGCCAAAAACTGTATTCATGAGCCTCCTTAGCCTCAGCTACAACTTTTTTGTAAAGTTTCCTCGCAAGTCTGATATTGCCTGGATCCTTGCTTTTCACTGCGGAAATGAGTTCCCCCTTAGCAACCCGACGTTTGGAGGAATACCACTTATCTCTTGCCCTAGAAGCACCTTTCACAGCAACCCTCGCGCTGGTTTGGGATATAATAAACAGATCGCTTAATGCCACAATGGTTTCTGTGAATATCGGTAAAACAATTTGGCTGGTGACATCTAAGGCATCGAGGTGCGACCCCACCGCTAACATGATGGTCCCTGCTTGAGCCATCCTTTCCTCATCCGCCACTGCTTTAGCCCACTTTAGGCGCCTGCCACAGTTTGAAGGTACAAGTTCATGGGAGGTTTTCCACTTGTGGGGAAACTTGGCTAGGTTCCCGACCTGCCAAGGCGGAGTCAGGGTTAGAGAGAGAGGATTGTGGTCACTATCACAAGACGCTATAACCTCCATGTCATAGTGGAATGACCACAGATTGTAATTCAGCATGATATAGTCTATTCTGGAGGTATGTCCCATCCTGTTGTAGGTATGTGCACCCATAGGATCCGATTTGGATCGTCCATTAGTTGGTCTTAGGTCGTGTTCCAAGCAGAGTGCATTGATGTCTATCGCACTCTGCGTCCATTTAGGAATCGGGTCTAGGGTCAGGGTGGGGATACCTCTCCTTGTGTCCTCATCCCAAGTGTCCAGAATGTCCTCCCTAGCCAATGGTTCAAAGCAGCAGTTGAAGTCGCCTGCAAGAAGAACGTAAGAATCAATGCTGCAGGCGGCTAGATCACTGTTTAAACCTGTAGAGGATAGAGATGATGCCCCACCCCTGGCCCCCCTTAGATAGAGGTTAAAAACTTCTAACTTCCTTCCCCCTGGGCATAGTATAGTTATCCTCTGAAGGTCAGGAGAATGAGGGGACTTTTGGCTTACACTTAAACCTAGTGCGATATTGACCCATATAAGAAGGCCACCAGACGGGCGACCTTTGCATCCATGTTGTTGGGAAGCTGGGACGAAGTAGGTCGTGAAGCCTACTCTGTGCCTGGGTTCTAGGCACCAGGTTTCCTGCAAGAGACAGATGTTATAAGGGTCCAAAAAGGCGTTCCATTCGGGAATTTCAAAGTTGCGGGCAAGCCCTGCCACATTCCAACTTATGATCTTTAACAAGGGTTCGGCTGGGGTAATCTGCCTTGAAGGGTTAACAGGTATAGCCAGATTGAGCACAGGTCCTGCTACCCCCGCAGCTGTTCTATTTAACCTATGCAGTGGCTCAATCTGGTGATCGTAGGGAGCTATTGCTGCATCGGTCAACTTCCTATCTGTTGGGACATTCTGAGTAGGTGGCAAGGGAATCATACGAGGAGAGTCCAGTCGTTCCACTACGACTTGGGAGCCTAAAGTGCATGACGTGTTCAATCCCCCCTCTGTAGGTAAAGCAAATGGCATTCCCTCTGGGCCTAGGGAGCTAACAACAGAAGGTTCAATCAACACAGGAAAAGATTCTGTGAGCCCTAGGACCTGTGGTGAAGGTGCTTGGATAGCAGATTGCCTTGGGAGTCAATCTACCTCCTCAAGACCACCAAACCTATTCGAGGTTGGGAGGCCATTCCAGTTTAGGGGGAAATCTTGGTGGATATTAGGATGACTCCTCCAAGTGTGATGGTGTACTAATGACCAGTCCTCTTCCCGTGTATGTCTAGGGCGTGGTGGATAAAAGAAGGACAGAGGCCTAGGTATAACAAGAGAACCTTCACCGATGGGCCAAGAACAGATGTGGTGTGCCATGTGAGGGTCCTCAAAGGTCACCACTATACAGTCCCCGGAACTGGTTTTCCTTGTGGGACCCACCCAGGGGATTCTACGTACCATCAGAACTCTGCTTCTCCGGCCATTGGGAATTGGTCCATTCACATTAAGCCAATGCATTATCTTATTCTTCAGTGACCAGTGGTTCTCGTATTGTCCGTTTCCAATCTGGGGGACACCCGTCAACACAACCACATAATCATTGGCCTCTGGAGGGAGATCGATATAGCCCCCTCTAAAATTGTTCTTAACAGGAGGGCCCTGGGTTGGTTGGTACGCCACTTCACTGGGAGGGGGTCTATGTGGGACGCCTGCATTAGGTTTGACTGATGGTTGAGGGGTGGGGCGCTTGGGAGCCTTAAGTTTGGGGGCGGTGGTAATATGATCCACACCCACGGTCCGCGGTTTGGGAACCGGCCGTACAAAAGCTGGTACTGGAGGGGGGGGTTGCAGGGCTTGTGAAATTAGGACTTGAGGTGGTGGGTCAACTACAGGAAAGCCCTGATTTTCTAGACTTCTCAGGCCGAGAGTGGCCAGGGCAATAATGCTCTTTTCCATCTCAAGCAAGTTATTCTCAATGCGTGAGAGTCTAAGATCAAGGGGGGAGAGAAGTTTCTTAAGAGTTTCCCAAACTAAACCTATAAATTCCCCTTCATTCCTTTCCAGACCCTCTACGTGTAAGCCCTCATCCTCTGCCATGATGGTGGAAGAAGCAGTGGCTATCCCCTCTTTGGCTCCCTCACATTGTGGTTGTTCCCTGGAAACACACCCTCCTATAGCATTGGATACCGGTACACTAATCAATTTCAGCTGTTGTGCAACCGCAATTTTAGCCTTCTTACGACAGTAAGCAGACCAAGAATTGCATTTTCTTTTAGGTTGTTTATCTTTACTAGTGATACACCTAGGTGAAAACATTACAGGGGTGGGGGAATTAAAACTAACATCCTACTTGAGAGAAATGGTAGGTAGGTTCACTACACTTTCCTGAGTCGGAGGCTCTAAAGTAGGGGAAAATGGGGGAAGAGTCGGGGTGTGGTGAACATCAACCTGCGTGACTACACAATGGGGAATGGCTGGACGCTCCGGGGTAACCGCGGTGGCTATGTGGCCCAGGGAGGATTTTTTTGAGAGTTCGATTACCTGGGACAGTCTTCTGGCGGCTGCCAATTCCAGGGAGACACGAGTCTGAAGTTGAGAAATTTCATGGTCTATGGCTATATTGGTACGGGTGATGAAATCATCCATGGGGCCATTGATTGGAGGGCCACCCTTGGCGGCCTTGCTCCGTGTTAACCTGGTGCACATAACTGAACAACAACAACAAGGGCAACCCCCTGGCTTAACAGTGGGGATGAAATGATAGAATGGTTTGTCAATTTAGGCTCAGACGAGGAAATGTTGGAAAAAGAACGAAAGAAGGTGGCCCAGTCCAGTCCTCGCAGACCTCGAACGGCCTCAAACGGCCCGCTCTTAGCCCGGTCTTCGCCCCGGTCGCTCCCGCTCGCTCCCGCGCAGCAGTGACTCCAGCTGGTTATCTAGGAGTGGTGCAGGGCTGGGGGCGTGGCCAGCAGGGAGAGCGGCCACAGGTGTGACACGCAGGGACTCCTGGGCAATGGAGTCCCTGCTGGGCTGCTCGCAGCCCTGCCGGTTCATGAGGGCTCAGTTCTTTTTCAGCTCGCCTCCCCACAGTGACTCCTAGCGCAGCGGGACCCGCGCAGCTGGTCCGGCAAGATGCAAGTTCCTCCCCTCAGCACGGGGCACAATCCAACGACGGCAGGCAAAGACTCCAGATCGTCCGGGCAGCAACAGCAAGCAGCAAGGTTTCCCGCAGTGTTTCTAACACAGGCTGCTTTTACAGTGTCGGGGGGCGTGGCCGGCAGGGAGAGCGGCCACAGGTGTGACACGCAGGGACTCCTGGGCAATGGAGTCCCTGCTGGGCTGCTCGTAGCCCTGCCGGTTCACGAGGGCTCAGTTCTTTTTCAGCTCGCCTGCCCACAGTGACTCCTAGCGCAGCGGGACCCGCGCAGCGGGTCCAGCAAGATGCAAGTTCCTCCCCTCAGCACGGGGCACAATCCAACGACGGCAGGCAAAGACTCCAGATCGTCCGGGCAGCAACAGCAAGCAGCATGGTTAAATTGATCACAAATTGGTTTTGAAAAAAATAGACATCATTTCGAATAGATATTACACCTCATGGTCCTGGATATGTAGTTTTTTATTATGCATACCATTTTTCAACACTATGAAACCATTCATCAGATGTGACAACATATCAGGTATATATTTATTATTAAGGTGTTTGACTTGTTATATTCTATTGGAATATGTATTATTCCAAAGAAACTAGAAGTCTTTTTTGGCAACTCTCAGTGTAAAAACATAAGCTAAATGGCTTTGAACTGAGCTAAACACTTAGGGGCTCATTACGATGGCAGAAGGACTGCCACCTCCAGCCATGCGGTGGCGGTCCTTCCGCCATCGGAGCTCGATTTTCCCACTGCCGAATTAGGATGGCGGTGGGAATCCCAATCTGTCCACGGCGGACGGAAAGACCATCCACCACCAGTATGGCAGAAGCAGTCAGTTTGATTGCTTGGCAGAGGACAAGGGGGCATAAAATGGTGGCAGTGCCTAGCAGGCACCGTCCACCAAATTATGATGGTGGAGTTTGCAGGCCTTTCAATGGCAGTAATGCTGCCATGTATAGGCTGGTGGAGAATTGCTTCGGGAGCCTGTTGTGGGCCCCCCTAGTGTTGGGGGAGGTGTGGGTGCACTGGGGGGTACCCATGGTACCCCCCAACATTTCAGTGCACCAAGTGACAGGTACTGTGTGGTGTCTGCCATGTAGTGCAGTGAAATGCACAACATGGCTTTTTCGCTTTGCGGCGGGTGCTGCGGTAAGCAGCATCCGCCGCAATGCTAAAAAGCAAAATGCCACCGCCATGGTGGCGGTTGCATCCTAATTTCTAGTGCAGGACCACCGCATGTATTGCAGCCAGTCCCGGTTTACCACAGGATGGCGGATGGACTCAAGTCCATCCGCCATCCTAATGACCCCCTAAAATCCTCTTGGCCAGCAATCTCATCAGTAAAATCGCCACGAAGAATACTGATGGTGTGGTGTTTCTCTGCATGTCTCAAATGAGGTTTACAGGTGTTTTTTAATTTAAAAACCAGTTAAATTGCTTGCTATTTTCCTTACTGGCATGCATTCCATGCACAAATTAAACAGGAGTGGTACCATGAGCAATATGCATTGGAAAAATACTTGAGTTAGTCCACAATTTGTGCATGATCTGGGATCCAATTTTTGATTTTATATTAGCACTCATAACAAGGTTATATAAAAAGTACATAAAATGCAGGGAAAGAGGAAATCTGTTTATGCTGTAACTCGACTTCTGTACTTCGCTCCAGGAAAGAGTTCTCACAAGTTAAAAAATATGTTTTAGACCATAGACAATACATAAAATATACAGAGAGTCTTGTCCCCATGCAATCAAGAAACTAATGCCAAATTTATTTAAAAAGAGAGCAAACCTGAAAAATGTATCACAGTTTTAAAAGGACAGGTGAACTACCCAATATTTTGTTAGCAAAATAGCTCATTGCGATCTCAGTAAACCTGGAAGATAACTAGAGTGCCATTTCTTTAGAGAAACACTGATTGTTTTATTATTATTGATCTTAAAAACATGAAACATGAATGTAAGTTCCTGTAATTGCTGGCTTGCAATGGGTAATGAACGGGACTACTGTTGGGGAATGATCCACACCAATAAAAAAGAGTGATGGAATGTATAACATGTATAAATTGCAAATTACCCTCACTGACCCTCTTTTTGAGGAACTCAAAATACTCAGTGATATGATAGTCTCAATAACAAACAGAAATATGAGCAGTAAAGTTTAAAAGACTCCAAAAACGCTTTTTGTTTTGTGCTCTTTTGGTCCTGTGTTTGAGTAACTTTTTTTCTGCTTGGAAGGACAACGAGAATGTTATGTTTATGATATATTTTGTATATAGAATGAAGAAAGGATGTGCTGGTTTTATTTTTGTTGCTCTGCAGTGTTTGATCTAGGCTCTCATCCACTGTTAATGTTCAGGAAATTCCGTTGTATTGTATTTTACACTCAAGAGATTTCTGCTTACTCAGTAGTGCACATAATGAGTGCTTCGGTTCATGGTGTCTTTCTAGCAAAAAATCAAATGGAAATGGAATAATTATCTTATGAGGATAAAAGATGTCTTTTTAAAACACTTGCAACTCGATGTTGGCTAAACAGAATACATTTTTAAGAAGTGTTGGTGATACTGTTGTATTAGGGTGGAATCACAGTAGCTTCTAATTTGGTTGGTTATAAAATCTAAAATGTATTGAAATTACCACCAAGGTGGGGACACTTTTCCATTCAGGGCAGGACTAGCAGTATCTTAGGAATGTAACCATCATCAGTGCACTTCATTTCGTATATTCCAAAGTATTCAGCAGCAAATACCATTATAATTAGTAGTCCTGCCTGGCAGTCGTGGTGTCAGCATTTACAAATACCAGACATTGAAACACTTTCAAAATGTATTCTTATATGTTTGGATTAAATATCTGTAAAAATAACCCTCACCACAAGATATAGCAGCAAATCTTAAAGTTGATATGTGGGCGCACAGGATAGTGCTGACAAGAGCCTGTCTTTTCTTTCTAAGTGTGAATAAATGCTGCTGTTGGCAGACTGCACTAGTGAAAGTATTTTTGAAGCACTAGATTATCAGTATTGAGAACTAACTTAACATGGCTTATCATGTGCAATTTGAAGGGCTTTTAAAATATATTGTAGTCATTTAGGCCCTCATGTACAAAGAAGTGATTCAGTAAAAGTAGTCAAAAACTGACCGAATAATTTTTATATCTTGCAAACTGACCTATAATTCAGGAAACCTTTTTCCAAACCATTAATTGGGTTTAGTAAATTTTCAAAAGTGTTTTAGTGGTTGCAAACCCTTACAGGATTTGAGTGTTTGTAACTGTTAAAACACTTTGTAAATGAGTCCCTAAGTGGCATGTGTCAATCATTACACTTTTGCTAAAGATACACTCAGTTTTAAAATGAATGCTGTTTGACTTATCTATATGTGCTGGCATGTGATTGTAGCTATACTTTCATAGACAGAGCATACACAGAGTAATCAAATGCATTAATGGTCATCCGTGATGGTTACCAACAGAGCAATTTTTAAAATTAGCACAGAGACTATATTCACATTTCTCCCCTTTGCCTGCTGTGTCTTTATCCTACGTCATTGAGCGCTATTATCCTCTTTTATTCAATTAAATGCATATCCCTATAATGTCTTGGTGGCAACATGGATTTTATTTAGTGTAAAGAAATATAATTTTCAATACTTATTTTTAAAAGAACTTTCTGAAGTGTTTATATTGTTATCCCTCCATACTCAATACCAGCACTTTCCGGTCATTGTAATTGTAGTCGCAAATCAAATCAATGCATTATGTAATTTTCCTAGGAATATCCCTGCCTGGATGATGATCAATCCAGTGCTAATAACCAGAATAATAGCACCATAAGGGTGAGACAGGAGTTATACAGGCATATGCCTGTGTTTGTTGTGATACCAATTCCCTATGGTATAAGAGAATGTGTCTCTGATACATGTGCTCATATTTCTGTAAAGGCGCTGGGTGGACACAGTTATTCCTCATGTAAATTAAAAAAAGGGGTTCCCTCATTGCATGTGAACATCACCTTTTCCTATATGCTCTGATCATGTCAAAGATGGAGGGTACAGGTAAAGAGATGTATGCTGTTCCTCAAGGATGTGACAAGAAAGAGGCCTTATAATGATATGTAAGTCAGTGAAGTCAGGAGGAGTTTCCTCCTTCAGGAAAAAGACCCTCACACATCCAGCAATCTAGATGTCATGCTTCATCATCAGGTCTGCTCCAAATTAGGGCGGCGCTGCAATCCCCGATCGGCGACCATTGCGGCGCCTTTTGATGGAGATCTTTATTCCTTATATGCCGGTTGGTGTAGTGCGGGTGAGGGCCCTAAGGGTAGTGTGTACTAGTGGAATTTTAAAACAAGTAGTGGTGGCCCAAAATAACAAAAGTTTAATAAAGGAGGTCCCACTCTTGATTAAAACAAAAAAGTTTGTAACCCTGCAGTAAAGGTGTCAGGTTTACGCTACAATGGTCAACATGTTTCTTGCATCGGTTAGGTTAACCGCAATTCATCAGGACCACAAAAGGAAGTTCACACACATACTGGTAGTGATAGCAGCTACTACAGCACTTACCACTTTTACAGCACCCTAATAAGTGGTTACTTATGTTGAAAAAATTCAAAAGCACCCCGTAGTGGTGTATCAAGGGTTCCAACGAGTCGGCGCTGGATTATAACACTGAGTAGTGCAGTGTTATGTATCCTCGATATAGGACACGTTGAATCCTACCCTTTGTCCATGCCGACTCGGGATGGAGGGTACCAAGTCTCCCACAGCGAGCATTGCAGAGTTTGGAAATAGCATGAGTATCCCTGGCCACCATACAGCACACCTAAAGGGGTTGTTCACTCCAGAAACCTGCCTGTGCTTTCCAATAGCTAAAAAATATTTAGTGGTTAAGAGTCCTAGCTATTGCTATTTAACCAGGAAACAATTAAGGCAGTATCTGTTGTTGGGCCTGTCAATAATTTGTAGGACTGGGCGCCCATATGTGACATAGTTTTGTCTTAAAAGGGCCCTCTTTCCTTGGACAGATGTGTTGGCACATTTTGAACCTTGTGATTGAAAGATAGACAACCCAGAGTGGGGTATTTTTATAGACAAATTCCATATAGTGCTGATACAGGAAACGTGGGCCTTAGAGCCCATGCATAGAGTGGGATTCACGACACTGGCATATAATGGAGTCCCCTCTAAACAGGGAGACCTTTGGGAGGGTTACTGATATGGTTGAAAATTGATTTATTTCCTAAAACAAAGAGATTAAGTATTGACTGCAGAGACTTATTGGGTGTGGTTATTCCGGCTGGGCCCCTTTTGGGAGTTGGGCACATTGCAGTGATCAATGTGTATACTCGTCCTACTTAGACAAACCACATGTCAGGAACAGCGACCCAATTATCACATACCCTTGAAACCTTAGACCACTCCTATTCTACGATCATTGCAGGCGACTTCAATGCAAGATTGCTGGAAGGCTTAATTCTGAGGCACCTAATGGCATCAATATTTGGGCCAAATGTTCCAACAGTCAGTGGTTCTAATCCTCAGGCAAGATTCCCAAGGTTAGTCTAACAAATCATGTCCATTCTTAGAAGATATGCGGGTAACACCAAATCCCAAAAGTGATCATTATACACTAAGGCTTACCTACATCCAAGGTAAGTCTAATGGAATTGGGAAGTTTTACCTCTATAAGTAAAACCAACATTTGCAATAATAGGAGGAACGAGAAATGGGCAGTATTCGCAGGTGACTTCAAAGCGCAGGCAAATATCTAAAGATTGTATGCATAACAGCTGGCTTTGTTCAAATTTGCAGATCGAAAATACATTACCTTAGTGGATATCCATACCAAACTCATGGGACAAATACATTTATTACTAACTAAGGAAAGATGCTGGGGGAGTTATAGTACCAACCTCTCTGGTTGGTACACAAGGGACTGCCATCAGGCCAAAATGTCAAGTATTGAGGCAGCTAGGCAGGGGGACCATAAGGCCTTGCAGAATGCTAGCAAAGCCTATAAGGGGAAATTAACAACAGCCAAAAGGGGGTGGGAGGTTAAACAATCGGAGAAAGTCACCGTAGACCTAACAAAAAGAAACACCAAGGAATTCCAGTCTTGCATAGTATCTGTAGGCAATGACCTGGGGTCAGTAGTACAACCTGCAGCCTGGGAATCCCACTTCTCAGATTTATATAAACCATGGTTAAGAAATGGTACTGAATCACCAAAGTGTGGTGGGGTAGTTCTCGCAAGACAACTAGCTAGGCCAGAAACAGGGAAAGTTTGAGTCCTTGAGGAAACTGGCCCCTAGCCCCAATTACATTCCGGGGGACTTATACTTATCACACCCTGAAATTTGGGTTCCTTACCTAAATACTCTCAGTAATGCCATTTTGAGAGGTAATGACATACCATCATCCTGGCACGGTGCAACTATCGTGCCTATTTTCAAAAAGGAGAGGTAGGACCTGGCGGCCAACTACAGACCCATTAGTGTAATTGACATAAGTCAAAATGTTTTTACCAGACAGATATTAATTAAACTACAAACCTGGCAAACAGAACATCACATCCTAGAGGACTGTCAGGCAGGGTTCCAGGGATTAGTACCTTGGACCAGGTCTTCCTCTTCAGTACACTATGATGGAAGTATGTATTCCTGAAGCGAGATCATGTTTATGTTGCCTTCAGTGATTTGAGGGCAGCATTTGATCTGGTTCCCAGGGAGAACCTGTGAGCAGTCCTAGGTGTATGGTATTTCAGATAATATTCTAGGAATTTTAAAGATTCTACATCATGCAACAGGTAGCTATGTGGGCCCCCCCTCAGAGCATACGCGGAGTGGTCTGGCCTGGCGTACGCCGGACCAGCGCAGGGCTTGCAACAATGACTCGGGGGCTCTGGGCATGGCTCAGTCCATGTCCGGACAAGGAAGTGACTAATGCGTGTGTCCCTGTTGTAATGTCCACGGCACCCGGAACACAATAGGCAATGTAGCACACTGTGACTGGCATCCCACTAGATGAGCATCCCCACATTCATCCACACATTCATACATGAAAGATGAAAGACATGACACAGCAGTGCGTTACTGGATTTTTATTGCACATCCAGTGGAGTTTTGCAGCTGGAGCGGTACAGGGACATGCCAAGCACACTTCACAATATGGGCCTGTGGAGGGCCAGCCAGAGTCCATCCGGAGATGACAAGAACTGTGGAAGAGGAAGGGTACTGTCCGCAGTCTGGTCGCCATGTCATTGGTCATTAAACAGGATATGGCAGTCCATGTTGCGGTCCAAGGTGAGTGCAGCGGAGTGTATCTGGAGTCAGTGGAAGGTCATGGGGCACCAAGCAGAAACAGGCCAGTTTGCGGAAATGAATGCTAGTGCCTCCTTCTGAACTCAAACCCATCCATGTCCTCATCCTCGGATGTGTTCTCTGCCCCACCTGTGAGTGTTGCAGTACCGGCTGCAGCACTCTGTGCCACTGACACATCAGGGGCCGGAGGAGAATTGTCGGCCGCACTGTGTGGCAGTGACACATCAGGTGCCGGAGTGGATATGCCTGCTGCACTGTGAGGCACTGACACACCAGGGGGCGGAGATGTGGATGGTGTGGGGGCAAGAGCATTCATCAGCGCCACGCCTTGTGGCAGTAATGCCATGATGAGGATCTGCAGGGCATGGTAGATCCCAGCTACATTTCGCTGATGTGCAGCGGTGGCTCCCATCCTTTCCACCTCCATCCGCACCATGTCCAAGACACCCATGGATGGCATCCAGTTTGGTAACCATGATGTCGAACCCCACCCCCACCTGCTCAGCCATCTCCCTCTGGCCCTCCAGCACACGGCGTTGGAAGGCCATGTGTTGTTCCTGGGGGTCTTGGGAGACTGCCGGGGCTGTTGGTGCCTCCTGCTGGGTGGTTTGGGTAGTGGGTGGGGTCTCCTCGATGCAGCTGGGCTACCCTGATCCTGGTGGTGAGTTGCGGATGATGTCAAGGATGTCTTGGAGGGCTTGGGTGTCGATGCTGGGGGTGTCCTCCTCATCATCAGTGAAGATTAGCTGGGACTGCTCTGCAGGAGGTGTTGATGGTGCCCCTGCAATGTGAAGGGGAGATGGTGTATTACAATGTGTCCACATGTATGTAACCGCATGGTACATGTTGATATTCAGACAGCAGGGCATTGTACATTGTGACAGTCTGTAGATCAGGGCCATGACCCAGAGTCACTGTGGGTGTGCACTGTGCTCTGCTTAATTTTGCATGTGTGCCATTGTAGCCATCTCCACCCGTCCCCGCAGTACCTGGTGGTCACTCACCCTTGTTGTGGTTGTGTTGTGTCCTGTCGAGCAGTGTCCTGTCCCCCGACTCCGGCCACAGTCTCCACACTGATGACTGTCGACACCAGCTCCTCCATGTCATCCAGCACGAGCTGTGGCGCTGGGCTCCCACCTCCAGTCTGCATTGCTGCCTTCTGATTGGCTGCAAGTTTATCCTTGGTCTGGTGCTTGATGTCAATCCATCACCTCTTGAGCTCGTCCACTGACCTCTTGTGCTCTCCGACGGCATTCACCTTGTCCACGATGTACCACCATATTCCATTTTTGGTGCCCAATGACACGTTGGAGGTGACGAACAGTTTTTGATTGTGTTTCATCACCTCCGTGACTAAGATTCAGTTTTCCTGCAGACCCTACTTCGTCTTCCTCTTCTTCTTGTCCTTGCCCTTCCCTATCCCCGAGGTCCCAGGCTGGTCGTCCGGGCTCCTTGTGGGGTTACGCTCGACCGCTGCACCTGCTTCGGCTGCCTCCATGGTGCTTGGGTGTTGTTCAGTTTGTGTTTGAGTGTTTTTTCTACTTTTATAGTGATTTTTTTCACCTCATGTGTGTATTGCAGGCCTGGCGCTGCTTATCGCTAATTTCTTGATCGCGCTTTGACCCATCGTATGTTTTTTCGCATTGAGGTTTGTGTTCTTATCTCGTCGAGGTGGTTGTATCGCGGTGGTTGTATCGCGGACATTGGCTGCAGTTTTGGCAGACTATCGCATGGTACCGCCTTGTTGTGAATTCGACGTTTACACAGAGTTATTTGACTGTGATAGGCTGCGATGTGTAAAGTTGCGTGAGCATTTGTTGGTGATGTTTAGCACAAGTTCCTGTGAATATCCCCCTAAAAGTGACAAACCCAATCTTTGCAAGTGCCCTCACTCAGGTTTAGGCTTGGGGCCATCATTTTCCAATTTGTTAAAATGATGAAGAGGGGATTATTCAAGTCAATATTTCTCATTGATTGGCTCAATTACTTATCACACTAATTGAATCTATTGCAATATTGAATCAGTAGCAAATACTTTTCCCAAAGTCCTCTCTTGAGCCACATTGTGATATGGGTGAAAGAAACTTGGGGGCATATTATCAAGACAGGCGATAAAATTAGCGCTGCTTTAGCGGCAGAAAACGGCCGCTAAAACGGCGATAATGGGCCAATTGAAGCCCATGTTAGATGTGAAGGACATCTAACCTGAGCTTCAATTGGAATTCCGTAGAGTATATTATCAAGCCCATTATCGTCGTTTTAGCGGCAGTTTTCTGCCGCTAAAGAGGCGATAATTTTATCGCCTGTCTTGATAATATGCCCCTTATTTACTTTCCCATCCATATATACTATTATGGAAATAATAGAACTGAATGATGATTTCCCGTATTAGCTAGTTATTCGATTTACATATATTTGAGTGAAAATAAAGTCACCATTGCAAGAATATAGATCAGACTGCTATGGCTGTGTAGATCACTAGATGTCCTATCGTACAGAGAAAATAATTGACAATTATCATAGGCAAACCATGGTTGAAGCAAATGGTTGTACCAATTGAGGTCAGTTCAAAAGTCTTTATTGGTTTGAAATTTTTCATTAATGCTAAAAAGATAATTGAGACATTTTGCAAAGCTGGCTATCCAAGTAAGTTGTTTTCAAATACACTAACCAAATCATACCGCATAGGAAAATGTGTTTAAAATGAACGAAACAGCTCCTTTAGTAATTGTTTTAGGAGCTTTCCCCAATATATGAGGAATATAATTAGGGGTGTACAAAATTTGTGTATTTTGTTTTAATGTAAGTATTCATTTTTCTTTTTTAGTTACAAATGCAAAATTACACAAAATGCATTTCTGGCAACTCTTCTTTACAAATGATACAGAATGTACATTTTATATTAAATGGGTGAAATGGCAGTTGCGTTGCAGAATTGTATGTCCATTTTGTTAACTTCAGACTGCTTCTGCTTAGTTATACCTTGTTGTTAGACCTGTCAGCCTTAGGGTGGTTGAAGTGAATAAAAGTAGACCTAGGCCAAGTAGTATCCATGTATGTTTATTCAGGATAAGATGTTACAGCGTAGAGCCCCACCAGGAGCAGCCTTCCTGCTGCTCAGCCCATCCACCAACTGACACAGACACACTAACATTTCACTCCCCAACATTCTTTCACCACAGTCACACTGGCTGAGCAGCAGGTATAGCACATCTCCTTTCTTTAAATTAAATCCAGAAGGACTCTAAATTGAATAACAATGAAGTCTGATGAAAGCAACGGATGGCATAGTAACAATAGCATGCAACAGAATGGTAACAGAACCATTGCCAGGCATAAGGAAAATAGCAATGATATGAAACGTCAGCATGAAGAAAATAGATGGGAAATATCATGCTAAGAAATAAAAGAGAGAGAAAAGGAAAAAAAATGCTATAATAAGAGTACACTCATGCACCATCTCCCTTTCTGCCACAGTAAAATAAAAGCACTACTACACCGCAAACCACAAACAAACCGAGATACCTAAAACATGCTAGCTGGCCAGGCAAACACAAGAAAAGTAAATAGGGTGTCAACAAAGGTGCGATAGGGAACCACTCTAACAAGAACCATGAAGCTGTGGAAAATCATTCCATAGAGAACTAACGGCATGAAAATTGCCTTCCACATTTACCCGTAGTAAGAGTGGTAAGTGTGGAAGGGGCTTCACACGGAACATGAACAAGTACACAACTCAACCAAATCGTAGGAGAAACAGCAATCCCTACGGAAAAACACTTATTCTAGAAAAAAAACAGCTTGAACCTTCACCCAAAACTCGAAGTAAGGGTAGTATGTGTGGAATGCCACTCCATGCGGAGCATGAACTAGTGCACAACACTACACTCAAGCAAGTAATAAGAGAAAACTGTAGGCAACAGGCAAAATACACATTCTTCAAAAATCCGGCTATCACTCAGCCCTCCACCCAAACCCACAATTAGGGTGGTACGTGTGAAAAACACTCCACACAGAACAAAAACAGTACACAACTCTATGCAAAGAAGCACTCTTCACAAAAAAAGGCTTATTCTGTGCCTTGCACCCATGCAACATACCATAGGCAGGATGGAAAAACAACACACATTCCAAACACCAGTACACAGCATAAGGGTGGTTGGTATTACTGCGCCACAAACTCCACAATGAAAGTTATTATTGCACCAGCTAAATGGCTTCCCATAATGCACTTAACATAAACACCATATAAACAGTGTTCAGGGACAGCAATACACCATACGCATAACTAAAATAAGAAAGAAACACATTCACTGCTACAACATGAACTCTAACACAGAGTACTTCCCCGCGCACACTCTACAAATTCCTGAACATTCATCATCAAAGACAACACATTAAGCACTAAATTAGGAAATCCTATCGGAAGACACTGCATGTAAAATGCTAACTATGGCAAAACAATTGAAATAACAGAACAAAAAGAAATGGGCACAAATAAAAGACAAAAGAGCACAGAACACTGGTGAGCGACCTCTCACCCGAAGTAAGGCACTGTCCCCATCCATACATTACTGTAACTTTCTGCAAGGCTTTGGCAAAATCAATCAGGATGAAAGTGTGTATGGGATAACCATCACGAAGATAACCATCGTGAAGACATTGTAGATGCAGCTGTGGCTAGACACTGGGCCAAACAGTAAGGATCCAACAAGGTCCCCGGTCTCCTTCAATTGTCCAAGAAACTTTATTGGCAACAAGCGTGGTTGGCAAGCTAGAAAGAAAGGAAACTCACCACAACCCCAGAGCTTGTGTTCTGCCTCCAATCTAAATATGGCAGCACGCATGGGATGCAGCGCCAGACGGCTCAGGGCGCGTCAAGGCAGCAGAGCATCCCTCAAGAGCTCTGAGCTGCGTGGAAGCACAATGTAGGACTAGATCCCTGGAAGGCTCAGCAGGATTCCAAGAAACGACAGGTAAGGTTGCATGCAGTCGTGTGCAGAAAGCAAGACATGCGCTTTAAACCTCACCAACTGCAGTTAAACTGTCATCAAGTCCAGGGGCTGCCAGAGACAAAAATTAGATTTACCCCCAAAGTGCTCAATAACAGATCACAAGAGTGCTAAAAAATGGGCCACAACTGACCGTGTGAGTGTGTTACCAGTTGTAGAATTTAAAATCATAAGGAACAGCGGTCGAGTGTGTACACGTGACCACTGGAAAAGTACAAAAACACTCCACTCGCGTTTTCCAAACATTTCCCAAAACGACTCCTCTTCGCAGTACAGTACCAGTTGCTCTTCCGACACAAATGGTGAAATGGACATCACAAACACCACCAAGTAGTCGCTCCACGTTACATGCAAGGACGCTGGAGGCTCCTACCATTGATTGACACTGGTAGCACAGGTTCTGAGCAGGTAGCACATAGGATACTGCACAGTGACCCAAATCCTTACACAGTGGTGGAGAGACACAATCTAAGTTGTGATGGGGACACAGAGATGACCCAAATAGCAGCTGCAGCAGACAGGCAAAAGATGAATCCAGCAGAGTTGAGACAGACACAGCAAGAACTATCACACTTAGGTTGGGCGCAGCCAATGTCAAGGTCACTAGTGGGGCTCAGGGGTGCCAGTTTGCTTTTAAATATGCAGCTGTTAGTTTCAAAATAAGTTTCTTTACCTTGAAGTTTATTCAAGCTTCAAATTTCAGTGGAAAATGTTTCCAATTGTCAAAGCTTCCACCATCCATATGTCCTACGCAGGTTCTTTCAAAATCGTTGCCAAAATGTAGTGAATACAAGTAGATCTGGTCCAAGTAGTTTCCATGTAGTATATTTATAAGATGTTACAGCGTAGAGCCCCAAGAGGAACAGCCTTCTTGCTGCTCTGCCCATCCACCAACTGACTCAGACACTCACCAACATTCCACTCACCAACCTTCTCTCACCACAGTCACACTGGCTGAGCAGCAGGAATAACAGTGGTCTTCCCTCAAAGTTTTTGCTTTCTCCCCTCCTGTTTACTGATATTCATTTTTGTTGGCCTTAGGACTTGTACTTTGCCACTGCTAACTAGTGCTAAAGTTCTTGTGCTCAATCCTTAAAACATGGTAACATTGGCTTACACCTAATGGGTGCTATTAATTTACAAATAAATCCCTCTTAAAGGATAGCATGTACCCGGGGCCTGCATATTAAATGCTAGGAGTCGGCCTGCATCACTTATTGTGCTATATAATTAAGCAGCCATTTTAAACAATTATTAGGAATACCATTGCAGCTAATGTGCAGTTGAAACTGACATTTCGACTTGGCACAAAAACTCATTTGTTATGCTTATACCTTCTTTTATAATACATATGTCACCCCTAAGGCAAGCCCTAGAAAGCCATTGGGGCAGCGTGCACCATATTTAAAAAGTTGGACATGTCCTTTTCTTGGTAGTGAAAACCTCTTATTTTTTCACTAATGCAAGGCCTGCCTTGAAGTACTCATATAAAAATCAAAAGGGCCACACTTACCAGTGGCCCGCAATATATATTATAAATAAGTCAGTCGGCAACGGAGAAGGTTCTGAAGCTTTATTGGCCAAAGCAAAACTCTATATAGAGGAGCCTCATCGATCCTCACTCATCAGGTGCGCCGAGGAAGACTGCTGGCTCCTTGACAAAACCACACTTATATACATAACAGATTCAGCATACAAAGCCATACAAGTGGAAAAGTACCAGTTAGTCCATGGGCTCCTGGAGGAGCTCATACAGTGTTGGGTTTCTGTTAACACAAAGGGTTGCTATCTATACAGAGGAGGCCGGCAGGGTTACTCCCTTTTCGTCCCAGGGCCTGAAGGAATTTGCTTGATACTCCCTACAGCAGATGTGACCTTGGGCCTCTGCCGTAAATACCGCTAACCTGTCTCTGGGCTGGTACGAGCTAAATCATGAAGATGGTTGCCAAAGGAAACCACGTGATCTGACACATGGTCTATCGCAAACCAAGATGGCTACAGTATGGTTTTCGGCCCTTTTTGTCGTGTAAGAAGAAACGAGAGAGAATGTTTCTTCTAGGACATATCAATAGGCGTTTATATGATCAGAATACCGTTATAGATACATTATGCTAAGTTTACATGGCGCGAATAAACAGAATAAATGATTTTTATCCTTCAGCCTCTCCCATGGGATAACATTGGGTTATCTTGTGACTTTATTAAGTGATACACTTTGTTTGAGAACAAGTAGAAAGGTCAAATTGCAATTTAAATTCCTCTTTAACTGTAAAGTCAGATTTTCTCTCACAGTTCTGAAAATTTCACTTTTTCAAAGTTGGCATTTTCTTGTCCTAACCATTTGGAGTCTGCAGCTTGTGTCCTGGGTCACATTACTGTGTTTAGCATGACAATTGACCTTTGTGTATTCCTCTTAGCGATAGGTGGCACTGCGCCCTGCCCCACTTACAGTTCAAAGGAGCAGCTTCAGAAAATCACAAAGCACTTCACACTCACCTATTGTCACCCTAGACACCTTGGAGCTTGGGTAGGAGGAAGGACATACTATCACCATCTGTGGGGGGAAAACTATTGAAGCTTCTCTCACTTCACAGCTGGCAGCAGGTATAAAAATAGTACCTTCAGACCCACTGTTCAGTTGACTCCTGGACCTGTGCAGAAGCTTCAGAAGGTCTGCCTTGTACTTCACATTACTTCAAGGTTGCTTGAGGCCTGCTTTGTACTTCAGAGGATTGCCTTGCTGCTACCAGAGGACTGCCCTGAGACTTGAAGCCTTCCTTTTAAACCTCAGAGGACTGCCCTGCTGCTTGAGGCCTGCCTTGCTTGCTGATGCCAGGACTACCAGAGTGACTCCAAGGGCTTGTTGGTTGGCCTCCTGTTCTGAGAGACAGGGTAATATGAAGCTCCAAAAACCTTGAACCAGACCTGGACGCTGTGTGAAGTGAGTCCTGCCCTCCAAGTGGTGCCCCACCATCCTGTACACTTGAAAGTGGTGCTAAAGGTGCCCCAAACATCAACATTTAAAACTTGAGACTTGGAAACATTTTTCAACAAAAAGTGTTCTGAGAAATTGCAGGAGACCTACCTGCTTACCATCAACCCAAAGTGCATCGTCGGTCAGCCTACCTGCATGGTAGCTCTTGCTATGTTCTTCTCTCAAGCAGTCAATCTTGTAGAGCAAATGCTCTTCAGAAGGGTATCCTAACTCATAGAGCCCTCGTCAGATGCAACCTGCAGCTTCGTTCCGTTAGAGATTTTTGACTTCCAAAAAAGAGACTAAGGGCCTGATTTAGATATTGGCAGACAGGCTACTCGGTCAAAACAGTACGCCACAATATAAACAGGAGTGATGGAGTAACTCCTCCACCAAGCTCCAAATAAGGCCCTAAGTCCATACATAGAAAGCTTTGTCCAGTGGCTCGCCAATGCCTCCTCGTCAGAAACTGCTGGCTGCACTGCCCCACTGAACTTTACCTTCTAAGACATTTTGCTTGAGAAGGGTACTCACCCCCCTCAACCAAAAATCCAATTTGTTACACATGTTTTCCTGTTTTGAAGGCCCGTTTACCTCTATCCATCCCATTCATGTCCACCTCTCTTTTCTTCCTTGATCCCTACTCTTCTTTATGTTTGTATTGTTTTATTCCCCCCTCGCTATTGCTCCACCCCATGCGTTGGTCTGCACAGGAGTGTTGTTTAGCAGCACAATGATGAAGCATGCCACAATTTTGTAGGTGAGGACGGGTTTTCAAACATGATATTTTTGCCGCTTGTTCTTGTGGCACGACATTGTACTTCTTTATTTGTGTTGTTGGATATTTACAGTGGAGCTTGAAGTCTTTCCCCTTAGGTGAATTTGATTTAAAATAAATCTTTTGCCAGGCTCAAACCTTTCTTTTCAATACACATAAGCCACACTTGACAGTCCGAAGGGCAGGGTGCAGTGTGAGGCAGTTTGCCAAGGATTCATCGTGCAGCAGCATTTATAATGTGGCATCGGGCTGCAATGCAGGTCTTTTGCAGCGGTTCTGATCCATGCAGTACACTGCATGATGCTTCAGTTCTGCTGGGTCTATAAAGGCCTTTAAGCAACTTCCAAAGGTCCAGGACTAGGGTGGAAACATTTGGCGGGGTTGACTCAGATGACAGAGTCCAGGTGCAGGTGCAAGGTCGTTGTAAGCCTGCTGTGTCCCTGAGGCTTCAGATCAGTTAGTCAGCCAACACGCCCTTGGAGTCATTCTGGGGTTCTGGGTTCACAAGATGTAGGTCCAGAGCTTCCCACCCAACCAAGAGGGCCACAGGTCAACACAGTTTCGGCACTGCAGCCCTTCTTCCTTGCAGAGTGTCCACAGGTCCAGAAGTATACTGAAGAGTTGGTGTCTGAGGTCCAATATTTATACCCAGTTGTGCCTTTTACGTGGGGAGACGCTTCTAGAGGCAAGCCTTTGAGGTGAACAGGGGGCCTGCCTTCCTTGCACTGGTTCCAGACTAAATACAGGGGGTATGTAACCCTTTGTGAGGAGACAGGACACAACCTATTCAGGTGTAAGTGAAGCCGTTCCAATCTTCTCGTTCCCACCCTGCCAGTGAAGTTCTATTCAGTCATGCATACGCTCCCCATTGTATGTGGCTTTCTAGGAGGAATACCCAATGCCAACCTTTCAACTACACCCAGTCATGTGACCCAGAGACAGGCTGCAGGCACCAAATGGTTAAGGCAGAAAAATGCCAGCTGTCTAAAAGGGGTAATTTCAAAATTGTAATTTAAACTCATACTTCACCATAAGTTAGGATTTGTCATTACAATATCAAATACACCACATATAAACTGTTTTCCTGCTTCCATTTGGAAATTACAGTGTATTAAAGGTAATAAGGTAACTCCGATGTTGTCCTATGGGAGAGGTAGGCCTGCAATAGTGAAAAGTGAATGTAAGAATTTTTTACAATGAAGATATGAAAAATAAAAAGTACATGTCCAAGTTTTTCAACGCTTGGGACCCTGTACTGTAGTCAGCCTAGGGCCTACCATAGAGGTGACATATATTAAAAAGGAAGGTTTGGGCCTGGCAAAAGGCTTAATTGCCAGGTCGAACTGGCAGCTTAAAACTAGACAACCAGTCTGCAATGGCAGGTCAGAGACATGTTTAAAGGGCTTCTTCAGTGGGTGTCACAATATGTGCTACAGGCCCACTAGTAGCATTTAATTTACAGGAGGCCATGGGCATAGGTACTGACACTCTACTAGGGACTTACTGGCAAACTAAACGTGCCAATTGGGTATAGGCCAATTCTACCATGGTTTAAGGAGAGAGCACAAACACTTTTGCACTGGTTAGTAGTGGTAAAGGGTGCAGAGTCTCTCTTGGGAAGAGGATGTAGCCTAACTGCTAGAGCGGTCAACCTCAAAGCTGGGGCACAGGGTTCAAGTCTCGGTAAGGGATGCTCAACATACTGTGATTCTGGGCAAATCACTTACTCTCTCTGTGCCTAACAAAATTAACGTGTCCATCTGTAATGCAACTGGTGCTCATGTAAAGTGCTCTGATACTTTCAGGTCAAGTTCGAGTTATATAAAACTCCCCCCACCTCCCAAAAAAATAAGCCATCAAAAACGAAGGTAGCAAAAACAGAAGGTCTGAGGGTACAAAGTTAGGGGGAAAATCCTGCCAAGGACACCAGGTCTAACAGGCTGGGGTTATAGATTAATCAGTACTGCAATTGCATTACACAAATGATGTGTGGGGAAAAAAGGCCTTGTGAGAAAGAATCACATAACTAAAATGTCAGTTGCCTTAGCGTAGGGCTAATAAGTAAGTTAATTGGGGCATGTGCCCATGAACATGCAAAAATGCAATATTGTTAAACACATATAAAACTATGAATATCATTATCATAAAATACATTTAAGTCAAAAATGTCTACAAGTTACCATTGGAGAACTCTTAATGTTTGATATATATTATAAATCATGTGATTCCTACTGCAACATTGAAAAAGTGGATATTAGCCAAAAATGCAATCACGCCTTGACCAACCTTGTTTTTAAAAACTTTCTATGGGCAAGTATTTAATAATTCAATCAATACGAACATGACAAATAGAGCACTTTAGTTTTACACATACCATTGTAATCCTGAATGTTTTTAGACCATTCAATTTGAGAAAAAATCAATTGCAATCAAGCTGCACTTTAAGCAATGCTAAGTGCAATTTAGGTTCAGGTAGATTTGTCATATAGGGACAAATATAGGCATGACCAAGAGTGTTAACTGTAAACATGATGAAGGGTTTCTTGAGAAGGTATTCCATATCCAGCCTTTTGGAAACTTGAAGTGTACACTTTCTTAGAGTGCGCCTATTGGGGAATGGGTCTCACGTTTCTAAAGTACTAAGCAGACTATGCATAGTTTTGATTTGTTAACCTGTTTTAACTTAACCCGTGGCCCATTTAATTTCACTTGTGAGTATCTCTTTCCAGTATAATTTTGATATTTATTATGCCTGTTCACATAAGGACATTCTATTTAGGAATGTCACTTAGAAAGATTAAGAGTTGTGAGCCTGCCATATGGTACCTAGATGCAAAGATGTATTTTCGCTGTATACTTTTTACCATGCACCAATGGCAGGATTTTTCCTTCATAAGCCCTTGGGGACCAGCAATTTTCTGACATAATCTGTCTATGTAAACAAGTGTTTGCTGTGAGTACTACAATTCATGGTCTCTTCTTCTTTCTTTGCATCACACAGCTGCTCCAACCCCAGAGTCCCAGCTGGAGATAGCCGCTTGGTTGCACCTATGAGAAATGGAGGTTTCTAAAGTGAAGTATCACTAGGAGGTGATCCTTAAGTAGGGAGGAGGAGGACACCACCACTCTTTTTCTTGTTCGCAGAAATATATGTCTCAAACACAATGCAGCTATAGAAGAAATGATTATAGTCCATTCTTTGCTGATGGTCTGGTTACCAAGGATGAACAGGTGGTGGGTAAAGTGGCCCGTGGTTGTTTCTGAGTAGACAGAGTGCATGATGGCTGAGGTGCTCTGTGAGGTGAGCTGGTCCCATGGGGTGATCAGGTGGTTGGGGTATGCATTGGTGGGGGCGAGGCAGTCAAGGATGCTGCCAGCAGAGAATTGGGGTGACAAGTGTTTGTAGATGGTGGAAATCTTGTCGTGGAAGAGATCCACTAGGGTGTCACATAGGTCTTGTGAAGAGGTCATGTTCTTGGTTGCTGAGAGGGTGGAGAACTCCTTGACAATGCTAAAGAGTTCTTTGTTGTTGATGGAGCTGGCTTCAAGACGGTCGACCAGGGCATTCTATTTTGTTTTTTTAAGGAGTTGGTGGTAGTGGTTGAGTGCTGTCTTGATGGTGGCATGCTAAGTTGGTACATAAAACCCTTTCTAGTTACCAACTGGTATGTTTGATGGGTCCCTTAAGATTGGTAGGCTTGATGGGTTTGATTTTGTCAGCGACTTCAGTGATCCAGGCTTTGAAGTTTTTGACTTCCTCTTTGAGGTCGGTAGTGGTGTCAGGATGGGTGGTGTTGAGGGTACCGGTTTTTGATTTCAGATATTTTGGTCCAGCTCCTGTGTGTGGTGCTGGCAGATTAGTGGTAGGGACTGCTGTGATAGTCAAAGTGGTTCATCCAGGTGAGCTCAGTGACATGGGTGTACCTGTTTTTTTTGCTGGCTATGAAAATAGGGTCAAGCGTGTGTCCGGCGTTGTGAGTTGGTTCGGTGTCTACTAGGGTGAGTCCACGGTTGCTCATGCTTTCAAGGAGGTTGGCTGTGTTGGCTTCATTGGTGTTATGGGGGTTAAAGTTGAGGTCTCAGAGAAAGACTTTGTTTTCATTGTTGAAGGTGAATGGGGCAATGATGTCAGAGATGGTGTTGCAGAAGTTGGGGTGTGGTCCTAGAGGTCTGTAGGTGAGGGTGCCTCTGATGATTTTTTGCCATCTGTTTGGAGCTGGCAGTTGAACTGTTCCATGATTGGAGTGGGTCATCAGTGGCAGCAGGGCAGTGTATGGAATCTTTTTGGATTATGGCTATTCCACCTCCATTTCTGTTGATGCAATCCTGGTGATCTATCTTGCAGCGATTAGGCGTGGCTGTTGCGATGTCCAGAGTAGATGCCTGGTTCAGCCAGGTCTCAGTGGGAAGACAATGTTGGGGTGAGGGAGGTGATGTGTTCTAGATCTCGGTGACATGTTTGTGGGGGAATAGGGCAGTGAGCAGGAGGCCGTGGAGTTGTCCCGGCATGGTTGTGGTGGTCATGGTGGTGGTGGGTGCTAGTTTTCCAGTGTTGCAGGGGAAGAGACAGTGGTGGCAGGAGAATGATCCTTCCATTAAGCATGGAGCGATGTGGCTGCCGTTGTTACTTGAAGTCCTGGGTTCAGGGCTATCATCTTGGTGCTGGTGTAGGTGTGGGTGGTGGGAAAGCCACAGTTCCTGGTGCTGGGCATGGTCCAGGTACAGATGGGCTTGCCTTAGGTGTGCCTTTAGTGGGCTGGGGGCCCGCTGTAAACCTGCCCTGTGGCCTCCATTAAGTAGGTTCTGGTAGGGATAGGAGTGCTGAGTGGGTTATTTAGAGGCAGGAAACAGGAGGGAGGAGTTGCATTTGAGGCAGAAAAAATTAACGGGCAAAGGAAGTCAACAATACAATGTGAAAATGGGTAATAAGGTGGAGACCACACATGAAAAAATGAGTGAGATGAAGGAAAAACAAGTTTTTAGAAGGAGAAAACAAGTGGTTAAAGGTAAAACGTGTGATTGGAAGGAAAAACAGTCAATTAGAAGGCAAAACTGAATGGTTAGAAGGAAAAAACAAGTGGTTAGAAGGAAAAAACAAGTGGTTAAAATGGAAAGAACATGAGTTGTTAGAAGGAAAAGAAAGCGAGTGGTTAGAAGGAAAATTGGGTGATTAGGAGAAGAGAATGAGTGTTTCAGCGGGAGTAAACTTCAAAATTCAGGGTTCACTGCGGTGAAGAGAACGAGAGTTAGAGCAGGAGGAAACAGTGAAATACAAGGTTCAGTGCAGCGGAGCTCAGGGCATGAACTGGCAGTGGAGAAGTTGGCCCAGGGGACCATCTGTCCAGTTGAGGGCATTTGGTTTTATATATATGATGTTTTGGAGGTTTTTTAATGCAGACTTTGTGCATTTCTCCATGTCTCTATGTGACCAAGCCAGTTGATAAAATCTGGCTATTGAGAGTCCTTTAAGTCTGATAGATTCTGTTTAATCAGTTCTGTTCTGATTTTCTAAATAAAACTAGTTCAATCCTGCTCCAATTTGGACTCTTTAGGTTTACCATATTTATTAGCTCTCGCGTTAGGGCACCTTTTAACAGAGGGAGGTTAATGCTTAATATTGTGATCACCTGGGGAAGGTGATCACTTTCAACTCAAATTTCTATTTCAAAGTCTTGGACTGCTAAACCAAGTTCTAGACGAACCAATGTATAATCTTAAGTGGCATTACTGAACACTGGAAAGTGGGTCAGTTTTGCTGGGCTATCTTTTGGTTACCGGTTACTGAGCACTCTTAAACCCTTAGGGCCCGATTTACAGAACTAACTTAAGACAAAATCCTAAACTTACTACCATTTTGGTATTCACAGAAGGCACTTACTCATTTTGGTATTCACAGAAGGCACTTACTCATTTCGGTATTCACAGAAGTTAGGAGTCCTAACTTTAGGACTCCTAAATGCCTTCTGTGAATACCGAAAGTCTTAAAATTAGGATTTTTCTCAGTTTAGTAGTAGTATAGTTAGGACTCCTAACTTTAGGACTCCTAAATGCCTTCTGTGAATACCGAAAGTCTTAAAATTAGGATTTTTCTCAATTTAGTAGTCCTAAATTTAGGACTCCTAACTTTAGGACTCCTAAATGCCTACTGTGAATACCGAAAGCCTTAAAATTACGATTTTTCTCAGTTTAGTAGTAGTATAGTTAGGACTCCTAACTTTAGGACTCCTAAATGCCTTCTGTGAATACCGAAAGTCTTAAAATTAGGATTTTTCTCAATTTAGTAGTACTAAATTTAGATTTAGGACTACTAAATTGAGAAAAATCCTAATTTTAAGACTTTCGGTATTCACAGAAGGCATTTAGGAGTCCTAAAGTTAGGAGTCCTAACTATACTACTACTAAACTGAGAAAAATCCTAATTTTAAGACTTTCGGTATTCACAGAAGGCATTTAGGAGTCCTAAAGTTAGGACTCCTAACTTCTGTGAATACCGAAATGAGTAAGTGCCTTCTGTGAATACCAAAATGAGTAAGTGCCTTCTGTGAATACCAAAATGGTAGTAAGTTTAGGATGTTGTCTTAAGTTAGTTCTGTGAATCGGGCCCCTAGAGTGGAGACTTCTTATTAGCCATTCCCCATGTTTCTCCTGTTTTTGTAAGGTTTTAGCAATTGAAAGGCGGGGCACAATGGCTCAAAACAGGGCATCTCGGACTCCTGAGCCCTTAATTGTTACAGGGGACTTCATCCCCCAACACCTGAAGTGCCAGGAGGTGCAGCTGCACAGTGAGGCTGCAGAGGGGGGCAGGGCGAGCCACATGCTAAAAAGCATTCCATGTCCTCCCGCAGCGCAGGAGGCGTGTGGGTCACACCCAGGCCTTGACATAATCAAGCCTGTCCTATGTATGTCATTGTCAGGAAGAGGCAGAGCAAGGCCACCTCCCTTGCTTTTTTCATACAACTTATTTCCCTGGGGTAAGATATTTTTTATTTTTCTCTTTCTTATTCCCCAAGTGCTATGGCTAATTGTGTTGCACTGGTATAGGCCCATGATCCCTAGACCCCTTGAGTCACAGGGTTTTCTTCTGTTTTCTGGTTGGGCATATTTGAGTCAACTTTCTTGGCTGGACTTTCCCTTCTTCGAAGCCTGATTTTTTATGCTACACCCTGTTATACTTTGTGTAGCACAAGTTTTGTAAGCTTCCTAAGTGTGATCGCGTATGGAGAAGCGCAAAGCGACAGAGACCCTTCAGGGAAAAAAGACTATAAACCATAAACCAACTATAAGCGCACACCCGGATAGCCCAACAGATTGCTTAGGACATTTGAAGGTGCTAATGCTAATAATGCTCAGTCGTACCAACTGGGCCAATCAATGAGAAAAGTGTGATCTATTTTTTTAAATAACAGAAGTCAAATCCAGCATGGATGAGGTTGTTAGAGTCAATGGTGACTTAATATTCATCTTACATCAATCTGTGCATGGAGATACTGTTTTTGTGCCTGTACCCCTTTCGCCTACAATATTTTGTGTAAATCGATGAAAGCTCTTAGAGAATGGAGATCAGGCTTTGGGTTAATTATAAGGTCCCCTAAAGGGATCTAAGGCTGTCTCACTTTCTCCCTCGCATAAAACCGCCTTGGCCATAGCTGCACCAGTCGACAAAGAAGGATGGTCTTTGGGCTCACCTGAGTTAGCTAGCACCCTGCAAAGACTTCATGTAGAAGTGGGGGTCGTAAGAGATAAAGTTACCTTGTTGATTACTGAAATTGGAAAGATTAAAGCTCTAATTAAACCATTCTACGCAACCAAAGCATTACAAGTTGTGGATAGTTGTGTGTAGTGTTAACTAATTCCCAAAAAATTAGAAAAATAATACCACACTAAAAAGAGGCCCACCTCCCTCTATCTTATCTCTCATACCTCCTCCTCCAAAAGAGTCAGCTCATAAGGGGCCCTTGTCTCTGACCTCCAGTAGACCCATATCCTTTTCACCTACCAGGCAGGAAGGATGGACTTGCAGGGCCCAGTACTAGACAACTAGGGGGACAAGCTGGGATCACTCACAATCCCTATTCATTCCAGCTAGTAGATAAACTATCTTTTTTGTATATGGTAAAGGTTCCATTATCATCTAGAAAAGCTTCTAAAGATGAACAGTCTCTCTTAAACAAATGTTTGCATCATATACGATCTCTCTCTGACGGTCACACTGTTGTTCGTTCAGGCATTCTCCAGGCCCTACACTCTCCTGATCTATCTCATCCTATAGGAAACTATGATTATATTTGGATAAAGCTGGAATCAAAATCGCTTGTGGATGGCATATTGAACTTAGGTTTGTGCAGGGTCCATCCCCAACTTGCAGATAAAATTCAAATCCTCCTCTTCTTTTAGACCATCCTTCTACCCAGGAGGTAATACCCCCACCTACAGGTATCCAGGCAGCTGAGCCCCAGCTTCTGCCTGGCCACTAGGTAGAGGCTTTGGGCACCTCTGCAGTTGATTGACTGGAACAGTCCCCCCAAGATATTGAAGTGGGACCCCAAACAGAATATGAGAGGCTGAAACAGAATTGTGGTCCAGCCGCCTTTGCCCTAAATGTTACTGCCACGGCTTTGATCAGCACTAGCACCTCAACCAGTATTTTGGTATGAAATCTATAGCGGGGATTAAGTCCAAACTAAGGGGGTTATTATGATGGCGGAAGGACTGCCACCACCAGCTGTGGGGTGGCTATCCATCCGCCATCAAACGTGGATTGACCACCCAGCAGATTAGGATGGCGGGCGGATCCACACTGAGACCGTGGCGGACGCAAAGACCATCCATAACGGAACTGCCACAGGCAATCGGACCGATTGCCTGGCAGACGGTCCAGATAGGGTAAAATGGTGGCGGTGCCTAGCAGGCACCGTCCACTATATTACGATACGGGCGTCAGCCAGCCTTTCCATGGCGGGATTGTGTTTGGGAGCCTGTTGCGGAACCCTCTTGTGTTGGGGGAGGTGTTGTTGTTCTCACAGGTGTTTGGAGATGTGGCCTTGGTGATGGATGTAGAGGACCAGTCTGGCTGCGGTGCTTTGAACGTTCTGAAGTTTCCTGAGGAGTTTCTGGGTGAAGCTTGCATAGAGTGCGTTCCCGTAGTTGAGTCTGTGGCTGATGAGTGCATGGGTGACTGTTTTTCTGGATTCACTGGAGATCCATCTGAATGCCTTGCGAAGCAGGCAGAGCATGTAGAAGCATGGTGAAGCAATGGCATTGATTTGATGGTTCATTGTGAGCAAGGAGTCCAGTATGATGCCAAGGTTACATGCGTGGTCTGTGGGGGTGGGCCATGCTTAAAGCTTTGGGAGGTGCTTAGGAATAATGGGGTCCCCCATGACCCCTCATGACCTTCTGGGTGTTTTGGTTCACCTACATATGAACACATATGCCCAAGTTAGATGGGGAAGAAATGGGGAACTCACAGAATAGATACCCATCCAAAATGGAGGGTGCCAGAGCCGTGTTCTTGCCCTAACCTTATTTTCTCTATATTTAAATGTTTCATTTTATGTTGAAGATGATTTAAATGATGCACCTCATTTGGCTGGTTGTAGGATCCCTTTTTTGCTACTCGCCGACGATACCCATTTGATATCAAAAACCCAGAGTGGTATCCAACATCTTGTGGACAAGCTCACTGCATTTTGCAGTGAGAGACGGTTGGTTATCCATCAAAGACCAAGTTTATGGTCATCAGCCCCATAAGTCTTTTAGGGGTGTAGTAAACTCAGACGGCAAGAGAGGGTCAATGAGTTTCACCTACTCAGGGATCAATTTAACCAAATCGATGTCACCTGTGTCTTAGGTGCAGAGAAGTAGTTGAATCCCAGCATGCAGCAGATGTATTAAAAGTGTATTGGGCCCCTAGAGCTAGGCTGAAGGTGTATAGAGCAAAGCCTGTGGGTAGCACGTTGTATGGGGTAGAGGTATGGGGTAATGCTAAATCTGGCTGTGTTGAGGTGGCAGAGAATACTTTAAGAACTCTCACCAATCATCCAAAATGTACCCCATTGATACCGCTTAAATGAGTCCTGGATCATAAGCAAATCTGTCAGAAAGCCCAACTTAGACCACTTTGTTTTAACGCAGGCTGGAATACTCACCAGCCCTAAAGTATTTCTACCTCTCTCTCCAGGACATAGCTGCCCTTGATACGGCCGGCAATATAAAATGGCCTTTTCATATTAAAAACATGCTATATAAGATTAGGCGTGAAAGGTTTTGGTCTGTTTGCTCTACTATAAAACATTTTTCAAAGGCCACTCTTAAGAAAGCCTTCAATGAGTAAATGCGGGCTGAAGAAATTAGGCATGTTCCTGAAGGGTCTCTTGCTGATATGTTTTTGGACTTTAAGATTGATATGGCGTCTGAGCCCTTTTTTGAGTATATAACTCCCTTAGCTACTTCGACCATATATCTTAAACTTTGTTATGGCACACTCCCAATACAGTTGCTTTTAGCGAATTGGAAGCCAGGTGCCGCTTTCATCACTATATGCCCAACATGCCGGGAGGCTGAGGAATCACTAGTACACTTTGGGGGATATTCTCAAGAAAGTGTGATAACCATCGCAAAAGTTACTTAACACAACCTCCAACATCGCAGTCCATCGCTGGAAAATGACGCCGTGTTAACAAAGCATTCTCAACACGGTGGCACCATGCGATAGTCACCAGATAACCCGTCAACTGACAGCGTCAAAACCAACGCGACGCCACAAAAATGCGAAAAGCAAACGCAATAAATCCTGCGATGAGGCCAACCTCGGTACAAAAAGCACCGAAAACCAGCGACCGGCCAGTAAATTCCATGCGTCTGGCGGGAAAATGCTAGCAAATTCAGAGTAAATAAATGGTGAGATGACAATGTGCAAGCACAACCCCACAACTGTGACGCAGAACAAATGACCATTGTCCAAACCAGATAGGCATTTCCCCACAAACAGCAACAATGCACATTGACATGCATTCAGTATGTAACCTGCACCAATGCGGAGACACACATGGTACACAAAGTGAAACCGCATCTCCCCCTCACATTTCAGAGGGACAAATAACACCCCCTGCACACTCACGTGCCACGTTCATGACCAAACAAGAATGAAAGCACAGACTAATGTAGGGGCAGTGACTCCCCCTTACATACATGTTGCCCATGTCGTGGAACTTGAGTCACAAGGTGCATTCCTGCATCATGGCAGCACATATCAGAGCACAAAAGAATCCCTGTTGTCACCTGTAGGCCACAAATGACACCTAAAATGGAATGATTTGGGACATATGTGAAACGCCGAAGAGTGGGATACCATAACAACTGTGACTCACAGAACTGGCAGTTTGAATGCGTGACACCATAAACAGCCTCACTGCACAGTGGTGACACACCCACCATCCATAAACAAATCCCTCAATTGACAGCACAACATGTCGCACCCACACTTGTCTGAGTGAAGTGCCTGTACAGATGAGTGACATGCACAAAGGAATATGTATCAGAATGCTTTTCAAAGCACATGCAGTGCCTGTGGCAGTCAACGTACTGTGTCATTACTGTCAAGGACCCACACAATGTGTCAACCAGAGAAGAAATTGCCAATGATGTAGTCCCTACGGGCTATTCCTGCTGTGGCTGCAGTGGGGTGTGGTCCACCTGCATCATCTTCATCATCATCATACGGTGCATCTGGCACTCGTATCTATGGGGCTTTGCTGGGCATACAGATGTTGTACAACACACAACATGCAACGATCATCTTGCACACGAGGTCTGGGCTGCACAGGAGCTTACCACCTGTGACATCCAGGCACCTGAAACATGACTTCAAGATGCCAAATGTGCACTCCATGATGCCCCTGGTGCGTTTGTGGGCCAAATTGTACTGCCTCTGGGCCTGTGTGTTCGGGGCTCGGAGGGGTGTCATCATCCAAGCGCAGAGTGCATATCCTTGGTCACCTGTGACAGTGCAGAGACATGAGTCACGACTACATACTGCATGATGTTTTGGCAGGGTCACTGGTTCATTGGTGTGTGATATGTGCGACTTAGTAACTTAGTGATTCCTATATGACATGTACTGGGTGTTGCAAAAGAGCTGAATCACTGTGTACTACGTAGCCTCACTGCTACACCTCCCCCCGAGCACATTCACTAGTGTGCGCAGCGCGATTACATCACATGCACCCCTACAGCACACCATTGACATGCCTGTCTGCGCATGTCTACAAGCCTGAGTACGACACAGTGATGATGCTGCGCAGAATGTTGCTGGCCACGTGTGTTTAGGCCCATTGCAAGCACAGTGCTGACACAGATGTAGAGCACCTGCCTGGCTGAACTCGACATGCAGTTGAGGGCACATCTTTGGCTCATGCTGCGCTAATAGCGACACACACAACAATTGGCATGTGTGATCTCTGACCCCGAGTGGGCATGCCCTCCCCCATGTACCCCTTTGGCCAACCACTCACACCGGGGACATGCCACATGGCAACATTGTCGATTGCGTGATGTGTGGCGCAGACACTACAACAGAGACACACGCATCAGCCACATCCTTGGCAAGGCCCACACTGAACCACACCCAGATCCACGTGTGGAGGAGCCACACCCCTACGCAGTACTGTCATACGCCTGTCCACCCCGCTTATGCTCACATGAAGATACGACACGGTTACATGTTCCAGGTCGACACCACTGCCTGCGGTGACATGGTTGCGTCCACTGTCCACTACACTCCATACACCAGCAGTGTGTGTCGACATGGATATGTGTGTGGTCTGCATACTGCAGTCTGGCCAGCACATCCACACCACACTTGGCATTGTGTACATGCTTATTAATGGGTCACTTGCCTCCTTTGTACATGCCTGGTTACCGGGAGGCTGGAGCGGACGCGTAGGACACAGGCATATTCTGCCACTTGTTACAAAGTAAAATAACAGTGGATCTCCACAAGTCCCTCCCTCCCCCCCTTGGAACAAGTTGCCCAACCGATTAGGGCTTCACCCCTGGAAGCACCATATGAAGTGAAGTGTGGCCTTTGCCACACTCACGCTGTGGTAGTATCTTACCAACACATGGTAAGAACGGAGCCCTCACCTATACTTTGGTCCTGAAGAATGCCGCGGACCCGACAGGGCCTTTTTTGGCAGAAACATGTTGACCACACATAGGACGGGTCCCACGTCTGGGAATACCCATCCCACTTAGGGCGAAAAGCGTTACAACAAACAAATGATGGACGGAATGCTGACAATGCATACATTCTCCCGACGTGGGACCCGTGCTCACTACGCCACTGGAGTCAAGCTATCCTGGCTGATGACGGCTGATAGCCAGAAACCGGTCCTAGGATGCTTGATTCCGGTCCAGGGAAGACATGGCTTGGCAGTTCGGGCTGGACTGTTCCCATGAGGCACAGGGTCAAGACTGATTTGCATATGGCCATGTCTAAACTGGGGTGGCGTAGTGGGCAAAAGAACGATGGATTTAACCCAGATCTATTGACTGGGGGAGAATGTCTGCATTGTCAGCATTCCGTCCATCATTTGTTTGTTGTAACGCTTTTCGCCCTAAGTGGGATGGGTATTCCCAGACGTGGGACCCGTGCTCACTACGCCACTGGAGTCAAGCTATCCTGGCTGATGACGGCTGATAGCCAGAAACCGGTCCTAGGATGCTTGATTCCGGTCCAGGGAAGACATGGCTTGGCAGTTCGGGCTGGACTGTTCCCATGAGGCACAGGGTCAAGACTGATTTGCATATGGCCATGTCTAAACTGGGGTGGCGTAGTGGGCAAAAGAACGATGGATTTAACCCAGATCTATTGACTGGGGGAGAATGTCTGCATTGTCAGCATTCCGTCCATCATTTGTTTGTTGTAACGCTTTTCGCCCTAAGTGGGATGGGTATTCCCAGACGTGGGACCCGTGCTCACTACGCCACTGGAGTCAAGCTATCCTGGCTGATGACGGCTGATAGCCAGAAACCGGTCCTAGGATGCTTGATTCCGGTCCAGGGAAGACATGGCTTGGCAGTTCGGGCTGGACTGTTCCCATGAGGCACAGGGTCAAGACTGATTTGCATATGGCCATGTCTAAACTGGGGTGGCGTAGTGGGCAAAAGAACGATGGATTTAACCCAGATCTATTGACTGGGGGAGAATGTCTGCATTGTCAGCATTCCGTCCATCATTTGTTTGTTGTAACGCTTTTCGCCCTAAGTGGGATGGGTATTCCCAGACGTGGGACCCGTGCTCACTACGCCACTGGAGTCAAGCTATCCTGGCTGATGACGGCTGATAGCCAGAAACCGGTCCTAGGATGCTTGATTCCGGTCCAGGGAAGACATGGCTTGGCAGTTCGGGCTGGACTGTTCCCATGAGGCACAGGGTCAAGACTGATTTGCATATGGCCATGTCTAAACTGGGGTGGCGTAGTGGGCAAAAGAACGATGGATTTAACCCAGATCTATTGACTGGGGGAGAATGTCTGCATTGTCAGCATTCCGTCCATCATTTGTTTGTTGTAACGCTTTAAACCAGGTCTGAGCAGGTGTTAATTTTATGCTGCTAATGTGCCTTATCGCATGTTTCGTGGTCTTTTCGCCAATGTGGCTGGTCGTTGATAATGTTGTGGAGTGGTGTTGTCACGGATTTTTGCTCTGGAGCGCCTACTCTGCATCTCACACGATAGTTGCGGGGGGCATCGGTGGCAATGTTTTTCGCGGCTGCTATCGCAGGTAAACTGGTGCTATGGGCTGTTAGCACCAGCTTGTGAATGGGACGATGAATTTGTCGTGACTTTGGCTGCAATAAAGTGCCATTAACTTGCCGATAGATCCTTGAGAATATGCCCCTTTGTTTATTTTTGCCCATCATACATGCGTCCTAGAAATCATGGATTATTCTGATATGCAGGCAATTGGGTCCTAGACAGAACCAGAATGTTCTGCGGTTACTGCGTACACAGTCCAAACAGGCAATTGTATGTGCAGTATCCAAATACCTGCATTGGAGATGGTGCATTAGATCTAAAGTGATGGCCTGAATTTCTACTCCTAATAACTTCTAATATTATAGAATTTTGGCCCTGAAATAATATGAGGAAAATGTTCCCTGATGTTCATGCTGCTAGTCCTTTTATTACCTTATTGCATATCCTGATTGTATTTTAAATGTTTTTAGGTAATATGCTGTGTCATACACCATGGTTATTTTATACCTGACCCTTTGCCCCCTTCTTACTTTACCTTAAAATAGTTGTAATTTAAATGAGGCCCTTTATTTTTAGTCATATGAATTACTATGGTGTGTGATTGTATATGACTCACCAATGTGCTACTATGGTGCTCGCTTCTGCGTAATTACATGATAGGTGCTGCGTTTTATCCTGTATTTTTATTATGCTGAACATCAATACGTGATGTGCTTCATCTTTTTATTCCAATTCAATTATGTGGATTGTATATTTAATTGCCTATTTGATTTGTACTTTTATGGTTGGAAAATACTGAATAAAGTGTTATGGATGGAATTGGAAGGATGTGCCATAGTATATCCTCAGGGGCATATTTATCAAAGAGTTGTGTCGCCTATGACCCACGCAAGGAAACAAAAGGGTAATGCAACTACTAAGTTAGATTAATCAAGCCACACAAGGCCACCGTGTGTGGCCCTGCGTGGCCTGATACATCTAGATTAACCCAACACAAATCACAGCGTTGTATTACTCTGTCCCAGGGAGGCACTCCATGGGTGGAGCATGGGTGTTTCCACCCATACACCCATGGATTTTGGCACATTTCTAGATTTACCATTACTGGCAGACCTGGGAATTGGTCAAAATTCTACGCTTCCCCAGGTAAGGCATAACAAGGAGGAATATCTTTATTTCTCCTCGGTTTCGCCTCTTTCTATGTGTGCTGTATTCTGCATTTTGTAGCACACATAGAAAGAGGAAATTGCCTCTGAGAATTGTTTTGTACAGGAACACGTTCCTTCCTGCACAAAAACAATCCTGCTTACAATGCAGGCACCCTTTCACCATTGTGCAAGGGTGCCTGCGTTAGCGTTGGCAGCACTTTGTGGGCCAGCCAAGGAAAAGACAGGAATACACCATATAATGTTAAATACAGTGCATTCCTGCCCTTTCCCTATTACACAGCGCAGCACGGTGGCTTGCTGTGTTGGATGATGTCTTAATAAATGTGCCCCTGAATGTTTTCTTCATTGAAAATGTACATCAGCTCAAAATTAAAGTCACCCATCAACAAAACTCGATCTTCTGGGAATCTGTGTGTTAAGGAGGATAATTGGTTTAAAGATCTGCCCTTTTCTACTTTTGGCCTGGGTTCATGTATGCATTTATAATTAGTAAAGGGAGGATTCTGTTTTCTCGTTGCCAAATGTCAATCCGGATTGCTTTTAGTGATTCGTTTGTTGGTTAATGTTTGTGATTTTTAAGTTTTGATGTCATTTGATAGATATAGCTAACCTCAATTTACACTTCCTTTACCAAGGCCCTTTTTTGCATATGTATATCATGTTTTAAAAAATGGCATTTGCCTGTTCACCAAGCTCCATCTTTCTTCCATTCATTTAGCATCAATGCAAGCCAACACTGTCTCAAAGGGGAGAGTTCGACGAGATTTCCATCTATGGACTGATTTGGATGTCTTAACTGGGGTTCTTCACAGATTGTCTTACTGAGGCATAGATTGATTGGATTTCCCAACAGCCTTTTAGAGTACTGATTTTTTATCTGAATGCTCTTTGACGTCTGTTAATTTGTTTTCTCTCCTGGGTATTTTATCTAAAATCTGAGAGGTTTTTGGAAGAACAGGCTACGGGTATGCCTGCTGCACTGGAAAATATGATAATTTTCACTAGTGCATTAAAATATGTTGAACATATAACACTTCTTCCAAATGTATGACTATGAATTAGATACAATTCTAATGTATGCATTTTAGTTTTTATTTATTTTTTAACTTTAGAAACGTGACTGATTTTACATGTATTACATTTACAAGCTCTTGCCTGAATTAGACAGGAATTAAACTTTCAAATGAGTCTAGAACAGGCAAATGCTGTACTGTGTCCTTGGTTTACAGATTGGTGTAATATTTTTTTGCATAGTTGGATCTTAGTTGTACAGATACAAGTTAAAACTCACAGGTGGCAGGACACAGATACCGTACTTTAGCAACAGAAATGCTGAGCGATCAAAATTTGGGCTTATTAGTAGTGATCATTAACGCATGGTGGTAACAGTTTAATACATTTCTTACCACTTGTATGTATGGAATCACATTGTGGGCAATTCTATGGGATTTACAATACCCTATAGAACGTACCATGTATAATTGACCATGGACCCAGGACTGACTTCTTTTCAGTTTAATGTCTGTGATCAGATGTCTCAAAAACATATTTTGCTCATCTTTACAGAATTTGGTTCTTCTAACAATTCTTGATTTTATCTGAAGCCAGCAAATTGTAATTGTTTCACAGCCCTGAAATTAATTAAAATAAAGGATTTGCTCTGTCTACTTCACTGTTATTCTGAATTGGTTTAACAATGACTCATGTGCGCATCATTTTTGTCACCTGCTTTAATAACTTGTATATTGTGTAAACATATCAATTTGCAATTAAAAATATCCCATGGGTTATTTCTTTCTTGACTTTAGATTAACTTTCTATTGCCTCAAGATATTTGGGTACTGATTCAAAAATTGCCATATGTCATAGGTTAATAAGTACTACAGTAGTATTACTTACTACAAAATGCAATCCACAAACATTTGAGTGTAAATCTCTACCTTCACCTCGCTTATCCTTTCTATGGGAAGATTTTCAAACATATAGGTTTACTACTCACTAGTCTGATTACGATGCGCAGCCCGCTTTGTAATCGGCTGGTTGGATTCCTTTCCGACCGACCCATTTTGATCAGGTCGGTCGGAAGGGAATCCAAATCGGATTTCCGAATTGCTTCCGAAGGGCTCAGAGAGCCCGTCCGCTATTCGGAAAGCCTTCAGTAATCCCTCTTTCCGGCCGAGGGATTATGGCAGATTCCCAAAGCCTTTCTGTGCCATCCGTTCCAACACAGAAAGGCTTTGGGAATATGTCTTTGGGGGGCCCCAAGCAGGGCCTAGGGAGCACCTATGGTGCCCCCCTGGTAATCCCTGCACTGGGTACAAGAATTAACTGCACCTCTGCTCTTTACAGTAGGAGCATGCATTCCATTTAGAATGCATGCTCCCTATGTAAAGTATGTGATTAGAACCGAACAGGGTTTGGTTGCATCCTGCTTGCTGGGATGGAACCGATGACAGGAGGTCGTTCGGTTCCAGTTCCCAATGAATGTCGGACAGACTCTGGTCCGTCCGACATGGGAATTGGCCCCTCAGTAGTAAATGTGAGAAAAACCAGGGTAGTGGCTGCAAAATGGAGCATACTTAATGCTAATTGGGTGGAGTCTAGTGAGGAGTAAGACGGGGTATACAGAGATCTACGGAAGGACTTAGGAAGGAACGTGCACCCACAAAAGATTGGAGTAGTGCCTCTAAAGTTATTACAGCCAGAACCTAAAACAGTAGTAAATACATAACAGCTCAGAGCTGGACTATGTCTGGCCCCATACATGGCCAACCACTGGTACTTCAACAGCCTCCAATAGAAAATTATCAAAGTAGGGACCTCAAGCAAAGCCTAATAAGGAATAAAGTTAATTTATTTAAACCAAATAAAAACATAAACTAACCTAATTTAATGTTAAACATTTTTAAAAAAACTTATGTTTTTAAACATTTTAATACCGTTTTTCAATTTAAAATGTAACATCATTTTGTATTCAAATATAATTAAATTACATTTCATTAATTCTAAATATCATTTTTTATAAGTATTATCACATGATAGGCAAATATAATTCTTTTACAGGATTTATATTTTAATTATATATCAATGATAATAATACAAACTTCAGTAAATATTTTAAATATCATGTATGTACTAGAAATAATTACATTTAGTTTTTTAAATAAAGTGACTAACGCCACTGCATTTTTTGTTCTGTTATAAATGTATAATAAATATGCATATAGTTTGTTAACATTATTATTTACATAAAAATATGTTTGCTTTTTTTTAGGTTTAATAACATTTGTGGGAAAAATATTACCTGATCCAAAATATCCCCCTAATGGGAACAAGCCTGGAAAAACATTACCAGCTATCACTCAGAATTCCCAGTGCAAATTTTTGACTATCTATATACATTCATTCAATAACTTTATTCGACAAAAAGTCATAAAAGCATCATGTGTACAAAAACATTATACATTAAAAAACAATTACATAAATAGTTAAAAATTTATCACGACAATTAAAAATTTATTAAACTGCATACAATTGTTTGTCGAAAATTCTAAAATTCTAAAAAGAAGAAAAAAAACCCATAGTTCATAGGGGATAAATCACCTTACTTCATTTATTTAATTACAGACTGCTCCTATAAGACTATTATCTAATTAATCGACTTTGTACGAATTAGCCAAGCCCATTTTAAAAATTTTGCTATGGATATTGATATTAAGAGGCTAGAGTCTGTACACAATATCCTCAGTGCCTCCTCATGTTTCTGAAAACCCATTATACAACATGTGAGTATTATCCATTTACTTCTTGGGGCAACATATAAAGGGCAAAAGAACAAAAAATGACTCATACTTTCTATCTTGTCCTTACATTTTGGGCATTTGTCGTCACCAAGAACTGCCCACCTTGAGGTAAAAGACCTTAAAGGTAAACAACCTACCCTAAATTGAAAGTATAACTTGCGATCCATTGGTTTTTCGATTGCGTCCCAATATGGTTCAAATACAGGGAGGGGCTTGAATTGAAGAAAGCGCCCTGAAAGGTGGACAGAAACATTAGCAGCGCATTTTTCAGAAATAATCATCTCCCAATATATTCGCTTCATTTCTATTTTAGAGGGAAAGACAGCATTTACGGTATCGCTCCATAGGTTCATCAATCCCATTTTCCCTAAAAGGACCCTTATTGAGTTCAACCAGCTAATTTTATGAAAGTGGTCCTTCTCTATGACGTCCTTAAATCCCTTGGCATAATGATGTAATTCCTCAGTTGACCAAAGTCTACGCCAATATAATATTGGACGTAAAATGGCTAAATCTTGCACTGATCTCTTACCAAGTTCCCAAAACAAGGGGATTAAAGGAGTACTACGAGGTACATACGTAGCTTTCTTCAGGAACTCGTTTTCTAATATCGTCAAATGCTTGATATTTAAAAATCACCAAATTTCTGCACCATATAGGACGGAACCCATAACTTTCATCCCATAAATCTCAAGCAATGGCCTAATCGGTTTTGTAAAGGAGGACTTGTATCTTTTAAGTAAAATGCCTGCCTGTTGCTTGTGCCTTAGTTCCATCATTTCTATCTGGGCATTCCAACACATATTGTTCTGCAGGTTAACCCCAAGATACATAAAAGCTTCAACCTGTTCAAGAGGATTACTGTTCATATATAATCTTCCCTTAAACCGTTTCACTGACTTGTGACAATTAGGTTCGGAGAAAACCATAAATTTTGTTATTGTGCAGTTTATTTCTAGACCACGCATATCACAAAAATCAGTAAAACGTTGGAGCGCTTATTGTATCGTCCGCGAGCATAAGGATCGGGACACGCTCTCCAGCGATCATGGGGGCATCAGTTGGAACCTGGGAAAGATATTTTGCCACTCCATTTATGAAGAGTGAGAACAGGGTTGGTGCCATAACACAACCCTGCCTCACTCCCCTTCTAACCGGGAATACATCTGTGACCTCACCCGGCTTGCCCCATCTCACTCTGGCGTAAGTATCCTCATGTAGGCGAGCAATCAGAGTCACCAACTCCAGGGGCATACCCAATTCCCCCAGTACTTTCCAAAGCTTCCCACGTGGGACAAGATCAAACGCTGCCCTAAGGTCGACGAAAACTGCATATAATACCCCTTTATCCAAAACAACTGTACGCCAATATAGGACAATCAATCTAAAAACTTGATCTGTCGTACTGGTCCTAGGTCGGAAACCTGCCTGCAATGGGCTCAGGATATTCCCTTCATCCATCCAAGTCTGTATCTTTCCCAGGACCAGTCTACCCACTATTTTCTGTAACGAATCGATCAGGCTAATTGGCCTGTAATTAGCCGCGAGGGCCTTGTCCCCTTTTTTATAAACAGGCACAATTTCTGCACCTTTCCATGTGCTAGGAACAGCCATCCCCTGGGCAATAGCATTAGAGAGATAGTAGATATACTGTCTCCATCTCTCTCTTTCACTAAGGTATAGATCCGCAGGTATAGCATCTATCCCTGGGGCTCGCCCCTTAGCCACTGAATTCAAGGCACTATCCACATCCCCCAAACTAAAAACAATTCCTTCGTACAATTTAAAATCTGGGGTTGACTCCTTTAAGTTTCCTTCTATACAGGCAAACTGGGGCTGAAAATATTCAACCCATGAATTTATGGGCACATTATTTTGCGGGGATACAGCAAAGCCCCCTCCCTCCCATTTATTGGTATTCCAAAATAATGCCTGGTTCTTACTTTTACAAGCATCTTTAAGGTCCTGCCACAGTTGGTCATCCCACTCTCTTTTTGCATCATCAATCTTTTTCCTATAGTTTACACGTGCCATTTTTATTGACACAGAGTTCCTAGTCTTCAGGGCTATACTTAATGGAACACGAGCCTCCCTGCATGTTTTACTATACCACTTCTCAGGTTTTATTATAGTTTTTGATTTAGTAGTGCATGGCTTACAAAAGTGGGTTTTGAGATTAAAAAATAATTCTTTATGTTCATCCTCCAGAGAACTACATTTCTCTTCGATACTAATGCTAATTCTGATTTTTTCTAGGGACTTTACTATTAAGTCTTGGATGGCGACAAGAGCATCAGGTTGGTTAGCCACTTTGCACCACTTAAGATGGCGCTCATCATTTGATAAAATGATTTCAGGGCCTATCCGGTCTTCTCTAGCATTTGTCAATCCTTCTTGGCCTAACCTAAATATTGCTGTTAAAGGGTTATGATCACTCTCGACACGGGACTTGACCTCCATGTCCACCAAAGTATGCCAGAGCTTCAGGTGGACAAGTATGTAGTCAATATTACTTGATCTTATACCATTATCGAAGGTTTTCGCCCCCTTTCTATCGGACAGTGTCCATCCATTCGCCGGCCTTAGTTGGCTAGCTAGGCAAAATCCATTCATATTGAGCGCTGCCTCAGTCCATTTGACTATCGGCCTATCCTCAAGTTCAGGGACACCCCATCTGGAATCTTCCTCTTCCATCATATTTACATTTTCTAGCCCTAAGGGTTCGAAAGTCATGTTAAAATCACCCGCAACTATCGGTAGAACCCCTTCTGGCTCGGACTCAATCAGTGATTCCAATGCCATTAGCACCTCAGATTTTTTCCCTCCGGGGATTCCTCTAGCATACACATTAAAGATATCGATTTTCAGCCCATCCCCCATACTGAGTCTAATAGCAAGAATATCACAATGTCTAATTGGCAGTGACTGAATACTACAGCTTAAATGTTGTTTAACCCAGACTATCAGTCCTCCCATTGCTCGTCCCCTTTGCCCTCTCACAGCAGGGACGTAGAAGTTCAAGTATCCCGGGATAAAAACAGGTTCCACAGACCAGGTCTCTTGGAAGAGGCAAATTTATTAATGAAACCTAGCCAGCATTGGGAAACAATTTTAGTCCCGATGCCTGCCAGGTTCCATGAGACCATCGAAATCATACAGGATGAAATTTGTGGGCCCTTTGTTGGCATATTCCTAATTAAAGATGAGCTTGACAATAGCGTCACATGCTCAGTGATAATTTTTGGACCCTTAGGTAGCACCGTCCCATTAGGGATGGTGTTAGACTGTAATGTTGGGTTCTCCGAAGAAGTCAATAAATGATTAGGGCTAAGTGCGTAGGATGGAGAAGGACTATTAATACTTGGTCCTAGGGCAATGTCATCACCATTATTTTCCCCAGGATTCATTACTCCACCTACCAAAACTTCACCTTCGCTTATTTGCCCTTTACTTTCGGTGATACTATCACTAGTTACACTTGTGTCGGTACCCCCACCCTGTAATTGCTGTCAGTCACATTCTTCCATTCCAGTCAAAACTGAAAACCTATTATGTAAGCTTAAGTTCCTTGCGGCGGGGTACCTAGAACAATCATTCCATGAGGACACGAGTCTACATTGGTCCTGTACTGGGGCATAAAAATAGGTCAGTGGCAGGGGTTGAATAGTGGATCTACTTTCTATTTGTGGCCAATTACAGATGTGATCTACACATCTCTTATCTCTAAAATTGACAATTACACAGTCCCCACTAACTGTCTTAGCATTTCTGCCTATCCAGTTAACCCTTCTCACAGACAAGATCTCCGCCCTACAATATATATGTAAAGGCCTATTGGCATTGAGCCAATATATGCACTTATTTTTAAGTTCAGTATGGGTCTCTCTTTTACCCGCCACTAACGATGGTACACCTGTCAGTATAACCACATATGGGGCTGATTCAGGGGGAAGTTCTATAGTTGGCAAATTTAGAATCTCTTTATCCCGTTGTTTAGGCAGTGATGGACAAATGTTTGTTGCTAATTTATTAGTCGCCTCATTACTATCTTTTAGTGTTTGGCCTGGGTTGTTCGAATCTAAGCCCTTGGCTAGTAGATTAACAGGTCTAACATTTTCTGTCGATTTTACTACGGGATTATTATTACAGCTATGTGGACCATTCATTGTTATACCCGCATCATCAATATGTTTACATTGCGATATTGCCGCCTTTCCAGCTATATCTTTGCACCGGATTCCTATCGTCTTTTGGGCTGATGTCATCAAGAGTTCCAGGCATGCTAATCTTGATTTGATACGATCAAGTCTTCCATTTATGGGTTGAATAGACTTCTTTAGAACAACTTTAAGTCTTTTCCAAAACACGGTACCCATCTCCTCTACTGGTATTGGCAATGTTTCTTCAGTTTCTAGAGACGATGGATCATGATTGACTTTTGGTGCAATATTTTCCTTATTAGGTTGCAGCTTTACTTTTCCTCTCTTCCCTTTATCAACACTTTTTTTTTTAACTTGTGTTGGTGTTCTCATTTTTGCCCCATAACCACAATTTTTTATTGTATCTCCATTTGGTTGAGTGGCCACGCCCTTTTTTGCAATATTTGCAGACCTTGTTTTTATAGTAGACAATGTCAAATTACTCTTGGAGATGCCGTGATGTTTTTTTATTAAGATTGGTGCTGGCGGTTCTTCCGATGCCACGGCAAGTACTTCCGTACAAACAATAGGGCTACTTGAAACTTCGGCCAAAGAACATATGGAGTCGTCTAGGTCGACTTCGTACAATTTAGGGGACCTAGCACCAGCTATGCTTCCCATAGAAGACTTTTTTTCACAGAGAGGGTCTAGGGATAACCTTTTCTCAGTCAATTCAATGTCTTTGGCCAAGGCTGTGGAAACCCGAATGATAAAATTATCTAAGGTACCCATAAGCGACCCTCCAACATGTGGGACAATATTAGAGCCACCAATATTAGGCATTGCAGAAGCGGCCATCAAATTTACTTAACTGGCTATTAAAAAAACACAAACCTTGTGTGCAGGCGAGAAGGAGTGAAGCAAAGCCCGGTCCACAAGAACAACAGGAGTCAGTAAAGCAAACAATTAGGCAGCATCTTCTTGGAGTTAAATCAAATCTCTTTGGTGTAGGGCTCGATTGGATTTTCCCATTAATATTGAAGCACAATATAAATAGAGAACAACATCAGAGGGGTAGCCCTGGCCTGGCACCTCCTGGCAGTGACGGGCAAGGACGGGCCCGTCCTTGGCCCGCGCTTCGCCCGGGCGCCGCCCGCGCGCGTCCGGCGCTGCGGGGCACCAATCGCGGCTTTATGCTCCCCAGGCGCTGCCTGCTGACATCAATGGCACGCGCCTGGGGTGAGCACTGGGCCGCCGGGATATGTAGTTCTTGCTGGCCGTTCCCCTCACGGCAGGATGCGAAGCGCAAGACGTGAGCTGCTGGATGTCTCGTTGGCCGTTCCCCTCACGGCAATGGGCAGGCAGGTGAGTGTGCTGGCGGTGACTTCAAAAAGCTGTCGGCGCGTCCCGCGCTGTGGTGCACCAGTCGCGGCTTCATGCTCCCCCGGCGCTGCCTGCTGACATCAATGGCATGCGCCTGGGGTGAGCACTGGGCCGCCAGGATATGTAGTCCTTGCTGGCCGTTCCCCTCACGGCAGGATGCGAAGCGCAAGACGAGAGCTGCTGGATGTCTCCTTGGCCGTTACCCTCACAGCAATGGGCAGGCAGGTGAGTGTGCTGGCGGTGACTTCAAAAAGCTGTCGGCGCGTCCCGCGCTGCGGGGCACCAGTCGCGGCTTTATGCTCCCCCGGCGCTGCCTGCTGACATCAATGGCACGCGCCTGGGGTGAGCACTGGCCCACCGGGATATGTAGTCCTTGCTGGCCGTTCCCCTCACGACGGGATGCGAAGCACAAGACGAGAGCTGCTGGATGTCTCGTTGGCCGTTCCCCTCACGGCAATGGGCAGGCAGGTGAGTGTGCTGGCGGTGACTTCAAAAAGCTGTCGGCGCGTCCCCGGCTATCTATATAACATTCTGGACATCGGGAAGTTTGCATAAATTGGGGCTGGTGGAATCTAGCTTTTGCTGGCATTGTGAGTCCATAGGAGACATAGAACACCTTATTTTTCAGGGCAAATATATTAGCCCCTTCTGGGGTCAACTGGAAAACACCATAAACTCACTCTTTGCTACCATTATAAAGATACATGTGCTCATAGTTCCTTTAGGTCCTTCCACAGTTGTTCCTGCTCCTTTTAACTGTAAGCGGGATTTACATCTGCTGGACTTGCTGCTATCATCGCAGGATGGAATAATCATAACAATATTTTGCATCATGCGTGGTGGTCCTGGGTATGAGCTATGAGAAGTGCAGACAAGGTAATTTATACAAATAGTTTCAATGTCTCCTCCTGTAGACTGTCTGAAATAGCTTGGATTTAGATCTTCAGACAGTTAAACCCTTGTTAATCCTTTTAGGATATTATCAGAGTATAAAAAAACTTGAAAATGTGTCTTTCCCTTATCCCCCCTTTACTCTCTATAATCTCCGTACCTACTGAAGTTATAAAACGCAAATGCTTAAATTCATGCCTACCATTATGACATACCCGATACATCTACAAGTCAGCCAGGCATTCTGTTCTCCGTATGGTTTATATGTTCTACGTTTAGAAAACCTCAACGTAACTTTGTGAAGTAAAAACAAAAAAAACTGAACAAGATTTTACTGTTCTATTTTTTTTTGCCACCAGTTTATTGGAAACCACCCAATGGTATAGTGAACTTTAACATTTTTTGAAAAAATATTATTAAGTTAAACTTTAACATATGTTCAATTCAAGAATGCCACAGTGCTATTACCTTAATGTTTAACTAAATATTTAATTAATTTAAAAATATTAAATTAAAGTTAACTTGATTTAACTTTATTTCTTTAGGGGTTCTACTTTAAGCCCACCAGCATCTACTTTAAGCCCTGCCACCATTATTTTGTATATAAGGGTGTTGTAGTATCTGTGGTTGGCTATGTGTGGTGCTGGACTTACTATGGTTTCTTTTTAGGCTGTAGTAACTTACACTTGTAAATTTGGCTGCCCCCCCCCCCCATTTCAGGAGATGGAGGCATGTAGGTCTACACTTTTGGGTAAGTTTACACTTGTAAATGGTGTCTAGATGAAAGTAGTAAAGTTATTCAAAGTGTAAAAATAAAGTTACATATGTAGCTTACTCACAGGTGTAAATTCCCTTTCTGAATAGTTGTTTGGATTTTTTGTACTGTAAATATCTTTAGGCTCACTATAACTGGGAGGAATTTTCTTTTGGATTATTAATCTTCGTAAACACTTGCTTTGCCAACAGAATAAGTACATACAATTATTGCACTCATTTGGGAGGTCAGAGAATCTGATTCTAATAATCTGAGTCTGAGTCTGAGACCATTGGAATAAAACATTAAAATATTCCAGGAGAAAATAGGTAAAGTCAAAAATATGCAACTCCAGATAACAACTGTTTGGTCTCTTGTGAACGAAAGCACAATTTTTACCAAGCAGAAATGAACTGGTGTATCTGGAAGTGGTGTACTGACCTGTTCTGTTTGGGGAACTTCTTAGTGTTCCAACACTTTCAAATCCCAAGAAGCAAATTATCCATCAGGTGGTTAAAATAACTCTGAGTACATGGTTGGTAAACTGCCCAGTATTTCATGGAATCCGGTTCTGATACAAGGTCCTGGCAAGGAATAGCTCTTCCATTGTGTGTTTAACAGGAAAATAGGATTATGTTTTTATTAGGCAAGTATTCATAAATATTATTTTAAGCTGGTATTAAAGCATGTTTTCATATCTTGTTTTCTTATGTAAAATATCGGTATGCAAATCCCTTGGTCAATCCCTAACTGGTTCCCACATTCTGCTCTACCACTTTAATTACAGTACGATATGTATCTTTTTTTGTGTGTGACTTGTGGCACTAAATATGCCCTAGTAGCCTTGCAGAAAAATTTGAGCACTTCCATTACTTACAAGCTTCACCCAAGGAATGAGTTCAGCCCAATCCATTTCAAAGTCATTTCAGAACGTCTTGGAAGCACTTCCAATTGATATACTACACAATAGAGAAAGCAATCTGTCTGGGGTTGACCCGTTCCTTCAAAACTCTAGATTATAGCAGATAAACTCACTGGCAAATGAAAGAGAAGCTGACTAAGGCCATCTCACTTTCATCTCCAGGCAGTGAGTGTGATGCGTTTGAATGTGATATTTAGTCAGGCAAACCAATTACCAAGAATGAAGTGGTCTTGCCCTCCAGGTTAAATGTATGCTTATCTCATTAGTTCACTTTGATTTACTGAGAAAAAGGTTTTCTATATTTCTTAACTAGCAGGAAAAAAGTGAGTAAAATCTCCCTGTCCAAGCAATCCATATGAATAAAGATTAAATGTAAGAGGCAAATTAAACTCATTCCAATAAGACATTTGGCTTCAGCATTCCAAACTATATAATGGACTGCTAAGAAAATGTATATTACTTCACAGTTCCATAACTTTTGTAGACGTGACAGGACTTGGTAAATTAGACTTGATTGCTGCTTCCAAAGCAGTAAAGGTTATGAAGCCACGGGATTGTCAATAGGTCAATTCACTGGATTCAACGCAGATGGAAACCTGCCGCACATGTAATACCTCAAACATCTCATATGCTAACTTGATAACTTTTTTGAGTTTGAAGAGCTTTATTGCAGCAAATAAAAAACGGGTACATCATCACAACAGCGATTATAATGAATTACAAGAGATAGCACTTTGTATATATAGACATGGTAAAATGAAAACCCAATAAGGCTACTATTGCCTAAAGTAAGAACCAAAAGCTAGAAGCAACAATGAAGAATTATGTACCATAGCAAATTACCATTCTTAATTTTTTTTAAGTAAGGATAGATGGAGAGAAAAAGGAAGAAATAGAAAAAGAAAAAGTAGTCAATAAAAAGTCAACATCCTTACCGAATAGTATAAGTAGGTACATCCGGTAACGAGCACTTGAAGCTTTCAAATAACAAGATGATAGTAATATATTATCTCTATACGAACAATATAAGAAGAGTACAACATAATGCTCATGGCGGCTGAAAAACAAAAGTACTGTCCTTGTTATGTGCTACCTGGGAAGATAAATATTTAGTAAGTGGAGACCAAAAAGCTTCTTACTGAAAGAGGTGCTGAGATGTAGTAGCATAAGCTCTGTCCAGCCTATGATGGTAGCAGAGAAGGTTCCACCAGCCAGAAAAATAAAACTTAGTGGTGTCCTTCCAATAATAGGTAATAACCTGAAAGGCAAAGGCAAAGGCAAGCAGCAAGTCCACAAACAAGCCCAGCTTGGGGGTACCGAACCGTTTTGAAGAGTTACTGCCTAAAAATATGGAGTAAATATCAAAAGGAAAATTGATGGAGCAACTAGAGGAGATTGATTTGAATACCTTTATCCAAAAAGAGGAAATACTAGGACAAGGAAAGAAAGAAAGAATGTTAATATGTACCAGGTCTCTTTGTATAGGACCAACTGTTAGGGGATAGCTCAGAGCCGTACTTGGAGATAGATACTTGAGTTAAATACAACCTCTGATAAAAGTAATAAAGTGTTTGGGTAGTGCTAGCATTGCATGAAGTGTGTTGTATTCGTGTCCAGATGGAGTTCGATGTGTGAAACGAAAGAATACGCTGCAAATCTGATTCCCATAGAAGTTCATTTCTAGTCTTGGGGCGAGTGGAAAGAGAAAAATGAAGATATTTGTTGATATGAATAGCCCAAACAGAAAGGGAAGTAGATAATGGTTCTAATGGGGGGTCTAATGAAGAAGAAGGAGAACTGTTAGGTTAAGAGCATTCTTAAAGAATGGTACCAAAGAAGGGAGGAGGCGGGCAGACTAAATTTAGATAGTATTTCCTGAAGGGATAGAAAGTGTGAACCATGGATTAGATGTTTAACTTGAATTATCCCTTTGGTCATCCAATCTCTCCAAAAAATAGTATGATTAGAAACTTTAATGGACCTATTATGCCATAAAGGGGAATCTGTGAACATTTGCAAAGGGGAAAGAGATTTGTTAAGGACCGGATTAAAAATTAATATAAATTGTGAGATGGTTACGGATCTGAATACGCGAGGCCAATGAGAGAAATTGGGAAGCGATGAAAACGGAAAGGGATGAATCAAAGATTCCTCCAATCTATTCCAGACTGATAAAAAGGGTGTTTCGGAAGGAGATAAATATGGTAAAACTTGACAAATCAGAAAAGAGTAGTGATACTGTCAGAAATTTGGAAAGTTGACACCTCCCTGATCCCTAGGTGCGGACAAAGAAGACAGAGAGATGCGAGCCTTCTGATTGTTACAGAGAAATTTACCTAAAGTACTATAAAGAGTTTTAAAGAACATTAAAGGAAGCCTCACTGGCAACATGGGGCAAATAAAAATAAATAACAGGGAGCATCATCATTTTAATTGTGTCCAATCTACCCCGCCAAGATAAAATTAAGGGAGACCATTTCTCAGCCATATGAGTCACTTTTAATAAAACTTCCTCCAAATTAAGTTGGGCTGTTTTAACAACTGAGGAAGAATATTTGATCCCCAATCAACTAATGTCATTGGTAGTCCATTTGAAACCTGTTCCTTAAAAACATATTTTTTAGGCAATATTTGTTAAGTGGAAGTACTTTGGATTGAGAAAAGTTTAACAGGGCGGCGTACGAAGATAGGATGACAGTAAAGATGGGTAAAGAGGTGATGGGATCGGAGATACATAACAAAATATCATCAGCATAAGCAGTGAACTTGATTTCAATGGTTTTGTAAGTAAAAGCCCAAAATAGAGAAGAATGTTGCAAATATTTAAGAAAAGGCTCAAGAGATAGTATAAAAAGTAAAGGTGAAAGAGGGCAGCCTTGTAGAGTGCCCTTTTGGAGTGTAAAGTAAGAGGATTGAGAACATTTGACACAAACCAAAGTGGTAGGGGAAGAATATAGCAAACTAATAAGAGACAGAAAAACAAGACCAAAACCATGCCATTTAAGTGCCCGCATCATAAAAATCCAGTAAATGCGATCAAAGGCTTTCTTGGGGCCTAGGGTGATGGCTGCAACAGGTAAGGAACTCTTAGACGCAAGATGAATAGTATTTTTAAAAGTTCTTGAATTATCTGCCAGTGTACTTCCTTTGACAAACCCCGTCTGTTCAGAACCAATAAAATCTAGAATTACTTGATTAATAAGAAGGGCCAGCGTTTTAGCAAAAAGTTTGCAATCTAAATTTATTAAAGAGATAGGGCGATTGTTGGCACAAGATAAAAGATCTTTATCCTTCTTTGGGATTAAACAAATCATGGCTTCTAGAAAAGAGCCACAGGCCTCATTATGGGAGATGAAGTGCTTTAAAAGAGATAAAAGATGAGGGAGAAGAACCTATGAGAAGCAAGAATAGAATTTGGCAGTAAGGCCATCGGACCAGGGGCCTTATTTTTGGGAAACTGAGTTAAAGCTAACTTGATCTCAGAGAGAACAGGTCTTTATCTAAAAAAGAGCAATCATGAGAAGGAGGAGAGCGAGGAGATAATGATTAAAAAAAAGAACCCAAAGCAGTGTCAGAGGGAAAAGATTCTGTGGTATATAGGTTCTTGTAGAAATCTTTAGAACATTCTAATATTTCATCATTTTCAAAATGGTTGACACCATTAACGTCAATGATATTCACTATTCTAGATTTTTGAGGTTTGACCTTCCAATAGTTTGCTAGCAATTTACCAGCTCTATTACGCCCACCATAGAATTAAGAATTAATTTTTAGTAACATCCCAGAGGCTTCTTTCCAGTAGTAGCTCCTGGAGGAAGTGCTGCGGGCAGGGCAGGGGATGGGCAGAGTGGGGGGTAGTAAACTCCGGCTCACGGCCGACCGGATTAATGTAAATAAATAAATAAATAAAACAAATGTATTGACCGAGCTGAAAGACCAAATGGCGATGCAGCGCGTGCAATTAAATTCATTTTATTTATTTATTTATTTACATTACTCCGGTCGCCATGAGCCGAAGTTTACTACCCCCCACCCTACCCCTCTCCCGCACCACCGCCCCGCAGCATTCCCTCCAGGAGTCGCTACTGTTTCTTCCGTTGATTTCCTATTGAAAATATTTTGGCTTGTATTAATATTTTGAGAGTATCATAATCATTGGAGGAAAAATAGGTACGTTAAAGTTGTTTAATAGAAGATAGTAAGAAAAATGTCTTATAAGTAGCCACATATTCAATGATAAATCCTCTGGCTGTCGCATTAAAAGCATCCCAAGTTGTGTGGAAAGGAATGTCAGGATTGGTGTTAAAGAGAAAAAATTCTGATGGAAAATCCTTGAAGCGCTCAATGAAGATGTGGTCTTTGAGTAAATATTTATTAAAGCACCATCTATGGGGTTTGGTGGGTTCAGAGGGGAGATCTAAATTAATAAAAACAGGGGCATGATCAGAAATAAGTATGGATCCAATTTTGGCATGAATTAAATTAGAGAGAAGGTGAGGACTTAGAAAAATGTAATCAATTCGAGATTTAGAGTTATGTGTAGGAGAATAGAAGGAGAATTCCAAGGGTTCAGCATGCAAAATATTAAAACCAACTAGCAAAAAATTGTGCAATAAGAATAAATGGAAGAAAAGGATGTCAAAAGAAGAAAAAACAAGGTAGGAGAAGTAGAAGGAAATGATCTGAGATATTATTTTAGTGAAAGAAGAAAAGGAGGAATAAGCAAAAATCAAAGAAGAAAGAAAAAGAGAGAAAAAACAAGAAAAGATTAGAGATAGAAAGAAAAATGAGAAGAAGGTAAAAATGACATAGTAAGAAAAGTTGACAAGAAGCCAAAAGACTACAGTCAAGAAGAGCAGAGAAAAAATCCAGACTGAAAAGAACAGCATGAGGAAGCGGGGAACCGAGAAAAAAGACAGACGACAGAGTCAATGAAGCCGGGGAGAAACGATGAAGACCGCTTAATAGAAGAATAAAAAAAGAATATAGTAAGGAGCAGCAGCAAGGGAAATAAGGAGGACAGGATTAACTTAACGAGATAAAAACTATAAAAAACAAATATTAGAAATGGACATACTTAATGAAGGGGGTAAGAATTACCACCACTTGAGAAAAAACTATAAACACTACGAGTGGGAAGGAAGGAACAGGAAGTAAGAGACATAGTGGAGGGGTGTCCGTGCAAGACAAGAGACATCTGTGAAAAGAAACTGCATAGTTAATAAGAAATATTACCATGAAAGGACAGACACACAACAACCACAAATTCACCAAGTGGATAAATGCGAAAAAGGCGAAAACCAACATAGCCTGTAATTTAAGAGAAGTTAAGCAAAAAGGGGTTAAGACAAGGTAGAAAAGTCAGGGTTCATGTTTTCCCAAGTTCCATTTATTCTCCTGTTTGGCAAAGAATAAACCGTCGTAAGTCCTCCGGGCAATCAAATGAATGAGTCCTTTCCTTGTAGGTGACTTTAAAAAAACAAGGATGTACAAGACCATATATTGAGTTCATTGGAACGAAGTGCAGGGCGAAATGAAAGGAACTCCTTGCGACGAGAGGCAGTGGCACGAGCCATGTCCTGAGAGAGAAAAACTGTTTGGCCAGACCACAACATCTACTTTCTCTGCTTGGCTGCAGACAAAACAGTTCAGTACCAAAACAGGGCAATTATCTCTCTGGGGTGACTGACTGATGATGTTAAGGGAGACCCACCAAACCTGGGTCCAATACGATGAGCAGGTTAAGAGTGGTACCTTCCTTGAGGCCAACTATTTTAGGGATATGGATTTTATGAAAGGCAAGGCCCATCCTCCCCTTCAGCAATACCGTAAATTCTAAGGCTGTTGCGCCTATTGCGGTTTTCCAAGTCCTCCGTCTGTTGTTTGAGAAGAGCTATTTCTTTAGACATAGCTTCAACTTTAGGGAGCACATCCCTAGCATCACTGATCTTCTGCTCCACCACCGATACCCTTGACTCTAGATTAGACCATTTCTCCTCTAGTCTCTGGAGAGTAGCATTGGTCTCAATAACAAATGGGCCTCATAAGCTTTATTTCCTACTTGAGGTCTTCTAACGTGATAGGTAGTGGAGATTTTGTAGGAAAACTGGGCTCCTTCTTTTGGTGTTTTGAAGCAGCAGTAGTGGATTCTTTGCGGAGAGAAGACATGGTTGCAGAGGCACCCTTGTGGCTGAGGAGGGAAGGAGGCTCCATAGATACACAAAGAGGATATACCACTGCTGTACCCCAACCCCTGAAATCCCTTGGTTAGCAGGAACAAAAACCATGTGAAGTTCAACAAGGAGACAGAAGTTTATAACAACCACTTCCTGTTACTCTTGTTTTCACACTTCTCCCCTCTTTTGAAAAAAAATAGAACACATAAGAAGCAGACGAGAACTAATATAGGCTAGGACAAAATTACACTGACAGTCTAGTGGGGCTGAGAGGCATTGAAATTAGATTAAATATGTCCAACATAAGTCCAATAGGTAAAAATGACCATATTTCAACAAAGATTGCAGCATTGCCAAAAGCCAGGCATTTTATACATTTCTGGCGTTCACCACCACATTCCGCTGCATACAAAATGGCCTCCAGAACCAACACACCTGAGGTGGACGCGACACAGGGCAAAACAGGGCCAAAAACTGCTTGGGGGTAAAAAAATAATAATAGCTACCTGTGCCCCCACATCAGAGCTCCAATAACCCATGGTGACAATATGCGAAGAGTGCCGCTCTGGGAAGGAAGCGGTCTCAGTCAAAGTGCGGAGCTTCACAGAGTCGCAGCCATCCTTCGGTGGCTTGAGCCACACCCCCCTCCTAACTTGATAACTTAACCTTGCCTGTTGACACTTTGCAGCATGTGACCCACTTGATTTAAACACTGGCAGTACTCCTAGTCCCGCCTGTTTCAATTTTGTTTTTATGGCATACGCAGCAATGATTTGTGGTGTTTTATTGTAAGTGATGTTTACAATTAAAACTATGATGCGTTTGTAAAAATGTTCAAATATTTTTTCTGAACATATTTTTAGCCAACTTTTCTTGTGCATTTAATCATGTTCGATGTACCTAATGTTCCCAACTATCTAACTTGGAATGACATAACTCTGTTCTGATCACAAAGTTGCATGCATAACAAGGTTTACCATTACAACTTTTGGTAGTTGTGGTTCTTTGTGTATATTCCATTTTCTCAACTTGTGCTAGGCACATGCTCCAATGGTGCTTTCGTGTGATTTGGTATAAAGTATATTTAATTTAAATTTTTTATATTTATATAATATTTATGGTTTTACCCTTTTTAAACGCCATGTTTGATCATTTGCTTTTGAATAATATTTGTGTGTAATAAAGATGATTTAAAGCATGTTTTTCGGGTTTTGCATTTCACGTCATGCAAAAGCGTGCCCTTTGTGCATGTTTTTCCAGCAGCCAACATTGAAATACAGCAGGCTAAATTTGCACTGGATATGGAGATTGTGATCAGGTGGCATGATGTTCAGTTGACTGACAATTGCATTGAAAAATGTGTTGATTTATTGTTTTTCAAGAAGTATTCAGATGCTATGATTTAAGGATTTGAACATTTTAATTTTTACCTTGCTTGCAATGTAAATCACATTCGAATCACATCTTCAATGCTGTTTGTCATCTTAGTCTGCTTTTGGGATCTGATTGCAATTTAAAATGTGATTATACTCATACTTGATAGGGCCTTGTATATAGTGGGATGCTTCCTCTGAATCTCATTAGCAATGATTTCCTTTCTTGTATTGTCAGCTGATATAGTGTCTCTCTTTGAGATTTCTAAACTGCCTGTTAGTATGATGTGTTCCCAGTTGGGTGGTTGGTTATTTTTGTCAAACTAGTTCAGGCACAAATACAGATACTTGTTAAGACAGCCACAGTAGTCACACAGAAGTATTCACATTATTTCCATCAAAGACGCATGTTTCTAATTCTTTATTGACTTCCAATCATTTTCCTCTGTTCTTTCTGTTCACCAATTGTCCGAATATTGTGAAACATAAACCACACCAGCTGACATATTGTATTCATCTGAGGACCTCCAGGTTTCTTGACCATAGTACATTTAGTTTATCAAGTAATCTCTGCCATAGTAATATGAAAATACCTCAGACATAATGGGAGCCTCATCAGTAGTGAGATACTGCCTCTTTTTGATTGGTCACCTCCATTTCTGTGGACTGTTGCTGCAGGTTTTTGCGAATATGAAGACTGAAGTATAAGACTCCTATCAGTTGAAGTAGGGCACCTAGCGAGGTTCCAGGAACTTCATTATCTTGAAATCAACCAGGGTGAGGCCTGCCTACTCATAGTTAAGTGTAAACCAAGACCTGGTGAAGAGTAGTCATTTGTTTCCTGAACTCTCTGTGGCCAGCTTAGCACTACCCCAGTAGAAATGGGGCTGGTCCCACAAACAGGTTAGCCTAGATGAGGAGGAGGTGACTTTTCAACTTATTTCCCTAAACACGCCCATGCTGGCACAGCACAGCCACTAAGGGCTTAAAGGTTATGCCATCTTGGATTTGTCTCTGAATAGTGCACTGTGGGATAGTTTTCAGTAAGGCTAACAGGATGTGCTGCAAAAGTGGGAAAGGTTGATCCTGTGAATATGTTTCTCAATGGTTAAGGATTGTTGATTTGTCATTTTTACCCAATAGCAAGTTACATCTACAAATGTGGCACTTTGCCCACAGCTCATCACAACACTCACCGGACCTTTGGATGAACAGAATACTGATTGAGACATGTGTGGAGACTGATGATCTGGACCTGCTCGCATCTGTAAGCAGAACAAAGAAGTGGACTCATAGGATCAGTTTCCATAAGCACCCATCTGACCTGTAGCAATTGGACTGTACCCTGCTGGTGGCCTGTTCCAGAGTGTGACCTAACAGCTTTAGGCTTTCCCCAGGTTTGCCCCACTGGAGGTTTTTGAGCTCCTTAACCCCTTTGCTCTCAGCCCCCCTCCCCATGCCAAGGCTTATTCTGGCTATTTGGGGTAGTCTGCGCTGAAGTTCGCATATCTTTTGGTCCACATAAGATATGCACATGAAATGTCACCTTTTTTTCCAACATCATGAGGATTCTAAAGGTACCCAGGGCTTGTATATTGCCATGGAGGGAATCGAGAAATTAGCCAAAATACAGCTACATTTGGGTTTATGGGGAAATATTGGGGAAAACGTGCAGCAGAAGAAAGCATCTGTTTTTTCACATGCAAATAGTATCAATGAAGGGTTTGTGGTTCTAAGGTCACCATCTTCCCAGCTTTCAGATACAGGCAAAAAACTCAATTTGTCTACACAGTTTTGGCATTTTACTGGGACATAGACTATTTTTCCTATTTTGTGTACTTTCAGCCTCCTTCCAGTCAATAGTAGAAATGGGTGTGAAACCAATGATGAATCCTAGAAAGCTATACATTTCTCAAATGTAGACAAAATTCTGAAATCAGTAAGTGGTCTTTTGTGTAGATCCTTCACGGTTTTTCTATTGAAATTAACAGTTGAAATAAAAAAAATAATGAAACTGAGTTAAAAAGCAGCTTTTGGGCCTACACTTTCACCTGTAACTTCCAACTATGGCTGAATATTTAAAGTGATATATTGTTACATCCGCTGGTTGTGGGTATATTTAGGGATTGTAGGTTCACCAAGAACCCAAGGTACCCAGAGCCAATAACTGAACTGCACCTTGCAATGGTTTTTCATTATGAACCGGGTATACAGCAACTCATTTGATAAAATATAAAGAGTGAAAATGAAACCTATGTATTTCCAAAATGGGAGCAAGATATGGAGGTTAGAAGCAGTGATTTAAGGCAATGCTCTTTACATGTTGGTATCAGGAGGACAGGGCACAGGGTGTAGCAGAAATATGTTCATGGGTTTTATATGTTTTCTGTTCATTGACCTCTAAGTGCATGGGAGCTGTGTGCGGGGTGTGGAGAAGGCCATGTTGTGCACTCAGAACCCATAAGACTCCAGAGGCAATAAAACTGGTCAAAAAGGATGGCTAAAAGCAATAAATTGAGCTCAAAGTTTTGAAAGGGTGTGCTTTGTAGGCTTTGTCACGACAGGCATGGGTCACAGGGCACTGCAGGAGCACATGCAAAGTTCCCAGAGCCTACAGGGTAATGCCTAATCTCATAAATTGGGAACCTTGAGGCAATGTGGAGCATGGGTGTTAGACCCATCACTCATAGGGTGGTCTTTCCCAAACCTTTTGCCCTTACCCTCCTATTTTTCTGAATTTGTTTTGCTGGCCTTAGGACAATGAGCAGTTTACCACTGCTATCCAGTTCTAAAGTGCTTATGCTCATTCCCTAAAACATGGTAAAATTGCCTTACACCCGATTGGAATATTTAATTTACTTCTAGGTCACTAGTAATGTGGTGTACCATATACTGAGGGCCTATAACTAAAATGCTACTAGTGGGCCTACAGCACATATTGTGCCACCCTCTTATGTAGCCCCTTAAAATATGTCCCAGATCTGCAATTGCAGCCTGAATGCAGTTTCAGGCTGACAATTTTACTTAGCAACGTAACCCCCTTGCCAAGCCTTAAACTCTGTTTGTATTGCATTTTAGTTACCCGTAAGGTAGGCCCTATGTAGCCCATAGGGCAAGGGGCATTGTTATTAAAAGTAGCACATGTATGTTTAAGTTTTATATGTCCTATTAGTGAAAAACTCCTAAATTCATGTTTTACTACTCTGAGGACTGCCTCTCCCATTGGATTTTTATGAAGTCACCTTATTACCTTTAATAACCTATAACATCCAATTGGGAGTAGGTGGACAGGTAGAGTTTAGTGTCTAAAGATTTACAATTAAGATTCCTCTTTAATGGTAAATCTGGAATTTTAGTCACCATTCTGATATTGCCACTTTTAGAAAGTAGGCATATTCTTGTTCTAACAATTTGGTGCTTGCAGCCTGATCCAGAGTCACATGACTAGGTGTAGCTGGCAATTAGGCCTTGTGTATTGCTCTCAGACAGTGAGACCCCAGAGTGTCTCCGAGGACTCGTTGGATGGCCTGCTGATCAGAAGTCTCAGGGATATAACAGGCTTCAAACGACCATGAACCAGCACTTGGACTATGCAATTTGCGAGTGCTGTCCTCCCAAATGTGCCAATCCAGTCCTGGACCCTTGAAAGAAAGCCAGAAGGTGCTCTGCCTGCCCATCTGTGGACCCAATGAAATTTAAGCAGCTCCTCCGTGGTGCAGCACATCTCCCGCAGAACCGGCGCATCACATATGCTGCTTGATTCATCACCCTCGGAACAGATGGATCGCCTGCTGCGCCGGCTTCGCAGACGCAAGGTCTTTAGAACGCCACTGTAGCCCATAGGAACCGCTACTGCGTGAGACATCTCCAAGCAAGGATATCACCCTGCCCACGCAGCCCATCAGAACCACCACTGTACGACGTCTCTAAGAAAGGATATCTCATTGCTCAACACAGCCCATCAAAAACACCACTGCACGACGCATTCCCAAGCAAAGATATACCATCGCACATTGCATCTCCCCAGAACTACTGCCACTTTACCAGTTTCCTTTGCCCACACATGGCATCATCTTTGCTGCATGAAGCATTCTAATATAGAATTGAGCACTTGTTCATTTGGGGTTTGCTTGTGATTTCGCCCCAACAAGGATTGTGATTGTGGTTGCTGCATGAGTAGGGTTTCAACCCCCTTCACCAGTAACCCAATTCCTTACAAACACTCACAATCAAAGGGTCTACTTTGGCTGAAATGCCCTCAATGGCATTCTTAGTTTCTAAATGTAAGCAAATAATAGAAAGGGCCCTCCTGAAAGGGGCAGTGCTGCTGATGCAGAAGCTTCTCTAAAGGGTTATATACCAGTTGCTCATGGCCTATCCACCAGAAAGATGCTGTTAGCATGAGGCACTTTCAGTTTTTTAAATTAGAGCCTGATGTTTAACAGTAGCTACAACTCTTGGACAATAGTTTGAGGTATGTCAATTTGTGATGATTGCATAGATCATCCAATGCAGCATTGATGATATCGACAAGTTTTAACCAAGCATAAGACTGCTAACATTTTGTAAAACATCTTCTGAATCAAAGCTGAAAGACACAAATCATCATACTCCAATCTTAAAAAATGCTATAGGAAGGAATTCCCACAATTTGATTCATCGAAATAAATAACTAGGTGTTGCTCATACTATCTCTTTGTTCTTTAATTACTACAAGTACTCACTGGCACAGGGCATTGAGTGATGCCAAAGAAATTCCAAATGTACGCTGATGGCACCCAATTTCATCAGCTTCTACATAGTAAATGTGACAGCCAAGGAATTGTTATAAATTGTCTACATCATTACTCTAGTGCAGTGGTTTGTAACATTTTGACTTCTGTGGATCCCACTTAATTATTACGGGAATATGTGGACCCAGATGAGTCATTACTGAAAGCCAAAGACCCTCACTTTAGCAATTAAAATGATGAAATATTTTATTTAATTCACTAACAAATATTTAAAAAATCTAAATTGTTATTTTTGTGGGAAGGTTGGGGCTTTTCTAAATTCAAATAAGGCCTCCAATCATCCATATAGTAATTTGTGTGATGCATTTGCAATGTTCCCACAAATAAATCTAAGGACAGCAACTTAATTTTTCACCTTGAGTTTCATATTCCTTTAACATTTACAGAAAGTTTTGAAATGTTAATTTTTAGATTACAATATTTAATTATCTAAGCAGTCACAGACACCTTGAAGAGTTGTAGCAGACCCACAAGGATCTCTGAACAACAGGTTATAAACCACTGCTCTGGAGGATAAAGTTAACTGTTCTTTCTCACTTTGGTGCAAAAATTGAGACTATTGTCAAGGACTGAGAAGTGGATATTTTCCCTTTTCCATGGACGTAATCTCACGTCTCAACCCTGACCAAAAAATGTAGGAAATATGTACCAATGCTTTTGTCCTCCACCAAAGACTTTCATTAATCAAAGTCACCAGCTTTTAGCTATTAATGTTGTTAGAAATGGGGGTCTCTTCTTGGCAGTGGTATACACCCTGACCAAGTAGGGACCCTTCCTTCTAGTCAGGATAAGGGGATTACACACCCAAAATAACCCCTGCTCACCCCCTTGGTAGCCTGGAATGAGAGGTTAGCCCTATCTCAGAGGCAATGTGTAAAGCATTCGTAAATAACACACACAGTAACACAGTGAAAACACTGCAAAAGGACGCCACACCAGTTTAGAAAAACTTAACAAGACCAAAATGACAGAAATTCAACATACAGAACTTGAAATATGACTTTTTGAAAGGTTTTAAGCAATTCTGTCTACAGAACTCTATGGATGTGTTGTGTTTCCACCAAGTACCTTAGATGCTTCAAAATCCGGAAGAAATAACAGTCGCAGAGGAGGGAAGTGGCAGAAAACACAGTGATGCGTCAGTTCTGCTGCACACAGGAGAAGAGTTACATAGAATCCATATTGTAAGGGAAATTGATGTGTCAAAATCCAAAACGGTTCTGATTTGTGGGGTGATATGTTGGAAAACTTAGCGCTTTGGTGCAATGTGTGGAATTCCAAATGCACTGGAAGTCGATGTGGCTGCGTCAAACAGGCCCTGCGTCGATTTCTTCAGCCAAGGTCCCACGATGCGTCGATTCTTTCAGGGGAACAACCTTTACAACGCAACTTTTACAACGCACTACCATTACAACGCATTTTTTACAACGCATAATCCATTACAACGCATGACATTACAACGCATGACACTACAACGCATTTTTAAAAACTACCTTTACAACGCATTCCATTACAACGCATACTACCATTACAACGCATACCATTACAATGCATAATATTACACTATACTATCCAACACTTACCCTACTGATGCACCCCCTGGAGTTAGAATAGTAATTTTTAGCCCTATACTATCCAACACTTACCCTACTGATGCACCCCCTGGAGTTAGAATAGTAATTTTTACCCCTATACTATCCAACACTTACCCTACTGATGCACCCCCTGGAGTTAGAATAGTAATGTTTACCCCTATACTATCCAACACTTACCCTACTGATGCACCCCCTGGAGTTAGAATAGTAATTTTTACCCCTATACTATCCAACACTTACCCTACTGATGCACCCCCTGGAGTTAGAATAGTCATTTTTACCCCTATACTATCCAACACTTACCCTACTGATGCACCCCCTGGAGTTAGAATAGTAATTTTTACCCCTATACTATCCAACACTTACCCTACTGATGCACCCCCTGGAGTTAGAATAGTAATTTTTACCCCTATACTATCCAACACTTACCCTACTGATGCACCCCCTGGAGTTAGAATAGTAATTTTTACCCCTATACTATCCAACACTTACCCTACTGATGCACCCCCTGGAGTTAGAATAGTAATTTTTACCCCTATACTATCCAACACTTACCCTACTGATGCACCCCCTGGAGTTAGAATAGTAATTTTTACCCCTATACTATCCAACACTTACGCTACTGATGCACCCCCTGGAGTTAGAATAGTAATTTTTACCCCTATACTATCCAACACTTACCCTACTGATGCACCCCCTGGAGTTAGAATAGTAATTTTTACCCCTATACTATCCAACACTTACCCTACTGATGCACCCCCTGGAGTTAGAATAGTAATGTTTACCCCTATACTATCCAACACTTACCCTACTGTTGCACCCCCTGGAGTTAGAATAGTAATTTTTACCCCTATACTATCTAATACTTACCTTAAATGTAATGTAATATTATGCGTTGTAATGGTATGCGTTGTAAAGGTAGTATGCGTTGTAATGGTAATGCGTTGTAAAGGTATTTTTTAAAAATGCGTTGTAGTGTCATGCGTTGTAATGTCATGCGTTGTAATGGATTATGCGTTGTAAAAAATGCGTTGTAAGTGCATGCGTTGTAAAAGTGTGCGTTGTAACGGCATACATCCTTCTTTCAGCCGCACAGCAGGGCCTGCATTGGAGTCAGTGTGGGGGTCTCGGACTTCAGAGACACAGTGCTTTGAACTCTGGTTGAGGTGGTTTCTTGGCCTCAGGTAGGCACTCCAATGGCTTCTTCAGCTACACAGCAGTGGTGGGTGGACACGTTTGCCACATGGCGGTGTTGCATCAGAAAAACCAATGCTGGAAGGTTGAAGCATCAGTTTTCAAGTTTTTTGTAGCTTTTTGCAGCAGGAACCACCTGAAAGGGCCCAGAACTGGAATTGGCACCACTTGGTAGGTTAGAAATCCGAGCAGTGGAGTTCAGGTATGCTGCAGGTGAATTCTTTGATGGCCTTAAGACTTGTTAGCATGAGGAAATCACACAAAAGCCTTTGGAGAAACTTCACAAGCAGGATATACAGCAAAGTCCAGTCCTTTTCCTCTCCAAAGTAGAAGCAGCAACTGCAGGCCAACCCAGCTAAGTAGCATGCAGCAAAGGGGCAGTACTCCTCCTTACAGCTCTTCAGCTCTTCTCCTTGGCAGTCTCCTCTTGATCCAGCAGTGTTATAAAAGTCTGGGGATTTACGTCCAATACTCCTACGCCTTTTGGCCTTTGAAGTAGGCATTCTTCAAAGGATAGTCTTTTGAGTGCACAAGTTCTTGCCTTCCCCCTGTCTTGGCACCAGAGACACACCAGGAAAGTGGAGACCGCATTGTGAGAGGTCTGGCTCAGCCCTATTCAGGTGTCAGTGATGACTCCTCCCACCACTCTAACTCAGGAAGGCCATCAGCCTGATAACAGGCCAATGAGATATGCAGGGCAAACCTCTGCTCCTTTTTGTGTGACTGTCTAGAGTGAATGCACAACCAGGCCCCTGTCAGTCTAAACTAGACGTTGCTTCCGCAGGCAGTCAGAGGCACAGGATGGTTATACAAGAAAATGCGCACTTTCTAAAAGTGGTATTTTCAAACACACAATTTAAAAAGCACCTTTACTAAAAGATGGATTTGTTTTTAAATTTGAGCTCAGAGAGCCCAAATCTCTGGCAGCTCCAATGATAGCCTATAGGAGACATAGCTCTTGCAATTGTGAAAAAATGAAATTGGCAGTATTTCACTATCAGGACATGTAAAACACACCAGTGCATGTCCTAACTTTCACATACACTACACCCTGCCCATGGGGTTGCATTAGGGGTGCCTTCCCAGTAATAAAAGGGAAGGTTAGAGCCTGGCAAGTGGGTGCACTTGAAGGTTGATATGGCAGTTTAAAACTTCACTCACAGATAGTGTAATGGCAGATCAGAGACACGTTTACAGGGCAACTCATGTGGGGGGCAAAACCAGTGCAGCAAGCACAGGTACCAGGCACACACATTGCACTTTACTAGGGACATACCAGTAAATCAAATATGCCAATCTTGGATAACAAATCAGAATCACAATTTACACAGGGAGCACTTTAGCACTGATCTGCAGTGATAAAGTACCCAGAGTGCATAAACCAGCAAAAATGAAGTCCAGCATAACAAAAAATACAGGAGGTAGTGGCAAAAAGACTGGGGAAACCACGCCAAGGATGCCAGGTCAAACAAGTGCTCAATACAATACTAAAATGTTTGCAAAGTAATCACTGTATCAAGTTGACAAGTCTTATCCTGTACTGATAATTGTAGTTTGTATATTCGGATTACAAGGCGTTTCCGAATGAATATTAAAAATCCTGATTTAATTTACGTTCATGCTCAAAATCTTAAAACCATGCACAGATTATACTAGAGTAAAGAAAAAGCATGACTGACGATGCTTTTCCTTGAACAAATTTGCACCAGATATATAGAAACATATGATTAGACAACACATTCACTGTGTTAAACGAAAAGCAAAGCTCAGAATACTTAATAATGGAAGCAGTCCACTTATCATTTAGAGTTCAAGGTCCTGTAATGAATTTGACCAGCCTCTAATTACAGATACAAATTAAAATTTGTATTCTGAAGACTCCATAAAATGTAATATATCAAGTAAGCTTTTAATTCATGAGAGTCGTTTTGGAGCAAGATTGCTGTGCTATAGCAGAGCGATCTTTATCCTCATAATCCGTCCCCTTAAGTAACTAATTATCGTGGCCAAATAATGTTTTTGACACTTGTATGGCTGTCCTACCCATCTATTTACACCTCCCACCAGTCCTAAGGAAGAGATGCTCCATTCTTTAAAGCTCACCAGCTCCTCAAGGCTAGCATCAGTTTGTAGGTTTATGAATCAAGCTGATTAAACAAAGTCAGATTAACACCATATCTAAAATAATGGTGAGTGTCTTGCTTCAATAAGCAATCACTCCCAGACCCTCCTTGCCTGGGAGTGAGAAGAACTGGACCTGCATCTCTTCAACTCAGAACCAAAGTGACACCAAGGGCTTGCTAGCTTATCTCCAGGTAAAAGTCTCAGGGACAACAAAGACTTCCAACCTGTCTGCCTTCAGCACCTGGAATCTGCCATTTGAGAGTCATGCCCTGCCAAGTGGTGACAATCCAGTTCTGGGCCCATGGGTATCGCTGTCATTACGCTGCTCAGAACCAGTGCATCTCCATTGTCGCTGCTCTGAGGACAACACATCACAGACAGGGTGGGGCATCGCATCAATTCCCTTTGCATCTCCAACTTTGCATGGTTCAGAGCCGACACATTGCCTGCATCCTATGGATCTATGTCGAAAACAAGAAGTGGATTTGTCCCCATAAGCGCTTAGCATCAGATTTAAAAGAAATGCAGAGAAAATTGCTCTGAGATGGTAAAGTTCAATAGGGCAAGGCTGCAGGCAGTGTCCGAGAAGGGAGTGTTGTTCTTAGGGTGCCTTGGGTTGAAGCTGCAGTAAAGATATCTATGTTTGGACTTAAAGCCTGATTTAGATCTTGGTGGAAGGGTTGCTCCATCACAACACTGATGGTTATCCCTCTGCCAAAATATAAATCCCATAGGATATAATGGGATTTATATTTCAGTGGACGGGATATCTGTCACCGTTGTGAAGGAGTAAACCAACCGCCAAGATCTAAATCAGGCCCTTAGTCTCTTTTTTGGAAATTGAAAATCTTCGGTGGGATGATGCAGGAGGCTGTAGCGGTAGACAGCTCCAGGGGCTCAGATACCTTTTGGTTAAAGGACCACTGATGAGGATTTACTGCTTCAGAGAAGAACGTAGCAGAAGGAACTGAAAGTCAGGCTGACTAGCGATGCACCTTGAGCGGATAAATGAGCAGGTTGGTCCCGGTTTTTCCTCTGTTCTCAGAGCAGCTTTTAGCCTCCATTCTGGGTACCTTTAGCACCACAACCAAGGGTCCAGCACTGGTGAGACACAACTTGGGGCTTCAGATCTCACTAAGGCTGGGTCCAGGTGAGAGTTCAAAATGGTGGGAGCCTTTTATATCCCTGTGGCTCTGAACAGGAGGCCGACAAACTAGCCTTTGGAGTCACTCTGGTAGTCCTGGGCTCAGGTGAAAATGCAGGCCTCAAACAGCAGGGCTAGCCTATGATTATTCAAGGTAGGCTCCAGGCAGCAAAGCATTCATTCCAGGTACAGCAAAGTAGTATTATAGAATGCACAGCAGGTGACAGCAGCAGGCAGTCCTCTGAAAGTCCTTCCACAGGTCCAGAAAGTGAACTGAAGAGAAGGTTTGAGGGCGTTATTCCTATACCCAGTTCTCCATTTGAAGTTGGTTGAAGTTTCTAGAGATTTCTTCCTTGTAGTGGATGGCATTTCCTGACTCCCCTGCCCTAGTTCCAAGCTTGATCCAGAGACAATGTGGAAGTGAGAAGCCCTTTGTGTGAAGACAGAGCACAGCTTATTCACTTGCAAGTGGGGCTTTGCTCAACTCTGCCTCCTATCCTGCCAGCAGATGGCCCATTGAGGCACACCTAAGCACTCTGTTGTGTGACTGTCTGAGTAGGAATACACAAAGTATAACTGTGAGTTGTACGTAGTCATGAGACCTAAGTCAGGCTGCAGGCACAGAAGGGCAGGAAAATGCTGCCCAGTTTCTAATAGTGGCATTTTCAAAATTGTAATGTAAAATCCGACTTTACCATTAAAAAGGATTTTTTATTACAATTTAATAGACAACAGTGCTTACCTGGTCCCAATCAAAAGTTATCACTTTTTAAATGTAATCAATCAATCAAACAGGATTTATAAAGCACAACTAATCACCTATGAGGGTATAGAGGTGCTGGGAGGCAGGTCTTGAGTTCCCTTCTCATTCCTGATGAGAGTGTGAGGTCTGGAGCTCGAGTTCAGAGAAGGAGGGTCATCCACTGTTGCTTTGGCAGATGCAGGGGGTGTGAGTGAGGAAGAGGAAGGCAAAGCTCAGGAGTCTGAAGGGTTGGTGGAAGCTCAGGCAGTGGTTGGTATATGCTAGTCCTTGGTTGTGCAGGGTTTGTAGGCATAGGTCAGAATCTTTAATTGCAATCTCTTGTGTAGAGTTTCTTCAGGTGCAGGGTAAGGTGGCTCTGTCTGGGGCGGTCAAGGATGAGTCTGGCCACCAAGTTCTGAATGGTATGCAGTCTCTTCAGGAGGTGTGTGGTAATTCCTGCGCAGAGCGCGTTTCCGTAGTCCAGGTGGCAGGTGACGAGGGCTTAAGTGAAGGTGTGTCTGGTGGAGATTGGGAGTAATTTGAATATCTTTAGGATCATGCGCAGAATGAACAACATTCACTTATGAGGTTTCCCCATCAGTATACCTGGTACAGCCTACCGAAATAACTCTTGGACCACTTTGATGCCGTCCTTGAGATAACTGATCATAATTCCATTGCAATGGACGGAGCCCATGGAGTCATAGCGCTGGAAATTAACCACATGATGTTTTAGCTTGTGTCCTGCAATTCCCAGACAGAGAGGCCATCAGGATCATAGCATGGCAAGGAGTCCCTTCACATTCAATGGCACACAACTCCTCCTTTTTAAAAATATGTCAGCAACTGCATTGGGAAACATTGAGCCTTCAAACTCATTAAGGACTTATGTCAGCAACTGCTTTGGAAAACTTTGAGCCTTCAAACTCATTAAGGACTTTCTTATCACTCCCTGCACAAAATACAAATGTGCCCACGCCTTTTGTATTGTCTCCTCATGGGAGGGTAAACAAGCACTACAGGATCCCTCAGGGAGGTGAGACAGATCCAGGAGCTGCTGCTGGAGGACCTGGATGACTAAGCATGAGGGACTGGGGAGAGCGCTACAAGCTTGAGAGTCAGAGTGGCAAACTGTGGCCAGATACCTTAGGAGATGCAGATCAAGCTTTACAGAAATGAAAACTGGTAAAGCCCACCCAGATTCTGGAATGCTTCTGATGTGAGGGCAAGAATGATGGTGACTAGGGTGGTGAAATGGACGTGAGCTGCTGCCGTCTCCATTCTGCTGAACTTGGCCCATAACTACGTTGGCCACAGTACTGATGTCTAGCTGCTTGACTCGGGTCAGCTCAGGGGTCGTAGCCTTTTGTGTTGCAATCACAGCCAATTGCGTGCTCACCAGAATTTCTATAGTAGGCACCTATGTGCCCCAATTTTAGAATTATGATTTCCCTTATGGACAGTTTTTTGATGTTCTACCAAATCAACTTTAGAAGTTGGTGTTTCGGCATCAAAGTTGATTGATGTGGGGACGGCAAGATGGCGGCTGGTCAGACAGCCGAGTGAGCAGGACCTCCGGGCTCCCCTGTTAGCGATCCCCGTTAAGTGTCTATCAGTCGACAGCTACTGGGAAGGAGATCAACTACATCATAACAAAGAATTGCGATGCTCTGGCGGCTGGTCTTACTTCAGCAAACAGCTCCGCGACCTCCGTGCAGCACCGGTAGACTGTTCCGTGCCTTACATCTGAAGTATCCGGCGCTGTGGTCAGCCCTGATCGGCATGGCGCCTAAAGCTCCCCCTAAGGCCACTAAGTCTCGCCAGACTGCGGGTGGCACCAATAGTCCGGTAAAAGGCACCAAGAAAGCTCCGGTAAACAGCAACCTGAAGGAGCCGACACCTAAATCAGGTCGAGCAAAACCAGATGTACATCCACTCTTCAAGCTGCAACGCTCAAAGGACGAAGGCAAATCTACAAACGTTCCTGTGCTCACCGCGTCTACCCCTGCAGCAGCGGATGCATCCCTGGTGTCGGCTGTCGGTCCTGGATCGACTCCATCCCTACTGGAGGGGGCTGTGGGCCGCGAGTCGGGACAGAGTGGCGCTGATGGTGGCAGATGCATTCTGGGCTCTGTAGTTTTGCCGCCTAGCTCCATGTCCACACCTGAGAAACATGGACACAGCAATATCTGCAGCATAACCAGTCAAGCCGGTACCACCTCCTCCGCAATTACTGGTTCTGAACTCATAAGGGAGTCTGATGTGGTCGATAAATTCTATTCAATGTCTGACCCCTCAACTTCATCTGATGACGGCAGCCAGGGCAAAAAACCACTTGACGAGGACAGTGAAAGCGTTTCTTCTCTCGAGGATGAGAATCGGGCGGAGGAGACGGAGGAAACGACAACTAACGAGCCTGATACAATCCGGAAAGCTAAGGTACAAGGGTATTTGGGGGATCCCTCAGTTAATAATCTACAAGAGCCATTAGCTTGGGATTATTCGTTCACCAGCAGTGTTGCTGACTTCACTAGTGAACAAATGGCTGCTAAATCAGGACCTGGCATGGAGCAGGAGGCTCCTAAGGAAGTTACCCTTCACTCTATCTACCAGCTCATCATGGCGCATAGATCAGAGACTAGAGCAGAGAGCTCAAGGGCCCAGAGTGCTTGTCGCAAACTACAGAACTCAATTAAAAGGGTCGCCAAAACGTGTGCTGATATCGCGGCCAGGACGTGCGAGGTTGAGGAGCGGGTTTCAAAACTTGAGGATGAGCTGAGCGTGCAGAGAGGGGCTACCGAGAGTCTGAAAAGCCAGAGGGAGGACGTCACCTGGAAGCTCACTGATCTTGAAAATCGAATGAGAAGGAATAACCTTCGCATTCTTGGTATTCCGGAAGGACTTGAATCATCAGATATGCGTCAGTTTGTGGTAGAACTATTCATTGAAGCTTTTCCGGATTTAAAGAGCTGGGACTGGAACTCTGAAATACAAAGGGCCCATCGCTTCCCCTTTAAAGTGCGACAGCAGTCAAATCAAGACAATGTACCACCCCGTGCCATACTGATTTCTTTTAACAATTTTTTGGCCCGCGAAGCAGTCTATAATGTAGCTAGACCCAATCGGAAAAGAAGGGGAAAGGGTCAAGAATTTTTCGTTAGGCCAGATTTCTGCCAGGCCACAGTTGAGCGAAGGTGGCAGCTTCGCTCACTAATGCCTTTGTTTCAGGCGAAAGGTGTACAAGTTTTTTTGCTTAATCCGTCAAAACTAAAAATACTGCATCAAGGAAAGCAATTGTTTTTTTCATCAGAAATCTTGGCCAACGAATTCCTAAATACACTATAATTAGCCGCTGTGCTCTGTGAGGTCGTGAGATATGTGCCCTCAGGCTAATAAGCAATGCTGTGAATATCACTAATTTCTTTTTCCCTAACCCTTTTTGCATTTTTTTATCTTACTTGGGCCAACTAAGATGTGTTAGGCTACTGTTAAGTCGGTGTTGGTGGATATTGATCTCCCCCCTTTTTTTTTTCTTTTTTTTGGGATCCTTACAGGGGAGCCCCCCCCTGCTCCACATCACTAGGGACCTTCTGGTCCTTTTGCTGCGTTTAAGGGGATGGGGGTGGGGTCGGGGAGGGGGTTCGCTTAGGGCGGCCTGGGGGGGGAGGGAGAGGTGGGGGGGGGGAGGGGGAGGAAAAACACAACTTTCTGTTTGGCTCAAATGATGGAAGTTTAACATGTTTTGCAAGCTTAGTACAGCCAGATGTGTGCAAGGCCTTTTTTTTAGATTGCTATTTGAATTTTGAATTCAGCAGGTTTATTGTTGATCTCTACGATAAGTTCAGTATGCTCTTATACAAACTGATGGAAGCAATAATATGTAGCTATGGCTAGCCCCTATCTCCGTATAGCTACTATTAATATATGTGGCCTCAACGATAAGAATAAAAGAAGAAGGGCACAAGAAGATTTCAAACTTTTTGGTGCAGATCTATTATGTCTACAAGAGACCCATATATCTAATAAAGATTGTAACCTGCTAGATACCATGGGATTTAAGAGACTAGCACATACTACTCAGGACTGCAGGACAAAAGGAGTTGCCGTGCTATCAAGAAATAATAGTCTGACGTGTGACCGCAAAAGTGTGGATAAATTGGGCAGATGGACACTTATGGTCATCAAGGTTGGGTTTGGCCATTTCACACTGGGTTCGGTCTACTCTTCGGTATTAGATGATCCCTCAGTACTGAGATACCTATCCAGTGAGCTCCCGTCCTGGCCAGAGCCGTATATATTGTGTGGTGATCTAAATATCAACGGGGCTGAAACTGTAGGCAATACCGGAACCAGTGATCGTAAACCACAAGTGCGCAGGGCACTAAAAGATTTAATAACAGACATGGGGCTTATTGATGTTTGGCCTAAATTAAGGGGTAAGGATCCAGGTTTCACCTATTATTCATCCCCGCATCAAAAATGTGCCAGACTGGACTACTTTTTGGTTTCACCATCACTTGTTAAGGCCGCAAAAATTGAACTACTTCCGAGGGTCTTATCTGACCACAACCCATTGATTTTCGAATTTCCCGTTAACTGTATGGTAAATAAACATAAAAAATGGTCATTCGAAAGGGCTATTCTCTTAGATCAAGATTATAAGAACTATATGAGAAGTAGGATGGATGAATTTTTTAGTATTAACAAGGGCACGGCACCTTCAGGTATGGTCTGGGACACATTTAAGGCCTGGATACGTGGGGAGACCATTAGCTATGGAGCGGACAGAAGGAAGAGATACATGGATCAGGTGAAGGGTTATTATCAGAAACTTTCTCAACTCGAGTCTGATCTAATAACAAAAATAAGAGGCAAAAGCGAAACTACTGAAGTTTTGGATTCAATCTTGGTGACCAAATCAACTTTAAACGATATCTATTTAAGCAAGTCTATATCTGGTTAAGCAGCAGAAATGCTATGAATATAGCGAATCTGTTGGGCGACTGCTTGCGGTTAGGACTAGACAACAAATTTCTGCCCGCCATATAAGCCAAATAAAAAATATGAACGGCGCTCTGATTATTGATGAGGGTGAGATTAGAAATTCTTTTAAAGATTTTTATAGAGCCCTGTATGCTGCGGAAGCGGTCCCAAGTGAGGGCTGGGATCCTCTGCTCTTACCTAGAGTTAAACTGGCAGATGAGGAGGCGTGCCTCCTCGATGTGGAATTTTCAGATCAAGAACTCCAGGAGGCATTATATGATCTACCATCATCTAAGGCTACCGGCACTGATGCTATACCCTTGGAATTCTATAAAACCTTTTCTAAGGAGCTGGGAGCTGAGCTTCTTGACCTTTTTAATTCCATAAAGAGGGGAGACGTACCACCGCCGTCATGGGGATCGGCAAATATTGTTATATTCTTAAAAAAAGACAAGGACCCGCTAAACATGGGTTCCTATAGACCTATAACACTTCTAAACAGCGACGCTAAGTTATATTCTAAGATTCTCGCTTCCCGCCTCAACAGAGTCATGCCGCGGTTGGTTTCCCGGTGGCAGCACGGATTCATACATGGAAGGGGGACAGAGGATCACATAAGAAGACTTATTACAGTGCTTGATGCCTCTGATGTCTTAAAACTCCCAGTAGCCGTGGCCTTCCTAGACGCCGAAAAGGCATTTGATCGGGTCTCTTGGAGCTATTTATGGAAATGCCTTAAAGCTAATAATTTTGGAGAAGGCTTTATTAGGGCAATGCAGGTTCTGTACTATAAACCATCAGCGCAGGTACAGATTATGGGAGTCCCCTCTGAAACGTTCCCTATAGAACGAGGGACAAGACAAGGATGTCCATCTTCCCCCCTGTTATATGCGCTGTATATGGACCCATTTCTCTGGGCCTTAGAGGCCTCAGAGTATATTTCCCCTTTCAGATTAAACCATATGGACATTAAAATCTTGGCATACGCTGACGATGTCGCCGTTGTCACGTCGGACCTGTCCTCTGCACTGCCTGAAGTCGAAATGTTGGCAGAGAAGTTCGGTCAAATCTCCGGCTATAGGCTTAATAGGGACAAAACCCAGATCTTAGTCAATAAATATGTGACTTCTATAGATGATAGAATAGTGGAGGAGGCGGTATATCTTGGAATACGTGTTAGGGCTAAAATTGAGGAGATTGTTGAGGTAAATATAACCCCTATTTTATATAAAATTGAGAAGGATATGGGCCGATGGGACAATTTGAAACTATCTATTATCGGAAGATGCAACCTGGTCAAAATGGTAGTTTTACCGAAATTACTATATATCTTCCGTACAATACCCCTAGAAATACACAATAGGTGGTTTCAGTTGATCGAGCGTGAGATAGCAAGATTAATTTGGTCATATAGAAAAACGCGTCGCGCAAATCGTTTTTTAGCCCTACCAATTGAAAGAGGTGGACTTGGATTACCAAATTTTAGATTATATTATCTGGCTGCGTCACTTAAATATTACTGGCCCCTGTTTCGACCCCTCGATAACAGGACTATGCTATCTAATGCTCTGCCTACCATATATGAGATGTTAATGGGCCCAGGAGTACGGGGATTCTTCTTAAAAATGTACGAGCTCAGCTATTACAAAAGAACTCGATTTAAGAGTCTGGTCACCGCATATCAAATCTGGACCAGGGTTAGAAATAAATTAGGCATGGGCAGGTTTAGTCGATACACCCCATTTTTCGACAATAGTCAGGTCCCCGAAATACTGCTGGATAGATATTTTGACCGGTGGTTACAGGCCGGAGTCCGTAATATAGCCGACCTGCTGGATGGCGATCAGCTAGCCACATTTGATGTACTTAAAAAAAGATTTAATCTTACTAATAGCGATTTTTTTAAGTTTCTACAAGTAAGGGATTTCATTACCAAGAAAATTGGAGGTACCATGGGGCTTACTGCTATCCCGCTGCTAGATATTATCACTGCCCGTGACCCTCCTACAATCTCGAGGCTCTATGAGATACTTATGGATGGGGTACCTGACGATATCGAAAAGCAATCCAACAAATGGCAGGAAAGACTTGAGGTTACCGACTCCTGCCTGGAAAATGCTATTGTATTAGCTAATACCGCATTGTCTACAGCTAATCTACGTGCACAATGCTTTAAAACATTTTTTGATCTCTATATCTCTCCTGCTAAAATCATTAAGTGGGGTGGGTCGGAGGGTATTCATTGTTTCAGATGTCAAACTCTGGGTGCAGATCTGGTGCATATTTTTTCCACATGCCCGGAGTTCGATAAACTTAGATTGGAGATTGCCTCTTTTCTGCAATATGTTCTTAATCGGAGGATACTGTTATCTCCCCAACTTATGTTATTGGGGGTATCAGTACCAGAGGACAACTGTAAGGAGTTTTTGTTTATCTCAATGTCCATACTTAGACTATGTATTGCTTCTTCGTGGCTCGATCCACAACCTCCAACATTTGGGCAATGGAAAATGCGTTTGTTACATGTATTTCATTTGGAGAATGCCCTCTATGCCCAAAAGGAGAAAAGAGGGAGGATTAAGGGCTCAAAGATTTGGAAACCACTTAGTGATTGGGCTAATGATTTAAATAGCAATAGTTAAATCCCCTGCTCTTTTCTTTTTTTTTTTTTTTTTTCTTTTTCTTTCTCCTTTTTTTTTCTTTTCCTTCTCTAAGAACTTTGGATAAACCTGCTTTAAATTTAAATGTATTTGAAATGGTCTATATTGTTTACCCCCATTGTATGTGCGTACTTGCATCTTAAGTAAGGCTGTAACTGTGTTTTTCCTTCAATAAAGGTGTTTGAAAATTAAAAAAAAAAAACAAAAAAAAGAAATTGGTGTTTCAAAGTTTGACATTTTCTGATGGGTGAGTGGAACACCACACAATGGACCACTAGTTACACATCTTTGAAAAGTATAGCATATTTTCAGAGGCCTTAACAATGTGCCCAAGAAGATAAATGTTACAATGTTCCTACAGTGATGAGGCCCTCCAGACTTTTTCCACAGTAGCAAGCCTAGATGTCTCATGTAGAAAACCAGAATACAGATTAAAATACTAGTACTGCTATCGCAGGAATGGGACAAGTAAGGAAAATAACTAAACCATTATTTATAATACGTATTAAAAATCAACTTCAATGATGAAGTTGTATTTTTAATAAATAGCAAGGACAAGTAGCTTCACCTGCCTGAACTGTCAGAAGACAAATTATCATAAGCCCCTGCCAGCTCCAAGCCTGCGTTCAAGCCCCGGAATAAGTGTGAAAGAGAATCCCAAGACAATTCTTGCATATCCAATATCTGGTTACTACCAGATGTCTGTCTCTGGATTTGTTGTGGGTGCAGTGCCTGCTTCATGCTGGATTTTAGTGCTATATGTGGAAGAACACTGGTTATTTTCCTATGACATCATCCATTATCCCCTTTGGTTTTGCTTTGTTGGCCCTACGTTGGCAAGGTATGCCCAGACATGGGTCCCTTGCTCACTTTGCCACTGGATTCAAGCTAGCCTGGCTGATGACGGCTGATTAGCCAGAAACCGGTCCCAGGATGCTTGTTTCTGGTCCAGGGAAGACATGGCTTGGCAGTTCAGGCTGGACTGTTCCCATGAGGCACAGGGTCGGACTGATTTGCATATGGCCATGTCTGAACTGGGGTGGCGGAGTGAGCTAAAGAATTATTATGGCTTAAACCCAGATCAGTTGACTGGGGGTGAGTACTTGCAATGTTCAACACTCTGTTTATCATCCCATTTGGTTTTGCAACATCCACACAAACCTCAGCCGCCAAAGCCCAAGTGACGGCAGACTTTAGACAGCTATAAGATGCCCTGGCATATGGCATTTTGGGCCTGTTGGCAATATATTAACAGAAACTACTGAAATGATGAGTAGGATTGCCCCAGGGAAATTTCACTCCATTGGTTAGAAAGTGCCCAGGGTGTCGCCTCTAATCGTCAAGCTGGTGCAAAGCATAAGCGTGGCTCCCCAAGACACCTTCATCAGAATGCTGCTGCCCTGTGAGAAGGACTGGAGGTGGTTGGATCCCCTTCCACTTGAAATCCAAGGATAATTTAGGCTGGTTCCCTGGGTGGCTCCAGGAACATAAAAAATGCAGAAGATGAGATTCTTGTGAAGAATTACAGCTGACAGTGGCAACTGGACCTTGACCCTGAGAGTCTCTTAGTACTCCCCTGAGGTTTAAGATACCTTGGAAGTGTACTCATGTGGTTGTTTGGGCATCAGAAGAAATTAGGGAACTTTTAAAAAAACTTTGCAGCAGAGTTACAAGGGGACTGATTGTAAAATGTTTCCATCCAGGAGTGCCACATTCTCAAATTGAATTTCAAGTGTTTTCTATGAGGAGTCTTTCCTCAGAAAAACAATGTCACTTTTCAGATTAGGGCTGAGAACATTTTCCAGCCCTAGAGTTGCTGATCTATTTGTTGTAACACACCAGGACACCATTGCAGTCAGCCACAAATCATGCCAAGATCCCGGTCTACCAGGACCATTGAACACAAATGACGCTTTGCGCTTCTTTGAACTACCTTGTCTTAAATCTTTAGAATAATTATCTGTGGTGCCCCTATTTCGATTTTTGTCATTTTGCTAATTCAATTTTACTCTGTTTTTTAAATTGGAGTGAGATTTTATAGAATTGTGTTTTTGTAATTGTTTTGGTACGTCTAAATGCTTTATACATTTTCCTTAACAGAAGCGTGTCTGCTGTATGCCATAACTACTAGAGGTTAAGCGCAGGTTCAAATTACTAATGGCCACATGCATCAACATAAAAACCAGTCGCAAACAGGCAGATTCGCATTATTTGCCCCTTTGCGACTGGTATTTTTGCATTTGGGATGCATCATCCCAAATGCAAAAATCACGATTTAAGGAATCGCAAAATTTGTGATTATTTAAATTGCAATTGCATTTATGGGATTGCAAATTGTGATTCCTTAAATGCAATGCATTAAACAATACACATTTGCAAAATCGCAAATAGGAATTGCAAATTACTGTCAATCTAAAATTGATGGTCATTTGCGATTTCTTTGAAAAATGCATTAAAGTGCATTTTTCAAAATCCCATGTTACACACTCACATGGGGCATGTGTGTGTGCAACATGTGGATCAATTGAAATTTGAGGGTTGCAACAGGCTGTCCTTTTGGCACCATTGCACCCTTGAAATTGCATGTGCTATTTGCAGGTACCTATTGGGTACTTGCAAATTCCGCATGCAAGTCCCAATCATTCCTATGGGTCTTTAGGCCCATAGGAATGAATGGGAAGCCATTCCTTAATTGCAACTCGCAATTTGCGAGTCGCAATTAAGGAATGTGTTGGAATCGCAAATGTTTTTGTGATTTCTACATGCATAGGCAATAGCGATTCTTTAATTGCAATTCCTTAATAATCGCAATTAAAGAATCGCTATTGACTATTTTGATGCATGTGCACCTAAAAACTTTGGCTGCATCTAACAGCTTAGGAACGTTATTCCTTGTGGTGAACACCAAGCCACCCTAATCAATATTTCATTTTCACACAGATTGCATGCTCACTCCTTATTTCCAGCTGTGGTAAATGGACTGCACTAGGGTATTAGAGAATTCAGTGATGCCGTAGGAGAAATATGTTTCCTTGTTGGCAAGACCTAAGAAAAGTACATTGTTTTGAGAAAAAATGTTGAAAATCTGACGAATGTCATGTTTAGCACATTGGCTAAGCCAGTCAGTGAGAGTGAGGGAGGTCTAAAGACCTTATGTTTTGTAGATAAAAATAATACAGGTTTTGGTATATACCCATACAACCCACCGTTTATTTCTGTGACCAAAAGAGAGGTATTCCAAAAAAGCACTCCAACCAGTTTTTATCTATTGGCACTCTGAAGCCATAAAAACCTCATACATATCTTGTTCCCTAATGCTCAAGAGACCCGGAGGAATACATTTGGAAGCAAGAGATATGGAATGCACCAATGGAATTATTGGGTTATTCATAATAAAAAAATATCAAGACTTTATATTTTCTATATAGTGCTCCATAAACAATGATTCTGCGACAATATCATGATCTGCACTAATATTACATAGGCGATTGTGCAGACCATGTTCTCTAAGAAACTCATACATATTATGTATTGCTGTACGCCAGACAATAGTTTTCTGTTTAATCTTCGGGGGATTTATGTCTCTCAATAGTTGAAATATTTTTAATTAACATTTCTGTAACAGAAACTCATTGCATTGCATTACATGTGAAATTGGCTTCATTTCATGTGATAATCGACATTGGGCACTACAATCCTTTCTCTGGATTGACATTTATCTTGCACTCTATACAATCGTTTCGGTAACCAATGTCAACATTGAACTGGGGGATGAATCTGGGGTAGTATTCTGTGGACTTTGGGCATTGTATTACTGTTGGTAGGTGTGACAGAGTTCTGCTACAGGGGGTTCATCTAGCCCTCGTTATTTGTCGAGCTGTCTTGTGTGGTACGAGATTGCTATGTCGTGCTTCGTTACATGTCTATTGCTGTTTAAGTGGTGATGTGTGCGCTTCCAGTCTGGGCTTGTGATGGCATTGAGGCGAGCTGCATTCACATGTCGGATGGTGCGGGTGCAGTCGAGTGCCTTCTCAAATGCTTTAGGGCACCTTGTTTGACAATATATATATATATATATATATATATATTACCTACTGGCGGTCGCCAGTAGGTAGTTATAGTTAGGACCACGTTTCCATAGGAAATCCACAACATTCTATTTTGAATAACTTTGGCGCCGGTCGACGAATCCTCGCGAATTTTTCAAAATAGGTGGGGCGCTACGCTCCGCTCCTACCCTGAAAGTCTCGGGGGGATTCGTCAAGCGGGGGCTGAGATAAAAGGGGGGTCCCAAAACGCGTTTTTCCCATGCATTTTTCCATAGGACCTTTAGACAGGGCTACAGCCCGAACGGCTGAACAGAATTACTAGAAATTTGGCAGAGAGGTAGTCCTCAGGTCAAGGAAGTGCCTTTTGTAGGTTTGGTGTAAATCTGTTCAGTAGATTCTGAGAAAATAGCCTTTAAATCAATATATATATCTGAGCCAGCTTACGGTGCGCTTACGGTACGCTTACCGTACGCGTACGGTGGCGTGCGCGAGCGCGATTCTGATTGGCTCTTAGATCTTAGTAAACATTCGAATCGGCCGAAACCAGGAAGCGGCGGCCGCCATTTTCTCTCTCGCACTGAGAGTGATGTTTAAAATATAAAGCACAAAAACATGTAAAGGGGCTGTTTAGACAGCTCCCACACACATAGCAATGTTGAGGGAGTCCCCAAAGATCCCCCACGGCCAAAAACGGAATTTTTATTTTTTCGCTAATTTCGCCGATTACGCTTACCGTACGCGTACGGTAAAAAATTATTAAAAAAAAAAAATTATCCACACTCTCCCCACCCCGTGTGCAATTGGTGCCCGAATGGCACCAATTGTGCATGGCTTATTCAAGATGAGTTAAACTAAAATATTTAAAAAAAAAATAATAAAAAAAAAAATTATCCACACTCTCTCCACCCCGTGTGCAAATGGTGCCCGAAGGGCACCATTTGTGCATGGCTTATAACATATACGAAAAATTAAAATATTACCTTTCAAAACGAAGTGCATGGCCCATCTAGCATAACGTGGGCACGCAGTGCGCGTAGCGCACCGCGTGCCCACCGTGCGTGCACGGCACTAACTGCGTAAAGTGGGCGCGCGGTGCGTGAAGCGCACCGCGTGCTCACTGTGCGCGCACGGTGCGCGAAGCGCACCGTGCGTGCACGGAACAAACTGCGTTAAGTAGGCGCGCACGCCACGAATGGCGTAAAGTAACTTAGCATTTAAAAAACCGTACAAATTCACTGAAAAAAACCATAGGTTTCACACACGTTATAGTTAGGAATTAGCATTTAAAAAACCTTGCAAATTCACTGAAAAAACCATAGGTTTCACACATGTTATAGTTAGCGGAAATTTTACTGATAAAAAACCAATGAAATTCCCCCGTTATAGTTAGTGCAGGCAACTATAACTCACGCGACCGCAATCTTCTGCTGATGACATATGTGTCTTTATGAAAAAAAAATATTTGTAATATATGTATAGCTAAAAATGGATGGAAGAAGACATGGGCAAATAAGTGTCTAAATACAGTATTAGCATCAGCAGAGGATTGCGGTCGCGTGAGTTATAGTTGCCTGCACTAACTATAAGGGGGGAATTTCATTGGTTTTTTATCAGTAAAATTTCCGCTAACTATAACATGTGTGAAACCTATGTTTTTTTCAGTGAATATATATATATATAAATATATATCAATGCTCCATTGCCAATCCCACCAGGTGAGCAGCACTCGAACACGCACTAAGGTGGCAAGCCTTTAATTCAGGGTACAAGCAGGTTCAGTTTGTAGTTTCAATCAAACAGCCAGAACGCGATTCGCCTGACGCGTTTCGAAAGTCTATCTTTCTTCTTCAGAGGCAGTCGCTGTAATGAATGCGTGCTCCGGTCTCCATTCTTTTTTTTTTTTTTTTTTTTTTTTTTTTTTGAAAACCTTTATTGACAGTTCAATAGAGAACAAGTATGGGCCTACAACCCCCCGGGGCCGGCCGCTAAGCAATCAGAGCAAAAACAGGCAAGTATAAACACAGGCAGCACATCGGGGAGCAGAATCGTGATGCTAATACTGTGAACAGCGTAGGTAGGGCACCAGGAGAAAAAGGTTTTCGTTTTATAATGAAACAAGGCAGAAGGATCAGGTGCCAGACAATTTTCAAACAGCAATTACAGGTACGCAGAGTAATAGAAGTAAACGATTTACAGCAATCTATTAGGTCAATGGCGCAAACACAAGAACATCAGGATGAGGAAGAGTATCATAAGCAGTTGCGCCTGCAGTCCCCCGCCAGAACTCCCGGAGAGCACCCCGGAAATTGTGGTACACATGGAGCGGCAACGAGTCATAGCAAAGGAGGTGTATCACACTGATCACAGAAAAAGAAAAAACAAAAAGAATCAGAGAAGAAAAAGGAGGCCATGGAAAAAGAGATAAAAGACGAAAGAATCCCCTCCCCCAACCCCCCACCCTGCACCTCTGCAGATGAGTACGGCCCCCCCCCCAGCAGTGTGCCTGTCGCCCTGGAACCAGACCCGAAATATAGGAGAAGAGGGAAAAAGAAGTAGGAAAAGAACCCCACCAGACGGGGGGGTGGAGAAAGTATTAATAAACTGGAGGAGGGCCTTCAAAACATACCCCCGGCTTCTCCCTCCCGCACAGTAAGTTTCCCCCAAAGTGGATAATAAACAGCACAAAAGCGATCTTCTCAAAACAAGATGGGGAGCACTATGCACCTATTATGCTGTTAGCTATGCCAGGAGAGCACGCAACCCCTGAGCCCGCCCGTCCACTAGATGACCACCCCTGAAGGATCAGCCTTATCCCTGACCACTCTTTGGAATTCTGCCCATGCCTACCCCTCGACCCAGCACCATATCCAACGTTCCAGGGTACAGAATTGTCCAAAAACGTCCGAGAAGCGACGCACACAGGTGGGGTGGAAGTCTCTGAGCATCAACACAGTCCGCAGCGTGGAGAAACAGGCTTCCCAGTGCTGCCCCAGGATATGCACTGCACTCAAGGTCCAGGAAGACAGAAGCAGCCAAAGCAGACAATAGTTGCTGGAGTTGTCCCTGGTTCGCAGGAGGGCACGTACGGGACGAGGCTACCACACCCCACTCAGGTCCGACGCCTCCGGGACAGATCAGGCCCTCAGCTGGACGAACACACTGTAGCATACTGGCCTGAGTGTCCAGCCGTGCACTAACCTCAGGGGTGGCCGCCAAAGTGTCCCCCTGTGCGCAGTGTGGGTAGGCCCTATGTACGTGCGGACAGGCGGGCCTCCTTTGCCCCAACGCCGACGCCACACCGTCGAGCTTACTCCCCAAGACCCCGACACCATGAATCAAGGAGGAGTGAAGAGCACCAAGGGCCTCGAGGAGGTCGCCGTACCCCAGCACAGCTCTCTGCGATCGCGCCGCCACACTCCCAAAAGTCGCACTCTCACAATCCCGCTGCGACCCAGCGGACAGGATGGTAGGCTTCATCGCAACAAGATGGCCGCCAAGTACGCCCGACCCCCACCGGGGCCGGGACCCTGGGACAAGCGTCCCGATGGCCACGTCGCTGGTGACCGGGTTCCGGGGGCAGGCGAAAAGTTATCCGTTGCGTGGTCACGGGCAACAGTCGTCCCCACTACGGACCCGCTCCCGTAAAAAGCCGGGGGCGGCCCGCAAGGATCAGGGCAGGATACGGGCGGCAGCCGGGCAGCTCACCATCAAAGGCAGGGGCAGCCACCGGAGGATCTGAGAATTGCACCCACGGGCATGCACCCGGACCGCTACACTTGACAGTAGAAACGACCACGACGAAATGTAGGCCGAGTTTGGCACCGCTCCGGTGGACCGCCTCCGCCCAGTCACAACAGGCCGCTGTTGTTGAACTGCCACCCGGCCACGGCTCCAGGGCCGCACAGGCCGCAAAGTTCAAATGCTCGTTTCTCCGGCGATACCGCAGCCAGAAACCTCAGAGTCACACAGTCGGGTGCCACTCTCCTTCAGAAACACAACCGCGTAGCACAGGTTGAGGATCTCGTGCAGGATATCCGTGCGGGATGCGGAGGTTCACGGAGCCGGGAGTCTACGCTGCCGTCCCGGTCGCCATCTTGGCTCCTCCTCCCGGTCTCCATTCTTAAATGCCAAAATCACGCCCCCAGATGGGCCGGTCTAATGACCCTCGGCATTATGGATAATGAAGTCCCGGTAAATATAACCTCAGATGGTGCACTAATTTCTGTTTGGGATGAACAAGTATATCTGCTGTTGTTTCCTCAATAAGGTTTACGCTCCTGTACCTTACAACCATGTTCTTAATTTCATTGTTCAAGTCTTCTGTGGGATTAGTTTCTAAAGGTTTGTAAGTGTTGATATCCATTAGTTGTCTCCTTCCTTCCTCAATATAATCACTTACTTTCATGGCAACCACTGCACCACCTTTGTCTGCCGGTTTTATAATGACATCAATTCTCTATTGAAGGAGGTGGAGAACTTTTCTTTCTTCTCGGGTGATGTTATCAAAAATCCTTTTAGGTGTTGATTCCTTGATGAGTTTCTTGATGGATAAAATGTATGTATCAAGGACAGGATTTCTACCACATTGTGGAGTCCAGGATTTGGGATGGCGGAACTTCTTAAATGGATCTGGAAGGTAGCTTGGCAGATCAACATTAGAATTATTGTAAAAGTATTCTGCAAGTCTGCATCTTCTCTCGAAGGTTTTTAGGTCTCTCATCATGTTGGCAGTATTATGGTCCTTCGGTACAGGACAGAAATAGAGGCCTTTGCTCAAGAGGTTCAATTCGCCTGGTGATAGAAGCCCTATATATATATATATATATATATATATATATATATTCACTAAAAAAACATAGGTTTCAGGGACGTCATAGTTAAAAATTAGCATTTAAAAAACCTTAGAAATTCACTGAAAAACCACAGGTTTCAGGGATGTTATAGTTAGTTGGACATTTCACTCATACAAAACCAGATACATTTGGTTGTTATAGTTAGTTGAGCTAACTATAACTTGATCCCCAGCAATGCACTGCTGATGACTTCACATATTACATCATTCATGACATGGTCAGTGACATCACTTATGACATCTCAAATTACATCACTGATGACATCATCCCGTGATTGTGTGTTTCAGTAATGAGTGGGTGTATGAGTGTATGTATCGATGACTTTGTGGGTGCGTGACTGACTGTATAAGTGAGTGATTAAATGTGTCTTACTGAATGCATGGGTTAGTGACTAAACTGTGAATCTCTGTATCAGTCTGATAGTTGGTGTATAAGCTGCTGCATGGGTTGGTGAGTATTTAGATGAGTGTCTATATGGGTTACTGATTGGTTGTCTGAGTATCTGTATTGGTGCCTGAGTGTCTGTGTGGGTGGGTGGGGCATGTGTGACCCTGTGCATAGATGTGTGAGTGGGTGATTCACTGGGTGTATGGGTTCCAGACTACATGTTTGAAAGGCTGTATGGGAGGGTGAGTGTGTGTATGGGTGTGTTAGTGAGTGAATAGATGTCTCAGTGGTGCATGTGTGAGTAACTACATATGTGAAAGGCAGTATATGTGAGTGTTGGAGTATATAAATCACTGTATGTGAGAGTGAGTGATTGTGAAAGTGGCTCCATGGATGAGTGTGTGCTTGTATTAGTGATTGTATAAGAGAGTAAGTATGTGTGAGTAAATGGGACTGTGATTGCTTCTTTGCATGACTGACTAGGTGTGTGAGTAACTCTATGGATGAGTGGCGGTGTGTGAGTGTCTGTATATGTGTATGAGTGCATATGATAGTGCTATATTAATGAGTGTCTGCATGTATGAGTGACTATGGGTGAATGAATGGATGTGTGTGTAGACCTAGGAATCAGTGAGTGGCTATGTAGTAACTGGTATTGGTGTGTCTATCGTTTCGAAAATGGTAGTCTGTATTTTAGAGTGGGTATATCAAAGGTTACATTAGGGTGTGAGGAGGTGCGTCAGATTATCACGTGGATGATGTCACCATATGATGTCATTTGAGATGACATCAGTGATGTCATCAGTGATATCATTGACCATGTCATGAATAATGTAATATGTGACGTCATCAGCATTGCTCAACTATAACTGGTGAATTTCTCTGGTTGTGTACGAGTGAAATGTCCAACTAACTATAACGTCCCTGAAACCTGTGTTGTTTTCAGTGAATTTCTAAGGCCTTTTCAATTGCGATTGCGTTGGCCGTTTGAACCACGACCTCCCCCAGGGAGATGAGTTCAGCAGCTTTCCCCGCTTGCAACAGACGAAGTGCGGGTTTGCCAACCCGTGACATACCTCCTTTTGCGCTGGTTTTAGTAATAGCCGCTGCCGCCGTCTCTTCGCCCAGTGAAGTTCCTTGGATGCCTGCAGCCCTAGTAGCCAGGGTTAGCTTCACTGTGGTCTTAGGTGGCGCCATCCTTCTCACCGGTGCATTTTCCAGCGCAAAGCCAGCAAGGTCAGCAAGGCTCGACCAATGGATCCCTGAGCTGCAGGAGCCACAGGAGCCCGCCAACCAGCACACCAGCCTTGGAGACAGCCACAGCCGTTGGATGTTCCTCGCGGGTCCAAGCATCGGTGTCACCGTCGGCGTCAAATATCAACCTGAGCCGCCAGAGCCGCCGAGAACAGCCACAGCCACACTCTCCGTATCAGCAAGCCTTCATCCGAGTGCAGGTAACCTTCCCGCTTGGTTGTCTAGCGTTTTTTTTACTACAATATGCGCGACGTACACAGCGGCGGGGACGCCATCTTCCTTCCCCAATATTGTGAAGTGCCGGCAAGAATGGCAAGAATGTTGCACAGGAGGGATCCCCTAATAATTGTCCTTCTCCGGAGGCGCTTTAAGTGCAAACTAGAGAGTCTTTGTCTCCTTCTGCAGTACTAGTAGATGTTGCTGGCCTGGGGAATGTGTCTGCCTTGGAATACACAGATGTCCAAGTGTTGGGGGAGACCCAGCTATTATAGATGAGCCAATATTGGAAGGGGTTGATCCATCTATAGGGGGAAAACTTACCAGATGTTGATGGCGAGAGCCCTATTTTTATTTCCCAGGACCCTAATATTCTTAGTCCAGAGGTGGATGGTGACATATTCGATGACCCCGCTAGGGCCCACGGTTCTCCTTCTATATATATGGATTAGGGCGCTAAACCAAAAAGAGGAAACCCATTTACTCTAGTTACTTCGATCACTGGGGGAAAAATAGATGGGGGCTGCAACGTACTCCTAACACCTCTATTGAGAACAAGAATGAACAACCCAAGGCAGTGAAACCTCGCAAGAAGGGGACAGACTTGCAGGGGAGCAGTTGGCTCACCAGCTTTGTTGTATGCCGGATAACTTGCCTGGAGAGTAGCCCTCTATGAAAGTGGGTTCAAGCAAAGGGAGAGGTTAAGTCCTTGATCTCTCAGCTGTCTGACTCCGGCTCTGGCTCCAGCTCTGGTCTGAAAAATGGGCAGCGTATGGAGAGCCCTAGTGATCAAGGAAATCAACTTAACAGCTGGTAGGTCTGAGGTATCAACTATGTTGGATCATCCTGTCCAGAACTGTTCAGGGACTGAGTCTTTGCCAAATGGTGAATCAGCACTGGAGTTAGGGGGCACGATAAGGGCAAACATGCTGGATACAACAGACAGGGTGGAAGAACAGACTTCTGCCAGGGAGCCGGTACTTGCTGTAATATTACAGACATTGCAAGAGCAAAGATGAGAAGCACAAGACTATCATGCCCAGATCAGAGCTGATTACCTCTGTATTCAACAGTCACTGAAGGAGGTGGCCGGAATAACAAGGGACATGACCGAGCTACAAACGATGGTTGCAGAATCAGAAGATACTATTACAACTACGGCTAAGTCAGTTCAGTCTCATGATTTGCAACTTCTGGCCTGTCAAGCTAAAATCGAAGACTTCGAAAACCGGCAACATCGGAATAATCTAAGATTATTTAGGGTTCCGGAAGACAACGAGGGATCAGATCTTCGTGCCTATGTGGTCCAGCTTCTTCAAAAGGCATTCCCGGATCTGGCAGATTGGGATTGTCAAGTTCAGAGGGCGCACAGGTTGCCCTTAACTTTGAAGAGATCCAGCTCCCGGTATCCCTGACCCATTCTGATTGTTTTGGGGAATTTTTTGTTAAGGTGGGAGATATCCTTGAAGGCTCGGCCTAGTTCTGCAATAGTTGTTGACTCTCTTTCCTTATATGTTAGATCTGATTTGAGTCGTAGTACAATGGAGAAATGGTAGACAACTTATTGATCCTATTAAAGCAGAAGGTGCTCAAGTGTTTTTTGCAGGAACCAGCTCGGCTGAAAGTTATCAAAGAGAGGCTAAACAAGCGCTAAATTAGTGGCAGATGGCCAGAGCACCTGGCAGGACTGACAGGACTGATGGTGTTTAGCACTCTTTAAAAAGAAAAAGGGGTAGAGATATGTGTTGTATAATGGAGAAGGGATAGGGTTGGGGAGGTTGTTAAGGGTCAATGTGCCTTTTCCTCCGTGATTATGATGTTCTGTTTTTTTATCTCCTTTTCTTGTATTCCTTTCCTGACTTAAGAAGACTTATGCTCTAGCCCTTTGCTATGTACTATTTAGAAGCTTTTTGAGATTGGTGGGGGGCTGACTGGGGGTGTCTTTGTGGTGTAGTGGGATATTACCCTTCCATTTCCAGCGGCAGCTTTTTTTGGAAGGGTGATTCCTTCTTTAGGACACTGGGTGGGGGGTGGGGGGATGTTCATGTGGGGTTTTGGGGTGGGTGCACCTAAGGGTGTGGGAGGGTTAGAAAAAAGAAAAAGACAAAAAGAATATTTATGGCTTTTTGTGTAGGTGGGGAATGGTAGATTTTTATTTTTCTGATTTGAGGAATGGTGTATATATTAAGGGTATGGCAATGATTAGGTGCTTGTCTTGAAATGTGTCAGGATTTAACAGAGGTTCTAAAAGACAATTAGTACACGAGGAGCTTAGAGCATATAAACCTCATATAGTACTTCTTTCGGAGACGCATTTAGCATACAAGGACCGAGTTCTTCGTAATCAATTGGGCTTTCAAAACGTAATATGTACTTCACAGAATGTGTCGATAAGGGTACTGCTATTATGGTTTCTAAGACACTGGACTGTCAAGTTCATAAGGTATTAGCGGATCAAAGGGGGAGGTGGGCTCTGGCTCAAATTGAGATCAACAATGTGAAATATGTGTTCTGTGCATTGTATGGTCCCAATGTTGATGATCCGGCCCTTTTTGACTTTATGTGTTTGGAATTATTGGGATGGCAGGGGGAGTTAGTTGTAATGGGCGATTTCAACTGTGTCATTAATTATGCTATAGATTCTACTAGTCGGGCGCTCACTTCTAGGATGGCGAAGGTGAGAGCTTCCATTTTAGAATTAGGGTGTATGCAGGATGCGTGGCGTTCTTTATTTCCAACATCACCGGGCTATACATATTTATCCATACCACACCAACAGTATTCTAGGATTGATATGGCATGGATCTCAGATAGTATTTTGGTTGGCTCGGACATGGAGGTGTGTCCTCGGATTACATCCGACCACAACCCTATATTACTATCTTTTCGGGGTAATCTTGGGCCTAAAATAGCACGGCCCTTTTCTTTTCCGCGCTATCTTTTTACGGATTCTGAGTATCTGGTTTCTATTGATAAAAAATGATCGGAATATTTGGAAGATAACCTAGGGTCTGCTTCACCTTTCATGGTATGGGATGCAATAAAGGCATACATTCGAGGAGCTACTCAGCAGTTCGTTTACCAACAGAATATAGAATGAGAGAAGTTAGCTAAGGAAGCCTATCAAAGGCTTATAGCCAGCAAACTCCAGCATGCTGAGGCTGTCTGGCAGGGGGCAGTAGATCAGGACTCTTTATATGCCTCTTTAGTTGAGAACAGGGTGGCGATATCCAGGGTTTTCAAAGAGAAGGTAGCGGCGTGCTTCGTTAAGCATAAGACACTACAATACGAGTATGAAGATCGAATTGGGGAAGTACTTGCTCACCAGCTTATGGATAATCGTCTTAAGACGACGATCAAAGCCATTAAGGGAGAGGGGGGCACATTATATAGACGCCCACAGGATATTGCTGATCAATTTTCTATTTTTTTATCAGCAACTATACTCTCCAGATGCAGCTCAAAATCTTACAAATATGCAGAGTTATCTGGAAGGGAATAATCTCTCGGTGTTGACAGATGAAGACTCACATTTATTAGAGCAGGAAATTACATTGGAGGAAATTGAGGAAATTGAAGAAGCAATAGGGGAGCTTCCAATGGGATAGGCGACTGGGGAAGATGCTATTCCTGCTGAATTTTATAAGAGCTGTAAAAGTGTGGTGTCCCCGGTGCTAAGAGAGGGAATCAAGCAAATTGGGGTAATTGGTAGAGTTCCAAACTCATGGACTATTGCTAATATAATTTATTTTTATTTTTTAAAGATAAGGCACCGGAGGAACAGGCTTCTTATTGCCAAATCTCTTTAATTAATGCAGATGCTAAGGTTTTTGCTAAAATACTAGCCACTTGGTTAGCTACCATGATGGCAGGCCTGGTTTCTCTCCAGCAGCATGGATTTATACAAGGGAGAGATACCACTGCCCATGTCAACACGGCAGTGGCCGCCTTTGATGCTGCAGGGAAGTTAAAAACGTACCTGGGCATGGTGTTATTAGATGCAAAAAAAATCATTTGACCGGGTCGCTTGGGAATAACTTTGGGCAACACTTACTGCATTTGGGGTTAGGGAGAAATTTTGGAAATGGGTCCAAGCTATGTATCACAGTCTTATGGCTAGATTACTCTATTCTAATGTCCAAACAGCCCCTTTCTTTATTCGCTGTGGTCCTAGACAGGGCTGTCCCCTATACCCCCTTCTATTTGCTCTCTATATTGAGCCATTTAATATGGCACTCCTGGCTAATGTCAGGATATGTCCGCTGAATATTGGGCACCGCTTGTTGAAACCCACTGCGTACGTGGACGATATAGCTATTTTCTCGGCTGATTCTATTTCAGCAATAGAGGGTATCAATATGGAAGCCAAGATGTTTGGCCTCCTTTCGGGCTATAAATTAAATACTAATAAAACGCAAGTGCTTCTTAACTTTCAGCCAGAATCTCTGATGGAAGGCGTATGCCCGACTGCTATGTATTTAGGGGTTTGTATATTGCCTAAGGTCGAACTTATTCATGCATTAAATTATGATCCTCTGTTAGCTACTATTACTAAGCAACTTAAATTGTGGCACAAACATCCAATCAGTATTTTGGGTAGGTGTAATATCATTAAGATAAAGATACTACCTGAATCTTTGTACTTATTTCGGTCGATTCCGTTGCGCATTCCTAACCTGGATTGGGTTTTAGGAAGCTTTATTTGGGGGTCTAGAAAGTCAAGACTTGCTATGGGATTAATGAAGCTTCCATATAATCAGGGGAGTCTAGAACTCCCCGACTTCAAGTTGTATTTTTGGGCTGCATTTATCGGTCGTTTGCGCAGTCTCTTGAACCCAGAGAAAGCGACATTTTGGCATTGGTTTGTTCTTGGCCCAGAGAGTCGGATGTTTTTATATCCAATTAATGAACCTAACTATTTTAAATGGGTATGGTTCAAGACTATTAGAGATTGTGCCTATATATGGCAGGACATTATGGCTAGATCTTCTTTATCTCTAATACATGATAACCTACCTCTCTGGGGTAACCCGATGTTGCCTGGGATATTTCAGGATTCTGCAGGTCAGCAATGGGCAAAGCAGGACATCCATTATCTGGGGCAGCTGTATGATTGTAATGGTTTTAAATCATTTGAGAATTTACAACTTACTTTTGCGGTCCCTCAACTGATGTTTTTTAAATATCTTCAGGTCAGGTATTATCTCATTAGACACCTCGTTATCCAGAGTGTCTCAAGCTTAGGGGTTTGGGAGTGCTTGTGCGCTCAGAACCGGCAGGCAGCCATCAGTTGGATGTATGGATCTCTCTGTCAGTTCAGACTTGATGGCTGTGAAAAATTAGCTTCAAGATTGAGTGAGACCTTGGGGATAAATATAACTGTAGGGGAGGTAAAGACTGCTTTTGATTTCATAGCACGCTCGGTGCACTTGGTCAGTTTACGACTTCAACAATTTCGGACAATCTGTGCACTCTATTATACACCAGAAAGGATTGCAAGATGGTCTCAAGGGGGGGTTATCTGGGGGAGCGTTGTAACTGCCCCAAGTGTGGGTTATTTGCAGCTGACATGATTCATATGTTTGTTACATTCCCAGATTAGGTCTTTTTTGGCAGAAGATACTATTTGTTATTAAACTCCGACTTAGGGTTGAATATACATTTACGATAGCTGAAAAAATGCTCGGTTATAAAGAAGATAGTGGCGAGCATAAATATATATTTGGAATCGTGTTAGTTGCTGCCCGATTGTCGATAGCCAGAGCCTGGATTTCACCTAAGACTCCCTCAGTAATGGAGTGGGAAATTGGCGGAAGAGAGAAGGCTCTAGCTAAAGTAAGGGTGTTAGAAACGGGGTAGCGTGGTGCGGAGCGATTAGGCTAAACTCCGGAGCATTGTGTAAAGCATCTGCTCAGCACACACTCACTGGCGACACACTAGGCACACTACAAAAGAGACATCACACCAGGTTGCATGAAAATAACTTGTGTATCATAAAAACACATTAGAATGCAATCACAGGTACATATCTACCGTGCCAACCAGCACCGGGTCGCAAATTCAAAGGGGGACTACTTACAGGGCAGGGCCAATCGGGCCGCTGCCAGAACCATCATAAGCACAATTAGGATAAAAGAAAGTCCAGTAGTAATAAATGGGTAACAGCCAGTGACTTCTGGCAAGATCAGGAACTTAGCATCCTCATATTAGCAGTGTTACACAATAGGCATACACCTCAGCATTAGCATAAATGCATTAGGCATAAGGATAAAGCATCATCACAATAGTATTAGGCATGAATTACATTTGCCTGGGGCCTCTCATTAGGCGTAAAAGCGTTAGGCCTAAACCTCCGGCAGAACTGCAATGTCATTAGGCATAAATCATAATGGGTCCCCTGGATCTGCGGTCCATCACCCTGTACCCGCTATTTCGCAAACTTCTCAAAGCCCATTTGTTCACAAATTCCTTTGATTAAATCCCCAGCAGTCTCCCCCGTTTTTTAGCCCTGGATCTGGTTAGCAGTAGCGCCAAGAAACCGCAGGTGTACGAGCGCTCTACAAGTATTTTAAAACTCAAAACTCAAACTCTGGGTCAGACATAGGCCTAGATCACCATAGCCTGATATTGGCAGGCACATTAGCATTGGGAATACTCACATGACATTAGGCATACTTGCATGAAAACACGTTATGCAGAACACCACCAATGTAAGCCTTCAGGGAAAAGAAACCATTAGGCATAAATCCCATCAGCACAAACGTTAGCAGGGGCCTAACCCAGAAAAATATCATGGCATGACGTTAGGCATCATCAGTAGCATAAATGCAACAGTAGGCCTAAAAAAATATATTCTGTACCAATCCTGAGGTATACACATATTGGGCCTCTTCTGGCTTCACCCGGGCCCCCTCCTGGGACCTGGGACTTCGACAGAGAGCCCGCAAGGCTCCGGATGGCTTCCCCAAGGCAGGAGGAGGCAGAAAAGGAGCCCGCGAAGCTCCATTGCAGCAGGCCCCGCCCACAACCAGGCACCGGTGCTCTTGGCGGTGGCGATGCGGGGTGGGCTCCCGCTTAATTGAAAGCACATGAAGCGGGGTGGGCTCCCGCTACGTTCCCTTAAAGCACCAACACACGGGGTGGGCTCCCGTGGTATTTTTTTTTAACAAGCAGCTCTCCCGGCAGCACGTGGGGTAGGCTCCCGCTGCTGAATGAAATATGAAGACGGGATGGCCTCCCACTTTTCTTGGCAATTCGCGGGGGCTTAAAATATAGCGCTCACCCAGCGCTAGAACCCACCAAAAGCTTCAGGGACAACAGGCAGCGCTCCTCTTCTCCTGGCACTCCAAATGTAGCGCTCACGAGACGCTAGGTGGCAGGGATGCAGTCAATCCAAATATAGCTCTCCCAAGGCGCTAGACAGCAGGCAAACTAGGATTGCAGCACTCACGAGGCGCTAGGGGCCAGGGGAACACAGTCCCACACAAGAAAGTTGCGCCCACGCTCCTCACCTCCTTGGAGTGCAGGCAAGCAATTTATAGCGCTCACGAGGCGCTAGGGCAGGACTGCAGGCAGGTAATACTGGGCAAGATCAGCAGGCAGTGGGCACTCATCAAGTCAGGATGAGGTGCAGAAAGAGAAAAGGAAAAGGGGTGCAGAAGAAGGAAAGAGAAGTGCAGAAAGAGGGAACCGGGGTGCAGAAACAGGCAAGTGAGGTGCAGAAAGAGAAAAGGAAAAGGGGTGCAGAAGAAGGAAAGAGATCTGCAGAAAAAAAGGAACAGAGGTGCAGAAACAGGAAAGTGAAGTGCAGAAAGAGGCAAGAGATCTGCAGAAAAAAGCAACAGAGGTGCTGAAAGTGGCAGGTCAGCTGCAGAAAGCAAGAGAGGTGCAGTAAGAGGCAATAGACGTGCAGAAAGAAGTATCAGAGGTGCAGAAAGAGGCAAGAGGGATGCAGAAAGAGGCAAGATCAGTGCAGAAAGAACCAATAGAAGTACAGAAGGAAGCAACAGAGGTACAGAAGGAGGCATGAGGAGTGCAGAAAGAAAGAAGAGAAGTGCAGAAAGAAGCAATAGAGGTGCTGAAAGAGGACCAAAGTGTGCAGAAAGAGGCAAGAGAGGTGCAGAAAGAGAAAAGAGGGGTGTAGAAATAGGCTAGAGAGTTGCACAAAGAGAGAGGGAAGAGGGGTGCAGAAAGTGGCAAGAGGAGTGTAGAAACAGGCAGGAGAAGTGCAGAAAGAGGCAAGAGAATTGCTGAAAGAAGCAACAGAGGTCCTGAAAGAAGCAACAGAGGTGCAGAAGGAGGCACAAGGAGTGCAGAAAGAGGCAAGAGAACTGCAGAAGGAAGCAACAGAGGTACAGAAAGAGGCAAGAGTGGCAGAGAAAGAGGGAAGAGAGGCATAGAAAGAGGCAAGAGAGTTGCACAACGAGGGGAGAGGGGCACAGAAAGAGGCAGGAGGGGGACAGAAAGAAGCAACAGAGGTGCAGACGCAAGCAAGAGAAGTGCAGAAAGAGGAAAGAGAATTGAGAAAAAAAGCAACAGAGGTTTCGAAAGAACCACAAGAAGTGCAAAAAGAGGCAACTGAGGTGCAGAAAGAAGCAAGAGCAGTACAGAAAGAACCAACAGAGGTGCAAAAAGAGGCAAGAGGGGTGCAAAAACAGATGGGAGAGGTGCACAAAGAGGCAAGAGATGTACAGAAAGACGCAAGAGGGGTGCAGAAAGAAGGAGGACAAGTGTAGAAAGAGGCAAGAGAATTGCTGAAAGAAGCAACAGAGGTATAGAAAGAACCAACAAAGGTGCAAAAAGAGGCAAGAGAAGTACAGAAAAAGGTAGGTGGGTGCACAAAGAGACAAGAGAGATACATAAATAGGCAGGAGGGGTGTAGAAAGAAGGAAGAGAAGTGGAGAAAGAAGGAACAGAGGTGCTGAAAGAGGTGGGAGGGGTGCAGAAAGAACAAGAGAAGTGCAGAAAGAGGCAACAGAGGTACAGAAAGAGGCAAGAGAGGTGCTGAAACAGGCAGGAAATGTGCAGAAAAGGCAACAGGGGTTCAGATAGAGGCAACAGATCTGCAGAATAAAGCAATAGAGGTGCTGAAAGAGGCAAGTGAGGTGCAGAAAGGAACAACAGAGTACTGAAAGAGGCAAGTGAGGTGCAGAAAGAGGCAAGAGAAGTGGAGGAAGAAGCAGCAGAGGTGCAGAAAGAAGTATGGAAAGTGCAGAATGAAGCAACAGAGGTGCTGAAAGAGGCACGAAGGGTGCAGAAAGAGAAAAGATAGGTGAAGAATGAAGGAACAGAGTTACCGAAAGAGGAAAGAGTAGTGTAGAAAAAGGGAAGAGAGGTGTAGAAAGAGGTAAAAAAGTTGCACAAAGAGGGAAGAGGGGTGCATACACAGGCAAAAGGGTACAGAAAGAAGCAAGTGAGGTGCAGAAAGAGACAACAGAGGTGCACAAAGAGGCAAGAGTTACAAAAGGGGCAAGTAAAGTGCAGAAGGAGGCAAGAGAACTGCAGAAAGAGGCAGTAGATGTGCAGAAAGAGGCAAGTGAGGTGCAGAAAGAAGCAAGATAAATGCAGAAAGAAGCAACAGAAGTGCAGAAATAGAGAAGAGGGATAGAGAGAGAGGCAAGAGGGGTGCAGAACAAAGGAAGACTGGTGCAGTAAGAAACAAAAGAAGTGCAGAAATAAGGAACAGAGGTGCAGAAAGAGGCAAAAATGGTGCAGAAAGAGGGAAGAGAGGTGCAGAAGGTACAAGAGATTTACAGAAAGAGGCAAGAGAAGTGCAGAAAAAGGTAGTTGGGGTGCACAAAGAGACAAGAGAGGTACATTAAGAGGCAGGAGGGGTGCAGAAAGAAGGAAGAGAAGTGCAGAAAAAAAGAAACATGCAGAAAGAAGCAACAGAAATGCAGAAAGAGGTAAGAGAGGCGCAGAGGGGAGCAAGAGTGGCTTGCACACCATTACTGCCAATTTAACACCAACATTTAGCAATAAGTAACAGGTGACCATTTTAGGTTTGCAAAGGACATTCCACCATGCTGAAATACTTGTGGCGGCATTTTTGGTAACGATTGAGCTGTTTGAGCTAGAAACAAGGCTTTTTTTGTTCAAATCTGCAGATTAATCAGCAGATGATAAATTATGTAGCTAATGCAGAAAATGTATAATTGTGCGAAAGTCGGTGCAGCCAAGCAGTCACATATTTCCAGTGGCCCGGCTCATACCTCTGACTAGGTCCACAAGTGCTCCTAGGTGATTCACTGAGTTCATAGTTGAGCTTCTATGGAAACAAGGAAGACTAAACCTGAGGTTACCACTCCACACACAGGCTACCATACCACATAATTACTCTCCATAACACATAAGCCTACTCTACATAATTCCAATACACTAAATACCACATACTTTCTATCCACATAATCTCACTGCACAACATATCACATAATTCCACTACACACAACGTACATCCACTCCACACCACTCCAAAAAACATTAGTAAAAAAGTTTTACACTTACAATGCCAATAGCTCTAATTCTCACAAATGCGAAACCTATTACATTGCAAACACTTCTTTAACTAGAGTCATGTTTGCAGAGTGGTGGAGAGAGGGTGCTGGGCCTCCGACCAGCACTTAGGAATTCCGCAGCATAGGACTTACAGGAGGTACTATGAGGGCTTCTTGGGCCCCAAAGTCCCGCAGGAGTAAATTGGACTTCATCCCCCTTCCCGTAGTCTGCCAGGAGGTGAGTTTGCAGAGTGGTGGAGAAAGGGGGGCATGGCCTCTGAAGACGTTTTAACAATCCCACTGTGTGGGACTTACTGGAGGTAACAAGAGGGGTAGTTGGCCCCCAAGGACATCCTTCATTGCCAACTACCCATCCTATTACCTCCACTGAGTCCCACACAGCAGGATTGCTAAATTCATAGCAGGCCACGCCCCCTTTGCCCACCACTCTGCAAATGCCAACGACCCCACCAGGTACCTCCAGTAATCGCCACACACCTGGATTGCTGAGAGTGGTCCAAGGCCACACCCCCTCTTTACACCACTCTGCAAACGTGCCTCTTGGCGCACTGCTGCTCAAGGGATGAAGTCCACTTGTGTCCTGAGCCTAACAATAGCACCTCTGGAACCTTTGTTTTTTTATGTGTTTTTTCTGTGAATTTCTAAGATTTTTTTATTCCATTTGCTAACTATATATCCCTGTAACCTTTGGATTTTCAGTTATTTTCTTAGGTTTTTTAAATGATAATTCCTAACTATAACATCCCTGTAAACTTTGGTTTTTTAAAGTAGTAGTCCCGTCTGCAGAGTGGTGGAGAAAGGGGGTGGGGCCTCCGACCAGCTCCCAGGAATTCCGCTGTGTAGACTTACAGTAGGTACCAGGAGAGCTTCTTGGCCCCTAAGGTCCCTCAGTAGTAAAATAGACTTCATCCCCCAACCAGTAGTGTGCCAGGAGACACATTTGCAGTGTGGTGGAGAAGAAGATGTGGCCTTTGAACACCTCTTAACAATCCCGATGTGTGGGACTTACTGGATGTAGCAGGAGTGGTAGTTGGTCTTGCTAATATGCAGCTCCCACTGTCCAAAAGCAATTCTGCTCTGCTGTGTGGAATTAAGAGCACTTTTGCTGTCGCTTGCATGAAGCTCCTGCCAAGCCATAGCAAACTGAATTGTCCTGGGATTGGCACACCAGGACATTACTGGAGCTGGTTCTGGGGGGTGGCGGCCCCCATAGCCATGAAGAGCCTCCTCCTTTGTTCTCATTTGCTCCAGGGAGGTGGTGGTCGCTGGGGCTGGACATTCGCAACAAACCCCCTTAGTTATTGCATTTGGGCCCTGGGTTGCAGGGGAGGCAATAGGGCTTCCCTTTATTTTAAAATTAACGTATGTGCCCCACTGAGGTGGCGGTCCCCAGGGCAGGGGTGTCCACGAGGCCCCCCATTATTATTTAAAGTAGCTCATCTTTTTTCATGACCAGAGATATATCTATATTTTTTTCTTAAATTTCTGAAAACTACTGAACGGATTTACACCAAATAACAAAAAGCACAATCTGAGTAACAACATCTACCTTTCTGCCAAATTTGGTTTAATTCCGTCCGGCTGTAAATTTGTCAATGCGTTTCTGTAAGAATTAACATTAGAAATGCAACCTTATTTCATGGCCCTATTTTTTCGGTCCTCACTGCATGGATCGCCCCCAAAACTTTCCCTGATACACAGAACCTACTTTGACATTTTTGGGGGAAATTTTATGAAGATTGGTCAAACAACATCAAACTTATATATAAGTCAAAAGAAATTCCTATGGAAACTATGTCCTAACGATAACTACCTACTATATACTACTATATAATGTATATAATATATATATATATAAATATATAAATATATATATATATATATGTTCCACAGTAGAGCAATAAATGAACACTTCGCAACGTTGCCAGGGGTATGAAGCACTATGTAAATAGTGCACTTCAATACTACACAATACAATTCCCTTGCTGAAATGAACCATAAACTGTGGTATGAAGTGGTCCATAAATTGTATAAGCGAATACTTCTTAGCTAATAATTTAATTTAACTGGACACCACGGGGAAAATAGCATGATTGGAAAAAATCCATGGGAAAGTATGACTGGCCTGCACTTCGGTGGAAAATAATAGATAGTAAAAAGAGGTGCTTAGAGAAAAGAAGTAGAGCACCACAAAACTACAGGCCATTGAAGCTCACTAAATATATATGGTATCATTAAGGATATTTGGAAAAGAAGTTTAAGGAGCAACATGCTTCTCAGGTGCTCAAGTGTTTCAGCCTTCCTATTGAGCCTAGTCCTAGTATGAGCTCTGCTGCAACAATAAGTATAATAGTGGTATAAATTTGTAGTAGTTATCATTGTTTCCCAAGTATCATTGTTAGATCTGGGGGTCTCTAGTTGGCAGAGGTAGGTACCACTGTCCAAATAGGGACCCTTGCTTCTAGTCAGGGTAACGGGGATACACTCGTTAGATAACCCCTGCTCACCCCCTTGGTAGCTTGGCACGAGCAGACAGGCTTATCAAAGGCAATGTGTAAAGTATTTGTACCAACACTCACAGCAACACAGTGAAAACACCACAAATGGACTCCACACCAGTGTAGATAAATAAAGCACTTTTATATAACTACACAAGACTAAAACGACAAAAATCCAACATACACAATTCAAGAATATGGTTTCAAAAAGAGTTCTTAGCTTAGCGACAAAATCATTCACCTTAGCATCAATTTTAGCCAACTGTACCTGGTGATGCGATAAAAGTTCTTAGCGGCACTCAGGCGTCGAAAAACAAGCAACAGCGTCAGTCCTGAGACCCTGGGGAGGCGATGCGACAACCCCGCTGCACGCAGTGGGCGTGAGCGACGAATCTGATCTGTATGGGGAGTGAGGCGATACTTGTATGGATTCCAAGGCGTTGCTTTTTCGGTAGAAATTTACTCGCTAAGGCACGATGCGACAACATTCGGCCCGCTAACGAGCGGGGAGAGAATTTCA